>NC_134313.1:71658855-72927734 GCF_964195595.1 Calonectris borealis | reverse complement strand
TATTTAATCCACTCCTGGCAAAGCAGATGCTTGCCAGAATGCATAAAACACTCAAGGAACTGTTTCTGTTGTAGTTAAAACTAGTTGGTAGAATGATTTATCTGAAGTTAGATTCCTCATTGTGGAAGTGGATTTGATGATGCTTGTGAGACACAATTTAAGGTTGTGTTGAAAGCTCATAAAAAAAAAAAAAAAAACTAGTCAATGGAAATGTGGTTAGCAACAGAAGAATGAAAAAAGCCTCCCTAAAAGGTAAGCAGGTAAAGCAAGAGTCTTGGCTGGGTAGGAGGGCGGGGAGGGGGCTGGGAGAGACTCCATGTCTGTAAATTCTTTGAGTTGGACTTAGTAGAAGTTGTGACCACAGATAAGTGGAGTTGAGTATGCCTTTTGAAAAACGGTTGCAAGCATAGGAACCACAAGCCTTAGCAGAGAGCATGCAATTGCTGTGATTTCTGTGTAGTGGCCTCAGAAAGTGTGTGGCAACCCAGCAGGGATGGAGAAGTTCAAAGTTTAATAAAGCTTTTCCTAAAAATACAACCTTTGGAGTGTATTTTAAGGCCTCTCATGTGACCATCATTGTCTCTCTCATACTTTACCTGCAGCACACGTTTCAGTTACCTATAGCTGATGCGCTCTGACTACAGTCCTTGGGTCTGAGGTGGATATTTGGGTGTCACAGTAGTTAGGGCAGGTGGTCCAAATACTCCTTCTCTAGCTTCCATTTCTACAAAGTGGAGGGGAGATGAATATTGATTGCTAAGCACCTTAATTTTGCACACTTGAGCCAGGGTTTAGTAATCAGAATGGCGTTGTTGCTAAAATCCTGTGGAAAACATTTGGTGCTATACCCTTTCCCTCTGAGGTGATTGTGCCTAAACCCGTTATGCATAGGGAATGATAAAAAGATGACCATTTGTTGTGTGCACTTGTTATGCGATATACTATGTCATTCAGCACTCTTCTGTTTATTTACACTTTATTTTTCATCCTTATTGTAGCTTTTATTAATGTGTTTGATAATATGGCATCAGCTGCAAGGCAGAAATGTTTACTCTGTTGGGGTTTTGTTAAACTTTTCAGTATAGATTAAAAAACTTCAGCAGCCCCTGGATGGATAGGCTTGAGTTGGAAATCTATGTGTGAGTAACAAATATTATAATGCAGATGAGCCAGACAGGAGAAAGGGAAATTTATAATGAGGGACTGCTCTGGCAGTATTAATCTGCCTCATGTAGACTGCGTGATGAATCATCCCACATCGCCACAAGGACTGCCGCTGCTGCTGAGCTCTGCCAGCAAGTGGGACAATAAAAAGTGTGCATGGAAGGGTGGAGGGGAGGGCACATGCAAGGGATTAGGAAAGGGACAAAGAAAGAACAACTATTTAAAACTGGACATCTCAAGCCTGGCCAGTAGTTCGTGTTATATATAATTCAGGCAATTCATTGGGTAAATCATTTCATATGCTCCATGAAATGCAATTTGCTTCCATGGCCAAGCATGACAAAGGTTTCACAGAATTGCAGTTGGCAAAGAGCTCTTCTAGGATAGTTAATTCAGGGCCTGTGAGATTGCTGAGGCATCTTGTCAGAACATTAAATAATCACAATGTCATGAGGGAATATCTAATTAAGAGTCCAATTTCTCAAGGGGTCTGAATACCTTACAATGTGCTGAGAACCCTTAATTCCCACCGACAAGAGCGGCAGCTTAGGGTGTTCCCAGCAGGCATTTAATAGGAGTGTGCCCTTACTTCATTTGGCTGGGGTAAGTCCAGGCCAGTCAGGTGAAGCAACAGTAATCAAACAAGACAAGATGATGACAAATAGGGTTACATCCCAGCAGGAACGTTATTACTTGCAGGTGATGGAACATACCCTGGTGTGAAACCCCTGTAAAAATTAGGGCCAGATTTAAGGGTGCACTCTTAGGGGTTAAATGTGTCCCTTTGAGAAAGATCTGCCTGCACTCACCCCATGCAAAAGATCTGTAAAAGGCAACATGAATCCTTTATCAGCCCAGACTGTCATCCTGTGGGAACAAGTAACAGAGTTCCCATCCTCGGTTCGTCCCAAGGACTTCAGTGATTTAGATGACCTCGTGAGGGCTGTCTGCCTTACAAAGGCAGATGCCATTTCATCCAGCATTTGGGAAGCATAAAGCTTAGGTAGAGTCATTTCAGCGAAATTTGGGCGCTGAAGTTCCCCGAGCAGCGTTCTTGGTGTGACTCAGGCGACAGAACAAAATTTGAGGTGGACACATGGAGACTTATCAGTAAGAGTTTTTTCCCTTCTTATACACCTGCAGCTATGTAAAGGAGAAGAATGTTAGATGCAATCAGAAGAGAATCGACATTGTATTTTGGCTTATGATACTTCTCTTAGGCAGAGATGAAGGTAGAAATGGTGTTCTTTTTTTTGGTATGAAGAAGCATTACAGAAGGAGTAAATGAGAAAGGAGCATGGCATTATGTTAAGCACTTTTGGGAGAGTGAAAAGTTAAAATCAATCTCTGTGTTGTCAGGCTCTTAAGTGAGGAATGATGCATTAGACTACCTGTTTTTATTTGATTTGTTGGGAAACCAGAGCTGCTGTGCTGTTTCTTGAACAGAATTACAGGCTTCATTTAAAGGGAGATGCAAAGCGCACACATCATTCTGGAAGAGATCAACATAAGCGTTTTCTATATCATGAGTAATGTTTACTGGAAGAAATCAAATTACTGTTACACAGACCATCTGTTTTCTTTGCATGCAATCATGTAAGTGTTTTAGGACAAGCCATCCTATTTAATCAATTGTAAATCTCTTATGGGAAGGCACTGTTTTCTGTAATAAAATCTATTTTTATGATAAATGTAAGGGTTTTAAATACTGGTTTCTTCTGCATAAATATAGTGTACATATTGTTCATAACATAAAGAGTAGGAGTGTACAGCATTAGTTATTATCTGTCAAGAACTTAATTTTAGGGCTTTTTGGGTAGCCGTTTTTTGATATTTGTTGGATCTGCAACTCATTGGTGTTCAACTATTATAGCAAATAATATAATGAGTAATATGGTCCATTTATAGCCTGGGAAGTTGCTTCCTACCTACATTTAATAAATGTAGTATATAGAGTCTCTATTTTGTAGCGTGCCTGCTGTGATAAAAGTGAATACTGGGGAAGATGATTGTCCATTGTCTAAATGCTTACACTTGGAAAGACTGAAGAAAAAAAGGCATGGCTTGTTGGAAAATGACCCTGTCAAATGACATTAGAAAAACTCGAATTCATGGTTTAAGAAGAAGACAATGATGGAGTGTAAGATTTACTTCATGTTTAAGGGTAGCACATTCATAGATGTATATAGTCCTATTCATTTTACTGGATGCTTAATTGAGCCTGCCATTTTATTTTTTTATCATTTCTGTCAGCCTCCCTGATTTGTATATTGTCTTTGGGTGCACATAGGTTGCTCTTGAATTCAGAGGAAGCTGAAGATCTGCATCATAAGCAAAGTCTCCTCTGATTTCAAAAGAAGCTATGTGCGTGCAATACCAGAAGTTGTGTTGTGTTGTAACAAATGCCCCTGAAATAAAAGAAAGGAACAAGAAATGTAAGTAACACAATTGGAAGTTCCCTGAGAAGTTTGGCTGTCCTTGTCAATGAGGTCAGCAAGCCTGAATTTCATTTGTTCAGACACTTTTAAATCAATGGTATTTTGTCTGAATAATTAAGCTGCTTACTCAGGCTTGAAGAGTGTATGGTGTTAAATTCTTGCTTTTTCTTGGGTAAACATGAAGAGGCAAAAAGGGAGAAACAGATGGAGCATGCACCTGGAAAAATGATAGTGCCTACGCTCTGGTGCCATCCTATGGTACAGAGGAAGCTTTCTGCCCAGGGAAACATCTGGTGAAATGAAAGCACCCTGTAAGTCCTTTTGTGAAGACTGGACTCAAGATCTCCATGTCCCATCTATTCCCACTCATACTGTCACTTGTGAACCGCCAGTATGTGGCACAGGGAAAGCTGCCTACCAAACTGAGCTAATCAAACCTAGCCCCTACCTAGACTTGGAACTTACCTAGATCAGTCAAGAATCTGATGAGAACTAGCTCGTCAGTTAATCTTCTTTTAATGGTCAGCATTAATTCAGTAAAAGGAAAAAAACAGAACAAGGTGAATGGCTTTACAAGGTGAATGATGTAGGTAATAGAGAGTGAAAGATAAAATAAAAAATAAAAATACAGTTAGTAGTGGTCTAAAAGTTTTACCCTATTCAGAATATTTTCTATTCAAATTCAGCATCTCTTCTTTCAGAAAAGTATTAAATATGAGATAAATTGTTATTTTTTTTTTTTCCTAGTTTTTCTTTTTACTTCCACGCTTCTTTTATTCAGAGGGAAGAAAACTGCAGGCAAATTAAATATTTCACAGAATCGTGTTGGTTAGAATAGACTTCTGAAGTCTCAACAATGTCCCAGTCCAAGTGAGACAAACAGAGATAACGTTGCTCAGAGCCTTGTTCACTTGAGTTTGGAGTATCTACAAGGGCAGAGATTCATCAGCCTCTTCCAGCTACCTGTTCCTCAGTCTTCCTTTTGCTGTCAATATTCCCCTAGAAGCTTGTCTGGTTGCTCCTCACGTCCCTTACCAGTTTCAGGTCCAACTGAGGCCTAGCTTCCCTAATTTCATCCAAGCAGGCCAGAACAAGGAAGTTCTGCCCTGCTCCCAGGTAACCCTCCCAGCCTCTTCATCCTCTGTCTGTCCACGCTGCCCTTCTCTTGTGCCTGCATGACTTTCCACATGGCAAGCTGGGAAGTCCCTGTGCACTGGGAAGGCTGTCCTCAGCAAGCAGCTTGCTCTTCTGGGCCCCTTTGCTGTCGTGGTTTTCAGGAGACACATTTCAGTTTAAGCTGTCAAAAAAATTGATGCAAATATTGGGTTTAGATTTTTCAGGTCATCCTTCTTACTTCCCATCCTTCCATCTTCACATCCCCAAATCTTTTTCAGCAAGATATAGCAGTGTAATCTGAAGGATATCAAAACATTGTATTTCTACAAGGTTTTCTTTTTTAGCAGGATTTTTCAGTTGTACGTAAGTAAATTTACTAATGATTTTTTTTAAGTGTTTGTTTGGAAGTTGTCAAGTATTTTGACTTTTTTCGGGAATTTTTTTTTTTTAAAGCCAGAACTTTGCAACAGTCACCATAAGTTCTCTAGCAGCTTCAGTAGAATAGGCACTATATTTTTTAGCTGTATGGTCTGTTTTTATCCAAGATGTGTTGATGTGTTTACAATTGTCATAGAAGATACTGGACTAGTTCTAAGAACAGTAAATGCTAACACTGCTGCTTGGAAATTATCATATTTTTATTATTAAGAAATAATTCAGCAAAATGACTTAATTTGCTTAGTTGTAAAGAGAGTGGTAAACTATGAATTACTATTGTCATACTTACATTGTATTTTGATATAGTTGTTGCGTTCCTCTAAACAGTAGTAAAATAATTTGCTCAATGAGCAAATACAATGAGTATCCTAAAATAAAAGTACAGAACTCCTGACTCCATTTTAAGCGCAGTAAGTAGAGAATACAGCTGTTTATTTTAAGAATTTCCTGTGTCTGCAGTACTGATTACACTGAAGTGGGAATCAATGACAAGGTGCCATATAGAAGACTTTATTTATAGTAGCTTTATAACTGATCTAAAGTGAGACAATAGATTTTGATACCCATGACCTTTAATAGAAAAATCTCTGAAGTCTGCAATTTCACCTCCAAAGTTACCCCTACTGAAAGTCCTTTGTATTTTAGGCTTTGTGAGGCAATTAAAATAATTACCCATTCTTGGTTTGTTTCTTTTTTTCTGAATCATTCCAGTCTCTTGGCTATTCAGTTGACAATTCAGAAAAATTATTCAGGGGAGCTCTGAAACCCTCAAAGCTAGACATTTGCCCATTTCTGTTTTTAATAATGTTCTTAAGTGCAGTATGTTTGGGGGTTTGCATGTTTGCTTTTCTCCAGTTGGCCCATGGCAGCACAGTGGTCGTAGAGGATGTGATTTGTGAGTACGTTCCCAATTCTCCTCGTCCGCTTCTCTACCAGGTGCACTGATTTTCTGAAGGAAATGGAGCAGAAAAGTGCCATAGATGATTATCATGCCTGACTTTGAACTGGTCTCCCATAGCTCCCTTGGTGGTACAGGGAGTAAAAGAGAGAAACAGAAGTGCTCAGTCACCATTCTGAAATATATTTAGGTCTGACCAGCTCATGCCTAAAGAGGAAAAGTCTATAGGTGTTCAAAAAAACCCACAAAACCAATGACTAATCTTTAAGGAAGACATTCTGGAGTGAAAAGCAAGTAGAAAAGACAGTTTAGAGAAGGTACAGGGAAGAGAACATGCATAGAATGACGGGATTGAATGAATATTTCAGAAAGGAACATGGTCATTGCTATAGTGCCTGAACAGTGGGATAGAAACTTTAAAAATACATGCATTTAACACTGATGAAAGAAAAACATATTTGAAATGTGCAGAATTAACTAGTAGAATTGATTGCTATAAAATACTATGGAGTAAAACACTGGAAACTCTCCTCACATGTATTATCTCTCCACAATTGAATTGGGCAGCATAAAAGATTCTGGCACTTACTAAGCAATGATCCCCCTAGACTGCTTATTTGGAAATCGTCTCTTGGGGGTTTTATTCCTCAATATTGGCTACTGTTGAAGGCAAGAGGTAGCAACTACTTGAATTATAGTATGATTGGAAATGATTGTTCCAGTGCCTTCATATGCCATATTTGGTCTCTATGTCCTCTCTGTCACAGGAAACCATCTTATACCCAGAGCAAGAAACGTAAATTCCTTTGGCTTTCCTGTATCTCCAAGGGATCTGATGCATGAGTGGACTAGAGAAAGGAAAGACAGAAAAACTCCGAAGACCTGCAGATCATCTCGCTGGCAGGGTGAGTAAATGTCCCGGCATCTCAGTCTTGCGTTGTCAAGTACACAATGAGTGATCCTGCTTTTAGCATTGCCTCAGGAATTTCCTCCCCAGTAATTTTTGAGAAAAAGATGATAAATATGTCTCCTGTTTCCAGGTCTCTGACACTGGTGCCCTACATGTGTTCAGTAGTACCAAGACAGACACCCCCTATATTTTCAGTTTAAGCCTTGAACATGCATTTAATAAAATACACAGTTCTATGTCATGCAGTTTTTTATATATGTGGTGCTGTTAAGACCCTTTTCAAATTGAGTGGGTGAAACAGAAATATCTAACTATTACCGAATCAGTCCAAACTCCTCACGATTCAAAGAGAGATCCAAAAGGGGAAAGAAAGGAAGAAAACTCATTTTCCCAGTGCTGACTGTACTTAGACTCCTACAGATCTGGGCCTGTGTTCCCGGCTTTCCCTAGGTAATTTTTTCTTGCTTATAAAATGCAATGGAAAAAATTACCTAGCTGAGAAGCAAATGTGTAGTCGACTTATGTGATAGCCAGAACGTAATTATATGATCCCCTTTTCTTTCTGGGTTTGCCTGTTCCAAAAAGTGTGATAGCTGTGTGATAGCTCACCCCAGCTAGGAACCTTGAGGCAACTTGCCAGAGCCTGCAAGACAATAGAACAAAATGAAGGGTGCTCCGGAGGACAGGTACTTTCCTGCCAACAGCTCTCTGATATGCAATGCAATATCTAGCAGTATAATAGTACCTTTACAATTTCTATTAGATGATGGTTTCAGTGTAATATTAGGCTGTTTTTCTTAACATACAAACAATGTTTCGACTTTGATGAAAGTCTGCTTTTTCCTACTGCACGTTCTTTGAGGAGATCTGTGTAAACACGAAGGCTGTCTGGACTTTGCCTTATCTCCAGTTAGAAGGAGAGGAATTTTGCTATTTTTGCTTTTTGCTTTGTTTTTTTTGTTTGTTTGTTGTCAGTAAGTCCGATGAAGTGTGCTGAAAGATTATGCTGGTGCACAGAATTTTTACAGCAATCAGGTTATTCCCTTGCCCACTCTGAACCCGACGGCAACAACAACAACATCCCTGCTCTCTGTTGCTGGGCTCTGGGATGCATACGAAAAGGTGTTCAGGGGCTGGGGAGCCACTTTTCTGCTCCAGCAGCTGTTCCTTGCCTCCTTGCGGAAAAGGCAGTGGAGCAGATACAGCCTGTGGGCACAGGTTTGTCCATACTTCATAAATAACACAGCGTTGTCTTCAACAATGTAATTACACTCTCTTGTTTTAATACAGTAGTGTACTTTCTGAACCACCACTTATTTCCCCCTTAGTTCTACTTTATTTTATATAGTATCTGTGCAATAGAGAAGGGTTTGATGTGCATTGATACAGCGATGCCATTAAGTGAGGGCCAGTATGACTGAGAACAATAAAGATGTTCAGTAAAGGTGTCAACATAGTTGAAGATTAAAGTTAATATTATTTTTATTCTTAAAACCATTTCTATGTGTATTGCTTTTGCAATTCACATAGAAAATAAAATTGTCCTCAATCTCAAATCTTATTGAAGCTTCATGAACATTACTACAGGGAAAATAAGAAGTTGGTAAATGATTAAATGTATAATTAAAGGTTTCACATTTAATCCTGTCACTGCAGTGATTTATGGTTTCCATTATTTTGTCTAAGTAATGCACTTCTTTTTTTCTAGTGTTTTTTCTTTCCTTCATTGTTGTTAGTGTTTGTAATCTTATGGTAAGGAAATTTATCACAAGGACAACATTTTTGTCCTCAGCTGCAAGGTACAGAGGAGAATTAAATCAAAATATAGAAGACACAATATACTTCCCCCTGCAGTTGGTGAGAGAGTTGTGAAGTGTTTACAATGTAGGGCCAGAAATGCTTTACGTGTAAGAACAAAGGGCAGGATGTAGTCCCTGTGCTTCTCTGCTGTCATATTTAAGGCTGAAACAGGTGTCATCAGTAGCCAGTCCCAGGAAGGCTCAGTACAGACATAGGGCTGGGACACACAATCTCCCCCTGTAGTGCATGCCAGGATTGGGTGGAAACCTGCAAACGCAGCAGAAACTGCCTTGAAATAGCCCATAGCAAAGGCTGAGCAGAGCCCAGTGCCTACAGGCTGCAGAGTCCGGGCTCTTCTCCAGAGGTAGGTCCCCATAGCGGGGTTTTTTAAAAGGACTCATCAGGCTTCGTGGTCGTCCTTGCAGCCCACCAGATATGTGGGAACTCATTGCTTGTGTGATACCGAGGGCTCTTCCCTTCCTCACCCAAGTTCCCCAGCCACTGGGCTGTGCTATCCTCTCACAAGGCTTCCTGCCAGCTGCATGAAATTTGTGACTTACTTCACTCTGGCAGGGCTGTAGTGGGACAAGTGGACCACTCCCCACTCGTGTTTTCCAGACCAGCTCGTAGTTCTGCTGGAAAGTGGGTGGCCATGCCACCTCAGGGTGGGGAGAGGCTGGAAATGAGATCCCTCAGACCCAAGTGAGTGCTCCAGCTGTATGCTTGTGTAATACAGGATACTACCTCTTCCAGCTGCACTCTAGAAAACAAGGGTATTTTCCAAGAGGTGCAAATTTGCCTGAGTCTGTTAGGTGTACCCTGAGCAGATCTGAGATTTTGGGGCTTAGGTGTGGTTTTCGGGGTCGAGGGGGCTCCTGAATTTGAGATGAGCACCTTGTTGCCGAGGTGGAGATGTCTGTGGGACTTGAGTAAGACTGAGTGAGAAATGAGCTTCAGCAGCCACTGAACGAGTGTTTTCTGGTGGCAGTTTTCGTATTCATACATGTACATTTGTATGTGGTCCAAACTTCCTCTTGACCAAGACCCCACCTAAAGAAATAAGATTTCTTCTTCTACCAACACATGGTAGTAAGATTCTCCTCTTAGAGTCATTTCACATAAGAATTGCTGTTCTTTTCCAGACTATTGCAAAAGGAAATGGCTTGGGTTTTATTTCAGGTTAGGAGTTTGAATTCACACCAATGTTAACTTCACCTAGAGCTGTTAAACCGAGCAGAAAAAATATGTTGTCTTGTCTTCACTATTTTAACCTCAATATGGCTTATAGATGCACTTATTGACAGTTCACAGCAATGTTTAATACAGTTTAATTATGCTCTATTGAAGGTACTGTAATTTACATTCTCCATACTATTGTATAATGTTACTGTGTTTCTTATTCCTCGTCTCACTGAAAATATTGGGGCCATTTTGTTTTAATCCTCTGCAACAATTACAGTAGAAACTTCTGAGAAGAGATCTTCATAGCATTGTAGCAGAATAAAAGAGCATAAAAGTGATTTTTCTTGAGAAATGGTTATGTAGAAAAGGACTTCTGTTTTGTCTTTCTGTAGTATCTCTCTCTGTCTTTTGGGCAAGTTTTTCATTGCCTTACTATATTTCAGCTATTTCTTCTTTTTTGTTGTTGTTTCTGTCTTTCTTTGTGGGTGTTTTTTTTTTTTTTCCTTTCCCAGCACAGTGTTTTAAGATAGGTAACCAACAAGAACATGCTGTTCCAGGAAGTTATAAGAAGTCATAACTCCAGTACTGCCTTTCTTTATATTTTTGGGGGATGATATTGCTGCTTTTTGAGCAATTGTGTGTTTATTTTAGGGAAGGACTTGTTCACATCAAACTTTCTGATTTTTTCTTGAGTGATAATAGCAAGTTTAAAATCTAGCAATCTGCATGATAAGTTCCTGTCACTCTACTCGATCACCAGACCTTTAATGGGCAGCCTGGCATTTTCCCTGCCATTGCAGTCCCCATTTGGATCAGAGGTCCCTCAAAATGTCCTAACAGCTTTCTTCAGGTCTGATTAACCTAAGTAACGGTTGGTCATTACCAGTCCTTCAGAATAATAATTAAATATGCATAACAAATCCAGGCCTACAGCAGTATTGTACTGTATCCTTTTATTCACATCTTGCTATTGTTGAAAGACTCTTGGTGTAACTCATTTTACAGGTACATAAAATAAGCGTAGTATCAGCTACCCTCTAGGATGGGTTGGGGTTGGCTGTATTTCTGGTCTTGCACTGGGAAGCACAGGTGTAGGTCACCTCGGAGCGAGTTGAATGGTCCCGGTGATTTCAGCGGGCTTCCTTGTGTGAGTCAGAGTTTAAAGAGTGCAGCATTTGCCTTCCTCATGAGAAGCTTCTGGAAGAGCACTGCTGTGTCCTGCCATCCATAATATTTAGCCTGGTCTGTGCTTAGGAGTGAATAATTTATATTTTGGAACTGTCATATACACGCTTATTTTGACAACACTCTGGCTGGTTTTTTTTTTCATTTATCACACAAATGCCTTCTTTTCACAGTAGACTGAACAGCTTTTGCTTCTTCTGAGCCATAGAAACCTAGCGTGTTAATTCATTTGAGCTTGAGGATTACTGCCCTTTCAGTGTTTGTGATCAAAAGTGTTAGCAAGACCCTTGGGGCAAACTCTTTGCTGGAATGAAATGGCACAGGTTATTTGAAGTCGACGGGTTGAGCCTTTCCAATGTACAGTAGAGAGGAATTTGGCCCCTGGTCCACAAGCCGATGGACTATCCTGGAGTTTTTACCTACACTACTGACATATAAAAGCGTACAAGTTTGCAGGCAGAGTATTTTTTCTGTCGTCTCTCTGACTCAGTATTGGTTGGACTCTCTGGATGCTACAGTGTTACAAATGCCATATTTAAATTTAAGGGATAGAATAGACATTTTCATGGACTGGGAAATCCTGTGCAAAGTTTGAGGCCTGTAGTGTAGGATACAAAAATTACAGTCGAGATCCCTGAGAATGCAAGTTCAGAACAGAAGCTTTGCTGCTCAGATAGGAATCCTGTTGAGATAGAAAAGGTCCTTTTTTTGTATCTCGCAGTACATCTTTTTGCCTTTTTAGCATGCAGTTCTTATGTGATATTACAGCTGTTTCTTCAGAAAGCATGGGCAAAAACTGCTTTTGGTAGATCACACGGAAGAACAGACACAAAGGAAATGGTGCTTGTTTTCTAAAATGCATACATTCTGTTACGCATTGCTGAATAGCGGGGGCAAGCAGCTAGGAAGAATTGGTTCAATGAGAAGTTTATGCAGAGGAGAGTTAGCATTGTCATGTGAATGCACATGTGAATTTTTACTACTTACTTGCTTTCAGGCTAAACTTTTCCATCACAAGAACCTCAAGCCTCGAGAGGCCTCAGGACCCGCACGAGGACAGTTTTTCTCAGAGGGGATTATCACTTTTTTGATTACTAAGTTCTTTAAGAACTTTGATAGGCGTCACACAAAGTTTCTGCTGAAGCAGCGTATCTGCAATTTGACTTGGTAAGCAGAGACATGCAGAGAACTGGGCTGCTGCCCAACGCCTCTGATACTGCATCAGGCAGACCTGGTCCCAAGATGCAATGCCTGCAGCTGGTTTCTGCCATTTCAAACACAAGACAAGGTTGCACAAAAACCAGACACTGAAGCTGTTCCTTTAATTCTCTCCTGTTCTGCTGTGCTGAACCCAGATGATATAATTCACCTGCTCCCCTTGTATATTTGCTACAAAGGAATAAGGTGCCTTCCCAAGAGCTGCTGGACTCATACTGTCCTGGAACTTGTGGCAGGGACCCAACTTTTTTGTACCACTGTAACGTACCAGGATGAAGATTTGTAGCAGAATAGGATGCACTCAGAGAGAGGAATAAATGATGTTAAATTTAATGGTTGTGTGATATACACACAATTCTGATTCTCACTTTCCAGATTTTCAATAAAAAACCTATAAAAATGATTATAAAAACTTTGCAAATATTATTCGGTTAACCTGGACTGTTAGTATTCAGGAAAGCAGCACAAGTCATCTGGAATTTCATAGCCAGACCTTTTGATGTAACAGAAAGGCAACATTTCTCTTTCTAACCACCTAATCCATACAAGAAAAAAAGACTGAGAGAAAGACTCAATTTATTTCGCACAAACCAGTAATAGCTACCTCTCCTTGCTTACCTCCCACTGCACTTGCTTTGATGAAATAATTGCATTCATTTTTGCTGAAATATTAGCATGATATAATTAATATTTACATTTAAAGCATTGTGTGTTTGAGCATCATAGTTAATACTACGCTAAGGCAGAAGACATTATTTTATTCACTGTTTCTGGCAGCCCAAGGTTGTACACAGAGCTGAAGTTTATTAAGATGCTCTTCCAATTGTAAGCAATAAAAAACACTCCTGTTTTGCAAGACAAATAGTGAACTTGGGGTACCATTATTTAGCAGCTTTTAAAGGTTGAAGAAAGGTAGCAATTGCTCTGTAGTATTATAGTTTTACAGGCTAGCCTAATACATAATCATGTTTTTTGATGGATACAAAATAAGACTGAAAAGTATGGCAGCTTTTTTAGTGAGGCTTATTCCTTTTTTCTTGATATACAGTTTTGTGGAGTGGGAGGGGGGAAGAAGGTAGAGTGAATGGGAATCCCTGGGGAACTTTTGAGGTTGAATGGGAGGAGAACACTTCTGATGGGTTTGATAGGAGAACGACTGGCTTCCTCACTTGTCTGATTGCCTCTGGCTTTTGTATTTAAAAGGCAGTAAAACTTCATCGATGGGCAAGAAAGATGCTTTGGAGCAATAAAGATTGAAGGTTAATGAAATTGAGAAGTATCTTAAGTAAATGAGGAAAGCCTGTGGGAAAGCCCAGAGTGGCTGGAGCAATATTCAAATGAACAAAATAAATCTGGGAGATAGAGAGAAAGAGAATTGGTGTGATGGGGTTGATAATATTTTTGTTCCCACAATCTATGGGATTTATTCACTGTTTTGTCATTATGCATATAAACATACCTCCCGCCAAGCTGAGTTTGAGTGTATCTGACTCCACTTACTACATTAAATTTTTCTCCGTACTCACCAAAATTTTTGAGAAAAATACTCTAAATTACAACCCAAGGTAACTTAAATGGGTTTCTTTTAAAATGGAGAGATCCTTAAGTAAGTAAATTGAGTATTAAATCCATATCCACGCAGCTCTCTAGACTTTTGGCTTTCTTTTTCCTCTGGCAACCCTGGACTAGCCTGGGAGATTTTACTGACTTCAAATGCATTAAATATATTGATCTGCAGAAAGCTTTGGCGTCAGGCTGTCTGTATCCTGTGTCATGCTGTTGGAAAGGAAATGCTTTTGCCTCTGTCTACAGAAGAAACAAAATGAAAAACATAATCAGGATTTCAAATCACTGTGGAAGCTGGAGAGGCCAGGGGAATTGGCTAATAGCAGCTGTATTGCAATTAGTGGGGAAGAGCCTGGCTAAGAGCAGCAATGATTCTTTTTAGCATCTCAGAAAACTTTAAACAGTGTATTTTTGGAAAAATTATTTGTTCAGAAATAACCTATGTAGTCAGTATATACCTTCTCACCAGGGTAAGCAGCATTTTGAAGGGGATACTTGTCCTTTCCCATTTATAACATCATGTTCTTTTTCATAATGGGGTTCCTTTGATGTCAGTACAGTCTTCGTTGAGTTCTGGACTAGCTTCAAGCGGTGAGGGGACCATATAAAGCCACTTAATTTTGCCTCCTATTTTTCTTTACTTTTTCAATAAGTTGCTTAGGTTCAGTGATTTGCCGCCATGAGTCTCTTAGTGCTTAATCAGGTGAAAGGTTAGTTATGCTAATACTGCTCCCCTTGCAATACCAAGTCATGTGAATTGTCCTCCATCATCTTCTCACAAGAGCACTAAGTCCAGGCTCCAGCTACAACAGGGATTGAATGGTTGTAGTTTTTCCGTCACAGAATTTAACTGAAAAAAATGTGTTTTGGGTCATTGAAACCAAGCTGGGTTCACCAAGAATAGTTAGAGGATATGACTGCTGTCCTGAATCACTTCCTATTCCACTGAATATTAACTTTTTCCTCTCAGTAATTGCCTGAAGAAACTTCTCCTTTAATCAGGCCCAAATAGGACTTTCCAACACCTTTTCAAACATGTGCATAAACACATCCCCTTACAATATCCATCACCTTAACCACACACTACACAAAAGTCCCCTGCCCCCACAGTCCCAGCCCTCACTTTCCCTGGACCCATCACGCTCCTTTCTTGCCTGCCAGAGAGCACCGAGCTCCTTACTGCGCTTTGCTGTACAGGACATCTTCTACCGCTGTTACCAGCAACCCCTGCCCGTGCACCTCCCTAACATGCAGGTTTCATGCAGCCACAGGTGCCTCAAGTCCCTGCCTCTTCCCACCTGAATGTAGTGTAACGGGGGGCAACGGGGAGTGCAAAAGGAGTGGCGGTGGCATGGCACCCCTCTCCTGAGCTAGCCACATTGGATTTGAGACTTATGCGTGCTTCTGGGTGCTGTCTGCTCTTCAGAGAGGGGAGTTGGTCTGAGTTTGTTTTTAAAAAGTTACTTATGAATGTTCATCCATTTTTTTTCTAAAACATTTCTGTAAGTATTTCAGTTCTTACAGTAGTTCACACTTCAGTGCAGACATTGCAACTGTTTTATATGGGTTTTGTTTTACTTAGGTAACATACACTCTCATCAAGTGCTTACAGGCTTCCCTAGAAAATGTCTTTAGGGATCCATTTTTCTGAGTGCCAGTGCCACCTCCACAGGTGCTGCTGTTTTGCTTTCTTAATTTTGATATTCAGTTATCCTTCCAAAGAGGAGAGCTTTCCTGTAAGGCCCAGGTGAAAGCTGTCTTCTCATTACAGCCAGTTCTTAGCTGGTGCCTACCAGCTAGTACTAGAGTTCACCTTGCTGTGGAGCTGTGCTAGAGTTTATCTCTTCTGGTGAGATAAACCTGCCTTGCAAATGGAAGTAAGATATGTTTCCTAGATTGTATCTTATAGTTAGTTATCATAAACGTATAAAATAATCTTTGCTTTCCTATAGGAAGTGTTTTACCAGATTATTTGTGTTATTCTTCAGCTTTGAAATGCAATTTTGTGTAGTGCATAAATAAGGGGGCTGCTGGGGTGAATTAAAATTATTTTCTGTTGTGTAACCATTTAGTATCCTCTCTGTGGTAATGAAGGAAGAGGGATTAGAAGTTGTCTTTTTCTTTCTTCAGTATCAGGGTGGACGTGACTTATTGGAAGAAAACAATAGGGCTGCTTAGTCTATCTGGCACTAGTGGCTTAGGATCAGATGAAGGCAGAGGGAGCCGAGATGTATGTGAGATGAAGGAAGAGGAGGAAAGATTTGAAGTTGTATCTTAAATTACATGAACACTGGTGCTATTTGCTCTTTGATCAGTGTGACCCCTGCTATTAAGTAGAAACTTAAATTAGGAGGATAATATTGGGAGGGACCTCCTGAGTCATACTGTCTGTCCTCTTGCCATCACAGCTGCTGGAGTATATAAATCCCTTTGAGAAGGCTGTCATAGTCCATCTTCAATTTAGCAGGGCTCTTTGCCCTGTTATGGGCTGGTTGTTCCCCAGCTGAGCTCCTGTGAAAATAAGAAACCTTCTAATTTTTGGCTAAGGCAAATTCAAAGCCATTTATTGGTATTTGTTTTACTGTCAATATTGTCCTTTAGCTTAAATGGTTTTGCCTTTCTGTTGCCTGTGAAACTTTCTCAGGCTTTATTTTTGTGAGAGTTAACAAACTAAGGCCTCTGAAATGTGTCTTTTCAGGTCAGTGCAGTGGGGAGGTAGGTTTTGTTGTTGTTTTGCTATTTTGATTAGGTGTTCTGTCTATTTTCTCCTTTTTTTTTAATTGTTCTTTTTTTAGGATGTGTAAAAAAACCAAACAAACAAAAAAACAAAACTAAAAAAGCACACCCCCCCCAAAAAAAAAAAACCCACCAAACTATGATCACTCAGCATTTCAAATGATTTTTTCCACCAGTTTCTACAGGATTGATGCTTCCCTATGTAAACACATTTCTTGATATATCTTGGGCTCTCCTACAGAGAGAGAGCTTACTGGTGTCTTGTAGGCATCTTGAGTAATATGAATCTCCCCTGGTTTTGTATATCTGTGTCTGAACTAGTCACCTTGGGCTGTCTGTATAGTCAATGGAGAGAAATAAGAAGAGCTAGGGTGAGATTAATCTGACCTATTTTAGGCATCTAATTTAGGATGAAAGGAATCACACCCTAAATCTCTGAGAATCGTGGAAGCCTGAGGTGGCTTGCGTTGATGAGATTTTTTGCGTTTAATCAGAATAACCCTACTCCTTCTAACTGGCAGATTAGCTCCTGGCTTATAGTGTTAATTCTTGTTACTGTCTGAGTGCATGTCCTTGTGTATATAATGGAAAAACACTAGAATATAATGGTACTGCTTCTCAGTTCTTAATGTATGTTATCAAATGATGAAGATAAAAGCTAAGACCTGCTGTAGACATGCTTGTACAAAATTGACCTATTTTCTCTATGTTTCTGGAATGATAGACATGGAGGGCTGATTCTGCACTTAATTTTGCAAAATGCATGGATTTTTGAACTATCTCCAAGACTTGAAGGCAGAAGTTTGTTGTTGGCAAAGCAGGAGTCTCTCAGACAAAGATGCTTTTTTCAGCTACATAAAGCTGTTAGATGTCAGACAGGGCAATGGGACTTTTTGGCTGCTGCCAAGTAATAGGAAGGCAGTCAGAGGACCTCAGACAGTGTAAAACTTTCTTGTTAACGGTTTCAGTTGAATAACAGTTTCTGCAGTCTGACCTACTAGTTAATATTCAAGTAATATCACTGAGGACCTAGAGTAGATCAAGGATTTTCAAGGTTGGTCAGTGCTATGCAGACCTTGAAGGAAGTACAGAAGTGTTCAAAATGCTTGAAGGCCAATTTTCAATCTCACACTAAAGCCAAGGATCAGGTTGGGCTTGTATCGATTTAATGTTCTCAGTCAATCTCTTTTCTAAAGAGGCAACAATGTCTGTAAAGGCTTGCTGAATGACAGTTATTCAGAATTATTTGTAACAGCCTATTTGGAAATGCTTCACAGTTGTCTGCAAGCCTTGTAAGCAGTATATTGGGAAACACACTCAAAGCTAGTACAAGGTATCAAAAAGTGGCTCCTCCAACACATGTACTGGTGGTCAGTGATGATCATAAGAGTTAGTGAGTCTACTCATACTTAAAAATGTGTCTAGCTTTCCCCTTCCTCTTCCCCCCCCCCCATCCCCCCCAAAAGTGGAATTCCTCACCCAGAGTGACTGGTCCTCAAACCAAGGAATATTAGGAGAGGGCAGTGCAGGCTGGGGAAATACTTTGCACTTTGCTAGGGAAAGGGGAAGCATGTTCCTTCATTTGCAGTCAGTGTCTGTTCAGAGCTGCTCAGATACAGAGAGGTGAGATGGATAAGAGAAGCTAATGTAGCCAAGACAGTCCAAAGCCTTTGGATGAGCTGGTGCTCTGTGTGGGTTAGGGTGGGGTAGACACTTCTGTTCTTTTGGTACGTGCATCCAAAATGAATGGAGAGGCTGTTATTGCTGTGAAATGTAAAGGGAATGAAATTCCATGGATGATATCAAAAGAGGTTTGGATTAGGTATTATCTCTTGCTCACACCATTCCATGTAAATGGAAGTCCCACTTGTAGGTTTATCTGCCAAGGCAGAAAATGAAGTGTATAGCTTTTGTGTGTTGTCACTATATAGATTTTGAAATATTGATTTGTTTACTTTCATGGCAGAGTTGCACTTTCTGAAATGATGATAACATTCATCTAGTTTACATCTGCCGATATGATGGCTGTGCATCACCTTGATGGTTTATGAATGGACAAAACCGATGTTATTACTGAGTCACTCTTACTCACAAGTCATTCTCTGCTGTTTGACTTGGCATGCGTGGACTTCACTGTACAGCTGTGCTTTTGTGGGGGCAGATACTGTCCGGAGTCTGTGTTTCCATTGAGAAGCAGCTGCCGGAGCCTTCTAATGTCACTGCAGAATTTCTCTACTTCTTTATCCTTGCAGTTGCTCCTGTGGTTGTAGGACTGAGGAATTAATTTTAGGGGCTCATCTAATACTATGTTCCTGCTCAATTTGTAGACCTTGTGTAGGATCTAAATTAACAGCACTGCCCTATGTAGTCTAATGATGCTGTTCCCAATTCATATTACTCTTTTCACTATTATTCATATCACACTTCATTATCACTTCATATCACACTTTTCACTATCATTCCATTGCCAGCTTACTTGAAGACTTTTGTAAGCCAACTATGAATGATGAGAGCTCATTTTCTTTCTCATTTGGCTGTACCTGCTACCATGGCATGAAAGCTTTATGGGTTGCCGGAGAGCAATTGTTTAGCTTATTTGCTGGAGAGCAACTGTTTAGGGATTCCATGGTGCTATTCTGTTTTTTTTTTTTTGTTTGTTTTGTGATTTGTTTTTTTTTTTTTTACCTTGGGAATAATAACTGTTGTAATTATGAGTATTGTAAGGGTGGAGTCTCACAGGACCATAATGCTGGTGTTATTCATTTTTTCTCTAGTATCATCTGCTGTTGCAGTAATGATCACTGTCAGCCTTTAGAAGACTACCTTTAGGGTTTGTACTTGGTGATAAGAGATTGACCTTGATGCCCTTTCCAGACCTAGAATACCAAGTTTAGAACATACTGGCTTTGTTTTGCTGGCTTTTAAAGCACTTAATCCTTGAAAGGAAACGGGGTTTATTAGTGAAGTTGTGGGGTGTGTTTTAAAACTAGGTCTGATCTAAGGGTCATCCTACTCATTGTGAGTCCAACTTATAATCACTGGTTTATGTGACACTCTCTGAAACAGCAAAGGTGAAATATTTTCCTTGTTTTATGTAGATCAAGCCTCATCAGTTACCCCTTCTCCTCTGGTATGGCAAACAGGGCTTCCCCCTTGTCCCCGTGAACAAGTACAGCTAATAACTTGAGCTTCTCGCTGTGTTGGAATGACTACAAATCTTACTAATCTATGTAAAATCAACTAAAAAGAAAAATTAAAATCCCGGACGGCTTGTATCTGGGAAAGGAAATCAGATACTCTCAAATCTGAAACACCTTAGGATGTACTCATCTAGGTACTACAGTACTGCTTCATTTCAAACTTGTAGCATATTTAAAATCTTCTCCACAGGTTGCGTGCGTAGTAAGTGTTAGTCCAGAATCATGTGTCTGTATACACATATGCAAAAATACAGGCTGGATATGCAGACTGATACATCTGTAGTTACTTAAAGTTCTCTTAAGACATTGAGTCTGACCATGTGAGCTGCTTTCTTTGGTCCTCTAGCAGTTTCCCCCAAACGACATGTTCAACTTCTCTCTTGTGGACTGATTTTTCTCAGTTCTTGCCTTGCTGGAGAACTTCTGAATCCTCCTCAGGCAGTACTTGGGACAACATGAAAAGTAATGCAGCTAGGGAAGAGAAAGGAGGCCAATCCACACAGTTGTTCTTTTGAAAAAATACAGGTAGTAATTTCTTACTGAAAGAGATGAGGATAAGGAGCAAAGATGCCTACTTCAGGTGTAAAATGTTTTGACTTCTGAAGTATTATGTTATGAGTTTAAGGAGATATAATAGTCAGAAAACCTACTTGAAATTGGGCCTTTTCAGATGTTTTACAGAGGAGCAATGTGGATGATTCCAGTTCAGCTTTGAAACCTTTAGAGGTTTTGAAATTTGTCATTTGTGCTTGAAGAAAAACACACCTTTGGACAGTGCAAAACCAGTTTATGTCAAAAGGTCTATTTTCAGTCTTGAGTCCAGTTGATTAAATAGAGTTTTGGAGCCACGAAAGCTGTTGGACAAAATATTATCATATTACTGAAGGATTTCAGCTTTTAGAAAACAATATGTTTGACAGAATATTCCAAAATTTCTACCCAGAACCTTGTGGTTACAAGACCAACTAATTGTCTAATATTAGACAATTATTGTGGATGATAGTATAGTCTGATTAGACTATATGATGATAAAATTCTAACAATATGCTAATTAGAATTATTTTTTAATTGGTTTACAAATGTAAACAAGTGTTAATCACCCTCTTCCCTCCCCCCCCCCCCCCCCCCCTTGTTCCCCAAGTATGCTGGAAACAAAAATTTATAAAAGAAAGCACTCTTTTGCTCTTTGATATCCAGACTGACACTCCAAAGGTGACTTAACTTTTTAAAAAATGGAATTAGTAGTAGTAAACTGCACATCAGCTGAGAAATGTACAAATCCCTTGTTGAAAAGGTTTATTAGGTAATTAATAGTAAGAAAAAAAAATCAGAACAGTAAGTTTAATATCAAAGTAGAATATAAGTTTTGGGTTAACTGTAGTACATGAAACTACTATGTGTACTGTCTTACGTTTCTGAGGGATCACTATATGAAAGACTGTTTATAAATTGTGATATGACTATGCATAAACTTTAACACATAAAACTTGACAATATGTAGGAAGAATGATCTCTTCAAGATGGATTGGAGTACGGGACCTATCTATGAAAACTTCCTAGTAAGCATAGTACTTTCTCATGAAAATATACATGCTACTTGTTGTAATCAAGGTAATACCATGTTTGAAAACGTTAAATGCAGATTTTGTTGGAATAAAAATACAAGATATTTGCTATTTCCCATACTTTGAGGGGGAAAAAAATAAATACAATATATTAGATAGGTGCTTCTGTGAGAGTGTGGCGGTGTCATATAAAAGCCTTTAAAATGAGGCTCTTCAACAGCAAGTTAAAGGACCACATTCATATTACAAGATCCATATGATCCATTGGACTTCCATCTTTTTTTCTATGCTCCAAACAACACTGCTGTGAGGTCCCAATGAGTTTAGTGGTAGAGGGCCATCAACCTAGAATGATCATGACTGGATGGGCTGAAAAAAAAAAAAGTCATATACTTGTGTTTCATTTCCTCTGCTGTTTTCCTCCACAAATCTCCCAATGACCACCAGCACTTTGGATCTCTTGCAGTGCATTGCTCTGCTTCCTCTGCATCTGCAGTAGCTGTTGCAAGACCCGATACAGGAGGAGCTTTGGTGTAGGAGTCCAGTAAAGGAGGTTTTAGACCTTGTACCCCACTCCTTTCTTCTAGCTGTGCTGGGTTACAGAAGTGCTCTCTCTGGCTGCTATAGGCAAAGTCTCTGACATGGCTAGCGTGAGACCAGTATGGTAGGACTAAGGGAAGGATGGAGAAAGCAAGAAAAAAACTGAAGTGGAACACTTCAGCTTCTTGTCTCTTTTACTTGATAAGTGGGCTGAGATACTCCATGTGGTGGGAGCAGGGATATAGAGGAAGCAGAGATCAAAGTGGCAAACATGGAGGCGTATTGAGTCAGGGCACTAGGAATGAATTTGTGAACTTCTCTGCTATCAGACTAGTACATATCTCATTTGCTTTGTTTTATCTGATCCTTCAGACTGTAATCTCTCTGGATCTGCATTTTTAATAACTTTTCTACAACTCTATTTGGTGTCCTTTTTCTTGCAGTCCTACATACAGTATTGTAGTATCCAAGAACAGCAATTTTTGCATTCTTTATTCAGAGGTAAAATATTTTCTGTGTTCTATTTGAACCTTAAGGTGTATTTTGGATAGGCTCAGGCAATCAGTTGGACTAAGTTTTTTTTTCTGATTAAAATAAAAAATTATTGTCTGAGTGCAGAAAAAAGCTAGTCACATAATAAATTATTTCTTTCAAGGTTTTTTTACAATTTCTTATGTTAGATGTGTGAACAAAATATTTCCCAGCCTTCTCCTTCTGTTTCCCATTACCATGCAAGACTACATTTTGCAGCTGTTCTGTAGTCTTCTGTGGAGAATTTGTCCAGTTCTGTGTGACCCAGGATATAGTAGTCTGTCCACTGCTGGAGTGCTCATATAAATTAAAAATGTTCTTCAACTTCTAAGACAATAAAAAACTCACTTCAAACTTCTGAAGGCTGATGCCGCATAATGTATATATGTGGACTTCTGAGCCATGGAAACCTTCAGCTGGTGCATATGTTGGTGACAGTAGAGGTCACATGTGTTTCCTGGAAGTTCACAACCTGCACATGTTCTTGCCTGCATCAGCCAAAACCGTACCTCCATAAACAAAAACTGTGATGCTTCCCTGTTCCTTTGGAAGCTCCGTGACCATCACCGCAGGAACCATAGTTCTCCTTTTTTGTCGGTGCACAAGAAAAAGTGATATCTGGGGAAAGTATATATACCAGGCAGGGGAACGTTAGTACCAGGCTTCTGCTGCATTAAACGCAGCATGCCGTTCTTTATGTAAAAGAAATCTTTTCTATCAATACCGGGTCTTGGTGACCCTAGTGACTCTGAGACTTTTAGTTCATAAATGTTGTTGTATGAAAGGTCCCTTTAAGTCATATGGTCTGGTCCCATATCAGTTTTTAATTTCAAAACCTGATTTTTAGGAACACTACTTAAATGACAGTCTGCACTGAACAGAAACAGATTAGCACTGCTTTGCTAGGAGGAAGGCAAGCATTGATACCTCCGTTGCTCTGATGTAGCACTAAAATTCTTAAAATTGGAAGTGTAAAGCTCTTTCAGCTACAAAAGATAATTGTGAAGTTTTGGCATCTTTTTGTTTCATGTTTGTACAGCATCAAATACAACGGGGTCCTGGCCTGTGATTAGGACTTCTAAATGCTGTGGTGTATCAACAAAAATGGTTCTAAGTGGAAATTTCAAAACTGGCTGTGACATGGTCTCATTCCTATCAGCGTGGCTCCTTGAAAGTGTTTATCCTGTGTTTCTGAAAGATATCCATGTGATTCTAATATTGCTTAGGTGATAACTATTAACGACTAGCTCAGAGCAGTCAGCAGACCTAAAGCAAGGGAGACCTTGTATGAGAGCAGGCTTTCTGTTCATTTAGTTCAAAGAGACAGTCTTGGGTCTTTTCTCAAACTAGCCACTGCCAGTTTCCCTCCACTGTGGAAACAGGAGCCCTCAACTTTCTTTGTTTTATAATAAATAAGTATGAAATGATGTTTTTTAAGATGTAGGTTGCATCCACACTGCCACAACCTTTGCCTTTTCAATGAACAGCTTGGGAGATGAGAGAAAACCTGTTAAAATTTACTATGGATTTCCCAAAAGACCCTGGAACAAGACATAAGGAGAAACAAGTAGATCCATTACAACCTTAGATAACAGAGCAATTCTTACAAAGTATATGGACAGGTTGCATTTGGGGATGAAGGGGTGGGTGTTTGGGGTTTTTTTGGCTTTGGTTTTTAACAGATGCTATATAGTATACTTCAGGGCCCCAATAGACAGTTCACATTTTTCTTTTTGTTCCCATTCTGAAGTACCAGGAAAACAATTTTAATCTTTTCTCTCTTCCCTTCTGGCGTTATTATAATATATTTCCTGAGATACAGGAACATCTTCTGAGATAAATGTAACAAGTGTTAGCACATAGCTATTAAATCTTTTAAGACTGCGAAATAGCTGTTCCTGTCTGTCCATTCGCAGCCTTGTAATAAAGCACTTTTTAACTACAAAATCTATCAAAGATATATGAAAGTCCTCACATTCTGTGTTTTCCCATTCTGCTCCCTGTTAAGCCTCAAATGTACAAAACATCAATGTCAACTGTTACTCTAGATTCATGCATGCACAACTGAGAGTGTAATAGAAACCTCTTTTTAATGGTTTCATCATGACACTCGATTA
This sequence comes from Calonectris borealis, assembly GCF_964195595.1. NCBI lineage: Eukaryota > Metazoa > Chordata > Aves > Procellariiformes > Procellariidae > Calonectris > Calonectris borealis. Next base: position 72,903,130 of record NC_134313.1, on the reverse strand, counting down.
ATACAACCTTTGCTGTTCAATACTAATTTTGATACTTGTCCAGGATGAGATCTAGAATCCAGATGCTTTTTCAATCGTGTCTTGTACTTGGTAGTATAAATTATTATTGACTATGATTTAAGCTGCGTATTTGTTCCACCCTGCACTGTTTAAAACCTATCCTGCCTGCAAAATCTGTTCTGCGCTTGCGCACAGTGCATCTTTTCTTTATCACATGCACATAGTAACTTATTATTTTTAGCCCGTTAATCTGTACCATGCAATGCATGTGATATTTCTTGAGTGAAATCACCTTGCTAGAAGTGATGATATTTTGGGGAGAGGAACAATTCTAATGTTAGTTTGAGGCTTTTTTAGTGGTGGTTTTTTTTTTCCCTTCCATTAATTCTTTTACAGAGATGATGTGATTTTTAAGGCAGTTGGGACAAGGAACCTTAGTCCTGCTATATCTTCAAACACATGCATATCCTTCTTTCACTTAATTTAAACATTTTCCTAAAAAACATGGTCCACTAAAAGTAAGTGTCTAGTAGATGTGAAAGTGTCTGCTAACTTTTTTAAATTGAAGATCAGAAGACTTTTTTTCTTTCATCCTGCATCTTCAGATCCACAGATGATGTTTTATTACAATGCTTTGGTCCTACGGATAAGATAAGCAGTTGTCCTCAAAGTTATCTCCAAATTTTCTTGCTTTCCTGTTCTCTTCTGCCTTTATAATCAAGAAACAAGACACTCACTGAAATTCTCCAAGGAAAATTATTATTTTACTAATAATCCCCACTCCAGGAAGCTTTAAAGCCATGTTCCCTTACTGTTTTGTAAGGGAATAATGCTGAAACCAAACACGAGGTTAACCTGAACTGAATTTCTCAAGTCAGTGTTCTCATAGTAAATTGAATAATTCCACAGTACCTATTTGCCTTTTCCAAACACATTGTTTAAGGCCAGATGTTGTGTGAAGTGGGGTGCTGCTGTTCACAAAGCAAGTGATTTTATTCATAGCTTACTTTATTTGGGGAATCTGTAGAGCTATACCACTACACGGACTCTTCCTTTCTCTCCCTGGCGGTAGCTGTATCTGCTCTAGTCAGATGTGCAGCACTGCTGCACCTGCAGAGATCAGAGCTGTCTGCTTTATGTCAGTTGGACATACCATCGTTTCTTAAAAAATTAGATGGGCTTAACAGCAATTTTAAGATATAGTATTTAACATAAGCTGCAGGGGAAAATAGGTTTCATACTGTGATTTCTGCATATATTTTTGACTCCTTTATAACCATTAACCATAACAGTCAATTACTTCTCAACTAAACTTGGTATAAACTCCGCAGTGAAAGAACAAGTGTGTGCTCCTCACACAAACAGAAAAGAAAGGAAAAGCCTGACTTTTACCCCCTCCCTTCCCTTCCTCATTCTTCTTGAAGGGCTTAGCCCTAGAGTAACAGCCTGATATCTACCCTCAGCTCTGAGCACAAGGCCTGGGTTGGGGTTCAGTGGGATTACAAGACACAGTAGGGATATATCTTCCTCTCTTTACCTCTCCTCTAGCAGGTATGTGGTGTCAGGTGTTTTATGGCCCCACAATAACATTCTCACTGATTAACAGAGTATTTGTTTCCATCTCAAACAGGGAAAAAAATAACAGTTTATTAACACTGCAACATCACAATTTCCAGAAAAGTAATTTCAGAACACTTTAGGGAGTATAACAATGTATTAGTTCAAACTTCTTGATGAATTGCAGCTTGGGTACTTGCAGAATATAAGACAAACCAACATTAGATTATAAAGAAGAAAATGAATAGTGCTGATGCTGCAGTATTTTACTGTTGTTAGAAATAAATTACTTGGAAATATTTCTGTAAAGGGATATATCAGTCTTGATTCTGCTCCTGTAGTGTTGTGGCTCCAGTGATTAAACATTGAATCTTCACTCTTGTTTATTCCAGAACTGAGCAATGAATTAACCTCAATGTGATCTGAACTGTGGCATTCATTGGCGGTAACTCCTGTGACTTGCTTCTAACTTTGATGCATTTAATGTGGCTAATGAGGTGTTCATAGAGTTCTCTTATTTGCCGAGTCTGGCCCTAATCCCTGAATGAAACCTCTAGGTCTTTCGTACGATATTGTTTAAAGTAATTTAGCAAACTTATGCCCATACTAGTTAGACCTCCACTCACGCAGAACCTCACACAACGGTTGAGGCTGGAAAGAACCTCTTGAGATCATCTGGTCCAACCCCCCTGCTCAAGCAAGGTCTGCTAGAGCAGGTTGCCAAGGACCTGCTGACAATGCTCTTAAAGCAGGCCAGGAGGCGGTTGGACTTCTGTGCCATGAGGGTACACTGCTGGCTCATGGTCAGCTTGTGGGCCACCAGGACCCCAAGGTTGTCCTCTGCAAAGCTGTTTTCCAGCCACTTGGTCCCCAGCATGTACTGGTGTTTGAGGCTATTCCTCCCCAGATGCAGGGCTTCATACCTTCCCTTGTTGAAGTTAATGAGATTCCTCTCTGTCCATTTCTCCAGCCTGTCCAGGTCCTGCTGAATGGCAGCACAACTATCTGGTGTATCAGTCGCTTCTCCAAGGTTCGTATTGTCTACAAACTTGCTGAGAGTACACTCAGCTTTACCATCCAGGTTATTAATGAAGGTGTTAACAGTATTGGCCCCAGTATAAACCCCTGGGGTACACCACTAGTGACTTGCCTCCAGCTGGACTTTGTGCTACTCATCATAACCCTCTGGGCCTGGCAGCTCAACCAGTTTCCAGTCTACCTCACTGCCTACTTATCTAACCTGTACATTGTCAGCTTGTCTGAGGAGGTTATAGGAGGCAGTGTCAAAAGCGTTGTTAAGGTCAAGATAAACAACATCCATTGCTCTAACAAAATCCACCAAGCTGATCGCCTCATTGTAGAAGGTGATGAGGTTGTTAAGCATGATTTCCTCCCCATACTGACCATCTTCTTGCCCTTCACGTGTTTGGAAATCGTTTCCAGGATAAGTTGCTCTATCATCTTCCCAGGGACTAAGGTGAAGCTGACTAGCCTGAGTCCAAGTCCACTCCCAAGTGTGCTAAATAATTCCTCCTGTATACAAAGCACAGATCACACCAAGCCCTTTCATTTAAAATAATAATAGTAATAACTGTCAAGTATTTAAGTGTAGTGACTCATGTTTTTCAGGCTGGATCATTCTGCTCTGGGATGCAGCACTGTGGGCCAATCTAGTTTGGCAGCAGGGAGGCACTCCACCAAAGGGAATTTTGGTGGCTCCTAGCATTTGCAAGCATATATGAGAAGTAGGCAGACTTCATCTATGATAAAAGGCATTTCTGTCTTCATTATGGCATATTCTTCCTCCAAGAGATAAAACCAGCAACAGGTTGTTCTGATCCTCCTGCCCTATCTGTTGTTACCCCTAAGTGTGCACACTACCCCTGCTGGAGAGGTGGCAATGGGTCAGTGAAGTCTTCTCATTCCCTCTTTGTTCCAGGCTCTCGCACATCTCGGTCTTGAATGTTTTCTGCAACTGTAATTGGCAGGTTGATGTACTTGAAGGCAGCTACCCTTCAAGTGGAGCACTGTGCCTCGTTATAATTAATTTCTAGCCCATTGTAGCTGCTCCTCATCTTAAAAGTATGGAATTGGTCTTCTTCTGGTGAATTGTGCTCTTTATACAATGGTGGGGGGAGAGGGGGAGAACACTTTAAATGCAGCTATTTCATCTGTGCTCACAGTTTTACCACAGCAGCATGTCGTAATATAAAATTTAAGAGGTCAGTAAACAACTCGGCAGTAATTGAGCAATTTAACAAAAGCTTCTCCTCAATATTTGATGCTTGGGAGGGGGAGAGGAGGAGAGAGCCAGGGATCCATTGTTCAATGTATTACCACCGTTGCCCCATTTTTAAAGAATCATGTTTAGTAAGGATAGTAACTATTGCGGGACAATGGCAGGCTCTTTTCCGAGATCATCTTTGAATTTGTTTTTTGAAACCGATTGTTGAAACATTGCCACTAATGAGTCTTGTGTCTTCCAATGAATGCAAAAAAATATGTGTATGCATTGGGGGATTTACAAGTTTGATTGGTTATGTCCCACAGTATCAGGCTTTTTGACAATTTGGATCAAAGTTATACTGTATGCAGCTAATGAAGGTACTGATTCATGTTACCCTTTTTTTTTTTTTTTTAAGGCCTTTATGCACTCTTTTCCTGACCTAAAAGTCTTTTAAAATATTCAGTCTATGATAAACTTACTTCCATTAGGGGAACTGCACTAATCTAGTGATGTGACTTACCTTATGCAAAAAACCCCTGCATGTTAATTATTAGAAATCTGATTGTTTTGTTTGTACTACCTGATCAAGATTTGTTTTTATAGGCTATTGGATCATGCTATAATTGTCTAACAGATGGATGGCAGATTAACAAAATACATGGATCTGAATTCTTCATCTATTTGCATCTCATCTCCTGTGGTGATGAATTTCCAGAGTTACTGTTTAACCATTTTCAAGGAAAATTTAAAGGTCACTTTCAAATTCCGATTATAATTCTGTTAGTTGGATAACACTTCTATAATAAGTGAATTTACACCAATAACAGACATTAAGTTTGGCACAATACATCATATTTGCTTTCGTTATTTGGATGGAAAGGCTAGAAAGCATCATGGACTAAAGTAAATATCACAGTTTTTGGAAACAACCATACAAACCATTCTCAATGAAATCAGAAATTCAGTAGTATTTGACTCTAAGGATTTTGGTCTGACCCTGTGACCTTGTTTCACAGACTTGCAGCGTGAGTTAGCATCATTCACATTGGTGTGCATGTGTAGATGTGTGCATGTGGGGCAGCATGTGCTGGAGCAGGGCTAAGCAAGGAGACAGCACCAGGGTAGAGATGAGGGGGCTGTCAGCCAGGAGTGGCACTGCAGCGGCACCAAACCCTGCCACTGACCATGCACAGCCCTCCTAGTATCCTACAAGAATGCCAGGCCTTCATCTTCTCCACCCTGGAAGCACCATGGGACCCTGTGCAGAAGGACCAGTCAGTAACATGGGGAAGTCTAGGGCTGTTGCTTTCAAATTGCTTTCTCAGCTCTAGATTTTGAGGGAGCAAGTTTGGTGCAAAGTGCTGCTCAGGAAAGTAGTTAGTGGTGTTGCTTTATTCCGTATACACATGCACACACATATATACTTTTTAAAATTTCATACCTGCTGTTGTCTCTAATGATTTTTCTAATTATATGATTGGAAGAGAGTGACATGCTGTTCTTTCAGAATGGGAGTGGTTTTTAAAAAATATCTTTAGCGGTGGAACTTGTTGGGCCTTAATGTGTACCATTTACAGTCTTTGTGCTTCTAGTTTACATAGAGTGATATAGTTGTGGTAGGTTGACATCGGTCAGCAGCCACCCAGCCACTTACTTGCTCGCTCTCCACTCCTACAGGATGGGGAGAAAATAGAAGGAAGGCAAGAAGACTTGTGGATTGAGATAATGACAGTTTAATAGGGAAAGCAAAAGTTGTGCGTACAAGCAAAACAAGAGGAGGAATTCATCCACTACTTCCCATCGCCAGGCAGATGTTCAGTCACTTCATGGGAAGCAGGGCCTCAGCATGCACAATGGCTGCTTGGGAAGACAATTACCATAACTATGAATGTGTCCCTCCTTCCTTCTCCTTCCCAAGAGCTTTTATTGCTGAGCATGGTGTCATACAGTATGGAAAATCCCTTTGATCAATTCGGGTCAGTTGTTCTGGCTGCGTCTTCTCCCAGTCTCTTGCCCACTCCAGCCTACTCGCTGGGGGATAGTGGTGCATGGAGTGGGAAAGAGAAAACCTCGCTGCTATGCAATCACTGTTCAGCAGTAGCCAAAGCATTGATGTGTTATTAATGCTGTTTTAGCCACAAATGCAAAGCACAGCACAATATGGGCTGCTATGAAGAAAGTTAACTCCATCCCAGCCAGACCCAGTACAATCCCCACCCCTTATTCCATACCATTTGCATCATGCTCCAGTTCTATGTTATCTGATACACCTAAGTATCCTCTGACTGTCCTACTCATATATGGTTTCATTTCTATATCCTACTCACACTTTTCCACTTACTTACCTAACCCACACTGCATTATAACATTTGTTCCTTCTAACCCATACCTTTTTTCTTCTTTCCATTCTATTTATTTCTTATGCCTGAAGCTCTCTCTCACCAACACTTACAACTTATATTACATGCTAAAACCATCTTTACATCCAACAGTCAGGTTTGTATATCCTCATTAACCACTATCCTCTGTTCCTTGACATATACACAGATATGATTTCCACATTCCACAGGGCTCTGTCAAATGTCTGTAAGAACAGTCGATGACTGGGGCTCCCTCTGTCAAGGTGGTCATTCAAGACGAGAGACGGCGTGTTGGGTTGTTGACTGCCAAGACCGGCTTGTGTTGGATCATCACCATGATTGCCCTGTTCCTTGTGAGGCTCATCCTCTAGTGTTTCAGGTGGTTCCTACTGTAGTACTTCCTATAACATTCAACTCAAATCATGGGTTATTTCCCCTCAAGGTTAAATCTCCTTAGGTACACACTGGATTTCTCCATCCTTCTGTGTTTCCCACCAAGTGCACCTGGGTCATTGACAGAAAGCAATCCCAGGAATGGGTTTGGCTTTTCCCAAGAGAGGAGCAAGCCATGTGGCTTTTCCCAGCCACTTCCCTACATGTAGTATGAGATCTTTATCTGTTCCCACAGTATGTAAGTGCTTTGTTTCAGCAGCTGCCTAGGATGGATATTGCCTCCAGCAGCCTGAGGTTTTACCCCTGAACAGTACTTAAACCTATGATTTGTTGAGTTGAAGCTGAAGAGGGAAGGTATATAATTCCTTTTTCAGGTATCTGTCTCTGAAAAAAAGGTAGCAGTCGTGCAGAAAGGCAGCATGCAGTAGCACCACCTCTCGGCTGTCATTTGGCAAGGTTTGTGGGTTCCCAACCCAGACTAAGTGTTAGGGGAACTTGGGCTCCTCCCAAAAAATGTTTCAACATGGTTGTAGTGGCTGAGGCTGCTTTTTTGTTTTTTGTTTGGAGCTGCAGTGCAATTTTCAACTGAATCCCCTCCTTGTCCCCACTTATACTGCTTATTGGTTTGGTTCACAAAGTGGTTTTAGTGTGTACAAACAAGATTCCTTGAAGGAGGGCTGTAGAGGAAACTTCTTTCCAAGTGTGGTTCAGCCTCTAATGGGGACAGAAGGCATTGGTGGTCCCTTTCAGCAGCTTGGTACCACTTCTGCATTGGGAACACCTGTCCAGGGAACCGGGCAAAATGTAGTTTCAAGTAAAATACCCCAGGTACACATAGATGTAGTGTCTTCAGTGCTAATTGCTTCAATGTACTACTTTGTTCGGGTTGCACTAACTTCCTTGTTATTTTAAGCAGAGCTAGAGAGCACTGCAGAGATTGCCAGGAGGCTTAGCTGTTGGGATGGTCTACAAGCTGGGGCTTTTGCATGAGGCCTGTGGAAGCAGCTTACTTTATGTAGATGAGCCCTCAGAGCTTGCATCCAACTCCTTCCTGTGAAACACTCCAACCTGAGACCTGCAGAGAAGTGAAGGGGTGCTGCATTGACAATTCTTATGTGTTAATTGCTACGTGCTGATAATGCGCTCACTGCTGCGTGCCTTGGATGCTAATTGTCTGAGTGTTGGACCCACTTGAACTAACTAATCACAATAAATCCAGGAGTAATGGCAATTATGCCATCGTTGGGTCTGATACCTATTTACATACTGCTTTTTCATGTAGGGAGGGCAAGTCATGTTGAAATAGACCTACAGATTTGCTCTACCCAATTTCTGAAGGCAGGAGCCTGGAGAGGAGAGAGGATGCGTAAGCGATGCGAGAAGGGTTTTACTAGGGCGTGAGGCTGACGGAGTGTGGTACAGCTCTGAAGGTCTCCTGGCATGAAGCAGTGGTGAAAGCTAACCCCTTTGAAAGGCAAAAACATTTGTAGACCTGGAGGAGGGCCCGGCTGAGCATACAGGAGTTGTGTGTAGGGCAGCCGTGACCTGCCAAGGCACACAGAGCTTCTTGCAGAGAAGGTGTTACCTGGAGGAAAACCTACTTCATGTTCCTTCATGTTAGTTTGAATGCAGGGGTAAGGGCTAGTGTTAAGAACTGTAACTCTGCAACCCGTGGTGAACAAAGCTATACAATGCTGTTCTTCTGAAGGTTTTCTTTTGCCCGAGTATGGGGCACAGCGCTGGGTGGCTGTAACGTGATCGCTGCGGCTCTGTCCTGGTGGCCGATGTGCTGCCGCATGCCGCGTTAACCGCGCGAGGCAGGAAAACCCTGCGGGGAAACTCAATACGAGGAGAATTACAATAGCTGGTCTCTGTGGCTGCAGGGACATGTGTTTTGCTGTTGTGAGGCTGTACAGGGATAAATAAGGGGACAACCTGTTTAAGCAACGCAGCTGCATGAACTCTTTTCATGCTGTGTCTGACGCCGTGCTTTTTGGTGTAACAGCCGAGGTCAGAAACATTGCAAGGGTTCCTGAAGCGCCACGTTGCTTTCACACGTCCAGAGCGGCGGGCACGCTGCTTCATGTCACATTTCCAGGAGCAGGGTGTCCCTCCGCAGAAGATAGCTGCCTCTTGTTATACGGATGTGTTTTGGCCAAACAACTCTGTGGAAGTGGATCCAAGTCAAGCAGGTGGTTCAGGATAAGTAATAGCTCATTTTTATACAGATATGCTGAAGAGAAACTGAAAATGAGCATAGGTACGATACAAAGGTGTATGAAATACTGTTTCTAATAAGAGGAGGCTATGTCTCTCCAGTGCCGTACATTCTCATTTTGTAGAAGGGAATTTCACAAACATCACCAAAACAATCTAGTGCTTCAAAGTGTGGTAGTCAATTTGAGTGAGGTTTGTTGTTGTGGTTTGTTTTGTTTTTTTTTTAAAAAATTGAAATTGAAAAAAATATAGTTTTAGCTTTAAAAGAATCCCATTTCAGCTTGAAACTGTTACTGAAATGGAAGAAACACTGGGATTTTCCATTGGCGCTCTCTTCTTCTCTTCCGTCCAGCTAAGCATCTCCTCCCCTCCCAAGCAGTGCGTACACAGCGCATCACAAACAGGTAATTATTGCTGAGAGACCCAGATTGTTCACTTTCAGCTCATGAATAAAGGCCGAAAGGGTGGGTGGTGCTACAGAATTGCTCCCATTTACTGTCAGGCACAGCGTTATCATTAGTTTTGATTGACTTTGCTTTTTCTCAGCTCCTCTGGGGTTTTTTCCACATGTCTGACTGCTGTTCAGCAGAGCGCTGAACATATTTTTCCTGATCACTGCCATGTTGAATCTGACCACTGACAGTATAAGCCCTTTTACAACTCATTAAGTCATTTCATTTCTTTTTTTTCCTCTCAATATTTTACATTTCATAAGCTACTTGTATATCTGTGTTGGCCCTTGTCAGGACATCCTCCTCCATTCCAGTATTTTTCATGTATGCTATGAAGGGGAAATTAAACAAAATCAAAGTGTATCACAGTATAATGAACAGTTCTCTTCATCTTTCCAAAACTCACTTTTTTAGGTTTCATGATACTCTGTGATGGTTAGGAGGGCCTGAGGCCCTCAGCCTCACCTCAAATATATGAAAGCTTTTCACTGTTCAGACAGCTTGCTGTTAGACCATGTCCCTTTCATTCCCACTGGAGGTGGGATTCAAGGAGGGAGGACTTACTAGTACAGTGCTCCAGAGAACAAATTGAGTGCATGAGGTCAAATATGAGTATTTGAAGAGGAGATAAATCATTCAATGCAGACACAATTTCCTATTTTTCCCCCCTGTACAGCACAATGCACACTCTAGCATGGCCAGGTGATACTGAGCAGTTAATATAGACTGGTTTTACACTTCTGTTCTTTGTATCATCATTGCCACTCGATGCTTGTACCTGTGATATATGGAGGATTTACAGCCTTTATATAAAGATGAATTTTATAGCTTGCTTTCCTCTGTGATGATAGAAGCTCTTGGTATTGGTCATACTAATTATCCTTCAGTTCCTCAGGGCGGTTTGGAAGAACTAAAGGGCATAAATATCACAAGTGGATTCAATTTTAATTATGCAAAAATTGGTCCTCATTGAATGATATTCTGGTACTTGAATAATTGTAGACTAGGGATTAAATAGGGAAATATGGCTTGCTTTGTTGTATTGCAAGGATAACTGGTCATCTGGGACTGAGATTTTTTCCAAGTGAAGAGTAAAAGATGCTGAATAGATGTGTGGAAGTTTCAGCACTGAAATAGTTGTTTGCTGAGGACAGAATAGGAAGTGAACATAGGAAAAGTACTATATCTCCGTAAAGCCATTAAAGACTAACCTTTACTCTCTTCTGTGTCTTACTATTTGGCCTAACCATTGACAGATGGAAATTGGTTTGCTGAGTTTTGCCTCTAAGTTGCTTCTTTAGTCCCTCTGCAGAAACCCCAATATCAAACATGGCATTCTCAATATAAAATCTATTTTTATAACCACTTGCTAATGCCTCTGCTCTTGCAAATCTCCTTCCAGTTTAATTTGCTTTCTGTGAATGAACATTAAAAATGCAGTTGTGGTGTCGTGGAGTTTGTAGATCTGTAATTTCCCATTTTCATCTTTGAACCTCAAGACTTATTTTAAGATAATAATATCATAGTAAGTTGAAGAAGTGGAATATTCTGCTGTCTGTTCTCCAACTGCTGAGAAGAAAGGGGGGAAAAATAGATGGGTGCAAAATTAATTCAGATTGAATATTTGGTGAATGATTTGTGTGTTACTCATAAACTCGTACTGAATTGATTTAATAGTTTTGGCACAGAAAAATTCCGGGTAGTGGAATTGTGATTTTTTTTTTTTTTTTTTTTTCTTTTTTCCTTCTTCCCCACAACCTGTATTGGGATGATGAGAACATTTCCTTATTCTGAGGTATCGAAGACATTACCTGAAATGTCTCTTTTGCCTGAAAGGTCTGAATCCATGTCTGTCTTCTGACTTCTGCTACTGCAAGGATGGGATATTCTGAGCTGGCGTTCTCTTTCCTGTTTTGCAGCTCAGTCACACTGAAAACTGAGATATTTATCAAGCAAGACAGCAAGTGTTTATGTTGTCTGAGAGGATGGAGATTTGATTCACACATCTGCTCCAGTGCATGTATAATGGCGAAATTAGGAACTCTGTCTTAAGTTTTGTGCCACCCTAGAAAAGCTGATACGCCAGCAGTGAGCTGTCCTGGGATGTAATGGGTTTAACTTACCTTGGACTAAGGAAATGCTCTGCGCAGTAGGATGTTGGATAAAAGGGAATGACTGCTGCTTTCTACTTCTGTATTTATGTGCATCCTTCATTTCTTTCTAAGTGCTCAAACGTGTATATTTAATTTTGGATTTGATAGAACCTTTCATTTGCTCTGAATACAAACGAAAGTGTTGTGAGGTTTTGTGTATTCATGTTTGCTTTTGTTCAATGGTTAAGCCAAGAAATATGTTGTCTACACGGCCTTACACTTCACTTTCTTTGCAGGGGCAGTGGTGGAATATTATGTGGGAAATACAAGAACTCTCTCACTGCTGTATTTCACTGCCAGCCAGTGTTACAGGAGATCTTAAGCTGCTATAACATGTCTGTTGGGTTTTTTTTTTTTGCCAGAATTGATCCAGCTGAGGTGTGGGACAGTTTCTGGGGCAAAAGGTGGCAGAGATCCATGTCATATTAAGCACAAGGGCATGAACTTTAGAGTAACAATAATTTCATTACATCTTAAAAGAGACCTCATTGGACAGCTTGTCAAGGACATACTTTACGCACAAGGACAGGAAAATTATTGCATGATAAACCTCTAATACTCATCTTCAATTTACATTTTGGAATATACTGTTGTAAGGAAAATGCCTAGAATAACTATTTGTGAATGAAAACTTGCATTAGCCCTCAATTCTAAAGTGTAATCATCAAATTGCTGGTGAAATGTGTTGCTGTCAGGGCTGCTTGCATAGAATCTGTCAGTTTGCCAAAGAGCCTTTAATAACTCTCTTGTTTTTAGAGCTGTTTGCTTCCAAACTGTGCATGCTTAGAGAGAATGTGAAATAGGGACTTGTAAAGCAAAGTCATTTCTCAGTCAGAGGCACCCAGAACAAAAGGACCCTTTTGTTTTATTTTTCTGGCAAGATGCTGAATGGTAACTCTGAAGCAGTTTGGGCTACTCTTTGGAAGCTTGAAGTACCTTTGAACTGGCTTCAGTTTTGCATTGGGAATATGAGAATAGACTTACAAAAGAGAACACAGCAATGCTGATGTGAATATCAGAGCAAAGAACTGCTTGAAGTTCACATTATGGTCATTGAATTGTTCTCTCAATTTCAGTGAAGTATTTTTGTTTCATGGAGATGTTACAGAGCTTTCTTCAACCTCACCACCACCACTTTGCAAATGCCACTTCATTTATGCAAGGGACTCCTGGTTATTTTTGGTGGCAGGAGACAGAGCAGAGAAGGACAATGACATGGGTGGCTGTGAAAAACAAATACAGATCATACAAAACATATGCAAATCGCATTATAAAAATGCACAGTAAAAATGTAATGGAGATGAGATGTCGATGAGCTAATACTCACCTGAGCCAGTTGGACACTTGCCGTATAAGCCTGGTTGTTCGGGTGCAGAGTCCAAGCTGGCACTGCCTGGAGCCAGCACAGATGCCTCTGTGCCTGTAGCCTGGGTAGTCCAGCGCCTGGGTACTTTGCCCATGGTGGTGGTAAGTTGGCTGGGTTTGATGTAAGTGTATTTTCCAAATCTTTACTGGGTCCTTTAACACCGTACCTTTAGTCTTAGCTGAGTGTGTTTAACCCACTCTTAAGGCTATAAAACTCTTCCTCTTTGGTAGGGGATTTCCTGTTTTGGGGATGAAATTTGTGGCTTTCCTAGAAATGTCATGACGTTGCTTTCTACAGGACAGTTGATATCCTAAGATTTCAGTTTTGATAAGACGTGATTGTATGTAAGTATCATTTGGAGGAAACTAAGAAAACAAACCCATGAACAATGTTTTCGGGGTGTGTGGGAAAGCTAACAAGATAGGATAAACTGGACAGGTGCCAACAGATTAAAATGAGCAGTAAGAAGTGGTTGCTTTCTCTTAAATGTCTGAATTTCCTATTTTAGTTGGATGTGAACATGCTTGTTCATCAAATTTTCATTAATGATAAGTAGATCCTCATAGCAGGTTTTTTGTAGAATAGAACAGGTCTTATAAATTCTCAAAATAAAAGCAAGTCTTCTAATGATAAACTGAGGCCAAGCAAGAACTTGGTGTGAGCATGCGCACATCTTTTTCTAGTGTGGGTGACACGCTGAGCATAAGTTCATGACCAGAGTGAACCGAAACATTGGATGGAGGGATGCATCCCTGCTCCCCAGCATCTGCTGTGGACAGCTGGATGGCTGCTGAGTGTAGGCATCCTCTGACCACATACAGCTGCCTTTCACTGTTTTTCTTCTCCACCCTAGTAATCTGACTTTTACCACAGTTTCAGAGCAGATGGATGCTGGCTTGTACAAGGCTCTCTCGATAGCCTGTCCCCCGCTTCTAGAAGTAGTGGTCTTTCCACAATTCTATAAGCTGGGATAAGATTTTTAACATAAGGCACAAGCTATGTCTCGTGCCTTTGAACTACAGCGCACGTCCATCTGTTGTTTGAACGCCATTTGGAACGCTTAACCCCTGCCAAATCCTGCTGCCTTTGAAGTCCATGGGAGTCTTGCCACCGACTCCAGTTGGGATAGGATTTAGCTGACAAAATTTTTGTTTGCCTTTATTTCACATAATTTGTATGTGGACTCTAACAGACAATAACATCTACTTATGATTAGGGCTGGGTGAGGGAAGAGGGGATTTATAAGCAATATGTATCTCTGTAGTGATGGAGAATTGTATAGTTCGCTGTGGTTTTTCAAGTTTATAGTGCCAGTTAAGTTTTGTCTTTTCTCCTTCCCTTTTAGGAATCGTTTACTGGTGGTATATCTTGACAAAGGGAAATTTAATTACATGAACTTGGACATCATACCAATTGTTTAAAAAAATCAATTATTCATACAGTGCTGCTTTTCCTGAACAGTGAAGAAATATTTACCCTTGTTAGGAAAGACAGATGAATGACTCCAGACACTCATTGTAGTGAGTGATTGTACAAAATATTTAATCGATCCTACAGTAGCATACAGTTCTACACTTGTGGAATGTATAGTCTTTTCTTTTTGGATCACTTGCATGCTTGTTATGCGTAGTACACTTTTAAGCATCTGCCTAGGTATTGCCTGTATTTAGTATTTTCAGGATCTGTGATTACACCATATGCTGTCATGGAGAGGATTATGCTGTCAATGTTGTGTCAGAGTAGCATGGAATTGCAGTCTGGTGCATAATTAGAAGGATATATTCAGGAACATTTCTTAGGTGACTGAATTTGCATTGATTATTCAGAATAAGTGCACATCAAATTACAGACTTTGCATGTATGTAAGAAGCATACGTACACTTAAAATGTCACAGCCTGATAGGGCACTGAAAAAATATGTGAGGATGAGCAGAAATAGTCTGTGGACCAGATCAAGAGCTCAGAACAGGTTAGGGATAGGTGTTTTGTGCAAAGTGATTTTGTGCGTAGTGGCTCCTCTTAGTGCCAGACTGTTCCTGTCACACGGATTAGAGATGGCTGGAGGGTGGATTCGGAGAGCTCTGAAGGGCCTTTGTGGCAGCCAGCACCTATAAGACAGCGTGGGTCTTCAGTGCTGGATTAGCAAGGAGAGGCTGGTTTCACATAGAATATTTTGTAGATGGGAAGAGACTATGCTTTTCTAGTATGTGCTGGATTTATCTGTGGTGGGATAAATCAAAGCTCCCCTACAGCTTCTAGAAAGTTGGCCCTATCAGCTGCTGCAGCTCTGGCGCTGGACAAAGAAGAAGAAAGGGTCTAAATCGCCCAAGATAAAGACTACTCTGCTTTCTGCTGGCAGAAAAAAATAATGGTTGAAGAAAGCCTTTGCTTTTTTGCAAGCCAGAAATGCAAATCATAATAAATGATGTGGGTTTGATCCAAAATCTCCAGCTGTTGGTTTAAGGACACCTTGTGTATATGGGCTCACATTTAAAACATAATAGATAATATAAAATAGGTGGTTCCAGATTGTGTGAAAGTATAGCTCGTTGTTTAGGGTGCTGAAGAATTTAACATGAGACTTAAGTGTACTTCCAAATGCTGTACTTCAATGCCTTGGTGGCTGTCCCTCACTGATGAGATGAAAACCCATATAGCTGAAGAGCTTGTTCTTGTATTTCTTCTCCTACCAGATGCTAGGTGAGAGTTTCAGGTGCGTATCAATGTACAGTTTGACCTAAAAGGAAACATATGTTTTGAGGAGGAATCATTGTAAATGTAGAAAGAATAATTATTCCTAATTTACATGGGACTGGTTATACCAGATGTGTTGTCTGAATCTCACCTGATTTTTATATCACTGTAAAGCTGTTGATCTCCTGGAGTTTCTAATTTACAAACCTGAAAAGAAGAGGAGAATCATGGTTTCTGTTTGTAAAATCGTATGTAAGACTGAACACAGCACTTGTCATGGTTGCCCTGTGCAGCTACTAAATATTTCATATGAAGTGCTATTTTGAGTATCTGATTAATTATTTAAAGCTAAACATGGTTTCTCTTTACAACATATGAGAGATTTGTGAGTGGCAAAGGCCAAATTGTATAGAGTATTTTTGCCAAAAGCATTTCGTGTTTGCAGTAATCTGCTAAAGCCAGATGTATATGAGCAGGGATGAAGGTAAGATTAATCTCCTGGATAAAACTAGTCACTGTAACAGGGATTTATGAATGACCATTTAGACCAGCTTTGTGGTCTGCTAGGTTCAATGTCCTGTCACTGCTACTAGCCACTCCCAGATGTTTCCGAGAAAAGTGAAAGAAATCCATCTATAGAGCCATTGAGATTTTTTTTTTTAGATTGTAGTTAAAATTAATTCATCAGAGAAATCTCATTGGTTCTCCTTTATCTTCAAATATATCTTGCTGATTTATTTTCAGCTGTGTTATACACTGCTGAAGCCATAAATAAAAAACTCTGTTTCTATTTATTGAAAATGTACCCTTGATAAGCTAGAACACAAACTATTACTAAACATATAAACTGTTGAAACACCAATTATGAGAGACCAACATGAAAAAAACTCTGATATTTTATGTTTCAGGCCTAGTAGCCCAGCCTCACAGAGTTTTTTATTTGTCTTTTACTGACAGCCTCATTTAGTGACAAAATCACATCACAGATTACATTATATTACTGCTTTTTAAGGTTTCTGGTAATAACCTTTTCAGATGGGTACCCCACCTGATTTCTAACTGGTGTACTCACAACACTTGCTTTATATACCATTTCTATCATACAAGAAAATACCTAGATTTTTCATTCAACTGATCATTATGCTTTGTAACATATACTTTTCCTGTTCTAAGAGATGTGGGGACTTCCTTGACAGGGGGAGAAAAAAAAAGCAAGAGAGTAGAAGTATACCTAATGATGTTTAGGATTCTGTTCATTTCAAGGAACTGAAAACATTTGTAATCTGATCTAGAGTTCATGTAAACAAATCAGATTTGGGATGCTGCAGTCAAATGCATGCTTAAGACTTATGGGAGAGCATGGCTCTGGCTTTAATATATTATAATAAAGCTTCTAAAACTCATTCCTTACTGCCATAGTCAGTGACACTTGGATGTAAATTTAAACTGAGAAAGATCGTAGCATTCATACATTTCTATTCCATTAGTGGGGGGCTTACATTTATCTCCCTATTGTGTCATAGAAAATTATTATGGGAAGGTCTAGTCCCACAGTGATGTGTATCAGATTCTCATTAGATCTGTAAACTTGCTGTAACATATTGCAAGAAGGCATGGGGACGCAGCACTGAACGAAGGACTGTCCGTGGGTCTGTCACCTCGCTTCTGAGCGCTGCTTAACAGTTTGTGAAAGGGGGTGGCTGCCTCCTGGGATCTCGTCTTTCCCTGCCTGCCTTGGAGGCAGGCTCTCCCCATCCTTTAGCTCTGGGAGGCAGGCAGGCAGCCGGCAGGGAGAAGCACCGGTCCCTTTCTTCCCCCATAAAAAGAGCACCTTATGTTTCTCTTGAATTAGCTCACGTCTTCTTCGATTTACTTTTCCAAGCAATTGTATCTATGGGTTTGTATCCTTAAAATTAATCTCATACCCTTTAAACTTTTTGAGTTGTAACACAGGTTTTGCAGCTAAGCAGCGGTAGCTGAAAGACTGCGCGGAGTTTTACTGAACCGTGAGATGTTTTGGACCTCCTCTTCATGAATGTTTCCTAAGCTTGAAAGTGAGCATGTGTGGACTCCACAAGATTCTTTTATACATAATCTGTGCCATTACAGAAAAATAACTAGTAATATATATTTGTTCATTAGTGTAAAAAATATATTACTTTGGTTGTTTGTGGATCTCCTTTTTCTCGGAAAATATTTGGAGACAGTTGAGATTTAATGGTTATATTTGATATAATATGCTTAAGAGGGGCTTAGACGAAAAAAGCTGACTTGGATTATAAATTGTTTGATTTTTTTGTTTTTTTTTTCTTATAGCTAAAGGAGCATGTGATTTTTCTTTCTAAGTAGCGGTGGTGCATGCTGCTTCTCAGGGCTGCTGCTGCTGGATGATGGGGAGTTTCCTCTCTAACAGTTTGAGTGCGGTTATTAATAATTTGTAGAGAAGCTGTTGAAATCTGTGAATATGCGCTAGTCTCAACAGCTTCTCTCCTGTGCCGTTTTTGAAGAGTGTGACAATCAAAGTCATGCTTGTGTACTGTTCTTGGGATTGAATGGTACTGTCTTTCACTTGGCTTCTTTCTTCTGGAGGGTGGAAGTCCTTCTGTGAGCAAGGAATTCTTCAATGAGCTGTGCTTCATCCACACGTGTTCAATGACTCTGAAGTGGTTTTAATTATAGGCTGCGGTGGGTGGGGAGGGGGTTGTTTGAGAACAGAGGTTGCTGCCAGATCTGTCAGTGTTTTATCTGAAGACTTTCTGTGAGGAGAGGGTGCAAGTTTTCTGAGCTTTCATAAGCTATAGTAACAACCATTGGTTGGCAGTATTAAAGGAAAGTGAGCTTTTTGCAAAAGTTTGGTTTCAAATGTCAAAGTGAACATGTCTGAGGGCCTTTAAGACTTAACTCTCATTTCACGTAGAAACTATCAATGTCATGCTTCCAGCACCTGCACAGTCTGATTTTTAAAAAAAAAAAAGGATGCTTTCCACATCTTTATGCTCTCTGCCTTTTCTACTTTTTCCTTTCTTTTTCACTTTCCCTTCTAGTCTTTTTCTGCCTTTGCCTGTGATGTTTTCTTCCCTTCCTTTAAGCTGTATCACTTCTCCTACTGGTTGCCTGCCAGCTGGTTATCTGCTTTTGAGGATGGGACATCTGTAGGTGAGACAGGTCAAGCTGGCAGGTGTTCCCACTCTAAATTGAATGTTATTGGAGCAATGGAGCAAAGCTTTTCTTATTTGTCTTGGCCTCATAAGTGTCCATTCAGGATCAGGGACATGAAAAGGTTTTGGCTCCTTCTGTTTTAGGCTGCAGGACAGGGCACGCTGTAAAAGCAGGTTCAGATTTGGGTTGGGTACGATTTCTTGCCCACACAACTCCTTGCAGCAATCCTTATCCCCAGGACCTGAAGTTCTTCTCACATTGCCACCTTCTCTTTCCTGCTCCTGCCCTGGGAGGACTTGAGTACAGCAACAGCTGCCCACATGGGAAGTGTTGCTGGCAGAAACCCAACAGATGCTTCCTTCATAGGAAGCAGGCAACTTGTGGAGTAAGAGGGGGTGTACAGTGGGGATGGGGTCTAACACAACTAGCCAGCTTTGTTACCTCTGACGTTATGAATTCATTAAGCCTTGCCCCAGCCGCACCAGCCGCAGTGGGGTGTTGCTAGCTGTGGAATGCAGCATGCATCAAGTCTGCTTCACCTGCTTGCACTTCCTCTGCTTCCTCTGCTCTTTACAGATGGCTGCAAATGGATACTTTCAAAGGTGAATGTATGTAATATGTCTTACACCTAATGTTATCTGTGTATTGTGCTGTCAGGGTGGGTCATTTTGGGGGGGTGGGGTGTTGGTTTTGTTTGGTCTATTTTTTTTTTCATTATCTGAGTTATCTTATTCTATTACCCCACATAATTGAGTTGGCCAAGTGCTGCCTTTCATGGAGAATTGTGCCAGGATTTACTAATAGCAGTAGGGCATTCGCCTTTGGGTGCTAGGCCTTGCGCAAACGCATCTAAAGCATCAGCGATGCTAATAGGAGTTTCATCACTGACTTCTGCCAACTTCAGGATTTTCCACGTGGCTCTAAAAAGAGATCTGGCTTTGCAGTTGTTTGTCTTTGTCTTTGTACTTAACTTGTATAGGACCCAAGTTTAACCTGAGCGCTCTTGATAGAAAGTTTTCTATATAAGCTCTCTGGTTTCCTATGTCTCAGCTTGGCTGCCTAATCAGGAAGAGGATTTTTAAACAATTCTTTAGCAGGCATAAGAAACAAGTGTGCTTAACATAACTGCAAGTGTGAAATAAGCAACCTTCTGCTGAAAGTTCATATGCCAAACACAGCTAATCCACCATATGTGTGACCCAAAAAGTACAGACACATGGATATTCTTCCCTCCCCCAGTTTCTTTAGCCTTTTCATGGCTGCTGCAATTGTAAGTAGCCCAGTAACACTATATGCTTGATCGACGTATGGGATCTGTGATGGTATTTTGCAGTTAGGGTTGCTGCATTGCATAGCATACTTCTAAGTGAAATGAAAGGAATATCATGAGTTTTTCAGCTGTGACATGCCACCTCAGCAGTGGTATGCCTTTGGGAAAAACAAAGGAGTGTGACAGCCTTTCAGTAGCCCAGGAAGCAAATATTCTGATCATACCAGCAAATACTCTGATCTTGATTCTTATTCAAGCGTTTTGTACAGAAAACTCATCAGGAATGTATAAGAGACATGAATCTGTTCTTGCTCTCCAGTTGTGTCTGCTGTGGCCCCTGGAGTTACCCTGGTTACAGTATGAAAGAAAGATTAAGACTCATGGTGTCCTGGACTATAGGAAAAATAGTAAGAATACATATTTTTAGAAAAGGATGCATTTCTTGGGCATGACATAGGGGATATATGGCTGTCATACTCTTGGGATTTGTTTCCTTGCCTCCAAAGACCAGTTAGAGTCTGGTTTAAGTTACAGATTAAACAGTGGCCAGCCCTGCACCCCCTGAAGTC
Source organism: Calonectris borealis (assembly GCF_964195595.1). NCBI lineage: Eukaryota > Metazoa > Chordata > Aves > Procellariiformes > Procellariidae > Calonectris > Calonectris borealis. The sequence continues at coordinate 72,882,713 of NC_134313.1, read as the reverse complement.
GTTTGAGGTCTGATCCTGCACAGAGGATGTCACAAAAATGGCAGAATTTTTTACTCATTTGCAAGTAGGTCAGTGCCCATCATGGGTCCAGTTTTGTGATGCATAATTTGTGTCACTTATTACGTTGCTGCAGGACGTGATACATTACCCACTTATGTCAAAACTGGAAAAACAAGCACGGTATGTACTGTGTCATAGCCAAAGTGTAAGCGTGTGCTCCACGACTCTGTTGTAGACAGAATACAGTTTGGCCAAAGTGAATATAATCTGTTCATTTGTATGCACAGCTAAAATTACTGAAGAGTAGCTTCCAGATAAGGATTCATTTAGGGAACTGTGGCAACTGTCTAATTAGCTATAGGTATGGCTTTAATTGCAGTCTGTAGCCAATAAAGAATATGTTTGGTCTATAGGAAGAGGTAAAGGACTAGAATATGTGCATGAGGCAGTTTAATGTTTAAAGTACTGTTTGCAAATACAAGCTATTAAAAAAAAAAAGCAAATCAGGCTGGAAAATGTTCCCAAGCCATAAAATATTAATTGATCATTAAGTTGTTGTAAGAGGCACTGATATATAACCTGGATCTAAATGTGTCTCCTTTAGCTTCCATCTGCCTTTTGTGTACACCAGTGATGAAAAAATATATTTTTTTTTTTTTCTTAAGAAGCAGAATGTAACAAAATGTTTGCATTTTATGGAGGGTGTGATGCATAAAGGCTGACCAATATTTCACTAATAAGAAAGTTTGTATTAATGGAATGATTGCATTAATGTTTAAGGTTTTTCAAAGCTACTTAGAAAATGTCCATCACCTGTAAGAAAAGATAGGCAACCATGTCCCTTAGGGTGCTTTAACAGTCTCAGTTCAAAGTCATAATGGCAGGTGTGGAATATGGTAATACTAATTTTATATCAAAGCCCTAACTACGCTTGTAGTATAAGAGAATATACATATCACATGGATATGGAAGTTAGGACATGGCTTGAATCTTTCAGCCCAAAGGTGGACAATCTGGAGAAGCTTTTTAGCTTGCAGGCAGACAGCTGGAGTGACGATCACTGCAAGGTCTGGGCTGAGGAGAGCTCTTCAAGAGACAGCAGAATCCGGGGTGGTTTATGTGCCTGTATAGGGGAAGAACCCCGACTGACGGCGTGTATCTGAAGGACGTAGGAGCAGATAGAGGACCTGAGCATCCTTTAGCAACGTAGTGATGATTCTTTACATGAAAATCAGATCTCCCAATTGAAAATGGTACTATGTCCTGTTGTTCAAGCCCCCCAGAGGGCAAGTTAAGTGGGTGAAAAGGGAAGGAGTGGTCCTTAGCTGATGCACATAGCTGTGCATCTCTAATGTGAATTGATAGTATCAGCTTTATAGCAGGTCAATAGTTGTGTTGATCTGAATAGGTACATAAGTCAAGAGAAACAGCAGAGCACATGCTAAAGCCTGCTGGACTCTTTCTTGTGCTGCTTATTGTTTTCTGTGTGTATACTTGACAACTGTCTTTTTCTGGGAAAGTTTGACTTTGATAACAAACAATCTGCTGTGAAAACATACACAAAACAGGATGATATCTACATTACTTAAATATTTTAACATGCTAGAGTGGCACTGAAATACTACCCACCAGTACTATATATCCTGTATTGCTGTATATTTTCCAAAACTGAAGTCTTATAGCCATATGTTAAAATAAAGGAAAATGGCTTTCCCCAGTCTCTTCTTACCGCAGGTGCATTTAGTGCTCCTCTGCCAGCGAGAGGGAAATGTCACAGTTGGGAAAGGGGCTGGAACTAGGACATATTTGCCCACTCAGAGGACTAGATTTCTCTCTAATTTTTTTCATTTGTGATTTCTAGCCTTTCTGAATACACACTAATAACTTCTGATGCATTCTAGCTCTAGTGGGACTTTCTGGTAGTGTTGATCCTTCCATTAAAGAGTGAAACTTGGCAAGCTATTCTAATGTAAGTAACTGACCCAAGGAATATGAAAGTATGTATTCCAAAATTAATACCTTAATTTTCTGAAATGCAGGAATATGTACCTACTGTTTCAAAATATACTGTCAGGAAAAAACCAAACAAATTCATTTTTTTTTTCTTCCTAACTTTTTTGTTTTTAAAAGAAACAGTCCCCAAATTAAAGAATGCATGAAAACTAAGGAGGAAATGTCTGCCTCACCTACAGGCACTAGATGTTGCTGCTTTGCATTTAAATTTGTGTGTGCTCTGACCTGGTGACTACCAGATAATTTGTATTTATATTCTTTTCATGGATATTTTGGGTTCTTTCAAACTATTCCCCCTTAGAAGGTGAATTTATAACAAGTAAAAAGCATGGCCAAACAAAAGTATTATAGAAGATGATGTCTGCCTCTAAATGGTGCACTACGGGTACCAGTTTCATTGTGTATTTGGAATTTTTGTACAATGTTTTGTAGAACTACTAAGAGAAATTTTGCACTTGCCAAAATAGTCATATTTTATTCACTGTGGATTGTTACCGGGTAGTAGTAATGGAATTGCATCCCTCAGTTTCCAGTGTTCTAAATGTTTCATTTTGCAAACTTCAGTTTTGTTCAGTTTCCCTCTACCAGAATGTCTCAGTCTCTGCTTATACCTTGGTGGAAAAGGGAATGCCTGGAAGGAAGCTTTTCTCCTTGCCCTTTTAGCAGGGCAAACTGACGTATCGTACTTACTGTGCGGTATGATGCACACCTGTGTCAATGTCAAAAATGGTGCAGGGAATGGCGAGTCCAGTACTTTTCCTCCTCAAACTTGGACCTGAGGAGTGCAGCAAAGCAGGTGCAAGTGTACCCATGGTATTCCTGTGTAGGTCTCACTTGTCTTTCATAGATAAATCAGCTATTGTCCATATTCTGAACTACTCTAGTTCTTCAGTATCAAACCCAACCAAGTCCTAACTAATCCTAACCACACATGCATTACAAATCAAAACTTGTAAACCACATGGATTCATTTGTTTCTTTTGCTTGTTTACACCAATAGTCATACGAATCTAGTGATGAGAGGGACTGCCTACCCGTCCCCATACAGTCCTCTGCAATCACAGGCAGTTGTGCAACTTCTGTGAAGCTTGTAGTATCTATTGCATGTAAGCCACACACAAGGAGCCATAAAGCACTTCTTTTGTGACAAATTTAATCTACAGTAAAGATAAAAACCCCACAACTCTTATCATTTCCCTCTCCACAACCCACTCCTTGCCCAGAGAAGCTGGGAGGAATCGAGTCTGTTATCCACACTCAAAGTCCTGCTACAGCATAAGACTTGGTTATAGCAAAATTCATTGTTTTGGACCCTATGCACACTTTGTGTTCATACACTGTGTTATGTGGAGCACATTTAGAGCTCCTATTGAGTCCTAAAAGAAACATGGAAGGGTCCTGAGGAAGTTTACAAGATGCTAAAATTAATATAAAGTCCTCAAACACCTAGCCCTTATTGTCCAGTACCCTGTGTTGGAAGTGGAAGGTAGGACTTTATTTCTCTGGAAGTTGTAAGTAGCCTGTAATTGTCTTCCAAGCTCAAGTAGGGATGGTTGTTAAATGTCTCAGACTGGCCAAGTAGCTGGAAGGATCTGATCTGGCTGAAAGTCAGTGGAAGTTGGAAGGCTGGCTGTAGAGAATTAGCTCCTTTCCTCACCGACTTTCTCCTGTGTAAGAATTACTTGTGTTCTGGTATTCTTAGAGAGTGCAGAATTTTAGAACTGCAAAATGCATAATAATGACTGAGACTGTAATCAGTTTAGTGACATACAGAGAAAGAAGGATGATTTCTGCCATGAAGCGTTGACAATTACAGGCAGAAAAGATTGACATAGGCCAGCTTTGCAAATTTTTATGCATCTCCCCATCACTTAACTAAATTCCTCACGTGAAGCAGGGATAAAAAGTTGAAATAACATTTTGAAATGAAGATTCCTCTCAGATTGGTCTCAGTTAAATAAAGCATTCAGTCCTGATTTTTGCCCTTTATTTCTTTTTTGAGCTGAATGCTTACTTGTCCTTCAAAAGGTTTAGTATTTTTTTTTTGCGTGGAAGCAGGCGCCCTAAACTTTTTTAAATCCTCATAATTTATTTTTGCTTTAAAGAAACAACAACAACAACCCTTATGAAAAGAAATAAACTATAAAAAGTCAGTGATAGTTTCCAAGCTGACCAATTGTATTCTAGCTCTGTAACTTTACTTCTGAGACTCCAGCAGGACACATTGCACACTTCTCTCTAATCGGAGAGAGATGTCGTAATGAAGGAGTATGGAAAGTAGGACCCAGGGTAGTCTGGGTACTGGCATCACTGTTGCCATGTTAAAATGATGCTGCAACATGTTTAATTTACGTACCTGTTACCTCTCAGCCAAGTAGCATCAGCTGTAGGTCAAAAAGTTTCTCTAACTCGATGAAATTCCTATTCTCTGTTGAAGGAGAGTGCTTTTCTGCTCTCTATTCTATGTTTAGGCTCTTGTTCTGAAACGTGAAGGTGCACAGGAGTTCCTGGTGCAAATTAATCTTCTGTGGTCTTCTTTCAAGTGAAACTAACTTCCATGCTAATCTGTTCTGTGCAGCTGTCAAGCCGTTTGGAAGACTTATTGATCCTTGCCACAATAGAAAAGTGACACCTGTGCAACAGCAAACTGCTTTTGAATGTTTTTCTGATGTATTGCTGGCATTAATGCTATTCAGCCTAGCACTTGGCCAGATATGCTGTTTTGTTTCACCTGTTGTTGCTCTGTTCTTTGTATATTGTCTTCAAATATGGAGATGCTTACAATCTAATTTATGCAGCACCTTAGCAACAGAGCTCCATTTTTAAAGTAGATTGTTATGTACTACTGTGGTTTTTACAAACAGAGAAGCAAATAAATCCTAGCGTTGCAGTTTGTTCCAGTGCTGAAAAAGAAGAGGAAGGATTGCTGGAATCTGTATTATACGTGAAGCCAAGACTGGGAAAGTTCATGGGTTGCTGAGGTGCTCTGACATGACTGGGCATATGGGGGTGGGGCAGGTATGCGTGTGTATATGTTTTTCTGAGTGTATAGGTAATGAAAACCATATGGCTGCACTAGTCTTTGGCCATAAATAAGTTGGAAGGAAGGTTTGTAATGACTGAGACCTGGGAGCATCTTACAGCAATTCAGAGAAGCAGAACCTGGCAGAGCCTATTTCGCACTGGCTGGTCAGAGATGACACCTATTCAGAGATGTTTTTATTGAACTGCACTGAAAGATGCATGAGAGATTTAGGGAGGCCTGATGGTAAAGGGGGAGGTATGTATGATAGCAACAGCAAGAATGCGTATGACAGAGGCAACAGTGGGACAGTTGTCATACTTATCTGTTGGTGTCAATCCTTTCCAGAAAAATATGTCAACTTTTTTTGGAAGCTGTATTATGATTTAATTGTCTACAGAAAGAAATTAATAAAAATGCAATGTGCAGAAATAGGACGCACCTTGAAAACACTCCAGTTCAAGACAGTCAATCTTGATTATAATATGTCCAATATACTGAGGTTTTTATAGAGAACCCTGCAAGTTCTCTGGCATTTCAAGCTAAAATGTCATGCTTTTGGGTGGGATTGTTTGCTCAAGGGCATTCAGGAGGATCTTGAGGTCACAAACAATGGCGAGGTGTAGATAGTGCCTACTCTCAGGAACTTATTATGTGAGAGACTTAAAACTGTGGGTTGTTGTGGGGTTTTTTTTGTTGTTTTTTTTTTTTTTTTTTAAAGAAAGCAAGCATTGATAAGTAATATTTGAAAAGTCATTTGCAAGAAGCAGGTCTCAGGATAGCATTCACACAAGTCAGGTGTCTAATGTAGCTATTTTTACACGGCGTGCGGTAAATGTACTAGGTTATACTCGTATTAACCAGTCTACTGTCCTTCCAGACCTACAAGAAATATGTCTTTTGTTTTATGCCCGGGGCTGGTAACAGTCTCACAGATGCAATTTGGCAGACAGGAGACAGGCGAGACTCTTGGTGTCTCCTCCAATGACCACTCAGAAATGCTGTCTGCTGTCTCCTCCGGCCACAAAGCAAAGAAAAGAGGAAGGACTGGAAGCCCCTATAAATAGCAGTAGTTTGACAACAGCTTTTTTCCCAAAAAATGGTTGTGGGGGGAAGAGGTAAAGAAGGGAAAAGGCACAAGCTCTGCTGCATGATAGGGGAGCACAGGTTAGAGGGTTGAAGGGTTTTCTTGAGGCCAAGGTGAGGCACCTGTAAAGTGAGGAGCGAAGAGGACCAGGCGTTGTCAAGGAGAGCAGAAGCAGATGGAGACAAAGAAATGAAGGGGCTTTAAGATGGGTGATCTGGAAAAATAAAAGTATGGAGGAAAAAAGAGATGGCCTATCCCTCCTGTCCTCTGTGTGTGTGTGTGTGTCTCTGTCAATACATGATCAGAAAGAGGAACAGCACAGATATTTTGTGTCTGGGTTGTAACAAAGCAGATTGCTTAATCTTCTGATGAAAATGTAATATAGGGTTGTTATTTCCCTTTCTATTGTGCTGAGAAACCCTGAAAAGTGAAAATCCTAGGGAGCTGCTTGTGTCAAAGGAAAATTTCAGGCTTGTATTTTTCAGTCTATTGCAATCAAGTGTGTATCCTGTACTGGTGTGTGACAGACTGTCAGGGAATGAGTACTTTGTTAAGTACTAGTTAATTTATTGTGACATTCATCTGTTTGGAGTGATTAGCTTTTTGACAGATTTCCCCCCTCCCCCCTCCTTTCAATCAGTGCCTCAAGAATTAAGAGCTTCATCTGGAACAATGAGCAAAAACAGCAGCTGCAGGAATGCAGGAAAAAAAACCCTAATCTAGGCAGGTTATTTGAACTATCTTAGGTCTGGTTTACAATTACAGGTGCAAGAATACATATGGTATGCTGTAAGTGAGCTCCACCCCTCAGCTGAGGAAGTGAATATCCTTCTTTCTAAAGCTAAAGAAATCCTCCTCTGCTACCTGCTTGAATCTTTACTACTGACTTCTTTACCAGTGGCTCTGCCACTGCCACTGGCTCCGCTCTCCTGAGCCGCACTGCCCACCAAGTAGCGCAGTGCTCCCTGTCCCTGCAGCATCGGCTGACAGAGTCTCCTGCTGCAAGAACTAAAGCTTGTTTGGTATTACGCTTAGCAGCTTTAAAACCAAAGGGTTATTAATGGGTTCAAAAGTGTTTTCTGCAAATATATTTAAAGATAAAAATCAAAATTTTTCAAAGGTTCTAGTACTCCTTTTATGGGATACTCAAATGATGAGGCACCAACAGAGCTTTTAGATTTATTTGTTTGATTATTTATTTAAGGAAATTAAATTGGTTCTTCAGTCTTGGACTGAGCACCTGGGTTTATGGAAGCCTGTAAACCTCTCTTCTCTTGGAAACTAAAGTTCTACAAGCTGACTAAATGCTGGGTTGAAAATGATTTCTTATGTCCAGCAAAATGGCCAAGAGATCAGAAAGCTTTGAACATCTTCATGCAGATTTATTATCTTTATACAGGTTTGTTAATTGAATTTACCAGTTAAAAGTCTTAAGTCACCCATGTTAGTAATAAAGTGGAAAAAAAGAAAATCTGATTATGTAGGACTGTAATGCATGAGAGGTGCCAATCATTTATAGAGTTGGCGTGGCTGTCTACCAAACACCGTGTTTTGCTGTCCCGGTAAGGCTGCACCCACCTGAACATACTGACAAGGAGAGGGCAGCGCAGCTGCCACCTGCCAGGGCCAGCGGGAAGCCACATCTCCATCTGATGGCCTGTCGCGGATGGGCAGCCAGCGCAGCGTGGTCCTCCGTCCCCTCTAGGGGCATGGGGGTCAGACCGTGGTTGGGGGAGGCCCCGCCTGGTGCCATGAAGCAGCAAGAGTCATGCTGAAGAAGTGAGGGGGTTGAGAGGCTCTCTGTCTCCCATAGCATGAATAAAGAATCCCCTTTATGCTCCTTACAACTCAAATACTGTTTTCACTCTGCTAGGAAGGATCCTGCAGGCACCAAACACAGGGAAGGTGCTTAACAAGTAATAAAGAATAGCAATAACAACTGATTAGGTCTGGGCAGGTAAGAAGAGGGGGAATACTTTGTGAATATTTAAAATCTTAAATGTATTGCAAGAAAGTCCCTCCATGCAATATTTTAATTACCTAGACAACAGAAGCTATGCAATCGCCTTCAATCACAGGCTTCTATTTAATAAGCTTATTGTAATGTATTGCTATTAAAGCTCTTCTAACAGTTTGTGCAAATTTCCAGCTTTTTCTCCCAGGGCAGCATTGCAAATCAAGCTATAAAATTCATTGGTAAAGCTACTTTCCCCCTATTAAAGTAAGCAGATGAAAATACCTAGTGGTAGAGCCGAGAGTGGCATCCTCTCGGCAGAGCGATGGGATTGTCAGGCAGCACCGGACAGCCGCAGCCGTGCCGCCTGGCATGGGATGGCTTAGCCAACTAATGGCTAAAACTCTTGGGAAGATCTCACAAATCCAGCAGAAACATTTGCACATTCACACTATTAAAAATGCTTCTGGTGGCAGGAACTGAATCTTATCTGTTGCTCGTCCATAGTTAAGTCAACCAAATTCCTGCTCTGTTGTACCAGCCCTGTTCAGAGCAACCCTGTTATGGGAAGGAAGCTGTTCCAATCGACATCAGAAAACTGAGAGCAAAGTTTATCCTAATGAAGTTCCTTCTGAGATTAATTTGCCTGTTTCTATGGATTTGGCTGAACTTGTTTCTTAGATGTATCTGCAATACAACATCCACTCCTGAGATTCTGCTGGCAGACAGCTCTTTTAGTGCGTCGTGTTAATAGTCACAAAAAATAAGTAATGAGAGGGAACACTCGAGAATGATTCTGCGAGGATGATACTGCCCAGGAAGCAATTCTTTACAGACAGGGTGGCACTGTTTAGCATACAGTGGCTAACCATAAAACTTGGCTGTTTATGATCATAAATTTCCTATCTGACATCGTTTTGTTCCAGGTTAGATTTAGACAGTGCACTGGAGTGGTGAAATAAAAGCAGCAGTGCAGTGTTTTGACCCCCAGCAATAAATTCTGTGAGACGTTCCTCCTGTCCTACTAATTTGGTTAGACCGTTTACAGGTTTTGCAAAATATTTATGGAGGTGAAATATCTGCAAAGACAGGTGAGACACTTTACCATTTTAAAAATTTGTATGGTTGGTATCTGAAGATACTACCCTATGTAGAATCAGACAATATAAATACCATATGCGGTGTTTGTACGTGTTTGTGTTTGAGTCTTCAAGCTGGCTATTGGGTAGAGGAAGAGAGGAAATTCTAAAAAGAGAACAAAAGCAATTAGAGGCAATTATCACTGTTGCCTTTTCTTTTTTCTTGGTGTTCTCTAAGCACAGAGCTATTCATTTTGGGGAAGATCGGACCTTTATGAAGATCTTATACATGGGATGGTATGAAAGCTGCCCTCGCTGGCTCTTGCAATGGGTCCTGGTGCCACAGAAGCTGTCCTGCAGAAGAGCTGACGTTTGGGCTGCCTCTGTGTCCCGGTTGCCTGGCCACATCAGGGATCCCACAGGGGTGGGGAGTGCTGCAGCTCCTTCTGGTGCCTCTGCCCAGGTCTTCTTCCTGGGGGTGTGGGGATGAAGGAGGCCAGGGTGTGCGTGGGAGGGAGGGAGGGTGCGGGACCAGAGCTCAGGCCTGAGCTGGAGGGAAGGGTGTTAAGAGGAGCGCAACCAGCTCCCACAACAGGTGGGCACTCGCTAGTCCCTTCTGGACACACAGCCACTGGCGGAAAAAATTTCCTCTTCCAGGAGAAATTCAAAAGCTTCCAAATTAAAACGGTTTGATTGTTTATCTTCAATACCTTTCTTTGTCTCCAAGTAACCATGCTTTCAAATGCACTTTCTTGGTGTGCGTTTCGCTTGTTCATAAGTTATTAACCTCCCCCTTGTGAAAGTCCTGAGTCAGTTCCATTTAAACAGTCTTTTTTCTGCTCTGGAGATGGATAGGAGGCAGAAGCTTAAAGTATTTAGAAGGGCCAGCTTCGTCTCTATTGAATTCAGCTGTAGCTTTAATCCCATTCCCATTCCCTTTTTTTTTTTTTGGTTCGTTTACTTTTATATTCTTTCCTTCTGCACTTGTGCATTGGTGAGAAACAGGCAGAGAATAGCTTCTGTTCCCTAGGGAGAGCTTGCACCTACAGTCTGAATGTGGGATGCTCAGAGGGAGATACTCTGAGCCGGGTCCTGGCTCCCATTTGGTGATATTAGGGCTGGCAATATTTTGGTGCAAGCAGTCATGGCATCTGAACGGCTGTTGTTGTTCGACCTGAACTACAGGAGCTTCTCTCCGTTAAAGTTCAGTTGTTACACATCTACAGAATATTTTAATTTTGCTGAGTTATAGGACATATAATGCATCATTATCACATTCCCAGCTAGCACTAGTGATGCTGTGTTGGTGTTATGGATGTGTTGTCACTTTGATTAGTGGACTTAAGGAGCTCAGCTGCATTCCACTTCCTTAATGTATACTCCTATAACAAATGTTATCTCAGGTTTCCAGTATAAGCCAGGAACATTTTTAACTGCACAGCCCAAGGGATGTGAGAACGTGGCAAGGTGTTGGTAGTTTTGCAGGACTTGCTGGACAATCACCTTAGAGTTCAGAAACAGCTACAAGCTATTTATTGAAACCAAGCCCCCAACTGAGAGAGAAAAATAAATATTGTACAGAATAATTTTCAGTCTTCATCCAAGATAGGTGGCATTAGGATGAAACAGATCTATTTGTGGAATTTAAAGACAGAGAATAAGCTAACTGAGATAACCACTACAAGTGTCCACTAGATGCAAGCATGAATAAACCCTGTATTCAGATTTCCTTGAGGTGAGGAAAAAATGTTTCAAAATGTTAGGGTGGGTTGTTTTGGTTTCTTTTTAATTAAACTTCTGAGAGAACAAAAATCGAAGGGAAGAAATAACATCTGGGGGAACAAACAATCAGAAAAAAGATTGGTAGAAATAGTAACATTAAAACAAACAAGCTCTAACTAGAGAAATGTCTCCTGTAAGTCACAATTTTGTGGCTCATTTATTTTTGTCATTTTTTTTTCTGTGCTTATATCATGTTGTTTGATCATTGAGCTTTTCTACTGTGCCCTTCGTCATGCACGTAGTTTGAAGAATAGCTGGATAATTATTCTCTTTTCTTGTTAAAAAATTAAAAAAACAAGTTTTCCTACAAAAAAAAATGCATTAGTGCAAACAGCAACAGCGATGCAAGCTAAACCATTTCATCATAATATAAACAGGAAATAGGGTAGAATATACATATTAGCCCTTGACGAAAGAGTCCAAATTGTAGGGAGGGTGGTACAGAGAAAGGCTAGAAGTCCTTGTCTTCTCTTGATTCTAACAAATATCCTCTTACTTTCCTGTCCTTTTGAGAAAGGAGATAGGCTAAACCTGTTCTCTTGGGTAAAGGACAGGGTCTTTCAGTTTTGAGGGTTGTTGGTTTTTTCCCCTATTCAGTTCCCACTGACACCCCACTTTGGAACTCGGGTGACAAGAACTGGGTCAGGATAAGATAATTTCTGTAAACCTAATTACTCCTTCTAAAATCTAGTATGTGTTCTTGAAGTTGACTGTTTGATTATAAAAATCTGAAAGGGACAAAAATGATTGTGATGCTGTGTGGAGACTCATGCAGCCTAACAGATTATTTGTGTGTATTCCCACCTACTTGAGCATATTAAAAAAAAAAAAACAAACCCACAAACAAACAAAAAAAAAACAAACAAAAAAAAACAGAAAACAAAACAAGCTTTTATATGCATGAAATAATGCTATAGTTTATGTCAAAACTTCTAGTATAATGCATAGTTTCACTATATAGTAAACCTCATTTCACCTGAAATTTAGTCTAGAATGTATGTTTTCAGTCAAACATGACTAACCAGCACTGGAAATATAGGAGCAAAGCTTAATTCATGTTGCCAAGAATTAGCTGAATATGCTGGCGCATCTTGGAAAAAATAAATGGAAGAGAAATAAAAATTTCATATGTAAACCAAGTATTAAGACTGTATTTCCCTAAGGTATGTATCTTGAATGCTATTGAAAATGCATGCCATCATTATATATAACAGGTCTTGGAGTTTTATTACATTTGAGAAACTATGCTGTATGGAATTAATTGTTGGTATTGTTGAAATACTACAGTTTGAATTTCTAGGTGGTCCAGAGCAGACTGGCTCATCTCTGGGCTTGCTATAATAAGTTCAGCTTAAATTTTGTGGAAGGAAGATACAGATGCTCATGGGGAAGCTGAGAGGTGCAGTTATGGATCTCAACAAAAATCAGTTTGTAGCAATATCAGAAAGCCCAATGACTGAAGAATCCTCACTGTGGTGACAAGAGTGAGAGTGCAGAGATTTCTGTTAGAGCTTTTACTAAACATTCATGTTGACTTGATTGCGTACATGTGCTTGCACGAGATCATTTAGCTGAAAAGAGATTTTTCCTTGACTCTGGATTGGGAGAAGAAGAAGGTTCAGATACTGAAGTTGTAAAAAGGAGAGAAGGAAATGTAAAATGGTTGTGTATTTTTCTTGTTGATCTCAGATAGTTTGACTCACCCCAAATAACCCATATCCTTATTTTAGTATCTATTAGAAGAAAATGGGATGTGTTTTATTCTTATTGCCTGAGAATTGGGTCATGTTTTATGAAACGCTGCAAAACCGTTTAAAAATTTCATTTTCATTTATGCTAGTGGAATTTTGGGAGAAAAAGCATAATCTTTGGAGTAGAAGGTTTAAAGACTTATTTCTTTTCATGAAGTTTACTTGGGGTTTTTTTGGGTTTTTTTGGGGTTTTTTTAGCTTTTCAAAATAACATGTATCCAATATTGTAAAACTTTATGCCTTAGGACCAATTTCAGGATCTTGTTTAGTTTTGCATTTAGCAGGCTACATATAGGCATCACAGAGGCAACAAGGTTCTTGTGAAAAACTGAAAATAAAGATATTAATTTTCATCTGTCAAATTTGCTTTTTTTCTGTTTCCAGAGAGAAGTGGTTTTTAAAAATTGCATATGTATCTAGAAAACAGCCTAAATCCCACTTAAATAGAATAGAATTAATCTAGATACCTTTATTTTCTTAAAGGTATTTATTGCTATACACTGAACATAGCTACAAATATCATACAACATGAAGAAAATATGATTGCAGTGGAAAACTCATTTGCATTTTTTAATGATTTATTTCAGATATTAGTTAATCTACTTTAAGTGCAAGGATGCATTTACACCATCCATATACTAATGAATTATTCATTCATCCCTTTGTTTTAAATGTATCATAGTAATTTTATTTTTTTAAATTACCATATTTAAGACATGTAACTGCCTCCAGTAATTAACAACGAACAATGGCTGTGGTATCTCAAATTCCTCTCCCAATCTCAAAGTATCCTTGTCCTTGAAATACAAATGTCTTTCTAGAGAACAGGCAGGTTGCAACCAAGGTGTGCTCACTGGCCTTGCAGTTCTAGAACAGGTCAGTGACTCCCGGCTGTCAGAGCTTCTCCAGGTAGTCCCCCCCCATGTGAGGCTGGGGCTAGAAGATATCCTGGAGCTCAAGTGGGAAAATAAATAAAATAATATTTAGCAGAAGTTCCATTAAGGATTTTTGCTTCCCTAAGGATCTCACCTGTTGCTTGCTATGGTCAATTTTAAGTATTTTAGAATCTTGATCTCTTAAGCTCTTGTGCAACTTATGTAAGTACTGGCTTACAGTAGTGAAAAGATCAGACTTAACCTCTTCAGGTGGTACTGCAAGACATTTGGGTAATAAAGTTCTACAGAGTTAGCAAAATTAAAAGCTTATCCTTCCCAGAATGGGACTTCTACACTTCTTACTGGCTTTGGATGTGACAGAGAAAAACAGGGGTTTGCTTGTGAGTGGTCAATTCTAAGTTTAAGCTAGAATGGGCATGACTGAAAAATGGGACAACAGACTTTTAAAAAAAATCTGCAGATTGTGATGCCCTCAATTTTAGCAGGAGGCTTACAAAGGAATCTTACCTTAGCTTTTTTTATTCATCAAATCCGTTCAAATTTATTTTTGTCTTCCTGCTCTCCCCACTCCCCCCCACTCCCAAAACGATTGTCATGGAAGCATAATTGGCAAGATCCTTGACCTTAAAAAATATTCACAAGATATTTTAATTAAAATTAACTATTCTGCTTTCTGGGACAGAGCACAGCCGTTTGGATACATAACTGGGGAGGGGAGGAAATACCAATATTCTGACTTTATTATGGGTTTTGAGTTTGTGTAGTGGACTGTCTGGGGTTTTTCTTTGGGGGGGGAAAGGGGGGAATAGGGAGGTGGGGTTTTCTTAATGTAAGTTCAATGAAAACACAAAAAATTTGAGATGCTTGTCTTTTAAAAGCAATAGTTGCCAACGTCTCTGGGGTCAATTGGAAATATGTAAATATGAGGAGGCAGCTCTACTGAAATGAATGGACACTTGTTCCAGCTGAGGATTCGCTCTAGTATTTTGTTTTTAAAATTCTGTAAGCCTGCATGAAAATATGTTTATTTTTACACCCCAAAATAAACCTTTTTGCAGATACCCTGCAGGCTTATAAACAGCTTAAAAGCAATTCTGAGAGCTGATGTTATTAGCAGCTGGAACTCTGTTTTGATTGACTGGTAGTATGAAATCAAGAGCCCTCCACTGAACCTCATAGAGTTACATCAGTAACTCCATGTAAAAATAAGATCATGCCATCCTGCTTCTTCAGTCTCAGCTTTGCATGCACCCACTGCACACACACACACACTTTCTAGGTTGGCCAGTACTGTCATCCCTTTGGTTTCATGGGAACTGATTTAATGAAGAAGCTTAAAATACAGCAACACTGCAGGCCTTGCCTTCCATTGCCTTGTGTTTTTTTTATTTGCCACCTACACTGTGCAACATGAAGGTAAGATTTTCATATAGTGAAGAGTGAACAGGGAGTGAAGAATGAGCATGCTTCTGAATTTATTTATTTTTAAAAAATCCAACAGTCCTCTGATCTCCTCTTAGCATTCAGGTTTGTTAAGGAGAGAGTGGGATGATTCAGCAATCGTGACACAACAAAGCTGACTTAAAGTCAGGGTTCATTTCCTACTTCTGCCATCGGTGTTACTTTGAGACTCCTAATCCTTATGCTCTCAGTTCTCTTGTGTGTAAAGTGTGGATACCAAGAGTTTCTTGTCTGGGGTGATTTTAGGGTAAGTTGATTTGTTTCTGTAATGTTTTGTTTGCGGCATTGAGCCTCACAGTTGAAACTGTAACAGGAACTTGAAGGAGAAAAGTCTGTAACAGACTGTGAAGGGTAAAAGGTCACAAACAATCATGTAGTTGTCACCTGCAAAAATAATACCCTTTAATTAAAAAAGTGGTGGGTGAAAAGCTGGATATGAGTCGACAACGTGCACTCGCAGCCCAGAAGGCCAACCGTATCCTGGGCTGCATCAAAAGCAGCGTGGCCAGCAGGTCGAGGGAGGTGATTCTGCCCCTCCACTCTGCTCTGGTGAGACCCCACCTGGAGTGCTGCGTCCACCTCAGGAGCCCTCAGCACAGGAAAGACGTGGACCTGTTGGAGCGGGTCCAGAGGAGGGCCACAAAAATGATCAGGGGGGTGGAACACCTCTCCTATGAAGAAAGGCTGAGAGAGTTGGGGTTGTTCAGCCTGGAGAAGAGAAGGCTTTGGGGAGACCTTATTGCAGCCTTTCAGTACTTAAAAGGGGCTTATAAGAAAGATGGGGGCAGACTCTTTAGCAGGCCCTGTAGTGACAGGACAAGGGGGAATGGTTTTAAACTAAAAGAGGGTAGATTTAGACTAGATATATGTATATTTAGACTAGATATAAGGAAGACATTTTTTACAGTGAGAGTGGTGAAAGACTGGAACAGGTTGCCCAGGGAGATGGTAGATGCCCCATCCCTGGAAACATTCAAGGGCAGGTTGGACAGGGCTCTGAGCAACCTGGTCTAGTTGAAGATGTCCCTGCCCATGGCAGGGGGGTTGGACCTTTAAAGGTCTCTTCCAATCTAAACTATTCTATGATTCCCCCCTCCCCCCGCCTTTTATATATTCTCAACACCTCCCCCTCCCATGCACAGTTCCCTTCACTCCCTGGAGTTGTTCTGTTGTAATGCCTGTCAACAAAAAGAGTAAAGTATTTGCTATAACACATTTAGCTGAGACCATGCCCTTATGTCTCTGGCTTGGTGATGTGCCTAAGTCTCCCACAGATGCAGCTGCTTTAATATTTAGAGTATTTCACTCCATAGAAGCTCTGAGCAGTCAGTAAAGAAGAGTAAATAGAGCACAAAAATCCTGGCATAATTACTTTTTGCCTTTATTTCTACCTGTTGGGGGTGGGGTGGGTGGGTCATGGCTAGAGTGCCATATATTCAATGGTAGTATTTTAGTTTGGAAATAGTTGAGATTTATATTGAGAAGACTTGTGGTAGAGGAGAGATGGAGCTAAGCTGCAGAGATTTTATCTGGGGTTGATTTTGACTTTTCTAGTAATTAGAAGTGTTTGTGATCCTCTAAAGAATGCAGTTTTAGCATAAGCAGCAAACTTGATGGGTGATTATAATGTTGAAAAGGCATTTACTTTGCTCACAAATGAGCAAGGATCAGTGAAAACTGAGCTTGCAATTTATAAAAAGCTTGACAAATAGACCTCCTATCTTTAAAATTATTTGTAGCCTGTGGTAATTTTTCTTGTTGCTTTCAAACAGGCTCTGGATCTTGAGGCTTTACATTGTGGCTTTTAGATAATTCTGAGAAAATAATACTTTTTGATTTGTGAAAGGAAGCATTGTTTTCTAACTCCTTCTAGTTTTGAAAGTGAAGTGTTTCTGAGTATAAGACACGTGTTTGGCCCTGAGAGACCTCGGGGAGGATTAGGTAGAAACTCAAAGGCTCTGCGTGAGCCAAAGGATGTGCCTAGAAAAAGCTGGTTTTGGGAGGTAGCCTTCTCTAGCAGCTCAGGAATGGTGTAAGCAGAGGAACCTGAGATCCAACAGATGGTTACGTGTCTGTGATTCACTGTCACAGCTCAGGTTAGAGTAGCCTGAAGGCTGGTTTAATTTTTGTTCACTGGGTATGATGACTAAGGGATCATAAGTAGCGGGGAAGACAGCAGGAAAACAGCATGTTTGAATTATTTCCCATTTTCACTTTCAACAGGACTTCAGAGGCAACATCTAAGAGAGACCTGTAGGAACGTGTGTATTTGTGGCATGACTTCCATTGCTTCTTTCTTTTTAAGCTACAAAGCAGTATAAAAGATTTTTACCTCAAAGTATCCATTTTTTTCATTGGTTTTCAGTTTGTTCAACCCTCAAGTAAATATACGGGACACCACAATTTCAGCTTACCAAAAGCAAAAAAAAAATCTTCTTTGATGCTGAAAAAATACCTAAGGCTTTTAAGTGTCCTAGTAGGTTTTTTTTATTCCAAGTATATACTTCAGAATTTTGGTAAATGTGAGTTTGGCACAGCAGAATGGGGTATGACCTAGCCTTTTCAAAGTCATAGTATTTAATTTTAAAATTCTTGTCTGTTGTCTAAATGTTTTTTTTCTAAGTTCACAACAAAGGAAAATACCAAAACATTTATACTGTAGTTTATAATTCTCTTTTGCGCAAGTGTTCTGTGCTTTCCTGAGTTTCTTAATTTTCTTCCCTCTTCTGAAATCTTACTGCTTTTTTTAGACTGATACAGAGCAATATCTTGCTGCTTTTGCCTTAGCCCTAAAGGCCTAAGGACAAGACGTAGACTTACAAGTCTAGTGAGTGCTTCCTTTCTATGCCAAAAGGTGTCCAGAGTAATTTTTCCTGACTGTCTTCAGTAGTAATGGTGAATCACTGGCCTCAGTTTCAAGTCTGATATTAAGAGTGATATGAACTGAAACCAGATAAATTGCCATGCTTTCTAAGGTAAGTTTGCCACACAGCATCAAAAAGATTTTTCACCATTGAGCCCTAGAGCTTAATTCCTACTGTATCTTTCTGTTCCCTCAACAATTCCAATAAATTCAGTATTGGATTGCATCTGCTGTACAACAATAAAACATAATATACAGATGGATTTTTCACCCCCAAAGAGCTGGAAGTTTCTCAAACATTATATTTGGCAGTCCTCTATGATGGAGTCATCTTTTGTTCAATTTCTTCTGTTGCTGGTACGCTAATTTTTTAATTCTGCTTTTGCATAGTGTCTATGGCCATTTTAAACGAAGTGGAAGGAGCTAGACACTTACTTCCACATTTGTGTTCATCAGGGATCATCTATCTTAACTGGAGATTCTTGGAGGGACTTTACTACTAAACAGCATTTGAGGCTCAGGTAATTCATCTGGTGATGAATCGATGACTTTTATTTAACCACTGATACAGCTGGAGAAGTCGTAGCAGTTACAGTCTTAACTGCCCACAGTGCTTTTTTACTGGAGGTTGCCTGATGCCAATTTTATGTGTGAGAGAGAGTTCAGTGGGACTTACATCCAGTTCCTAGGTGCTGCAAGGTATCACCCAGTGGCCTAGAGAAAACTCCTGCTGCTTTCAGAGTAAGTAAGCATAGTGCACTGCCTGGTAGCTGTCCTGCTCAGATACCTCTGCTGTGAGCAAGGCAGTCTCTCACAGAGGAGGGGCACAGACTGTGTAGGTCAGTGACCTCTTTAGCTAGATTGGTTAGGAGTGCTGCAGGGCATTGGTCACCGCCGTTCAGGGCTTAATACGTTCCTAATACAGCTAACTTATTTTGTGTCTTATACTTGTTATGTACCACCATTGGCCAGTATGCAGGGTTGTCATCCCACCGTGGCTAGTCTGCGTTGCTGCCTACGCTTTATTCCCTGCACTCTAGGCTGTAGATTTTGTGACTGCATAAGAGCTCAAAGTAACCTTTAGGCAAACTTTAGGGATCTGTTGTGGCTGTGCTTCTCTCTTGCAGGGTTGGGAGGAAAAGGCTGCTTCAGATTATTCCTGCAGTGAATGGGAGTGGAGAACAGGCCTGAGGAGATGCAGGGCTTCACCAGTTCCAGGAGGAACCGAAATTCATGCATAAAGCTAGAAAGCAGTTAGTTGTCTTTAACACTAAGGTGTATTCATTAACATTATGCGTTTGGTGACCCTTTGTGGTACGATCAGAGAAAATGGACAATAGGGACATGCAAGGAGGGGTAAAGTTTTTTTCCACGGAAACAGCAGCATTAGGATGCCACTTTTTTTTTTTTAAACCACTTCCAAAATGTTTCCTATTCAAACTTTTGTCATCTTGTTCTCTCTTTGGACAAAGAGGAAATCTGTCCTGTAACACTGCCATTTTTATTCTCAGGAGGTCCGATTAATTTGTTTTCTTCTTTCAGAGAGTAACATAAAGGTCTTTGGCCAAGAGAATTTTTTTTTCTTCTTACATGCAGTACAGCATCTTGCTCAGACTCCCAACTGGTACCTGTAGCTGCTGTCCTAACAGAAATATGAATATTGTCTAAAGCTTTTATTTTGAGGTTTCAAACAGTGCTCTTAATCAAGAGTTCGTTTCTCCTAATGATGAGTCTCTAATTAATGGTCAGTCTCTCACTGAGATGCTGGTTTTGATTAGCATATTGCATCCATCAGCCTGGATAAGTTACCTGCTTGGTTAATGTCTGTTAAGGAATCTTGTATTTTTAGAAATTTTTATTAATAAATTTACACTCCAGTAACACAGCTCATCACGGTTATTTGTGTTCCAGTATGTACAGTACCAGCCATTTGTCAAGTTGATCTCTTTGTCATCAAGTGGTGCAGGAATTCTGGATGTGGAGTCAGTCTATGTATATTCTCTTACCCAAAAATAAGCAGCAGAAGCATTTGTTTATGCAGGGGTTCTGGCAAATGCATGCTATCTTCTCCTGCAAAACAAACATAACATTTCCATAAGCACTCTAGACATGCAGCTTCTACCCTGTTTGAAATGCAAGACATTTTTATATGAAGAGAAGAGGCATAAATCAATCCTCACTTTTAGGAGCATGGCTCTCTTCCAGGTAGATACTTTTTGGGTGTGCTTATTTTGACACGTAACAGGTTATATTCCACACTCCAAATATCAAAAGTTTCTGATCAGACCATGGCGTTATACCAAAACTGATAGCTTTTGAATGCAACAGGACACTCATCAGACTGAGTCGATGGTCTGTTCTAAGAGGAGAGGAAGGAGAATGCCTGGATTGCATTTATGGACAAACAGAAGTTAACCATTTGTGTCAATGTTTCAAGCCTTATTCTTTTTTTAACCTGACCCTTTTTTATCAGAGCAAGCTAGAGAAGAACAATGGCTCTTGGAAATGGATATGAGAATCATCAACAGAACAGTAGCTGTTGTAACGTGCACAACTATAATTAACTTCAAAGGGAATGAAGTCTATGCATCAGCTGGCAGCAGGACAGGGACCTTGCCTCTTAAAAAAAAGTAACACCCAATGTGGCCTTTCTAGTCACATTTCTAATGTGGTTAGAGCCCCTTCCATTACTCTCTGTTCCATAATCCTTGCTTATCTCCATATACTACTTTCTTTTTAGTGCCATTAAGCACATCCTAGGAAGCTTTATTTTTCATAAAACTGCCACATATACTTTCCTTTCCCCCTCGCCCTCTTTATTTTCTAGCCTCAGTGCTAGGAATTTTTGCCACTTGCCTTTTGCCGGTTGATTGCTGATTTATAAGTGTAATCAAGCACAATAAAACTGGTAATTGCATTATCAGTAACCCCTTTCTTCCATTCCGAGATGGCTTCTATCATAAGTACTCAGACCTATTTACGATAGTTCATCACACACTGATGTAACTACTGTGTCTGGTAGGTTTTCTAGAAGTGTGTGTGTATACATATGTACACATTTTGTTACGTATTAAAATAAAATATGGTCACCCATATATTAAATTGATATATTGCGAGTTGTACTTGCAAAGAATCTATGAAAAATAAAGTTGTTTTTCTAGTTGTTACTTTAGTCAGTCTGGCTATTTCTTTTGTCTAGTGAGATCTGTAGATAATAATCCTTTGTTTTCTTTACACTTGATTAAAAACTTAGAATCATAGAATAGAATCATAGAATCATTAAGGTTGGAAAAGACCTCTAAGATCATCCAGTCCAACCGTCAACGCAACACCACCATGCCCACTAAACCATGTCCCTAAAGGCCTCATCTACACGTCTTTTAAATACCTCCAGGGATGGTGAGTCAACCACTTTCCTGGGCAGCCTGTTCCAAGGCCTGACCACTCTTTCAGTAAAGAAATTTCTCCTAATGTCCAATCTAAACCTCCCTTGGCGCAACTTGAGGCCATTTCCTCTCGTCCTATCACCAGTTACTTGGCAGAAGACACCAACACCCACCTCGCTACAACCTCCTTTCAGGTAGTGGTAGAGCGCGATGAGGTCTCCCCTCAGCCTCCTTTTCCTAATGTCCAATCTGAACTTCCCCTAATGCAGCTTCATTCCGTTAGGATGTGCCTAGACAACTGAAGGACTATGCCATCAACTCTAAACCTTCCTTCACTTTCCATTTGCCATTTTCCTTATGCATGACCAAACTTTGCAGATCCTTTTCCTGTAAATAAGAATTTCAATTTTAAAATTACTGTTTAAATACAGTACTTCAAGTGTTTCAATGAGTCCAAATTCTTAAAGATCTGAAATTATATATGTGCCTCATCCCTTTGAAAATTAATTGGATAGCAAAGCTCTCAGCTTGAGGGAGGGGATTTTTTATATATTTAGATGTCTTGTGAGACTGTATGAGCAGTCTCTTCCATTTATGTACAGGTCTATTCCATATGGATACAGGAGGAAGCTTGTCTTTTACAGACTAGTAAAAAGGTGTCCTTTATTATTTTTCCCATTTCGGCTGTGTTGTATTGAAGTGTGCTTAATCTGACATTAATTTTATGTCTCTAACTTATTCTATGTCCAGCTTTAAAGAGAAGGAAGTTGTTCAAATTAAAAGGACATTATTTAAAAGGATGGTATTTTTTTCTACATACTTATTGAGGGAAAGACAAGTTAACAGAAGGCATGCTCTGTAAAAGTGCACTAAAGGGGCAAGAGATCATCATGTCTTTGCTTGTCCTGCGGAGGATAAACCAGCTTCCTGACCTTTTTTGGGTGACTTTTCAACAGTGACGCTCAGAAGCAGACCCAACTGTTTGAAATATCTTCTCAGATTGCAAAACCTTACTGACGTAATTCAACAGCTGGCTGTCACCTAAGCTAGTAGTCCTGTTCCCCTCTCCAACCAAAACTGTGGCTATGTAGTCTTGCCTTCTCCCTTGCTTTGACCCTGCTACTTACTGGTCAGCCAGTGCACTTTGCCAACAAACAATGATGGTTGGTTGGTTGGTTGGTTTGTGTTTTTTTTTTTTTTTTTTTCCTCTACCGGTTTGATTTTCTGTCTTAGGAGATGGAGGTGGTTTATTCTGTTGTCAGTCAAGCACTTAGAGCCAATTCAAGGTGGAGAGGAGGGATGCTTGTGAAGGGGTGAGATGAGGAAAGGGAGCAGCAATGCCTCATCTGTCTGTGTCAGGGTCTGTCTTGTGCCACTCTGCTCTTTTGCTGCAAACCCACGATTGTGTGTGGTGATCTATCTGCTAGGTGCCATGATACCATCCTTTCACAGGCACTGTAGACCTCTAAGGCAGCATAAATCCAGAGTAACCAGCTTATTGAAGTAAAATGTCTGGGCACTGGCTCAGACAAATGCCTATGTCAGTAGTGAGGAGGCAGGGCAACAGTTGGCAGGTGGGTCGGCTTAGTCCCCTTAGGACTGCAGCATCTCCTAGGACTTGAAGTCAGAAGATCCTGTCCTACTTAGAAAGGGCTGATCTCTCCCAAAAGAGAGTTTTAATGTTCGTGAAGTCCTCTTTTACCTACTACTTGTCCTCCTCTTAGCTTTATCTACCCAACCTTACATTCTGATTTGCAACATATCATTGAGATGGATACTGGTAATACTTCTGAACCAGCTGCCATAATGCAAGAGAGCCCATCTCTAGCCAGATTTCTTCAGATGCAATTCCAGAGCCACTTTCTTTGTGCCTTAATTATGCAGAATTCCCTGGGGCTTCAGCAGGAGTTTTGACTGTGCAAGTGATGCTGAATATTAGTCTCTAGTTTACAGGACTAATTACCGCATACTTTGATTTGGTTCAAATACTCCAGCAAAATTTTTCTGTTGGATACATATGTGTAATTACTGCTGGAGATGGTAGTACTGGAAGAAGCCATCTCAAGGCAAAATTGGTTTTATTAATATCTTTATAAATGAAAGCTAGAGATTCTTTACTCTGTTTCTTACTACGCTTTTACACTTTTCCAAGCCAAAATTTGTATCCAAAATGGTGTGAAAAAGTTAATAAGTTAAGGAAAAATTTGTACTTTATACTACAGCATTTTGTCTGTCTGTGTTTTTTGTTCCTAAATGCTTTCTGTAGCTGCAAATGACACTTGTCATGAGGCACACTTTTTTTTTTTATTACACGTTGGCTTTCCCAGTAGACTTTTCCTCTTGGTTTTCCCAGAAGGTTTCAGTGTCTTTCCCAGCATCAGTAGCAATTAAAATATCTCCCAGAAGGACAGATTTACTTCCAGCTGTGCTCTACAAGTGAGTTGAAAAGACTTAAAAACTCATGCAGAAAGTGGCTTATATTCCAGGGGAATTACTTAAATGACTTCATTTCTTTCTTCAACTCTGAGTTCAAAGAGGGTTCATACAGCATACGCACCACAAATTCTGTCTTTAATTCAGAGGCCAAAACGACATCAAACAGAAATGAAAAGCCCCTCTGCCATCCTCGCCAGCAGCGCAGGGAGCTTTCCGCTCAGGGGAACTGTGATACCCAAAAAACTTCTTAGAGGCCACTTGTTCAGCAGCTCTTCCAGCTGCCTGCAAGAGCAGCCCGCAGAGCAGTGCTGGACGCTGGAGAAGTCCCGTTATGATAAATTATACATGATAGCGGTACCTGCTGCTCCCATATCTGATGCACTTTGAATTCAGCTAGAGTATTTTTGAGGGACTCAATACCTCTTGCAAACTCCCCTTTCATAAATTATTACTAATTGGAAATAGCTTAATGTTCAGTAGTGCTTAGAACCACAATTCCCATTGAAGTCAGGGAGCATACTTACAGCATTAAGTACGTCTCCCAGCAATGCTTGTGGATCAGGTACCTGGTTCTGATTTAGTTCCTGTATTTTTTTTTATTGCCTTTGTGAGTAGGCATGTTAATGTAAGAAAAATATTTTGTTTTCAAATCTTTTGTGACTTTGTCTTTTAAAAGTATTGCGTGTACTGTCTTTTTACATGGTTAGGGAACGTTCTTTTCCTCCTCATTTCAAGTGTAAATGAACGATCCAAGTAAATCCTGTAAAGGACACGTGTTGGAGTGACCATTGGAAAAATGTTCCTATTACACTTCTTCATCAGATGAATGTTGTAAACTGAAGAAGCTAACAAAGCTAGTGATCTTTCTGTTTAATATTTTCAAGAATGGGATCTTTTCCAAATGCTTATTTTGCTCTTTTTCCTTCTTTAAAAAAAAAAAAAGCAAGCTGTGAATTCCAATCCATTTCCTTACCCTTGTGTATTGCTCCTTCCAATCCTCCCCCCAGATGTCAATGGTAGATCTTAGTAGCTTTAAAAAAAATGCAAAATTGATTTTGTCTTTGTTTTGTTTTTTTTTTCTCCGCAAAACTCAGGGTAGGGGGAGATTCTTTGCAGATCAAGATTTCTTCTTTTTTTTAACTTAGCCAACTGGCCTTTCATACCATGTTTGATACAGACCTGTTACAGCAGAAGAATTATGACTTTGATAGATGGAATAACTAGGTACCTAGTAAGTTATAATGATTTTGCTGTTTTGAATTAATTTAGATTAAAAAAAAATGTTCCCTGAAGAAAATAAGATGTGACATGTTGCCTAGTGCAACTGACTGCTGCAGAATTGGGAGGGGTGGGAGGTGGGAACCCACAATTTGAATTTTTCCCCTTATTTATTTTTCTCTTTCCCTCTGTCTGTCCGTCCAACCTGTTGTTGTTGGACAGTGGATGAAATAGAAGTGATGGCTGTGATGTGTCAGTGGTTGATGAAGTGAAGTGCTATTTTGCTATTCAAGGGCCATTCAACTCCACATTGTTTTTCTGGTCAGTTGTTCCTGTCATTCAAATAATTATTATTACAGTAAATGTTAAAAAAATGTCACCTGATACTGCAGCTCACTTGGTATATTTAACTTGATTTATTGTGGTTCATTGTCAGGATGCTTTAAGGGACAATTACAGCTACCCTTAGCAATTTAAACAATGTAAAAATTTATTAATTATCATCAATGAATTTATCCCCAACTTTAATTTCCAGATCAATTGCAGCTATTTATTGAGATATACTCTGGAAATTCATTTTGAATGCTCTTTTCTCTTGAGCCTGATGAAAAGGTAGCAGAGCTTCACTGTGGCAGGACCAAACCCAAGGATTTGGCTCCCCCCCGCCCTTACTCTCACGTCTCTGTTTTAGCATAACATGGGACAAGCAAAGCAGCAGGATGAAAGAACCAGTCTCTGAGCATCTGCCATTGCCTGCAATGCAAAGGCAGGCTCTGGTCAGCTGTGGGATGCTGCTGCCCTTTTACCTCATCTCCCAAGGCTTCTAAATTCTGTTTTTCTTCTGTGCCATAAAGAAAATTAAATATTTCTAAGGTTTTTGCATTGATCTGGTGTCTGAATGTCAATGCATTTCCCTTCTCAAATAGAAAGCATGTGAGTTTCAGCTCAGGAAGAAGTAGCTTGGTCTGCGGTGAGGGGCTGCTTGGTAGGATATGAGTAGGATACCCCACCTCAGGTTTTCTCTCTGCCCAGTTCAAAATAGTTTTACATTCTGTATCACTCATCGAGACAGAGCTTAGGTACTTGAACCTGGGCTTCCAGCACCCTAGCCTATGATACTTGTCTTTGCTTACTTTTCTTGCTCCTAAAAAATAATTTCACTGAAAGCATTGTTGAAATGGAAGTGTCTGCATGAAAGATGTTGGGTTTGAGTTAGCATATATTTAACAGACCGTACAGCTCAATCTTAGTACATAAAGTTGGTGGGGGAGAGGAATTGCATAAACAAAGTGGCAAACAGACTGCAATGGAGTTAATGCTGAATAGGGATTTTTGCAGCCAGTGAGGGACGTGCTGTTTATTTTGAGCGAACTCATACTTTGCTAATTCAGTTACAGATAACTGGTCTGGGATTTGAGCCTCTCCACTTTGACTCATGAAAACTTAATTTTGCATGACACAAATGCAGAGTGATGAGTATGTGTTTCAAATTTTGAGAAAGCTGTACCCCATCCTGTGCTAATGGAAGTCCTGCTGCTACCCTTGTGTAGTGGGAAAAGCAAGGCTTGGGGAAGGGGTGCACAGATAAGTGCTCGCATTAGCATTACGTAAGGGATAGCATTTCAGCTAATGTGCCAGGCTCATTTCCTGCCAATGCCCTCTCCTGTTCCTGGTTTATTCTCCCCTTTCCCCTCTTGGTGTAAGAGGGAAGGCTGCAGAGACTTTTATTGCTCGTTACTATGGTCTACGCCCTCTCCTTAGCCTTTGTTGCGCTTTTTGGTTATCTTGTGCTGGTGCTGGCATGTAGAAACTAGAAAATAGGCTTATATATCATAAAGATTACCAGAACCCCTGGAGTTCTTGCCACTTTAAGTGACAAGGGGCAGCAGCAATATCGCAGCATTCCTCTAATTTTAATATTTTTATATATGAGTCTTGCATCTGTTGCTGAATTGGTGTGATTTATCATCTTCTGTAATATATTCAAACCATGTTATGGGGTGATGTACGTTTGAGAACTTTTTCTAAGCTTAGTTCTGAATTTTTGGCTATTGGGCCAACTTCTATAAAATTGAGAGATTCAAAATCAGGTAATTAATACGCAAAAGAGAGCTCTGCCATGAAATGTGTCTCTGTTGTAAAGGGTGTACCTGAAGAAGAAAGGGAAACCCTTTGCAATCTGGTCCTTACATGTTTTAGAGAAGCACTGTATGTGTTTATCTGAGCCCTTAACTTTTAAATTAATTAGAACTACATGCAGAAAAATCCTGTAAAAATCCCAGCAACAAAAAGGTCGGATGCTAAACTGTGGGAGGACAGCTTGAGGGATGCCACTCTCTGAGGGTGTTTTGCAATTTCAGTTTTGAATGTCACTGTTTTGTTTTTAATTTTGGGACTCTCCGTGGAACCTTCGAGACTTTTGCCTTTTTACTTTCCAGCTACCATTGTTTTCCTGTGTTTGTTTACTTTTTTGGTGGCATTGGCCAGCCGGCTCACTGCTACGAAGCAAATCAAACCAGGTCAAGTGCTCCGCTCAGCAGATGCTCTGCTATGTTGGTTCCTTCAATGTGATTTCCTCCTTTGCACTTGCCAGTGTGCTGTGGGTTGCTATCAAGCCATTCCCTTCTCCCGCTGGTTCTGTGGTTATGCCCACCTTGGGCTTCCTTCATCTTTTTTGCCACAAATGATGCTGCAACTTCTGTGAAATGGTTAGAAACTTGTCCTAAGAATGTAAGAAACAGAAAATCATTATTCTTGATGCTGCTCTCTGCTGGCTTCTGTTGCACTTGCTGTTCTGATTTCCCTGGCCATCACTGTTCCTATTTTACTTGCATAAGTTCCAAGGTTTTGCTTTTTGTCTAGTTCCTAATTTTCTCAAGTACTTCTTAGAATAACACCTCTGAACATATACACCATCCAAATGTGATCGTGCATGTGTCCACTAATCCCTAGTGGATACTAGCTTAGTGAATCATTTCAGGCACTCTGTTATAATAAAAATATGTAATGCAACCATCTGCCCTTCAAGACCTCAACAAGACACATACCCTGGTCTTATTTGTTTTGGTGGAAATTCAGAATCCCTTTATATTCATTAGTGGCTTTAATATAGATTAACTCTGCTTCTAATTGGAATCAGGATTGGACCAGTTGAATATTGGCTTTGCATCTTAAATGGTGTTACTAGGCTAATAGGGTTTTCACAAATGCTAAGTTTTCTATGGCCATATTTGCCTTACGAAGTTCAAAAATGACAATGTGCTGTAACCTTTAGGCTGCTGCTGGCTGATCCTGCCTTTGGAAATACGATCCTGGCTTGCATGCCTTGTGAAGTTGTGTTTTTAACACATTCATCACATTTTGTTCCCAATTATGTTCAGATAACATTGTAGAGGAGTAACTTGGAGCAGAATTCAGCTCCATTCTTGAGTGATGACAGTGGGTATAACTTGGAGCAGAATTTGAGATGTACTGTCCTATTACTAAGACAGAGAAATTTATTTTAATAACTGTCATTTAAAATATTTAACAGACTATCTGTGAACTCCTATAGGATGCCTCCTAACATGCCACAATTTTTATTTTGCATGTGTAAACAATAAAATAACAACGATTGAAAAACCCGTTCCTATTTGAAAGATTAAATATCATCAATTAACGACAGAGTGGATTATTAAAATCTCACTTCTCAATGACAGAGCACATCATATGAAGAACTAATGTTTCTAATGGCTCTCCTCCTATCTGGTATCAAGGAATCAAACAAATGCAAAAAAAAAGATGCTTATCTGGTTCTGCTCATGGTATAAGGCCCCTTGAAGAACATAGTTTTGCTGCTGTAAAATCAGGATAAATGAAAATGAAAAGTTGGTAGGTAGTGCTTGGGGTGTTAGGTGTTTGGGGGGGCATCCCTGTGATCTGTTTCCCCACTGCTTACAGGGAAGGGCCCGAGTCTAGGTGGGGACAAGGGAAGAAAGGATTTCCTGGGAGGTACAGTTGCTTCTATGAATAGTTTAACAGGATGGGTAATTTAAAATTACTGAGTGTTACTGAACTTAAAGCAAGAACAGTCCATCTTTTCAGTCAGGTATGCATTATTCTGAGTATAGACACGTGGCTTTGACCCTGTATAGTCATTTCTATTAAAAACTTCTGTGTTAGCTTTTGATGCAAGGCTTGTGAAGCTTCTAGAGAGGGAGCTAGGGTGAGTGGGGAGGCAAACGGTATGCATCCCACAAAATGCAGGAACTATATACGTATTCTTGAGCTCCACCTACAGGCAAAGGAGTGCTATGTCTAAGAATGGGTAGGTTTATCTGGGCACCATGCCCGCAGCTAACGTTGCTTGCATATTTTCACAGCATGGTTATGTTAGAGTGGTGCTCTGGGGGCTGCTATTCCCTGTTTGTCAGCATAGCATTGAGCATTGTGCTGATAACTTTATATTGCTGGCAGTGTTGCTGCTGGCACGTTCAAGGCTAGCTTGGGTATCTCTGTCTGACTTTCTGTTGCACGTAGATGTGCCCAGCCTTGACTGATTTGCACTGAGAGCAGGTGCAGGTTGAGAAGCTGCTTTGGACAGATCACTTAGGTTTTTTCCTGCCTTTCTTGTGTGTGAGTTGAAAATAATGCTTTTCAAATTGCTTTGAAAATTTAGGCACAAAGGGTGCTACATCAAAGCCTCAGCATGTTTAAATGAAACAGCCTACATGGTGATCGGGGTAGAGACAGAGGTCTAATGTCCAGCTGGACTGTGTCCCACTAGGATGACGAGTCTCTAAATTTAGAGGAACTGCCTTTTGGGAGGGGCACTGCTCTTCTTTCTAAACTGTATGGTGGTTCTTAGACATAGTCTTAAAGGCTAAAATGTGATCAGACTGTAACTTTCCAACTTTCTGTAAATTGTCTCCCCTCTACAGCCTTTTGAACAAGTTTCCTTTCTCTTCTCCATTTCCAGCATGTACATGTATACCTTACAGTAGCCAGAAAGACAGGAAAGAAGGAAAAGTTCAAGTTTTTACCACTGTCATCTTCTCAGGCTGGTATAAAGAACTCCCAGGACATATTTTATGCCTTCTGCTACTGAGTGCCCTACTGAGAAGGTTAATAAGAGTGATCCCCCTGCCATGGGCAGCCCCAGACCACTGGAGAAAGGATGGGTTAGTGATTCATTCTCAAAATCACTAGAAGATGTTGCTCCTCAAGGTGATGGGGGAAGGGTAGGAGGAAAGAGGGGTTGTCACTGGGGTTGTGTGCTCACTAACTGCATCAGCTGCTGTGCTATCATCTGCTTCATCTGAGCACATGTTGAACTACTATTCTAGCACTTGTGAGGATTATCATCTTTCTTTTTCCTCCCCTCCCTCTTCCCTTCCCCCAAGATGGTACTTTACACCTTGCCCTTGTCTTTTGCCCTGGTGCTTTAAAGATTAAGCTGAGTGACATGACTCCAGATCTGAGAATCTGAAGGAAGATTTAACTTGCATTGTTGGGATCTTCTGTTATAGATGCTGGAAATACCATAGTTTTGACTTTTTTTTTAATTGCCTCAAATTTGTTTAGTTACTATAAAACGTATGCTTAATATAGACTGCTATACCCAAGGCTTGTTCTCTGTTAATCAGCAGCAAACACAGTAAGCCAATGTGGACCACGTGTGTAGAGAAAAATCAAATGGATGAAGACGTAATCAGAGCTATTCTTCTGCTCAGAGTGAATATTAACAACAGTGTTTTATGATAAACTATAATTGAGGAAATTAACTTACTGAGGAAAATCCTCTTCCTTGACAAATAGGCACGTTACTGTTGCATCAGGTGCTGACAGAAGCAATATCAGCTAGTTTTCAATAAGTCTGCCTGCATGCGTGTCTATAAAAGAGTATTTTATGATCCAAAAGAATATATTTGTGAAAATATTCCAGATTCCAATTTGATTTCCCCACTTGCTTTCTCTTCTTAGAGAGTTAAACAGGTTTCATCTCTATCTCTATTCGCATTTTTGCAGCTACAAGCACAGCCTGTATACATATTTATCTGCACCCATACATATTTAGCTAAATGTGCTTTGCCAATCTCAATATTATCACAAGCTTTTATGTGAAGGTAAGCCTGATTTTTTGACCAAATTTATATTTAGATTATTGTGCCTTTTATTCTTGTGTATCTGAATCTGGGTAATTCTGTTGGCGTCAGTGGCAATGCATCTCAGTTTCACAGTTGAAATAGAGAGAAGCAGAGTATGAGTCTTAATCTGTTTTATTGTTCTGTTGCATTTGTAGTAGAGCAAAGAACTTGAGTCCAGATTGTGGCAATAAAAATCAAAATGTTAATTTAAAAAAAAAAAAAAAAACAACAACCCCAAACCAAAAAAAACCCCTACACCTTTCATTATCAGGAATGGAAGTAAGGCAGCATAAGAAAGCATTGGTTCCACTTGGGATTATACCGAAGAAAAATGGTCTGTGTGATTTTGTTTGGGTTTTTTTAATTTTTTTTTTATTTTCCAGTGGAATGTGCTCTGTGCATGGAAATGAAATTGTTTGATATAGCAGCAACAAAAGCAGGAACTGACCACTATGAATTCATGTAATATCAGAAAGAAAACAAACAGAAAAGCACATGGAGTAGATGAATGCAAAGATGGAAATGGGTGAGATCCTTTTTCCATAAAAGAAATCCCAGTAATCTGCAATTTTATTTTGGCTGCGGTGATTCATCTCTCTTCAGAAGTTTCTCAACAACGACAACTGTTGTATGCTGTCTTTGAAACCCACATGCTCCTGCTGAAGCAGGGTTTGAATCAGCATGGAATTTGGCTTATCAGACTGTGTCTGGGAAGCCAGCAGTTTTTGTCATGCCAGATTGCATCTGGATTAAAAACTGAAGAAAAATGTAGTGACACACTGTGAAAAGAAAAAGACAAGCTTTATTGGCTTCAGTGAAATCTCATAATCAGATAATGTTTCATACTTTAGTTATTATAGTTATTTAAGCAATAATTATATTCATTAAATGTGTGCTTTAAAGTTAATGTTGTCAGAGACATTTCAAGTATTAGAGATGTGCATGTAAGTCACTTTTTATATTGAGGCATCTTCTGATCCTCATAAGAATTTATCATGCTTTTTGATGTTTTTTTACAAAAATCAGGATGGAAGAACAGAATATTTTGTCTAGAAGCCACAAACACAATACAGTTTTATCTGTGATCACATCTTAGGAGGACATTGATGCAGTGTCCTAAACCGGTCTGGTTTTAACTGAGCAGTGGCTTATGCAACTCACTCCTAAGGAAAACTGAATGCTCTTTTTAAGTGTACGTTAGTAGTCTGGACAGAAAATTAGTAAGTAAAAGTTCATATCTTTATTTATAGAAGGTTAAGTTGGCTGAAATTTATTCCCTTTCCTGAAAGGAGTCTGACCAGCGGTCCTGTACCTCTTTCTCAACAAGTAGAAAGAGCACGTCAGTGGCTGCAAATTGAATACGAACCTAGGAGAAACTGGATGATTGCAAACATCCTCTCCTGAACATTTGTCAAAAGCATAGCTGTGGAAATTAGCTATTTCTAGCTAATCATAGCTATATTATAAAGAATGTCAGTTTGATGGGGATGAAGGAAGAAAGGGGCAGGAATGGGACTGTCAGAGTTACTTCTGAGAATGACATCTGGCAAAAAAGCAATTAGGGTTGTTTGGACAGCTTGCCCAGAACAGCATATTTCTAGCCTTTATCATTAATGGAAGGAGTAGCTCCCTGTAATAGATGCGGTTTTGTGTAAAACTATGAGGATTGTGCTACAAAAAATATAGGCCATGTTTAAGCAGGGTGTTGTAAAGTTTAAAATTGAATGTAATCCTAGTCTAATAAGTAGGTGGGTTATTTATTACAATACTGAAATATTTATTAAAAAAAAAAAAAGTGGCACATCAATCTGCATTTTGTGTTAAATCACAGCACAAGACCAGTGAAATCTGACTCATCGCTGCCAGCGCTATGTGCACTGGAGGGCTGAAGGCTACTCTAAGAAAAGAGTGTCAGAGTTGCAAGGGTCTTGCAGATACGAGAAAAGACAGAGAAGGAAAAATAAAAACTCGCAGTGTTCTGAAATCTCGGCCGTTTGCCCCAGTTTTATGAAAAAACAAAGTCGAGTGAGATGGCTAAGTCCCAGAGCATCCCACCACCGGAGTTAATATGTCACTGGCTGATGACAGTGAAGCTGATGTTAAAGAAAGTCCATACAAGGCACCCATAGGCTTAATTTGCAGATGAAATGATGGAAATTCAGTTTTGTGAATATTGCCGGGAAGAGCAGATTAAGTGATTGGCTTATGCTAGGGCTTTTGAAAAGGACTGGCCGATGGAGGTTGAACGTAGAATGATTCTACACTCATAGAATGATCTGGGACACCAGAGGAAGCAGATCTCCCTCAGCTTCCTTGG
Source organism: Calonectris borealis (assembly GCF_964195595.1). Taxonomy (NCBI): domain Eukaryota; kingdom Metazoa; phylum Chordata; class Aves; order Procellariiformes; family Procellariidae; genus Calonectris; species Calonectris borealis. Next base: position 72,849,323 of record NC_134313.1, on the reverse strand, counting down.
CACCGATGCCCTTGCACAGCCAGCCTGCCCATGTGCATGTAGGATCCTCCCCAAGTTAAAGGATTTGCTCTGCTACTTTCCTGTTGTTCTGAAGCTCTTTTGAGGCTTTCTATAAATGACACTAAGGTTCATGAGGCTCTTGCTCGATTCTTCAGCAAAATGGTGACTATCGGGATGCATGAGGATCTGGGCTGGTCTCCCACTAACACAGCACTTTGCTGTAATGAGTCAAGGCAAACACAGGTCCATCATCTAACACTAGCACGGTTACAGGGCTTGGGATTTTTGTTGTTCTTGGCTTTTTTCAGATGAGTTTAACATGCCCTATCCCTTTTTCCTTTGCAGTCGGAGTAGATTTTCCTGCCACTTTCCCAGTAATCAGATGGTACTGCAGTCACGGAGTGTGCATGTTCACCTTGGGTTAAACTGTTTCCATTTCAGACTTTGTGCAGACCGGATTTAAATTCGACAGTGTTTGTTTAGGATTCTGTGCTCAGCACTTTGTACTAGACGAGAAGAAGCCCTGCATTTAAATTATTCAGTCTTTAGGACTGATGAAAATTGTCAATCACCTTCTAGCATATTTAACTTATCCTAAAGGTTGCTTACAGGTGCAAAAATTCACATCCAATTGCATTTATAGATCGCTGGGTTTGTCACTGAGTGACTCTGTCCTCCTTGCCTTCTGATGTATTTTTGTGTTGCCCTGCAGACAGTGGGCAGAAATCAGTTTTGGGGTATTAAAATAATAAATTCCATTCTCTTCAAATTGACCAGACTGACAACAAAACAAATAGCGTGGAAGCACGCAAGTCGTATTCCCTGACATTAAAAAACAATAGCTGGCATGTCCTGCCTAAAGCAGGAGAAATACCACCGTGGCAGGTTATTCAGTTGCTGCTAACTGCGAAGTCAGTAAGTATTATAATTATTTTTGATATTTACTTTCTTTCCAGGCATAAAGAGAAGAGATGGCGTTAATTATGAAGTGACAACAGGGCTGAAGGGGGGGGGGGGGGGAAGCTCGCTGGGTGTGTGCAACAGACCTGAACCAGACACCTGCCTTTCCCATCCCACGGTGTAAAAATGCTTCCACCTCCCATCAGGATAACAGCCAGACCCTCCCAGCGTTTGATTAAAATAAATAAATAAGTAAAAAGTTGGCAGGATCCTTCAGGAGCCAGCCCGGGCTGCAAGGCCCAGGCCTGCTTGGAGTGGGAGAGGGACGCAAGGGCGGCCGCCTGCGGCAGCCTGCTCCGGGTGTCCAGGCAGCGCGGGGGCCGAGGCTGGCATGGGGATGGAGATGGTGGGGGACAAGGCTGCACAAGGCCCCAGGTCGGCACCTTAAGGGTGCCCAAGGTGCGAGGAGCGGCGTGGAAGGTGTAGGCTGCCAGCTGAAATGTCTCCCCGTGCACTGGAGGCAGCGCTGCCCCTGAAACGGGGGTTGGATGTGGGGGCTGGAGGCTAGCAGGCACCATGTTTGCTGGGTTGGGGCTCAGCGGGGCAGGGAGGGCTGGCTGACATGGATGTGGTTTCATTAGGAAACTTCCAGCCTGCTCTGCCGTTTGCGAGAACGGTTTGGTCAGGGCAGACGTGTTTCTCCCTCCAAAGGGAAGCCCCACTGGGCACGGCGAGCAAACAACAGGGGGAGAGGTTTGTGCTCTTGCGCTTGTTCTGGGTTTGCTGCTACTTCAGCCAAAAGAGACAGTCCCAGAGAACTGGCTGGTAGACCAAAAGTCATGTTAATTCGTTACACATTTACCCTTCTGTAGGTGGAGATCATCAACCAAGAGAAAAAAGTTGTCTTTATGCCATGTATCAGTTCTGAAACTAGATGGACAAAAGCCAACTGGTGCTCTCCATACAGTAACAGCCTTTAATAAAAAGATGGTTGGAAGAAGAGTGATGGTTGAAGTATTACCACTGAGAAGTGATTTTTTGAGCCAACACTTTGAAACTCTTTAAGTGAAACCATCTAAGTGAAACTGCCACATCTCATACCCCTCAGAGGGACAGTAGCTTCATACAGCTTCATGTTAAAGTGCTTTTACTGAGCTGGTGGTTACTTTGGCCTTTCATGGTGATATGAAGTTCTGTGAGAACCTCTTTATGGACTTTGGAAAAAAAAATGAGGAGGTAGAAATACTAGCTTCTGACCAGACCTGTATGCATATACTTCCAGAAGGACAGTATAGAGAATACATTTTATTTCTTCATATCTAGTAGAAGCTTTCCCTAGCCCTACTGAGCGAGGGACTGAAATTCCAGGCTCTGCATTTTTTCTACATCTTGCAGGTCTTTGTACTTTTTTTTTTTTTCCTTCTTGTGAATCTGGATAATTTTGTTTTGAAATATCGCTTTTCTGCCTGACTCAGCAGTTGTCTGTATGGTAAATCTGAGGGACAGGGGAGGGGACTGCTTTTTATCTGGCAAAAATTTAATGAGGTATGCATTTCTCTCAGCTCTTAGTGGGAATAAAACTTTCTTTGTAAAAACCTCTGAGAAATTTATCCAACTGAGAGTTGTCGGGTTTATATGGACTTTTTTACTCATTTGCTGGCTTAAAAAAAATTCAAGCCTAGCAGTCAGGTATACCGTGTAGGTGTGCGATACACTCTAGAGGACTATGAAGCCAATGAATAGTTATCTATATATAATACCAGGGATCTCATCCATGATACAAAATAATCCCAATTTTTCAATGCTTTCAGAAATTCACATGTAAGGGAGCTCTGCAAAATCAAAGCATCCACATTAAAAATAAGTTTCCAAGCACTTTGTTTAGATCTGTTTTTCTTGCTTTATAATAAATATTTGGGAATAGTTATTTTCTATTTTATACATCTATTTATGACATTTCTAAATGAAGAAGGATTATAAGTTCGTAACTTGAACATAAGATTGTGGTTTCCTCATCAAGGTTCAGTCCTAAAATATTTCTGGATGATTTTGAAGTTTACCAGGCAAAAATGAGGAAAGAAATATGGGATTGAATCTTTAAAACTAAATGTTGCATGATGTCTTGGGGGGAATAGCTGACTAATGAAAGTCAATGATAGCATGTCAAATAATCATTTATTATAGCTACAGGTGGCCAGCTGTCAGATGGGTCTACACTGAATTACTTAACTGTTTCTGAAGATCTTTGCTTTTGTTGTTGTTTTACTCATTTGAGGTGAGGGGATCATCACCGAAATCTGTACTTACATGTAAGTTTGGAGAGTGCCTCGGAAATGTAAAAGGAAATAATCTGTGTAGTTTGCCAAGAACCTGAAGCAGTCATTTTGAGGGGTATGCCCTCACTTCTGATAATCTGCCTGTCGTTTGCAACCAGGGAGATGTCAATATGAAAGGCAATTCTTTTTAAAGGGCTTGAGAAAGAGAATAAATTCCCATCTCTTGTCCAGATGTTGTGTGCAGGCACCAAGTAATTTTGAAGACACCTACATTGTTTAAAATCAGTTTATGACTTTTCTGTGTGCTCTGGAAGAGGCTGCCCAAACCAAACAAATGGGTAAGCTGTTAAGTAAGCCATTTTATCAACTGCGTATTACATAGTTAAATCTCACTACCATCCCCATTCCCTACTGTGACATCTCCATATCTGGGCCTTGGTACTTACATCCATTCCTTTATTTTCATGGCCTCTCTTTCCAACACAGACATATGGACTCACACTTCCCACCTTTTATGCAGTGTAACAATGCTAACACTGACTCTTAACAATCAAAGGATGATATCTATCCTCTGGATTTGCAATTCAAAATACCATGTTTTAGGAATCTGATTTATCAGCTCCTTACAATGTGTATACCTGTTTACTTCTCCTCCGAGGTATCATTCTATTACCCACATTGGCCTTTGCATAAACCTGTATACCGGGGCAAGGTTTAGAAGAACTAGATTTGTGAGGAAGCAATGCACAGTTATAAGTTAAAGCCTAAGATGGAAGCTGAAAAGTGTTGCACTGTCTCCCATGAGACTTGGAGGTAGTGTCTCGGGGAAGGTATTTGTACGTTTGCAAGCTGTTTTGGTGTTAGAGTTGGTGTGTCAGGATGATGGGCTGTGTAACTAAAATGGTCCTAATGCTTGCTGATTTGGGATCCTTGCAGTGGTCCATTGAGGTCACTTCAGTAAGGGGTAGCACTTTATCCCTCGTTAGCCCTGATTAGTTGCTGAATACAGAGATGCAAGTTTCTTTCCATCCCTGGATTTATCAGCTTCATTATCACCACAAGGCAGAAACCGGTCTTTTCATTTTTTAAGAAGGTCCAAAACCAAATCTTCAGTTTCACTGACACAAGGTCAAACTGCAGACCTGGATCAGAGTGAACAAACAACTTTTGTATGTCCCTGATTGTCTTGCAGTCAGTTTTGCTGGGAAATAGGAATGGGATACTTGGTTTGCATGAGGACAGAGAAACTACATATACTTGTTATGGGTATTGGTCTGCTCAGCACATACTTACCTTACTGCTCAGTTGCAGGTGAAAAAAGGTTTTGGTAAAAAGATGCACGTTCCAAAGATATTCCAGCTGTCTCTGCACAATCCAGCTCCAGGAGCATTAGCATGGAACGGTGTCAGCTAGGGCAGACAGGGACTGTAGTCTGGTGACAGCAGCGTTGTTCACTGTAAGGTAGCTGGGGTCTGCTGGCAGGGCTCACGCTGAGCTCTGCTGCGGTGGCTGTGTGGTTACTGGTACCTGAGTTAGCGTAGGTGTGTCCACAGAGTGCTTCAGTCACGCTTTTGGGGTACAGTCAAACCTAGTCAAACCGCTCAGATGCTTGTGAAGGTGTGTGTGCCTCTGCATATGTGTGCAAGCAATTTGTGGCAGATGAATTACAGGTGAACTAATAATGAAAGTTACCAACATCTCACAGGGTACAATCAAACTTTTCCGAATTTGTCTTAGAGGTATGTTCACCATCTCTGTTCAGGAGTTTATTAATGACTATTAGAGATATTTACAGCGCCTTGATTCTCCATTGTTGCACATGGGAGTGAGTGATATTTTCAGGACTAAAGCATTAAGTTGTATTGAACGTTGCCATTTGCAAGAACGTTAATCTCCCGCAACTCAGTTGTGCTGTGATGATTCATGCTTTATACTCTAGTGGTTGCTGCTTAGCTGACTGCAAAATGATACAGAAATTCCATGTCCTTAACTACTAATATGATAATTCAGGAAGTACGCAGCTAAAACACTTAATACTTGCCGTTTCCTGTTTTCTTACCTCAGAAGAATGGTATTTCACAATGCATCTAGGAACAATTTAAGCCCACTGTCCTACAGGGATTGGTTTTGTTTTGTTTGCTCAAACACCCCAGTTTTCTCCTAGTAGGTGAATTTTTTTGAACTAAGGTAAATTACAAATATACCTCTTTTTTTTCAGTTTCCCTTGTTCAGTAACAGAAAACCTGTGACAAAAGATGTGGCTTTTGTGGGAAATGTACTTAGTGCCATGTATGCATCCAAAAGACTTGAAACGTCTTGACTTCTACTCTACAGATGTAGTAATGAAACTTGAAACAACAAAATAATTAGCTCCCTTTTTTTGTTTGCCTGAAGTATTTGTATATCAATACTGAGAGTAAAAATATATGTAACTGAAGAGTAGCATAGTATAAAGTATATAAAAACATCTTTTTTCCTTCAGAAAAATTAGCTTGTTTACAATTTTGTATATCTTTGGATATTTTGGAAGTTCATCAAAGAATTTATTATCTGCTTGAGGGAATTAACTAGGGCTAGTTCAGACTACATTTTGATGTTACTTTTCTCAGTTGGGTTTTCAATGAATTCCCCCCTCCCTCCCACTCCCCAAAAAGCATGCTACTTCAGGATATTTTAGGAAAAAAAAAAAATTATATGGCCAAAGGTATAATTCTCTTTTTTTTTCTTTTCTTTTCTTTTTTTTTTTTTTTAAGACACAAATTAAAATGCTTGTTTCACAGCGCTACTGCCATATCCCCTGTGAATTGCAGCTTGAGTCTTTTTGTCAGCTTCTACACTCCGCTACAGACTCTGCTCTGTAAATGGGCTAGCCCTCCCCAGACTATACTGTAGCAAGATACCCCTATGTTTTGCTCCTATGCTGGTTTTGGCTGGGATAGAGTTCATTTTCTTCATAGTAGCTAGTATGGGGCTATGTTTTGGATTTCTGCTGAAAACAGTGTTGATAACACAGGGATGTTTTCGTTACTGCTGAGCAGTTCTTACACAGAGTCAAGGCCTTTTCTGCTTCTCACCCCACCCCACCAGCGAGGAGGCTGGGGGTGCACAAGAAGCTGGGAGGGGACACAGCTGGGACAGCTGACCCCAATTGACCAAAGGGATATTCCACACCATATGATGTCATACCTGACAATAAAAAGCTGGGGGAAGAAGGAGGAAGGGGAGTACATTTGGAATGATGGCATTTTGTCTTCCCAAGTCACCATTAAGCGTGATGGAGCCCTGCTTTCCTGGAGATGGCTGAACACCTGCCTGACGATGGGAAGTAGTGAAGGAATTCCTTGTTTTGCTTTGCTTGTGTGTGTGGCTTTTGCTTTCCCTATTAAACTGCCTTTATCTCAACCCACGAGTTTTCTCACTTTTACCCTTCTGATTCTCTCCCCCATCCCACTGGGGGGGAGTGAGCGAGTGGCGGTGTGGGGCTTAGTTGCCGGCTGGGGTTAAACCACAACAGCTCCCTTCCTGCCTTTACATAATCAGGGCTAGAGAGCAAGGCTGACAAAGACAAGTGCGAGTGTAAAACAGGTGAACCACCACATGAAGTGTGGCAGGGCAATTTCTCTGGAAATTTTCTACTTAGCTTGGAGAAAAAAAAAATATTGCGCAGTCAAACCTACTGCTGGTTATGACTATGACTGCAGTGCAGTGGCAAGCTCTTCCACCAGAATGCATAATTTTTCACTTTGTGGCTATATTTAATTCTAACTTTCAGTTCTATCACATGGAATGATCAATGGGACCACTTGACCCAGTATTGAAGTGTGGAAATGGTTTAAAAGATTTGGGGCTGAAGTCATTCAGAATAGTATCTTATATTATGCTTGCCATGTCTTGAAGAATTTAAGTAGGCATAGTGGTTTTTTTTCTGATTTAATAGGAATCACTAGGAAAGATAAACTAGTCAGAATTTAAGCTTCTCAGAACAGTGATTTGAATTCATATGAGATCAGTGTCTATTTTTTCTGAAGTACAAAATATTTAAATTGAAAACTCAGGAAAAATGAGCTGATTTCAGATGATCTGGAAAACATGGGAAAACAATAATATTTTTTTCCCCAAGACCAGTAAAGTTACATAATCAAAGGACAATGTTTATTGATTTGAGTTAGAACTATACAGATTCGCAATGGTTATTTTTAAATGCCTAAACCAGAACGCCCACAATGGACAGATTTACCTGTTTCAGATTTTACTATGTATGTTTCACACGGTGTTCTGATGACACCTGTTCCAATTAACATCTTCATTTTTTTTGTTTAATGAATAATCTATTACTCTAGAGGTCTATTTAGCAAGACACAGAACATAAGCTGTGGTTTGTTGAGTGATCCTTGTGAACTCAGACCTTTCCCAGTAGTATCAGCCATGTTATTTGGTTTACCTTCAGCTATGCATGTCTTTAAGGTTTTAATGGAAACTTGCCAGAAACTGTTGACTAGGAAAAGAGCCGCATTTCTTCAACACCTCCCATCTCCATGCTTTTATTTATAGTTAGATCTTCATGTCTGCGCTGTCTTGAGATTTATGGAATTTCATTTGACAACAACAACAACAAAATATAACTCAGTAACCCAAAGTGTAATATTGTGAGCTTAAATAAAATCTCAAAATCCCCCAGGGGTACTGTCAGAAAATAGTTAAATGGCTTGGTGTTCCAAACTCGGGTGTTATCCTGTGCCGTCATTGCTCTGCAGCAATGGTGGGCTATGACCTTACTAGAAAATAATGTGGGATTTATTCACGAGCAAAACCATGGAAGTGTGAAGTTCACAGAGTTTTTGGAAATCACTAATTAAAATCAAACACTTTAACTTCGGAAAGTCTTCCTAATCCCTGTTTTGTAGCTGTTTAAAATTGCATCAAAAGGAATGGTATTTTTTGTCACTGAGACTGTTATCACTGAGATTTTGACCTACAATTTTCAAAAGGAATAAGGATCAAAATTTTCCTTTCACAAACATGTCTGTGATGCCTGAAAATTATTTGTGAAACTTTCTGTTCTAGGAGATATTTTATTGGCTTTATAAGTTGCTAGTGCAACTGTGTAGTTCTTCTGAGAGACAATTTATAGAGTTGTAGTCCTTAGGCTTGAAAAGCTTCCTGATTTTCTTTTGTTTTATGACACTAACCAATGCAAATAGAGGCTAGAGGATAGGCAAGACAGAGGAAGGGACAGAACTCACTTTAAATGAAGTTAACAATGTTTTTATGGCACCATAAGTACTAACAGTAACCATTGTTACTAATGACCTCATAAATCAGATTAGGAAAAAAGTAAATAAGAACCCTCTGGATATAAAGAATTTGGTTTTGTAAACTGAGGAGAGAAACATCCTTGGATTGTATCTAAAACTGACATCTTAAAGATGTCACATCTATAACATATTAGAGAAACTTTTAAAATCTTTACTTTGGCTTTGCCCTTGAAGTGTAAGGTAGAAAGATCTTTATTATGTATTATTAACATTTTACAGGGAATTGATCTTCCCCATTTGATGTTGCAGGCTTTCTTTCAAGGAAAGTTTGTACTGAAGTATCCTTGGTAGATGTTTTCTTTTCCTCTTGTCTTTTCAGAAGCACAATGCAGGTTTTGGAGCCAAATGAAATTAAAAGAAAAAATTAAAATTTAAGCCATCTTTGTGTTTTCCTGATGCAGAGACGCTTTGGAGGCAGAAAGGGACCCTAGGGTAAACTGTCCAGCTCTGGGCACCTCCGTAAATTGTGGTAGTCTCTCTGGAACCATCCTTTATGGCTTTGAGCAAGCTGCAGTCTTCACGGTGCTGAGTGCTGTGGCCTTTTCCACACACCAGTGCTTGTAGCAGCATCTGTGGAGGGCAGCTGGTAAGTTGTCTTCCAAAGTTCCTGGGAAAGGGAAAATTTTCCCCTTTAACCTAAAGCTTTGGGACTATCTTTACACCACTTGAGCTTGCTTAATTATTGTCTAGTGTTTTTTTTATCAACCTGATACAGAAGTTCTGTAGCAGTTATTTGGAAAACTCATTCATTAACAGAGCTGAATTTTCAGATGTGTTCAGCTCCCTGCAGTAAACACGAAATGTCTTTGCTTGTGGCAGAATTTGCTCTCCTTTGTTTCTCAGGTTTTGTTTTCTTTTGGGCCAATCTCAGAATAAACAAAGGTCAAAACCATAATGTTTGACGATGGGATGTAGGGGAACTAGATTGCTTTGTGGATAGGGATAAGAGATACTTCTTATTCTTAACAGTTTCAATATTGATTCCATAAATTGGTTTATATTACACTACCACTTGTGTTTAAAAAATAAAAATAAAAAAACTCTAGCATCTATTAAGTAATTAAAGACCTGCTCTTACTTTTTGAATAACACTCATATGACTGTTAGACCAACATACAGGTTACAGCACCTTCATTTTTAATCCAAGATACAAGGCTTTATATTAACGGTGCCAGATTTTCATCATCTTTGTTTTGTACCTCCTAGAATGCATTTCTTTTGGAAAGGACAGTAAGAAATTTCTGACTTTGTATAGGTCTTGTTTCCAAATTTTATATGTTGTTGAAGGTTCTTATCTTAATAATTATCTTCTTGAAGCAGGAGGTGTGGGAGCGACAAGGATATTCCACCAAGAAACATCCTGATATATAAGCATTTATGAGATACATAAAACCTGGTTTGTCCTGCGTTAATCTAAATGTGATCAACTTATATGTTTCGAAATAGAATTAATTAGGCTGTTATATGAAGTATAGCAAAATAGCATGATTTTAGGGGATTCAGAATCCCCTTAAGCCAAGCCATTAAAAAAAATCTAAACACACTTGTATTTAGAATTTTTAAGCATACCATAACTGTGCTATGTTATCCTGGATCACCTTTTCCCATGCAGTAGTGTGCCTCAAGACACAGAAACCCTATCCTGTTTTGTAATAAATTAATGAAGTCTATCACCTCATCAGAGCATTTCATTTCATAATTTTTTTTACTGAAAGTTCATAGAGAAAATATCTATGAGTATGTATCAAATACCGAGGAAGGAGCTTCCTTTCCCCTTCTTCCCACTTTCCTCCTGAAAATATGGGACTTGGATCTGAAGCAGCAGTGTGGGTGCAGTTGCCGTTTGGGAACGGGAAAACGCTCCCTAGTTTCAGTTCCAGTGATTTTTGTGATGTTCTCCCACCATTAAGGCAGAGAATAAGCACACATCCCTGTTCTTGCTAATCTGTTAATGGCATGGGATCGTGCTCCCTCAAGGTGACAATGCTTTGGTGCGGAGTAGGCAGCAGTGCTGCCCACCGGCACTATTACCCATATAGGCAACAGGCAGCCAGCTCTGTGCCAAGTCAGCTCCCAGCGACAGATCATGTTCAAATATGCGTGGATGTGGACAGATTGCTTCCAGGGCCAGCTCTGGGGGTGGAAGCAGTATTAGTCCCTGTCTTGCAGTGTGAAGCCTGAGGAAATAAATCTGCCTGAGACCCAAGCTGGCTCCGTGCACATCCATGGCAGGTGTCTCTGCGCTGTATTTGTTTTCAGAAGTCAGTAAAGGCATAATGAGGTGGCTTTGTATGGAGGTAGCAGTGGTCCTGAGCAGCCCATGTCCATCTCAGCTGCCTGATTGAACCCAGCCTTGTTCCTCAAGAGCTACTTCAGTACATAGGCACCATGCTTCCTAGCTTTGCTGTTTCTTGATATTTTTTTCATTTGTGGAATGAGTTGTGCTGCAGGTACATGGGACATCTCAGTTCCTATCCAAAACCAGGCTGGATGCCTTAGTAGTTGTTAGCTCAGATGCAGCACAGTTTTGGTTTGGTTTGGGTTTTTTTGGTTTTTGGGGTTTTTTTTTTGTTTTTTTTTTAAAGTCCTATTTCATACAAGGGATTCCTGCTAAAAAGTCCAACCAGAACCCATAAGACTTCAGGCAGGGAAACATTGGTATGAGGGGTCAGAGCTAAAAACTGAATCAGCACTATTAATATGAAAAAAAGCATTAGATGAATGGTTTTAGCAGATTGGGGAAGAATAAGAATTTAAGAACTTCTGGAAAGTAACAGACAGTTAAGGCAAATGCCTCTTTTTTTTTTTTTTTTTTTTTTTAAATTACCTTATGCTTTCAGAGCCGGAAACTTCCTTGGTTGACAGCCGAGAGGAATAGTGATAGGCCCAGAAGGGAAACTCTGCTGGTCTTAACTGTGACAAAAGCTTTGAAAGGAGACATAGGAATAATATCAGCATTTTCAGAAGGAGAACAACACTCTAGAGTCCTGAAAATGTTTCAGAGAAGGTTCCCGGCGGAGATTTATAAGGAGTTTAAAGAGGCCATGTGAATTCGCAGAAGGGACCTGTGTTGTCCTTTATCCTTTCTGTAAGGTAGGGAGTTACCTGTAGGAAGCTGTTCTCCCAGTAAGCCAACAAATTGCTTTAGGAGGCAAATAATTAATGTGAGGGGAGAGAGCAGCATCCAGTGATGGGGCTCAGTTCCCGCAAGAAGCAAGCACTTCCTCCCAAGAGCTGAAGACCCTTTTAGGGACAGGCTCCAGATATATGGCTGTTGGCATTTTGGGCTCTTGTATAGCTGCTAGATAACCCAAGATCTGATTGCATAGGTGAAGCTTGAAATTAGTCTTAAAATGTCCTACGAACAATCATTGCCCTGTGAAGTAATTCTCCTTGCTCTGGGCACAAGCAGAGAGCTCAAAGCGTGGCCAAAGAACAGCGCTTGTTAGTGCTTTGGAGTCAGGAGAGAGACTTTTTGTGATAGGTAATGGAAGTAAAATATGTCATGAAAATGGAGATCCTGGAACACTAATGTTGACGAGCTTGGAGGCTTCTTGCAGATGAATCCCATGTGGAAAGCCAGCTAATCCTGATATCAGTACCACACCCAGGAATTCAGGCTTTGGAATCAGCCATGTATTTCACACGTGAAATGGAAAAGCCATTATTCTCTTCACTTTCGTGTTCTATAATGTTTAAACCCATCCTTGCATGACATGCACAGTCAAAACGTGTGTGACCAATGGCTGAAATATGTATTTTTGTGTCTTTTGGTATCTATGATATCATGAATGACTGCCTGATATCCTACAGCCTTAAAAATTATGCTAATAATGTTTTCACCGGGTAATGAAACCATTTTTTCAAGGAGAGAAAGGGTTGTGGGGAGAAAGCAGGGAGGGAAGGGCAATTTCAGCAGGTGCAAACATAATCTTTACATATGTCTGTGTACTTTATAAAAAGACATGAACACTTGCCTTTTAAATTCCTGATGCAGACTTGTAGTATTTGAAGGAGTGGTACATTTACAAGGAATGTATATTGGTTACTTGCAATAATGTATTACCTGCCAGCTGTCAGCAAGGACATAAACCTCAGTACAGAACAAAATCTAATATTGGGGGAGTGACTTCTCTTCTGCCTTTACCTTTTCTTTATTCATTTCCATTTCTTTCAAGGAATGCTTTAGCATGTTCTGTTAAAATGGATCTCATTGATTTTATTTTTTCTTAATTTATTTTTTTCGTATTCTATTATGAATGCAAATACATAGTGGTATCTACAGGCTCTTGACAGAATCATATTAAGGCATACTGTACTTGATGGACCTGTAAATAGAGTTCCACTTTCACCACTCTTTCAATCAATGAATATCCATTAAATAATGAGGGAAGAAAAAAAGAATGCCTTTTTCCTTTAGTTGTGCTGGGTTGCCTGAGAGATAGGGATGGAAATATGTGTTTGAAATGTTTTTGTGTAAAAATAAATAAATTAAAACAACTTGTTGTGCAAAGTTTTGGTGCAAGACTGTGCAAGGAAAGAAGTGAAAGCTTTATTCGTATGCACTGACATGCTTTTTTTTAAAATAGAGATCGATTTTGTGATAAAGCTGTTGAAGCATGAATATTTTACCCTCTTATAACACACTTTGTGAAGGAAGCTAATCTGATGTATGTAAAATGTGGTAACAGTTGAGCACTTTTTCAAAGTTTGTTTGAGCTGGAAGTCAAAGTAACTAACAGCTGTTTCTCAGCAATACTGTTGCTGGGTGTGCAACCACATATAACTGTGTGAAGTCTTTCAGTTGTGCATTTTTCCCCATATTCTAGGAAAAAATAGTAAATTCTGCAAGGCTTTTATTGCTCAGACTTCATTTAAGCTTTTGCAAATTCAGGGCTTGAAGTGCGTGCAATTTGGCATCCCAAACAAGATGGGTTTTTTTGTTTGTTTTTGTTTTGTTTTGTGGGTTTTTTTCTGGGATAACTGGAAGAGCCAACCAGAAAATTGCTGCATCTGGTAACAGTGCCAGTGGAAGTAACAGTTTATCTATGTGTATGTAGTAAACTAAGATCAGTTTGACTTGTTTGGTCTGTCCAGCATCTACAGAGTAGCAGGATTTCTATTTCTATTTCTCAGCAAAAATGCTGATATCTAATACATATTCTTTCTCTGCTGCTTTCTTATCTACTGTCAGTTTATACCTCTGAGTGGTGGAAAGTGGCCTTTATCAATGGTTATGACGAGAAGACATACTTGTGTGTCTGCTTTTTGTTTCTACCTTTTGTATTTTTTCCATTTGGATTGAAACAGGTACACTAATGTTTAATCATTCTTGCTCACAAACATTTTTTTATTTTATTTTTAAAGCCATTACTACTTCTGTTAATGATACCAGTTCTCCAGAGAGGGGTAAAAAGAAGAGGAAAAAAAAAAAAAATTGTCTTCTGAAGCAGTTCCTCTATCGCAGACATAATTTCCTGTATTATGTGGATATTCTGAAAGTGCAAAGCAGCACAAACTCAGTAATTTCTAGAGAAGAAGTCCAAGTATAGCAGTCAGGAAAACAACCCTTTAAAGCACATGGACAAAACCCAAAACACCACAACAGTGTTGTCTTTACAGAAGTGTGAAGCAGAACTAAATACATATAGATCTAGTGAAAAGCCTTTCAAAAGTTTTCTTTCACACATGTGGCACATGTGTGAAAGAAAACTGACCCAAAAATTAAGATATAAGCTGCTTTGATTTTTTTTTTTTAATATTTATTTTTTCCTCAGCTGGTAACAAATTTTTACCTGGTCTGTTCTTCCTCCCCTGCCAGTTTTAAATTTGCCTCTGCCTTAGCTTTCCACTGCCAACCAACAAGTGCTTCCTCTCTCTGTTGCTGGTATCTAATTTTCTGCTTGAAAACAAGCCAGGTGAGAACAATTCAGATGCCCGATTATTTAAAATGCTGAAACACACGGGGTGTCATCACTTCATGCATCAGGCAGCTGCTTATGAACAGTGGGGTCTTACAGAGCCGCTCCCAGGTAATGCACCCAAGGTACCTGAACTCAGAATGGTCATTTCTCTTTACTGTGGTTCTCGCAATGCTCACCCCTCCTTCCCCTGCAGCAAAATGGAAAGGGGATGGGGAGAACACTTGAAACCTTGGAATTTATTTGAAAAAGCCAAAATGTGTAGCCCTTATTTTTGCTGAGGAAATCTTGCAAACGTGGGAGAGCATATCCCAGAAACCTGGAAACAAGAAGGCAAATGAAAGAACTCTGAATTTTAGAAATATCTGATTTAACAACTTCAGCAATTTGAGGTACGTATACTCTCACAGTTTAGCAGAAAGCATCTCTTCCATCAGCAGTATCGTTCCTGTTGCTGTAACGAGCACCAGTGTTCAAGGCAAGGTGCGCAGATGCTCTCCTTGGAAGAGGCTGAGCACCTGGGGAGGATGCCATGAGAAACTCTGCCAGATATTTTAGCTAGGAAAGTACAGCAGTTGGAAATTGGGTCAGTACCTCTAAGCAGGTTTGGGATCTGGAAGCTGTGGGAGGTATCTGTGCTGGGAATGAAAATGGTGCTGTGGCCTGTGCTGTGAGAGCACGTTGCTTTTCCCTGTGGCCCCATAGTCAGCCCCAGACTTCCCTGAAGTGACCAAGAGGATCCATGGCTGCGTGACACTCATGTGGGCTACCTCTTCACTCCACCTTTTCCCACCTGCCCTTGGATGTTTCATTTAATTGGCTTTCTGCTTGGATTTTGTTTTGCCTGGCTATAGGAAGTTATTTGCTAAATCTAAAGACAAGTTAATATTGGTGTGCTTGTCATTTGTGTGGTATTTCTTCCTGTGACAACCACTTTTTCAAAACTATGTGAGAGACAGTGATGTTTTTCACTAACTGATACTTTTCTATTCAACACAATACAGGCATTTATATTAAGGTCATAGTTTGAAAGATTTTTATAAGAGATGGTATATGAAAGTAGGTTGTTTGATAAATAATGGTGAAACATTTCTTCAAGATCAAAGAAAGTGATACAGCTATTATTTTAAAACAACTTCATAATTATAATTACATGTTAATTTTTAATTTAGTCTTCAGTTCCAAAACAACATCTAAACCTAAGAGAAGTTCAGGTGCCTTGTTTTTCTACAGTCATTGACTCTAGTTAAGAGACTGTTTAGGAACCGATGTGCAATAGCGAAGTTAATTGACCTGAAAAGGTGTTTGCAGTAATTTTATTGGTAACATTGAAAAAATTAATCATAGTTTTAAATCAACTTCTCCCAATTTGCAAAATTGTTCAAGTTGTTAAAATAACGATAGCAGTAGATTTCAGAAGACGACGATTTAAGTCAGAAAGCACAGGGAGAGGCGTCCCACTGTACACATGCCTCCGAGTGCAGGAGTTTTAAAGGTGTGTAAATGCTGATGAGGGAGGAGGACGGGCTGGGGCAGTTCAGAGGGTGTGAAGCCCTGCACCTAAAGCCCCCTCTTAAGGGCTCAACCTAATGACACCGAAAACGTTAAAAGCGTTGCTGTTTCAGATTGGCAAAATTCAGTGTATTGATTTGGAATAAGGCTAATCTGCGGGCTTTAAAAGTCAGCACGGACCAACTCAAAGTCAATGCTTTACAGGCAGCCAAGAGCAAAAAGGATGCGGGGGGATGGTGCAGCAGGCAGTCGTGTGCTGCCCTCCGCTGATGGGGAGACCTACGGGAGCCCTTCTGACAGGGCATTGCAGTACCAGAGCTTCACTGATTAAAAGGCCAGGTGTTTTGGGTGTGAAGGCTTGTGGACTAAAGAGAAAAGAAGAAAATCCTGTGTGGAGAGTGTGCTTGAAGGGAAGGGAGGAGGGAAGCAAGAGGGATTTATGTCACACTTTAAACCAAGACTTTTATTACTTTGGAAGGTGTGCCCAACAAGTCATGTCACAACAATGAAATGCTGTCCCTATTAAGTCAAAAAGAACTTTTATGGATAACTTTGGGGCTTAAATTTCTGTGGTAGGAATTATTACAAATATATGCTGAGTGCCAGTGTATTAAACTGTTGATTAAAAGTTGGGTTAGTTTTCAAATGATGGAACAGAGAGAAGAAATGCTGTTCTTTGGAGGTGGAGGAAGAAGAGAGGTTTTTGTAGGTGTTTAACAGGATAATGGTGTGTTTGCTAATAAGATTCTTGCTAATTTTAGTGCCATTACAGCAAATGCTGTGGTATCGGTATAGGAGTAAGAACAATGCAAAGAACATTACCTGCCAATGTTAGCTGCTTTGCACTTGTTCTCAGGGGAGTTTTGGATAGGCAATATATTCAGAAGCATCTGCCACCAAGAAACACCCTAAGAAACAGAATTCACAAATGCCACATACGACTTCGAGCTAATTCTTTTTTCTTTTTTTTCCTCCCTCGCTTCCTTGTATAGACAGTCCCTTTCTTTCCTCTTTTCTTTGCGAGTTGACCACTTCCATTACTTTCTTATTTCTGCTGAGGCTGGTAAGCTGGTTTGATGCATTCAGCAGTCAAAAGTGCAGTTCCGTGTGCGTTTATGTTGGCTGAGTAAGCAAAATGAAAGAGGCTGACTGTGAAAGTGAAAAGGTGATTTACGCCAGTGTCATAGTGCTGTGCAGTAATAAAACACAGGGATTGTTGGACACACATTATATTGTACAATTATATAATTATAAACAATATAATTGGAGGCAGTTGAGCTTGAATGCAGCAGGCTGTTATTTAGCAATCATCTCTTTCAAGGCTCATTAAATGCAGATTTATACACAAAATACAAGCTTTGCTCTATAAAGGCTAAATATGTAGTGGCATTTATTCACCAAAACGTAATACATAGATCTAAAGCTGTCAACATCTATAATGGATTTAGTCAGTGGTAGTAAATGAAGTTGTTCAGTGGGTATGACAATACCAAGCCCTTTGCCTTTATTTAAGGCATTATTTCTAAGACTTCCTTTGTATGTCTGTTTTGGAAGGCTAAAGAGCCTGCATATACAGCTGTGATCTTGGATTTTGAAATCTGACAAGCAGGGACACTGTAGATGGTCAAAGTGTTTTGAAAGAAGTTCTCTTAAAAATCATCAATATTTTGGGCATATGTTAACCCTTTAAAATTTTATAATTCTGAAATGATGAATGATCTTATGGAGGGGAAAAGGAATACACTGAAATATTTTGTTGCTGCTACCTCAAGTCATTTAGGTTTTTGATGGGGTTTTTCTACATATTTAATTTTCTTACCTAAAGTAAAATAAGTTGTTTTTATTTTAAAAAGTTGAGAGAAGAATCTTATGAGTTAAGAAGAAAAGAAACACAGAAGTAAAAACCTCTTACGGTATAGAGATCTGCAACACATACAGTGGTACAGTCTGACCCAAACATTTAATAGTTGACAGAAGTTTGGAACGTAAATGTATATTTATATGTATATATATAAACTGAAATTTAGGTGCTTAAATATTTTTAATTGGGTTTTTTTTGAGAATCTAGAGCTCCCACTGACTTGTAAACAGAGTTGTAAAACAACAATATAAATAACTAAGAAACATTCTTGAAAGAGAGCCTGCGGGCCTCGTATCTGAGTACGGCTCTGTGAGAGTACAGCTCAGCACTACAAAGTATCTGACCCATATGTGCTAGAGCCACTTTTGTATTTGTTTTCAATCCACATGTGAATTTTTATGTATTCCATTTTAATGCTCTTCCTGACACATCATTAACTCAGTCTCATTTTGTAATTCTTTGCAGTGTGTTTAATTCTCGTTCCTTCTTTATGTGATTTGTGGGAGCCTGGTAGATGCATGCCTCCGATCAAACAAATGGTCTGGCATGACACAGCTGCTGCGTTGCTGTTTCCAGCATACAGTGCCTGACCTTAGCAGTTTGCGGCTGTCAGCTTTTAAGAAGTTACTGCATTTTACATTGCTAGCTTTCACTTTGCTACGTCAGAAATCTGTGTGCACGGTAATTGCAGTTTACTTGAGTTTACCATACTGGAAAATGTTAATTAATGTGGTATGAGTTATAGTAGTTAAATATTTTGAATGCACATAAAGTGTTGTGGCATTGATGCCTTTAGCAACTGTATCTTGGTTTTAGCCTTTGGTAACTGCGGTGCAGAGCTGCATTTCAGAGCTGCTTTCCTTCCCCCACTTCTGCCTTGTTTGCTTATTTATCTAAATGTGTTAACTCGTAATGTTTCTCAGAGTCACGCCAGTGAATTAACAAGGTCCAGCTTCTTGTAACACCGTTCTAAAATACTGCAGTCTTTTCCAAGTTTAGAGATAAAACATTCCCAAATGCAAACCGTGAAATTCAAATGTTGCTTGGTAAAGGCTGCATTTGTTTACTTTTCATTTAATTAAAAAAAAAAAGAAAAAAATGTGGGTATTTTCTTAGTCGTATAGGGACAGATGCTCTAGTAGTCTTCACTGGCTCCATTGTAATGTCTTACAACATTACCACAATGGTTTGGTGGAGAGGTTTTTTTCTTTCTTTCTGTCCTTCATGCAAATGTAAATTCCTACACAACATACAAAGGAATGGAGATCACATGCTTACCAAGTTAAAGAATTTCAGGTTTAAATCTGCAGTGGTGAACTATTGTTATCTGATAAGTTGCGGGAGTGCCTCAAGAAATTAGTTTGGTTGGGTAATTTCATTTCTTTGTGAACATACATTTATATTTTGAAACTGGCAACTCATTGGTGTGTTCTGCAGAATGAGTAGAAACTGCTTAAACCATCTAACTAGTTAATCTCTTAGGTTTGGGTAATTAGTTTGGCTTTGTTTTTGTTTTTTTTTTTTTCTTTTTCAGAAAACCACAGGTAATGACCTTTAGCTGGAAACACCTTTGGAAAAGCTTGTATTGCTCATGTTCATTCTGTATCTTCTGAGTGCATAACTAGAGAACTCGGGTCCCCAGCCTTTCAACTTTTCAATTATATTAAACTCCATTTTAAAAGAAAATAGTGAGTTATATTAATCAACATTACCTTTTTTATTTCTATCTAAAGTGGCCTCCTTTCAAATCAATTGCCAATAGTCTCCTGGCGTGCTGGATAAAAGAAGTAATCCTTATCTAGTGCTTTATGGAATTTCATGGCTAGGAAACAGAACAAAGTGAAGATCACTGCAGCGGAGTGTGCTGGCTTGTATGACATGCAAAAATTAAAGTTAGACCCAAAATCAAGAACTCATCTTTCCACATGTGTTTTGGTTTTGGTTTGGTTTTGAGTTACTGTCTCCTGATGCACCACTGTTATGACACAGTAATTGCTATATCACAGGGTTTTATCACCCTACGGGCTGGTGTAAAAGAGAAGCGCTGTCATGGGAGTTCTCTTAAAATTCATGTTAGCAACATGTCCCCAAGGGATCCAGTCCCTTGGAAGACATTGATGGAGGATCTCCACCATAGAGCTCTCACAGAGTCTTTGGCTTGCATGACTTTCAGTGTCTGTTTGTCCTTTCCATGAGGGGAAGCAGTTTGTCCTCCAGGACATCTAGTTTTGCTCCGCTTAACCCCTCATGACTGGCTTATTGGGAAGCTCTGCACAGAGGCAGAGTGGTGGCTGAAGAAGCCCGTGTCTTTACAGGCAGCGTGATGCCTGAACTGTTGCTGTTTGCCATACTTGAAACAGGATATTAATGTCTTGCCTCAGACATCGTGGAGTAATAACTTAAGGTTGAGGGTCTTTAAATTGTTACTTGAGGGAGTATAAAACAACACATATACTGTAAACGTAAAACAACTTTAAGAGGAAAATGGAATAACAGTGCATGCTGAATAGCCCATATTATTCACTGAGCAAATTACTCTTTTTGGAAGCTTTGACTCTTTGAAGAAATTGGATGCTAGTTTGGGTGACTTGCACATTTTTCTAATTGTATTCGTATCAGCTTTTGTATAGTACACCTCCTACTCTTAGGGTCTAGTCCAAAGACGATAAAATGTTTCCTACTGTAAACAGCTGTACTGCAGACAAACAGCACTGAGCACATCTAATAGCATTCATGCAAGGACCTTTTCCCTCGTTAGTATTGCATAAATGCTGTGCACTGAGAGGTGGTGGTCTTTTGAAAGAAAGAAGCAAAAAGAAAATTGAATCATGAACTCCATCTTGATCTAAAAAGGAAATGTTACTTCAGTTCTGAATATGAGGAAACACAAGTTTTGAAATTAAAAGAAGAAAAATGTTGTGTATTAAACTTAGTGTGTGGATTTTCAAGGTAATTTTTTATCTAGATGAAGATATGTATCAATGATTGAATAGGTGGCTAATAGATTTCCATTATACTGAGGTTGATTCATAAACCTTCCTCTAATCAAAAATGCAAATAAAGAGAAAGGCACTATAGATTAAAAAACATAGGGAGTAATATTCCTAGAGACTTTATGGATCTTAAAGCATAAAAAAATGCTTTTCCTTCAGTCTTTAGCAAATAAATGATAAAGATATGTAGTAGATGTGCCAGTGTTTATCCCGCCATGCACCTTTTAAAATGTTTTGAGAACCTCATAGGAAAAGGCTGCGAAAGCCCCTCTCAGATATGGCTGTTACTAGGGCAGAGCTTTCCTGGATGCCTGAACCACCCGCTGAAGTCCACAGGATGTGTGAACCTTCAGGGAAAAGCAGAGACCCTTATGAGAACAGGAGGAGGGAGTAAAGGATCTGGTTTCATTTCCTCCTCCTAATAATTAGAAAGACAGAGGTTTGACTGCTTCCAAGGACCTAATGCAAATATTACTTCAAAGTTATTCAAGCCATAGGCCTAAGGAAATGTAAAACAAAGTGAAGTATAGCTCACATATGGGGGGGAGGAAATCAGCTTTGGATTGCTTGTTTGAAAGCAGGGCATGCATTTAAGCTGAGCCTGCAGAGCATTGTCCAGCTGGCTTCAAGCGCATCTGTTTTAATGATTGAAATGTTCCCTAGGAAAACTGTTGTAATAGCAAACAAGTGATGCAAATCAGCAGAAAGGGCTAACTGTGTAACTATCCTCTCATATGAAGGTGTAAGTGTGTGACAAGGCAATTTGTTTGCAGGCAATACCAGAAACTTGATGGTCTTTAACTGGTCCATTAGAAATCTTCTCCTCCCACAGTCATTTATTCAAGTCTGCATCTCTTTCCTCTTTATACCACACAAGCATGCTGTGACAACATTATTCCTGAGGAAATTTCCTGATGCATTATAAAACCAGATTGTTGTTTTTTCCCTTGTGACATATAACACAGTGTTAGTTTTTACTTTCTTGTTTGCACTTGGCTATGTGTCAACACGGCTCACCACAAAACAAACAAAAAAACCCATGGAAATAATCCTGTCTCTCAACTTTCCCAAATAATTGCTTTTCGGGGTTTTTTGGGTTTTTTTTCCCTCTTTTATATCCTAAAATATTGGCGCCTATAATTCCTACCCAAGACAAGAA
Source organism: Calonectris borealis (assembly GCF_964195595.1). Taxonomy (NCBI): domain Eukaryota; kingdom Metazoa; phylum Chordata; class Aves; order Procellariiformes; family Procellariidae; genus Calonectris; species Calonectris borealis. Next base: position 72,827,386 of record NC_134313.1, on the reverse strand, counting down.
AAGGGGGCCTGCAGGATGTCTTTTGCCGTGCAGGCACTGCTATAGCTCCCTAAGTTAATGGAGGTTCTGCCCCTCAATTGAGTGGAAATGGGATTGAGCCTTTGCTTACTGACCTCATTCTGATGCCGTGGAGTTCCCTGCACCCATAAGACCAAGGGAAAAATAGGAAGGCCAACATTAATATAGACTGAGTAAAAAAATCAATATGTTGGGTGTCATAGGTTAAACGTTCCTGACTTGCGTATCTTTTCCTAGCTTACCCTGAAACCAGATCCCTTGCGCTGCTTAAGTGGAGTCAGTGAAACAATTTAAGTCAGTAATGGTGGATTCATGTTTTGTGCTTCACTTTGGAGGCAATTAATATAGCACACTGCAATTCTGTACACCAAAAGATGTAGATTGTGTATTGTACCATCTCAAACTCACAATCAGATAACAAAAATTCATGTTATATTGCTGTCATGCTAGTCAAGAGTTGAAACTTGACCTGTTTTCTTTTCAAGAACAATATTAGCATTAGCAATATATTTTACATACATTAATGAGGGTTGGACACCTCTAACTTCTGCTTATTTTCTAGTGAACACAGGCTGCTAAAGAGTCTTTTTTGCCTTGCTTTATAGCTCAAGAAATTTCGGCAAAACTGTTCTAAATCTCAGTTAGGTTGTGTGAATATAAGAAAACCGAACACTTGACAGCTATGACTTTCAGAGAGCTGATTTTATAGAAACGCAATTAATATAATGGTACTGTTGGCAGAAAATAGGCCCCTCGTTTCCCTGACAGTCCATATTATTTCTTTCCATTCCCCTTCTTTTCCATTCCCTTCTTTTGACTTTACTCTGAGAGAGTAATAATATGTGGAAAGGAGCAAAGATGAAAAGTGGAAGTAAAGGAAGAAGGGTACATTTTACTTTCTGGTCTTTGCAAATTTGTTCAAAGGACACAGTAAGAATTTGTGTGTACAAACTTTTTTCAATTGGTAACCTTCAGGGTTTTTTGTAAATCTTTCCGAGATACTTCTTAGAACCAAATGCTGAACTTTGGTGAATACTCTGTATAAAGACTAAAACAAGCTAGGCTACTGCTTGGGAAATCTAAGTTATCTGTAATATTTTCATTTTAATGGAAAGCAAAAAGAAAGTTTTGGGATGCTAACCTCTCTGTGGTGACAAAGTGCTTTTTGTTCTTCTCCACAAAAATCTGTGGCTTGTTAGCCTGTTCCAAAGAGGGCCAGACTTTATCATGGGTGAAAATGTATTGCTTCATATCCAACAGGACACGTTTTCTTCGGATTGAGGCGAAATTGTGGCTCGTGGACATCTGATGTGATAGGTAAGTTGATCTTGACACGTCTTATTACATTACTGCCACATGACAAATATTGATCTTGATTATATTAGTCTAAGTGCAAACTATAGATGTATTATCGTACTTATTTTGTATTTACACTGGTGGAAATGAAATGAAAATTTACCTCCTTCCCCTCTCTTCCAAATGACACTTCAAAACCAAGGTTTAAATTATTATTAATGAGCTTTTTATTCAGAGATAATATACAGCAGGAGATAAGTGAACAAAAAAAGTAACTTAATACACCTTATTTCTTGAAATAAGGTGGTAAGATATTTTAGTGTGAAAAAGAATATTTGGGCTTATGGGGAGACAGCTCAGAAAATCTGGTATAATTGATGCATAGTCCATGCGCTCATAGACTAATAAATAACTGCTTGGGTACAGTAATAGTCAATGATGCTAAAGTGCTTAGTGGCACTCTTTCTCTTTTCTCTTCTCTTCAGCTATTTAATCAGATGGGCAGTGTTGTAAAGAAGGTATCCAAGCATGTCGCTAGTACATAAAAGAGAGGCTAAAGTAAAGGTAGAGTTTTATATTGTGCTGTTCACTGAATTTTATTATTCGTGGCAGTTGTTTAATACTTAGGGCATAGATCTACAGACCTGTTTGGTCTTACAATCATGAAACAAGTAATGTGACCAAGCAGGAGTTTTGCTTACCCTGGAATATGCGAGGCTTCTCCAGTTCCAGAGAAACAGTGGAGAGAAATGTGAAAGGATTTGATCTGAGCTTGCGTGAGGCTCTAGAAACCCTTTGTTGCAGGGACGTCCACTGTGGAAATGATTACTGGAAGGGTTGTGGCAGTCAGAAGCAGTTAGGCAAGTGGGGGTGTCCTGCACTACTTGTGTCACTCAAGCAGATGCATTGTGGAGAAGTGTATTTAAATGGATAGGGTTGATCTGACAAAGTTGAACGGAAACTTGCAGTAGAAATTTCTAAGTACGCATAAAAAATGGAACGACAAATAACTACTAGTTTGTCATCTCTGAAATCCAGTTTAGGAGACTGCTTAATGATGTCATTTTTCAAGTCACAAGGTAACTTTTTCTGAAGTAATCTAGACAAGATATATATTCCTGATAGGATTTTGAGTCCTATTTATGATACATGTTGTTGTTTACATGCAGTTTTTTATGGTTAGGATTTAAAAATGAAGGTAGGAAGACGTGTCTACTAGTCTGAACATAATGATAAATTTCCAGAACTTTGTTGATACTTGAGAGTTTTCTTTTTATGAAGCTGTGTAGGAGAGAGTTTAACTCCGTTCAGTCTGTTTTACTTCCATCACTTCTTTGCAAGGCATCAAATATGTTTGGGGGTTTTTAAGTTGCATTTTTCATTCATTTTGGTACAGACCATCAAAGGCAAACTGGTAGCACCAGTCCAATAGTGCGATGATGAAGTGACAGTAAATTTAATAACAGGGAATGTAAAACATATAATAATATTTTTAGCACCTCAACAGTGTGCCATCCAGACCGATGTATCACACATGGATTGAGTAGCTTCTAAAATGTCAGTATGTTGTGATCTATAGTTCAGAAACTCACCCCTTCTTAGATAAAATGAACCTTAGTTTAACTTTGTGTGTGTGTTAATACCTTGCGATAAATTATACAGGCAGGCACTCGGTGCGGTCTGAGCATGAATTCCTCAAATGAGAGGTGCACTCATATCGCAGGAGTGCATGAGAGCAATTGGCGTTGCGTGTGTGTGTTGTGTAAGTGTGATTGGTAACACTGAATCAAAAGGACGTATTTTTCCATTGCTATGTTGCCTTTTATTATGGATTGGATAAATCAATTCTTACTTGCTTGTGGGAAGCAGAAAAAGGAAAAATGGTGCTGCAGAAATATGTGGATCTTTCCTTCCTTGCAGAAAGGGAAGGATTCATCTCAGAAGAGGACACTCCATGAGCTCATCTTTTCAGAAGAGGTTTTCTTCTTTGTCTGCGCGTGTATATCTTCTCTGCATCATAAAAGATCTAGGCATTTTATAGATAGATCTTTCCTTAAAAGAAGCTACTTTTATAGGGTCAATTTTTCTCTCACTGTGTCAGGAGCAAGTGTCTAATGTTTTGGAAGATCTGATCCTGAGGAAATGGAATACAAATTGTGCCACAGGCTGAAACTGGAAACACAAGGGTGACAGAATAACAGTCTGTGACACACACACAATGCTGTCAAGCCATGGAACACACTTAAAATTTTTCAAAGTAACATTATTAATGTCCTAAAAAAAAATAAGGAAAACAGATGTCAGATGTCAAAAAACAGATTTGATGTCTATATAGACCATTGTGTGGGGAGAGAGATGGAGACACCTTTATTCTTGCAAGAGGAATAGCACTTTGCTGAAAAGAGAAGGCAGGCATGGGCAGCTGGTTCACAGAAAGAAATTCCAGCAAGTTGGAAATATGGAGCTGAGAGGGAGATGAAGAACCCAAAAGTGAGAGCTCAGTGGCAAAGATTATAGTGGAGGAGCTACAATGAGAAGCTGGTGGGGATGGAAAAGTGAAGAAATACAATTTAAAACATCCTTCATTATCCCTGGCTCGGTGCATTGGGTTTTTATTGTTCCTAGTGCTTCATTACCTGTTGTGATGGTAGCTCCCCCTCTTGATTCATTCTGCTTTAATTACCGGTTGCATGGTTCGAACAGAGCAAAAGGACAAAGGGGAGGAAATCAGAGACACAGCAGCCAGGTCCAGACAGGTCCTCTAAGGATGGCAAAAGAGAATCTAATCTGCTGAAGGTAATTGTGAAAAGTTGCTTAGCTGTTAGCGAATAATGCTGATAACTTGTGTGTTTAGAAAATGAAGGAGCACCATCCACACGTAGTTCAAAAGTACAGGAGAGGTGCTGAATAAGGTAAATCATGCAGTGAACATGCACTATATGTGTAAGAAGTCAGAGCAAATTCACCTTTAAAAATTAATCATCACAAGATGATCTTCATCATCTTTACACACTTTCGTTAAAAAAAAGAGGTTGCCATAAAGCATATCCTGCTGAACCTTGATTTTTTTTTTTCTTGGTTTGTTTTTTTTCAACACAGTGTCTTTAACATACTTAGCATATGTTAACCAGAATAACTGAACATATGAAGGGATTTAGACATATCCAGGTTTTATTCTTAATGGTACTTTTTAAGTTGTTTTTTTTTCCTGTATTGCTTTGCTTTTAAATTGACTATTAGAATTATTTATTACAGTGATGTCAGTATTTATGGTTCACCAGCCATATGTTGAGTACTGTTCCTCACAGAGATGAACTGGGAGTTGAGGAAAACTAAAATAAACTCTTAGTGGAGATAGAGCTCCTGAAAATGAGGTTATTTCTGTTCTGCCAGTGTTGTTTCTATTAGGGGGGCACTGGAATGTGCAGAGGCTCAGAAAGATGTCAGTAAAAATAACAACCTGGCATTATATGTGCAGTAAATACTGAAGACTGGAGGCTGTTTTATTAATTTTTTTATGTGTGGGTTGTTTGAGGTTTTTTTTTAGTTAATGCTATTCTGCTTGATGTCTCATTATTTTTCTCCTTTGGTTTCATGGCAGTCTACCAGTTTATGTTAACGGCTCTTTCTTTATCCAATTTCATAAGGTCATCATTTGATGATGGTAACTTAGTTCAGATAAATGTTTCCATGAGTTGATATCTCTTTTCATTTAATATGGGCACACTGAAAAATGGGGGAGCACTTACTTTCATCAAATAGTACTGATAATCTAATGCAGTCCTTTGAGACTTATGTACAAAATTTTCAGTCTATTAGATTGGATATCTAATCAGAGTTCATGACAATAATATAACTATTTATGTTTAAAAAACCCACAAAAAACAGACAAAACAAACATACAAACAAAATCCTGGCCAGTGAGGACTTGGCCAGTTTAAGAAAAGCAAATGCCCTTCTTCTCCATCTCAAAAACCCTCCAAAGCTTGAACTGGCACTAGGGTACTCACTCCTGCAAATATCAAGGTACATTACATAGGTGTTAAAAAGTAGTATTGTAGTAAATGCTGGACTGCGTGCTTTCAAAAAAGTGTGGGTGGGTGGGATGTGAAAATGGCTGAATTACTCAGGTGACTTTAGAGTCCTTTAAGCAACTACGTGAGAAAGTATTTGGGTTTTATGACGAATGTTGACCAAGCCTTGGGTGTGACCGAAGAATTCTTACCCCATGAATGAGCCACACTGTGTTGGCTGGGCTGCAATGGCGAGAAACTCGCCATTGGGCCTCGGCTAAAGTTAGGAGCCATAGTGTCAGCTGTCAGTCTGCTTATTGAGTGGAGTTGAAAAACACTGTTTCTGCAGTAAGACCTCACCCGTAGGTGGATCATTCTTGCGCTGTGGGATTGGAAAAGAGGGAGGACGGAGAGCAGAAAAAGAGACGAAAGAGATAAAAGTGATTCTTGTGTGATCAGGTTCGTGCATGAAACTTTTCCTTTGTGTGCTTTCTCAGCAGTACCTGGTCCTGTGGAGCAAAATATAAAGCTAGCTGATCATCAGCCAGGAGGGAGTCCTTCCTAGTCTTCCAATTTTGTCGCATCAAACGTGCCATTTGGAGCAAGGCCAGGCTTGGATTTTAATAAACAAGTGGAGTAGTCTGTATCTTCTACAACGGGAACACCTACCACACTTTAGTCTTTCCTCGTGTTGGCTAGGAAGGCAACTTTGGCTGAGCCTTTGTTCTCATACCCTTTTCCACATGTCCCTGCATTTGGATCTACGCGTGTGGCAATGTTGTACCATGCTGAATTAGCAAGAGATCCTCTGTGAAACTTTGGTGTCTGCTTTAGCAGTTCTCTTGCATTGGAAGGACCTGAAGTGAGTGGCAAAGCTTGTTATTTTAAAGGAAAGAAATAATAGGAAATCTTGTAAATTACTGTATTTCCTAATAAATTCATCACATCACTGTGAGAGAAATCCTCCTGAAGAGCAGAGATAACATACTTCACCTTTTCTCAGTCCCCACCCTGCTGCCTTGCTACTGAAGGTTATTCTGAAGATCCTTTGAGTTTGGCTGGTAAGTTGCTTGCTGACACCATGGCTCAGCAAATCACCAGACCTTAATGAGACTTAAGCATATGCTGAAATGCTTTTTGCTGAACAATCACATAAGTGTGAGCAAAAATTGTAATGTGGCCTTAACTGTTATCACAAAACTTAGTTTTGTGTTAAATACGCTTGTTTGAAAATTGAATACATTTTAAAAGCTCTAGCATTCACTTACTCATATATGTCACACGTATACCTCATAAATTGAGTTTGGAAGCGTTACTGCTAATACCTCTGGGGAAATGTCACTTAACAAGTTTCAAGTTGCTACCAGCACGGGGTCATTATCCTTTTTGTGCTTTTTCATTAGTTCACGGTAGGAAAAAAATGTCACGTGCTCTGACGTTTTGGTGTAACTTGAGAAATCGGCATATGCAAACAGATGTATAGTTTGTTGTTTGTAACTGCATTGAAATTTCCTTTCTGCAGCTAGACAAGGGGAGAGACCAACTGTGAGACCATATGTGTTTGAAAGCATGTAGTCTCACAGCGTGGCAGATTTGGCCTGTGACAGGAGGGTCTTTCCCAGGGTAGTTGTGGATAAGGCTTTCCTTGACCCGCTGCTTCTCTTTGATGCCAGCTCTCTCTTGCCTAACCTCAGAGGAAGGGATGGGGGAACTGGAAGCTCAAGTCCTTCTGAGCTTGTGGCATTTATATTGTGAGACAGTTGAGATCGAGTTCATTTTGCTAAGCTGCTCACCCATAATGGATCTGTCACAGTGGCTTGACAACGTATTTGTATCCATTTTGGACAGCCTTTGCTGCTCAGCGCTCTCCCTGTGAAAGTTCCCGGCAGACCACTCAGATTTAATGTTGTGGAATAGTAACCCCTCCTCTCCCCCTCAGAATACGTCTATCCTTTTCATAGACTGAATAGGCAGTTGTCTGTTCCAGCCATGCTTTACCTTTGAATTGGTATCAAGTAGCTGAGAGTACCTCTTAATTTGACCCCAATTTTCTCTTGTTCAGATGGCATAAAGATGGCACAGCTGAATAACGGAGGGTATGTTGTGTCAGAAACTCTATTCTATTTTTTTCTGGAATTAGAAATCTGTTTGAGTTTTGGTTTATTGGTAATTTACAAATAGTTGTTGGTTTGTTTCTGATGTTAAGATGTGGTGGGGAGTGGTGGGAAGGAGAATAATGGTATCTCACAAACTGAAAATCCAACCTTCCTGACAACCGTGTCTGGGAAATCAAGTTAGCTTTCAGAGGCTGGAGCTGCTAATAAACCAGGAAATAAATGACTGCTTTTTCATGTCGAACCACTAATGCTGAAATTATGTGGAATCCAAGTTCAGATTCAGAATTGAGTTTCTTTTATTCTGGTGCAGACTTAGTTGAATCTGAAATATAATTTCAGTCTTAGTGGAGCAGGAAGATGTTCTGTCCTCTCCCTTTCTCTTCCCCCAACAAGATAATTTTTTTCCAGTTCAAATCACCAAATAAACCTGCAGGAAGACATCCATTTCTAAACATAGTAAGCTGAGCTGCAGGCTTTACCGAGGTCTGGGAAGCCAAGTGAAAATGAAACCAGTGACTCTCTTCTCTACTAATTCATCTCCTGGGTCTCTCCTTTTCAGATTTCTTTTCCTTCCTTCCCCTCCTCCTTCCCCCCCCCGCCCCTTCAATGCTGCTTTTTCTTTAACAATAGTTTATATAATGCTGCCTCTCCATCGGGATGCATCCTATATAGTGTAGCTTGCACAGATCTGCTAATACATGTATAAATCCTTAGGCTTTCGGTTCACCTTAGAGACTTGTTTCCAAGCTTGAGTTCAAAAGAGCAGTGGCTTCCCCGGAGAGCGCCAGCTCCCACAGTGGTGCCCCGGTTCCGGGTCAGCGCTGCACTGTGCGTGGAGTTTAGGTTTAATAGGATGTCCTAGTATTTTCCTGGTTCATCCTACACGGCCCTGTCTCTAATAACATAGCATCCGAACTGCCCTTTTTGTGTTTGCTGAGGCAGATAGAAATAATAATACTGGTCAAAGGGTAATGTTTTAAGGGGTATTGCTTTTAAAAACAGACAAAAGTTCAATTAATTCTGCCATCAAAGTGTGGCAGTTGAAAGTTAACTATGAAGTGAGAGTGAAGCTCGCTTCATTCTCAACAGGTGGGTTTAGCAAAGCTGTACTCTGGAGACTTTCTTTCTCACTGGTGAAACTTACTGCAAGAAATAAAAAAATCTTTGTGCCATGTTTGTTTATACCGTTCTCTCCCAGAGCTGTCCATCTGTGGCTTTCTAATTTGCACAACATTGGTATACTTGCTGTTGGTCTTCCATTACCTCCCCTTGCAAATGCATGTGGGAGAGAGGGAGAGCGCTTGACAAATCCACTGCTCTTCTGAGACCTTTTCAGCACTTCCAGCGTGTGTGTTAATTGTAAAAGCTGCAATGAAATACCTTGGGCTGCACTGACCTCGTCATCTGTTTTTCAGATAGCCTATGCGTCCCATAAATCCTCTCAGAGATAAATTAAAAATGCCAGTAGAAAAGATATAGCCTGGGTGTAATACTTAAGCAGGTGTTAAGCAGCAGCCCATTATTCATGTATCAGGTTTTTGTATGATAACTTTTTTTTATCTTTTTATTACTGCTTGAAGAGAAACTTGACCGAACACCAGCTGCCGCAGGGCAGTGTTGAGTAATGGGAGACAAACCTTCTGAAAGGGACCCACCATCAGCAGAGCAGACATTTCCTCTAAAGCAAATCAGTTTTAGGAGTTGCTTCCTCCTTACTAGGCAGTGCCATTTACATTTTTTTGGCTGATGCTGAATTAACTCTGAAGGGGCAAAAATCCTCTGTGGGTGCAAGGTACGGATGGAAACAGTACTGCTTCTGTATCAGTGCCATTTAAAATCCATTTTTAGTTACGCCTACAAGACAAAACTGGCAACCCTGTGGTTAAGCAGCGGTGTATCAGAGACTGCAGTTTGTGGATCATTCAAACTAAAGATTATCGCTATGTCCCAACCCTGCAGACGAGCAAGCGCGCAAAAATTCTGATTCCATTTTTAAAATGGAAGGTGGAGACAAAACCAGGGCATTTATTTAGTGTTGCAGTAAATTCAGGTATTCAGCAAGCAACTTCTGCAGCAAGCTTACAATTTTCTACTTGGAGAAAGTAGCCAACCTGGAGGTTTGGGGTTTTTTTCCCCTTTCTAAAGTGCTTCTCATGAAATTATGATCACTTGCAATTTGGGAGCAGAAATACTGCACAGGGAATGAAAAGCCTCAGCTGCTTTTACCAAATGAAATAACTATGTTTATAAGGACTCTGCCTAGATGGCTTCCAGAGGGCTGTGGAGCACGCTGGCTCTGCGTGCGCTCTGCCGGTGAAAGTAACGTGTTGGTTTCCCGAGTAGTCCGTGGCTGGAGAGATTTCGAATGCTTGATTTGTCTTCAGAACGAAACCTTTCTGCATGGGATTGATAAATATTGCTTTAACTCTTTGCGTGAAACTGTGGCAACGTTACTGGCGAAGGGCCTGTTTCACAGCTGTGATTGCGCTATCACCAGTCAGCCGTGTGCCGTGGCCACCAGATTACAAGCAATTTGGGGCAGATAAAACGTCTGCCATTGTGCTTTGTATTGTGGCTGGCACAATGAGGCCCCGCTGCTACCCGGCTCTGCTGGGCGCTATCAGTCTGGGAGAATTATAACAGCTAGGAAATTTGTAAAATGCGCAGACAAGATGTTCAGATAAAAAGGGTGCTGGATCAGTGTGAAACTGAAAAGCTTTTGAGAGATTTCCTGGTTAAACATTTGCTACTCTTCTGTGTTGTTTCATCCCCAACAAAAACTTTTTCATGAAAAAAAAAATGCATTTCTTTCTTTCTGTAGAGAATAAACATGATTGCAAAGTTAAAATCAGGTCTTGCTCAAGATAGATATTTTTTGCCCTCCCACTTTTCACATTGTTGAAGACATCGTTTTAGTTCAATATTATGTAATGTGGAAAAACCAACAAAAATGAAACATTCTTGACCATTTTGTGATTTACAAAATATACTCTTTCAGATTTTTTTTTTTTCTGAAACAATGTTATTCCCCATTTTATGAGTGGATTCTCAAACACCCTAAAAACCTTTGTTTTGTGAAGGTGCTTTCTTTTGTATGAAAATAAGTTTCCAAGGTGGAAAATTGTTTAATTGATTCCAACATTTCTTTTGAATCTTGAAATATTTAGGATTGTCATCAGTACATTAATGAGCTGCTTCCTGTACTTATAAAACAAGAACTCAAACTTTTTTTTATTCTTGGGATTATCTTTTGTTAAAAAAAAAAAAAAAACAATTAAAAAAGGACAAGAACAGTTTAGCTGTTACTTTGTTATGAGGAGTTTACTGTTTATCATTCTCTTGAACTTGCAATGTAGTAGTTTTCTTCACTGATATCATACTGCAAAGCTGTGAGTCAGCAATTAGAAATATTTTCAATATTCTCCTTGTAAAATGTCTAGATTCTGACAACTATCTTTCCCATACGTACCTCTCCAGACGACTGAGCGTTTGAATAAGAGCTAGGTCCTTTTACCCCCCCATAGTGTCACCCGTTGACTGGCTCGGGTGGTACCACAAGCAGCAGTTTTGAAGACACTTCTTTTTCCAGTGACTGGCAATGCAGCAGTGTGGGGATTTGGAGGAGGCTTGAATGCACTGATAAATTTGTTTTCTAGGAGAAAAAAATGAGAGTAAAGCTCAATAAAATGGAGTGGTTGACAAGCAGTTATGTGATTTCCTTTATAAAGTCTCTGACTTCTCTGGGCAAGGACTTCTCTGGGCTGGAAGCACAAGTCAGGGCTAATTACTTGTAGCATTCACCTAAGATTAATACCTAAGATTAACACCTAAGATTAATAGTTGGGGAAGGAGAGGATCTGCATAACGTTTTTTCTTTTTTTCCTTTTTTTTTTCTTTTTTTTTTTTTTTTCTCCTTAGTGAAATGAATTAAATTAATCCAGGTCTCTTACTTCTGGGACTGAAAGCCATCAGTACCAATGAGCATCCATGTCTTTTATTCTGACTTGTGTATCTGCAGGAGATCACTTGCAAAATCCCCACAGCTGGGAATGATCGGTGGTAGGGAAAACAACAGTTGCCTATCTGAAGAAGGGATGTATTGCAGGCTAACTGCAGTTAAATGTACACTGTCTTTACCAGGAACATTTCTCTTCGCTGGAGTTGTCTCCCACATGTACTTCAAAGGCTGGAGATACTGCAGTTTGTGGCATGTTTCTTTTCCTTTGAAGGTTTCAAAATATCTATAGACCTGTTCTAAGCAAGAAGAAAGTGACATTTAAATATATCCATAATTTCAGGATATTTCAAATATTTTTAAAGCCTGCATTTTGCAGTCATTGTGGCTTTGTTTACTCCAAAATTGTTAGCAGAGACTGAATCTGAGCATTTTGTTTTGAAGTGATGGAAACGTTTAATACCCTCCTTCCTTTCCTTTCCAAAAGACTACATTGCTTTTAATTAGCTGTAGTGTCTTTGCTAAGTAGAATGAAATTGCCCAGCTGTGTAGGAGGCATGGGCCAGCAGTAGGTATTGGAAGCTGGAAGCACTGAGACCCTCTTTCCACAAAAAGCGTTCATAAGCCAATCTCATATTGAGAGTGTTAAATACCAGTGAAGTGCTTAGATATGTTTGCAGATCTGGACGGTAACCACATGTCTTTATCTGGCCAAAATGTGCTGGTTTCTGGCTTTTAAACTTAAATGTAGTAAGCCGTTATTATTGAGAGTTTTCATATTTCCCAGTGCGATTGCATACTGTGATCTGAACAGCAGTGCCATTCCTGTTTTTACCAAGAATACTGGGTAGTGTTTTAGCTCCTTCCCTGGCATTTGCTTGACGGATTAATTTGGGGTTTTCTCTAGAATTATTCGTGGAAGATCAAATGGCAAAATCAACGGGGGCCCTTCTGCAAGCTGATGATCATTTACTATGTGCATAAATTACTTTTTCTGCTCTGTTTCGCAGTCCTCCTAGAGCTGCATTCAGAGTGAGACCGCACAGTCTCCTCATGCTTACAGCTGATTTTACTGGATGTTGTAATTTAAGCGTAAGTGGACTGCATGTTTAACTTTTCAGTTTCTTTACGCCATCTAGGACTTAATTTGGAAACATGAGCTGGAAAAAAGGGTGGAGGGTGATGTAGCTTCTAAATTTAACTCCTGAATTAAGATTAAACTGTTAAATTTTGTTTCTTTTTTTTGTGTGTAGTTGGTTCACCCCCTTAAAATAGTGACACACAGTTATTTAGTACTTATGCATAGAAAGAGAATCATCTTTAGTACTAAAATCAAGTCACTTCTAACAGCCACGTTCTCTCAGATGTGCAACCCCATCATGACAGAAACAAGGCAAATGCCGGTTTTCAGGGTATCTTGTACGAAAAGAGCATCAAAGAACCAATTCTTTAATATCTTTCTTAATCCATAAACCACATAATTTGTACATTCATTTTTTATGTATGTATACATGATCCTACAGTAAAAATAAGGTACAATATTCTGTTGATTTAATATAACTTCATAAGCATTACAAATAATAACGTTACTTTCACTTTCTGCATATTTACTTATGCAGGATTAAATACTTACTTTAAATCTGAACAAATTGTTTGAAAATGTTTTATCAGTTTTTTTCTGGTTTACTTTGTTACAAAAGCACTGTAGTCCTAACAAAATGTGTAAAGAAGTTTTCTTACTCTATAATTTGATCAGCAGGAATCAGATGCTCTTCATGTCAAAGACAAATCATTCTCCCATATATTTACTATGAAAATGTTTAGTTCACTAGTTCTGTGTTGTCTTCAAGCCTTAATTCTTTTTTCACTAGGTTCAGCAAATTATTAAAATCAGTACTTTAAATGCGGATAACACAGAAGTGGCCAACTTGGCTGATGAAACCAAATGATTAAGGGCAATTAGAACTAACTCTTGTCTCAAAAGGTTATAGGAAAACTTTATGTTATAGCGTGATTTTTCAGTAAAATAGCAGATGAAACTTTATATTCAAATAAAATAAGTAATTCATATTTGGAAACAGCCTACAGTATGGCTTCAGAGTGAGGCAACAAAAGTTTTATTCTATTTTAGGAGCTCTTGGATAAAGAATTTGTGTGTATAATATCATTATATTTGATTTCATTAGTAGTTTAACTATAGTATGCTTAGTATTAATAAAAACCAGAATGCATGTGACAGGACTTGAAAGAAAAAAGCCTCCTAATTCACTGGGATTGTTTTTCATTTTATGGTTTGCACAGGCCTGGAGATCCATGAGCTACTACTAAAACCTAACTGAAAAAGCAAGTTTATTATCAGTGAGCTTGAATTTACAATGCTTCCACTGAGAAATTTTTAAGAGTCTGTTAATCTCAAAATGGTTGGAAAAAATCACTGAATTTGGGCACCTTCTGTCTTCAACTGTTCTTTGCCAATAACCGGCAAAGTATATTATGTTAGACAAGAAATAGCAAAGGGGCTCTTTTTGGTTTTGTGTGCATCCAGACCCACCTTGGACTTCGTGGGGTACGGTGCCAGCAAGCCACATATGGCATCACTGATTCTTTGCTTTGAAATAGGTTGTTACTAATGACAGGCATTCCCAGTGTATGACCTGCCTGGAAATGGGAGCAGCAAATACATGAAATGTTTGTGTGGTGTGGGTCAACATTACACCAGGGTGTAGGTCTGGATTGACGGCTGTTAGTGAATGTTGTGGTTTAACCCGGCAGGCAGCCAAACACCACACAGCTGCTTGCTCACTTCCCACCCCACCCCCCCACCCTCCCCCGGCTACAGTGGGATGGGGGAGAGAATCAGGGGGAAAAAAAAAATAAATTGTGGATTGAGATAAAGACAGTATAATAGAATAGAAAAGGAAGGGAAAACAATAATAATAATGATGATAATGATAGAATATACAAAATAAGTGATGCACAATGCAATTGCTCACCACCCACCCATCGATGCCCAGCCAGTTCCCGACCAGCAGTCGCTGCTCCCTAGCCAACTCCCCCCAGCTTATAGACTGAGCATGATGTCATATGGTATGGAATACCCCTTCAGCCAGTTTAAGTCAGCTGTCCTGGCTGTGCCCCCTCCCAGCTTCTTGTGCAGCTGGCAGAGCATGGGAAGCTGAAAAGTCCTTGATGTTATAAGGACTACTTAACAATAACTAAAACATCAGTGTGTTATCAACATTATTCTCATCCTAAATCCAAAACACAGCACTGTACCAGCTACTAGGAAGAAAATTAACTCTAACCCAGCCAAAACCAGGACAGTATCCACCCCTTATTTTATACCATCAATGTCATGCCCAGATCTCACATTTGCCAATACATTCCAACTAATCACCACAAATTTTCCTGTCTCTTGATATATACACGCACATATCACTCCCTTAGTCTATGGACCATACCTCTGAAATGTCCGTTGAGTTCATACAGTCCATGACTTTGAGCTCCATCTGTCATAACAGTCCTTCAGAGCAGGAGAGATGGTGTGTGGTGTTGGATTGTTGCATGCTGAAGCCAGTTCTGGTTCTATCACTGCTGCATTTTGCCAAGTTTCATCAAAGTTCATTCTTCATTAATCTGGGTGATTCTTAATGTAATACCATTGACATGGCATATAGCAACTATAGTAGTGATGACATACAGTATTATATAGCAATTAACATCATACAATTCAGTTCATTGGCTATTTTCACCCAAAATCAAATCCCCTTGAGGTACACATCGGACTTCCCTATCCTTCCACATTACCCACCAAGTGCACCCAGGTTCTTGAGCAAAAGCAATCCCACGAATGGGTTTTCCTTTGCCAGAGGCAGGAATAACCCAGACTGCCTTCCCCAGAGTATTTTTTGTATGCACTACAGGGACTTTATCCCTCTCTACAGTACGTAAAAGCTTTGATTGGGCAGGGCCAGCTTGATTGACAGATCCCCTAGTGTTGACTAACCAGGTGGCCTTTGCTAAATGTGTATCCCAATGCTTGAATGTCCCATGACCTATTGCTCTCAGTGTAGTCTTTAGCAATCCATTGTACCATTCAATTTTCCCAGAGGCTGGTGCATGATAGGGGATGTGATATACCCACTCAATGCCATGCTCTTTGGCCCAGGTGTCTATGAGAGTGTTTCGGAAATGAGTCCCAATGTTGACTCAATTCTTTCTGGGGTGCCATGTCGCCATAAGACATGCTTTTCAAGGCCCAGGATGGTGTTCCAGGCGGTGGTGTGGGGCATAGGATATGTTTCCAGCCATCCAGTGGTTGCTTCCACCATGGTGAGCACATGGCACTTGCCTTGGTGGTTTTGTGGGAGTGTGATATAATCAATCTGCCAGGCCTCCCCATACTTATATTTTAACCATCGTCCTCCATACCAGAGAGGCTTTACTCGCTTGGCTTGCTTGACTGCAGGGCATGTTTCACATTCATGGATAAGGTGTGCTATAACGTCCATGGTCAAGTCCACCCCTTGATCACGAGCCCATCTATATGTTGCATCTCTTCCTTGGTGGCCTGAGGTGTCACAGGCCCACCGAGCTATAAAGGGTTCACCCTTATGTTGCCAGTCCAGATCCATCTGAGCCACTTCAATCTTAGCAGCCTGGTCCAGCTGCTAGTTGTTTTGATGTTCTTCAGTGGCCCGACTCTTGAGCACCTACATGACGTATTTTTACAACCAGGTTCTTAGAATCATAGAATCATATAGGTTGGAAAAGACCTCTAAAATCATCATGTCCAACCGTCAACCCAACACACCATGCCCACTACACCATGTCCCTAAGCGCCTCATCTACACGTCTTTTAAATACTTCCAGGGATGGTGACTCCACCACTTCCCTGGGCAGCCTGTTCCAAGGCCTGACCACTCTTTCAGTAAAGAAATTTCTCCTAATGTTCAATCTAAACCTCCCTTCTTTACCCGGGCAGCAATATCTTGCCACAATGCAGCAGCCCAGATGGGTTTACTTCTGCGCTGCCAGTTGTTCTGCTTTCATCGCTGCAACCACCCCCACAGGGCATTTGCCACCATCCATGAGTCAGTATAGAGATAGAACACCAGCCATTTTTCTTGTTCAGCGATATCCAAAGCCAGCTGGATGGCTTTCACCTCTGCAAACTGACTCGATTCACCTTCTCCTTCAGCAGTTTCTGCGACTTGTTGTGTATTCGGGCCCGTTGTGTGATCAGCGCGACCCACTTACTCCACGTAGCATCGGTTGCATGATGTGTAGAGGGGACTCCCCCCTTTGAACATCCAGCCCAGCACCGGCAGTCGGGGTGCCAGGAGGAGCTCTGCTTCAGTACCAACTGCTCCGGAAGCAGCTCGAATCCCTTCATATGCTGCCAATATCTCCTTCTCAGTTGGAGAGTCGCGGGCCTCGGATCCTCTGTATCCCCGACTCCAGAACCCTAAGGGTCGACCTCGAGTCTCCCCTGGTGCTTTCTGCCAGAGGCTCCAGGTAGGGCCGTTCTCCCCGGCTGCGGTGTAGAGCACATTCTTTACATCTTGTCCTGCCCGGACTGGCCCAAGGGCTACTGCCTGAACTATCTCCTGTTTAATTTGTTCAAAGGCTTGTCGTTGCTTAGGGCCCCATTTGAAGTCGTTCTTCTTCCGGGTCACTTGATAGAGAGGGATTACAATCAGGCTGTAATCTGGAATATGCATTCTCCAAAAGCCCACAATGCCTAAGAAAGCTTCTGTTTCCGTTTTGCTAGTTGGTGGGGACATGGCTGTTATTTTGTTGATCACATCCATTGGGATCTGATGACATCCATCTTGCCATTTTATTCCTAAAAACTGGATCTCCTGTGCAGGTCCCTTGACCTTACTTTGTTTTGTGGCAAAGCCAGCCTTCAGAAGGATTTGGACTATTCTCTCCCCTTTCTCAAAAACTTCGTCTGCTGTGCTGCCCCACACAATGATGTCATCAATGTATTGCAGGTGTTCTGGAGCCTCACCCTGTTCCAGTGCGGTGTGGATCAGTCCATGGCAAATGGCAGGGCTGTGTTTCCACACCTGGGGCAGTCGGTTCCAGGTGCACTGGACGCCCCTCCAAGTGAAAGCAAACTGTGGCCTGCACTCTGCCGCCAAAGGGATGGAGAAGAACGCATTAGCAATGTCAATTGTGGCGTACCACCTGGCTGCCTTTGAGTCCAGTTCGTATTGAAGTTCTAGCATGTCCGGCACGGCAGCACTCAGTGGCGGCGTGACTTTGTTCAGGCTACGGTAGTCTACTGTTAGTCTCCACTCTCCATAACATATAACATATAACAGATGATGCTGCAACTGAGAGGCAGCAGACCATGGAGCTCTGTTATGGTTGCTGAGATCTGGTCAATTTGCTGGAGAGCTACCCAAAGTGCTCCACTGGTAACTGGCATTTGCTTGCTTATATTCCTGTCAGGTACGTATAGTATTCAGATATTCATGACCTCTCTTAACCTTCTTCTTTTTACTGACCATTTTCAGGTTGCACTCTGGAAGGTACCGTTATATAAAAATTTCTCTGCTGAAAAATGTTCAAATATTTCCCCATGGAAGGTGTTGAGGGACAGAGAGAAAGGCTGTTGTTTGTTAATGGGTTTTTTCCTTTGGAAAACATTTTTGATGGGAAGCTGAAATATATTTTGAAGGGAAAATGCCCCAGTTTGATAACTGATGTGTGAGGATGGTAGTTCAAAGCTGTGCCTCTCTCTCTGTCCAGGCTTTTGATGCTTTCAATTTGATGCATTTAAGTCTGTTAGCTAAAGCAGAAGTACTGGAGGATACTGTATGTAATGTCCTTATAGAACTATAGTACTAATAATGTAAATGCTTACAGAATTTTGAAGAATACCAATTTCTAACTTTTACAGGAAAGAAATGCCTCCTAAATAGTTTTGTCAATACTCACATGTTTTTCTAGCTGTTATATTCTACATACGGTCATATTGTATGTCTGATAATGCTACAGTGTATATGGTGACATGAATTACTCTTTCGGTGTTCTATACCTTTATGCAACATAGGGTAAGCATGGACGTCTGATCCTGACTATGTTTTTAATCCAAGATGGTTCCCCTTAGTTATGTTTACAAGGACTCTTATTTGCAGGTTATAAACTGCCTGTTTCTGCCTGTTCTGTGGTATGAAGAGGATGAAAGCACAGCAGTGTCTGGCTGCTAGGGAATACTGCAATGCACATTACTGATATTAAATAAGAGGTAAATGTGCAGCTAATATTTTCCCAGTTCTGCCCTTTCATGTGTCATATGGATGAGATCAGCTCTCCCAGCTGAGGCAGGGCTCCTTGGAAAGCCAGGCAGAAAGGTTTTCCCTGGGGAAGGAAGAAAGAAGGGCAGCAGAACTCTGTTCCTGTTGTGCAGAGTACTAACAGGGAAAACATCATATGCCATCACAGGAAGACTTTGTGGTTGATGCTCAGAAAATCAAAGTGGGATGAAAACCACATGCATGTAGCTTGGCAGTCTTGCTTTTTGAAAGCTGGGCTTTCCAAAAGTCTGTTGCGTGTACCAGTCTTAGAACGGGGAGCAACATCAAAAACAAAAAATGGTCATTATGATTCTAATAAAGACTGCATTTGAGGGTTTACCTGTTTTTTTAAGGAGAGGATAAATAAGTGTATGGAAATTTCATTTATTTCCTAGTCCCACATCCAGACACAACCTGCAGAGGGTATTTCCAGAACAAGGATGAATTCTCAACCTATCAGGCTCTGTGGCTGAATTTCATAATCCATTAGTAACCTAGGAGTTGTAAGAGACTATTAAAAATGTTAGAAGTTTTTAATAGTTGCCAGATAGTATGATCTGCATTTATTGCAAATATTTCATTGTAATTAAAATCAGAGGCATTTTTTAGATACTTGAGGTAAGTGTTAGCAAAAGTACAAGTTTTGAAAGCTATTACTATTTTTTCAAGAAAATTGAGTAGCATCATTCTCTCTGTTAAAATTTTATCTAACAGGAAGTACAATATGATTTAATGAAATTCCTCTGATATTTGAAACTGGAGAGTGAATGCCTCTTAGGTCTATAATTCCAGTATTTCACTGTGGTATGTAACATCTAGCAAAGGATTTCTGCGAGATCAGAAATAGTAGCTCTGCAAGCTCAGAAATAATAATAGTGGCCCTTCTATCATTTGGTTTCCTTCCGCTTGCTCTTATTGGAATATCTGTACATTTTCAGGAGGGATTTAGTACGATGGAAGCAACCTTCCCCTCCCCCCAAACTTAATTAATCAGTTCTTTAGGTGACTAATTAGAAATGCTGAATTTCCAGTGAAGTGTAATGTTTCATCCTAGTTCTTCACGCCTATGTTACCCAGCTGGTATCTGTAAACTGAAAGAGGATGTTGCTACAGTGCATGGTTCCTAATAAAATTCTAATTAAATAATCACCACAATTATAGATTAAAAACTCAGGTTCAACAATTATTCAAAGAGCTCTACTTCACTGAAAACCCTCAGTCATGTACCTACTCCTTTCCCTTCCTGCCTAAATTTATAGCGCTCTCACACAGACATAATTTAGATTTAGCTTAAATTGTGCACTAAATTGTTTCCATTATCTCAACCTGGAGCAACCTGTGTCTATTCCTGGAATATTATATCATTATTCTTGAGCTGCATTACCTACAGTGTATGCTGTCTTTTCTACACTGAACATTTTCAAGGAAAACCTTTTTCAGTTCCTGTTAGTGCTTATACATTTGAGTCAGTTAAATGTGGAAGGAGGAGGGCTGTCTGATGTATTCATTCCAGTTATGGTAATGGTCTTTGAAGACCATTCTTATTTATTCATAGGTTATATCAAGTTTTTTGATGTCCAATCTAATGTTTATAATACAGAATTATGCTGTATTTTGTAGATTAATGAGCAGTGGTAATAGCTGGAAGAAGTACTGGCCACGTAATAATAATCAAGCTGTTGGTCTTCATCAGAATGATTTTGATAGGAATAGCTGAAAGCTTTTCTTATTCCCGAGTCACTCTCTCCATAAGAATCCCAGTTTACTGGGTTGGCATTTCTGGTGAAAAGGTTCAGGTTTTCAGAAACTTGGTTAAAAACCCATGGGAATTCCTTTCTCACAAAGGCATTTCATTTTTCTTGTCACACACCCACATGGCTTATATGATCTCCCCTTTAGTGATCCAAGCTCATTTTGATTTATTGTCATTCTCTGGGAAGCCAGATTTCCATAAAATAATGGAAATTCTTTCTCTGTGCTTACTTAGAAATACATCTTTTTAAAGGCTGTAACCCTGCAGAGACTCTGGACAGAAGTCTTTGGAGTGAAGGGCTAATCTGTATGCCAGAAGACGACAAGACTAAACAGCAAATTAGGATCACAGATTATTCACATAATAACCACCTGAATCCGGGAGTTCTTAACTTCCACTAAAACCTCTGAATTGTAGATTTACTTTGTATTCTTTGCATGACAGTGTTTTGAGAACGAATGGTTGTTGGCGCTGAATTTGTGGGTACTGCTGAAGCGTTAGATCCGTGCTAGTGACAACCTGCCTAATGTGCAAGGTGTGTAATGGCTTTTGGGCCCTTTCAGAAGAAAAGCTTGCCTTGGACTTCTGTGGAGGTACAATGCTAGTAGTGCCGTTAGACAGAAAAACTCAGCTTATTGATCCACAGTGCAAACATGACCTCAGCCTCCGAGGGACTACTAAAGCTCTGGCCCTGCTGGTCAAAGGTGAAGTGCTGGGGCTGGAGCAGCTACTGGGGCTGAGGCCAAGCTCAAGACAAAGTAAATGAAGAAAAAGCTGAAGGCTCAATTTGATTTTCTGTCTGGAGCTGGTGCCTCGAGTCTCTGCAAGCATAAATGTTAGGAACAGGAGTGAGGAAGGAGGGGGCTAGTGCTAACTATCAAGGAGAGGGTGAAGTTAATTGGAATTTAATTTGCAGGCAGTGCTAGCAGTCCATCATTGCTGCCGTCTGCATCAGTGACAGGCCAGATCATTCATGGCAGTGAGAATCACTTGGCCTAGGGCCAGGAGAAGGAGTACAAATGTGGCCCTGGTCCTCTTTCTTTCCTAAAAGGGTGATCCTAAGGAAGATATAGAATTTTTCCAAGTGGCTCCAGAATTTCAGGGCCAATCACATCCATACCCAGTTGTTCCTGCTTCCTGTTCCACTTCAGAGAAAGCTGGGGGAAGAAGCATGTGGCATCAGGAGGTGTCAAGAGGTAGAGGCATGGCCTGTCACTGTAGAGTTGCTGCTGCAAGGTTGTTCCACCCGCAAATTGCCCAGGGGAAGGGGGATTTGGCCATGGAACCAGCCAGGAAGATTTAAGAGCTGGTGGAGTTTGCTGTGCTAACACAGAACCTTGCATTTCATTATGTGATTTTCAAAGCCCCAAAGGGGCTTTGCAAAACCTCTTGAATTATCTAGCATAATGTGGTGTTTGTAAAGATTTCTTAACTTTTCAAAGTTTCCAAGCTTTCCCCTCCATGTTTCCTCAAGGATTTTGGAAGAGCGAAATGATTGCAATCTGAGAGTGAGCAGGGAAACTTATTTGCTCTACCAGCAAAGAAACAGAAGTGATGGTTGTGCCTAAAATAACTCCGTTTGGAATTCTGTCCTCTTTGAAATTTATGTCTGTAGCTGCCCTTTATGTTGTTCACATTTTCTTCGACGAGAACATGGGTAGACTTGCATTCACTACCTTCTCTCAAGCTGTTTGCCGTATAGATTGCTCTGTGAGGCTAACCAGTAAGAAATTCCCTCTTTATAGGAAGGCAGATAGAGCCCGTGCACCTCATCACACATTCTATTTACTTCACTGGCTAGTTTGAACCACAATGTAATAGCAGAGATCCAGTTTCAGTACATTGCTCAGCTATGTCCTTATAACCTAATGACCATGAAGGTGTTACCAAATTAATACTAAGCATGCAGTTATGTACTTTGCTAAATGAGACTAATTGATCAAATGTTGTCTGGGGTGATCAGATCAGATCTGTTGAAGTTGAATAACTTCTACTTCACAGTCAAGAGGCAGGTGTCTTGCTGTTCACTGAAAATTATTACCTTGCTTTACCAAGGCCTCTGTTGATTACACAGATTTTTTATTTTTTTATTATTATTATTTATTTAGCTTACTAAAGAGTAGAAAGGGTTATTTTGGATTTTATACAGTTTGCAGAGAAGAAAATTACTTTATTCTAAATGCAGGAAAAGATTTTCTTTTCCTGATACATTTGAAATGTAATTTTGCCTGGCAATTAGAGCCTACGAGAGACTGACTGGCTGGGTATATTGGGTTATGGCCATAATCAAACAGAGTCCACTTTAATTAATCTGATTATTATACATTTTGTGGTACTCTAAAATTGTTTAGCTTCCCTGTCATTTATTAAGAATAAACTTCTCTTTTACCTAGGGATGATTGCATAATGCAGAATTATTAATGGTTAGTCATAAGAAACTAATCAAGTTAGAGGCAACATGGAGTGAGGGAATGAGCACAGAACCAGGAGCTAAGTTCTTCTGTTAATTTGATACATGGTCTTGGAAAAAACACTTACTGCTCACCGCAGTCTCTCGATTTTCCTTCAGCTAAAGAAGGAATATTAATACTCATTTCCCTACTGTGCCAGAGTATTGGGACAATTAGCTGATGCACATGTTTATGATTAAAAAATGTCAATTTTTTTGAAATCAAATGTTTATATGTATATCTGTGTGTTTACCTGTGTATGCAGATAATTAATAATGAAACTGGAGAACTGATTATGCTGTTTGAATCTTTAATTGCCAATCCATTTGTTTGGAAGGAACATTCTCTATCTATTATCTACTTAAATTGCTTCTATCACCAGTAATACCCAAGTGAATTTATTCTCACGAAACCTGTGAGGAAGTGAAGTACAGACTAAGGCCAAAACAGACTATTATGATAATGTAATCTGACTCCCGTAAAAGAGAAGACAAAGAATTTTCTTCCAGTAGTTTCTGTGCCAAGGCTCTATTGCATTTCCTGTTTTATAATGGGAGAACTAAAGCTCAAGGAGAATCAACTCTGATTTTTCAGACTTTTAGATATACATTCTAATTCAAATTAGAATTAGTAAAATTTTACTTGCTTTTAACTGCACATTGACTTATTTGTGGTGAAAAAAATTCATGTGCATTGAAGTATCGATGGTTTTTTATTTAGTAGTTTACCTAAGGTGACACAGCATAGAAGGAGGCTAGGAGCAGAACTTGGTTCTTCTGGAGTCCTTGTTTATTCCATGTAATTGCAAGGTTCTATGGGTGATAAATAACTTGGACTCACCTGTGGTGTAAGCTTTTTTAAATTAAAGGCTCAAGCTCTGAGATAAACCTTATGTATTTGTGTAAAAACTCATTTGCTTTCATTCTGGTGAAGTGCTGTAATTTTTGGCCACCAGAGTTCTTTCCTCCAGCATGTGAAACACTGTTTGAAGAAAACACTGAGCTCTGAAACAAGAGAAGGCCTCATTGGTGTTGTGTGTTCTTTATCAAGCAATTTTACATTTCTAGTAACAAATATTAAAAATTGTGGAGTCGTAGAATAATTTAAGGTATAAGGGATGCCTGGAGGCCATCCAGTCCAAGCTGCTCACCCTCTCAGCACCTGCCCAAAACAGGGCTATCTTCAAAGTTGGAGCTAATTTCAGAGTTAGATCATGTTACTTGGGGTTATCTATAAAATGTGTACTATTTCCATTTTTCTAACGGTTCATTGTGATGGGATTTCTTATCTGACATCATCTGGGGATTCTTAGGATTTAGTCCTCTCTTCCTAAACCCTTTAATGGTGTGATCCAGCTGTGTCAGTCCTAGATCATCTTGTCTACATTTTCCTGGGCACCAAGATTTGCTCAATATGCTTGTGTTTTGGGGGATAAACTTTGGGCAGCCAAAAAATAATAAGGAAATATTTGCCTTGTACAGTGCCTAGCCCATTTGACAGAGTTACAAATAAAAACCTGCAATATTGTTTTGCTATAGTGCAATCAAAAGCAGAATTTGGTATCCTATGTTCAAATAATGTTCAACTCCTATGTTCTATCCCTCAGAAAAAAGACGTACAGGAAAAAACATATTCCAGGAATATTTCAGACCCTTTTTCTTAAGCTTTTTGACTTTCAGAGCTACTTTCACAGCCTACTGTGTATGCATGGGAAATACATGTTTATCACTTATGTAGGAACTTTGCAGATTATACACATTCTCTTATCCTGGTTAACCTTTTTTCCCCTTCTGCATCACATATTTTACACTTGTTTTGCATGCACTCAAAATATAGATTTGGTGAAAATTACCACATTTGGCATCCATTTCTTACCTCACAGTTTACCACTCTACCAAATTTGAGCTTGAAGCTTCTTCCACAATCTCTTTAGTGTGTTATAGCTTTATTTAGATCATGGTTCAAGTATTGGGTGTGGCATAAGGCTGTCTCGTTTCAGCAGACACATCCCTACAGGAAGGTGATGGGTCAGGAGAATCAGAACAACATATTGAACAGCAGTCCCAGCAGCTGTCTGTAGGTTTACTCAGGTCTTGTTCTAGTGTTATCCCTTGGACTGAACCCTCCTTAGCAGCTGGATGCATTAGGTGCACTCCTGGAGCACATCTTTTGATTTAGCTTCATCTGTGAGGAATCCAGTTCATTAGCTCTGAGATTCCTCTGTGATGTGAACCAAAGTGCAAAGTGGACGCATCTGGGAGATCTGCTTCAAAAGTGCACTCCTAATCCGGACTAAGACACTATTGTAGACACGCTCTTAGTCATTTAATAGATATAACTTGGAAAGTCCTGAATAGTTGCCTATGAGGTAGTCTTAGGATTGGTCATGAGGTAAACTGAGGTGATGCACGGAAGGAGCTATTCCCTAGAGTTACATTAGTGTAAGTGACATCAGAAGTAGGCTGTTCGGGTTTACTGTTATGACAGATCAGAACTACTGGAAACGTGAGTTTTTGTGCTGAGTAAAGCAGGTGAAGCAAATAATTCTTCTTAGTAATTGTGTCAAAGTTTTAGTGAGAATTAAAATGAAAGGTAGCTGTGCCAGAAATGCTCAATGAAACTGTGGTATAGAAAACCTAGCTTTCAGACTTCTGCCAGATCAAGCCCACTGCAACCGCACGACACATTTTCTAAACTCACTTAGATAAGCTCACAAAACATTGACAGGAGCTTTGTTCCAGCAGGCTTCATGCCTCATTGCGTATCATCTGTTCTTCTGCAGCCAGCATAAACACATCTACAGCGTACAGTGTGCCCTGGTGAATTTGAGCACGGTGCCGCGGCGTGTCTGTGCCTGGTTTGGAACATGCTCCTACTGCTGAGTAAGCCAACAGTGCACAGATCCAGCCCTTAGGATCGTGGCACCACGACTGCAGGACGCTCACATAAACCTACTTCAGTTCTTCGGTAATGCTGTTTATTA
This sequence comes from Calonectris borealis, assembly GCF_964195595.1. Classification (NCBI taxonomy): domain Eukaryota; kingdom Metazoa; phylum Chordata; class Aves; order Procellariiformes; family Procellariidae; genus Calonectris; species Calonectris borealis. Next base: position 72,801,491 of record NC_134313.1, on the reverse strand, counting down.
AGCGTACAGTCCTAATTTCTCACAATAATGCTTGTTAAAGTAATTTCTAATGACGCAGGGGTGGGCTTTTCTTCCCAATTTTTCCTTCTGTGGCTTTTGCAAAATGACTTTTTAATGACTTCTAAGACTTGTGGCTATAATCGGTATTAGTAGTTCATACTCTCAGAAAACTCCTCCTTTGCCCGAACAGGAAATGCTGTACTTCCAGAGGATATCTTGCTTTCCTCAGGTGTAAAAATGCAAGTGAATACCCTGCTTTTGAAGCTTAAAATGGTCTCTACTCACTCTGAAACTGAAAGAAAATAGCAGGAGATAGGAATAATAAGTGACTGAACATTGAATAGTTTATAAAGTGAATAAAACTAAAATTTAAATGCATACAGTTTTTCTGAGCTGAGTTGTTTCTGAGAGTGTGTTTTTGGTCTGAATTGTTAGTGATAAAATATTGAGTACGTGTATTAATCAGTTTGGACGGATTTCCTTCCTTTCCACACACGTAAACTAACTGGTTTTACCTGGTTTCACAGTTATACAAAAACATATTTTAGAATCACCTATTACTTATGTTCGAAATAAAAGGTTTCATATTTTCTGAGAACTTTCATGACGCAATCATTCTGGTCCAGCTAATACAATGACATCTTTCAGTGGTAATGTTCTGACAAGTAACTTCCCTGAAATCAATGCAGTAAGCTACTTCTTCAAAAATATTAATATATTTGTTGACTCTTTGGGCACTGACTTGTGAACCTTCATAATAACCCTATGCAATGGTATTAGGCTTTTTCAAAGAATTCCATGAACTATGCTATACCTATTTACTCTTGCACTGAATTTGGCATTACAGTTGTATGTGGTGTAAGAAAAGATGGTGTCTGTTTTCTCAATAATAAAAGCATTGTATGAATATTAAAAAAAAAAACACCCAGAATATATATTTTTTTCTTACTAACCACTTAAAAATCAAGAATTTTTTTCTCCCTTCAGGACCAGCAGGAAAAAAAAAAAAATCTGAGATTAAAATATGTTTCATCTCTGTTAAATGGTACACATTGAAAGGAATGGAACATAACCAAAAGTATCTTCCCACCCCCCCGTTATGTAAGTTTTATCTAGTATAATATTCCCTGAGGAACTCTGTGTAAAAAGGAAAGAAACAATTGCAATACTGCCAATTAGATAGTGAAACGACAGCTGAAAATGGAGACAGTGAGCAATACTGTGCAGAATTAGTAAGTTCAAGGGAAAGAGCATCCTTAAACTTTGGGCAAATTTGAATCCCTTCAGAAATGAAAGACCTGTGACCTCTAAAACACGATTAGTGTGGGTATGTATTTCACTTGCTTCTGATTTACAGCAATGTAGCCACTTTCTGACTGTCTGGTCATTGTGTATGGTTTTATACCTGTAATGTCTGAACAGTTTGCGATCTTTAATGGGAGTTTATCATCCCAATATCCCTCCGAGTGTGGAACTGTAATTTTTACATTAAGGGAGAACTAAGGCACACATGAACTAGGGTCATTCCCTGTGAATATATAAAGAATATACAGTCAGGATTCAGAGTCAGAGACCCAGAAATCCTCTGTAATGTTTCATTCTAACTATATCCCTCAACCTTTCTCTTTTTTTTTTTTTCTTTTTTTTTTTCTTTTCTCCCTCTTTTTTTTTTCTTTCTTTAAACCTAATTTCCTCAGGAAACAAGACTCTCATGGTCATTCTCTGGACATATCTGAGAGTCCTCTTCTCAAAAACTTTTAAACCAACTTTAGGCAAACTTGACAGGGGGGTGTATTTCTAAAGCTATTGAGTTACAGTGACTGTCATAAGACTAGGCAGCCGGGCTATGTTTGTGCCCTCACTGAGCGAAAAACAACCGAACAACACCAGTCCGTATTGAACACTGGACAATGCACACAAAGAGTCACCTTGAAAAATCCATGTTTATTGGTTCTGATCCCCATGATATTATTATTTTATTATTTATTTATATTATTATATTGTTTGCATTGGACATTTTCTTCTTGTTTCAGACAAGCCGCCAGTTGTCACGTGTGTGTTTTACACATACATGAATTTACATATGCATACATACACGTACATATATGTTTCCTGATCAAAGGATAGTCAAAAAACAGGAGAACCCATCCTATTTCCCCTGTGACTTCAGACATATTTAAATAAATTTTCTAGTTTCCAGACTGAAAGGAAGCTAATCAGCTTTCCATGAGCTCACTGGGTAACCCTACCCTAGGCCCAACTGCTTTGTCCAGAAACTGCCTATTTACATCCCACATGTTTAAGTATGGTTCCATGTGAAGAGCAGTGGTTTTGGTATGACAGATGTTATTACAATGACTGAACTAATGTGTTCTCAGCAAGAAAAAAATGGGGTTAATAGCATAGAAATACTTACACCAAAAAAGCATTGGTGGTGATGGGACAAATAGAAAAAAAATCCAAATTAAAATTTGGAGAGATTGCTGTAACCTGCCCATTCGAATGCTGAAGTAAAGTACAGCCTGAATAAGGTTGCTTGGATGGCAATATTTATTGCACCTTCTTTCATTTAAGCCACTGAAAAGTTGTTCTCACTTAGTGAAGACTTTACCGAACAGCAGAGCACTTTTGTAAGCCTTGCAGTTTTTTTGGCCTGAATAACTGTTGGTTTTCAACCTACATTGCAGTTCCAGTAGAATTAGCTCCGTAATGTGTGGGTGCTGGAGGTTGAAAGGTAATTAATAATCCCTAAGAATATATCTGAGCTCTATTAAAACAGTCAGATGAAAACTTTTCTGTTGCAGCCCGTCAAGAATAACATATGTTTTGGGATAGACTGTTGCCATCTATTATTTGTATTTGGAACAATACAGCGGACTCACCGTTCTGGATGAGGACCCTCTAGAACTGAAAAAGTGTCCCCAAGACCTTTGGTGCAGGAGTCTTGATGTCGAAGGGAAGGTTTGCATGTGCTAGCACACCAAGCTGCCTGTTAGTTTTCCAACTCCAGGTTGAATCCCACCCTCTGAGTTGGTGAACATTTAAAAACAGTCTGTTTCTCTTTTCTACTGGTTTATTGCTGAATACAGTTCATCATCTCACTGACATGTACCTATTTGAACTGTTCATGCTGCTCGTGCATGGTATGGGTAACCTCTGAAGCTGGCATGCTAACGGCACTCTTGAGAACTGCAGCTGCATGTCCAGCCACGGACTGAACAGGGCGAGAACTATGCAAGTGACTAAATGGCGGGATATCTATCAGCTGTTGTGGTGTATATTAGGATGAAAAGAATTAGACATGGTTGGGTTCTGTTCTTAACATTCCTGGCTGCTGGAAGGGAATGGGTGCCAGGATGCATTTGCAGTATAAAGGAGAGGCACTTGAAATGGGATAGAGGCTGGCAGCCAGGCCAAGTGGAAAACCCTGTGCAAGACGCACAAATATATAATGCACTGTCTAGAAATAATGAGCGGGGGAGAATCACATGCACATCCTCTGGATCTAAGAGACCCTACGTTAGGCTGAGGCTGGATGCATCACAGGTGTGGCACCTGCTCACCATATGGTCTACAAGCACAGCGTAGGGCACAGAGTGGAGACAGACCCGAGTGGCTTGCTTTTTGGCAGCAGCCCTGCGGCAGTAGTGCTACATTGGATAATGTTCTTCAGTGTTTTTTCTAAAAGAACAACTACGGTTTTCATTTTCAGCTGATTATAAGCTGCCATAATTTCTTTACCTCAGACCTAGTTTATTAAAAGCGGTGATACTGCTCAGAGGTAGTATTCTCAGGACCAAGACTTCTAAAAACAGTAAGAACTTGTTTGTGCAAACTGCCAGACTAGTGTGCCAAGCGTGGGAGGAAAAGAGTTCTGGAAGAAGGACAGGAGTTCAAATTTGCTCTTTTTTGTACTTGTTAATCAGTGATGTGTGTTGAGTCAGGAAGTTGTATTTCTGTGGAAAAAATTAGATTTGACAGACCATCAAACTATTTGGGTGATCAGTGGGTAATACGGCTTAAGAGCTACATTTTTTTTTTACTGTACGTTTAACAAAACCTCTTGTGTGTGCATGCACACAGACTGTTTTTTGTTTTCACAGTAAAGTAAGGAAAGCAAAACATTAATGCTCTTGTTTGTGGAAAAATGGGAAGGGGGCAACACTGCAAATGGCTTTGAAAGCCTTTCTTTTGCCAACATTATTGCACCTCTGGTTTATAACTGATTCAAGGCAGATGTTTTCTAAGCAAAGAAAGCAAGGATGGGATCACACATGTATTAAACGAACTGTGTTTTGGATATTGGTTGGATTTTACAAGCAAATGTAAAGCTCTAGTGATTTGTGTGTTCCTGAAACATTTCATGGCTTTGTCAGCTTTTAACAGCTTGAATTAAAGTAAACATAGTACAGAAGATTGCATTAGAGGTATAAAGATGGGTAGAATTTGACCTGGTTTAGACACTTAATTTAGTTCTCCCACCTTGCCTCATAGTTCTCCCATGTAAGTAATCACTACAATTGGACAGTTGCTTTATATGGGGCTTAAACCACTATCTAAAAGTATCCAAAAAAGAAAAGATTATAAGTGAGGCGAAATTTTACAAGAGAGAAGAAAAACACCAAGCTTACTGGGGCAGGTCCGATTTACATCAAAACGTGGAGCAGTTGGGATTATGTTACATGGTTTGTTTCATTGAAAGGCATGTGTGAAAGGCATCAAAGGGCATGGCAACCTCTGTTGCAGTAAACAAAGTAGTTCTAGCATGTATTCCTCTAATTAGTGATTAATTAACAATAGAAGATTGGGTTGAGATTTTTGTAAACTCCTTCTCAAGTTTCAGGCTGAACAAGAAGATGATATTTATAATGAAGTCAGTGCTCTTGCATTAATGAGTGTGGAGTTGGTTTACAAGATTTCTGAATATGCCTTCCATTAGCACTGCTCCCAGGTAGAAATGAAAGGGTTTAGCTGTACGTGTTATATCTACTAAGTTCAAAGACGTTGCCCTGGGATTGTATCCTCGCTCAGGATAAACCAGTGTGTGTGGAGAGGGGAGCAGGCATTATTTTGCATAGCTTTGGCTGAATCCCTCTTGCAGAACGAGAAATTTCAAGGTCTTCAAAAGAGAACTGGTGGCTTTTAAACAAACTCGTGTCCTAGTCTGGTGAAGCAAACAGTCCACATCACCAAATGCAATATGGATTCACAAACCATAACATGATCTCAGTGACGCTGATTTCAAACTCGTTACACGATCACTGTTCCTCTGAATCTACTTTCATAAAAGGAGTTACTCTTGATCTCCCCCTATAGAACAGTTTCCTTGATTTGTTGCGCCTGAAACGAGCTCGTCCTAATCCTCTCTCTCTGGACCATTTCCTCCTTTTCTGCATGCAGGAAGCAAGCGCCATCGTACTCAATGCTTGCACTTACAACTGGAAGAGCAGGTGAACAGAGCCCTGCAAAGCTGATGCAAATTCCAGCGGAAAAATCAGTTGCCGAGGGAATGTTGAGCAACACGAAGGTGACGACTCTATCCTCTCGATAGATCTGCTGCCTTCATTTACGCAAGACCAAGGCTTGATGTGTGCTCCCCAATTAAAGTTTCCAACTTGTCAGGTAGCGTGCAGCCTCTGTGCCTTTGGGCTAGCTGTCTGATAGACTGTACACATCAGGCTTGCACAGCAGTTCTGACAGGAGAGGAAGTAAATCACTTCCTAAATATGCCACCCTATAGGTTCTGTAATTGTGGCACTCCCTGTTAACTGTACTTTAAATAATTCGTCAGCAGGGAAGATCAAAAGGCAACAGGGTTTTGAGCTACTATTGGAGGTATTCCTTTTTTACATAAGAATAGAGAATCACTCCAATATGTGTTTAAAAAAATTGAAGCCTGATTATCTTAGATGGTTTTAAACTGTCTATTTTAAACTATTCCTTCCTGGGATGCCAAGTTATATCATAGTCACCTGAAAATCACCTTTAGTTTCAAGATTCAAATTAGGAACTACCAAGAAGGTTTGGTAATTGTCCAATCTGTTTAAATTTTATAAGGTTCTCTCCTATTTTTGTCATTATCCTGTTGTCTCTTTCTGTCACTTCTAGTTTCTCCTTATTTAGAGAGCAGTTGGAGTGTCACACCTCAGGTTAGCCCGGGAGCTGCCCTTTTGATGTGAGGGCAGCTGGGGAAATCGCGTTCCTCTAAAAGAAGCCGACGGTGGGTGAAGATGTTCAACTGGCTGAGCTGAGTACATTGAAAGATTTGTGGGGAACAGGAATTCCTCGGACTCTGGGGAGCGGACCTGGGAATCTGGAGTAGTGGATGGATGTGGCTTCCCTGGAGGATGCAAGGACAAATCTTTGGGCTGTAGAGAGGAAGGGCTGATGAAGCGAGACTACAAGTCGTGTCTGCTGTATTCTCAAGTTACAGAGATGTGACCATGGTCCTAGGACACTGCAGTGGGCTGCAGACCTCCCTCACAAGCTTCCTTAGGATGAAGTAATTTCCAACCTGATCCTTCATCTAACTGGCTTCCTTTTGTTACTCACAGTTCCAGAAAATTTCTTAGCAAAATAATTTACTGGCTTAGCTGGCTGTTACTCCTCTTTCTTGTTGTGAGGCTCCTCAAAGTGAATCTCTCATTGTAGGGATGTATTTGTTTGGATTTTTATTCCATTGAGAGTGCCCTCTCTTTCTCCTAGCTCTCTGCTACACGATGCCACACTTCTCCTGAAGCATCTAGCACCGGCCAGAGACACCATTCTGAGCTGGATGCGTTGCTCTGTCTAATTCAGTATTTCACTTCATGGGACACAGCGAATGTTCAGGTTGATGCTGTGAGAAAAGCAAATGCAGTATTTCCCCCACTGCCCCTGGTTAAAGGATGAGTCACTGTCCTTTGTCCAATCTTTAGGCTGTTATATACAAAATTACCTACAGGCAGATGGCTTTCATTTCAGTAGTAGTTAGATGGGTAATTCTTACCGCCATTTTAGAGATTCCCATTTAAGTTTTTGAAACATCTGCAGTGGGTTCTTTCCAAGGTCACAGTAGATTTATTCAGTGTACACCTTGTTTGTGGGCACAGCCTAAATGTGAAAAAAACAATGACTCTGCTGAGATGAAGGATAAGTTTCTGTGCCTTTGAGCATGGTGCTATCTCTGTCGCTTGTCCTAGGTACCTCCCAGTTTGGCCAGAAGAACAGGGTCACTTTTGTGAGCAGGATGAAAAGAAATGAAATATGTATTAAACAAGTGCTAAAGATCCTATAATCCATCTTCGGTCTTTATGGTAGCATGTTGGCCTCACTTTACGATGACTGCAGTAGCAGCGCTTCTTAATAAGGCCTGTACTGAGGAGGAAAGAAAGTTACTGTTGGGTTCCTAATTTTAATGAATCAAGCCTTACTAAGATCATGAGCTCCCTTTGCAACTGTCTGTCTCTGGCAAATGACATGAGTAAGTGCTGTAGAGGAGTTGGGGGGTTTTGGTTTTATTTTGGAAAACATTGCCACTGTTTTGATGGATTTTTTTTTTCTTGACTATCTCTTTCGCTTCCGCTCCTGCTATGATTTTCTTTGAAAAGCAATATTGTGTTTACCTCGTGACAGTGAAGGATAAGTTGTTCTCAGCTGTCAAAAAGGCAACTTCAATTTGGGTTTGACCTAGAAACATTTAATGGCAATGTCTTTCTCAATGTCAGATAGGAAGGTTGGGGAAGTTGGAAGCAACCTATGAGATATTAAAAAGGGGTCTGCTTCACACTGCATGAAGAAAAAAATCATATGAGAGGTAAAATAGATCTTTCACTTGTTAAAAAGCAATAGGGAAAATAAAAGAAACTTTTTTTTTTCCTTCAACTTGTAAAGAGATTGATAAAAGCAAAGTAACATGAAGTAGATTTTTATCTTAGATAACAGACATTACTTTTTCTCCCGAGTGGGCTAGCTAGAAACTACTCTACAGAAAGCAAAAATATTTGCTGTCTGCAGAAAAAGTTACAGGGGATGGCAAATTCTCTGCTAGCATTTCCAATGAGATGGCTGAGGTTACCCCATCCTCTGCCTTATATCTGTGGGTTCAGAGACAACAAAGCCTACCGGGAAGCTCTCTACCATATTGAACAAGTCGGTCAGACCTTTGCTCAGACAAACATTGCTGGACATTAACACCCTAGATAATTACCTATTACTGTCCAGTTCTTGGTTTTGAGCTAATACAGGGAGAAAGTTACAGATGAGGCACTTTGTGCCATGTTACACGGTGACAGACTTGGTTTTGGAATATTAGTACATTTTGAACATTTTGTTAATTTTTCTCTTTCCACCGTGAAGTGCCATGGCATGCACTCATTAAAGTTGTGCCTGAACATGAAGAACACTAAGTAGACTGCTTTTCTTGCTTTGGTTGTGAGTGCTGTTGTGGCATGTTGCGCAGCGGAATTGCTAGGACCCTGGACAGGGATAAAGGTGTGGATCTTGTGGACATGATGTTGCTTAGATGTACTAGTTGTCTACACTAACTTCTGCGTATAAGCTTTTACAGTCTACTGAGTGCTTATTCCTCTTTAAACAGTAACCCTGTAGCTGTTAGATTCACTTTGTTGTAGTTAATAATCTATTTTTATAGATACTGAATTACATAGCATAAGGTGTTGATTTTTTTAAAAAAAAATTTTTTATAATTTCCTGGTCATATAAATATCAATGTCTCTAGTTGTATGTGTCCTGTACATTTGATTGTGAGAGTTCTAGGACTCATTACACCCTGATGCCTTAAGGCATTCTCATATTACTCTTCTCTCTTTCTCAAGGCTAGGCATTTTATACCCTTTTCATTGTACATAATTGATGGCTTGTGCCTGTAGACATGGACTTATGTTGCATAGATATAGATATCATTACAGGTTTTTATATTTTGTATTCACTGAAAGGCTTTTGTCTTAAAGTGCAGTAGCTGTTCAAATCGTATTCTCAAAAGAATAGTCAGTCTCTCAGAAGAGGAATCTGATTTTTTACAATACCATTGACTGTCCATGAATAATTTATGATTATGTCAGTCCACCTCTAGTATTACATGCAGGCTGCACTGCTTATGGAATGTATTTAATGACATTTTTAGCTAAGCAGCATTGAATGTAGTTGTGGATGAAGTAATGGTTCTTGTTAACATTTGGAAAGTTACTGCTGCTAACTTATGTTTGTACAACTTCCAGCCAGCCAGTATGTTTAACCCAGCTTGGGTATCTTACAGTCAGGACTTTTGGCAAACCACAACAATAACTAAGACAAGCCGGACTGCTAGATATAGTGCAAGTAGGCTCTAATCCCACTGACATATATTTAAGTGGAATAACTCTAGTTTTCATTAGAGTTGCTCTCCACGTATTACGTGTCTGAGATCTGACTCCACTCTGCCCTGGCACTTTAGTCAAATAAACAGCAATAATTGTAATGCAATTCAAGCTAGAATTTCACATCTGAATGGCACAAAGTCTGGAGAAAGGTAGTGATTAGAGGTAGTGTTTGCTTTGTGGATTATTTATAGAATTTACTAGAGCTCTGTGAACAATAGATGATACATCTGTTCCTTCAAGCAGAGCTTAATTATGAAGGCGAAATAAATCTTTTTTTTTATTAGTTTCGAATCAAGCAAATATAAATAGGAGAGCTTTAAAATGTTAAAAATTAGAAAGGAATAGTGATATTCAAAATGGTAGTTTCTGAGAAAGCTTGTATTGACAGTAAAATTAATGCCAGAGGAGCTTTGCAGTGTCTAAAGCAGTAATAAGGACTATTATGTGAGCTTTTGAAAATAATTGAGAGATAAGTGATTATTAATGAAAATAAACTGAGTTTTCACTGCTGCTGAGGATTTAGAGGTATTTATCAGGAATGGGACAAGTCATCAAAAAAGATGCCGTACTTGCTGTTGACAAAGATCCATTCTGGAGCTTTGCAGAGCATGCACGGGCATAAAGAGTTCTTGGGCAGGTAGCAGCAGAGAGGACAGTTTGTTTAATAAGACTGAGGAAGAAGCACGGGATTTGACAGTCTCCAACGTCCTGAATAAAGAATCTTCATTATGTTTGTCATAACTGAGTCTTATCCCTTCACTCTAAATAGTGTTGCAGCCTGCATGCATCTAATCACACAAGGAGACAGGAGGTTTCATCCTGCTCATTTCCTTCTTCACTCAAGTGCAATTTGGCCTGAGATCACGATGATTCATAATGCACTTTATTAGAAACATTAAACAGAAAAACAACAAATTCATGTCCCTGTCTACATCAGCAACTGATTCTCCAGGAACCCATGAAAAGAAATAAACAGGAAAATAACAGAAAACTCAGGAAGGTCTTTGAAATGAGAGAATTCTGACACACAGAACAGTAAGGTGCAGATGCACTCAATTAATATATGCCATGTGCACTGAAGGTGAAAACATTTGGAATTCATTTGCCTTCACTAAAAGAATGAGATCTGAATAATGGTGACCTTCTTCTTGCAGAAGTTAATCTAATTCTGAGACTGGAGGTAACCCATGAATGGGCATGCTTTTAAGGGAGCGCACAGAGGCCTGGGGAGAATGTGGAAGTCCCTAAAGAAATGTATGTCATCAAGTAGGTATTTTGAGTTCAGTATGAGTAAGGAGAAACACATAAGAAATTGTCTGGTTGCTATGACCTTAAACAAGGACCTTTCAGATGAAAGCCCACTTTGATAGCACCAGCCCACTTTGGGTTTAGCTTAGCTTTAACCTAACAGAAACTGAATATGCAGCACTGGCTTTGTGAAGATCACTCAGCTTTTAGAAGTCCTAGAAGATCTAAGTAAGAATCTGTGACTTACAATATGATAAAATCAGCGTTGAACCCTCAAGTTCTTACTACTAGCAGGCAGTTATCGATGGTGGTGGTCCAAACATGAAATCCTAAGACAAATGTAAGATATCTGATCTTATGTAGGATTGCTTGTGACCAACCTGAAGCTACAGACTCTTAAAATTACATTCCTATTAAAGATGACTCAGGGCAGGGAATCAGAGATGCCTGGGCCTCTGATTCAGTGAAGTTAAGTTAAGCAGTTTGATTACCCTTCTCTCCTCAGTGCTTCTTGTGTATATTTAGCACCCACAGAAAAAAAAAAAAAAAAAAAAAAAAAGCCAATAGATCCTAATTTCAGCAGAATAATAAGCTGTGGCATGTTGAGAGAACGATTTTTTGTTTCCTTGTCCTGTTAGAACAGTTGAAATATTCAACTATTATTTCCTGTAAGGTCTTAGGAGTAATTGTCAGTAGAAACAGAACATCAATACTAAAGATCAAAAATTGCCTGAGGTGTAAGTAACTATTTATCTTGTTTCCCTCCCTAGTAGTTAGTGTAGTTAATTTTTCTTACAGTTGGATGTAGACATTATTTTACTTCTATTAGCGTGCACTTTTTACACATTTTTTCCATCACGAATATGGATCAAATTAATCTATCCTTTACGTCTTTTTTTGACCTGCCTGGGACTGAGTGTGCTTTCATTGTTTAAGTACAGGATTTGAATGGCTATAGTAAAGATATGTGGGTTACTGTTTTTAAGCTATTTCTGGTCCTCTTTAGGAAATCACTTGTTTTGCTAGTCATGCCATTCTTAACACTGCTTTCGGGAGCACCAAACTCTTACAGACTGTATTCTTGGAAGAAATGATTAGCATCGAAAGGGATAGAAGAGGACTAAGCAGCATGTGACTGAGCAAACTTTTGGTGGAGAGGAAGCTGCTTGTGAGTCAGCAGTGTGCCCTGGCAGCAAGGAAGGCTAGCAATATACTGGGATACATTAACAGGACTGCAGTTAGATCAAAGGAAGTTATTATTCCTCTTTATTTGGCCTTTCTAGGCCACTTCTTGAATGTTTTGTCCAGTTTTGTGCTGCTTATAAAAGAAAAATGATAAACTGGAGGACGTTCGGTGAAGGGTCACCGAGATGGTTGGGGAGCTCGTGCATTTGCCCTGTGAGGAGAGGCTGAGGGAATGGGGCTTGTTCAGCCTGGGGAAGAGTGGAAACCTAACAGTGGCCTGCCAACACCTACAAGGAGGTTAGCAAGAAGATGGAGCCAGGCTCTTTACTAAGATGCATGGCAGAAGAATGAAAGGTAACAGTTGTAAACTGAAAAGGGAAGGTTCAGACTGCTAGATATAGGGAGAAACGTTTTCATCTTGAGAACATTTAAGCATGGGAACAGAGTCGCTGGGCAGTTTCCATCACGGGAGGATTTTAAGACCTGCCTGGATAAAGCCCTGAGCAACTTGGTCTGACCTCAAGGCTGACTGTGCTTTGAGCAGGAGGTTGGACCAGAGACCTCCTGAGGTCCCTTCCAACCTGACTGGTCCTATGAGTCTGTAAAATAGAAGAGTTCTGCAGGCAGTTTTAAAATCTCCTGTGAGCTATTTCTTGGCAATCTGAGTTCCCCTATCAGTATTCTATTATTGCCATGTTTAAGATAGACTAAAATATAGACATCAGGATAGCACACTAACATGCCAGTCCTCACAGTGATCTGATTGCTTGAGTTGTCATTAGACGAAGTGGGGACTTTTGAATATGGCCAGTTTTGAAACATGAAGAGTGTGATTAAACAGACCAGGTGTCAATTTTGGGACCACACTTCTCCCGCTGGCTAGTAATAGAGAAATGTATCGTAAGCCAAAATGAGAAACTTTGAGTTACACAATTAAGTTAAATGTTTGTGAAGCAATTAACTGACTTCCATCTCACCTCTACAGAAAGTGCAATGCTACCTTGGAAGGCTATTATTTGTTTCAGAGAAGCTTGATGCTAATTAAAAAAGACTCCATACTCCAGGCATACACTTTTGGTAGTGCTCTGTAGTCTTGGTATCCTGCTGTGCCCACACTTTCAGCTCTCTCCTCCTCTAACATTTGCTGTCTTGCTGACTGCATCTTCACGTTCGCCTTTTTAAACTCTTTATTTTTTAGGACTGAAGTAATTTATCAGAAACTACACACAGCATTTGCATCCTATTAAGAAACACTCATTCTTTATGACCGGTAACAATGGTGACAATCATTTTCATTTGCACAGAAATTCATTCCAAAGCTTCTAACAAATTGGTATGCAGTGACAGGTGAAGAACTGTAATTCCATTACTAAATTGTGGTCATTTCAAAGGGTCAAAATAAGTAGCTGTTTAATAACCTTGCTCTTGCAGAAAGTGATGTGAAAAGTTTGAACGTGAGAGATTGTAAGTGTTTCCTTTTTAATGCAGCTTAATAGAGAAAAATAATCTTCAACTGAATAATAGTTTTCAGCATCCTTAGGCAGTTATGATTCAGTCCTAGCAGGATATAAAAATGTAAGTGATGGGCAAAGATTCCACAGGTATTTGCTGGAGGTATTAACGTGTCTGTCTTGCAGTACACTTGGAAGAAAAGCTACTCGCCAACCTCAGGTAGCACGGCTTTTGTGTGCAGTGCCTTCAGTCATGTCTGGGTGGATTCAGAGAATCTAAGTAGACTAACTGAGGAGACATGAAGATGACCTATTTATTCATAATCTTCACTCAGAGAGGAATTAAAAGCAGATGGTAAATCAGAAGTTTTCTTTGTCTAGTCACTGGGAAATGATGCTCAGGAATGATGTTTTAAAGATGCACTTGTAATCAGAATGATGTTTCATTTCATCTGTTGAAAGGTTGATTACAAAATGAGTACAGGAATGGAAAGAAGAGGCAATCATCTTAAAACAGTGAGGAATACATCAGCTCTTCTCTCTGAGCCAGCTCAAGACTTTGTGACAGTGTAGACAGAGCTTGCTACTGCTGAGGGGTGAGGTGTCAGCTGCAGTTACTTAGGGGACCATTTCTTCCCCGCAGTACCTGCCATGTTCTCCAACTCAGCCTCACCTTCTGTGGTAGCAGCAGGACTGAAGGGATGTTCAAGGGAAAGAAGCTGCATGTGATACTGACATTGCTCGATCCCTTCTCTAGCCACGGCCACCTCAGTAGTCTTCTGTCACAGGCACCTCTTACTTATACCTACAGTAAGGTCCGTGTCTCCTGGCTGGCTGTTGTAAAACCAGTGCGGACTGTGCATCATGGCAAAATTAGAATAAAAAGTTGTCCCCTTGAGGATGTCTGGTTTTGATGGCACTTCCTGTAAAACATTTGGGGGAAAATGAACTTTTTTTTTTTTTCCTTCCTATTAGATTTCCCAGTTTTGATGTGGACTGGAAATGCCTGCAGGGAGTTCCAAAGCATGGACGGGAACAAGTGACTCAGTTTAGAAAGGAAATCATGTTGGGGCAGTCCAGCTTTCAGGCACAGAGAAGCGGAGATCGTTAGTAAAGTTGGTGCTAAAGGAACGTAAATATTTCAGTGTGGAGGATGGTTTTCTTTTTAAGTCTTGATTATGAAAGCTTCGGGAACCTAACTACAACACGCAAAGTCTAAGAACAACCCCTGTCAAGCAGCAAGAATTCCATAGAATTCTTACAAAATTACTTGTCTCGTAATTAGTGTCATTTCACAGCGCTTTCTTAATGCAGCTTGTACATTTAAAAGGATAGATAAACAGGCAATTTTACTTCCCTCTCTATTGTATAAAACCCTGGATGTTTTTTTGCTTCCCACATCAATAGACGTTGTTCCAGCAGAATCATGGATTGTTTAGTTTGATGTGAGTTCAATTTCCTAGACATCTAGAGAAGTCCCTAGTTCTGGAGATTAACTGTCTCTAGTTAGTCAAGGTTAGATTTGTTTAGTCACAACACTAATGGTATGCTAGCTAGCTGATTTAGCAAGCACCCTTTGTCTGAGACAATAAGTAAACCACTTGGTATAATTTCAGGATAAGTAACGGTTTCTGTACATGGATGTCTGTATGTGTGTGTGTTTATACCTATTTAAATATCCATACACACTTTTGATTTATATAGTTGAAGAAATCCTCAGGGTGATACAGCTACTTCTCCATTCCCTCTCTTACTCTCTGTATTTCCTCAAAGGAAAGACTACTACTTTTTCTTTCTCCCAACTGAACTTGATTTAAAGAGCTAGAATTTAGGTTCTCATGAGGTTCTTAAGCATTAGTTTGGCTTTAATTGCTTATAACATCTAGATTTTCAGATGCAGTATTTTAAAGGAACATAGTTTTGAACTAGAGCAAATATTAAGAAGTTGTACGTTAGGAGGAAGAAGTTGGACAAATTCATCTGGTGCTTCTTACAGTTTTCGAAAGCAGAACGCTTCACAGCTGCTCATGAATGCATCGTGTTTCTATTTCAGGGTACAGCTCCTGGCTAGTAAAAGAGCTGCAGAACATGCCCAACACAGAGTGTTCAAGTGCTTTGAACGTTGCTGGGTCAGAACTCTTTCAAAGGATGAGAACTAAGCAAGGGCCATGTGCATGGGCAAGCTGCATCTCACATCCCATCTACATTTGAAGTAGCTTTGTGGAAAGAGAGCAAAATGTGCATTTTGGTGTTCTTACTCTTTCATATAAAAACAGATGGTGGATTTTTTTTTTAAGTGTTCCCTAAAGGTGTGGGTTTTATAGCTTAAGCTGCAATAGACGGGCTCTCACCTTAACAGAATAGTTTTTGTCTCTAATGTGTTCTTTTCAGGTGCATGCTGTACCTGCCAGCGCACTGAGGGTGGAGGCAGAAACTGGGGAGAGACACTGTTAATTGTGTCACTCCACTGAACTTCTGTGGAGTTGTGTTGGTTTTCCTATGGGGAGGATGTGGCATGGCACTTCAGAAAGACTTTTGTTTTGCTCTTCCCAAATTTCAAAAAGTAGTCATAGGCATTAGAGCCATGTTCCAGTTCAGCAGGGATGTAGCTTGGTCTCATTCTGTATTTAGTCAATTCAGAAGGAAGAAACACAACTGTCCTTGTCTTTTATATATAGCTGGCATCTATAGCTGGCATCCATAGATGCTCCAGCACAAGGTGTAGTTACTGCTTCTGATAAGAACTGACAGACCAGTGATCAGGTCAAGGATGAAAAATTTTGCAACCTGTGTTCCATCTCCAATTTTGCTAGTGCTTTATTTACATGGATTCAGAATGTGATTGGAGAAATTAATGGAAGAACAACATCAAGGTTTGCCAAACAGAAGAGAGCATCTTTGGCTCGGGAGTTGCTAGAGTCTGGGAGAAGTATGTTTGGCTTTTTCTTATGATTTTCTAGGCATCTACTGCTGATAGTGGTAGCAGGCTCTTGCATCTTCTTTTGACTTTAGTAAGATTATTTGTAAAACTGTTAATTATACCAAGCATAGAAGAACTGAGCCTCTTGCAGGTCATTAAGTGTACACTATTCAGACATATATAACAGTAGATAACACCAGCTGTAGCGTTTGGAGAAAACAGTATGCCAGGATGAAGAAATTATGCCTTCATTGAAATACCCTGCACATTTTTTAGTAAGACAAAACTAACAGGAGTAACCAGAGATTTCCTCCAAATGGTCCTTGACCAGATTGTCCAGAGGACAATCAGGCATTGAGCTGTTGACATTTCTACTAGATGCAAGAATAGCAGTTTGGGATAATGCTTCTAAGGCAAGATAGAAAACATTCATATCCTTAAGTGAATAATTTATCTTCTTTCCCAAATATATAGGAAATTAAAAACAAATGGAGTGTCATTTAAATAGACTGCCAAGAAGGGAACTAGGATAGTGGTATGTGTACTTCTAAAGAAGTTGTGTAAATCTAAGAATTAAGATGGAACTGGAATTCATAAGTAAATGAAGACATGGATGTAATAGTGTATTTCAACATCTTACTGGAAAGAAGACAATCAAAGAGACATTAATACCAAATATACAAGAAAGATAAGGTGGAATAATAACACTATAAGTTAAAGGAGGTAAGATTCAAATCACATTAGTCAACTCACTACTGTAATTTTTAACATTAGAATCAATATGGATTGAAATTCCAGGTGTGAACAGGAAGAATATAATACTTGGGCCACATTACTGGCTGCTTGACCAGAATGGCAGAAGCAGTGTAATATTCTGAGACAAGCAGAAAGCAGAGAAAATTAGTAAAACTTAAAGTTTTCCCATGTGAATAGGGCAAATGTTATATCAGGACGTGAAGCAGAGACATAATTCTTAGGTGCTATCAATGATTGTTTCATGTGGAGCAGCTGTTTAGAGTACTCATACAGGAAAATTCAGCCCTTGAATCAGTATTTAGCAATGTAAGGAATGGCCTGGTGTGAATCTGACAGCTGAAGCATCATTGTATCAGTGTTGTCATCAATACTGTATTAAGATTTGGCATCCCTTCGAGAGGAACAGGTAGCAAAAAATCTACTTCCATTCATTCCAAGCCTGCTTCCATTCAAAAGGTGAGCTGTGTAAAAATGAGAACGCATCATCAATAGAACCTAAAAGAAGCAGCCAAGGAAGTTATCCTTACCTGCGGCATAAAGATTAGCAAGGAACACCATCCTGGAAATAAAGCAGTAGAGGAAGGACTGAAAAAGGATAAAAGTATGGCTAATCAGCAAAGTAATGGAGGTTACTAGAAGAAAGCATCCTTCAGGGAGCTGAAATTGAATCCAAACTAAGAAAAGAGAAAAGATCTTTAACTCTGGCCGGTTGCACAAAGGTACAATTAGGCAGACAAAAGAGGAGTTTGAAGAGCAGGTAGGTAAAGGAATCAGAACTAACTTTGATTCCTATCCATACCCAGGAGCAAGAAGCCCTTCAGGGAGGGTTTAAAAGGCCAAGCATAAAGAGGAAACACTTGAGGAAGGGGTAGAAATATAAAAGAAGCAGAATTACTTTGCTGACAGGCCAAATCAGCTTCTTACATTAGCATTTACTGCTAAAGAGACCAGGAAGAGTCCCACAGCAAAACCTTT
Source organism: Calonectris borealis (assembly GCF_964195595.1). Lineage (NCBI taxonomy): Eukaryota > Metazoa > Chordata > Aves > Procellariiformes > Procellariidae > Calonectris > Calonectris borealis. The sequence goes on along the minus strand of NC_134313.1, from coordinate 72,783,597 downwards.
TTTTTGGAAGGACACAACAGTGGCTTTGTGTGGAATTGAAATAAATGTCAAAGAGGTTGTAGTAGAAATAGAGGAAATTAACAGTAACAGAGTACGAGGACTGGACAGTATCCACAAAAGGTCCCAAAATAACTCAGGGATAAAATAGCTTAATAGTAGTAGTGTGTAACATCCTATTTTAAAACTCTTTTGGTATTTGAATACGGGAGGGTGGTGTGATGCCCATCTTTGAAGAAAGATTTAGGTGAAACCTGTAAACGGCTGTCCTGTAACTGAGATCTGTGCTGAGAAACTAGTAGAAATTATAACAAAAGATAGACTTAGTGGACACCTGGATAAATACTATCTATATGGAAAGAATCAGTATGGCTACTGTGAAGAAATTTCTGTCTTCAAATCTTTTCTAGTTCAAGCGGTCAGCAAGTATGTGGAGACGAGTGACTCAACTGATATAGTCTGCTTGGACACTAAGTCCCTCAACAGAGGTCTTTGAGAGAATTAAACTGCCATGTAAGAAGGATGTGGAATGACTTCCATATAAGAAACAACCGAGTAGGCTGGGACTTCTTTTCCTTGAAAAGGGGTGACGGAGGTGAGATCTGATAGAGATCTATGAAATTGCAAGTGTGATTGGAGGGTGAATAATACTGATTGCTCACCATCTCTTTCAGTACAAGAACTAGAGGCCATTGAATGATCCTGGTAGAAGCTTCCTCATAAGTTTGCTAATTTCATTTATACTTTATAACATTGGAAGATGAACTCCAGCTAACATGATGTTGGAACTATTGATAAGCAAAATGATGACTGATGTAAATAAAGACCACTAGTAACAAGATTTTTTCCTTTTCTTGTGGGAAACAGAATGAAAGCTCTGGGGTTTACAGCTGTTCGTAAATTTTTGTGTAAAGAAGTAAAGCAGTGTTTCATTGATAATATGATAGGTCTGGTTCTGATTGTTAGTGCTTTTTCAAAAGATTTTATCTTAATTTCATTGTAGTAGAAACTAGATCAAAATCTAATTTCCAAATTTTCATTGTTTATACAATTGGAATGTGATTAAAAGTATTTATATAATTTCTGATCTGTGAAACAGTTGACATTTTTGGTTTTTAAAGACATTTTTAAGCAGGATAGAGTTGTATGTGGTGCAAGTAGAAAAACAAATTCATTCATTTTCAAAGAAGTTTTAAGTATTATGATTCAGGATAAGCTATTCTTGCTAAGAGAGGAGGACAAAATGGATTCATTTAAAAGTGAATAAAATCAGGAAAAGCAGTAACAGCTGCTGAAAAACATTGTGCAGAAACAAAAAGCAAATATAAAATATGAGCATTTGGATTTGGGAGTGGAGAGGTTGTCAAGTGTCTTAGAAAAATGACATGTTGACACTGAGTTGTGAAATTATAGTGGCTGAGAAAATTCTAATACCAGCATCTCATTGAAAAGAACCTTACGCTAAACCAGCCATGGTGAGAGAGAAACTGTGACTGCTATGTTATAAAGCAATAGAGTCATTTGTGAGCACCATTTAGGGTTTGATTTGAGGGGTTTTTTTGGTGAAACCAAAGTTCTGTCTTCAGAACACCTAGAAGCTATAGTATACAGATAACTCCATTTAGGAAGAATATAATTTTTATTTCTGCAAGTTCATCACACAAAGTCTCTCTTGGGGTTACAGCACTGCTTTCTTTGTTGTAGTTTTGTCTTGATTCTCCTCAGTTATTAATGTGTTTTTTCACAAGGTCCTTTTCTTTTTCACTGATCCAAATTTCCATTTACTCATATCCATATCTTAGGAGGCCTGTAGTTCCGAGAAGGAGTTCTTTCTAAGATGTTTCTCTCTGAGAATTGTTTCATTGACATTTTTATGTCTAAGCAAAGTTTAATAATGGAAATTAGAGGAACAGAGCACTACAGTGTAGGAGGACGAGAGAGAAAGAGAGTGTCCTATTGTGAAAGGGAAAAAATACTTTGTTGCTGTTAAAAGGGGGTAGGGGAAGGATTTTTCTAAGTTGGTCCCTGTTCATATGCGTCCTTCTTTCCCTGGTATCCTAGAGAAGGTGTCTGTTTACAACCCTACGGTGTCATGTGCCATTGATATCAGTTGCTTCCTAACAGTTAGCTTTCTGTGGCTTAGACTGTCATATGTAAAGATAAACTTGTTTTTCTCTTTAGCCAAAATTTCTGTAACCAAATGAAAAAAAAAAGAGGAGGAGAGGGAGAAAGAAGAAAGGATTATGAAGAATCTGTCAGGATCCTTCTGGCAGGGAAGAGGTGATGGCTTAAAAGAAAAATTCAGCTTCCCCTAGGCATATTCTGAGCAAGACCTTCTTTGCTGGTGGTTTTCACAGCTCTGTTTCCCAGATTCCTATTGGTATGTAGTAACTTATGTGATCTTGGTCTATAGCCCTGGTGGTTGCACGGAGAAATTTTTAAAGTGATTATAGAAACTCAAAACCCAGATGCAGCTACAAAGAATTCTCAATGCATTATTTAAAAGGGAAGAGAAGCTTAAATTATTAATTAGTTATTAGACATTAAAATACCTATTTAGAGCAAGACTCAGGTTTTGACTTCCCAATGGTATCAACACTGGAAACTAGTGAAACTAGTCTAGAATCCATCCCTCGTGCTAAACACTTCAGCTGAAAACAAGAAACCAATGAAAAAACTCTCTCGTGTAAAAAAGGTACTTTGCCTGTTCAGTCTAACAAAACTAACAAAAGGAGTTTGAATAATTGATTTGAAGCCTGATCTTTGCAAGGGAGTTCACAAAGCATTTAGCTGGTGTAGAATCCATTCCATTGCCTCAGAGTTTTTTCTACTTCAAAATTTCAGCCATAGTCTGGTTCCCAAAAACTGAATGTGATTAAGAAATTTTAAACAAATCTTCTCAGCTGTTGGGAACCGAATGCAAAAAAAAAAATGCAACCCAAACAAATGATAAAAAACCTCTCATAATCTTTCTTTTGCACTGGAAAGAGAATAAAGCTTTTTGTAAATGTTATGTGAATGACTAATTAAGAGTCCCAAGAAACCCATTGGATAGATGGGGAAAATGTGTAGTTTCCCTAACTCCCCCAGCAAGGTACTGATGGAGATGGGAAAAAAAGGGCATCCAATTCCCCAGACTTGCTGAAATAGGGACTACTGCTCTCAGTCAAATGTTTGCTGAAGGCCCCTGCGTTTTTATCAGTGCATTTTTTTTTTTAATAAGTACTGCTCAGACAGGAGATATCCTGACATACATTGATTACGTATCAGAAGCGAGGTTAACAGAGAAAATAAGATTATGAATAATTTCCAAATTTTCATGAGTAAACAGGTTCTCTAATGATTATTGATCCACTTTTTGTTTGAACATGCAGGAGCAGTAATACTTTCTGCTTGTCAACGTTTACACAAAGCCCATTTTTTCATGCTGAAATACTGATTTTGAGTATTCAGGCTGATTCTCTTTTGCAAAATTTGATAACAAAACTGCTCATGTCACCTGTAGTAGAAAGATAAGGATTCATAATCTAGTTCTCCGATAACGTAATGATGCCGGGAGTTATGATTAGAGCTCTTTCATAACAATGGAGAGGGGGGAGTTTATTCAGCCTTTTCTGAGATACTGAAATGACAAATATACCACTTATTTCAAAGTATGACTACAAAGACTCACAGCTGGCATTCTTCAGAAATACACGGCATCTCTTTGTCTTTCACAGGGTTATCAATGTTTGTTACACTGTACTTCCTTTCTTGCAACATTACATGTTACTATGAATGTATTTTAGTTCATTTTTTTTTTAGTAACAGGTAATTAGTGGGTATTTGTTGCGCTAAGCATCTGATTTACTTGATATGGGTATTGTTTTCCAGTCCTTTCAGACCTCTAATCTCTGCACATTAGTCTGTTTCTATAGCCTTGCAAAAAGTAAATCAGAAATCATATACTCTAATACTATAATATGCTGTACTATCACCTCATCAGTTTTCAATTCTGTCACTTACTGTAAACCCAAATTAAATTTCTTGCACCAGAATGGATGAACTCGAAAATGATCCTGGCACTCCAAATCTGAAAATATTATATTAGCAGATTGAGTCAAGGATTAGCAACATGAAGCTCATTAACAGAATGCTAATAGAAGCAAACCTTTCCTCCCTTCCTATGACTTTAATATCTTGGTCACTCTGCAGTCATTTAGTAGGCCTGGGTCACCACAGTGTTGTACAATGGAGACACAAAAAGCACTGCTTTATAATCAATATTGGAAACAAGCTATATATAAGCTTTGGACTTAAAAAGCTTGCAGGGAAGATGTGGCAAGGATGTCTCATGTAGTCCAGAAAATTTTATTGGTAAGAAATAATAACTGGAACAGTAGCCAAAGGACACCATTGTGCTAGGCATCACACACAACGAACAAAAAAGACCCTGCTGTTTCCCGAGAGCCTGAGGGCCGGTTGCTGGGTCTGCCCGCTCAGGCGGCTGCTGTTTAGGCTGTGCTTCTGGCTGCTCCCCCAGTGCAGGAGCGGACATGTGCGTGCAGTGTACTGTGAACCATGCAATTTCCATTCTCGGTGACGTATGGAAACGTGGTTGGACCTTCAGCTCCTGACATCCACACCGTGCTCAGGGAGAGCCACATTGGTGAATAAGCTTTAGGGTGTTCAGCACTTTCTACCGCCAGTGCTGTTGGACTGGGTGGAGCTTGGAGCCTGGACGAAAGCTGAGTGTTTTGGCCTACCTGGGGCCTGAGCTGCACCTGGGTACATGGATCAACACATGGGGAGGGATTGGGCATGTCTGGGCTGGAGCACAGGCTTGAGTACATAGTATAAACCCACAGTGTATGGCTTCAAACCATAGTATGAAGCCAATAGTATAAACTCTTAAATGGGCTATTCTCAGACAACAGCAGAAGCAGCAAAACTTTCTTAGGCTGGGTCTGATGATATAAAATTCTTTTAGAAGAATGCTATTGTTTGTTATTTTAAAAAAAAAAAAAAATCATATTCATGTTGTCTGTTTTCCTGTAGAGATGAATCTCACCACCACGTTCATCATCTTCTCCCAGAAACGTCTCTTTTTGTTTTCTGTTGTCTCTATATCTCTGCTTTCACTTCACTTTCCAAATATTCCCTCCGTTACATCAGCCATGAATACAAAAAGAACTTTAATACTGTAGAATCAAAGAAAAAAAGAAGACATTTGGAGCACCAAAACAAATGAGTGCTTAGCTGAACATTCCTATGATCATATTTCTTGAATGCCCTGCTCCACCTTCTCTGCACATGAAAAAAAATTGCACTTTTCTGTTTTTCCAAGTGTTCTGCTTTGAGTGACAGTGAAGTGGTTTAAGGAGTGAGTCTGAGCAAGGTGAATTAATTTCTGATATGCCCTGCTGGGAGGGCTCTGTTCCTAGGGCTGGGGACACCCCAAGGAATGTGGGAAGGAAATGGCCCCTAAGCCCGTTCTCCAAAATGCCACCAAACATCATTACAGATATGGTGCATTAGCTGGAGCAGCAGCAGCAGCTGCCATGATCTGCTTGTGTCTTGGAGAGTCATTGGGGAAATTTGTTCATCCATTTCTCCCTGCTTCAGCTCATGCATGATACAATTGTAAATTGCCTCCCCTTAAGTCCTGTCCCTAGGTCTTTTGAACGAAGTCGTTGATAGGCAACGTTCTGCGAGCAGTTTTGATTTCAGAGTAACAGTTAGGAGGCCTGCAGTGTATATGGAGGCTTTCAGAAAGAGTTAAGGAATAAGTTCAAAACATTTAAGAGGTTCAAACAAATAAGATTTCATCCCCCTTTGGCACTGCTTGCAAACCATGGCTTGCGTATCAGCCCCGAGGCTGGTGTCACTTCCTGCCTGCGTGGGGAAAACGAATTCAATGGGCTGAGCTAATCTGGTCTGCAAAAATCAGTGTGCATCTCTTGACACGTGGTAGGACATTAGCTGATCTCTGGCTCTCACACAGGGTAGTTGGTATTAATCTCTCAGAAAATGGAAATGGCGTGACTATTAAGCTTGTATAAGTATGTGGAAGATGAGCAGAAGAATGGGAAACATCCTGAGTTTTAAACATTGACCTGTTCTTAGAAGTTCTGCGGTTCTGTTTATGAATTACATCACAGACAGTTGGCCTGAACAACACTTTTGTTTCTCAGTGATTTGCTGAAAGGGGAAAAAAGTATTGCAAGTTTTATATAAATGGGAAAAAATGGATTTTTGCATAAGTATTATTGAGCTTGTATTTCAAGAAAGGTCCTTTTTGCCCTTTTTCAAAAGATGAAGGATTTTTATAGGAGACTTTCAGCTCCATTTCTAGATGAAGCCAATTCATAAACAAAGGTCAAGCAAAGCATCTAAATCTTTTAGCATTTTCCTACTGCTAAGATGATGTACCCTTTTAAATCTTTCCATGAGTCAGACTTAATGAACAAATCTGGTGGGTTCATTGGCATACGTTCACCAGCAAAAATCCTCAGTGATAAAGGCTGGTTATTCCGCTTGTCAAATAATTCAGTAAATAAACTGTGGGAGAAAAGGTTTTCCTCTCCATGGCTTCTAAGGAAGCTAAAATGTTTCTCTCTTCATCTTTGTTTAATTTTTCATTCAGCTAATGAAATAATTGAGAATCAGGTCTTAAAAGTATGATTGCTTTATTAATAATGGATGGGCACCATTAGAAAGGGCTAATCAACCTGTTAGACTATTCTTTAATAATGTGTGCAACATAATGTTAGCATCATAAAGCTCTCATTTGAAGGGATATTTTCCCCAGTGGTTGCATTTTCATTATTACTGATTCATCTAATGCAAGTAGTAATTTAAATCCACTTCTCAACTTATCACTGCTATCAACTGAAATACATTGGACTGGATTTTCAGCAGGTGTAAGATAGTATAGCTGTATTTAAGTGAGTTTAAGTACACTGATTTATATTACCCAGATTCTTAAACTGTACTTTAGACCAGTTCTCAGCTGGACTCAGGATCACTTGCCTGTCCCTCACTGTCTTCAGTGTACTCCTCATGTCCTCTGTGCCCACCTCCTCCCCTCCGCTGCCTGCCGTGCAGGGGCACTGCCTTTGGGGCACAAAAGGGGCACAAACCACTGGTATAGCTTTTTGTTTTTATCTCTAGCCTTCATTTCAGTTTATGTAATTAAGCTAAGCGTGGCGCCAGCTGAAATTTAGTTATATTAGCAGCCTGAGACTGGCTTTTCAAACTAATTTTTCCTGTACGTTCTTGTGTTTCATCCTCTAGCATACAGCAGTAGTTTTGAAATGCTGTATATATTCAACAGTTTAGAGACGGAGCATTAGTAAAATCGAACGGGGCTTTATGATGTGTTTATTAACTGTAGTAGGGCTGGATGGCAATCCTAAGGTCTCCACACTCTTCCCCTTAATGTCATTCTTTTCAATAAACAATGTGTGTTAGTTACACCCAGTGTAGCTACAGCATAAGCTGGGGCATGTCTTTAAGTGGAAATATGTAAAATGGAAGGACAGGATGAAAGACAGCGTGGGCTGAAAGCTGCTTTGGTAATGGATGAATGTTTTGTGAGTCTTGTTTTTTATTTGCAACAGTAGTTAAAATAGACCTTGTCAAGATATATACTGCAAATGTGCTAGTAATCTGGTGATTTCCTTTCATTTGTGCTCTAAAAGGCACCCTACAGCTCTGGCAATATATCTCAGCAATAATAAAACCTTGTTTTATTTTATATAAATATAACATAAAACAGGTGTAATTAGACACACACATATAGTAATATGTGCAATATATATGCACACATGTATACAATCACTGTATGTGTGTTTTTTTATATATATATATTATATCTTTCCAATAAATACAGTCATTACAAGAAACTGCAAATCCAGTATGTTAAGTTTTGGCAAGATTTTCAGAACAACTTTCTTGGTATTTGTATGTTTCTTTGCGGTATTCTTTGGCCACTGGGAAGAAGCCCTTCCCTAGAGGTGTCTTTGCCAACGAACTGGTCTGTTTTCAGCTTCCCTGAGCGCCTGAGAAAGAACTGCAAGTTCTCATCACACTGTCCAGGAAAGGGAAGGAAGGACATCGTAAGGCAATGAATATTTCTGCAGCTGGAGCTAAGTCAGCAATGACATTAATATGTACACCCTTGTGTGATGTCAGCCCTTACAGAACCTGGGAGAATCCCAAGCATCGGACCCCATCCCTGTGTGCAGAGTGAACAGCAATGCAAAAATGCCAAGTGCCTCCTGTCAGGACATCTTTTGTGTTGACATCTGCAAGAAGGGATTCTGTGTGAGCTCTTCAGATTACACACTGAAATCCTCCCTCCTTTAATCTCAGCCACATCACTTCTCTGTTCTGTCCTCAGTGTCAGCTTGAAGGTTTCCTTTCCCTTCAGATCAGAGCTGAAGTGAAGACTGAATACTGGAAACCCCAGATTTCCAATACAAGGTGTATTACACAAAAGGGTTATTTAGCTAACAACAGTTATAAATCCCGTGAAATAATAGGCTAGGCGAGCTGATAACCTATCTACACACTCACTCTGATACTAAATGCTGGGAAAAACACTTGACAGGCTGCAGAGGAAATCAAGAATTCACATAAAAATGTGCTTTTTACAAGTTATCTTAGAATAAAACAATGAAGGAAAGCTTTTCACTTCTTTCACAAAAGAATATGTTTCTGCCTGTATTAACATTCCACTTTTGCCCTTGTCTTGTGCCTGAACCTTTTCTTAGGCTGTATAAGACAGTCTTTTGTTGAAGCAGATAGTGGAAACCTTTACATAAAAAGGTCGTACCATAATAAGATATGGTGCTATACCTAGCCCTAATTTCTTTCTACGTACCCTTTCTTTCCCTCCTGTGTTTTCAGTTCTTTTTTTTTTATCTCTATTGCTGCTCCTTCTCTCATTTTTTTTTTCATGGCAATGGCTGAATGTATAAATTGTAGAGGCTAAAAAACTAGCTTTTTCACAATCTTTTTCACAATCTTTTTCACATCTCACCTTTGTTCTCCGCCCCTCCAAAAAAGAAAGAGGAGGAAAAATACAAACAAAATGGCTGGTTTGCTGCATACATAATACCACAAAATAAACCCAGTTACAAATGCTTTATTCTGGGTGCAAACCCCATCCGTCCCTTCCCTTCTCTCCTGTTCTACAGAGATTCTGCACTCGTGCCTGCAAACAGTAGCAGTAGCATGAAAAAATGTTCTTTTCTCCCTTTAACTGTTTTTAAGATATCGTTTGGATAGGCTTTCCCTGTAAGGTAGTGCAGAACACAATTAACACTGCTAATAACTTATGTCATTTCAGAAAAACTGAAAAGACATCATCTGAGAGCATTCGCTGCATTTCTCTCCCATTGTGAAATCCTACCACAGAACTGTGCAAACGACAGCAAGTGTTTACAGGTGTAAATCCTGCCTGCAACATGCTGTAAATCTGTATGCAGTGGGCTTTTTCCTTCTAGAGGTCTCTGCATATTGCTCAGGTGGGAGCAGCCGCCCCCACTGTAGGATGAAATGCCTTATGGACTGCTCCACTTCTCCATTTGTTCCTGCGTTTTCTGGGCAGAATATATCTCTGAGGCTTCAGCGTGAGACAGGGAGATAAGGATGGGTGGTGCAAGGGAAGGTTTCCAGGGCCTGGGAGAAGACGTGTGCCTGGGGCTGGAACCAGAGCACCAGCCAGAACCACCCTTGCAACACCAACCAGGTAAGGTGGCCTGAGTCCTTCTGACTACCTGATTAGGCCCCTTGACAAGCAAAGCTAGTGGAAGAACCTTTGTAATGCTGTAGAAGAGCTGAAAAAACACCCATATTGTTAGTGAAAATTAATGGGTATAACGTGCATAAAGATATATTTGAATACTTTTCTGATTTTCTGTCTTTGAAAAGCAGTCCTCCAAAAAGGCTCATATAATCTTACACTGCTTAGGTGCACTTGGCTGCTGCCCTCTCTAAGTAGACACATTTAAAATTCGGAAAATCATCATATGGTTGTATGTCCATTCATTCACCCTGCCATGGTGTCTCTGCCTTCAGTGCCTCTACAAAGACTCAAGTACAAGCAAAGAAGAGCAGCAGCAAAATATCACCTTCCCAGTTGTAGCCGAGTGGTAAATGATTCTCGTCTTTTACTTCGTACTTTTTCTTACATACCCATCCTGCACGCACACACACCTGGCATACACCAGCAGCTGCCAGGATCTGTCCCTCCAGTTGTCTCTGCAATGGTTTTCCCTCATTTTAAGCAAGAGTTGCTTTTCCTTTTCCAGATCTTACTTGTTATTGATTACATACTCCTTCTCAACTTACCTGGTTATCACACGCTTTTATATTGTATATAATTTTTCTCTCAACTTACAGTAAAATGTCTATCATCTGTAATTGGAAAATTGAACCTCTTCCAACTGTGGGTAGCCAAGATATGTTTTGCATATAAATTGAGTACATTACATGTCAATTGAATTGAAAAGTGACTCTTAAAACTCTGTTTACCTTTTATTAAGTTTCATAATGATTATGCCCTATGCCTAAATTAAGTTTAGAAGCATTTCATTTTCATTTTTGTTTATCTTGTTATGTAGTCTTATTTGGCTAATTAATGTCTTTTTGGCTTATTTGGCATTCCCAACGATACTTTCTCACGCAGAATATAATTGCAAAATGAATAAAAGAAAATTTCAATTAGAGATGATTAACCTTCTTCACCTATTATTTACTACATTGAGATAAATTTACATATTTTTGGTTCTTTTACCTTTAAGCAAAATAGACAACTTGTGACTATAAACATAAACTTCTGATTTTTATCATATTTGTTTAGATCAGGAATGATGCTATGTAAGTTATTGGGCTTATCTTTCTGGCTTGTATGTTGGAGTAACTATATAAAAAATGTGTAGAGCTTTGCAGATTATCACTTAAGGGTGTGGAAATCTCTGATGATTAGTGCTTTATCACAGCCTCCATGGACTTCAAACAGGAATTAAAGCAGTCTCAGTACTGGCCCTGTGTCTACATTGTAGTCAGTGACGTCATTAGTTGATTAGAGTAATAAGCTCCTCTAAGGGAGACCTGAGCTCAGTTTTGGTTGCAATATTGAGATGAACATGAGACTCTGAATAGTGAGTACTTCCTGAGCTTGGTATCTGGATTTAGATTATGAAGGAAGAAGAGGCAACTGTAATAAAGTGTAATTTATTTTGTATCCAAACATGTCTCTTGCAGTTTGAGGTTAGATAGATTCAGCACGAGTTACAGATCTGAACTTTTAAATTCTGGCCTGTTTCTCGCCATGCAGCGTGCAGAGACACCACCTAAGATGTTAGGGAAGCTAAGAGCCAGGGCCCAGAGAGGAGATGAAATGACTTTTTGTTGTTGTTATTGTCATGAATATTGCTTCCCACAGTTGAGGTTTGTAATTGCTTTTATACCTAAACTTTACCTTCTAATTAGGTTTCTATGTTTTCCTCTCTCTGTCTTGATCTAGTCTTCTCTTTTTGTCTGTAAGATTGTTTATATTAGAAAATATCATGTTACTTTATTATTTGTACTCTTACCTATAAAAGTAAGTCCACTTGATGTGAATGGCAGTTTGCACATGCACGTTTATATACTCTTCCAGTCAAAATGAGAAAGAAGGAAAATACACTGAGATGAAGAAAGCAGCTTAGGTAATTCTGAATCTGATATTTTAAGAGATCCATTCTGCTGTCTAAATGAGCGTGAAGCTCTCAGATTAAAAAAAAAAAAAAAGTGCCTGAATATAGTCTAGCTTTATAGTAAAACAGGATCAAGTTTGTTCATTCTGAGAGTCTGCCACTTTAAAAGATGTCAGCAGTTCATTTTTATATGTTTCTGCATTATTCTTGCTGTGACTTGATTCTTTTCCTTTAAAAATTTCAACGAGCCTATCTATGCTAACAACTGGGTTTAGGATTTTAGATGAACTGATGGGCTGAATAGTTGACAATAAAATCTCACAAGGGACATGGTTTGAAGACATATCGATTGAAACATTTAAATCAAGATTGAACAAAATTGCGGTAAATATTCAGTGCAGAAGATTTCTAAATTAGTTAGTTTCTCCTTCAGAGGAAGCTGTCAGTTTTAACCTACTAAAGATTATAATTTTTATATGGCTTTACTTTCTTCTAAATTAAAACTAAGTGTTTCAGGAGAATTGACGATAGCGTCCTTGAAGCTGGAATGCATTTGCCAAAATGTAAAGCAGAGAGAAACACACTTTTGGAATATAGGAGGCATCCAGTATGTTATCGCACTGGTATTTTATATATTTAATAGAAATCACAGCTGTTAACTGAATATACCTAACATCAAATAAGTTATCTAATATCTTAGACTCCCATAAGACAACCTTGTGCCATTTCTGTGAGTGAAACTACCGTGGTTAGCCAAGGGGTGTACACTGTATACATATATATTTATAATTCCTTCCATTTGGGGAGACTTTAGTTGCAAATATTTCTATAAGTCTTCCTTCCGGGCAGTGGCAGTAATACACAGGCACACTACTCAGAGTGCTGTACCGTCACTTTGGGGTTTTTTCCAGCTGGGGTAACATCTGACCGCCAGAATGATTCATCTGAAAATGGTGTAGCTGATGCAGTCGCTATACTTGACCCTAAGTGTCTGTTTACTTAAGATGTTACAACAGGATAGTGATATTTTCTTCTCACATCTTCAGGAAAGTCCTTTTCAGCTTCCCAATGACTTTTAAGATTGCCCATATTCCTTTGGAGTCATTTTCTGTAACCTTCATCATCTCCTTAAATGTTAATATTTTTATTTTTCCCTTCATAGCTGATCTTCAAATCTAGTAAAAGTTCACCTTATGTATTTCCTTCTTTTTCTTCCAAAACTATTTTTAAATCATATTTTTACATCATCCTTTTGATTCCTTATTTCCGTTTTTAGATTTTAATTCCCTAAAATGTCAGTTCAGGTCACCTGCCTCCTACACCACCTCTTGTTTTAATTTAAATCTTGACTCTCCAAGTGGCTACTATCTCTCTAGATTTTTTTCCTTTTTTGCATCCTGGGTTCCTTCTCTCTTGGAAGGAACCCATTTTCTCAGCTTTTCTATCAGCTGACTTCTACATGATCATTATTTTTCATTGGGTTCTCTATGTATTTTTCACGTTTCTAATGTTTGTTCTTACAAAACGGAAGCTACTTCAAATGAAGCATCTTCTGTCCTGTAGTATATGTACTGAGGCTGAAATTTTTGTTACTCTATTACATTATTTATTATGCTGTATATCAACACATGTAGTCAGAGTAGCACACACATACAAGAGCAGCTAGAAAGGTGGAAAAAAAGATTTCTCATAAATGAAAGTTCTCCAGAACCTGACAGTCAGCAGAAAAACGTGTATATCTATGCCAGGTTTTGCATCTGGCAAGTTTATGATCTCTGTGGATCTTTTATTTTGAGTTTGACAGAGTATATGAACTGCTGTAGTAAATGACACACTTTATAATCTCTAGGAATACTTAACTTCAGGGATCACAGATTTTAAAGGATCCATGAGGAAAGCAGCTGAGTTAGTATTTTACATAAGTCTCTCTTGCACCCATTACCACTGGGTCTTGTAATTTCTTTTAAAATATAGCTATAACTCCTGGGGTCATTTGTTCATTGATCTTGACAGACACTGGTAAATTAAGGTTCTATTAGAAAAACAGCTTTCCTGGTACTTGCAATGTCTGTCAATTCTGCCACTCTGTGCACAGATAGCTTATGAGTTCTGGGTAATCAGACGATGTCCAACGCAACAGTCACAGACTGCGTAACGATCACAAGCTGAGTTGTGAAATCCAAACTGGAGTCTTTCAGAGCTCTTTCAAATTGTACTGATCAGAATTTTTTTTTTTTTTTAAATCAGTGAGACTGGTAGCTAATGTTCCACTTTTACAGGTTTTGGTCGTACAACTGAGGCATGCTATAATACCTGTGAGAAAAAGATCTGAAGTTCATGTGAGGTAGCCAAACACTTTGATCTGACAAACTGTTATTCACTGTGAATATTTAGGGATGCTTCTGTGTGACGCTTATCAGTGTAACATTTGAGTGATACAGGTACATTAATACTTTTATTTTTATAGTTTACAGTAGAATAGGTAAGTGTTACTACATTCATTTTTGAATAAATAAGTGAACTGTGTAGATGAAATGAGATGCTCTGGGGCTCACAAGAAACCCATTGGTAGGGGCTGGGAATCAAGCTTTGCTCATTCCAAGTTCTCCTCCTCATGGGACCCTGTTAAAACTATGTGAGCAGCTCACAGGCGTATGCCCAAAGGCAGTCAGCTGTAGAAATTGAGCCCGAGGAAGTAAGAAGAGGCTGTGACCATAGACATGTTTTCTCTTTTAGTACAGCGGAGAAATTCCTCTCTGAATTCTTCCTGACAGGTGTCAGCAACAAGAATCAGCTACCCCGTTTCAGATATTGTTTCTAAAAGAATGTAAATGCTTTGTCCAAACTCACTTATAAGTCTCTATTCATTCCCAGGTTTTAGGAGCTTTAAAAATCTGTCAGTCACCTTGAAAGAGTTTTTTCTTCGTGCTTGATAAAACTTGTTGCCTCTTGGTTTTACTTAAAATGAAAAATAACACCAGCCAAAAGGTGCATTATGGATGGCACAGCCATTCCCACAGCCCTGGTTTTAGCTGTGCAGCTCTTCTGCACAGGATAGCTCTCCCCCTCCGGAGTTTCCCCCCTCTGGTCCAGGCAGGCTCAGAAGTGGGCGAATCGTTCCTCCTTCTCTGGACACCGACTCCAGATTAGCAGCGCTTGTATGGAAGTCCATCTCCTGTGTGCCACCACCTGTTTCAGTTTCACAAGGTGAGCTTTATCAGTGAAGCTGATGTCTTATGTGGTCTACCCAGAATCTGTTGCCTCACTGCTGATCGTGTTTGGAAGGACCAACCTTCCCAAAAGGATCAACCTTCCCCAAGAAATCAGAGTGTCTGGAGGACAGTAGAAGCCCAGAGCAAAACACTATTGATGATTAAATTTCCGCTTTTTCCAAGAGAGCCCCTGGATTTTGCCCTGCCCAATGTAGCTGACCACCTAGTAGGGGATATTTGCCAGTTTTTGATAGGTGTATCATTAATACAGCCGTATTAAGAAATTCTTTTTATTCACAGAATTACAGCACATGCCCCAAATAATGCATGACAGCACGTACTTCAGATTATGCAAAATCATAATTAAAGTAAATTAGTCCTGTCTAGAGAGGAACTTTTTCTTTGTTCCGTGGAGGAAAACAGAAAGCTCTGTCCTTCTGAGTCAGTTGTTCTGGGGCTTATGTTTCTCCTCTTTCATTCACAGAGGAAATCTGTTTGTATTTATCACATCTGTCCTCTCCCTGTGTATCCCTTAGGAAACATTTTTTGAAGACTAGGAAAAAATAAAACTAAATATGGCACAATAATATCCCTTTTTAAGCTCAACACAGTAGTTTTTATCTATTATCTAGCGTATATTATTTTAAATACCAGAAAAATTATACCCTAAGATGAGCTGTGCTGCACATTGAGTTTTAATCTCCTTCTCCCTAGCAACCATCAAAAGGAACAATAGGGGCAATAAATAGCCAAATAGGGCATCAAAAATGAATAAAAATAGTGTCTTTGCTGGGGGAAACGGGTCTTTAATCACTTTTCCTCTGATGTCCCTAAAATTGAAGGTTAGAACAATAAACAGTTTGAAAGAGCAGTTTCAAAATAGCCTCAGAAATTATCTCAGTCTCCAGAACAATAGGTCTTTTCTAAAATAAACATAATACCCAGGGGATCCTGCTGAATTCAGGAAGTTCAAAAGACATCCATGCTCCAACACACAGAGAAAGGAGAAGCAGCAGCCTCAGGCCGTGTCTTCACTGCAAAAAGGGGGTGTCTTTACACTGCATTAAATACGTTGAGATGGCAGCAGTGTTGCTTTACTATGACAGTGGAGGCAAGAGTAAGGTAGTCTTAGCTGTGTCATAGGCAATTTGAGGTCATCCTTGAGCCGAGGTACAAAGCTGACTTTGATGAGTTTCAGTAAGTGCTTAAAGTTGGGGTTTTAAAGAGATTTAATGGCCATCCTGGGTTATTTCTTTTGACAGAAAATGGCAATGATTCCCCCATATCCATGGGAAGTCCAGCCTGAATATGTTGTGTACTGGCAAGCTGACTGCAACCCTATAGCCAGGAATTAAAACTGCAGCTGCTCTGACTTTCTGTGTTTAACACAGATTGCGTTAAAATAAAGTAAACAATGGTCTCTGTTCTGTGCAGGCTCAAAGGGTGGGATTTGTATTTGAAAGGGCTGCTTGAAGTTGAAGATGTCTGCATTTGGGTAAATGAATGGTAATCTAGATAGTTCTCTGCTGCATTGCTCTTTGCTCTCTCCTCTCTGCAAAGGAGCTGAAGCATGTTTCAGAGGTATTCAACACAATAGTTGTCTGTGATTAGGGGAATTAAATCCCATCCCCAGCAGCCCTTTTAGGGTGGAAGCAGAAGAGAACTAGGACTGAGCCTGAATATGTTGAATTTTAGACTGCATTTTGCTAAATGTGAGAGCAATAGGAATTAGCTAAATGCTTCATATCACTCTTACCTGACTATGGAAGAAGCCTAGGAAAACTAGTCGTCTAAGTTAGCTGGCTAGCATCACATGGCCCAAACATCTGCTACTACTCCAAGTGAACTGTAGATTTACAGATGCCGTTTTACCACTCTGAGTAACTGACCGTGGTGCTGTGCCTCATAACAGTTTAACTGTTCAGTCCCTCAGACTGCTGACATATTTTTTTCAGAAGGGCTCATCTAACATTGGACGGAAGTCAGTGGAAGCTTTGCCACTGACTTACCACAGGAGCTTTTCAAAATCCCACTTCCAAGAGCTCTGACTTATACCTGAAAGTGACGCCTTCCATCAGAAAGTGAAATTGAAAGATATGAAGGTGTTTATTCTTCATTAATGATCCCAGGCTGTTGTCTGCCTAAATGCACTATTCGTTGTGTGGGTTTTGTCCTGGTCTGTGGGTGGGAATTGATGCTGCAGTTAACTCTGCAGGTTACCTGGGCCATCGCTCCAATGTGAATCCACTGTGTCATCGTGCTTCCACTCACACCAGGGAGGATGAAGTTTTCAAAAGCGTATAATGGCAGCTGGGTACTAGTTGCAGCTTGAATAATTTTTTTTGCTTGTTTCAATAATTTTTATCACCTGTTTGTTTTGCTGCTTTTTAAATTTTTTAAATTTAAAAATAAATGAGTCAGTAGATTATCAGACTGATAAAACAGTCAAAAATTAATGAGGATTTCATGTTTATTAGGAAATACAGTGGACAGAAAATCACTGTGGTTGCTTTCAAAACAAAGAATTCTGGTTTGAAAGATTCTGCAATTTGTAAGAGATTCCTTACCCTTAAAATATTGTTAAACTAAAAACACCTTTCAAGGAGGAATGTTTCATCAAAGGCAATTTTGTATTATTTTTTTATTCTGTCTTGGTATTTTAAAGAGATTCAAAGCTTTCCAGTAGGAGAAAAAGTATAAATAAAACCAAGAACTGTAATTTTTAGCTCATATTTTTATAGGATCTGTTCTCATTTGTTGTTCTGAACTCAAGACACTTTTTGTTTCTTAGTTTTTAATTTAGTCTTGCAAGTTCACGGGAGAAAGCTGCCACAGAGAGCTCTATTAGACTGTTCTGTTGCCCATATGGGTAACTTGATGAGTTAGCATGTGCATTTGCATTAAGAGGTGTGAGCCTCTCTGTTTTCTGAGGAAAACTTATGCAGTGCAGTACAATGCACTGTTGGGAGATGTTTCCTTATCTATTATTACCCCAAATTTGCTTTTTGTAATGATCATTCAATTATTACTAATTTTTGTCCATTAAGTGAAAGTAATTTGTCTCCCATTTCATTGTTTATGACATTCCAATACTTCAAGCTGATTTTCATACACCCTTTCACCATAGCCTTAATTTAACCAGGCATTAATCTTTTGATCTTTACCCATAAATCACAATGTCCTGTTCTTTAGTAATTTGTTCTTCTTTTCTATAAATTCCCTGTATTTTTTGTGATACAGGCTTTTCAGAAACAGGAACACAATATTTTAGATGTCGTCTCTGGTATATTCAATGGGATCTTTCTTATATCTCATGTTGGAGGTAAATAACACCATGTTCTTTGTTCTGCCATAAGATGTTATCTGTCCTGTATAGCTAAAATGCATATTGGGTTTCTTGTTTTCTTCTTAGCATTGGATGCTCATGATATAAAATAGGTCCTGCTGACAGAATCCCAGCATGGTCTTCAACTGGAAACCATTACGATAAGGGAACTTCTCTTATCTCCACCATTCACTGACTGGTGAAGCAGACACACTACACTTGCTCTTGGAGACCACGCTGTCCCCTGCACATCATTTTGCCTCACTTCTATCTGTACAAATGACCAGAAAAGAGGAAGACCAGAGCCTGTATGTTAGCTGTATGTTTAGATAGCTGTAGACACCGTATCTTTAGATAGCTGTGCATGGAAATCAATATCACTATGTTTCAACTGAACATCATTGCTGATCTGGAGGCAAAATTTTGTTATGTTTTCCATCAAAGAAATTAATTAGAAACATAGAGAGACATGAAAATGCATAATTGGTTTCACCAATTGAAGACTGTGTTCTTAGGTAGCTTTTTGAAACAATGAAATTACTATGCACAATGTTTGCAATCAAATCTTTACAGCTACCCTTACAAAGAGTAAGTTTGCTACGAGAGATGGAAGAAAAAGGTGCAAATTTTTACTCAAATTTACCCTTTCTTCTCTTTTGTGAATCATTTGCAGGCAGAACTGAATTTCTGTAAACTTGTCTGTTGCTAAAGATTGTGTCAGAAGCCACTTCTTGTGTAGGTACTATAGCTCTATGGCAGCAATTTATGTTCAGAAAAAATGAAATTTTAAAGATTTTAGTGTGACTACTTCACTGTGGGAATATATAAATGCTTCTAAGTACATCAGTGACCAAGCTCTTTGATGCACACAAGGAACTTGTCACAAATGTCTTCTGTCTTGTTAGCCCTTCAGGCAATTCAGACTTCTCTTTTTCTCACCAAGCACACACTTCTGGCAGAAGCTATGCTCTCTCTTGGAAATTATCCTTCAGCAGTCACATCTTCTAGTCTTCACCTCTTCTTTTCTTCTTGTCTTTCTCAAAAGTCAGCTTTACCTCTGAGGAAATGATGTCCATCTGGCTAGCTGACCCCACCTAAAGCATTCACGCTTTATTTTCCTTTCCTCCCTCATAAATATCACTAATCTGTAGCACATGACCTCTTTGCATATGGGTTTGGAGACTTTTAAAAAGCTAGGAGGGAAGAGGACGATTACAGACAGATACTGCTGAAGAAAAATGATTTGTCTACCTATGTTGCAGGAGAGCAGCCCCGATACTAGGCAGCAAAGTCGGAGCTTTTGCGGAACCAGAGGAGTTTCCTTTCCACTAATGGATTCCTATAGCCCTGTTGAAATGGTCAGTGTGATGGAGCAATCAGGGCTGACAGATGCCCAGTGACTCCCAGAGCAGTGATTTTGTTTCATCTAAAGAGATAAAAAGCAATACTGGCTGACACAGCAAGGTCTTTGGAGCCTTTCTTAGCAGGATACGTCTTTCTACACTTTGCTCCTAAGCGCTCAGTA
Organism: Calonectris borealis; assembly: GCF_964195595.1. NCBI lineage: Eukaryota > Metazoa > Chordata > Aves > Procellariiformes > Procellariidae > Calonectris > Calonectris borealis. Next base: position 72,763,851 of record NC_134313.1, on the reverse strand, counting down.
TCCCATGGCAACCTCTTTTCTTCAGGGAGCTTTAGATTTTGACATATCATTAATACCTGAGTTCAGGAAGCAGAGCTGCAAAGCTGGAGATTGGTTCATGGATTTAGCTGAGGTAAATAGCAAGGAAATTTAAAGGCAGGCCGAAACCAATTTTATGGTCCTTCCTTTGGGATTAATGCCTGAATTTGTTTGCCTGGTAATGAAGAAAAGTTATCACTTGCAAGGGGTTGCAGGTGCAAGTAAAAACTGTAGAGGAGAGGTGTTTTTAAAGAAAAAAGCTGCAAGATAAGAAGGCCAAATATTTTGAAAACTAGTGTATTTTACAGCATCAGCTGCTAATTTAAAAAGAGGGTCAGTGAAATTTACTTGGTGCAGAAGTATTACACAATGTCTGACTGCAGAATAGGTATTAGAGGGCAGCAAGACCACTGGGGAAAAAATAGGCTGAAGTATAAACTTCATCTATTCGTGTATACTTCAGTATATTCCAGACTGAAACACTGTGTGGCAATTACAGACTGCCCCAGTTCATCCCTTCAGCGTGTTGAGTCTTCAGCCGCGGGAGGGTAGTTGTTCACATTTTGCCTCCCAGTCGTTCCAGCAGAGGCATTTGCGAGGTATGAGGATCTCATCCATAAGCTGTGAAAGATGATATGGATCTTTCATATCTGTGAAAGATGATACGGAAACGATAAGAAGCAAACACTACATGTGCTGACTGTACTATTCAGGATCGTATTATCATTCATTGACTAACCTCTACCTTTAACTTCTGTCAAGCTCAAAATTGTGCAACAAAGCCTAAGTCCCCCTTGCTCTGGAGTGCACATGGCCTTGCTTAGCAAGAAAGATACAAGTGTTTTAGCATTGCCAAGTGCTTATTGCCTGCCCATGATAGGCTTGTATCAATATTTGGATTGTATAGAGAGGAAAGATGAATGGATACAAGTATGGAACCAGATTCTTCCAGTTTTATTTATGAGAAGCAGGATCTTATTTCCGCAGATCTTACTTCTCCCAAGATACTTGCTGGTTTAATTAAAGACAATTTCTGAAGTAAGGGCCAGATCCACGATGGAATACAGGGAGATAAAATACATTCGTGAATTTTGTCCTCAGCTGTCTCTTGGTGCAAATTTGGCAGAATGTGGCTTCAAATTTAAAAAATAGTTGTTTATCGTTGTGGGTGGAACTCTGACAGGATGGAACTCACTGACTTCTAAAATCAATACCTTGTGGAATAATTTCTCATGGAATTGGTAGAAGCTCATTTATTCCAGAGTAGCAACATTTATACTTCATCTGGAGAAAACAGATGATAGGTTGTGTGAATTCTCTGCTTTTATGTCTTATTTTACCAGCACTGCCACAGAGCAAGGTGTCTGAATGTATTTTGGAAAGACGAGCTGCTTCTGTTCATGCTTTATTGCAAATAGATGTCTGAAGTTGCTTGTCTAGTAATTCAAGCAGAAGGTCCTGCTTCATTGTTTGTGATTAATAGTTTAACTGTAAAATGATGATCATTTGTATTGACACAGTAACTTCAGTTAGGAGATAGCATTAGCAAAGACCATTCTGTCTGAATGCAGTTTAGCTACAGAACATCTGAGCAATGGTAAAATAGCATTTTAGATACTGAACTTTCTAAATTAGATCTGACATTTTGCATTAGTTCTTCAGCCTTAGATTTTGTAAATGCATCTAGAAGATTTTGGGAGAGAAATGTCATCATGTGTTCTGATCACTTGCCCAGTGTAATTTTCCTTAGGACAAAATAATGTTTTAGACAGTAGCACAGTTAGTTTGTCCATGTCCAGCCTGAAATTTCAACTTTAAGATATTAGGGAAAGATGGCAGAGTGCTACTTGCTGGAGTGTTCAAGAAGCCTGTCAGCAAAAAAAATAACAATAATGAAAAAAGAAAACCAAGGAAAATCTGTATGGGAAGCCTTACCTAAGCTGGCATTTTTTACTGAGCCTGAAAAAATTACAGTCCAATCTTAGAGAAATGCCCCTAGCAGATATGAGATCCCCTCTAGAGGCTGTGGAAATGCTGTGGTTCTTCAGAAAATGGCGATAGTACTTATATTGGGAAGTGCTGGGCACTTATGTAGATGAAGAGTTACTGCTATTTTTTCTTTAATTCACCATAACTCTGGGACACTGTTTAGAACATTGAACAAATTTGCTGTACAATGTCATCTATTTGTATAGTCACAGTCACACAGTGTGCCTTGTTCATCCCTCATACCCAAACTTTTAATGATTAAATGGTATGATACAGTACTGTTAATTCTGGTAGTTTTACTGCAAGACATGTAGCCATACATTTTCCTTAAATGTATAGTTCTTGGGAGAAGCCAATAGTAGAAACTTGATAGTCTTCATGATTGCAGAGGAAAGTGTGAAAATACGGTCTTGCTGCTTTTTGGAAGTTCAAAGTCACATTTAAAACTTCCAATTTTGTGATTAGGCTGCTTGTGTTTTGCTAATGGTCATTGTCCTGTTTGGAGTTGATGATAGAAATGAGATCCTCGACTGCAGATTGGTGTTTGTAAATGCAACTTTGAGATACGCAATAACAGCTACAGTAAGTTGTGATGTGGTGTCCTCAGAACATTAAAAGTGAATTACCTGTGGTGGCTTTCAGGGTCCAACACGTATCCTTCTTCCCATGTTTTTCAAGGGGTGACTTCTCACAAAGTGAATGGAAATAGATACTCAGAAATCCTTCCACTCTTTGGGGAATGGCAGCTTTCCTGTGCAGAAACTGAATGCCTGAGCCTGACCTAATGAGGTGTGGGGCATGGAGACTGTGCATTGCTGAATGGGGGAAGATTGACTTAGCTCTTGACTTAGAAAAATGTGCTCTGGTTATACTTTAATATGCCTCTAATATACGTTTCTCAGATATTTTATTCAGCAGGACTTCCTGCTATTACAAGATATTTAAATGAAAAAAGGCCCAGAAAAATTGCAACAACTGAACAAAATGAGCACAGGTATGCTAGTTTTGGTTGTCAGCCCATCAATTTGAATTGTCTGTACATGAGATGCTTCTTATGAGGATAGTAACAGGCAACATCCTACAGACCTTGATCACATTAGCATCAAACAATCATACAGATACTGGGGAAAAGAGGGGGCAGCTGTCTGTGAGTAGTGCATTTCATATCATGTCTTTTTAAGGGGCAGGTTCCATGTCAGAAACAGCAGAAACAACAGCAACAAAAAAAGGGCTTTCAGCTGTGACCAGCCTTAGGTGAACTGACTGGCTGCAGATGGCCTCATGAATAATAAAACAAATAAGTGATAAAAGCAGCTTCAAATATCCTTTCTGTATTAAGAGACATATACTTGAGTGGGTCTTGTTGTCTTTATGCATTTTAGTTTTCCGGCCACAATACATAGCAGAAAATCCCTTGTGATATGACTGGGAATTTTTAATTTTAAATTAATTTTAAAGGTACTGAAATGCGAATACATAAGAGGGGTGAGAATGCTGATGTGTAGTGCATGCTTTTCTTCATCTCTCACTGCTCCCTATCACTGGAGATTCTTAAATAAATTTTGTTGTGTGAATATTTTTAATTGATGCTATTTTTCCATTTGATTGAAAACTGCTTACAGGTTCTGCAAGCAGAATAGCAGAGCTGAAGCTTGTTGCTCACACAGACGTTGCAGCTGGAAGACGCTATGTATCTCTGTACATATATAGAAAGAATGAAAGGCTGCTGATTCAGGTAGCTGTCTTGCCTTGGCTCTACTTCACTGCCATGACCCTAGCCCTCAGAAGCCGATCCATTTAGAGCAGTTAAGCAAGCATCTAACTGTTAATATCTGTTCTGTACCCTTTCTCCACTCCCACAGTTACTCAAGTTCCCTTCCCGTGTCCTTTCTGATAGCCCTACGAGGCACAAGAGAGCACGTCCAAGGTGTAGCGCTTCATCAGCTGGGGCTGAATGTCCAGCCAATGGATTCATGTTTTTGTAGCAGCCTGAGGCTTGCTGTCTCTCAATTATTTGCAGAGTAAAGCAAGATAGCAAAACAGAGTGCTAGGTGTAAAAGTTATCTGCGTTGGTTCTACAGGTCCTTCTGAGCTGTCCTCTGAACTGCTCGACTGTTACAGGAATTCATAATACTCCTTGTCACCCGGTGCTCCGCTCCTTGCACTAGCAAGTCCTCAGAGATGTTTTCTGTCTTTGAGCACAGGACGTGTGGGGGCTTTCTCCATGGATGAATATACTCGTGGTCTCCATCTGGTTTTTTAAATCCCCCAGAAACCAGGCAACAAAACATTTAAAAGCGTTCCCCATATCTAAGTATTTAAATTTGGGGTGTCTGCTGTTTTGGGCCTCTAAGCATTGTGCGTTCTACTCAAGCAAATAAGGAGTGTACTTACAGTGTGGCACAGATAAGTAATTCAAGGTGTCCAAGCAGGGTTAATATCTTTCATTAGATCACTAATAAAGTCAGAAAAATGGACAGGCTTTTGGCAATATGGTCCTTTATCTACGTCACATATACAAATGAGTGTGCAATAAGGAGTGTACATAGTGGGATGTGTTATGCTTTAGTTTTATCTTTGTATCCATTGATTTTAGTAGGCTGACATTTAAGTGAAGGAAGAATAGTCCTATTTCTGTCTGACACAACCATATAATCTACTAGCTTCTTTTTTTCAATACCCTCTTCAATTTATATGGCCCCTACCTGGTTTTGCATGTAAGAGCACACCACACAATTTTACAGGATTCTGATAGCTACGAAAGCACGCATACATTTTACAGCCCATTGATGGCACAGAAAGGTACAATTTCCGTCTGTATTCTAGACGTGCAGAACCAGAAACCTAAACAGTATTAAAAAAGAAAGTCTATAGCTATTTTCTTAAATGGCAAGGTTGAAAAAACAGACTTAGGGCTCAAGTGCTGATTTGGATGGGATATGTAGCATCTTCAGAAAGGCCCTTCTCTGTTCAGCCATTCTCGTACTCTGATAGTCTTCAGTGGTCAGTGTCAATCCTATGACCCAGAGCAATGCAAATAGGATGTAAGAGGTAAGTACAGAAGAGAAATAACAAGTGTCTTCATGTGTCTAGTCATTCCTCTGTCTCAAAGGTGTCATTGAGCAGGATCATCTTGATTATTCTTCACATTTTTGTAGTATTAGAACAATTGTCACAGAAAGATTTTTAAATTATACTCCTCCTGCATCTTTTTTTTGTTAAAGGATGTTCGCTGTCTCAAACTGTCTGTTAATTTTGTGGCAGATATTTTTTATGCCTGATCTTTTCAACTCCTTCCTCATTTACCTTCAACCTCTCCAAAGGTCTTTGGTGTGGTTGCAGATGAACATGCTTAAGATTTTTCAGAGTTCAGTAGAAAGAAGACAAGTAGCAGAATTAAAACAGTGATGAGAAATCAATATTATAGCGCTGGACTCCCGAAGATTTATGAACCAGGGAATCAGGAATTCTCTGAAGTGCTGTGCAGACACTGCACTCGCTCGACGCACTTGTTTTGCCCTGAAGCTTCCTCAAAGAGCTGGATGGGAAGCAAAGCCCAAAGGTCATGTTCTGTTGTTCTGCAGGCAGCGCGGTGTCCGTCACTGCACCAGGTCTTTGGCCGTGTTGTGTCAGCACTTCATCGTGTTTCATTTACTTTCCCTGTCTCTCCTACCTGTGTGTGTGGTGGGAAATCTTTTGAAAAAATCTAGCTTCTGCTTTCTTACGCTCGTCCTTAAGTATGGCAGATGGCAGCTCAGTTTCAGATGGCAGTTTCAGAGCATGCTCTAACAGACTTTGATTAACGCTTAGTAAGCATGGTGTTTCAGGCTTTGCTTCCAGTCATATGGCAGCTCCCCATCATTAATTGTTATTGTTTTCACTAAAGTCCTTTTGCTGAATCGGTCAAAATAAATTCCATAGTGACTGACAAAAGTGGAGACTGTAGCTTTACTTCTTAAATAGAAAACAGGAGGATCTTCGTATGTATTACAGATCGTTTAACGTCTGCTCTTGTATTTTATCTATGATAATGACCTTTCTTTAACGAAATATCTCAGTTTTTGAGACAAATAATCGCATCATTGTTGGAAATTAATCTCTTTAGTATCTTATTAAAATTTTTACCTTTTCATGATTACTTGTGTGAATCACATACTACAGGTTTAGGGCTGATGTTTTGCAGTTATAAAGAAGCATGCCAGACTTCTGGGCTACAGAGAAACAATCCCCAGACCTACTACATTAGCATCTGCTTCAGCTTTCACTCAATGAGTGAGGCCGGATCTGCTGTTGTGCTGCAGTAACTGTCTGTACAAGAGGACGAGGATCTGAAGTAAATGCTGCACAAATGATTGCTTGACTCAGCAAATTACTCATTAATCCTCCTTCCATGGTTTTGACTTCTGTCCCAAACCTTTCGGTACAGTGGAGTCGCTGGAGTTGCAGACCTCTTGCTCAAACATGCCCAAGCACTCAATTTTCAGCACACTTTACTCTTAGCCCAGTTCCAGTTTCTTTAGAAGTGCTGTCTGACACCCCACATCGTTTATTTTCTGGATAGTTAGGAGATGGTATTGGTAGCCTCCTGAGTGTCCTCCTTCAAGCTCTGCATGGTGGTAGCTGGAATGTGTAACTTTATGAAAGTAAAAGGGACAGTATAAGGCTGGAAGAAAATTAGGGAGCTTTAGAGGTTTCCTTGAGATTCACTGGACCTTTAATATGAGCAAAAGTAATGCTGGTAATATTACCCAGGAGGTCAGTTCACATCCTTCCTGCCTTAAAGACTCAACTGTTACTGATAACTTCATAAAGCTATGTATCTCTCTGTGGAGTTTAATAGCCAGTTTTTTTATGGCTGATTTTTAGAGAAAATATAAAGTAAATGTCACCTGTTTTCTCTCCCTTCCTCCCCAGCAGTTGCTGTATTGCTCTCCAATGCTCTGTGGCACTGACTGCAAAGCTTAATCTTGGTGGATTCACATACAGTCCAAGACGTGATTTCCCACCCATGTTTACTAAGGTATTCCCATTCAGAGGAACAGGCTGACAGAAGGGTCCTTCTGGAGCTCCTTTGAGTTACGTGGCAGCTGTTGTGGTGAGATTGTCATCACAGAAGAGATATTTGTAGACTGTTGTAGGTCTGGCTCGGGGATCAGAACTGCAGGCTGTTCGTGGGGCTCCTCACGCCAGGATTGTGGTAAGCTCCAGCAGTGGCATCTTTGCCGCTGAGGATTTTGCAAACCACTCCCAGCTTTCCCCTTGGGATTCATTGCACAAGGATTGTGAGGTTCAGTGGAAACCTCCAAAGTTTCTGTTTTTCCTACGTGCAGGAGCAGACATTTCCTCTTTCCCAGATGAGTGGAAAGTGTTAATGAGTGGACTGATAGGGAGTCCCCTCTCCTGGTAGGGTTGTGGGAGAGTCTAAGGATTCGGGACTAAAAACCGGTTGCAACCTAGTGAAGAGTGTGCAAAATGGAAGGAGAAAAACATAGGGGGTATGTTTAAAGCAGTAAGATAAACTAGAGCCCTGGTGACTTCCAATACCATATGGTAAATGAGAGAAGTGAAAGGAGCACAGTATCTCAGGGAGGATCACCCAGTGAATCTCTTGACCCGTAACTTAATCTGAGGCAGTGCTTCAGGACTGAGCTCTGGGATGAGCCCACCTCTGGCTGAAGCATTCAGCAGGGCCAAGTGCAGGTCTCACCCTGGCTCCTGTCTGGAAGCAGGACTGGTTCTCCGGGGCCTGGGGGCTTTGCACAGTTGCAGTGTGAGAATCCCAAACACGGATCCACATAAAAGATCATAACGCTCTGAAGGTATCAAACGATAGCTGCTTGAGGAGGATTTTGTCGCCATCAAAACCAACAGTTATTTTGCCTTTTATAGAAGTAAAAATCAAAGATTTCACAGCCTTTGCCTGTTGTAGAAGTAAAAATCAAAGATTTTGCAGCCCCACAGAAGCTAATCATGACCTGCAAGAAAGCTCTGCTTGTGAAATTCCCTTGGGAATCATGATTCTAAAGCAGCGACTTGTATGAACAGTGTTATTGAGACTCAAATGGTTTAGCCTAGATAGGTACAGCACTTCATAAGTATTTACTGATGTTTACACTTTTGAAGTATTTAAATAAATTTTGATATATCTAATTTAATGTGCTTAGTACTTGAGATGTTGCTGTTTTCCCCTATTCTTAGAAAAACAATGTATATAATATCTCTGATAATGGATTATGTCTTAATAAACATACCCATCCATCTGCTTCTGGGAATACTCTTAAAAGTAATGGAGTATCAAATTTTGCTTTTAAGAGGATTTGTGTAAATACTTCCATCAAAGTCCAGGACTTAAGTCTGACTTAGTGTCATGTAACTAAAAGAATTAAACACATAACAATCTGCCTTCTTTCTAAAACTGGTTGGGTTTTTTTTTTCCCTACTCATAAGCTATACACTCATGTGTGCAAGCGAAAACAGCTTGTAAATATATTATTGGGGAAAGACATAAGGTCAAACAGATTTCTTACTCCATTCTGAAACTCAGATTCCAGTTACGTTTATAGGGATTTTTAACTGCGTATTCAGAGAGTACTGATCTCCAGGTCTCAGTTTTCTATTAGGAATAGGTCAGCTAAAATGGTTTAGATTACCCTGTCATGCCTAAATCCATGAAACTTCACATGCATTTCAGATCAAAGAGTTTTGAAACTTGGAAGTGTTTAAATGATGTTACTTCCCTTGCTCATGGTGCTTTTTGCCTCCAGGTTCAGGCAATGCCTTGGTGTTTCTGAAGCAAACTATTGCAGCTCTTCTTTCCATTAAAATGTTGTGGTTTTGGCTTTTATCTCAAAACTGTGGGTTGTTGCTGAACAGAAATTCTGCTTACTGGTCAGTTCAAATCAAAATACAGCCATTTGGGTATAGCTTCAGAGTATGTCTCTTCTTACTCTAGACTTAAATATCTCAAGATGGTTAGACCAGAATGCCAGTCACTTCAATTAATGCAGACTGTGAGATGTTTTGAAACTATACCACAGGTAACTTCATATGTGAAGCAATGCTTCTAATACTGTCCTTTTATTATATTTCTCATATAATAATAACACAGGTTCACTGTGAGAAAATGTCGGTTTGGATGAAATGGAATATTTCTAAATTGTCCCATAAAGATATTATACAAGTAATTAAGCAAAGCTAGATGTCAGGGTGGCAGATGCATTCACAGTGTAATCACCGCGTTGCCTTCTTGCTGAGAGCATTGTCACTGCTGACATCCTTGCTGAATTTATGTATTCAGGATGTAATATTTTCTCGTATTTGGAGGTGTTCCAAAAAATAAAATGTTCCATTGAAGAGTGCAAATTGTTATAGGCTCAAAACTGAGTTAAGATTACAGAGTAAGGCTTTTATAGTTTATCAGCATGTGTGTGTGTTTATGTATCTTTCAAAGACATAGAAGTCATGCATTCAGCTTGTTACTTATTAATAATTCCTGTGCTGGACAGAAGTCTTCACGTCAGTTTATCTCACTGAAAAAAGGATTTTTTCCCTTTCATCTTAACTGAATCCATACTGTTTTCATTGCTTGTGTACCATGGAGGAGTCAAGGCCTAAATGCCATAACGAAGTCAATGAGAGTACTTCAAAGAACAAGAACTGTGGAATTGGGTCAGTTTTGTTAATAGGTCAGGACAGTGGTTTGTATGCCCTGATTGGCGCGGTATTCATGGACCTAGGAGAGATCTGGGCTTGGAAAGGACAATGAAAGCTCTTGCATAGCCCAGCGCCAGCTGCCTAATGGGCATGACTGAATGAATATGTAACATGTTCGGTCAGTTGACAGGTAATTGTCACCACTAGAAGAACCTAGTAAGGATTTGCAGCTCCCCTGCTGCACTCTGATAAACACAGTTGTCCCTTTCTTCCCTTTTAGTTCAAGCCCTGGTAATAACTTCTCAATTCCTAAGCAATCCTACTACCACACCATTCATGGCAGGAGGCAATGTTCCTTAAAATGTGCCTTTCTTATGGTTACTTTTCATCCTGCTGAGTTCAGGGAAACATCTCCACCAAGAATCACAATAGGAGGCTGTAGAAGAATAGACTGAGCAATGAGAACCTTTTAATCAATAAAAGGTTGAGGATGTTGAATCAGGCAAGTTGTGAATTGAGGGTGCTTAATTAGGTGCTGGGCAACCATAAGCCATATATAAATTAATTCATATCTGAAAACAGCAATTTAAATTCCTGCTATGCATATATGTGGCACTTCAGCTTAGGAAAATGTATCTACAGAATAAATTTAATTACGAAAACTCTCTTCAGTGATTAGTGATTAGTGTGTCTTTTGTGTAGTATCACCAAAAAAACATGTTTTTTCCCTTCTTCTTTTCGGTAAGCATATATAGCTAGCAAGTGATCTAATTAGATTATATCCTCTTTTGGATAGTTTGAGCAATTCAATATGTAATTCAGTATTGCAATTCAGAATAGCACAGAAATTTGAACTCTTGAAAATCAATAAATGGCATACAGTGCTTTAACATGATTCCTCAATGATACATGTTATGCAAATCTAAACTGCCTCTGCTTTCTACTAGACTTTGCTGAGAATTTGAAATCAAATTCAAAATTGCAGTCCTTTTCTCTTGCAATGATCCCCTGGTGGCATTTGGGATGCTCAATCCTATGGCGAGAACCTGTCTCAAAAGTACTGTTCCTTCTGTGATGCAATTTCTCACTCTTATATCCGAGTAGATAACCTGCTCTTTCTCAAATAAATCCAAGGGCCATCCAAATGTTTTTGAAAGCAACAGATAGACAGAGTATTAGTTGCCATATTTAATTTAATTTAGTTTACAACCAAGCAGAAAAAAAGGTTATTGAAGTTCCTTTACATTATTTTTATTTCCTTGTTTCTGTTTGTTTACTTGTAACAAATGGGAATATGCATGCATTTTTTTAAACCTTTGGTTAAACCAAAGTTTTTTTTGATTACTTCTTGGACCAGTTTCCAATGTCTTCTGGTAAAGCATGGCTGGATGAGACAGAATTTGGGAGAAAACAGTCCTCAAATGAGCTTTCTTAGGAAGTGAGAACAATCACAACCCTACCATACCTGCCTCCAGATATGGGCACAAGTCTTTGAATAAATGAATAAACAGTGAATTCTATTCTTAATAAATTATAATGTAAAGAGAGAAAAACTGTTTCTAAACTGGGTACCCCCCTGCACTGGGAAAAATATAAGGTAATTTTGTCAGATGTTAATCATATTATTTAATGCACTGTTGGAAAGAGCTAGCAGCATGTTTTGTGCTTTATTTTAATATATTTTTGACTCAAGTCATTTGAAACTCTAAATACTTACTTAAATTAAAAAAAAAAAAGCAAAGCAGCTTATAATTGAAAATCACTAGTGGATAATACCTCAGTCAGTTCTTATTGTGAACAGTCAAGAATCACACCCTAAAAGACTGAAAGTTTGCTCTCACTTCTCTTTCTATCTGAGTTTCCTCTTGACCTAAAGTGCCTACTATAGGAAACTGAGATTCCAATTTTCTCCTTCTGTTCTGCATACAGGTGTAAGGAATAAAGTAGCAATTTAAATAAAATACGTGCCTGTGAACCCTATTCTTTCTGTAGGAAAAGCTGGTTTTACAATCCGCAGATGAAATCAGAAATAAATGTGCTGACTGAACTCTGTTTAATATTTATGGTCACATACAAGAAAGCCTTTAACAGAGTTGTGAATGAGAACAACAAAATAAGTAATTTAAAATTGTGTTTTAAACATTAGCTTTCAGGAAGATTCCAGGAGAGGTCTCCAAATCAACCATGTTGCCATGGTTAAATCCTTTGCCAAATTCAGCTGTGGCATGGGGATAGTGTCTATTTGTTTGCTATAGGAAATAATGAGTATATGAATCTGAGAATTGTGCTTGTTGGCCTTGTGGTATTAAAATCTGGATGCTTGCACTTGCATGGCACTGTATATAAGACAAACAATACCAGATCATACCTACCGCTGAACAAAAGAAAGTGAGAACGGGTGTGAGACATGTCCCTGAGAACTGACAGAAAATCAAAATTCACCTGGGAGAGGGGAGTGAAATTTCAGAAGCTTGGTAGAGCATGGAGCCAGGAGGTTCACCCTTCTTTCGGAAAATGGGAATGGAAGTGCTGTACCATAAAATAAAGCCACTGAATAGCCAGCCCTGCAGACCAGATGTTGACTGCTATGGCTGTTCCCAAATTTTATATGGAAATTTGGCACTGGAGTTGGTCCCTGGCAAGTACCTGGAAATTTCCAGTAAGGTGATACTACCTCTGGCAGACGTTGTCAGAGCACAAGCCAGTGCTTTTAGTTGTGCAGGACGCCTGTGTGCAATGGTAGTATGCTAACGCAGGGGTCGCGTCTCGCGTTCAGGTGAAGAAAGAGTGACAAAAACTACATCTCTTTGACAGCCCTCAGGATACAGGGAACTGAAAAGCGCTGCTTTGAATGGCAGGGACCGCAGGCAACATACAGAAAGGCTAAAGACACGCAGAGGCAGGCAGATCCTTTATCTAAAATCAGGTCCAAGGTAGCGAGTGTTTTATGATTCCTTGTATGTAAGTCAACAAAACTGAATTTGGGCCTCTTGTTTCTGATGTGGTGCTAGTGACGGAAATCAAACTTTTTTTCTAAATAAGCTGGATTTTATTCTCACTCTGCACTGAGCTAGGCATCAGGAGACGGCTCCATGATAGCTACCGTAGTGTGGAGCAAGTTGGCACTAGTCTTTCAAATATCACAGACCATCAAATGCAAGAAACTTCAGAGGTGTTTTTGAATGACCCATCGGTAAAATGGCGATGGAAAGGGTGAGGCTGGGAAAGACAGAGGTGAGTGGATGTGAAAGCAAATGTTTTGACTACAAGCCTCAAAATACTGAGGAGATAAGCACATGAGTATAAGTGAAACACCTGAATCGTAGTAAAACACCTGTAAAAAGGAGTGCCTTTGAACCACAGTGTCAGCTCATTCCAGCGTTTTCATGAATGTGCAGCTGCCACTGAAGTGAAACAGTGTTGATGAATGTGTAAAATATGGGTGGGGATAGCAAATGAAAGATGACACCAGTGTAAATTATTAATGCCTTCCACGTTTCTTGATTTCAGAGCTTGAGCACGTCCTGCTGTGGTGTTTTTTGTGATGGTAAACTATTGTAAGTGCTCAAGTCCAGAAGTTTTTCTTGTATTTTGCTGTTTTCTTTGACACTAGGTAACAATGAAGTGTTGATAAGTTTTGTCAGTGAATGGGCTATTGTTTAAGGAGGTGATGAAAACCCAGTTTGCTTTTGGGTTCTTCAGGAAGGTTTTGAAGTTCCGCTCAACATAAATATTACAGTGATTGTAAGAGGCAGTGGACTGGTAGGTCCAAAAAGAGCATTTTTGTATCTGCAGAAATGTGAGACACTTTCTCTAAGAACTTTCTTGCCTCATAAAAGCCACTGCGATACATGATGGAATTGAAATGTGTGTTCATCCAGCCTCCTGAAGCTCCCGATGGGTGATGTCTTGTGCCTGTTTGAGGGCTTGTGTGTGGAAAATTATCTATCCAAAACTGGAACAAGATTAACAACTTTACGTAGTCTGGAGAAGAGAGCGGCTGCTAGGTACAAACACTCGGCAAAGGCTGAATGTAAAAGCAACCCTTACTATATATAAGCTCTGCCGTTGACAATAAGACTGACATAATTGTGTTTGAACCACTCAGAGAAAATAAATATGAAGTCCTGCTTATGAGGCATATATCAGTGTATTTTACAGTTAGCTGTTATATATTGGACACATCAAACTTAAGATATAAGCTTGGCTACTCACTTGTTCCAGGTTAATACAGGAATGCCTCAGCAGCAAATGGCTCTAGTGTTTTGCTTGTGATAATAAAACTGCATTTTACTGTCTTTTACACAAGTAACAGAGGGGAAAAATGTTACCTGTTTTGCCACTGTCTTTCAAATTTCCCATAGTAAGAGCAACTCTAACTCTGTGGGGAGTGGAGGGAGTTATTTAATGGGAGACTGGGGGAAACTACCAGCCTGACATAAAAGTTTTGATTTTTGTTATAGTTAAAATTTTGGTATAGGTTATCCCCATATCTCTCTCTTTAGGTGTGCACGTGCACATACACTTGCTTTTATATAGCCAGTTAAAAAAGCAAAATAAAAACAAAATAGTTCTTTTTATTAAATAAATAAACTTAACTACTCTGAAGTCATATTCACACTAGTACTAGCATGTCTATTAGAAGTTATTGGTTTATTTATTTTTATAGTTTCCATCTGTTCACTTCAATCCATGATTTCAATCCATATTTAGTCATATCCATGATAAATCCATGGATTTATCTTCACAACGGTCCCTAAAGGTAAAGAACAACACATATGTCCACTTTACAGGTGGGAATTAACTAGACAAAGACTATCAGAGATATTAATTCTTGTCTTTTTGTAAGCCCCAGTCACTATTCTTCTCCTCCTACCCCAACCTCTCACCAGGCTAGCAGACAAGGAGAAAAATCAGAAACTTGGATTCAGTTTCTGCTCTGTAACACAACTGGCATTTTGGGGGTGCTGCTTTGAATCTCTAATACTCAGTATTTTATTTGCAATACAGGAGCAGTAACACTTCCCAGCTACTCATAAGAACGTAAAAAACGTACCTGAGAGATTGTGATGAAGAGCACAATTAACTTGTACAATGGGACGCAAATAAACCTATAACTGTGTTAAATTTGGCTCTTTCCCTGCATTTAAGTCCAGCAGCTTTGTCCTCTGTGCTAGATGGTGGTGAAGGGAAGGCAGACTCGGTGTCCTCCATTACACTGCCCTATACTGCAGCAGCTCAGAGAGGTGAAGGAGGTTTATCCCCCTCTCTCCCTGTTGGAGCAGTCCGAGTCCGGCAGGGAAGTTGATATGCCAGGTGATAAGTCCAGTCATAGACAGGTCCAGAGAAAGGATGGAGCTTCCTCAGCAAGAACAGAAGGTCCAAGCATTTTAGCCAGCTCTGAGAAACCTCCCAAAAGTGCATAAGGGTTTTTCAGAGCAGTTCACATCTTCATAGTTTGGCCAACTTTGCGAGGATTGGCATAAGAGTAAGGAGCATAGTTCTGACACAAAAGCTTACCCACCAATCTTCCAAATTTCAAGTTACTCTTCCAGTGCATAAGATGCTACAGTTTTGCAGGGAATGATCACCTGAATTGTCTGAAATTGCAGACCAATGGGTTTTTCTCTAACCTCATTCATGGAAATGCCTAAAGAGTTGTGTCTGAAATTGGGTGGTGTGATTGTGTATGGGAAATCCAGCTGCAGACTGTCAGAAAATGTCAGCCCAGTTGTTTATTTTCCTTGTTTTTCAGGGCTTCATAAGAATTGCCAGGTAGCCCTAATAACTGGCAAAGCTATGAGTTCTGCCAGTGATAATGTTATTGATGCAGCTACCAATGTTATTGGCTTTCTAACAATGCACATTGGCTAAAAATGATTAGCGCTCTTCTTTCTGTGTTGTCAGGATTCAGTGTAGGTTTTTTTACCTGCTAACCAAAGACCAATCTTAATGATGCCTGACACATAACATCAGGCACACAAATTCATCATTTACATGAGTAGCAATGCTGGAAGTTGAAGGTTTGATGTGTTTCTCAACTGTTTACTCTTTGTGGTATGCAAACATTTTATATGGTACGCTGTCATGATATAGTTTGCTCCTTTATACTGAGATGCACATGAGAGTTATTCTAGAAAAATACAGGGAATAAGAGCTTAGCAACTACTGTAAGTGGAAAATTTAAACGTGATTCAGCTTTTAATTAAGAGAGTCATTCTCTTTCATCTCTCTGCTAGACGTAATTCTAGCTGGTCCTTCATTAGGACAGCTTTCATCAGTGTGATGATAAAGCCGTGTTTAAGAAATTACTTAAGATTCGAGTTCAGTATGAATTTTGTTTGCTGTCTAAAAACGTGTTGCATTTTTCAAACTATGGAATTTCATTGAACATGTCACAAAAAATGTGTTTCTTCTGTTTGGTTTTTTTTTTTTTTCTTTTTGGGGGATGCGATAGTGTTCTGGATGCCAGAGCCACTCGAAAACCCTTCAAATACGCATGATGTCTGTCACACACAGTTATGAATTGTTGAAGGAAACGTTGAGAGTAAATTGTGTTAGCAGAGGTGGATGTACTATTACATAATTTATTGCAAGCAGTGTTTTGTAAAATTAATATAAAATTTAATGTAGTCTTTAAAGGTTTAGAGGGAAAAGATGGATTGCGTCAGATCCATTTTGTTTTGTTTCCTGGTTAGCGAATTCCAGCTGACCGCCTAGGAAACCCACACCTCATTACCATATTTTGAAACATCTGTTAAGGAAAATAGATCTGATTGCCAGAATTCATCTTCCTTTCAGAAGTGCCAACTATGTGAACAGAACCATTATTGCTTAGGCAAGGAAGACCATGTTCAGCTTTTCTGTCATCAGCCACATTAAGGTTTTATTTGGTTCAGAATGTATGTAATTAATTGAGGGAAGCTATTCATACATTGTTATCCTAATTAATGAAACATGAGTATTTCTCCCTTGTATTTTATCTGAGAAATAATTCTTGGGTATCAGCAATAGTCATCTTAATTCCACATTTTAACGGCTTGCTACCTGTTAACATTATACTTAAGACATCAGAGCTGCCAGGCTGTAAATGAGCTTCCATCAGAAACCAGATGCTGAAGTTGTGTTTTACGTGAAGGGAGACGGTGTCCTTCTGTCCATGCTTCTGGGCCAGTGGCTCACACACTACTTGTAACAGCGTGCACCGTAACTACCTGCCTCTCAAAATACCCCCTGCAGGAACAATACCTCCCTTAATTCTAGTCATTAAAGAATCCAGTAAGTCTTTTAAAAGGTACTTATTTAAGACCTGTTTCACAAAAGCAGTGAAATGTTAGCCCTTTATATTTGCATGCTTTTTTCTTTTTTTTTTCCCTAACCTTGCTTATTGCAAGTCTCTGTGGCCTTAACAGAGATTCAGTTATTGACATGTAGGTAAGTAGAAGATGATGAGGCTCTAGAGGACATCTGTTTTCTCCTTATTTCCTAGTGTAGATAGCTGTGTAAGCACACTGTGCCTACGTACCACTTTCCATTTCATTCTCTGGCTTCAGTTTCCTAATTAGAACAGTGTGCTCACACGGAAAATGAAACGCGAAGCATTTAATGCAATTTTCTCCTTATCCGCTAATGAGACAATGATGACTGGGAAGAAGGCAGAGCGCCACTAATGCATAACTGGCCAGCTCTCCCATACTGGTACACCTACCTTACGGAGTCCTGGGATGGATGGCACAGCTTTGTGCTGTGAATGTATTGCAGGGTTGTATTGGGTAGCAGGGTGATGGGTGCTTTGAACTCATCTAAGTACAGGCTGCTGCCACTGCCTTAATACCATTGCTGATCATGCAACTGTGTGGTCAGTTAAATTCAGGAAGGGATCCAGCAGAAAAGTAAGATGGGGATGGGCTTTGTTTTCAGCTGGATCAGTTCTTGATCAGATTCATCACACTGCTACACGTTAGCTGGTGTTGGCATGAGGAGAAGGGGAAGGAGGGTAAGGCATCAGCACCTGAATTTTTACCTTGGTGACAGAAGCTTCATGGTACATGAAGATTAGCTTTCAGATGTTCTTTTCACTTTCCTCCTTTGAATGTATGTATGCTTTTGTAACGTTTTTCTCTTTGCTGTTTCCCCTTATACTTTCATCTCTTCCCTGTGCTTCTTGATCAGTCAACTGTGCATCTGAGTGTGAATTTATCACATTAGCTCTGCATGTATCTCTAACCCCTGCTAGAGTACCTTTCTTTATACTACATGTTAAATCCATGCCTGGATACATGGATCACTAGCCCTCTCCTGCCTTTTTTCCACCTGCTTAAAACCCTGCCACCTGTGCATAGGCATCGCCTGCTCTGAGCCCTCAAGCATTTCCAGGGTCAGCATAGCAAGACAAGTCACACCTTTATATTGTAATGGGAGTGTATTTGAAGGGGTGAAAGGAAGTACACCTTGAACGGATCTAACAGCTTCCCACAGACACCAAGAGGGGACGTTATTGCACTTCTTTCCATCATCTTCCCTGGTTCTCCTGGTCACACAGTTCTGTTCAGTACCTTGGGCCAGCTCTGATGCCTGTCCAGCCTCTCCTTGAAATGTTTCATTCCCCTGACCTATTAGGAAACTCACCCAGCAGGTAGATAAGAGAGAGAGCAGAGAAGGTAGGTAGATCCCGGACAAGGAAAGGAGAAGAGTCTCGGGGCTGGGTGTGGGATAGCGGATGGGAGGAGCAGGAGAGGAGAGATGGGAAGTGAGACCTTACACTTTTGGTAGTGGTTTGGTTTGAGTATCCTTATTGCCAGGCTGACCTCACTGCTGGGGTCCCGTTTGACAAATTATCAGCTGATTGCAAAAGCAATCAAGTGCGTGACATCTGTATAGGTTGGTACCTATTGTTAGCGCACAGCCAAGCCTAGCCTACTCTGTAACTGTGCAAATATTGGTGAGATGTTGTCCTATTGCTCTTAGGAAAGCAGGTAACACAAGGAGTTGTCAGTAGTCCTTAAAAAGGCCAACAGAGTATAATCCCAAAGTCCCCTGCCCAAGCTCTTAGTGTCCTCAGTAAAGTGGTCGCATTTCTCTTTCCTTGCCTTTCCACCTCTTCCCACTGCTGCCTGAATAATTGCTGCTCCTTTTAACGCAGCCAGTGCTCTGTCAGGTGAAGCACCTAAAGCAGCAACTGTAGCAATCACAAAGTGGCTTTGTAACAGCACGAGTGGCACTCATCAGTCACTTGTAAATTACTCTCCAAACACCTACTCTGTGTGTGTGCGTGCTCTGCCTTTGCTGTTTGGATCCAGAGGACCTGATACCACCACCCACTTTAAGAGAAGGTGCCTGTATCTGCAGACCAGGTGGGCCAAAGTTGAGGCCCCTGGCCTGATTTTGGTGTGCCATGTCACCACATCCCCCCACCTGCTTTTCAAATCTCTACGTTTGAACTTCTGCATTTTTGATCTCTGTAACTAATCCGGGGGAGGTTGCTAATCTCAGATTTGTTGTTTGTGTGCAAGCCAAGCCTTCTGAATGGTTTGGCAACATATAGTTATGTCATGTCTTTAGGTTCTGCTTTACATTTGTTAAAAAAATTTATCCTTTGTTTGTGGTCGTCTTCTGAAGGCTTTCCCCCCATGATGCAAAAAAGGAGCAGTAATTAACTGCTGCTCCAGCCACATCAGGCACCACAGGAGAGGGACTGCAGTGTACTGTCACAGCTGTTGGATTGCTTTACTCTTCTGGGTTCAGGGCTTCTTTTGAAATGTTCTTAGTATTTCTGTTTCACTAGCATAGGTGAGTTGGATCACCTCTGGCAGCATGTTTAGCACTCAGATACTAAAAATAGCCAAGACAGGGCGACATTCATATATCTCTCCTTCTTCTGTATTAGTGATGGACAACGTGGCTTGTAACTCTATTGGTGCTTATAATAAAAATACGTCACTTTACTACTTTTGTTTAAGAGACACAAAATATATTGTTAGACATTCCTTAGAGAAATGTACCTTCATGATACAATAAGATAAATGAAAAAAAGGGAGGTGAGGAGAGAACGTGGCCTATTTTCATGCTTCCCACTGCTCAAATATGGGATGTAGGGAGCTGGTTTGGGGGATGGAATGAGGTGGCAACTTCTAGGTGAGCATTTACCCAGAAGAAAGTGTATTTTAAATGGGCTTGCTTGCTTGCTTGCTTAAAAGAAAAAGAAGACATGCTTTGTTGGTTATGGAGCTGGAACGGGAAAAGCATGACTCACTAAGACCCACATTTTTCGAAAACCTTTTTTCCAATGGCAGTCAAGTCTTCATCCTCTGTGTCTGTGGGAGCAATTATTCTTCACTTGTCTGCCTATTTGGGTTGAAAATTCTTCTCTTAGTGACAGCTATCTGTTACTTAACATTTTTGCGATTTCCCCCAAAATGGGACTCCTGATTCAAGAGGGGCCTCTTAGTGAGGCTGCTTTTTTAAATAACAAATAGGGCTAATAAAAACCAGTCTTACGGAGGATGAATGTGAAGACTGGTGGAATTTCTATAGCCTGATCTCAGCTATATGGAAAATGTAGAGAATCTGAATGCTCAGGCACATATCTGAAAAAATGAAGAGATCACTTCCCTACCTCAACGTAGTCCTGGGGACTGGGACTGGTGGTAACTGTTGTTGCTGTCTTTTGGACATTTTTTTGTTTTCTTGGAAGAAAATCCTGTTTTTCATGATCTCGGCTTCTGCGTCCCCGTCTCGTCTTTGAGAACTTTCTCTGCCTTCCCCTGTGCAACTCTCTGGAACACGTTGTGTGGAGATCATACTTAGCTGGCACGCTTAGCATGCTCCCATTCACCAGGAGTCAGGAAAAAAAGGGCTTATATGCAACACCCCAACCTATCTTGGACATATACTTTGCACCTATAGGTAAGGTGGCAAATTTTGCTTAAGATGATGTTTTCTTTCCCTATCATGGCTACCATTAGATTTTCTGGAGGCTGAACTTCCTGGGAAATTCCCCCTGATGCTTCCCTTCTTATTTGGATGTCAGACAAAGTTTGGAAGTAAAATGTTGTTACTACTTTTTATTTGTCCCCCATTTCACATTCACATTACCTTTTCCTCCCCTCTTTTTGCTTCTCTCTCTAAAGGTTGAGAGTGTCTAAAGTAATTTATGCTCCTGCATTTTGAATTTTTCTGAACTGTTTATAATGTGATTGCCAAATGCTTTTGTGACTGAAAGAAACTACAGAGAACCCAAGGGTGTAATATAAAACACTCCAAGTGACTTGAAACCAAAAAAGGGCTGGATTGAACTTACCATCAAGATTTGGCCTTTCTGTAATTCTATGGGACTGTGAAGGTCTACTGGGACAGAAACATTTTTTTTTTTTAAATTCTGTTTGTAATACAGTCAGCACACTAGGGTGCAAGTCCATTCCTGAGTATACTGCAGCTCAAATAATAATAACCTGTATTTCTATGTGTCTAACCTGCAGGTTACCTGCTTGAAAAATAGAATGTCATTCAGCAGCAGAGTGGGTTGTATATGTGTGTGAGTAATAAAAAGAAAAATTTTCCTGGGAGCCCCTCCATTGTCTGTTCCCTCTCCCTCAGTAACCCCTCCTTCACCTTCCTTACCTCTTATTTTGTTTGAGCTATCTGAGGGGGCAATATGTATTTTTAAGGAGCAGTGCTTTTAGAGGCATGTGGGGTTATCTGAGGGCAAGGGCTTTACATATGAAAATACAGTGCTACCAATAAAATTGTCTGCTTTGTGTTAATCAGCTGCCATGAGCTATTACATTCACTTAAAAAATCTATTCCTTCTTCCCTCGGACTGAAAACAGGAGGGGGTTGAATTCTTAGCAGTGGCAAAGAAGAATTGCTCTGAGTTAATTTTCATTACCTGCTTGATTACTATTACTTTCTGAAATCATATTTTAACATTAAGTATTTGTCTGTCCTGTGCAATAAAAGCCACATGATTTCACAACACCGTAGGGCACTCTATGGTAAACTACATCAATGAACATACGATAGCTATGTCTATACATTTCCTCCTCTAGAAGTGAAAGGGAGTGTTTTACTGTCTCTGTCACTGTTTGTGGAGCCACAGGGAGTTGGCTTCTGTACGGTGGAGCAAAGCAGTGGGCCAGACTACTTTCTTTGGATATAAGATATGGCTTTAAATCAAAATACATACAGTTTCTGCTAACATGTTGAGCATTGGATTGGAGTGAGATTCCAGTGGCCTGTGGTAAAATGAAAATTTTGCCTCTAGTTTCTTGGGAGCAAGATTTATTCCTTGGTAAAGAAAGCAGAGCTGTACTAAGTCCTTATCTAATCTCTGCAAAATGTTACTGTCCAAGGGATGCTTCAGGGTGTCTCACACCTTGTCTAAGCTCCACGGACCCTCTAAATTTGGATGCTCAAGCTTTTAGTAGATCTGAGACCATTAAAATTCAGCAGTATGCACTGTGTGAGAAAACAATAGAAATGTGTTGTAAAGTAATCTTTATTCTTTCTCTGGGGAATTTCTCAGGTAGCTTAGGGTTCAGAGGGATGGGCTGTGCTGGGTTAAGCTGCATCAATAAGAACATTACTGCTTCCAGGTGTCCACCAAGCCATGAGAGACCAGCAGGTATGTGGTGGAGAGGCAGAAGAGAATGCTGTTCTCCTCAGCATCCTGCTGAGGACTGGTTAAACCCTGCAGCCATATCCAACAGACTGAGGGTAGTTTAAACTAATGCACTGAACTTGTGAACTTCAGTGTCCAGAGAGCCATTGGTTTTTTTTGCATGTTGTTTCTGCTGTCCTTGCTGTGGAGATAGTAATTGCTAAGAGGGTGGATGTCCGAGAATGTAATATCTTAAGCTTCAGCACTTTAATACCACAGAGTAAGTCTGTGGGAACACTGCAGGAGATCAGATCCACAATTTAGAAACACTGGTAGACTTATTTCTTCTGCTCATAATATCACGACTAAATGTTATATCCCTTTTGGGTATGTTTGTTGTTGTTTTAATTTTCACACTGGAAGTATATAATTTAGTGTGCAACTTTTTATGATTGCTTTCTCTTAAAACACATTCAGTGTATTTGCTATGAATACAAATGTACAATGCAGAAAGTAAGCGCTGTAGTAGACAACAAAACCTATCTATCATTATTTATTCACTCAGCAAAGCTATAACAATCGTTTACTACATAATAGACCAAAGTTATTCCTTTTGTTCCACCATTTATTTTTACTGAGTTATACCAGGGGTAAATGTGAACCAATAAATCTGTGTAATAGCTCCTCACCTGCTAAGATGTAACACAATTCTAAAATTATTCAGATGTGTTTCGGTTGATGATACAGGACTTTGCTGTCTGTTGCTGTGATTCTTTCACATCTGTCAGATCACGCTTTGTTTAGTTTCATGGAGCCAAATGATGATGGGTTTTATGTTACTGGTTCCATTGTTGTTATGTACCTTTTTATGGTTACTAGCTTGCTCATTAATACAAGATAAAATAAACCATGAAACTACAGGAACAGCTATACCAAAGATTAGATCAGAAATGGAGAGGAGCCAAACCTTGAACTAAGACATCCTTCTCCACTTGAGCATGTTTACAGCTGTGATCAGACTCGGAGGGGGAGCTGTGTAGCACAGCTATTGCCCAAAGAAACCTTATTTCAGCACTTTGTGTATTCCTGGAATATCCAAGGTATCTGCCACTGAGATGGGGTTAGTACATGGTGGCAAGAGTTTAGAGAGAAGGATTGAGGAGTATGCAAGCATACATTACAGAGACTGTAGAAGAGCTTGTGATGCCACTTTATATTGTCTCTGTTTAGTGGAAAAATCAGAAAGGGGATCTATGCCAATGTGCTTGCAAATCCTATTCTTTTAGAGCCAGCTAGACACCAGCTGTGTGTGTGCAAGATACTGTGATTGTTCTTCCTTCACTACTTGCTGGGAAGTGGAGATCCCTAATTTTATCTTCACCCTATGCAGAAAATCAAGATTATCTTCCTTTTTCCCCCATAAGAAAATTCTGCCAGTGCTCCTGATCCTTACAGACACCGTCCTTGGCCGTCTTTTTGTTTGAATTCTTGCCTTTGGTAATAGACACTCCATGAAGTTGGAGTGGCATGTGGCAATCCAACAAAAAAAAACCAACCAAACAAACAAAACCCCCCAAAACACCACTCAATAAGAAAGGCAGACAAACTTTTCCTGTGGGAAATTCTCCCTTTCACAGGTTTTTCAGCATTTCTTTGGAAGACAGAAATGGCTGGTAGTCTGCCAGATACCGACTGAAATATCTAACTTAATTTTTGTAGGCATCCACCAGTTAGTTCACTAAGGGCTGTCTTCTTTTAATTTTGTTACTCTGTGTATGGCACTTAGCTTAATAAGTTAGGCGGGTACATTTTTTTTTTCACAGAGTATTTTATTCAGAGACGAAGCGTCTTTCAGTGCTGAGTCTCCCCACTCAACTTTTGTGAAAGTTATATGTGAAAAAACTTAAGCTGACCTGCCTGATCTCATAGAGAGTGTAGTGCTAACAGTGTCATGTGAACACCAAGCCAAATACAGAGATCCCTCTGACTTGATAGTCCCTGGTGTTACTTTAAACTTTCCAAACCATTGGACCTCAGGACCTATTAGGCAGCTCTTTTGAGTACATGAAATTACAGTGGGTTATCAAATCAAAGCCCAGATAGTCTGAAAAGCAGAAGTCAGCATAAATCTGACATGCCCAAGCCTCCAAACTATACTTCAAGGTATAACCTTACTGTAGATAATAAAATCTTACCAGAAATAAATGGGTCCCATTACTTCTTTTTTCCCCCATTGTCAATATGAAATTCTGATGATAGTCGCTTTATTGCTCTGCATGAAGCTGCATATATTATTTAACTAGTACGAAAGATTTCCATCTATTCAGCTACGTGGGCAGCTTTCATATGATAAAGTTTTATTCTGGCAGGGGAGTATTGTCAAGCTTTACTTTGGTTAAGTACTTTAAAAGAAATTCTATAATCTGTGTGAGTCTGCATTGTAAAATTCTGGTTTGCTGCCTAGATATTATTTCCACTAAGGCTATCAATGCAAGAAACTTTTGCGGTAATCTTTAGCACGTTTACTATGTAAATCAAATTATAAGTAGAAGGTAAACTCTTGCTAGGGCTTCTGAAAATATAGGTGTGAAATGGATTTGAAATCAATGTTAAGACTAACTTACAGAGTGAAGAACTTTGCTGTCTTACAAAATCCTGTATATACAGCTGTAAATCTCCAGTTCATAGCACATTCTGTTTTGGTGTCCTTGCCACTAAAATCATTTCATCATTTATAGGCACTACTATAAATACTGCTTTGGTTTACTAGCATACATTTTATGGTGTTAAAACTAACATCAAGTATTAATAAAACTTGAAGTGAGATCAGTTTTCTGACAGAAGGATACTGGAGAGAAAGGACTTGTGGCGTGTCATCCTGCTATTGATAGTTGTCATGGCACCTATTACTTTGTGGGTTTGGGCAGAGGAAGTGAACATAAAAGATTTTCAGCCCTGGCACTTACTTCAGGTGTGTTCTTGTCTCTCAGGAGAATCAGTAGCATACAATTTTCCAATCTTTATTACAGTAAGGTAATAAAGGCACTATCTGAGGCACTATCACAGTGGAAATAATAAGCAGAAAACACCATTTCAGGAAACAAAGAGTTCTGACTGCTTTCGCATGAGTTTCTAGGAGGCAGAACTTGTTCACCCTTTTAAAATCCTATACCATGCTCTAGAAAGAAGACACTGATAATGGGGCAGAATAGCTCATTTTAGTTCTGTTGAGCTCAGGGTTCAGATTTGTCTTGACTGCAGTGAGATACTTATTACTACATTTCATCAGATAGACAGTTTTTTTTCTGAAAGATTGAGGAGTTCAAAGGCCTCTGTTCCATTCTTTAATGTCATTGTAGTTGCTTTGGAGGGCATGGTGGGACAGCACAATACTTCTCAAGTCTGCTAGAGCTATGGACGAAATATATTTGGTATATCATGAGTCCTTTTGCACCCTTTCCCTCATTCTCTTCCAAAGTCACTGATAGTTCAGGAATCTAATACTTCTTTTCAGGATAGTCCCGTTGTCACCAAGATCCTTGTGTACTTTGAAGTGGACTGCACTTCAGATTGTGACCTCCATCAGATTGTGATCCCTCTCAGCATTGACGATGCTGCACCTGCTTTTCCATCATTCACTTTTCCACTTCCTCAGATCAGCCATGTAGCTTCATGGTTGCTTCTGCTCTGTATTGTCTTCAGCCCTGTTCTTGACCACCTCATTTCTCGACTGTGAACTTGGACTTCTCTTTGTAGGCAGTTCTAGTAGTGCCTGCTGCTTCTTTCTGCTGAACCCTCACTGATCGTGTCTCTGAACTTCTGGTAACGCAATATTCTCAGGCACTCCAGTGCAGGTCTTCGTTTTCCCACATATGATTGAGGGTCAAACTTTACTCTTTAAGTGATTGCCAAGAAGTAAGGAGAACAATGATGAGTCAGAAGCTCTATAAAACCAGTAGCATAGTAAAGTTTAACTGTTCAATGAATTAGAATAATGGGAACAATCATAAAGCCTTTAGTGCAAGAATGGTCGTCTTGTTTATAAACACCTGCCACAGTGGGATCTCCCATTTCTTGACTGTAGTGCTTTGGTTTTTTTCATTAAAAAATAATAATTTATGAAAATAGCACAAGCACTCAAGCTGAAGACTGAGAGTCCATGGAGAAATTGCAATCGGAGAAAGAATCTTAGCTAGATAACACACTCCCATTTTGTTTTTCTTCTTCTCGTTTGACATTTTCTTTTGGACTTTATTGGGATGAAATAAGAGAAGGTGGTAAAGGTCAGAAAGTTATTGCTTATTTCTGAAATTGATGCTTCTGTGTTGCTGTAGAATCTGTTTAGAGACCTGGATTATGGCAATTTGCAGCACTGGCCAATGAATTGAGACTTGGCAGAGTCTCTGATTTTTCTATAAATGTTAGCCACATAGCATAAAGTTAGCTTCCATACATATCCTTCTATTTTATAAAACAGAATGAGCAATGGCAAAAATACTTCAAGAATAAACTACTCTACAGATCATACTGATGGTTTAACCACTTTGAACAGTGCTGAGGCTACACTGACTGCACTCCAGTTTAATTTTCTTCCCTGTGCTTTTCTAGAATAGGAATTAAAACTTTTTTTAAAGAGCATAGCAGATGTGTCTAAAGAAAGTTTTAGCATTTCCCCAAGAACTCCTAATTTTTCTGAGAAAGTGGAAAGAAGAAAAGGAGGAAGAAAACATTGCAAAATAATAAAGTATGTTTTAAAAGTTTAATTTCACCTCAGAAGAAATATCACAGGCAGCAATAACCAAAAGAGTTTGACTAACACACCATTAATCAATGTGAAAGGAGACAGAAAGAAAACATCCAAAGAGAGAAATAAACTTAAGATGAAATATATCATTAGTCTTCTCAGTTCTTGGAAGAGTCTCAAGGGCAATATTTTCTTCAAGAATTACTGGAAAAATGTAATGGAACATGTAGTCTTATTAACCTTACTTCAGGCTTTTTCTTTTTGATGTGAAAATCTGATAGCGCTGTGTCAGAAGCATCTATTACAGGCTTGTCCCTTTCAGTTCATGACTCCTGGGCATCAAATTTTATGTAATTCTATTTATTATCAGTATCAGCAGCAGAGACAAAATTCAAAGACAACATACTGTTGTAACGCTCCCTTCCCAAACTTCAGGCGTGCACTTAGTAAATCTTCTTGAGAACTACGCACGTGATTTTTCTAGGGTCTGAATGAAGGGTATTGTAAAGGGGGTATTGCAGATGGAGAAGAAGCAAGAAGTAAATAGGTATATATATGTATGTTGAATTTCCTGAGATAGATTGACCCCTGAATTTTGCCTAATTTACTTCTGCTGTAAGTCTTCTGTTCAATGTCTTAAGGTTCTCTTTTATTGGTTCATTTGTGGGTGTATTACTGGCAAGCAGCTATAGATGGAAATCCATAATCATATGAATGCTCAGGAAGCAGCTAAAGGCTGGAGCAGCTACAGGTCTGGGAAATGGCCTTTACAATTACAAGGGAGGCAAGATGAGCAAAGGGGAAAGTAATCATCTCTCATCTGACCAACAAAATACAAACAGACAAATCTGAAGAAAAACTCTTCTTTCTAGGTTTGAAACAGATGCAATAGCACCTAGTGCAGACTAGGAACAATTTCTATGAATTTAACTTAATTGTACTGTCTGATAAGATAATTTGAAAGACAAAAATAGCTGGCACCTGTGAAGCAGAAGGGGGAAGTGACAGTGGTTATCCTTTCCAGAAAGGGCAAAGAGACAAGCGTGTGTCACTTACAGAACAGCATGCATTAACAAGATCTGGATGTGGGAAAATTGGTCCTACACTGTAAAGCATAACGTGCTCTTTATAGAGGTATGCTCACTCCCGGGTATTTTGCAGGCTTGTCTCTTGGAGCTGTATCCTAGGCCTTCCTAGAGGATCAGGATTAAGTCAGAACTGGAGCTCTGTGATGGTGGTGTGGTGTTGCTGTCCTCCTCTATCAATTTGCCTTCCTTCTGATGTGTAGAGATAGTTTATTTTTGCACACACATTTTCTCTGAAGGCAACATAGAGAGTGAATAGTAAGCACATTATATTTGGGAACACTGAAATAAGGTGAATGAGAGCACTGAATCCTTCCCATCCCCATACTGCATTAAGTATTTACAGTGGTCAGTTCATGTAACCTAAAGTATTTTAAATTCATATACAAAGTCATTCAGAAGCTGTAGTCTGTACATCTTAATCCACATAAAATTGGTCACAAACTGCTTTGCCTTTTGCAAGACAGTCTCCATCTGCTACTTACATGAAGGAACTTCACATTTTTCATTGATTTTTCCTTGTTCTTCCATAGAGAAGGTCTTAATTTTGTAGCTGTGGACAGTTCTGTGAATCTTTCATTTTAAAAATAATTACTAGTTTTAAAAGACTAGCGATTCCTATTAAAACATACACACACAAACGCACGAAGAGCACAGAGCATTGAATATTTTTCACACTGACTATAAGCTAACTGCAACTATGGAGCATGTCTACTTAAGAGACCCAAGCGTCTGGTGTCATCTGCTGGTGCTTCTAGCGGCCCCTCCAGGTTTCGCTCTGGTGTAAACTGGATTGTGATTAGTGTAAGGAGGCAAGAGCATATGCAGAGATCTGTTCTAAATTTGTTTGACCTTTACCCGAACTAGTCATGACTAATAAAGAAAATCCTCTTTACCATTGAGCATATATTGCAAGTGAACAGTTAAGCAGAACGTACATTTTTAGAAACCTTTTCTCGTGTCATCTTGGATTAGTATAGATTTTTATGTCTGTTTGGACAGCTAAATCTGGGAAGGCCACTCAGCAAAAGCACATAACTTTTTGCACAAGGTTTTGTGGGAGAGGCAGCTTCACATTAAAGTGATATATTATCATTTTGTAGGAGAATTTTTGTGATTACATTTGAATTTCCCAGCCACTGTAACTCTTCAACTTTCCTGAAAGATGAGATGGAGGAAAGAGAATTTTACTCTTTAGCATAAGCATGATTTGGTCAAAAGGGTTATGTCTACGTCAGCTTTTTAGTTTGCATCAGGAGGGCACTTTTGATGCAAGTCTCCCAACTGTCCCTACACACTGTGCTTTGGTTTGCAACGTGGAGCTGCCTCAGAACATGTGAGCTGCTTTCCTTTGGGAGGAAACTATGCTGGAAGATTTGCTCCAGAGGTGTGGTGTGCATTCGGTCAGTGGAGTCCTATCAGGGCTAGTCTGAATTGAATAGCTGCAAAATGAGAGTAATGTAGACGTGGGATCTCCAGTTACAAGTGTGTTGCTCCATGGAGCCGCTCTTGCTGGTGTGCACAACTGGCTAAGGTAGGGATAGCCTTTGCGATCTCAGGTGCTTAGGATGTTCGTGTCGGCAGAGATTCCCCTGACTTCCATCTGAGTAATAGAAAATAATTTATGGCTCATATGGCGGTATATGCTGGGGCAAAGAGTAGAGCATTAAAAGACGTGTATAACCTAAGGAGGCGCAAGGACGATTACAGTATGGATAGTTTGAGGTACATTTTTAAAACACAAATATGTGCTGTAGGGAGCTGCCTGTCCTGGTTTGACATAGATGAATCATTCCAAGCACTGGAGCCATCTGCAGACACCTAATCCTGGATAGTCAGTTCAGCAGAATTAAGAGCTAGTTATTAAGTTTAATCACCAATGTTTATAGAGATTAGTGCTCTTGGGTACCACTGATGTAGATATCTGATATACCACCCAGTGACGTACCAAGTGAGAACTTGATTTCTCAAGGCTCATTATGTAATTAGTTCATATTTTTTACTGGGTGTTTTTTACTGTAATGGCTTCATATCAGCTGCAAAATCTGTAACGTAATTTTCACAGATAAATTATCAGAGAGTGCAGAAATTCTGCCGTGCTAATTAAGTGTAAGAAATGTACTCACTGCATTTGTGAATATGCATATCATTTCATATGAGGTTGCTTGCAAATGTATTAAAGGAGTTTATGTCGGTAAGTATGTAATCATGTTTTGGAAAACTTACAGTTGTTTTTACTATGTTCTTGTGCTTCTTTTTCTGTAAACGTGTGGCTGCATTATACACTTGTGGAATAAATTATTTATTCATATGAGGATAAATTCTGCTACTCCCTCAAGCCTCCAACTAGGAGCATATTGCAAAGGTAGTTTACCAAAATCAAACGAGTTGCTCATAGATTTCATGCCCTGGTTCTTCTTTGGTCTGTTAGCTTGCTCAGACCTTCCTCCCACCCGTTCTGCGGGTGGCAGTGGGGAGGGGTACCGAGTCATCTCCTGGTCTCCTGCACAACCCGCTGTGCAGATGCCTCAGCAAAGGGGAGTCTTGGGCACCTTCTCTATCCTTTTGCTTTTGGCATAGACCAGGCCAGGAGAGAAAACAAATGTTTCTCTTTGCAGCTTCTTACAGATAAAGAGGCTTTATTCATCCTCGTGGCCAACTTTGTTGTTGTTAAACAATCCAGTCCAGTTACCTGAAAATGTCCAGAGTTACTGCTCCCATCCTTGTGCTGCAATGCAGATGTACAGTACGGACACCACATGGCCTCTGCCCATCTCTTTCTGTGCTTTATTTGGAGGGGGGAAAGGGTGCGGCAGGGCAGAAGGGTAGCCTATAATGAAGTGGTCTCTGACAAATCCCCTTGGGCTTGACCTCCAAGATGGATGTAATCATATAGCTTATTTACTCTCAGTTAATAGAGTCAGTGTTTAACATTCATTGTATTTGATTAATGAAGGTTTTGCTATTCCTTTGCTGAAAGAAAGGACAGATGTGTTTGCGGTCCACTGCTTCCACTTAAACAAACACGAAATCAAGTTTCGAATCTTATTCAAGGACGTACTGCATCAAGGGGACAATATATAGCCTTCAGTCTGAAATCAGCTGTCAGAAGCAGAAAGTACTATGTTTTTTTAATCATAGGTGAGAGAGTAGCTGTCCTTGAGCGTCTAACTTTCCATACCATTGAACACTGCCCAGTGTTCATATTCAGTGGGAAGAAGCAACAGCCCTGGAAACCCAAGGTTGGTTCAGCCTTTGTATTCTTCACGTTCATCAGCATAATATCCCACGTCCCCTGCTTCAGGTTCCCTTTCAGGTGTTCAGTGCCCGCAGCAGACACGGTCTAATCTGAATGATAGCTACCGTCTCATGTTTAATTTGATGTGCAGTACTGACTTTCAGACGTGGCATGTAATTTACTGCCATTTACAGCAGCTCAGGTCCTGTACACCAAACATGCAAATGTATTAGTTTATTCTTCCCTTCACCTGCTTCATTTACAGATTTATGATTATTATTTTCCACTGACTCCTGCAAAGTGTCCATATTAAGGATTTGGTAACCATTTAAGTCTTTAAAACAGAGACTGCTTTATATCGTATTAGCCAGCTTCAGTTAGATGCCAATACCCTGTACATCTGCCTTTCATCCTCTAACTATCCACTGTTGCTGGTAGTACATTGCTTGCTTTTGAATTAGAGACAGGAGGCAGCTCAGACACTGTCTGTAAATCTATCCACTTGCCATAAGCACGGAACTGGTCTTGCGAGACTCAGGCTCATTTGCCCATTCGGGACAAAATCAGAGCAAGGATGGCACAGTTGCTTACCATGAGATTGACTTAAAAGAAAGAAACTTGATTTGAAACAGTAACACATGGTTTTGTTTGTGAAAGAACAACAGGATGATGAAGTATTATTTTAATAAACATGAAGCATATCTCAAAAGCAAAATCTCTTTTTTATCAGACATGTCCCATGTGTAGAAGCTTAGTATTGTAGTGTAGAAACTTAGTATTGTAATAAAATAAGTAGAAATATTCAGTCATTCATGTTGCTAATAGGCAGATGTCCGCATTGGCCGCACTTTAAAATTGTACACCAGTGCTCTCTCATATTTGTAGCTCATCTAGTAAATACAGAGATTGTCACTAAAGTAGCAGCTTCAACACTTTTGTCTAATTTGTTAGCTCTAATGAAAGCTCCTTGAACTGAAGAAATTCTGACTTTATTTACAAGAAAGTAGGCAGCATCCACAATAGTGCCACCACTGCTGACTCTTCAGCTGATGATGCTCGTGTGTGCATTCCTGCTGCTGAAAAGGTTTAACTGGAAGTGAAATTGCCTGGCATTTTTCAGATATTGCTACCAAGTAAAACTTGAAAAATAGCAGAAGGATGTCTTCGTGCAGGCTTGTGCTGGACAGAGTGACTTACTTTCTCTGCATAGATAGCCTACTCGTTTGTCTGGGTAGTCAAGGGCCTACAGTGGCGTTCATTTCTCATGTGCATCTGGTGACGTGACAGCTTATCCACGTCCAGTATTTCCAAGTCAAGAGACAGGGGAATTAAGTTACCTGAACAGTTCCTATCAGTAGCAGCTTTTGTCACAGATTTTGACTGATACAGGCCTCTCCTATTGTTTGGTCTTATCTCAGCAGAATGCGATGCATGCGACCCCGTAAGGCTTATGTGGCTTACAGGTTCCTCCACAGAGACGAAACCATCACTGGGCTTCCCATTGTCGTATTTGGCTGTTGAAAAGAGGAACAAGCTACAAAGCTTTGTCCTATGATACAAAGGCTTTTTTTCCTCCTGAAAAGAAAAATATATATAAAAAGATTTTCCTAGGAAAAAAGTATGACCTACATTCTAGATATGGCCAAGGATTTTCATATCACTTTAAGGCAAATGTGCTTAAACAGTCTTAAATTTATTTCAGTACAATTGGGAACGTGGGATAGACACATAATGTACTCTACAAATCATTCTGGTTATAAATAACTGCCAGTTCAGGTTTGCACTAAACTTTTCAAATAATTTCAACAGCTGCTAAAGCATGATAATGAATTGATTTAGGAAAAGTATCATATTTTTGCTTTATGTGTACTTACAAAGAACCTTATCATAGGGGAACCAGGTAAAGGACTTTCTGATTCCATCTTTATTTTAAAAAAGCTGACTGTAACTAACACATCCAAGAAATACCCTTGGTGTATTACTGCATTACATATCAAAAGTCATTCACCAGCAGAAGAATCAGCAAAAAATACAAAACATTATACGCAGCTTTATTTTCATCAAGAATTTGAATGTGGCAAGCATATTTACTGCTTCATCTTCCCTTACACCATCAGAATAGCTTTTGAGGAGACCAGATTTTCAGACAAATTCAGACTACCAAGTTATCAGAGGTAGGCATACTCTGAAGTTATTGTTTCTGGTGTTAATTATAAAAATAAATGGAATAAATGCCTCATTAAAAATACCAGCAAAGGAAGTGGACATACAGATACACAAATATTTTGGAATCTTCCAGTGATCAGAATCTGAATGAAATCGAAGATGTCTGAAAGAATGGGAAAAATGAAAGAATTGACAGAAATATTCATGGCAAGATGGGGGAAAAAGGTTCTTGTCCAGTCTCTGAATACTGAAATTGTACACGTCAGCTCTCTGTGCTTGGTGCAATTATTTTGCATCCTACTTATTCAAGACATGCAATTGTGACTGTATGTTATACATAAAAATTTGGAAGAATACAAAGAAACTGAAAAACTTTTTTAGACTTTATTCAGCAATATTTTTCAAGATGCCCATTTTCCACCACTAAAGTATATGAAAAATGGTGAGGAGAAATTACATCCTATTAAGTGTCAATAAAACAATGATAGAGCACTGAAATGGATTATTAAGAATCATTTACTATTTATAGGTTATCCAGAACAATACACATTTTGAACATTTTTTTAAGATGATAATAAGAGAGTTTTTGAAGCAGACACCTAACACAAAACTAAAATCACCACTCTGCGTGTGTGAATTTTTGTGCGTTTCTTTACTTGTTTTAAAAGGCTGTATTTGCCCGGTATTGCATTGCTGAGGAACAGCCTGACCTGTCCTTTTTATACATTGCCAAAGCAAAAACTTTACAGGAAATGCAGGAAATGCATAAACTGCCATTTTCTGGAATGTGTAATAGACCAGTCTAATACATGGCATTCCTACTTCAGGCTACTTCTCTGTTGACAGCTTCATGGGATTTATCCAGCTGTGATGGCTTCTTTATTTAGTTCTGCTTTTTCTAATTTCTAGCAGTGAATCCCAACAGAAAACGAGGTGTAGGGATATGAGAGACAAATAGCGTATGAAGTAATATGCTGACAAATCTGGTAAACTGCTTTCTGTGTTAAATATGGTTAGGCCTGGATGGAAACGATTAGCAAGCATTCATTTTTAGGGATTCCTACCAAATGTCAATATGCATGACAGCTGAGAACTGCCTGTTCTGGGATACAAATGCTACCATAGTTATTGTTTTCTGTTTCTGGCAGAAGAATACCATGTCTGTTCTGAATCTGCTGGCAATAATCTTATTTTACCAGAATGCCACATTCCAAAATTTCGTAACAGGGTTCCCAACTGTTTTTAGTGTTTAGAGCGCTGCTGTACATCCAAACCTGGCCTCCACCCAGCAGCTCTTATCACAGCCTGTGGAATACCAGAATGACCTGCACTGAAAGATGGGTTCGTCTGAATCTCTGATCACCTGCTGCATTGCCACAGCAGTACATGCTGCAGATGTCATGTATCTCTTGCTGGAACTGTGGAATAATCCGAGTGTACTTGTGAAGGCATGCGTGTCTTCAAGCAGTAAAAACCCAGCAGCAGTGCTGAATCAAAGCCACTTATGTTATTCCAGTTCTATATATCTTGTCTTAGGAAAAGAAGACCAGAATCAAGTTAATTTCCCTGGTATGGTAGACAAGATTCTTTATGATCTCTTCCCTGAGCGTCGTTCTTGTCCCTAATGTGCCTAATGCACTGTATTTGTGCTTGCATTTGGGGGGTTATCCTGCGGTAGTAGAACTCTTTAAAGGTGTCTTGAGAATTTTGACTGATACATCAGTGCTTGATACATATTTTGCACTGTAAGTCCCGTATGCAGCATCTATCTCAACCTCACGAGAAAGAGGAAAGAACATAACTTTGCCAGCTGCATGGAACATGGGAGCTGAATCTGGGAGTGTGATATAGCGCAGGTATTTCTTCAGACAGCTTGAATGCAGGAAAACCCAGTGCAGGATGATCTTCACAGTTACATTTTCAGTAGTGTACTGGGGTTGTCTGGTGTTCCAGAAGCTGGTATGCAAATCAGGTCCTGTGATACAAAAATCCTGAAAGAAGCTGCTAAAGTAAATTTTTATTATGGTTAGTGTTTCGCTTGACAGGATTTTGACTTTGAATCTAAGGGCATCCCATGTTAAAGCAGCGGTTAATTGTCAGCCTGCCACATCAGCATGTTCCACAGAAACCACTGCACAAACTGGTTGAGATGGGCACTGCGTGGCTCCAGACCCAGAGTGTGTTTGCAAAGTGCCTGACAGGTATGTGTGCAGGGTGAAAAGAGGTTGGATATCTTGAAAGTGTTTTGATAGCTCTGTGGTCTGGAGAAGCTTGTCAAATCATCTTTTTCTTAGTCCCAGTTTATCTTTCTTTAACTGAATTATGAGATATGAGAATATTCTGGGGTTTGACCTGCTTTTCAGTCTTATGGAGGACAAAGTATTCTAACAGGTGTGATCAGCGTGACCTTAGTGCTTGGGCATGAAATGGGCAATTAGAGTAAGTAAACTATAAAATATTCATAGCACATGATACTGTTGTGATTTTCTGGCAGATTGATCGCTTCAGTCAGGCTGAGGGGACTGGCTGCCAAGGATTTATATTGGCTAGCGAAAAGCACTCATAATAATAGGTCCTTCTGGTAAAAATGACAAAACCTGGAGGTCAAAGCACATAAAACAACAAGTGAAATAACAATTACTCTGCTGTGACTCTATTCTGTTCTAGGTGAGAACAGCTAGTCCAGCATGCTAAAATACCTGGCAGATGGTTGGTTGCTTTGCCCTGTGCAACACTGCATTAAGAGTGGGAAAAAATTTCTTCTTTTAAAATGAATTCCTGATAAGGAACTACTGGCAGAAAGGTTATAAGGTTATGGTAAAAGCTACTTCACAGAACTTGTCCTCACTAAAGAGTTAGTTTAAATTGCATACCCTCAAGCTAATGCCCCTCCAGTTAACGTGGCTGAATGAGGAAAGCCACCCTGTGAGTTAACACTGTAGCAATACAGAGTAGCTGTGTTAGTAGCTGATGTGGTGTGTTTCCTGAGCTGATTTCCCCTGATGGGCCAGCTAACTCCAGCTAAAAGTGTAACTATTCTTGAATGAGGGTTGCTGGTTTTTTGGTGGGTATTTTTTTCATAAATGGGACCTAAGTTATCAACAGCTTATATATTAACTGCAGCTAACTGCAGTGAAAAAAATTCACACACGTCTTAAAGATCTGGTGCTATCAGGTAAGTTAGTGACCAACAGGACAGAGCTGCTGATATATAGACTGGAGAATCTGACCGAGGGTAAAAGGCATGGAGTTAAAACAACTAATGAACTTCCCTGATTTTGAAAAGCATTGAATATCCTGCCTCCCTGGAAGATCCTGGCTCTTGACTTTGTTGGAGATCAGACCACTTATTTTGCTCTCTAGAGTAGAGCTTTCTTGAAGGCTTTGGCTTGAAGACCTGACGACGTTGTGTTGTCTGCCTGAGAAGTACGAAGAGCTGTGAAGAAGTCTCAGGCTCCCATGTGGCTCTCCTCAAGGGTCCCCAGCCCCCTTCGCAGGCTGGGAGAGGTACCGTCTCAGCCTGTGGCCGGAGGCAGACCTTGGGTAGGATGTTCCCACTGAAGTTTGCATGTTTCTTCCTTTTGCTGAGGGCTTTTACACTGGGAAAGTTAGCAAACAGGACTTAATCCTCTCACTGAAGTTCACAGGGGTTTTGCTCTAGTAAAAGCGAGAAGGCACAGCTTCAGTTTTGCAGATAGGTTTGTGCTTATAATAGATACAAGGGAAAGATATGCTTAAATAACAGAATTGCTGTCACAGAAGTGACAAAAGACAGTCAGGTGTATGACACAAAGGAGGAACTGGCAAGTAAGCTATTAGCTACTGGTGCAAAAATACAAAACAAGGGCACAGCTGAAGCATTGAAGGACAGTGTTACTTTGCATTTCTTTCTCTGCTAATATTTGTTACACTCTTGGTAGCTACTGAGGAGTAGTAGTTGAGGAATATTTAAATTCTCTTTAAAAATCATTTATGAAATGATATAAATTGAGAAATATTTGCCTGTGAAGATAGAATACCTCATTTGTATGCAGTCTTGTCTCTAGAGTAAATACCAGTTAGGCAGTTGTTTGAAATGTGTATCATTTTGCTCCATAGCTACTCAAGTCTGACAGTTAAAAACAAGTTTACAAGCAGATTAAGGGCACTGCTTTACAAATTAGATTTAAAATGGATGCGAAAAGGATAGAAGGGAACCTCCCTTGTTGAATTTCCATGTTCAACTTAATCCAAGACAGGCCAAGTTTCCACATCAGTTCAGATCAAAGAGAGGATCATAAGCTTCTTTTTGTAATGACTAGATACCCAGGCTATTTCATGTGCAAGGTCAGAAGCTAATTTCCTTCTTTCTGAAATACTGAGGAGCTGTGTCTGTGCTCAGGACAACACAGGGACCACAGCTTGCTTTAACCCAGCTAGTGATTTAAGCTTTCATTTCCCTGTTCTCTCTTTTCTTTTGTATGCCTTCAAAAATTAAGTAATCACAGTTGCATTTTTTATCCTTTAAAAACTGGCACAGTTCTGTATGACAGTAGAAAATCTAGGAGGGAGAGAAATACAGACAAAACTAATCACTAAGGTCTGACAGTTTTTCCTGTTGTCACTGTTTCAGTTGAGCACAAAGGCTTTTTGTTTGTTACGGGAGATTTATTTTCTTTTTGGATCAAAATATTTTACTTGGAAAGCTCTAACATTATATTGATGTAAAAGTCCCTTGTACCAACACAATGTGTTCCCCATCCCATTCAGGTACAATGATGTTAGTTTAGGCATTTCATATTGATATTCTCTGGCCCACTGATTGAGCTACTTTAACAGGTACAACCATCAATTATGAGCATAAATACCTTACATGCTGATCTTAGATATTCAGAGCGGAGCTTTGGTCAGCTACACATGTGCAGATCTGATGTAGTGCCAGTAAACCCAAGAGAAATGTTTCCACTTGACCTTGCTTTGCTGGGAGTAGAATTTGAGCTACGAAATGTTTCTTGACCTTTGGGTGATGATCCATGTATATCTCACTTCCAGTGTGTGAGGTTACCTTTCTACTCTGCGTTACCTTTGATGTTCTTACTGACAAGAATGAAAATTGGAAAAATTACAGTTTTCCTCCAGTTTCGTCTTACTATTTATAGCTATGGAGCTAACACACTGGCAAAGACTTTACTGTTGGCCACTTTGTGATTTAATTCTTCTAGTTAGTGCTTAGTTAGGTAGTGGAATGGTTTCATCAGTGTTAGAACCTTGTTTTAGAGGATAAAAAATGTATTTTGGTTGATGAGGTCTACAAAAACATCTGCTGCCTTTTGGCAGTGATATGGTAACCAATTTCACAGATTTCTATCCCCAGTGCAGAGCAAATACTGTGCAAACTGCAACTGAATGCCCAGATCGGACTGTATGACAACCTCAATACATTTTGAAGTTCTTCATGCACAGTAGGTACAGCTGACAACCCCCTCGCCGTTGATGATTGTGCACTAAAACACACAGAACCAATACACTGTGTAGCAAGAAGCTGGTACCTCAACCATTGCCCACAAGTGCACCTGTTACATTTCTTACCTGAGGGACCATAAACATAGGTGGAACAGTCCTGGAGATGTCAGATCTCATCTCACTTCTACTCAATATCCTTTGGTATCAGCTATTGCTCTTCTGGAAGGCTCAAATTTCTCCCCATTTTTTAAGGAATTGAGTTTTATTTCTTTCTTTCTGTATTTCAGGACATGTGAAACTAGATGACCTTAATCTGGCAATCGTAGACAAAAGAGAGTTAATTTTCATTACCTCCTTATCCTGTTGTCTGTTGTCGCTTTAAGAACTTCCCTTTCTCGTGAGTTATTCTACTCCTGTAATTTGGAGTAGTGGAAATTGAGAGCATGAAACTCTAGGGCAATTAATTCTCCAGCATCCTTTTCTGGTCTGGAAGAAGGAAGGGCTCCAGTGCTCTGCTCTAAGCCTCTGTTTTTTCAAATATATTTACAAGTTGAAATGCAAGATGCATTTCCGTCCTACGTCTTTTAGACTGGTTTGTTCTTCTTTTTGTGAGACAAATACTTCTGTATCACATTTCACCTGTTTCATAAGAATTACCACTGGTTGGTGGGAGAATCTCATTATCATTTCAGAGTGCTTTCATGAAGTTCCTTATGTTACTTATTGATCTTCTGCAGGTGACTGTTGCAATTTGGAAGCACGGCAAAGTGGCAAAAGGTTCAGTTGCTTTATATCTGTTCTTGCAGGGCTACAACTTGTGTTTCATTTTGGAGGAAGGAGCTTTCAATGTTCTTTTTAGTGTTTTGTAGAAATTTAGCAAGCCAGTAGAGTAAAAATCAATTAACATGTAAACTTTTTTTTTTTACAAAACTGATTACAAGAGACTAGTACAATCAACAAATCAAATTTGCAGTTGGAGTCACATTGATTTTGCTTAGCTGATTAAACTGATCTTTTAATGAATTAGTATCTGTGTGAAATTAAATCAAGAGCATCCAGTTGTAGGTGGAAGGAAGATTCAAATTATGAACTTGTGCAGCACAGCCACAGCAGTGCAAAGGATTTAACCAGCTCTCCAGCCCTTCAAGGCACAGCTGTGCCAATCAGATTTGCTTCAAGAGTTAGTTTTGTTTTTTTTTTCTTTTTCCTACTTGTTCTGCTGTACAGAAGGTGGGATTCACAATACCAAAACCAAATGTTTACAGTGTAAATGTTGATGTAACCAGGCTTCTCGGTTAGCACCTTTTTAGTTCATAGAGAGTAATAAGCACTTGTAGGATGTAAGCAATTCCATTCTAAATTATGTGGTTAAAAATGGTCACATAAATCATACCTTACAAGTGTTTATTTCTTCATTGACTCCAAAGAAAGTGCAGGGTACTAGCTTGGCTGGAGACATCTGCATTGTAGAGATCTAATATTAGGTGGGAATTATCTTATCAAAATGGGTCAATTTCTTTTTTCCAGAAGATTAGTTTCACACAAACATACTGTTGCTGTCTCCAACGAAGCATGCTTATTGAGGGTAACATTTGCTAAAATGTAGATACTGAAATGTTAGCACTCCTTATGCCCACAGATGTGTATTCACACCTTGTAAAGTGTTACAACAAGATCAGTAATGAGGAGGCAGCAAACTCCCATGCAATAAAATACAGAAGAAAAGAAGATGGTATTTAGAGAAAAAAAGAAAAAGCTCCTCTGCTTGCATGGAATTGAGCTCTTAAAAGTAGTAACGCAGATGAGGGAGGCTCCAAGTATGTCTCTGGTTTGCAAATCAAGCTTGTAGTTTTCTTATTGCATAGACCATAAAACTACCAAGGAACTGACCATTTTTGGTCATAGACGTCTAGAAGAAATGTACCATCTTTGGAGCATAGTTGGACATTTATGGTTGCTATCCTGTGTTTCCTCCTCAAAGAGGATCTAAGCAAATCTGAGTATAAATCATATGAGCTGGTAAAGTGGCCCAATTTGGAGTAAGAGCTATGAATGTAACTTTTAGTTAAAGAATTTCTTTCGCTTTCTTTTCTCTGCAAATTAGATATCATATGCTGTTTTTTAAAATTATATAAATGCATTCCAACAACCATAATAATCAAAGAAGTAAGAGAAGATAGTCTTATCAGTAGGAATCTACAAGTACTACCACATCTTGCATGGGGGAGGACAGTGGGAGTGTCAATGAGTTCAGTTTCTTTGATTTTCTCTGGTTTTGGTATAGCCAGTAACTTTTCCACTTTTGGTCATTTACACACTTACCTTTTTCATTTTTTGTAAATGGGAGATTCTTAATAGTTTCCTGATACCTTACTGAGCAGCAGAGACCCCCATCAGTGCCGGGACCCTGGGAGATGTTCCCATGGGAACTCGCACCTCCTTAGTGAGTCAGTCCAGTGCCTCAGGACCTCCAGAAACCACATTGTCCTAGTTTCTTTGCTCATGAAGCTATGTGTTTAAGACATGTGCTGAGGCCTCGTCTATGTGTCAGGGTTTTACTAGGGCCGCTCAGCAGGAACGTGAGGTGCAGAGGGGGAAGCCTCTGGTTGAGACCTTCCCCGTTGCAGCAGAAGCCCTGGTGTACAGCAGTGGTTCTAGCAGAAAGACATGTTGGGTTGATTTCTTTTATGTGACTTGATGTATTGACTGTCAGCTGTATTGGCAGGAGGCTGCTTCTCCAGTTCAGCTGTGCCTCCATGAGGGAAAGCTTACAAGCTGTATCAGTATTTTGTCAAATCTTGAATTATTGGAATAAATGTATGTAAATCTTCAGATACATTTAAAAGCTCAAGAGTAAATATTCATTGCTCCTAAGATTATGGAATCTAATCGTGTTTTATAAGAGAGATACTCCTGAACTCCAGCTCTTTCTTATCTGGTACAATAACTTTGTAAATGATTCTGAATAGGAGGTTCTTATTCATTTTGTTAATGCACTCTCTCTGATACAACAATCTTTTGTGGAGGATGCTTACATTTTCTTGACTGTCACTCAGCTGGTCAGCAGATAACCTCCTTATCCTAGCATTCTCCAAAATTTTCCAAATAGAACTTATCCTTATCTAAATTGGATGCTCCAAGTGCTGCTCTGAAAGCTTTTCTTCATGCAGCTGAGAGCTAGTGGCAACACCTTCTTGCTGAAGCATTTTTTTCTCGGGAAAATAAGTAATCTGGAGGAAAAAATATGAAAAAATAATACAGCATCTGAATCCTTCAGAAGCCAAGTATGATTTCATTCACACAGACAAGCTTCATTAAAAGAATATTAATATTGTAACCTAAGGCACTGAAAGCAGGGAAACATAGGAAAGGATTAAATACCAAATGAGTTTGCACAACAGGTAATGCTAAGTAGGTTTTCCATCATTCCTGGCCATTGGAGGTTTATCCATTAATAGTTTTAGGCTTAATGCTAAATCGTAAGATTTATGGTTTGTATAGGAATGCTTCAGTTTTAATTTGTTTTACAAGTTTCACCTTAAACATGTGACAATTGGGACCAAAACTGACTTCCAACAAAGAAACTCAGTCTGCCTGCTTTGCTAGCACTGTAGCACTGCTCTGAGTTTGCAGAGCATTCCTGTGTCATGTTTCCTCTCCTGTTGTGAAGCAGAGATCCCATTATACCTCTGTTGAATCACGTCACGAGGAACTGGGGCAGCTTCTACTGTGAATTGAAGACTCAAACATAGTAGGATTTCTGAGAACGACAAACGACCTCCTTCTGAATTAAAGGAAAACATCCTGTCATGTTTGTTATTTTTAAAATGAACTCCTTTTTATGCCAAAAAATAGGGCAAACAAACAATGGTATGTCAAAAACTAATATATGTGCATATACATACTCTACTCACTTTAATTAAAAAAATGCAAACTCATAAAAAAAAAGTCCCAAAACCAACAGAAGATTGTCACCATGATGAGAAAATATATTTTCTGAAGGAATATTTGCATGTCCTGTGTAAGGCAGAGATTTTTTTCAACCCTCTTGCACAGTTGTATCGTGGGACTTTTGATATTTACACTATAGTATTGCAGGTGCAAACTTGCCGTTCGTAGTAAGGCGGCTGCGGTGATGCATATTGAGGCCCGAGACTTCTAGCAAGTTTGTTGTATGGTATGCTTGCATACAGACATGGAGCAAACGCAGGACACAGGAAAGTCTTTAGCTCTGTTGGGATCAGCCCTGCCATCTGGCCTCCCCCTCCATGGCATTAGGTAGCATGCTCTTCTCCCGCTTGCACACACCCCGGCAGAGCTCTGTGCAACATCCAGATCAGCAGGTGTACGCAGCCACACCGTCGCAGCAGTCTGAAGACGGCATGTTCTTTTCATTATTATTATTTTTATTTTATGATTTTTTTATTGTTGATTTAAAACTTATGCACTAGAAGTTTCTTTCTAACGAAAAACGTTTAGATTAACTTTTCTATTCATAGGATTAAAATACCATTACATTAAAAGACTGAGACCTAAGACCATCACCAATGTAAAACAGTAGCGCCAAACTAAAATCACAAGCATTGTGATTAAATTGTAGGGATCCAGGATAACCATTAGCATTGCATTGAATATATAAGAATTTTCACCTTGAAAGTTCATATGAGGAATTAAGGTGCTGAACTAAACATGTGTTAGACTGCAGATGTCTAGCCTTTGTATGCATTACTGTATGCTCTCCCTTTACAAGCTTTTCTACTTTGTATTCCTGTGTAGGGCTGAATAGAAACCTTACAGAGAAAATCTCCTAATGAAATGTTTGTTTCTCTCTACCAGTGTATCATGCTATTCCCTTACGTTATATGCTATTTCCTCATGTTATCGCTCTACAACTCAGTATCTCCAAGTGGGTTTTTTTTTTTTCAGATTATTGAAGTTTTAGAAAAATTGAAACAGGTCTTTGTAGAATCCAAGAATTCCTTCAAAGAAAAAAAAAGCAAATGGATGCTCTTTTTTTTTTTGCCTTTCTAATAGCAAAAAAAAAAAAGGTA
Organism: Calonectris borealis; assembly: GCF_964195595.1. Classification (NCBI taxonomy): domain Eukaryota; kingdom Metazoa; phylum Chordata; class Aves; order Procellariiformes; family Procellariidae; genus Calonectris; species Calonectris borealis. The sequence goes on along the minus strand of NC_134313.1, from coordinate 72,719,867 downwards.
TTTGAGATTATTTTGAATTGATAAGGAAGATTGCTAATTGTATCCACAGAACAAATAGCTTTAACAGAGGATGGCTATAATGCACTCTTCTGTGTTTACAAGCCAGCCTGCAGAGCAGGCTGTCACTTGGGAAATTTCTACCTGTTGTTCCATTAACAAGCAAGGAAATAACATATTATTGCAAGAAGAGAAAATATTCAGAAAAGGTTATGGGTAAGACTTCCAATTAACTCAGCTAGCACAGGTATTATTGAAATTTGGAACCTTTTGATAGTCTTCCCCATTATTAGATTTACACATAGTGTATCAATATTTAGGTTTCTTCATAGTGTATTGTCAGATAGATTTTTTGCTACGTAGTAGCTAGTTTACTCTTTATAATGAGATTTCCTGTTAGCATACTGTTCACGAGACCTTGGCTTTAACAAGTTTGTTGTATGGTGTGCTGGTATACATACATGGAGCTTGGCACACGAATTTGCATGTGGACTTTTTATTGACTATTATCTAGTAACTGTAGTTTACAAAGCATTAGTTTGAGTGTACTAGTTGTAATATCTCCACTACAAATAATTAAAAATCAACAACTTGCTGTTAAATTTGCATATTTGTGTAACTTGGTGGGCAAAGAATATAAGACATGTGTTCACGCTGCTTCTTAAGCAACTAGGATCTATATGACTATTTTCTGTGTAGCTTAGACAATGTATGCAATGTCACCCACTCACACATTTTCATCCCTACACCCAAATTCATACCTGCCCCACATTTTTCCTTCTACAGAAAGATGTCTAGCCTCTGCGCACATTACTGATGCTGTCCCTTAACAGGCTTTGCTGGTTTCTATTCCTGGGTAGGGCTGAACAGAAACCTCCAAAAAAAATCTCTTAATGAAATGTTTATTTCTCTTTACCTGTCTATCCATCTGTATTCTTATGTTACAGCTCTGCCACATAGTACCTCTGAGCTAAGTGTATTCCCTTGCTTTGGCTCTGGTGTTCACTGGACTCTTCCAGGAGGACTCTTCCGTGGCTCAGTTCACTTAAATAGCAGAAAAAAACTCTTCCAGACATAGTTTCAAGGTATGGCTTGATCCAAACTGATTGTTTTGTTACTGCTCAGATGCAGAGCTTCAACTCCTGCCCCCCAAAGCCTACGCCCTAATGCCTTGCTCACACCACCCACCTTGGGCCAACTTGAGTGCAAAGCAAATGAGCTTGATCCTCAAGGCTTAGAATATTACATCCCACTGATTTAAGCAGTTTAGAAATATACAAACATACACCTCCACAGCTGTAAAACATTAAACCTCTAAAGCTCTTAGTGCTACTGCCTAGAATCAATGTTTCATTTCCTAAGCTTTGTAGTAACTGGCATATTTTTGGACTAACCTGGAGTGATGCAGATTGCTCACAAAGTACCAGCTGCTTTAATGTATCTCTTGATAAGGCTATCCTATTAGTGTGTGGGAAAACATAGTGTTTTAGTACTAAACTTTTAAAAAGGTCAAATTAATAAACAGCAATAGCAAAAAAGAAACACAATATGATTTTTGAAAAAAGGATTGTCCTTCAAAACACCAACATGTTTCCGATCTGCAGCTGTCTAAATGCTTTGGACAACATACATTACACGGGCTAGTGCTGTGCTTCTTTGCATTGCATGCAGTTATACCCATCTCTGGGAGTTTACCTGGGGTGTAGACCTGCACCATGAACCTCTTCTGAGCCCTATAGCAACATGCAATTCCCTTTCCTTTTGGAAAGACTCCAGAGACTCGAATGGGGCATCAGCCTCAGGCAGTGCTGGGTTGCGATACTACCGTCTTGCTACTCATGGCACCTTTCTGCGTGTAATCCGGTCATCACAGCAAACAGGAGAAAAGATTCTTGCTCTTGCCGTTAACGGAATATTGAAACATACTGTAAGCATACAAGAACATATGCATGCCTAAATGAGAAATAATATATTTCTAACATACTTTGAGATGGCTGACAGTTATTTTTCCAAGCTTGACACACAAAAAGAATGGACATTCCTGCAATCTGAACATCAATACTTTCAGGATCTGATAAGCAGATAATAAAAGTTAATCTGAATAAGAAATAGGCAGATTTTGGCATACATCCAGGTTAATGTAAAGACTGTCAGGTTGCTGTAATGTTTTCTTTGGTCTGCCGAAAAGTTGGCTACCTTGTGCTAGCTAATATGATTTAAAGAACACACCTTTTTCTTTGTGAAATTTAGGCCTGTGGGCCATTGGTGAAGGTGAAGACATATACAAAGGAGTTTTAGTTTAAGGGTTGAGACCCTTATCAATGTATTTATTCTATGTTTCTATTTTTTAATGAAAATCACCCAAAAAGCTAAATCTTATATACCCTAATATTCTTGAGTCAGAGGTTACGCATCCTTCAAAATTCATGCTACCACTGTAGACTGCTTATATGAATAAATGGAAAAGTTGTTCACCAATAGACCTGTCTTACCAGAACAAAGAGAAAATGTAAAAGTAATTGGTGTTATGGCAAAATTGGCTCCTGACACAGTTGATTCACTTGTACCTAGAAAAAAACACTGATATTGGAAGTATTTTCTACCATTACCAAAAGTGGGGGGCGGGGGGAGGAATCCCTGTTCAATTTTTATGTTGTATTTTCCCAGTTTTACCAGACATATTCAGAATCTTATCTGTCAGACAGCTACCGAGAATCATTCAACTTTGAAACGTTCATCCTTATCAGAGTCACATTCATCCACTTGGACATCACAAATCAATAAATGGGAATGATTTGGGGAACATTGTAGCAAAACAGAACGAAGCCCTTAATGAAGTGGACATTATGTACGTTTTTTGAAGTTGGCTAAATTCACGTATTTAATTCTATCTATAATTTGCTGCTAGGTCCTTTTAGTGATTCAGATTTCTGTGGGCATGTTTTTAAATTCAGGTTTAAGCAGAATTAGTTTTGAACTAAAGGACTTGCTATATTTAGAAATTATGGCACTACTTCTCAGTACAATATGTTGATGACTTCGTTTCTGTAAGTTCATTCTGTGTTATTTATATCTTTCAGTAAAGAGCACAGCCTGTACCCAATAGCTGTGCTTGAACTGCAGCATAGTTTTTTAGAAAAGCATCAATCTTGATTTGACATCACTGGCAAAATGTAGCACTTTTTTTTTCAGCAGTTAATTACCCTCCTTGGTTAAAATTAAATACATTAGTAAACAAACCTCCCTTCTGTCCTTTCTGAATTTATTTGTATTCAGCTTTCAACCACTGGACCTTTGGTAATTAGGCAGGAGATAAACTCTTTTACTGTCAAACTTCCGCTTCTCATATTAGATGTGAGACTATGATTAAGTCCCAACCGCTTAACCTTCTCTTTGATGAGCTAAGTAGATTAACCTTCTGGAGTCTTTCACTAGAAGGCATGTCTTCTAATTCTTTAATCATTCCCTAGGCTCTGTTATGAACCTTGTCCAATTTCTCAGCATCCTTCTTGAAATTTGGATGCTTGAAATAGGCACAGTGTTCCAGCCACAGTTACACTGGTGCCAATCGTAGAAGTAATATATTGTACTTCTGTCCCCCTCAATCAAGTCTTATGAGTAAATTGGGAGTTGGCCTGCCTCATTTTATACAGATGAAACACAGAGACACCGTCTTACCCTTGAGACTTATTGTCATCCTTTTTGCCATGCTACGTCTGTGGTAGCATCCTGATTCTTATTCACAGTGCTGCTCTTCTGCAGTCTTGCTGGAAAGGGGCTTGGTGGGTTTGGCAGGCTTCAGTTTAGCTTTCACATGGACCTCTCCACTCTGTACAATGCATAAGATCTTTTTTCTTTGATGACGCTCCATTCTAGAGCAGATGTGTAATCAGCTGTGGCAGTGAGCTGACATTTTAAATAGCCACATTGAGCTTCCCTCTAGTAGCAGGATGTGTGTGAGCTAAGAAAAGGCACCACCCTAAGCTGTTTGCAGCTTTGTTCGTGCATCCCAATGTGTTCCTGGATTGGGACAGTAGGAAAACAGAACCGCTGCGTGTTGGACCTCTGTCAGCCTCACATCCCAAGATGGAGGAGTGGCTAAATCAACACCTGAGACGGCACACAGAAAGAGACCGAAGTTAATATTTTAGTCTTTATTTTCTTTCTAAGTTCTTAAAGAGCTGCAGGTGCTTCCTGGTGCTCTTTTCCAATATCGCCTCATATTTTTTAGTCTTTTCTGTTCCCATAGTGTTCTTACCACCCATAGATCTGTTAGCATGGAGGATTATTTAAGAGATACGGTTCAATTCCTGTTCTTGCCACTTGACCTCATTATATTTTGGGCCAAATTCCCAGGTCAGTTTAAAAGTCTGTGGGTGAAATCAACGCTTTGACGAAATCAGAAGGTGCTCTGTTGTCAGAATGGCCAGCGTTAGGCTCTTCCCTCAGGCTTTTCCTGCAAGCTCTTAAAAGAAAGGCATTTAAGTAATTAGCTGCCTATGGCTTGCTATTTTTTTCTCTTGTGCATTTTTAAATTGAAGGTAATATTTCAAGTGTAGACTAGTTGTTTTGACCTTTACACTGCCCCCAGCTTTCAAGGGAATGATGTCACTCAGTTCAGGGAAAAGACCAAGTGTACCATAGAGTGCTTTACTATTTGTTGACAAAGAAGAGTGTGTGGTTTCATAGAGAGAACTTAAGAAAGGTCAGTCCTTGGCTTCATTCACCAACAAAGGATTGTCCCTGTTCGAAGGGAAGGAGAGGGTAACTTGCATCGGGCTTACATAAATCTGAGGTATAGAATAACTTCTCCAAAGCTAATGTATGCATGTAGGACACAATTAAAAATATCAGCACAAATTAAATAAATTATGACTAGCTGAGGGGTTTTACAAATAGTTTGGGTAGAAGATGTGTTGTGGTAGGATTTACTTTAATGCAGGAAAGTGTTCATTGAGCTTCTAACGTGTAATTCGGTTTTTCTACATACACAGTTGTACAAACGACCTTTCAAAGTTTTGTGAAAACATTCTTGTTTTAAGGTCGAGTAGGATCCGTGATGGAAAACTTAAAAGAAATCAAACAATCACCAGAACCAGAAAGTTGAAAAATACAGAGTCGCAGACACAGGTACTCAAGTGTATTCATTTTGTCAAGCTTGCAATGACTTTGAGAATGAATGAATGAATCTATGACCAATAACACACACAAAGGGAACAGACACCAGTTTTCCAGATGCATTTTTGAAGGATAACAGGAAATCCTGTGGAAGTTTCAGAGGTAAGAGATATTGCTAAGTGTGCTATATTTTTTCTTATTCTCATTTCTATATATTCATCATATTCACATTTACTGTACATTTTAGACATGTTATGTTTTTAAAGAAAGCATCTGCTTGCCTTGGTTTTCTTGCCACTTTTCATTAGCAGTACAGTAGCAGTATTTCTGGGTGTTTCATTTTATGGTTTTCTTCTTTCAATAGTAATCTCTTACAAAAAAGCAATCAGGGAAAAAGCTAACAGTGTTCATCAAATCTGTATGGATTAAAATTAGTCTTTGCAAATGGGAATGTTCAATAATTTTACAGAAAAGAAGTCCACGTGTGATAACGAACTGTTGTTTAAGTGACTGGTTATAAAATTTTAAGATTATTTCGTGATCCAGAAACTGATAGACGTTTTAATTAGTGCTGCTATTAGAATTTACACTGTCACATTTGTAAAATACTCCAGCAAGGGGCAGTGCAGGACACAAAAAGCGGTCTTCACAGTAAATCAACTCCTCCCTAGAGAGATTTGAATCATGTTTATTTCAGTTATTCTTTGTGTTTGTTTATCATAGAAGTTCAAGCAAATGAAATTAATTTTAATTTGAGCAAACATTCTTTTGTTATTGGTCTATATGCAATTTCCGAGATGGTGTTAAAAAGGCAAAAACGTTTCTTTAAAGGCAATTAATGTTTGTTTATTATCCCTTAGCATTTGTAATATATATTAAGTGTGTCTAAGACAATGGAACACAAGATCAGGGCTTCAGAATCAGACCTGGAGTTTACTTTTTACCTTTTAAAAAACAACTATATGAAAAGTTTTTAATATTCTTGCAGATAGATGAAATTAATAACACATCCTGTATATATATCCTGCTACAAGCAGAAGACAGGCAACAGCTTTATGCAAGTCGATAGAAAATGTCAATCAGACCAAAATTTCATTCAGAAACATTTATGGAACTGAACAGGACCTGCAAAGAAATTTTCATTGTCCAAAGCTATTTTCTATAATGGAAATAATTTCGTTGTTCTTACTGCTTGCACCGTGATTATGTCAGTGGGGCAAAACAGCATAAAAGACTGCAAAAGTTGTTCCAGGGTGTTTTTCACCTTGGCTTATGTTTACTTCCTGATTTTCTTAGAGCAATAATTAACCTGATGAATGATAGTGAATTTTGAAACATAGGTGTCACAGAATCCGAACTGTATTTCTCTGTTAAATTCTGAGCTTGGCAAAGCCATTTTTAAAAAGTAGCAACCTATTTGCTAATGGTGCAGCAGTCTATGAAATGTCATCAGATTGAAAAGATGGAACAGAAAAATATAAGCATGTTCTGAGGTAAATTGGACATCCTGTTTGTAAAAGCTTGAATAAGTTCACCTTGTCAGAACCAGTAATGTCACTGACCTGGGAATCTAATTCTAGTTGTCTCCTATATATTTAGTTATACTTGTTTTACTTTATTTTACTGTATGAATTAAATTTTGCAAGGATTCTGCATTCCTCCAGTTTGAGTGAGCCTTATCTTATTTTAACGCAGGGGCTTTCATTTTCCATTTGAGAAATGCAAGTGAATGGGCTGATGCGAGTTTAGCGTAATTCTACGAGTGACAAACCCAGGTGTTTAGTTTTTTGAGGATGTGCAAGCTATTTTAAAACATTTGGGTTTTGTACACCAATTGTCTGGAAATTTAAGAAAAGAATAATTAGTCCGTCAAGATTAGCTGTGTGTTAACCATGCCTAACCTCCTGTTCTTTATTATACTTCACCTGTTTGAATTAAATGCTTCACAACTTTTAGGTTTTAGTTAGAAGAGCGAAAGTCCTCAGCGGGCTGGGTTGTAATCCCGAGTGCTGTCACGGAAGGTTTGTACTCTCTTAGGCAGACAGTGATGGGTGGAGGGCCCTTTCTAGTAGCAGAGCGTTAACACCACTCAGTGCTTCTGACCCCGAAAAGGAAAAAATAACAAAAGTCAATTAAACTTATTCTCAGCGTTGTATCAGATCACTAACACTTCATATTTAAATAGGTCTTGAAGATCAGTTAATAACAAAGCCTTAATGGATTCAGTTAGGCAAGCTCCAGGCCTTCGCTGTGCTTGTACGAAGAAGTTGTCTCACTCCCACAATTTTATTAAAATAAAACGCGACCTGCAGTGAAGCTGACAGCTGAGCGGTTAGGTTACAAATCAGGCTGCGATGGTAGGGCAGGCCGAATGAATATTGCCATTCGGCTTGTCAAAGGCAGGGTGAAAAACACGGCTTGATGAATAGCAGAGTTCGGCCTACGTAGAACCAGGATGCAAGAGCAGCGCGAGGGGCCCCGGGCCGGCAGTACCTACAAAAAGACCTGTTGTAGCGCGTTAATTTTCACACGTCATGTGGGCGTGAGGCTTTCATTAACAAAAATACTCTGGGAGTTGAATTATGGTTATTCAAAATGAGAGGTGTTTAATTAATATCTGTAACAGCAACAAGCAGTCACTGTAAATAGAGTTGAACCAAGACCGTGAGTGGCGTGTGAGTCTATGAGCTAATGACAGCCTGTCTGGACAACATTAGTGTATGGAGTTATAACCAGAAGGATGATTTTAACCCACAGCCTTTTGCTGTGATCAGTTAATGCTGATAAAATGAGTTCTCTGCACCTATTTGGATCAAGTGACAGGTGATCCCTTTGAGTGCTTTTTAGCATGTAATTCGGGTTCTCCAGGGAACGCATTTCTCCGCAGCTTTGCGTGGCAAATGTAATTGGCACGGTAGTAATGGTGTCTTCTCATCTTGATACATGCCCACAGAAGCTGCTCTGGAATAACATTTTGGGCACTCAGCGTCTGAGAAACAATAAATATTTTTGAAAAGATAGAGATTTTTTAATTTATTATCAAGGATAGCCACAACTCTTTTCCAGATCAAGATGCTTCAGAGAACTGCATCTCTTCACAGCAGTAATAATGTTGTCAGTGAAAATAAGAGCAGATCCAGGTTAAAATAAAGGTATTGGCAATGTGTAGTATGATTTGGGTTTTTTCTTTTTTAATTAAGGTTATGGTAAAGCTACATAATTATGACTTCCACATAGAAGAAAGGTCAATGTGTACTATAGAGGAGTTCAAGAAAATAATCTGTCTTAAGAAGCTATAAAGGTTCTAAAAAAATTTTTAAAAAATGAGCAACAGTGGAGAACAGTAGTTGAATTACAAAGAGAAGCAATGATGAGAGTCACTGCAGAAGACTGCAAGAGATGTACGCTAGTGGCCTTGGTTTCTCTAAGTTTTAGCATTTATAGTGGCTGTGAGCAAACTAAAATGCAAATGCATAGTTCTGCCTGACAAGAAGACGGCAAGCGCCAGTCTCGGCTGTGAATTAGCACTGCAAGCTGGTAATCCAGGGCGCGCACCCAGCAGACCTACGGTGCCGAGGGAGCACCTTCATCACAGCCCACTCTGTAGTCCTGCGGACAAGACGCCATCAAACCTCTTAGGCTTCAAGTCAGATCAGCCAGCTTTGTCTTGGTTTGCAGCCAAGGCATGTACGCTCTGTCACCGCTGTTTTCATGTTTTCCAGTGCCCTTGTAAATTGGCAAACATACTCAAAATGTCTAAAATTCTCTGTTCTTCGGAAGAATGCTTTTAATATCAACACCTTAAGAAGAAAAAAGCCCAGTCTCCAAGTTGGTTTTGTCTCCCTCCATCCGGACTGCCCTCTTCGTAGAGGAGGGAGATGTTTTAATAATATTTTAACAGCAGGATATTTTAAAGGTAGATCAATACATAGAAACATCGATTGAGCAGTGTCCCTTTAGCTAGTACACTGTTACAACCTTTCTAGCATGTTTTTATTAAAAATCATTGTATTAAGAAGAATCCAGTTGGATAGGTTAGAGCTATTATTATGCTGTCTTGTACATATACATGTACATGTATATATATCTATCTATTCTCTAAACAAAGTAACTGTTGTATAATATTAATTTATTTATGCCTAAGATACTGTAACGTAAGATGAAGAGAATTTCATTCTGGATGAGATTTCACTGAATATTTTTGAATGCACTTCAACAATTCAGGTATGGTGCAATAATATTTTATTATAACACTGATCAAAAATAATGTATTTCTATTCTATTTGATCCACTTCATTCCCTCAGGTCTGTAAAATACTAAGTATTTTTAGTTTTTGAGTAACTTCATCACCTTCAACAGGATATACTCTCAGGAAGCAAACTGTACATGCGCATTGGTCTTTTTAGGATTAGGTGTAAGAGTAAAAAGGGGACATGTTGCAGTTGCTAGGTGACGTTCGACTCAAACGTATAACATACTGTAAATAAAGACAGAAAGCCATGGCTCTGTTCAACTGCAGAGACTGCCTCATCCGTGGGGAGACTTTTGGAAAAATTTAGTTTGAATGCTGAAATGAGTTGAAAGTAGGGAACAGTGCATTTAAAGCCTGTAGAGGTTGATACTTAGTGAAATGTAGGTCAGTCAGATTACACCATACGGTTTCAGCTGCTGTGTTTTGTCATCTGTCTGTAATAAGACGAACCAACGTAGGCAGGAGTTATACTAGAGAAAAATGTATTTTTCTGCAAAGGAGAAAAGATTGATTGATAGGAATGTGACTGTGCTGAATTTGAGCCTGATGTTGATGCCGAATTCTGAAAAATGAGGAATAGTGAGTGACACAGGTCAGTGGGGGAATAGACAGCACAGCACAGACTTTTTTTCTGAAAAATCCTGCTTTCTGGAAACTGATTTCCTTTGACTTAGAGAAAAACACATAAGGATCAGGAGGTAAAAAACTAAACTTACAAAACCCAGCAAAAATAGGCAAACAACCAACCCTTCCTCCCCCAATGTGATCTCCGCTTCTGAGCCTTCAGTCATTCACGTGCCATTGGAGCACGTTAGTCCTCTGACTCCATTGGGCTCTGCGTCAATACTCACACGCAGCATCTTCCTTCTCTCAGTCGTTCATTTGTAATTTTCCTCAATAAAGTGGGTGGATACCACCACAGATAACGCAGCAGCTGATAGGTGCTATTTTATATTGTGCTATCTCAGGTGTAATGTTTCTCATCAGCAAAAGCATTTAAGTCATAAATAAATTAGAATGTCTGTTATTAAAATGTTTCTGAAGTTATATCAGAACTAATTAATTTGTGATTACAGTTGCTGAAGATGTAGTTCTCTTTTTCTTTATTGAATGCTGTCATTTTTTCCGAACCCTGATAGTTATACACATTAAATCTTAATACATAGTTTATTTATCATTCTTTGGGGATTTTTTTTTTTGTGGGTGGGGGGTTGTATGTGTACTTGCTAATAAAAGTCACTTCTTAAGAGCAAATGAGCACCACGCTACTCAAAACTTTTGGAGTCTCACAAGATTCACTTAATTTTTCCCATGTAGCTTTCTACAAGTAACATATATCTTTTGGTGATAATTATTCAATAAGAATTCAGTAGCTGAATCTGTGTTTAAAAAGGTAAGCTGCTTGCTATATTCCTTCAAACAGTGTGGGAAAGGCCGATGCTCATCTCTGGGAAGGAATTTAAATGGTGTTCACGTGGTTCACATGAGTGTAGAGAAGTCTGAAGGAGGGAGATATTGGACATAATGAAATATGTGGTGCAGGTGGAAGGGAACCTGTTGCCAGAGATGGTGCTGAATCTTCTTACAGTAAACTGATGGGTAAGGAAGAGCTCAGACAGGACTGATTTTCAAGGGGAGAGACATTACAGTGGTATGAGATGGTTTCTAAGACACAGGCTGTGCAGCCAGTACTTTCAGGGCCATAGGCTTTCTCAGGCATAAAAAGCAGTAAGTCTATGGCCCCACGCGTACCAGCATATACTTCACAGACCTTCTCTGGACCTTCGCCTTCATGGAGTGTCTCACGCAGAGGCTTGTGTTCCTCTGTCTTCATTAATGACAGCAACTACTGTGTTATTGGCAAGCAGGCTGACTTGATTAAAGGGTATGTTTAAAGATATGATTTCACCTTCAGTTTTGCTATAGCCTTCCAGGGAGTGGGGAATGACGCACCTGTCGGTCATGTTCTCTGCTGACAAATTATTCTGCCCTCGGCAGCATTTTTTCCCTTGCCCCTGTCCCCTTTGGAAAGGAGCTAAAGGAGGCAGCTTTGGCCCACGTCTCTTTGCTGGTACAATGTACCCCCCTTGCTGGCAGCTCACGTGAACTGGAGGCAAGAGGACGGGCTAGAGACAGGTTCCTGCTGTCAGAGTCGGGGCCACACTGTAAGACATTTCTTACAGCTCCCTCTGTGTAATCAGGCTGCAGGAGTCACCGTCACTACTGCCAAATGTCTGAGTGTTGTGTGAGAAGCATGATATTTGGCAGCTCTCTCAGTTTAAACAAAAGGGGTTTTCCTGCTGCAAATAGACCCAAGTAAAGGTAAGCACATCATGATGGTACTGATTCACACCACAGGAAATTCACAGGCTTCTCCCTGAAAAGGACACTTCTTCAGTAGAAAATTATGGTATCTAGTCTGTGTGTTACCTCCAGGGACTGAAAAAAGTTATTCATTCATTACGCATTTATAAGCTTGGTTATTCATCTGCTAATGTGTCTAGAAGTAAAAAATGCCTATTTACTTAGATGATGTCTTGAGGTATTAAAGGTCCTATAATAGCATATTTCAGTCACAGTGAATGTGATGGTCTTATAGGATCTACTAGGTCTACACAGAAACATCTGTTTTAACTCCTTCTTTCATTTTGCATATCATGAGATTCACTGGGGATAAACCTGCACAGAGACTTTCACTGGTTGTGAGGGTAAAGGTACTCAAATGATCAGGAAGCACATGGTTCTTACAGATTATTTGGTGACATTTTTAATAGACTACTCCACCGTTCTGTATTTATCCACTTGAGTCACTTCAGGACTAATTGTATCAAATAAATAGTTTTTTCCTTCACTTGCTACATTATGTTAGAGACATAGACCTGAAAAGGACCACAAGAAGTCACCTAGAAAACTCCCTTGTTCTGTGGCAGGCTGGTCTTTAACAGAGGTTTGAAAACTTTAAGGAACAGTTTAGGCAGCAATAGAAATGCTGTCACCACAACTCTAGGCAGTCTGTCCAAGAGCTTCAGGATCCTTCCTTCAAAGAAAGTTTTCCCTTGTTTCTAACCTGAATCTTCCTTGCTGGGATTTACATTCATTATTTCCTGTTCTGCCTGTTGTGGACATGAAGAACAGATTCAGTTTTAGGCCCTCATCTGTGTCTTCTTATATTGGAAGTAGCAGAAGAATCATTTCATTTCTCTTACATGTTGTCCTTCTGTTAGGTATGCCCGGGCAGAATCTGCCTTTCTTACAGCAGAGTGAAACTCACACAGCAATCCTCTATGATTCTTAAATCCTTTTTCCATAGAACTATTGCACAGACACTTGTTTTTCATCCTGTTGTTACACAGACAGAGTGTTTGTGAAAAGAAAAAAATAATTTATGTGGATCTTAGCATACACAGAGGGGATCGAATCTCCTGAACAGGATGGTTGGTCTCTGTCTGGTGGTGAGAGGAGTCTCCATTGCAAGGGTACTTGCAGCAGCATCTTGAGGTGCATGGGATCAGACCCCTGAACCACTGCTCTGCTCACTTGTAATCCAGCTGGCCATGGTCTGAAGTCACCACCCAGCACTTGCATGATTCATTGCTCTATATATATCTTAACTACATACAAAATATCTCTTAAATATCTTAACTATACATGAGACTGTCCTACGTGACCATTTCTGCAGGAACAGTTTGTATTGACTACTTACAAATGTCTTACCTATGTAAAATTCTGCAACGGGAATCACCAAGAGCAGCCTTTGGGACCCTCCACCCGGGGTGATAATACATCCAGTTATACAAATTGGACTAGACATAGCATGACCTGGGAGGGGGGAATAATTTCTAGAACTGTCCAAAATTCCCACCGGGAGGGTTCCTGTATCATCAGTCCATCAGTCCATCACCTAGTTTCAGACTGGTCCCTGGTCTCAAGCCAGTCAGTTCTCTCATCTATACAGGTGACTGGCTGGGGAGTTCCTGAACTAAGGAATGAGTGAAGTGCACTGGATGTGCATAAGCCACAGCCCTGACACCCACCTACATTCCAATTATAAGCATGAAACAAACTTGATTTTCATATACATAATTCACTTAAAACTTTCGCCACGCCATACTTCTGCAGTTGATTTTTCCTGCCTAAGAATAGTGTAACTTGTTCTTTTCCATACTGAGTAATGCTCTGTTTTGTTTGTTTGTTTCCAAATCACTTTTCTAATTTATTGAGGTTTTTTTTGGTTGCTATCTTATTTTTCAGTGTCCTTGCAGTCCCTCATAGTGTGCTGTAATCTGCAAACTTGGCAAGCACACTTTCTATTCTGTCATCTACATCACTAATGAAAATATTGGGCAATACTGGATGCGGGACCCCTGAATAACCTTGCTTATTCCATCCTTTGATTTTGCAATAAATATAGTGCTTCACTAACTAATCTGATAAACTCAGTCATGTTTGTATCTGTTCTATGAACATTTCATCCAGACCTGGTTTTCCTCATGTTACTTACAAGAATATTATATGAGACAGTGTCAAAACCTAAGCAGCTAACACTTCTCTTCTAAAAAGCCTGTTATCACATTGTAGAAGGAAATTAGATTGGTTTGACAATATTCTTGGCAAACCCAAGCTGGCTGCAAATCATCGCTTAACCCGCATCCATTATCTCTACAATTCACTGAAATAATTAGTAGAAGTTCCCAGTTTTCTCATCTTTTAGCAACTATAATCTTTAAGTTTTTCCTTATTCTATTACCATAAATGTGTGTAAAGGTACTACCAAATAAGTCCTGATCTGAATTTTAGGAGCACACAGAGCAAAAGGTTGGTCAGTAGCATTAGGTGTTTACTGCCTAGGTAAAAGATGATGAAACAGGCAAGAGAGATAAAAGGTAACAGTGAAACCTGTGTGAGGTGAATGGTCAGCACTGCTAACCGTCTGGTATTACAATGGCTTCACCAGTAAAGAAAGGAAATGGTGTTCTTTATTTCCACAGTGGACTGGAGTAAAAGACATCATCCTTGACTCCTTCCTTAAAGGAAAGGTGTAAAAGACGAGAAGGCAGTATTTAGAAAGTACTGGTATAGATCACTGATTCAGGCAGACCTTCTGTCACTGTGGAGATTGCAGCAGTCTTCAGGAATAATTTGATCCTGGTTTAGACTGGTGGATAGCTGAACCCCTGTGGTCCTTTCCATTTCGTTTTCTGTGTTCTGTGTTTATAGGCATCATGGAAAATAAGAATTTTGAGAAGGGATTTGTAGAAGGGTAATTGGGTAACTTCAACTCATGTGAAGTTCATCTTAAGTATGAAGCAGAGGGCTGGAGAAAGCACAAAGGTGTGTGGCTGAATATTCAACAAGGGGGTATATAAGAAGATTTCCGTTCCTTTAAGAATTCCATTGTCTGCTGCATTCCAACTTTAGATGAATGCAGGTGCTCCTTTTCTAAATAAAATTTTTTAAGTTATTAGGATTTAGTAGTTTGTGGTTGAGGATGCCATCTGAAATAAAAAGTGTTTCTTTTTAAACTGATACCTATTACTTAACCATTTCTAACTTTGCAGGTGTATTACATAGATTCATTTCTTTCTGTCTGAACGGAGGTACTTTACAGCTTAACAACCACAGCTAGTGATTCAAGAAGTGCTCCATAGGGTAAGAGCTTCAGCAAATGCAGCTGACTGAGTCTCTCCTTAGTAGTGATAGGGGTACTCTTTTTCTCACTGGCATGATAGAATGACGTGTTTCAAACTCGATTTTGTACTCATTATTCTGTTCCTTCTCTTAGTGGCATCTATCCCCTTAAACACTGAATGTACTGCCTGTCCTATGAGGACATGTCAGTTTTCCCTTGGTATGCCTTTACAAAGGCTATAATTCCCTCCCTCGCTCCCCCATCCAACCTCTTACCCTTTCTCTGGGCAGCAGGGGAGGGCAGGAGATATAATGCTGCATCTTTTCTAAACATGTGAACCAAAAAGGGTCATCGAGATGCAAGCCTTGGTCCTGAATATGAATCTTGTCTAAAGCCAATAAACATTGTAACCAGAGTGAGAGTTTTGCATCCAAAAAGGTTCCCAGTTATAAAATAGCTTTCCTTCTTATATTTATCTTGGAGTCCTCATGCTCCAGGAGCTGAGTAAACTTAAGAATATCCTTAAGAGGTAGATAAACCTATGTGAGTTAAGATCGCAAATATCTGCTTTGAAATGGCCAACCTTATCTGCTCTAATTTGTTTCCTTCATGCATATTATATTCTATTCATAGCCACACTACTTTTATTGTATTAATGATAATCATATAATGTTGTGGATAAGGGATCTTGGTTTAGGTACAGTTGTCTCTAATCTGTGGATATTGGTGTGAAACCATTACTGGCATCACATTTCTTCCTGCAAAGTGTTGTCTCTCCCTTCCGTTCTGCTGTGCTCTTGGTCAGGCAGGTTTGCTTTTTAGCTTTCATTGAACCCTGCTCCTCAAAATACTTCTGATTTGACTCCTTCCTTAAAACCTACTCCTTCCTCCCATCCTTTCTTTCCCTTCTTCTGCTTTACTTTGTAAAGATCTTACTAATTTCTCAAATAGGAAGTAGAGAAGACTCAAATTCTCATCTTCTCTTCCTGTTTTTCTCATCCATGCAAGGACTTACAAGACATGAAATTTCCCACTCAGTCCAAAATTTCAGTGAGCCTCCATCTTGCGCATCAAGAAAATCATAGAAAACACGGCTGGAAGGACCCCTTCAGTAAAAGATCTTTCTGCTGCACTCCTCTTCCCTCATGGTTATTATGCCAAGTATCATAAATACTAGCCACCTCTTCCCAGGTATTTACTCCATTTGGTCTGGCCACAACCCTGCCAGAACCTTCTCTTCTCTGGTCTCCTTCTCCACCACCACCTGTAAGTATGTCATGACAATAGAAAAATTGAAAACATGGACCAAATGAAGGAAATGCCTATGTTGGTAAACAAGCCAAAAATGAGACCCGAGTTCAGTCTCAAAAGAAAGAAGACCTAGAAGCTCTTGCTGCAGGTGTTCCTTTTTTTAATTTATAGTTCTATAACAACCTTTGGTTTTAAAGCCACCTTCAGCTGACAAGCAAATGTCAAAGTTCCAGAGAGTAGAGCATAGCTACATTTCTTTTCCACTAAAATAAGGGACATCAGAAAATGTATACTACACAAGCCACAGAGTATGTAGGGCTGTGGATACAGGATATAGGTTTTAATCCTTCATTTGCCATAGTTTTTACCATACTTTGACTTGACCTTAGTGAGCAAGGCACATATTGAAACGCCTGGTAGAATCAAAACTGTGTACAAATAGTTACTGGTTCACGGAAGCTTTATTATCTTTTTAATTTACTAAAGTATTTTTTTAAGAAATGGGAGCATGGGAACATTGATATGCTTGTATGATGAAAATAAAGCATGGCTTTGGTATGGACTCAATACCTTAGAAACAAGGTACAGCAGAGAAAAAGTTAAATGTTTCAAATGTTCTGTGGAAAGAAGAGAGAATTCTGATTTTCTGGTTTGGTTTATCTTCCTGAAGGATTTACTCTGATAGCTGGAGATTTATTGATTGAATCTGCATCATTCAAAGAAGCAAATTAGTGCTTTGCTGTCAGATTCTGTGATAAAGTTCCATGCTGTGATTTGGTCTGTTTCTGCAAGAAAACATCTTTTTTTACTGTCTTGTCTTATTTGTTTTACTCCTGATGCACAGCAGTAGTATTCCCACCCTGTTTACAGTGGTGCTTCAATACAGTCATTGCTCAAATTATAGAAAAAGGTCAATGATAAGGGACGTGCTTGTTTCATTTGTACTGTAGACACACTACAAACATATAGAAAAGAACCTCTGTATTTTGATTTCTGTCAGCCAGATTTGATCATTAGTTGAAATCCTTGGAAATGTCAGTTAATGACTAGCAGTTTTGTGGGCAAGTGGAGGACCACAGCTCTGGCGATCAAAACACGTCTGGGTCCTGATTCTGCACTCACCTATACTGGTATGGCACCACATAATTATGGGCTTCAGCGGGGAATCCTCGGTAGAAAATATGTTCCTCAGCATTTATAGCTCTTTTGAAATAAATGGAGTTATGCTGGTATCAAATCACTATATTAGGCAACCAAAACAACCTTTGTGAATAATATTGAAAGGCACTGTGTTTTTATTTGCCAACAGTGGTGCTTATTTCCGAATCTAGCTTGGTATAGATGCATTTCTGATCATTCTTTCTTGATCTTGTAAATCCAGCAAAAGTAAACAGATTAAACTCTTACTATGATCAATAAATATCTTGATTCAACGATCACTGCCATTAATATTAATTTATCTTTGTATTAAGCATCCCTAAAATGAATTCGCTATCAAAAACTTACCATCTCCAAAATATTGAGGAAAGCAAGGGGCGTCAGGGGTTCTTCAAATGTTTGTTATGAGAGAAAAAATATATTGGACTGAATGGAGTAAATTTATGACAGTAAAATAGAGCCCCATCTTACAAATGATGTCAAATTCACTTGGATTTGTTTCTCATTGATCCAACCAAGACTATGGCCTATGCTGTACATAAGCAAATTTATAGACAGTGAAAGATAGTCCTTATCACAGAACATGAACAAGTTTTAAAGGAAAGATCATTACAGCTGAAGAAGCATTAGAGAATGTAGTCTGTACCTCAGTATACCTACCACAAAAATCAGTGCTCAAAATTGTTGAAAAAATATTCTTATTTTTCCCTGCATTTCTTTTTAATGCTTAGAAATGTTTAGAAGTTTTTATGCTTTCCTCAGGGAAGAGTGTCCCTTCGCGTTCAGAAAACTGCCTTGGTAAATACTGGGGAGGCTGAAGGTATCATTTGATCCACAGCGTATGTACAACTGGGGAGATGCTGTGGAGGCTACTGCAGATTGTCCTGCCAGCGTACATAGGCCACCCTGTGGAAGGGCAGAGCAGCTCCCAGGCTACGCGCCAGTTGAGTTGCTCACGTTCTTTAAGTGGACAGCTTGTAAAATGCTAGTAACCCCTCATGATTGTTTTCTCAACTTGTTTTATAAAATATGTAAACCACCAAAGCTTAGCAAGGTGGGAGCCCAGCACTGGATTCTTTTTGACTTGCGCTACATCACTAGCAAGGGGAGAACCAATGTAGCTCTGAGATTAATGGACTTAAGGTTATTTACACCAACTGAGGATGTGACCCAGTGTGTTCAGATATGTTTTGACCATGCAACTCAAAATCTCCTGTATTTAACTTCCCACTTTCTCAGTTTTTGACTTTCTCGCTTCAATGAATCTCTTCAATACTCTCTGCTTTAGGGTTCACCGGGAATTTTTTGTTTGCAGAGAAGGAGGTTGTTTCCTGCCTCTGCCATGGGATAGTAGGGCATAGAGGATATTCCCAGTGCTCTCTCATTAGCATAAGAAGTACCAGTGCTTGAGCACCAGGAAAAAAGAAGCTGGTACAATTGCAGTGTGTGAGACTAACAGTTTATACTGTAAGATTCTTCTTGTAGTTTGATTTTTTGTTTCAGGTCTGCTCAGCCAGTTATAAAACTGCATTTCAGATTTGCCTTTATGCAACTAATACTGCAGGAATTAACTTTCATTTGATGCATGGTGTCTATAAAATGCTACTTTTTCAGCTTAGTACCTGATACTCGAAATTGATCGTTGTGAACCTGGATGGTTCACATATATATCCTAACTTATGTGTACAGCTCTACATGTGCAGTTGCACAAATATATAAAATAAGCTCACTCAACAGGGGAAGTGTGAGACAACAAAACAAACCAAGGCACTATGTTAAAACAAAACCAACATGTGCCCTGCCCATGCATTCCAAAGCCAGTTTTTCGGGGTTCTCTGAGTAGATGAGAATAATTGAACTCGCGGTGCCTTTCTGGTTTCTGTTTATCTTAAAAGACCAGAGAAGAATTACCTTTCTTTTCAAACATGTAGAGAACACCTTAAAATAGGCCATGACATCGTACATGGAATGCCTGCATCTATCTTCAGAAGGCTAGCAGTGTTATTTAT
Source organism: Calonectris borealis (assembly GCF_964195595.1). Classification (NCBI taxonomy): domain Eukaryota; kingdom Metazoa; phylum Chordata; class Aves; order Procellariiformes; family Procellariidae; genus Calonectris; species Calonectris borealis. The sequence continues at coordinate 72,700,452 of NC_134313.1, read as the reverse complement.
TAGCTGATTACTGGAAAACTGTAATGTTTGTACATTTGCTTATGTTTGTACTCCATAGATGTGGCTTCTTCCATGTAGTTAAAATCAGATATTTTCATCTCTTCCAAGTGGCTGCTTTCTGTTTGTTCCCTACTTTCCTAATCAATGGACTTCGGCCACAGAAAAATTTTTAGAAGTAGGTATTTGCAATTTGTATTCTTTTAAGGGAATATGCATATGGATATGCAAATGAGCATGAACTCATGAAAATAAAAAGAATGGTAAATACTTCAACAGAACATAGTATTTTATTCAAATGAATATCTTTTAATAATTTTTGCAATAGTTGCTCCAGTATAGCACAGTGTTTTATGTGCAGACGCATACGCAGGTATCTGATCATTATCCCTGACCTTCAGATTTCTCCTTTTATATCTCCATTAAGCACCAATTTGTTACTAAAGCATACTTTGCAATTAAAAATTTATTGCTTAAAAAGAAAAGGCAGCTTCCTGCCTAGTTCTTAATTAATCTTTATTTAAGACACTTAAATATTTATAGTGACTTCTCTTTTCATTATAAATACTGTAGTGATTCAAAGAACTTTTATGTTTCTGAAGAGTTTCCACTTCTACTGCAATGGGTACTCATAAAAAAATTCAGCATTTGTCTCAATCCAGAGACTGTGATGCTATTACAGCTGTAAGTACAAAGATGTCAGGTTTAATGGTGGCAGATTGGTGCAGAAAGAGTCAGATTTCCCTTAGGCCTCATTGTCCCTCTTTGAAAAGTGGAACAAAGCACAGGTAAACTATTACTGTGTCTGCTAGACATAAGCAAGGTTCTACTAACTTCAGTTTATGCAAACAGCTAAGGGGACGAAGAAATATTTGATCTATGGGCTTAACCTTCTGCCTGCATCAGCATATGGTATGGCAGAGTAGCACGCTGCTCTCCCTAAGGACAGCAGCAGTGAGCACCGGTAGGTTTATGCAGCACCAAGGCTCGGTGTTTCCTGGCTCTTGTGCCTCATGCAGGCCACTGTCCAGTATCTGCACTGACGGTTGGGCTGTACCCTGACCCACCAATTGCCCTCGGCTCAGCCCCCAAGACAATTTTTAGACTTTCTGAACCCCTGCTTACCTTGCAGATTTTCCCAGGAGTGCCTGGGCTTGAAATCATCAACTGAGCCCTTTCCAGTATGCAAGCTTTCAATTCCCCCAACTATTCGGTATTTTTGGTAATGATCTGGCTGATGGAATAAACTGTGCATTCTTATCTTATAGACAAACGTACCCTGGAGCCGGACGGGAGAAGTTGGCCAGCAGTAATTCCACACTTCCCTGTCTCTGACCTTCTTTCCTTCTGTAGAGCCATTTTTCTGTTTATCACCTTTTCTTTTTTGTCTGTTTTATCTTTAGAGGAGATAGAGACAGCCATAGACGGCGAGGGAAGCATAATTTCTAAGAGGAATCACATTTTCATACATTAACAGCAAACAGCTTTGCTGTTGAAAGGTGGGATACAGGTGGCAAGGGAGTAGTTTAGGCTTGCAGTCGAGGACTTACAAACCAAGTGGGATTCTGCATCACATATTCCGTGGGAAGTCACACTTGGTGATCAAAGAGGACCCACTGATCTTTGCATAAGAAGGTCGTGGTCTGTAAGCAATGGAAACAGACGTGGCTTTTCTTTTGGCATAAGGAAGGGTAAGGTGGACTTCTGCATGCAAGTTAAATTATGGAAACATCACTGTGCTTCTGCATGGCCAAATTGCCTACGACAACAGGATACACCACAGTGTTCTGGGAAACATAGCAGGTAAAATTGCTAAGCAGATACGAGAAAACTGAAATCTAAATTGCAGTACAAGCAAATGACCTGCTGCTATAAACTGTACCCTTACAGATTTGCTTACTGATTGCAATATGCTATTTATTGTGTGTATAAGCTGTAGATTGATTAAAATTATTTGTTTCCATTTATATCTTTTTGGAAAACCATGGGAGAACACTGTTTGAATGAAGTAGATTACTGCCAATCATGAGGAAATTGAATAAGAATTATTCTTGTAGTTTTCAGCTGAGTTATTTAACTAAAACCATAGCTGAAGAGGTGGGATTTTTTGCACTGTTTAACTGGAAATACTTAACGTAGGCAGAGATCAATATTGATGCTTGAATGGATGAAATAACAGTTTAAGTATTGAAGCACTGGGAAAGGATAACGTAACAGTATAATTGGTAATATGTGGTATGCATAAGGGATGTCAGCTGACCATATTAAGTGAAATCTTGCTCCTCTTAATCATGTGAATCGTTTCAAGGATGTCCCTGAATGAGGGTCTTCTCTAATGTAAGGCCATTGATTTCATATATAAGTGAAATGGGATTGTGCTCACAGATTCTTATAATATGGTATGTATCCATTCATTGTAGTCCTGGAATAAAAATAGTTGATTAAATTGATACTATGTTAACAATTTTTCTTCCTGGTAAACTTATACCTCCTGTATTGTTAGTTCTCTGTGCAAATTGTTATGTTTGTGTTATGATTGTTAGGTTTCTCTTTGCTGGAGAGTGGTACTTTAACGGGTATCATTTTTGTGATGTAAGCAATAATTTTCAGCAATTCACAGTGAGACTTTTCTTCTCAGTTGCCTTCTTGATAGCACCACCATTTTATTAGCCTTAGTTAATTCCAGAGGTAGAGCAGTTTAGCAGATAATGCAATACCATGAATGTTAAGTAAGCCTTACCTATGTGACACGGGGCAGGTTATGTCATTTCTCTGCCCTTACCTGGTAGAGATGTGTCATCTGTGTAAGTCTGTCTGCAGTGATGGAACTTGCATAACATCTATGATAGCTGACATGAATTTTATTTCTAGTTCTACCACTTCCATTGCAAGGCCTGAGACAGGTGGGTCAGCCTCTTTGTACAGCCTACATAATACTGCTTCTCAACTAGTAAATGATTTTGATACCTGCTGCGGAAAAGTGGTAACTCTGGAAGTGCTTATTATTTCTACTGAGCAATACAGCACAATAAACATGCTAGTGTTTTCTAAGTTGAGATGGCATCTCAGAGATTCCCTGTTCCTAATCGTTACTGATCAGTGTCTACTGCATAAAGAAGAGTTTGTCTCCTTCAGTGAAACAACCCCTGTTCTTTGTTATCTGCACAGTTTTGCCCACCTGTCAGTCCAAGCTCGTCAAACAAGGATACTGCGCTGACGACCACACTCTTTTTTGTCCATCCTCCCCAAAGTTATGCTTACTGAATGTGTAATGTTCTTCACATATATCTTTGTGTTGCACATGTCCTCATGAAACTAAGCTGAGGTAATTAGAAAAGTTTAAGCATGAGTCTTGCTTCCTGACACACCAGGACAACCTTCCATAAAAATCCAGCTTGCTCCTGGATAAGGTAGCACAGTGTCTGCTGCCTATGATTACTCGTATGCATACTGATTTTGGAGTATTGCTCAAAGTAGAAGAACAGTACATCACAAACAGGCAGGAGATTTCTCTAGCACAGCAGCCATGAAAAATCTCAGTGTTTTAGGGACAGTTGGGAACAACTGAACAATGAATATCGAATTAAGGAGGAGACAGCTGGGGGGACTTGAAATCTTTTTCTCTCTTGTCATAGATACTGTGGTATTGCCTGCCTCTCTAAATGAAATAACAATAGGGAAGCCTCAGGGCAGATTGTCTGCTTCCCCTCTCTTGGGGAGTCTGCTTTTCTTCCTTCTCAGCGTATTAGAGGTGGCTGATCCATTGTAATGCAATGTCAAAGGCCTTTGGGACTTAAAAAATGTTGTGTGTGTAGTATTGGAAGGGCAAAGAAAAAGCATTGACCCTACCAGATATGATCTTTTCAGGTGGCACAGAGGTTTTAAGGAAAATCAGAAAAAAGAATGCACTTGAGTTGACCAAGCTTAAAGCAAATGAAATCATTCTAGGTGGTTGTTCAAACTTACAGCAAATATAATAATTCTAATTTGTTGCCCCCATAGCTCTTTCATTCAAAACTCCTTCAGTATTATGGCAAACTTTGCATTAGAGATCACATATTGGTTACAGCAAACTTGTTTTCTTGTAGATTAAACTGATTCACTACGGCTATAACATTTGACAAGAACATCTGTTAGATGCAAACAGCTATTTGGTTTGATAAGATTTCGATTCCTTTTATGAAGAATTGAGAAATATTTACTTACATGTGTGAGGAAGCGCTTTGCTGAATATTTTGTACTCGCAGGCAAACAACAATATCCAGGTGCAAACTAACATGGTAGGTATTTGCTGTTTGTTATTCAGTCATTCCTTGCTCACCTGTGTCTTTTTGGAAAGTCGTTTTCATCTGTTCAGTAAGCAGAAACATTATTGTAACTATAAGGTGGCCATTCATGAACAGTATCATTCTTCCTGCACCATAAGTCACATAAGGCAGAAGTCAAAACAATTATTAACAATTCATAGCCAACAGCAAACAGCTGACAAACAACCCACATGCTAAAAATGCTTTGTCCAAATAATTCAGTACATAATTAACAAATGCATTGGCAGAAACCTGGTTATTAACAATTTGCAAGCGGGAAATAGGGTTGGAGAATGCTTTTACAAACTAGCTACAATGGATGTAGTAGGAAAGTAGGGTTGCATCCTCACACTCCCTGAGAACAGAATTGTTCCTTGTCTATATGAGGATTGCTCAGAGCAGTTCAAATTAAGTTAACCGAAGGTACAGAATTCATGTACATAATTGACGTGCAACAAACCCAGTATGGATGTTTTCACTGAAAGCAAAGTAGCATAAACCTGTTGCCTGCTCCAAGGATGTGGTGGGTTGACCTTAGCCAGTGGCTAGGCACCCACCCAGCTGCTCTCTCAACCCTCCTCCTCAGAAGGACAGGGGGACAAAATAGGACAAAAAAACTCATGAGTCAAGACAAAGACAAGGAGATCGCTTGCCAGTTACTGTCACAGGCAAAACAGACAACTTGGGGAAAATTAATTTACTTTACTGCCAATTAAAATAGATTCAGGCAGTGAGAACAAGAAGACAAACATTAAAACAACACTTTTCCTCCCCTGTTTCCCAGGCTCAACTTCATTCCTTCACACCCAACTCCTCTCACCCAAGCAGTGGTATAGGGGTGAGGAGGGTTATGGTCAGTACAAAGCGATTTCTTCCTGCTGCTCCTTTCCTCTCTCTCTTCTCCCCTGCTCCAGCCTGGGCTTTCTCCCATGGGCCACAGTCCTTCAGGAAATATCTGCCTGCTCTGGCGTGGGGTCCTCCCTGGGCCACAGGGGATATCTGCTCCAGTGCCTGTAGCACCTCCTCCTCCTTTGACTTTCGTACTCCCTCTGTTTTTTCTCACTCATCTTTTTTCCCTCCTCCTCTGCCTGTGTGCCATTTTCTGCCCTTTCTTAAATATGTTTTCCTACAGCTGCCACCAGTTTGGCTCCTCACAGAGGCCATTCCTGCAGCCCCCTCAGTGCCAACACCTTGACACCTACACCCAATGCAAAGAATTAAGATATCAAAAAATGAATATTTTTTTTTTACCTTTTAACGTATTCCTATTAATTTTATTATTTCTTTGATTACTCTTATGTTCCTGTTTTCCATTGAAAAATAAGGCCAGGACTATGCAAGAAGCTGTTGGCACACCAATGTCATCTGAGGTGTGTTTATTGCAGTGCTGCTGGACCAGTAGAAGGTTTAATGTCCATTCTCATACCAGTGAGGAAGCCCTGTAGGCATACTATAGCTCATATCATTAGTAGGCCTGGTACAAACTACAACAAAAAGCTACTTTTTTTGCCAAGGTTAAGTGTAGGTGGGTGGGTGAGACTAACATAGCAAGGGACTAACACGTCCAGTAGATTAAGCCATAGTTTGCAGGTACCCTTGAGCTGCTTCATTTTCTCTGCAGGGGTTCCAGTTGATTTGGGATCTTTTCTACACTACAAAGTTTAATTCTTAAGATGTGCTTTGGGAGATGAAGTAGTAAAATGCTACAAAAGTGATTGAGCCAGTGTGGTCTATTGTGGTCACACCCACAGCAGGAGTGCTTTCCTAATCGACTCAGAAATACAGGTGTACTGTGCTCCACAAGCAAAGCATTCCTTTAGCTGGGCTTCAGCCACACCAGCAATCCCACCTTATGCCAACGTAGTAAAATTCAGCTGGAAAGGGTTTTGTTGTTTCTTATCCCCCAGAAAAACAAAACAAAACAAAACAAAACAAAAACACCACAGATTTTTACTGGGGAATTTTTCAGCCAGTCAGGGACTTGGATATCTTACCCTAGTCCAAGACAACTCTGCTAACTGACATATCAGCATAAACATAGCAATATCCTGGGGCTCGTGGCAGTTTGCTTCTCTGTGACTGGAATGTATTCTTCTGATGTGTGGGGTTACCCTGAATGATAACCTTTATTGAGTGGACAGGCATTAGGGTGGGTATATGCCTACCTAAGAAAGTCTTTTGGCTTGGCCAGAATAATGATTTTATGTTAATTTAGGTAAACTGTTGCAGAAAGTTAGGCAGATACACTTATTTGGATGTAAACATAATTTTCCCATCAGTTTTGAATGGTTACCATTTCTCTATATAGAGTATAAATTTCAAGAGTAGTCACTGTTCCAGTGTGGGTGGTTAGAAATAGCTTTTTCTGCAATACCTCTTCAGCCTAGTTACCCTTTTTTGGACGAGGCTCTTAGGAATTGGCTTAAATTTAGTCCCAAATATGTGATTTCAGATTGATGTAAACATATCTGCAGAGGGGTTTACATACCATTTTAAGTTCAAATAGCACAGCATACTAAGGCAGGCAGGTTTTAGGCTAGGGTTTTCTAATGAGCCTCAGGTTTGGCATCCAACTACTGCTGAAGGTTAAAAGGATTGATAAAAAAACCTCTCTTGTCTTATAGAGATAAGTAATGATACAGCCTTTCCTCCCCTCAAAAAAGAAGAAATGGTCTTTCTTGTGTAGAGAAACTATTTAATAGAATCATAACTGTTTAATAGAATCATAGATTCATAGAATCATTTAGGTTGGAAAGGACCTTTGAAATCATCAAGTCCAACCGTTAACCTAACACTGATGAGTCCACCACTAAACCATGTCCCTAAGCGCCACATCTACGCGTCTTTTAAATACCTCCAGGGATGGTGACTCAACCACTTCCCTGGGCAGCCTGTTCCAACGCTTGACAACCCTTTCCGTGAAGAAATTTTTCCTAATATTGTCGTGGTTTAATCCCAGCCAGCAACTACGCACCACACAGATGAAACTCTACCCCAGCCAAAACCAGCACAAATATCCAATCTAAACCTCCCCTGGTGCAACTTGAGGCTACTTCCTCTTGTCCTATCACTTGTTACTTGGGAAAAGCGACCAACACCCACCTCACTACAACCTCCTTTCAGGTAGTTGTAGAAAACAATAAGGTTTCCTGTGAGCCTCCTCTTCTCCAGACTAAACAGTCCCAATTCCCTCAGCCGCTCCTCATAAGACTTGTTCTCCAGACCCTTCACCAGCTTCGTTGCCCTTCTCTGGACGCGCTCCAGCACCTCCATGTCCTTCTTGTAGTGAGGGGCCCAAAAGTGAACACAGTATTCGAGGTGCGGCCTCACCAGTGCCGAGTACAGGGGGACAATCGCTTCCCTTGTCCTGCTAGCCACACTATTTCTGATACAGGCCAGGATGCTATTGGCCTTCCTGGCCACCTGGGCCCACTGCCGGCTCATGGTCAGCCGGCTGTCAACCAGCACCCCCAGGTCCTTTTCCTCTGGGCAGCTTTCCAGCCACAATTCCCCAAGCCTGTGGCATTGCATGGGGTTGTTGTGGCCGAAGTGCAGGACCCAGCACTTGGCCTTGTTGAACCTCATACAGTTGGCCTCGGCCCATCAATCCAGCCTGTCCAGGTTCCTCTGCAGAACCTTCCTACCCTCAGGCAGATCAACTCTCCTGCCCAACTTGGTGTCGTCTGCAAACTTACTGAGGGAGCACTCAATCCCCTCATCCAGATCGTTGATAAAGATATTAAACAGCACATACAAACTGGCCCCAAAACAGCCCTGGGGAACACCAGTTGTGACCAGCTGCCAACTGGATTTAACTCCATTCACCACAACTCTTTGGGCCTGGCCATCCAGCCATTTTTTTACCCAGCGACACGAATGCCCGACCAAGCCATGAGCAGCCAGTTTCTCCAGGAGAATGCTGTGGGAAATGGTGTCAAAGGCTTTATTAAAGTCTAGGTAGACAATATCCACAGCCTTTTCCTCATCCACTAAGCAGGTCACCTGCTCATAGAAGCAGATCAGATTGGTAAAGCAGGACCTGCCTTTCATAAATCCATGCTGACTGGGCCCGATTGCCTGGTTGTCCTGTATGTGCTGTGTGGTTGGCACTCAGGATGATCTGCTCCATAACCTTTCCTGGCACCAAAGTCAGACTGACAGGCCTGTAGTTCCCTCGATCCTCCTTCCGGCCCTTCTTGTAGATGGGCGTCATGTTTGCTAACCTCCATTCAACTGGGACCTTCCCGGTTAGCCAGGACTGCTGATAAATGATTGAAAGTGGCGTGGTGAGCACTTCCGCCAGCTCCCTCAGTACCCTCGGGTGGATCCCATCCAGCTCCATAGACTTGTGTATGTCTAAGTGGTGTAGCAGGTCGCTAACCGTTTCCCCTTGGATTATGGGGGCTTCATTCTGCTCCCCTTTCCTGTCTTCCAGCTCAGGGGGCTGGGTACCCTGAGAACAACTGGTCTTACTATTAAAGATTGAGGCAAAGAAGGCATTAAGTACCTCAGATTTTTCCTCAGCCTTTGTCACTATGTTTCCCTCTGCATCCAATAAAGGATGGAGATTCTCCTTAGTCCTACTTTTGTTGCTAATATATTTATAGAAACATTTTTTATTGTCTTTTATGGCAATAGCCAAATTAAGTTCTAGCTGGGCTTTGGCCCTTCTAATTTTCTCCCTGCATAACCTCACAACATTCTTGTAGTCCTCCTGAGTTGCCTGCCCCTTCTTCCAAAGGTCATAAACTCTCTTTTTTCTTTTGAGTTCCAGCCAAAGCTCTCTGTTCAGCCAGACTGGTCTTCCCCGCCAGCTCGTCTTTCGGCATATGGGGATGGCCTGCTCCTGCACCTTTAAGATTTCCTTCTTGAAGAATGTCCAGCCTTCCTGGACTCCTTTGCCCTTCAGGACTGCCTTCTAAAGGACTCTGTCAACCAGACTCCTAAACAGGCCAAAGTCTGCCCTCTAGAAGGTAGCAGTTTTGCTAACCTCCCTCCTTACTTCTCCGAGAATCGAAATCTCTATCATTTTGTGATCGCTATGCCCAAGACGGCCTCCAACCATCACATCACCACAAGTCCTTCTCTGTTCACAAACAACAGGTCCAACGGGGTGCCTTCCCTAGTTGGCTCACTCACCAGCTGTGTCAGGAAGTTATCTTCCACACACTCCAGGAACCTCCTAGACTGTTTCCTTTCTGCTGTATTTTATTTCCAGCAGACATCTGGCAAGTTGAAGTCCCCCACGACAACAAGGGCTAGCGATTGTGAGTCTTCTCCCAACTGCTCATAGAATATTTCATCTGCCTCTTCATCCTGGTTGGGCGGTCTATAACAGACTCCCACCATGATATCTGCCTTGTTGGCCTTCCCCCTGATTCTTACCCATAAACACTCAAGCCTATCGGTCATCATTAAGCTCTAGACAGTCAAAACACTCCCTAACATACAGGGCTACACCACCTCTCCTTCCTTGCCTATCCCTTCTGAAGAGTTTATAGCCATCCATTGCAGCACTCCAGTTGTGCGAGTCATCCCACCATGTTTCTGTGATGGCAACTGTATTATACTCTTCCTGCTGCACAATGGCTTCCAGCTTCTCTTGTTTGTTGCCCATGCTGCGTGCGTGTAGATGCACGTCAGTTGGACTATTGATCCCACCACCTTTTTGGGGAAGAAGCCCTGATTCCTACATGACCATTTTCAGGCACTTCCGTGGTTTCTAACACATCAATAATCCTTGCATCTTTGCTGTCGCATGGCTGTCCATCCCCTACCTCCACTAAGATGGCAGACCAAAGGACCTCGCTAGCACACCATCCCTCAAACATTGGCGTACCACCCCCAGGCTTATCTCTAGTGAGCCTGGTTTTCTCTCTTTCCCCCTTCAAATCTAGTTTAAAGATTTTTCAATGAGCCCTGCTAACTCCTGTGCAAAGATCCTTTTCCCTCCTTGAGACAGGTGTACCCTGTCTGTCACCAGCAGGCCTGGTGTCGTGTAAACCGACCCATGATCAAAAAAACCAAAATTCCGCCAGTGACACCAGGCTCAGAGCCAGGTATTGATCTGCTGGTTCTTCCTGTTTCTTCTCTCATCATTCGCTGCAACTGGAAGGATAGAGCAGAACACTACTTGTGCTCCAGATCCCTCAACCAGTTGTCCCAAGGCCCTGAAGTCTCTATTGATTGCCCTCAGACTTCTAGTTGCAACTTCATCGCTGCCTACCTGAAAAAGCAATAATGGATAGTAGTCTGAGGGCTGTACCAGAGTAGGAAGCTTTCTCTTCACATCTTTAACCCGGGCCCCAGGGAGGCATCAGACTTCCCTAAGAAGCGGGTCCGGTCTTCATATTGGGCCTTCTGTTCCCCTCAGGAGAGAGTCTCCTATGACAATGACCTGTCTTTTTTTTCTTCATGGAAGCAATTTTGACCCAGGGCATAGGCCAACTTAGCTTCAGTGACACCTCCAAGCTAGATGAACCATTGTCCTCGTTATTATTCAGTTCCATTTGCAGAGCCTCATACCTATTATGCAAGGACACCTGGGGAGGTGGGGTAGTCACAGAGGAGACGGGCCTGCTGCGCCAGGCAGGAACTTGTTGCTATTGCCCCCTATCCCTTGCATGACCGCGTTCAGCCAGACAGAGAGAGGACAGGGAATCCTCCGTACCATGCATCCTGTCTGCTTGTTGGGCCTGCCCCAGGGAAGGTAGGGTGTGACTCCAGCAGTCTATCTCTCATGATGGAGGAATAGAGAGAGATTTTCCAGACAAATGCATAGACAAAGGATATGTGGAATTGCCACTTTCCATTTATTGCGGTGATAAAATATGATTATTTTTAGTGAATAAGCAAGGTGAACTCTGCATCTGTATTGTGTTCATCTGCTGCAGTTTCATAAAAGACTTCACCCTGCTCACTGTCATGCTACAAGTGAAGGTCTCACCAGTTCCACCATTGGGAAGGCTGATGCTTCCTATGAGATAAAAGACTATGTTCAGGAAATGCTTTTATAGCAGTACAATGAAAATGTTCTGACTGGCTTTGGCTGACTAGATCTCTGGTCATGCAGGTGGCACCTAAGCTGTCAGGCATGTGTGCCGAGAGTCTTGGTTGCCCAGATCACCGAATGTTGGTTGATATCACTATTCCCTTCTGTTATCTGCCCCTGTTCTTTTTCAGTGAAAACTAGAAGGGATGGGCATATCTTGGTGTGATCCCAATAGTTGGGATGTGAACCAGGACTTTGGCCTGAGGAGGATTTTCCTCCAAAATTTTTTCTTTCATAGTGTTTACTCAGTGCCTGTTCAGAACGAAAAAGAAAAAGAAAAGAAAAGCCATTTGCATGGCTTTCTAAAGTGTATAATAACCTGAAAGCTAAATCTGTCATGCTAGCCAAAGCTAACTTTATATTTTGGCCACTGTTGTAGATGGGATACTGGCTTAGATAGATGGATCTTCTGTCTGACCTAGCACAGCCATTCTTATTTACTCACTTACGTAAGGTGCCAAAACCACTAAAAGATTATCACATGGCTGTATGGAGTATTGTTGTAATTATCATTATATTCATTTTTTATTTTCAAAACTATGGATGGACTTGTGAAGTCCCCCAAAATAAACCCTTCACTTATTCTAATTACCCTAGGATGTGAAGTTGCACAGGGGGATGAGGGAAACTAGGAATTTTCTGCCCTCAAAATCTTCCTTGCTCACTAGCTGGAAGCACGGTACACTCCTTAACATCTGCATGTTGCAAGAGATCGCCAAGAATGCAATAAAAGAGCAAAATTAATGAGGACATTGTGACAGCTGTATTTAAATCAGACCAAAGGATAACTTCCCTTGGTGTCATCCCACAGCACTCTGTAGTGCTTCTTAAGCTGAAGGCTTATATTGTGCATCTTTGTGTAAAATACAGACTGGTGGATGTTTCTTTTATCACCGCAGTGAATTGCTTTTTGAAGCCCGCACATGTATGTGGCATCCACCACATCCTGTGACAATGAGTTCCACCATTTAATTATGATCTTTGTGGAAAGCATTCTTTCTCGGGTTTCATGTTTTAAACTTGCTAACTGCTTGTTTTATTGGGACTGCTTCCTGTCCTATGAAAAACAGTGAAAATGCATTCTTTATTCACTTTCTCAGTACTATTCATGATTTTCTGGTGCTCTGTCACAGTCCTTTCCCTCAGTTGTCCCTCTTCCAATACGAAAATCCTAAAGCTATTTTTTCCTCCTGGTACAGAAGCCATTACATACCTTTGATCATCCTGTCATCCTTTTCTTTATCCTTCTATTGCTAGCCTGTCGTTTTTGAGATGAGATGACTGGAACTGTATTCAATATTCAAAATGTTAGGTGGGCAATGGATTTTTATGGCAGCATTATTGTGTTTTCTTCTGCTGTTTTCTGTTCTTTTCCTAGTATTTCCTGATATACAATTTTCTTTTTTGACCGTTGGTGAGGATTTAGGTGACATTTTCATAAAGCTGTTTCCAAGGTCTCTTTCCCAACCAACAGTTAATTTCACTGTGTGTTTATAGATTTCCCAGGGTACAGGCATGAGACGTTAGTTATTTAGCTATGAAAACACAATTAAATTACAAGAGTGTTTTAGGCTGTAAACAGGATGATTGTTGGTAGACTTTAATATTCGCTCAGTTCTACTGGCAATTTTATATCGTTCTAGGTTTTGTTATCCCAGAGATTTCTCACAACAAGTATGTGAGGCAGTGCGACTGTTTCCCATGGACCCCATCTTTTTACTGGGTTGTTGATTATTTTAACAGAACATTAATTCTAACAAGAAAGTGATGCAGGAAAGAGTTCATTCAATTAGTTTATTTTCTAAGACGCTTTTGCTAATTTTACCACTGTAAGGCATATCTTGACCAAAACCAAAGGAATCCAAGCAAATGCATAATCCTTTGCTGTATTAACTCGATGAAGATTTCATCCCATAGTCTTCAATACCAGATAGAGATGCATAGCGCTTCAATTTTTTTTCATAGTCAAAATGTGTTATTACTATCATAATGGTTGCTAGGATGGAGTTCTGGAGCTTAATGAAATCTGGAATTAAATAAATCACCTCAGGATTGTTAAAACCTAGCTGTGAAAGAACTTAAAATAGTTGTTTCTAAAAGAAGTGCTGACAGAATAAATATATTACTGCAAGTCGATCAGTCTCATCTCTGACTTTAAAACACTTGCTGTGTTATATTTCAATGATGATTGTCAAAAATTCCTTAATGGGGCAAAAAGACCTCAGAATCATATCTCAAGCAGAGATCTTTTTTAAATGAGGTTTTCAGTACTCTCCTTTCATGAAGTATAAGTCATTTGACTTTTTGCTTGTTAACATAAGAACTTGTTTTCAAATTTGTGGCTGCACTACAGTACAGAAGCTAGGGGTTTTTGAAGATTTCCTGTTAATGCAGTTTTCTCTGAGGAGGAGTTCTGTTCCTCACTAATTCTGTTTATTCCCATGCATTATAGATAGCGTTTTCTTTGTATGGCTTTTTTTTCCATTCCAGTCTTAGTCCTGCTGGTCTGGGAGAGATCAGCGATGGAAACTTTATTTTATAGCTGTGGTGGGTTGACCTTGGCCAGCAGCCAGGCACCCATCCAGCTGCTGTCTCACTTCCCCTTCTCAACAGAACAAGGGGAGAAAATAAGATAGAAAATCTCATAGGATGACATAAAGACAAGGAGATAACTCACCAATTACCATCACGGGCAAAAAAAGAAAGTTGACTTGGAGAAAATTAATTTCATTTATTGCTAATTAAAAATAGAGTAGGGTGGTGAGAAACAAAGACAACACTGAAAACACCTTCTCTCCACCCCTTCTTTTTCCCCGGCTCAACTTCATTCCTTCATTCCCAACTCCTCTACCTCCTCCCCCTACAGTCTGCATAGATGGAAGTGCTGGTCATCTCCCAGTCTCTCAGTTTCATTTTGATTTGGAGAGCTGAGATGGCTCCTTGCTCAGCCAACTGTCCTGTTTGTTAAGGACAATTGGAAATTACAAAGCTAGACTTGAAAGGCAGAATAACATTGTGAGTACAAAGGGATATCCTCAGCTATTAGATCACAAATAAGGAGGCCAAATACGTGAACTAGGCCAAAAGATGATAACCAACTAACTCTAGTCAATTGTTTGAAAGACATTTAGGGACATGATTTTATGTGCCTGTTTTGGAAAGTCATTTACTCCAACGTATTGGTTTATTAAACCAGAAAGGAGCCAGGCCTCTTTCATTTTCGCTGTTCTCTCACAACTGGAACAGCTTAGAGATGTAGGTATGCAAAAGAATAAATTAAATAATCACTCTTCTCATTCTTTTTGATTCCTTGTGCACTCCAGGAAGCCTGATCTGAGCAGTTCAACTGGTAGAAGCCCAGTTGAACGCTCTGCAGAGATTCAGTGGTGGAATAAAAAATTATTTGTGAATGAATAACCCCATAAAATGGGAAAGCAAGTTGTTTTGGACAAGTTTTGTTTTAGTATTTGATAGTGATGTAATTATTAAGTCCTTGATTCTTCTCCTTTTCAGAGCACACTAAACACCTTTAGATTTCTTCCTTGAAACTGCACAGTGACTGCAAAAACTGACCAACGACAGCAGTTTTTAAATATCGCTGGTCTTCTGACAAGTAAGTTCTTCATTCTCAGTTTTGTTTTCTCCCCTGACTTATTCTTGACTTATATTTTGTCCTTGTATTTATTATATGACTACCATATTCATTTTCTGGGCTGAGTGAATATGAGTTCAAATTGAATAGTATGAAAGTGATCTTAATCTTTCCCAGCTAGAATGAAACCTATCAATATTACAGATATAATAGAGATGAAGTAGTAGATCACCTGATTATTGCAATCTGTAATGCCAGTGGGACTGTAGTCATATCTCTGGATTTTCCTGGCGAAAGGTTAAATGGTTAAAACCTTTTTTCTGTCACAAGAATTCTGTGGCATCTGGGTCTGGAAATGCTTATCCATTTGCAGTTGGGCTCTTCTTTTTCTTGGGAGCTTCCAGAGGTTACTCACTGTAGTAAATGGGGAGAAAGAGGATCCTTACTGTTTACTACGAGGAACAGAAAAGAAAGCTCCTTTCTGTTCAGGACTTGTTGAAGGAGAACTTCAGAACTTCTTTAAAGTTTTCCTGTTCATAAAGAATAAGGTTTATAAGAAACTACATTTTAAAACACAAAAATATTTCTAAACAATGGAGTTCACTCATCCTATCTTAAGTGAGGGGTCTTTATTATATGTATATATATTATATATATATATTTCCAGAGGCTGCTCCACCAAAATAACAATGAAGATTCTCATATCACTACCACACTTCTTCATCTTTCTTTATAGTTTTATATAGCTACTGTGGATATCATGTTATTTGCTTCTTGTTGGAATATACTCCACTTCAGTGTATATCTGATGGATTTTATGAAACTCAGTGCCTGGTTACAGGCTGGCTCAGCTTTGGCAATGATATTTGATCATCCTGTGTATGATAGGCAATGAAATTTTAGGATATTATGGCTATTTGCCACTGCATATTTCTAAGATAAAGATGAAGAGAATGCATTGAACTTAAGTCATACAGTATCTAATATTTCATTACCTTGTATATCACAATTAAGCAAGTTTAGCTACCTGTAGTCTCCAAAATAAAAGACTCCTGGTTTACTATTTCATATAAAAGAAGAAAAAGTAATATAAATAATATGCATTATTTAATAACTGCTCACATAAACTAGTGAAAATACAGGAATAAAAATCTTTGTGTTTATATTATATCTATTACTTAAATGTAATTTTATTAGAAGTTATAGATTAAATATCTGAAATTTCATATTCTACATAAGCAGACTAAATTGTAGGATTTTTTCTGAGTTTTTGTTGTTTTCACAAGTGCGAAATTAGCTTCCTTCTTACTAATTGCTTGCTTGCTTGCTTTTCAGGTGTTGTGGCTGTAAGCCAAACTTTTGAAACTTTATTTGAGGTCTTAAAGGAACAGAGGGTCATGACTTAGATTTCTGTCTTCCCAGAAGGTAGATTTACTGAATACATCACTTGTTACTAAGTGATGTCTCTTCTAATTATCTGCACTTTTGTGCAGTTCACTTTCCCATCTGGACCATAATGTGTCAGAGATGTGTATAACAATATGAGTTTCCGTACCTGCTTAATAGACCATTCACTTGGATTTTACTAAAAGGAAAGACAGGCCACAGCCAACAGCTTCAATTCTTCTTGGATTTGCCTCTAAGATGCAGTTTTGAAGCTCTGTCCTGTTTACCATGAAAGGCAGACAGTAAGGAAGCATTGAGGCTGTTTGACACAATGAATCCAAGCCTAATAATTGAATTACTAAATCTCTGTGGCATTAAGCATACCAGGACTGTGCACAAAGCTGATTTATCACTTCACCAACCCAGGAAATAAATAATAAATAGTGAGTCAATCTGAATAGAGAAAAGGGAGGTTTTCATTTTGAGTTGTGGGGGGAAGAGGCTTCACTTGGGTTTATGCAGATTAATTGGTTTTAACTAACAACATTGTGTTTTGAGGCAGAAGTTACAAAAGCAAAGGAGAAGGATAGGCAGGTTCATAGCATAGGTAGAAGTAGTGGTGGTCTCCTTTTATTTTGTAGTACAGAATTGTAATAGTCACAGGGTCAATTCCCTCTTCTATAAGTAGTATTTGAACCCAAATCCCTCACCTCTGATTACAGTACCTTTCAGCTACCTTGGCTTTACAATATTCCCAGGCAAAGTATTTATTAGAGTTTACTTCAATCTATTCAATGTTCTGATAATAAATCAACCCTACACAATGTCACTAGATCACATGCTAAATGAGCACATCAGAGAAAATACTTGGCATGAGGAGTCATAATTGAGGGAGGGTGTTTGCAGCAGGTTTCAACAAGCTTCACAATTAGACATAGGTTTTGGGTATTTTTCAGACAACCTGGAAGCTGGCAGAATATCACTGTCAATGAAATTTGCAAATGATACAAAGAGTCCAGGCCACTGGCTATAGCAAGCAACCTGGGTTGCTTGGTAACCCCAGTCCATCTATATAAAGCAAAATACTGAATTTAAGGCTAAAGAATACTACCTTCATTGAGAGAAAGAGGAATTGTGTTCTAAGGACTCCTAACCTTTGAGGGAAATACTTCAGGAATAACAGCAGATAAGCAACTCGAGTGAGAAAATTGATTACGTAGAACGGAGGTCGTTGCTTTAGTCATAAATCTAGCTTTGGTGAGACTGATGCTAGAAGACTGTGTTTTGGTGCCCCTGCTTTAAGAAAAGGTGTTGAAAAAATCAGAGGGGGTCAGAAGAGGGCCACAGAAATCATTAGTACACTGAAGAAAATGTCTGCAACAAATTCAAAGAGCTCAGTCTGCTTTCGCTTTTTTAGAAGAAGCTGAGAACTGATTTGATGGCCTTACCATGGGAAAAAGCAAGCAAGGAACGTAACTGAAATCATCACTCTGTCTTTCTTTTGCACATTTACTTTTTAATTAATTTCCTGGAAAAGGGTTGGTTCTTCTCGGTTGGTTTCATTAAAGTACTTTGGTTTTCTGCCACAGTGTAGCAGTAAATAATAAGGTGGGTGACCTCACTTGTTTGATAATCTAGACTGGGAAGTACGTTATTACCCAAATAAGAGTGGGTAATTTC
This sequence comes from Calonectris borealis, assembly GCF_964195595.1. Taxonomy (NCBI): domain Eukaryota; kingdom Metazoa; phylum Chordata; class Aves; order Procellariiformes; family Procellariidae; genus Calonectris; species Calonectris borealis. Next base: position 72,682,439 of record NC_134313.1, on the reverse strand, counting down.
CTTCTACATCATATTCTCCTTGCTTACAGCTTTGTGGACTGGCAGCATAATTCCTGTGGTCAAAATGATGATGGGACAAAAGTCCTTGATCACTATAGTCAGTCCTGTTCCACTGTTGTGAGAATATCATACATCAGATTATTTTGACTGCTACTTTGTTTACACTAGGTACTTCTGTTAGTAAAGGTGGAGCTATATTAAGTTGCATTTAGGGAATTATATAAAAGCTCCTGATATATTTATTCAGATTCCTGATTTTTACTTTTTGTTATCTTAGAAACAAATGAATGATATTTCACATTTACTACATGTTTATTTGTTTTATTTATTACTTATATTAAGCTGATTTATTAGTCACATTAACCATTCTTTGTACTGAGTAAACAGAACTGTGTGTTTCTTTCTGTTTACTGTGTCCTGCAAGATTTTAGAATTAGCAGATTTCAGCCTCTGCCATGGAGCTTTTACCTAGAGTAGAAACTAATATTTTCTGCCTTTATCAGCTCTCAGGAGATAGCTTTGCAAGAACTAGGTACTGAACAGAGCTAACCTGAAAAAAGTGAAGAAAATACCTTCTTTGCACCTGCAGAGGAAATTACAGCTCTCTTACTTGGACTGAACACTTCGTCAGAGACCGTTTTCTCCACTCACTCAAACTCTCCCAGCTCAGTGCTTTGATGATCAGCAAATCTTTACCAACAGATATGTAATACTTGAACACTGCATGTTATTTAATGTAAATCAACTTATGGAATTTAAGAAGTTTGGCAGTACATTGTTAAAATGTCATGTTTAATTTTAAGTGATCCTACTTTTAAATAAAAATATATATCTAAGCTGAAAAAATGCATCTAGTTAAAAGAACAGTTTGAGCAAAATCCATTCTTGTATTAAAAAATGATGCATGAATTTCTATCCAGGCTGCCTGCAGGACAATGGAAAATGAAGCAAGCAGCTCTACTTTGCATGGTTATTTGGTAACCCTCGAGGTGTTAAAGAAAAGAAATAGTGGCTTGCCTGAGGCAATAAGTTTGTTACACTTAGATGTTGATTTGTTTATTTAATAAGCATAACAAAAAGGCAAAATACTATGCATTATCTTTGTGAAAATAAACAGAATTCTTATTATAAAGAAAAATATTTTTTTTCATTTAGGGAATTTCAGAACCAGGTTATATGGACACTGAGATATAAGGGGGACATATATTTTTTGTTTCAGTTTTTAAAGACAAGGTAGCATCCAGGCAAGTATATTTAAGTTCTGTTTGGTAGTATTGTTAATAAAGGGCTAATTGAAAGCTAACCTTGAAAATGTATAGATCTTCCTCTTCCATATGTATAATTCCATGTATACCATTAGCAGAATTAATATTCTCCTAGAAATAGAAGTTACACAATATGAAGAAAAAAGAAGCTAAATATGTACACGGTCTTTCTTTTTTCCTAGAAATTCACCTTGAATCTGAGGCGCCTCTCCAGCTCCTTAATGTAAAATTCTGTTCAATCGAGTGTAATGGATTTACTTTCAGATATTTTTTTTCTCAGATTTCTAGCAGGCTTTCGGCGGTATGAAACCAAATGGCATCACAATCTTTGTTACGGGAAAAGGCACAGGAAAATTCAGATGAATGTGGAAAGACTATAAATAAAAAATATTAGCCTCTGACCCAACAATTGTCCAGTAACAAGTGCAATTATGTAGGCAAATGGTGCTGATCACAATCTTCTTTCCCCACAGCATGGCAGTTGCTCAGGGCAGAGCATTGCTGAATAGATAGATACGCTTTTGACGCTGGCAGGAAGGAATATGCTTGCCCACAGTGTGATAGAGCACTCACTGACTGGGCTGACAGGCAAAACAAATAACGATCTTGGCCACGGGAGATGCTGAGCACCTGTGACACCAGTGTTTGCTAATTCAGAGTTTTGCAGGTGAATGCATGAGTGAAAATGAGGAGTCACAGTCGCCTGGTTGGTGGGACAGCAGAGGGGACAGCTGAATGAGGAATTCAGTTTTAGGAAGCCTCTAATCAGGCAAGAAACGCCAGTGGCACTGGACACAAAAAGGCAGAAATTCACCCCATTTCAGTTGTGTTAAAATTGTAGTCAGGGGTTACCTTTCCCCTCAGAGACTTTGTGCCAGAGCAGGTGTTGCCTGTCTGCCGCTCATGCTCGATGCTGACCCCGTGGGCGGCACCTTCCCCCCGGCGGCGGTGGGAAGCTCTTTGCAGCTCTGCCTTCCTCCCCGGAAATGTGGCCTGATCCAGGCCAGCATTTCTGCTGTGGCCAGGTAGTACCTGGGTGCAGAGGACCAAGCACTGCCCGTACCTGCTAGTCGGGGCAAGGGAAACAGCAGTCACACAAGGGTCCCCACAAAGGGGATCCTTCACAGGGGTGCTCGGGCGATAGGAGGAGATGCGTGGGCAGGTCCTGCTGGGATGTCGGGTGCCATGATCACCGCCTTCATCCTCACAGTCTCTCTCGTTCCTCAAAGACCCCAAGGACCCACATCTGCCTAGCTTCTGGCATCCAACTGAGGGTCCTAAGTTTAGAGGTACCATCACCTCAGGTTCTTCCAGTTAACATAGAAGAGGAGTACTGGGAGGGCAAGACCTTGAGGGACAGTGGTTCATTTAGGGTCTGAGTGGGCCTTCATAGGTGTCTGTTTCTCTCCATTGTCAGCCGAAGGCAACTGTTTTCCTGAATTAGGAGCTTTGGTTAAGCGCCTAAAGAAGGTAGGCAGGCTCATGGAACTTCTGTCCTCATCCCTGTAAGTGAAGCGAGTGGTCTCTGCTCCTTGCAGTGCACAAGTCCTTACAAGGCTCCTGATGCTCCGCCCCTGCTCTCCAGCGGGCAGAGGGAGCTAAGCCTTTGAGATTTGGGTCCCCCCAGCCTCCTCCCGCGGGCACAAATCACGGATGCCCAGCGGCAGCCCTCGCAGTGGTCATGGGAGCCTGGCCTGGGAAGGTCTGTAGGGTCAGCGCGCCTGTCTCGGCCCTTTGGCTGCAGGACAGGCTAGCGCTGCATCACCCGCGACATTAAAAACAGAAGAAATCGATGTTGCTGCAGCTGGGATCCCTGGGGCTATGGAGTATGTCTGTGACGCCCTGCCGCCAGCAGCTCCTCCTGGGGCTCTGGCAAAGGGCTGCAAATTCCTGACAGCCCAAAGAATTTGGGGCAGAGAGCGAGTGTTTAGTGTCTTTTTAAGGAGGAGTGCCACTTCCAGACTAGGATTCCCCCATTCTGATATGACAGGGCAGACCCAGTCCAGCTTAAGAGCAGGTTTGGCTAAATGCGGTCCTGTGTAGCTCAGCATGAATATTATTTTTGTATTGTAGTACTAATAACCAGTTAAAAGATAACAACACTTATTAGGCAGATACAGACACATTCTTTGCCTGTCTTGTCAGGGTACAAATGAGCAAAGAGCCAGAAGTACAGTTCATTAGGAAGGAACCAAGCCATTTAATTATCCTAAGAAAACTGTCTTCCTAATTTTTTTCTCTTTCTCTTCTTTTTTTTTTTTTTTGCTAATGGTTGTAGTTTTTTTACTATTCACTGAGATTTATATATTGCAATAAAAGTGCAGAGCATCTGTCTCCTGGCTTATCAACTTCATCAGGCTTGGGGAATTGAGGGGAAAAAAAGGAAAAGAAAATATGTGAATATAATTACTACAATATTGAATTATTTTATGCTGCCATATGGAGTTAAACTGGTTAAAAAAAGAGAAGATTTCCATTTCAATGCTATTTGTTTTATAATAGAATCTTCTCTTTTCTTCACCCTTCTACTTCCAGAAGGGTCTTATTCAGTGTATTCAGTCCTAGCCAAAAGGTCACTGTTGTCTTACAAGAGAGTCCTCCCTCCCCTTCCTGGCACCTCTGGATGCTGTGAATAGAGCTCTCTCTTTCTGAGGCTGAGGTCTGTCAGTGGGAAGGTGCACCGGGAACAGCTGAGTATCACTCTCCCTTTCTGGAGGTCAAGTGCACTACCCCTGGGTGCTGCAGAAATTCTGCGAGGAGAGGGACGGGCAATCCCACCAGATGTCCTGGCTCTGACCCTACAGTGCTCAGCATCCTGCCCACCTTTCCACTGCATTGTGCTATTAATTTAAATTAATTCAGTCTCTTTGACAGATAGTTCCCTAGATAGGTGATTTTTAGTTTTATATTAAATTTCTCAGCCTAGTTATTTAATGTATGTATTTGTATATGCATTTTTCATTGTGGACTCTCGACTTTGACAAGGCGTTGATGAAATAACACATCCTGGAATATGAAGCAGTCAAATGGCTGTTCATTCCAACTGAATTCTGACACTCCTAATCACAGTAAATGATATGTTTAATCTTAGTTTTGTCTTATGGTATTCAGTGGGAGTTCTTATGGAGTGACATTCAAATCCGTGTGAGTAATGCTCGCCCCGGGCTTCTTTCTGTAATACTGGGAGAGGATGTGCAGGAAGGCTGTTGCCATTCCAGCTTGTGCTGTGAAGAAATAACAGACCAAATAACCAGTATGAAAAGGAGAGAAAGGACTCTATCGTAAGGCTACTCAGCTTGGTGATTTCACTGGTTTGGGATCAGAGACCTTCACTTGCACTGGATGGATGGAATCAGAGTAGAACAAAGAGCAGCAAACCCAACACTGGAGGAGGATTTGAGCTCTAGGAGGAAAGGACCGTCTCAGACTCCATGGCAGACAGGTTTATGGAGAGACCGCCTGTACTGGAAGAACTGGCTATGAGGACATAAAGGGACCTTTTTCTGCCTTATAGTGTATTTTCATACTTCCTAAATTAAACTGTGCCTACGCGCCTTTAGAAGCGTCCCTCTCTCTTCACTTGCTTATAAGAGCTCAGACCAGCTCCAAGATCTTCCTATTCATAGGAAACAGTAAAGATATTTGAAGAAAAGAAACAAAAAAGACCCATTTACTTGCAGGTAAAAGCTCAGAGGGAATAGATTATAAACGGCGCCGAAGAAATCTTTAGAGAGTCTGGCTGCCAGTGCTCGTCACGCTTTTGCTCCGCGTATGCAAAGGGAGATTTGGGGCAAAGCTGGAAACACTCAAGAGACAGAGCAGAGGGTGCAGATGTAACATCAGGGCAACTCCTGCCAAAACACAGGTCTGTATTCTGAGTGAACAAGTAGTATAGTTTCTGAGGAAAAAGGAATGAGAATAACTAAGTATCATTTTGCGAAATCAGTTTAATTGTAGCTTTTCAAAACATCTAGCCTCAAACAGACAAGCAGCCTCAGAGGTTTCAGAGGGAGGATTTGAAAGTATGATAAGTTGCAAATAACCTGTAAACATTGGCTTAACTGTAATGTTTGTTATCCTTAGTTATTGGTGATATTTTCTGTGTACTGCCATAGAAAAGGACAGACTAGAGACTCCTAAAACGTGATTCTTGTAAGGCAGTGAGAGTGTACATATCAAAATGACCAGAAAGGGACTAGATCAGTCCCCAGCAAATTAAGAATGTGTATTCATTATGCTTGTAATAATGATAGTATGTTTTATAACATTACACTCAAGCAATTGTAATTTCAGTTTTATGGAGCAAAAAGTGCAATCTCTGAGATTTAACTTTTAAGTAGTGGGTTTAATTGACGCTGCTTGAAAAATATTAATGGGAGTTCATTAGTAGGTATTGTCTCTCCCCTTATCCTACATGATTGTTTTAATTTAAACTAGCTCTCTGCTTTGTGTATAGAATTGACAAAAATATGTCTTTCTTCAGCAAATGACTAGCTAAATCATCCTTTTATTTACAAGCAGCACTGTGTCCCTGTGCCCTAAATCTTGCTAGTTGGAAGAGTGGGAGGGAAAGCAATTTAATTAAGTTAACTTTATTGACCCGCTGGAGCTGTTGTTTAATAGCATGGCTCCCTGGAGTGCAGTGCAGGTAAATTGAATGAATGCCACAGAATATCACTTCCCTGCATTGCATATTTCGAACCTCTGCCAGGCACTTTGGGATGAGCAGCCAATCAGGAAAAAGGTTTTTCCAGCCTTGCTGGCGTGGATGGCATTTCCCATTATGCTCAGAAGGAGGTGCGGAGTGTTACCCATGCGTTCCTCTGAGCGTAGCGAGAGGGATAACTCTGGGATCGTGTGTTGCGCTCAGCTGCTGCATTCGGAAGGCAACTTTGTGGCTTGGCTCTTCAGCCATGTATCCAAAAATAGCTTTTTATGAAGGAGGAAAACTAGCGTGTGAATCTGAATGAAAGTGCTGTGAGTAAACTATTTAATATTAAAACCTCGGTACACTCATTCTGCATGAGAAATCAGAGTCCAGAAGGATAGCAAGAGATATCTTCTGGATCTGTGCTTGTCATTAAATACTTGGGAACAAAATGAAAAATCACAAAAGTTCTTTGTTAAACTGTTTTTTGGTAAAACGAAAGCTAAAAAGACTTCCACTTGTTTTCTCATAGAAAACAGTGCTGCCTGCAACTGTTTCAGTTATTGCTTCTGTTGTTAAAATCTTTGTCTAAATGTCTTATTAATCTATAAAATGAATACAACAGCGTCTCTGCGGTTGACTGGAACACATCCCGTTCTCTGCGCTATTCTTCAGGACTGCCCACGGAATGGTAAAAGACACTATATCAGTCTGTTGCACCTGTACTTCCAAGTAAAGCCAGACCAGTAGTTCTGCGATGTAACAGCAACTTCATATAGCTTTTAACCCCTGCAGAATTTAATGTTTCTCTGACTAAAGCTGAGACCCAAAGATCCAGTCCTACAGCTTTGCTTAAAGAATTAAATACAGCAATGAGCTAATTTATGTTTTGCTCTGGAAAATAATAGTAGGTGCAACGTTCATTACAATTTATGGTTTTCTCATATTCACTCATAATTCAATGTCTTGAATAGGTTTGTGTCTAATTTTTCCTTTTATATGAGAACAGATTTTTCTTGGCTTCAAACTGATGCTTCTAATTTTAAACGCCCACGAGGTGAGAGAGGTGGGTTTGCAGGGGAGGGGCATTGTCCTTTCTTGTGCTGACCAAAATTGTTGGGAGAAACAGGCAAGTTTCAAGCATGTAAGTCCTTCTTTTGGTCAGACTTGGGTGTCTTTAAGCAATCGCACTTGAAGTGTTGCAGCCACGATCGCTACCCCTACAGTAGGCATTATGCTGATGGTGAGAACGACCGACCTTTAGAACATTATTTCTCACCACGTCACCTTTGGGGGGGCTGGCCCTTGAGGTGATGGCTCTCAGTTCCTCTCCTGACCTTTATGCCCTAATATGCCACACGCACCCTCAGAAGTGGTGCCGTATACTTTTAATATACAAACGCAAGCTGTGGTGCAGCTTAGGAAACGCCAGGCGCTCGTAACCTGGCCCTCTGCTCCAAGCTCTGGCGTAGAACCAAGAGCGGGGAGAGCCATCCTCAGCATCGATATGACGTCCAGAAGTTAAAATCACCTTCAATTCAATGTTAGATTAACATGGCTTTTGGCTGGCACTGCATGTTTGTGTATTTACACAAAAGGATGATGTCTTGCATGAGTAATCCTGAGAAGTTTACTAGCTGATATTCTCCAGCACTATGTTACTTTATCTTCATTAAATGTGTGTTTTGGCAGCCGTTGCTTGAAGTCCATATTCCGTATCTGTAAGATAAGTGCAGTTTCTGTGCTAACAGTTGTGTCTGGGGTCGGAGGCAAGCCTTAGAAAGTAGACTTCTGTGGTTTTCAGCTATTTTTTTGCTTCCTATGGATTTTTTGTTATGACACTTAAAAATATTCTGAAAACTTTATTGTGTATCTAATAGAATGAGAGGAAAATACACATCCATGATGCCATCCCACAGTTCCTTCCAAATGCAACAGATGAATCACATTGAATCATAAGTGACAATTTTCCTGCATAAGAATTAATACTATATTTTTAGGTGTTCTTTAAAGGTGTTGAAATACAAATACATTATACATACATGAATTTTAGTTTTACTTGATTACAGTTTAAAAGGACTATTAAATCAAGGTTTATAATATTATTATTTATTTAATATGTTTAATATTTAACTTCACTTTTTAATTTATGTGTATATTAGTATTAATTATAAATCATTAAATGCTAGTTGATAGTTCTGAGTGGGGCGCAGAACTCATGCCTAACACCAATTTAGACTTCCACGGGTATTTTTCTTGGTGGCAAAGTTGACTTTAAGTAGCTCCTCCTGCTGTCCACAACGTACCACCTCTCTCTGCCTCTTTTCTTCCCATTGTGCTGGTATAGGTTTTTTGTAGGACTGAACACTGACTTGGATTAGCAACCCTGGGAAATTACCTATCTCCTTTCTCTTTTTCTCAAGGTCCTTTATAAAGCAGAGCAATGTGCTCATCTGGTTTGCAGTGCAGCCCCCAAATCATTGCTCTGGTGCAACTGAACATCCATCACAGGGAAGGGAACTGCTTCAGTTCTGTCAGGCCAGAAAAAAGTGTCTATCAAACTACCATGGGATTTTAAGACATGCTATTTGTTTGATGCTTTAGCCTATAAACTCTACATAGACACGCTTAAGGTTAAGTTCTAGTAATGGTGTTTTCTCTGAACCAAATCTTTGCTGAAAACTTTTACCAGTACAGCAACAACATTTAGCGATACATTTAGCTTTTGATATTTGAAGGTTTTATGAGTTTGGAGTATTTTTAATGCCAAAAGCTAGGAAAAAAGTCTAAGTTGGTGCACTTACACCACAGAAAAGTGTAGTTTGTTTATTTGAGGATTGGATATAAGAAATTTTTGCTTTCTATACTTACAAGAGTTTGCTGATTTACTAGCTGGGTTTTGTTTTTTTTTTTCCAAGTATATCTTATATCAAGTGGATAGAAGTAACATATTGTAAGGGTTTTTTTTACAGCTACTAACAGAAACTTTCCTTGTCACATCTGTTTTATTTTGGGGTTGGTCTTTCCCACACCTAAGGGACACTGAGGCAGAAGTTTTACAGCTGCAGAGGGATTGCATCTTCTAGGCTCCAGCTGTTCTGCTCAGACGTTCCTGCTTTCTGCTGTCACTGCCACCCACCAGCTGGCAGTGCTGCCCCTGCGGTTTTGCTAAGGAGTAGCTCGCGTGATTGCTTCTTAGCCTGAAACTTGCAAACTCAGCCAGGCCAGTCCAGATCCACAGTTCACACCACTTAAAATAAACTGGCTCGTTTTGCCTTGAGCATTTTCGAGAGTGTTCACACGACCCCCTCCGCTGGTGCAGCTATGGGGCAGAGTGTGGGAAACAGGGAGGAGTCATGTTGTCAAACCAGCATAATATTGTGTGCAAAGTGAGTGTTTGCTATTCGCCAAGTCTTAGGCATTTTAAACACAAAAAAAAGGCAGCAGAAGTGGCTGTAGCATGGTTGTGCCCAGCAGACTTGCATTCAGGTGTGATGCTAAGCATGCAGCGATATGTAAACTCATATGCAAATTTTTTCTGTTCGCGCTGTGTTGTGGTTTAACCCCAGCCGGCAACTAAGCCCCACACCACTGCTCACTCACTTCCCACAATGGGATGGGGGAGAGAATCAGAAGGGTAAAAGTGAGAAAACTCGTGGGTTGAGAGAAAGACAGTTTAATAGGGAAAGCAAAAGCCGTGCGCACAAACAAAGCAAAACAAGGAATTCATTCACTGCTTCCCATCGGCAGGCAGGTGTTCAGCCATCTCCAGGAAAGCAGGGCTCCATCACACATAACGGTTACCTGGGAAGACAAACGCCATCACTCCGAACGTCCCCCCCCTTCCTTCTTCTTCCCCCAGCCTTATATGCTAAGCATGACATCATATGGTGTGGAATACCACTTTGGCCAGTTGGGGTCAGCTGTGCTGGCTGTGCTCCCTCCCAGCTTCTTGTGCACCTGGCAGAGCATGGGAAGCTGAAAAGTCCTTGACTACTGTAAACACTACTTAACAACAACTCAAACATCAGTGTGTTATCAACATTATTCTCATCCTAAATCCAAAACACAGCACTATACCAGCTACTAGGAAGAAAATTAACTCTATCTCAGCCGAAACCAGGGCACACTGATACCTAAATATTCATTCACATTTCCCCCCCTTCTCAAGACTAAAGCTGGCCTACGCTAGCATTTTGAGGTTGGTTTTCTTTTACTTCACATTAATTAGTTGTTAATTTATTTAAGTAAATAGAGATCAAAGAGGATGTGTCAAACATTTGCTACACAGGAGACAAAACTTTGTTTTAGCCTACAGTGTAGTCTCTGAGTCAAACATTTAGAAACATAAGAGTTGATTAGGAGGTGCTCTCAGCAACTCACGGAGCTTAACCTGGCAGTAGATATCTAATGCTCCATAATCCCAGCTATGGAAAGGCCTAAGGAGTTTGAAGAGTTCAGTTTGGTAATTTACTAGGAAATCCTTGACGATTCCTCCAGAAGAAAAATTAAATATATGGAGAAGATAACATGGCCTGGACACCTGAGGAGGAACCCAGATGCTGAACAAGATCAATTAGTATCTTTTTGTCCTCTGGAGTCAGAAGCCTGTTGCTGCAATATCCAAGCGGATTGTCTGCCTTACCATGTACGTATGCGAAAGGACGGCAGCACCATTGTCACAACGAGAAAGGAAGATCCATTCTCTGCTGCAAAGTGTATCATCAACAAAATTACTGTTTAAATTCTCTACCAGTAGATGACAATAACATTTATTAGTAGAATTAACACAGGAAGTAGGGGAAGAAATGTAGTTTTTCAGCTTGGAAGTCACATATGAGAATTAATTAATCGCAGTGTTTGTTTTCTTAAATAAAGGAGCTTGAAATAAAATCACTGAGAGGAACCTTGTGCCCTTGCACACATGCATAGAGTAGCATTTCCAAACCTTGACCACAGGAGAGAAAAAACATTAAGAAAGAAAATTGTTAATACAAAAGCCAGGAACTCTGAAAAGAGCTCTGTAGTACACTGGCAGTGGAGGTATTCTAATTCAAGCAACTACTTCAAAAGCACATCAGTCAAGTCAGAGGTGATATGTTAAAGACTTTTATTGAAGCATGAAAAGCCAGTAATAACCAACATCACAATTTCTGCCAGAGAATAGGAATTGAATAGTCATTTCAGTATTTTATTTTATGATCCTAATTAACTGTCTTCTGCATCCAGGGTATTAGATATCCCTTAACCGTTTTCTGCGTCCAGGATATCAGACATGAGGAGACCTGCAATTTAGACCAGGAAACCTACCCCAAGCAGTTGTCATGTGTCTGGATTTTATGTTTTCTTTCCTTCATGATCACTGTACCTTTAGCAAAATCACTTATTTCTGTATGTTATTGTTATTCTTCTTTTGGGAATGCGGTCAGATAGAAATGCCAAGACATTGTACTGAAAAACCCACCCTGCATTAATGCTGTAAGAGTCCACCTCTATGTAATTTTTGCTTAGATATATTTTGAACTGGGATATTTAGTAGGTGTTTCTGGAGCAAAGGATTCCAACACAGCTGCTAATATGGCCCGTGGCAGGAGACGACGCTGGCTTTACCCTGCTGTGCCCACATACTGCCCTGCATAGATGCACTGGCCACTCCGCAGGGTGTTTCCATTCAGCTGTTTGTCAGCCGCTGAATTCCCCGCTGAGCATGTCTTCTCTGTAGAGATTTATGGACTCACGCTCTACTTGGAAGAACCCGGTCAGCTAAGCCAGAGAATGAGTGTCCATACTGCTCAGCCCCGCCTGTGCTCAGGTCAGCATCACAGCAACCCAGTTCAGGACTCACAGTGCCCAGGGCTGGATTCCATGAACTGCAACTCCTAAATCTAGGAGTAACCTGTGTCACCCTGTGAAGTGCTTCACGTGGCATTGTATGATAATAAGGGTGTCTAGCACAAACCTCTTGTGCTGTGAACCTATGAACACAGGGAAATAGACCATCTCTGGTTCTCCATGCGTGCTTGCAAAATATGCATGGACATCAGGTAGGAAAGTTCCTTCTGAATTGTCCAGAGAGTCTGGTGAATTAAATAAACACTGAACATGAGACACCAAAACACACGTGGGTGTTCTCAGGGCCCAGTGCAAAGGCTGAGACGCTGCATTAGGGTGCAGTGTAAGGTAGTCCACCAGCACCCTCACTAAGCTTTCAAAACTGTTTTCTTGTTCCTCTTCTATCCCCCACCATTTCTAGGAGCTCAGGAGGCCTGTTGGTGGGACAGAACCCTTATCATGGGTGCTGAACTCCTTCAAAAATCTGCCTCAGCTTTTATTGCATTGGATTGGCTGGCTTTATTTTACTTTCCATCACTTTCCTCTTTGTTTCTCTCAAGATGGTTGCTTTCTCTTGGCTGTGGGTAGCACTGCGAGTGGAAGAATGCATGTGCATATACGCATTCAGCACCCTTTCTTCTTTCCTGTGTCAGGCAACAGGGGTGTGCATTTCTGCATCTTTTCAGCAAGTAGTTTTCCTTCTTCTTTATACAGATCAATCCCTTGCCTTTGTCTCCCTTCAGAGTCAGGGGGTGGTGGTGTGTGCAGCTTTGCTTTCTTGAAGGAGGACTCTATTATTTTCACCATCCAGACAGTGGCTATCACCTGCTGTAGGCAGCATGGACTTTGCATACCTTTTTTTAAAGTCAGACATGGGGTCATCTTTTCTCATCGCTGTACGCTGGCTTTATACATCAGTTCTGCCTTCCTGATTTCAGACATTATCAGCCTGAATTGACTCCGAAACTTAGAGCAAACTGCTGTTCTTTTAGTTACTCATAATTACTGTACCAAGCAGTGGTACAAGCCTTGAGGATTTACTTTTTCACTCCAAATGAGCAATGTCAAGTGAAATAAGGATGCTAAATTATCTTCCTTTCTTTCTGAGAGAAAGAAAAGTTACAGCTCACTATGAAGTATTAACAGAATGGAGATATCTCAGATTCAAGTAAAAAAAAAAAGTGTGATCAAATTAGTTGATCATTAGGTTAATCATAATAAAATGATGTTTACAGGTATAGTAGATGCATATAGAGTGCATATGTATGTACAATGAAAGTATGTACATGGTTGTGAAGATATACACACACACACACACACACACACACACGTGTAGTAAGTGGTATAAATATGCTATCTTTATTATTTAACTGCACTTTCCTCTGGATAGGTAAAGCAGTAGGACCCAGCCTGGGTAGCTCAGGTTCAGAGAAGCTCTGACCATCTTCACAATCAGTTTTGTGATGGTTCAAAGCATCAGTATAAAACTAGTGTTTTATGCTAAGAAGCATATGTGTGGTTTTTGGACTTCTGTTGTTAACCAAAACAGAGATGTTTTTAAACGGAACCCTATCGAGAGAATGTGGTGAGAAGTAAAATAGGTAAATAAATAAAAGAATAACTGAAAATTTATCTGGAAGACAGAAAATTAAAATTTTGGGTTATGCCATGGTGACAGTGGATAATTCTAGAGAACTCTGCCTTTTGCTAACTCCAAAACATGGCTAAAATATGGGTTGCATTTGTCTTACATCTAAAGCACAATTTCATTACAGGCTGTGCTGGGAAAAGTTACTTGTATTATAATTGTTTGACATTTATTGATTTTTCAGTTAAAAAAAATGTTCTGTGGGTCAAATTCTACTCACAGTGATACTGGTGTATATTGCAATATTTTGTAGTTTCATCACATTCCTGCTGTGAAAGGGGAGACCACAACTGTGTGACTTCCCTATCCTGATCACTATAAGATTTATAGAAAAACATGTCACTGTTCCTCTAGCCCACACACTCTAATTCCTGGAAATTGCACTGATCGCCAGAAGAAGAAAAAAAAGAAAGAAAAAAAAAACGAAATGAGAAAAAACCCTCAAGTTACTCACAAGTTTTCATGGAATTGACAAAGCCTCCCTGTTGCACACTTTAGGTGCTGAGAAGTCTGTCAGCACAGAGGCAGCAAGGGCAGAATTACATCCAGGTGCACCAGGACCACATTTTATTTACATGACCAGTTCCCACTAAAGCCAGTGGAAAGTATCACTTTGTGGTATTTGTGAACTTGTACAAAGGCAGCATTGCGCTAAGAAACTAGTGTTTTCCATTAATTGCCAAAGGTTGAAATGTATTTTGTCACGTTGCTAACAATCATGTTTCTGTTGCCCTAGTTTTACATAGCGAACAGAAATTGCTTCAGATTTATTATAACCCAGAGTCTAGCAAGACAGATTTGTTCTAAAAGTGTGGTATGGAAGTCCTTCTCTGTGCTTTTTCCAAGGATAGGATTCCAAAGAGTCATCTTTGACTGATAGCAGCAGCAGCATAAAGAAAGTTGAGAGAAAGCATAATTGATGTAATTTCAGCAAGGTATGTCCCTGCAGCCATGGTGTTGCCCTGCATGCAGAACTGGTGTGGCTATATTGAAAATTGGAGATGAATTTGCAGCAAGTCCTTCTCACCATTCTTTATGTATTAGACATACATTTGGACATGCTTGGCAGTTGGGTTATCCTTATAACCTATCCCGTTGCTTGGCCTTGAGGAGAGGCTGGGAGAGAGGGTGGGGTGAGAAGGTCATATTCAGGTGGACTAATTTCCATGTAAGTTCCTGTGTCAGATGTTATATAAAGTTTTAGAGCCAAGTAGGCAGAAAAAATTGGGCTCAGAAATTAGTGTCCATATATAGACCCTGTGACAATGGCTTATAGTTGGTACGAAAAGAATAATATCTAAATATAAGTGAGCATCATCCAACCACCTTCCTCTTGGACTAGTTCATTTATGCAAGACACAGTAAATGTAGGAATATCAATGGTGGCATTTTAGCATAGTGAATTCCCAGTTTTATTTGTGCTCTAGATCACCAGTCACAGACTATCATGGTGCCCTGACTGGAAACACAAAGTAGCTTGTTAATTTGTGTATGCTAATAAATTTTCTGTGTTGCAGAATGCATATAATTTTGAATAATTCCTCTCTCCTAATGTGTATGTTTTCCACTATAAGCAACTACTCAGTCTTTTAGCAATAATTGTTGATACTTTTAAAGGTATGGGTTACAATCAATATCTGGGAATTATAATTATTGATTGGAAAAAAAGTGCATTGAAATAATTAGCCATTATTACTTGATGTGTTTCCATATGGAGTGGATGCAATTGGCATAATTCTAGTTAAATAAGAGGTTGCCCACATACTGGCCTATTTAATGGGTTTTACATCAAAGGAAGAAAAGTCAAAGAGAAAAATCTAATGTTCTGTCTCTAGATTTTCTACTTTTTATTTTACATTCCATTCTATGACTCTGTTGTGGCAGAAAAGAAATGCTTTCATGCCTGTGATATCATTGTATTCAGAAGCCCCAGGCCTTGCCCAGTAGAACTAGCTCTGATGGGTAGCTTTAATAATTTAAAAGGCAAATCTAGCACTGGGAGAGGAGGGGGAAAACACTTTTTGTGAAGTTTGACCCAAAATAACTTGTTTTACACGTCCAGCAATCTTGAAGAGTTTCAGGGAAGAGAAAGACCTACTGTTTACTATGGAGCCACTGTCATGCATGTCACTTACAGGACCTGTTCTTGGCTAGAATAGCTCTGTAGGCTGCAGGACGTTCAAAGAAATGGCGGCCCTTTGTTTCTGGGGCACCTGGTGAGTGGGGCATTGCTGTAGACTGGGTTTAGATCCTATGTAATGGCACAGATTTTCCCTGCATGAAATACTGCAAAATGAGAACGCTGCTGGTTTCCTGCCATGTATACATGCTCCATGAAAAGGAACAGCATAAATAGAAGGAGGCTGGATGTGAATAGAAGGAGAAGCTGGGAATGACTGGCAGTGTTATGTAAAAGTAGGATAGCAGAGAGTATGGGAAGAGTGAAGAGGAACAGGAGGAAGAGCAAGGAGTAGCAAAGAGGAGAAAAGAGATCAACAGACTGGGAGAAGGGAAACATGCAATGATAGAAGGACCAGGAAACTGGGAATGGAAAAATGAGAACAGAGAGAAGAAAGAGAGGTGTCGTATTTTGCTATTTAATGAATGGCTTAACGTGACAGATACTCAGAAGAATTTTTCATCTAAATAAGGCAACTGAGTCATCTTCTTAACCTGACTTCTCTAAGTGTTTCCTTATGTATGTGTCATCTAGTAACGTGATTATGACAGAAGATGCAAGCAAAGCAGGTTTGAACCCGATACCTGTAGCATATTGGGACAGCTCTTAGGAAAGCTGGGAACTGATGGAAAATCAGTGAACAACACAACTTTTAAAGCACAGTGCTAGAGAATGCTTCTTTTTTGTTTGAAATACTGCTTAAGGATCAGGACACGCCCCACCTTCATTTTCACCACCCAAAGAGGGAGAATCAAAAGCTTAATCCTTTGGTTTTAGCCACATTTCAGCTCAAGAAGCTGGGCGGATCTTCATCCCCTAATAATTTTTAAGTACTTTGTCTATATGCCTTATAGGCAGTGGTGTGCAGCACAGACATTATTTAGTCAAGTTTTTGCAGAGAATAAATCATAAGTCCCTGCCAATGAGCAAAAAGAACTCAAGGCAACATCCAATTACCTCTGTGTTCACTTAACATGATTTTATAAGACATTGTACAATATTGCGGCTTGTTGTTCCTCAGTAATATTGTGTATGCTGTAGGGGTGAATTTGATTTCTCCATCTGCTACCCCCTCCCTGCCCCCCATGTGTGACATTGAACTCCTGCATTGCTTTGGCCAAAAGTGACCAAAGCAATTTCTGTAATACAGTCTTTATTCTACAATGGCACTCTCAGATATAAGGTGGGATTTTTTATAAAAACACTTTTTGATAACTTGAAGGAAAAATGTTATAGAAACTGAAATTTTGATTGTATGTTGCATTACAGGTTTCCTTACTGTAAGCCATGCATGTTGCATCCTTTGCTCTTCATGCAAGAAATACTGTGTGAAGTAAAGTACTGGCAAAGATTAGTTCAAATAATTTTATTCATCAACTATGTGTGGAAACACAGGATACTGAGAGAGGCATCAGTAGGCTAAGAGGTTATTTAAAGTGATACTGCCAAATTCTCAAGTGCCACTTTAACATGTTAGTGGATTAGTGTTTAGTCATTACTTTAAAACATGTTGCAGACTCCAAAGTGGTCTGCTTTACAAGGGGAACATTTTGAAAAAATAAAAACATGAAGGCTGGATAACAACACTGCCTAAATGCTGTGCAGGTGGTAGGTCAATTCAGAGTCTGAAGTCAAACTTGGTTCTCTCCTTTTGGTGGCCAATAACACTTGTGTTCCTGTGTGATACAACACTATTTAGCGAACAACCACAGGGTTTGGGAGAAAAAAGTAACAAGTTAATGGCTGTTGTGATTTTGAAGGACCTTGATCTTTCTCCCTGTCCAAGACAGAGACTGCAACGTGTGTCAGGAAAAGCTACCATCAATGTAACATTTACTGGAAAATAGTAATGTTAGGAGAAGTTAAAATCAGCACAACGTCTTCAGTTTTTGGAATATTAAAATATAGTTGATGAATTACAGTCAATGTAGATAAACCGCTTACCTTCATAATGCTGATGTAGGATGAGATTCTGCAAACGCTCCCCATTCAAATATCCTGTTCAGTCCCCAAATACTATCTGACAGGCAGTAATCAGGGCAAAGCGCTGCTGAAATTGATTCCTATAATACTGGGGTTTTTAATGAAAATCCCGATGACAAATTATCTTTGTTGGTCTCTTCACTGTTTTATCCCTTGTACCCTAAGTTAATTACATGGCATTTTAATGGAGGCTTTTTGAGCATACTGTACATGTCAAAGAAAAAGCAAAATGCTGTCAGTTTCTGGAACTTGCCCAAACTCTCACAAACGTATGTGAATTTAATTCCAATAGTGTTTTAATCTGGGGGATTCATCATTTATATTTTTACCTGTCAAACACTCATTTGACTTCTCTTAACATAACAGGTGGGAGTAAAAAGCAGTATTCTCCCTCCTTGTCTTTTATGAATAAAATGAAAGAAGCAGTAATTGGACATCTTACAGGCTCATGATTTAGGACTGAAAAACATGATTACAGAATGTTTAAATTAGGCAGCGCTGTGAGTTGCAAAGGAGGCAAGACTAGGTCTGCTGAAAAATGAAACCGATGTTGGCAGGTAGCAAGCAAAATTTGTGAAATGCTGAGTTGGGAGGGTTTTCTTTGTAATCTCTCTTGATTTTATTTTCCAGCCATATTGTCAGACTTAGCCATTGATCATTATTTATAAATTAATATTTAAAATTGCAAATAATTTACATTATTTATAGTCAATAATCATTAAGCATCTCTACTCCATTACTTTTTATTTCAGCTTAATCAGTGGACACAATTTAGTGACTATGGCTCCTTGTAAAAGTTCAAATGCATCTAAATTGACTTTGATAGAGAAAAAAGTTTCATTTTAATTTCTTCTTTTTTTACATTTAAACTTCTTTTTTTGCAGATCTTTTGTCTGAAATGAAGAAATATTTCAGACAAAAATGGGAAGTTTTCAGAATGATAAGAGCAAATGAAAATAAAGGGTTCAACAGCTCATTCTGGGAACTGTTTGGCAGGTTTCCCTGGAAGACTGCCCTGAAGGGGAAGGGGACCAGGAGAGGATGCTGCTCTCTGAGGACAACCTCCCGGGACCTGGGTTCAGCCCAGCCCATGGCCCAGGCAGTCACACAGGCACAACAGACGGGCAGGGAGCTCCAGCCTGGGCTCTGGTACCAAAAGAGAGGGCAGAGGAGGTCAAGGAGGGCTACTTGGTAGCAGTGCAGACCATTGTCTGGCCATGCAGGCAGGGAATTAGAGAAGCCAGAGTTATTGGTGAGGAATGGGAAGGGCAACAAGAAGAGCTTCTAAAGGTAGCTGTAAAAGGAGGCTTAAGGAAGGTGTGGGGCTGCGAAATGAGGCAGCAGACTTGGTAACAAAGCACATAGAAAAGGCTGAGAAACTCAGCATCTTCTTTGCTTTGGTCTTTACTGGAAAGTTCTGTCCTAAGTCTCCCAGGCAGGATCTGGGAAGATTGAGATAGTGACCAAATAAGCAAACTGGATATACACAAGTCCATGGGACAAGAGAGGATGGATGCAAGCATGTGGAGGGAGCTGGCTGAGGTCACGGCAAGGACTGCTTTGTATCTTCTTCAAAAGGTCCCTAGGGATCAGGAGAGGTTCTTGAAGGGTCGGAAAAGGCAAGTGTCATGCACATCCTCAGGATGAGCAGGAAGGCAGATCTGGGGAACTATATCTGCTCATAAACCTCCCTTCAGTCCCCAGGAAGATTTTGGAGAAAACCCTTCTGGAAACCATGTCCAGGCACATGGAAGACAAGAATGCAATTGAGAACAACCAGCATGGATTCACAAATGGCAAATTGTGGCTGAACAATCTGTGAGCTTGCTCTGAGGAGATGGCTGGTATGGTGGGAGACGGAAGAGCAGTGATTATTTGCCTTGACTTCCACAAGGCCTGTTACATGATATCTCTGCAGCCAAATTGGTAAGACGTGGATTTGAGAAGTGAACTACAAAGTGAGTGGACTGCTAGCCGTACCACCAAGCTCCAAGAGTTGTGACCAGTTGTATAAAGTCCAACTGATGGGTGGTTTCTAGTAACGTCTATCAGGAGTCAATACTGGCACCAACATTCATTCATTCACTTAGACAATGGGATGAAATGCACGCTCAGCAAGTTCAGGGATGGTACCTAATTAGGGGAGCAATTAATATGCTGGAGGGCAGGGCTGCCATTCAGAGGACTCTCAACAAGCTGGAGAAGTAGTCTGGCAGAAACTTTTGGAAGGTCAGCACAGGCAAATGCAAATTCCTGAACCTGAGACAGAACAAGCCCATGCAGCAGGACAGGTGAAGCACCAACTGGCTGCAAAGCAATTTTGCAGAAAAATTCCTGGGTGTCCCAGCAGACAACAACTCCAACATGGGTCAGCAGAGCATTCTGAAGATCAGCTGCATCCTGGGTTGTACTAGCAAGAGTGTAGCCAGCAGGTTGAGGGAAGTGATTCTTGCCCTCTGCTTGGCACTTGTGAGAGCCTGCCTGGAGGACTGTATCCTGGTTTGGATTCCCCTGTACAAGATGCATATTGACATACTGGAATGAGACTCTTGGAACACCAGGTGGCTGCAGCACAGGACATACAAGGAGAAGCTGACAGAACTGGGTTTGTTCAGCATGAAGATGAGAATAAGGGGGGAATCTAATTGTTTTAAACTACCTACTGGCAATGTAGGTAGTCTGAAGCCGGACTCTTCTAGGCAGTGCACCATAATAGAACAAGAGGCAGCAGACACAAGTTGCAACATGGGAAATTTTGTCTAAGTATCAGAAACACCTTTCCTGCCTTGAGGGGGTCAAATACTGGCACAGGTACCCAGAGAGTCTGTGGCACGTCCGTTGTCAGAGATGTCACAAAGTTGACTGGGCAAGTTCCTGAGCAAACTTTGAACTCGAATATAACTTCAAAGCTGATTTTGCTTGATGAGCCCCAAAGATCCCTTCCAACCTGATAATTCCAACAGAATTTATTTTTACTTACTTAAATGGCTGTTTTCAGGATTTAAATAATATTCCTGGGGCATTTTGTACTTCGAAGAAAAAGGACAGTGAAAACGCAGATCATTATTATTACCAAAATTGAAGTCATTGCTGCTAGGAAATATTGTAGGAGTGGTCACGTATACCAGAATGCCAGAATGGATTGTGGTTTTTTGTTAAATAGAACAAAAAAGTCAGTGAAGCACGTTTAATCCACACAAGTGAAGAGTTCTGCAGACCTTGTAAACAAATATAACATAAAAATAGGTCAATTTGGATGATTTACTAGCCTGGACAAATCCAACGAGAAGGGCAACGAAGCTGGTGAAGGGTCTGGAGCACAAGTCTTATGAGGAGCAGCTGAGGGAACTGGGGTTGTTTAGCCTGGAGAAGAGGAGGCTGAGGGGAGACCTCATCGCGCTCTACAACTACCTGAAAGGAGGCTGTAGTGAGGTGGGTGTTGGTCTCTTCTGCCAAGTAACTGGCGATAGGACAAGAGGAAATGGCCTCAAGTTGCGCCAAGGGCGGTTTAGATTGGACATTAGGAAAAGTTTCTTTACTGAAAGAGTGGTCAGACCTTGGAACAGGCTGCCCAGGGAAGTGGGGGAGTCACCATCCCTGGAGGTATTTATAAGACATGTAGATGAGGCGTTTAGGGACATGGTTTAGTAGGTATGGTGGTGTTGGGTTGATGGTTGCACTCGATGATCTTAAAGGTCTTTTCCAACCTTAATGATTCCATGATTCTATGATTCTAATTTAAATATATTTTGATATTTTTCTATCTTGCTTATTTCTTCTGCTTAAAATGCAAACCACTTTCTTCACCAGTTTTCTCAATCTTTGCAAATATTCTTTTGCTTAGAGAATAAATCTGATAGGCCTTGGGGGTTGAGGAAATGAAGGGAAGAAAGAGTTGTGGACTTTGGTGGGATTTTTCATTCCAGAATACGGGCAATGATTTCTCTTTCAAAATCTTTCACTAGCTGTGTATCAAGACCTACCTAAAAATAAGGGACTCTACTGTCCAATGGCTCTGTGAGCAGAAGGGATTTTTCTCAAGACTTTATCCTCCTTCTTATGGTCCCATTACCGAGTGAAATAAACCCACAGCCAGAGTGGTGGTCAGAGCTTCTTACTGTACCGGGTGAATATCCAGGCTCAGAGAGCTCTTAGGCTTGGGTACAAATGCTGTAGAGCTCCCAGCACAGGACGAGGGACCCTCTTGGCCCCCTTTGCTGTCCTGACACGTGCTGTTAGTGGTTGGTTTGGCAAACCTGTGCCTCCGTGCTGAACTGTGCAGGTCTTCTGCTCAGACCACAGCTCTGCTGAGGGTAAGAACTGAAAAATGGCTCTGCTGGGCCTAACAAGTAGACCTGATATATTTTTCTAAACGTAGATGATAACATATATTTCAAGATTGTAAGATGGCAACATTAGAGGGATACGTTTTCCACTACTTTTCTCAGCCTTTCCTGGTCTGAAGTTTAGGGTCTTGGCTAGAAATTATACCTTCATTTCTAATAAATGTTGGGGGTGGTGTCCCATGAATTTCTTTATTGCTTTTTGAATTTATTCAGGCTTTTAATATCTGCAATATATTCTAACGTTTTATTCCATAACTGAACTACCCATTCTGTAAAAAAGTATATTCCATTTTTTAGGTGTTAATCTGACACTCCAACATTTCATTTGCTGCTCTTTCCTCCTTGTATTACTAGTAGGGGCGAATAGCCTTTCCTGTTTTACCCTTCTCAGTGTGGCCCATGACGTTATGGATTTTGTCATGTTCTTCTGAGCTATCTCTTTTCCAGACTGAGTTATCCCAGCCTACTTATTGTTCCTCACACAGATACTGTCCCTTACCTTCAATTATCTTACTTATCACCCTTGTCTATATGTTTTCTACTGCAGGTGAGTCCCTTGGGGCTTAGAAGGTAAGGCCCATTTTCCCAATGGCAATAAGATTGCTCTCTTTCATTTCATTTTCCTAATAGTTCATGATATTCTATTCACTTTAGGCTGATGTTTTCATAGGACTGTATGTGGTTTCTTCAGTTGTGGCAGCTGTGTTTCAGAGTGGTAACAGCTATCTTAAAGCTCATCCCCGGCTATGTATAGTTAGAACTCTTTGGTTTTATTCCAGATTCCACATTTATCAGCATTGCATTTCATCTGCACTTTTATCACCAATCACACAGAATTGAGATCTTTCTGCAATTTTTCAGTCACCCTTTGGTTTTATTACCCTAAATAATCCAGTGTGATTAACTGTCACCTCATCATTCAGCCTTGTCCAAATTACTGACGATTATGTTGAGCACTGCATTTCCCTGCACTGATCCACTAGAAATCTCTCTGCATTGTGAAGAGTGACCATTTACTTCTACTATGTGTTTCCTATTGTCTAACCAGTTTTAAGGGGCTTGTTCCCTCTTTCCTTGGCCTGGGAACCTCTAAAATCTCCTCAGGCAGTGAACACCTATGTAAAGAGTTCTTCTCACTTTGCTGGTGTACAGTCTGAACTTATTTGAGCTCTCTTTTCATACCCCAATTACTTATCAGCCCTACAGACTTTCTGGCAGACTTCCTGTTTCTAATGCGCTTAAAAAGCATTATATTATTGGTTTTATGCCTTTAGCAAATTGCTCTTGAAAATCTTTTTTTGGCTGGGCTTATTAAATTTAACTTGCCAGAGTTGATATTCTTTTCTATTTTTCTGGTTGGGAAATGACTTCCACTTTCAGAAGAACTTCTAGTAATCTCCTTTACTGTGCTGTATTGAAATGGTCTAGAAAACACAGACAACTCTGGGGAGTTTCTCTCTCCATCTTCCCTGCCTTCCCCCCAAAAATGACCTGACATTAGTATGTAGTTAAAGTTATAAAGTAATTATTGTTCTTTTTCTGAATTGCTTTCTCTCCCTTTTGTGTCCCCTCAGAAAAGGAACTAAAACATTAAGGGAATGCTCGCAAAATTCAAACCGTGGGGACAAAAAATCAAAGGGAAACCATTTGCAAAAATGGATAGAGAAAGGAAGGGTTGGTGTAAGCAAGAAAGAAAGATTAGTAGGAGGAAAGAACAGGTTGGGAAAAGTTACACAAACAAATGAAACAGTGATCATACCAAAATAATCACTCCTGAAATACTAAAGGTTTCAGTGCAGCTTGAACTACAGATCAGTGGGATGAGTCCTAGGAAAAAATTCTATTTTCTGAAAATTATATCTAGATATAGACAGAGGTTTAGGTATGGATATACGCATGCGTGTATATGTCCTGCCTTAAAAGTGAGGAAGACTGAGGCAGCAAAGCTTCCAGATGCTTTGATGGGACTTGAGTAGCAAGCAGGTCCCCCAAACCAAGGGCAAATTTCATCCTTGGGCAGCTGCCTGAATTTCCTCACTCATCATCAGACTCCAAATGGCAGGTTCGGCCTCTTGTAACCATACAGGTGTATACAGACATGATTCCTGGGTATATCCTAGCAGTGGCTGAGCACTGCACCCTGAAGCAGGAAAGTATGGTACCAGATTATGTCGGCGCCTTGCAGGACTGAGTTCTCTGAGCTTTTGCTCATGAGCCACTCCAGAAGGAGAGGTGCTGATTTCTCCCTGAGCCTGCTGCTCTGCACCCTAACAAGGTAAGGCTTTCCAGAGATGTATTGCCAACTTTAACACTTCTCCAGATTTGCAGGGAGGAGATATCTTACCTTTTGGAACCTAGCAATTATCAAACTTTAAAAATGCACTTACCACCCCCGAAAGGGAAGGAAATATAAAAATTGATATCACTATACATATAAATAGTATATCTATTCTTATTCTAGGAGTTCTGCTGGATTCTGAGTCCTTCTTTGAAAGGCCAAGTTGCAGCTGCAGTCGTAAGCATCATTTTTTAACTAGGCTTAACAATGAGACTTCTAACTTCTTTTTCTGAGGACAGATCTAGATCCTCCAAATTAGTGAAATCAAGGTAAATGACAGCATTGGTTGCTTCTGACTTGCACTCTTTGAAAGTCCACTGCACAGGATAAGGGAATAAGGTGCCATCAGCACCTGGCTGCCATCAGCCCATAAACCATGTGTTTTGTAGCACGCAGCAGCTTTGATTTTGTTTCCCAGTTGGGTCCAAGATGTAAGATTTAACCTGTAAAGCCTCCTGGGGTTTAAGCTGTAGCAACTCTAAGGCCTCTGCCAGGTTAGCAGCTTTTTTGCACTGAGCACTGGAGAAATGCTTATTTCAGGCAGATACCATCCCTGCCCTGAAGCACTCATTATCTGTTTCGTTGAGGTGTCTTACACATAGCCAAAGGCCTACATGTATCCTGAATAAAAGCTCTCTGATCAGTCACTCTTTCTAATTTCTCTACCTCCTTGTCAATGAATGCTTGCTGGTGCAGGGTTCTCCCTCACCCCTGTAAAGGGAGAAAATTCTTTCAGGAGAGGAAGCAGAATGGTACACAGACAGGAAAGGAAAGGCTCAGAGCAATAAGAAAGGAGATACAAAGATGTGAAAAGTTTGGGAATAGTTATCTATTCTCAATCTAGAAAGCCTGGCAATACGGGAGAAATAGGAAGAATGCAATGGTGGAGAAAAGAAGTACAGAGAGAAACCTCATCACAGTTGTATGACACAGGAAAGTGACTGAAGGAGGAAGATGACTGTACCAGGAGACACAGCACAGTACAAAGCAAAATAAAGTGATGGAAGTTAGAAAAGGAAATGAAAAAACAAATGTTCAAGAGACAAATTTAGATTTTTTTTAAAAGCTCAGTAGAAAATGTACACACACAATGGTATATAGATAAACAATTTTTCTCCCATGATGCCGCAACGCTCCAGAATCTAAACGAGCTGTGCTAAGAGCAGCTCTGTGAGGTAGGACAACGTTATTATTTTATGTCCGTTGAGCTAAGGCACTGAAAGACAAAGTGAATCTCAAGAGAGTACAGTGGAAATCTGCAGGTGGAGAAGGAGCCTGAACTTGGTGACCATCACTGACATATCTTCTCCCTCAGTAAAGTTTCAGACATTTAAAAAAAAATAATGGAAGTAGGATATGAAGTTGTATATAAAAAGTCATCATGGTATGGCAAGGTATGATTTTATGTTGAACAAAATTATTCTTCTGCATTTTTTCCTGTTGTTGCTACACTAGTGGACTTGGCGAATAGTGGTATAATCTGTCAGAAAAGCTGTAACAAATATACCTGCAAAAGGCTTTAATAACTAGCTCAAAACACTAATATTTACTGAAATTTCGGTGTTATCTGCCAATATTGATGCAATGCATGTTCTAACAGTACTGTACAATGAGCAACTGCCAATACACACTTCAAAGCTGTTCCTGTTTTTAAATCTATTATTTACTCTACGGCTCTTCAGTGGTTTCCTGATCAAACTAGTCAAGCTCTACCCTGGCACACTGATAACCCTTATGTTGCACCAGCATATTGAAATATCTCATGGTAGCCTTTTACATCAAGAATTTCACTGCACTCAAACTCTTTCATAAGGAACTTAAAGAGCACAATATGGACAGCATATTAAAAAAATCTTGATTATTATAGGTGAACTGTCTGCTTTTTTGGTAATTATGTTATACCGATGCCCCTGCAGAAGAATTAAGACTGACATAAGGTGGACTTCATACGTTTAGGGTCAAGGCCCCTGACCCGCAGAAGAATTATAAGATGACACTGGTGAACATAGTCTTTGCTGAATCTTCTGAGAATGCAGAAGAAGCAAAGTTAAATTGAGTCCTCAGCTTCCAGCAGCAAACCAGACTGGCTGTGAGCATAGGCAAAACAGAAATTGCCTTAGGTAGCAGGCTGCTGGGAAGACAAAGCGCACGTCCCTTAACACCCCCCCCAAATTTTGTCCATATTAGGACTGGGAAAAACAGGTTGTCTGAAACTGCTGCTGCCCCTAAAGTAGGAGTGGAAACTATTGGTAGAATGCCCAGTGCTGGCAGCTGTGATAGCTGACTGGTATCAGTCCCTGGAGGCAGCCAGATTAGCAGCATGGATCCTCTAGATCTCTCCATTGCAATTCCCCACTTTCCTGCGGCAGGCAAGGGTGGCCCTGTCCCATCTGTTATTTTAGAAGGACTGACTGTCAATTTTGCCTGAGCCGTTGAAAAGTCTTGCTGGCTCTAGAATAAAAGGCATGCAAAATGTTTAGAGTCTTAAATGAGGAATAATCACGGCATTACTTATATTTAGAAATTCAGAGAGCGTCCTTGGTCTAAATGTTTTATGTACCATGCTACTCGTTCCAAAATGCAGATGACGTTATCAGCATTTCATTCTCCACTCCTGGCTATCTCAGGTTTTCCTTTTTCTACCCCAGGTTCTTTGTTGTGAAGTCAACAGATTAGTGTTAAAAACAGTTTTCATTCATTCAGCATTGATGGATGTTCTGCCGTCACTGTCTGCATTTGAGATTTGAACCACAAAGGTGGTTCAGTTTCAACTTTCCAACTTCTCTGTATTTTCAGGATTTTGGGCTTGGTTATTTCTACAACTTCTCCCATGGGAATTTCCAGAGATTACAAATTCAATTGCCAAATTCAGATCCTAGAAGTGGAACTTCCCAAGTCTGTTCCGTAACTGTCTGACGGGGTGCCCTGGAGCTTTGTTCCTTCAAGCTGGCAAACCTCAGATCTTAAGTGATGGAATTGAACTATTCCTATATACCTGTGAATTGTTCTTTTTGTCCATCCTGTGCTTGTGCTATTCCTTCATGTTGCAGCCAGTGTTTTTCAAAGAGGCAGAATTTTACAACATCACTGCTTCTCTGGTTTTACAAATCTAGACAGCTTTTTATTTTAATTGTTCAAAAGTGTCCCAGTGAGGCATATTATTATCCCCCTTTTTTATCATCTGTATTAGGTCAAGAGTTGTATTTGTGAGGCTCATGAGGATCAGATTTCTTACTATTTATTTCATGCTCTTTATGGCTGCTTCCTCTTCGGTATATCACTGCACTAGGAGAAAGGAGGAACTTTGAGTTTTGCCCAGGCTCAGTCTTTAAGGGCTGCCCTCTAGCCAGTTCACGTGCTTCCTTTGCTCCCCCTACTTCTGGCATACTTCTGTTTTTTTCTCAGATACAACTTATTCCAACAGTAAGCAAGCTCTGACGTTTGTATGCAGGCATCCTTGCCCTTCTCAGTGAAAACCCTTTGGGAATCATGGCTGGATGCCTACTTCAGCTTTTGGTTTAGACAGTGGCTCCCGTTATTTCAGTTCTCATTATTGTCAAGGAGCTTGATTGTTTTTTATATTAGTCCTCAGTGAAGACTAGATGTTTGCTTCCAGTCTTCGATGAACTATTAGGAAAATGCAATAGGGCACTCAAAAAAAAAAATCGCTTCTTTGAGTTTTAAAAGAAGAAAATGGTGGGTGATTTTAAATTATTTTTAGCTCTGTGATTAGTAGTGTATAAATGTTATTTAGACTTTATAAAAAAACACAGTAATTTCTTCTCTGTACCAGTCAACTAGCAATTCCTCTTACACCCACTGGCGTACTTAGTCACCTCTTTTGTAAATCTTCACAAGCAAACTCCCCCAAGGGTAGCTTTGATAAACTGGCACGCTCCCCATGGCAGTGAAAAATGACCTTCTACCTTCCCTGTAACAACCAAACACAGAGTCAGAGCCTGTTTGAAAACCCAGGGCTCACCCAGAACTCTGGAGTCTTGCTTTGCCATCTGCTTCTCGCAGGAGAGGAATTAGTTCATGCCTAATGAGGGCTAATCCTTTGCCTGCTAGTAAAGTCCTCCCTTGCCGTCCATCCCCCAGTGACCCTTTGAAAATAGGAAGGAAATACTTGCGAGCTCTGGGCTTCTATGACTCTGCCAGAGGAGACACCCATGTCTCAAGACACCCTGCGCACCCTTCTTTGTCTTTGTTTTCTGCTGAGAACCTACTGGTTTCACTCTGTTTCATCTTGCTCTCCACTGCACCAGACTGGCTGCGTGGTGAAACACTGCAAAATTATGTTACAGGCAGACATCCAAGTGCAAGATTGAGAGCAAAAGGGTGTAAATAAAACAATGACAAATTCGCTTCTGGTCTATACTTAACCATGACTCCTGTTTCAAGTATCCCATGAGGGATTTCTTTTGCATTGCCCTGCGGTGAGAGCAGAAGATGGTGGATTCATAGAGTCAGACTTCCTCCCACGTGGCGAGCTCACTTCTGAGTGATTTCCACTTCCAAATGCCCTGTATTCCTCTGGAGCTGTGCTTTTGGATGCAAATGCAAATGCCGATAATGTCCTGTCTTGCGAGGGACACCTCAGATACTTAAATGGTCATTTCCAGGTCAGCCTGGCAGGGACTGTCAGATAAATACAGCTGATTTTGCCTCCTGAGATGAGAAGTGTTGTGCACCAAGAGTATATTCTCCCTTTGTCTTTCGGTAGTCAACTGACTAGCTGCCCCTGCCGTGGGATCCTTTTCAACTCCTCACTCTCCACTGAGGTTATTTATACAATCATAATCTCTCTTTTATGAGATACCAGTTGCGCATGTGTTCTGCAAGGTTCGTGATCACTAATACCTTAGTGACTTTCTATAGACATCACACTTTATTAACACGGATAACAGATGCTGTAAAATTTATATGGTATGAGTGCTAATGCAACTTGTATATAATGTTTCAGATATAGCGTCTTTTTTGAAGATCAGCTCCTCTCTGCTTTGCTGTGCGTCTAGGTACAAAGTGCATTTTCTTCTGATCTGACTGCACTGGAATTCCAGGCAAAGGAGGTCACTTTTATAGAGCTATACCATAATTCCATTTAAAAAAGAAAAAAAAATCCTGTTTTTACCTTATCTTGGATGTACAGTGCTCCTGGTTCCCTGCAGATACAGGCTCCCTTGATACAGAAACCCAGACACTGATTTTCAAGATAGGATTCATTTTGGACTTTATCGATGCAATAGATCTTGGTTTTGGCTGCCTTCAGAGAACAGACATTCAGCCAAGCAGAGCTGATGGTGTAATCTTGGATGATGATGGCATTTGTGATTGTCCAGTGAGCCTTCCCAGGGATCAGCCTACACCTCTGGGTTTGGACACAATTATTTTCATTCTGACAAAATTACTGGTGGTGTGGAAGGAGAACATGGCTACACCTGGGGTGGATTTAGATCTTTCCCAGCCATAAGATGTTTTATTGTTCTGCTTTTTAAAAATTTTCGAAGTCAGTGGAGTAGAAGGTCTGATTGTTTTTCAGAATGGTGTACAAGGTGCAGAGTTATTTATCTCTCTCTTCGCAGTATTTTTAGGAAAAGAGGCAAACGTTGATTTTTAAAATTATGCTAAAACAGACATCACAACACATTGAGATGTTAATTTTAGAAAACCACTGGCTATGAATGAAAGACATCTCCTCTCTTAGCTCCACTAATTCTTTCTTTTTAAATATAGCTTGGTGCTTTTTTTCCTTTTCTTTTCTTTTTTTTTTTCTGAAATGATACCTGTCTCTCTTCATCTGTATAAGCTAGCCGTAAACTCGCCAAAATTATGCAATTCATTGAACGATGTGATTTAAATGCAGGGTTTTTTTCCTCTTTCTCCCCCCCACTAAAGAGGGGCAGAGTTCTGTCTTTGTGGGATTATACCTCAGGGCTCATTATTTTAATGTGAAGCTCCAATAATTGGCATTGATGGTCTTATCAAACAAGAATAAAATTAGGATGGTAAAGTAAATGCAAAGTAGAGAAATTGGACAGAAGGCAGAAACTGAGGAACAGTTTTTTTCCACTGCCGGTGGCTTTGCAGCTGGTGGCCACAAAAGCACCTTTCTGAACTGTATTGCTTGCTGTGGGTAGACATACCAAAGAAGTAGAGAGCTAGCATCAACAGCTTTCTCAGGCTTCCCAGCTACAGATACTTTCTGATGAATAGGGCTCCTAATCACTTGATGTAGCTATATGCTTTATGCCTCAATTACCACAGCTTTCTGTTGCAATCTTTGCTTTATTCACATCCAGTGAACTTCATTGTGCTTTCATTTTTTGGAGAACTGCATTTTTAGTGCTTATCTGTTTAAAAGAAAGTTCCTCTAACTCATGGTATCGAGTCAATTGAACATGGGCTTTTAAAACAGAGTATTGACTATTCTTTCTTCAAAGATTAGACTTTATTTCCAAATTTTGAATAGCTTTTCTTTTTCTTTTTTTTCTCCTTTTTTTTTAATCTGGTGCATGGTGCTACTGCATTTGCAGAGCTTGATCCAGAAGAATCGAAGCACACGCTCAAGGAGAAGAATGGCATGTGGTTCATGAACCCCATAATTAGTTCCCCTTCCTAGCTCTAAGCAGTAATTAAATCTGTCACTTCTGCTCTGCTGATTCATTTATTTAGCTATTTAATTGCTCAGCTGAATACGTCTTTATCTCCGGAACTGCAACATTTTATTCAGACAAAGAAACAGCATAATCCATTATTTTTTTTTTCCGAGAGCAGGGACATGTAAAAGAAAAGAACACTAATACTAGATGATTTGGTGGTGGTGTCAGTTTTCACTTATCAAACAAAACAGTGTTTAAGGGAAAACTTCAACCAGTGCTTGAGGATAGCTTTCCATATATAAGCTTGTTTCTCCAGGAAATTATGTCAAACGCGAGGACCCAATGTATCTGACCCAGGTTTCCATTTCCATAATGAGTTAACTTAAAGCATTTTCAGGTAATAGTCATCATTTTCTATAAAACAAGAAGTCTTACCCTGATCTATTGGCGGAATATTTTACAAACTGTTTAAAATTGCAGATATATACTGAATTGTTACAAACTATCTTTTCTTTATACATTTTCCTTTTGGGACATTGCTCATGGAGATTTCTGTCATCTGTCTCTTAGATTTATCATCAAATACAGCATTTTGATCTGTAAAGCAAATTGCGTTTTGTATACTTTCAAGCTTACAAAGGAGAGCCCTTCTGAATACCTTTCTGTGAGGCATACTTCCATACATGCAGTTTTCCTCATGTTACATTTTCAGCATCCTTAAGGGAGGTTGCAAGATTCCCCCACCATTTTTATCCATAGGTTGGAAAAGCTGGTGTAGGAAAGCAGCATGCAAAACAATGAGGACCAGGTCAAGACACATGAACTCAAACAGGGCCTTTTGGCAAGGTGAGGAAATATTGCTTATTTTTATAACCTTTTTTTTCCTCTTGTCTCTGAACTCTGTAACGATAGCTGATCCAGGAAGTGGAAGGTAGAAAACCACCCAAAATTCAGAGAGAAGGGTATTTTCCTTTCACTTCTGGCATCAGTGGCTCAGTTCTGCCAATTTATTCATCTGCCCGGCTGGCTGGATTTTTATACCATGCACACAATCTTGCATTTCACTCCATTAGTGACTTATTTTTGCTGTCTTGTTACTCAGTTACAACTATGCAGCTGTTTAAGTCATAGGTCATGTTTTTCCCAGGTAAGCTCATTATTCTAAAAATCTTTTACTGCTTACCTGGAGGGGTTTTTGTTGTTGAGAATATTTTTTTTCCTTCAGCAAAGGTCCTGTCCACTCCTTTGCAATGCAAAGCATATCTGTCCTGCCACTGCAGACACACAGCTTGGCCCTGCTTGAAGTAAAAGCAGGACCCAACGTAAAGATCAGCCAGCGGAACTGGTAAGATTTATTAGCTATATTGCAATACCTTGCAAATACCTCCGGCTGCTGTGCTGGGCTACGTGGACCTCCACCCTGCCTGTGCCAGAACGGGGATCTCTGCTTCTCTCTCCCCCGCCCTCAGGGAGGGCTTTGTCAGCCCGCGGGCTCGTGGCTTTGGCCAGACAACGCTTAGTCTGTATTGTTCGCGTTGGTGTTATTGTTCTGCATCTGTGCCCTCTGGGTTACTGAAAGCTCTTTGTTGAAATAAAGAATATTTCTGTCCCTGCTAAAACTAGGAAGTTTGGAAATCTTGCGGACAGTTTTGTTCTTGCAAGCCTGTGCACGTGATTTTTGGACTAGGGTTTTGCGTCACTTAAATATTCTCTCTTTTAAAAATATTTCTTCAAATGATCTTCTAAAAGTACACTCTTTGTCATGTAGGGCACATGCTTAAATTCAGGGAATTAATAAACCAGCAAAAACCATCTCTGGACATCCTTTGAGGATAAGGGTGCTTTGAGGATAAGCCTGTATGTGAATGGGTTTAGTATGAGAAAGCAGTGTTCACTGCAGCGGGACAAACAAGTGTGATCAGAGGAGGGCATGGGAATGAAATGGAAAAAATAACATTTATCTGTAGTAGAAGAGAAGTTTATTGTTGAGTTGGTGGAAACCCAACAGAGGAAACACAGGGATAATTTCAGACGGCTTTTATCTCAGTTCTAAAAGAGCATGAGGTTAGTCAATAGGATTAACTACTTTTACATAGATTTGTACACAAACATTGAGACACGAGAGTTGGAGGGACATCAGCTGAGTGCCCTCCCCTTGCAAAGATTACATTAGGGAACGTCTGTGGGGGGAATTAGGTGACAGTGACTATCGGCTTCCCCTCAGATGAACCTAGCTGTTCATCAGGCTGGAAACCATCAACAGGCTGGAAATTACTCTCTCAAAGGCATTGCAGAGTTTACAAGCAGTCAAATGGGACTGAAACCACTCCTGCCCTGCCCTGCTGTCGTGGTTTAACCCCAGCCGGCAACTAAGCCCCACAGAACCGCTCGCTCACTCCCCCCCGGTGGGATGGGGGAGAGAATCGGAAGGGTAAAAGTGAGAAAACTCATGGCTTGAGAGAAAGACAGTTTAATAGGGAAAGCAAAAGCCGCGTGTGCAAGCAAAGCAAAACAAGGAATTCATTTACTGCTTCCCATCGGCAGGCAGGTGTTCAGCCATCTCCAGGAAAGCGGGGCTCCATCACGCGTAACGGTTACTTTGGAAGACAAACACCATCACTCCGAATGTCCCCCTTTCCTCCCTCTTTCCCCAGTTTTATATGCTGAGCATGACGTCATATGGTATGGAATATCCCTTTGGTCAGTTGGGGTCAGCTGTCCCGGCTGTGTCCCCTTCCAGCTTCTTGTGCACCCCCAGCCTCCTCACTGGTGGGGTGGAGTGAGAAGCAGAAAAGGCCTTGACTCTGTGTAAGCACTGCTCAGCAGTAACGAAAACATCCCTGTGTTATCAACGCTGTTTCCAGCACAAATCCAAACCACAGCCCCTTACTCGCTACTATGAAGCAAATTAACTCTATCCCAGCCAAAACCAGCACACCTGCCCTCCCCATGCCTGAGAAGGCATCGTCCAGCTACTTGCATGATGCGAACTGGAGGTTTGCAAAGTGGTGCACAAGCTCTAGGTCTGGGCATTGCTGGTGGAGGCACTCTGATGGATCAAGGGTGTTTGGGTTTTTTTTTGTTAGTTTTCAGCTCTAACTCACTGTATAGTTAGAAACCTCACTCACAGCGCTGGAATATGCTGGTGTAAAATGTGTCTAAATTAAATGAGATTAAATCCCCGAGTTTTGATACAAATGCACCCAAGTCTACACTTTATTAATGTATTGATTTACTTATTGGCGTATTGGCAACCTCTTGTTAATGTTTTAATTTAAAGGAGTCATTGCTTATACTATTTGTGTGATGTAATGTGTCTGTGGGGTTGGAGGCTACCTCTGACCAGCCCTGGTCAGTGTACTTGATTATATAAGATGTATAGACTTGGGTACCTATAAATATTAGCGTGCAGCTGTCACAAAGGGATTGTGAGCGCACTGTTTGGGACCTCGAAAACATAATAGCTTGGCACCCAGAAATATACAACTCTGATAACATATTACAAGGTTACATATTGGGGGAGAGGGCAGGGAAGTGGTGACTGCTTTTAATCTTTGTCTCTGTTTTTGTGGGTTTTTTTAAATTATTTTTCCTCCTTTGTACTTCTGTTATACATTGGATCTTTACAATTTTTATCACATTAGGATGTGACATTCCTGGCCTTGACAGTGCTTTTGTTTAGATATTTATAGCAGCTTCTGGTCATTGTTGAGCAAAGGAGATTGCCCTGCCCTCTGGCCCTTCCTTAAGCAGATTTTGGGCAGAAGCTCCTCTCATGTGGCACTAATTGAAATGATTGGTGGAGGGGGTGTTGTGAGCGCACTCTGGCTGACTCGGGCTTATCTGTCAGGGGCTAAGCCAGGGGAGGAAGGGAGGAAAAACGGGAAGAAGGGAGGAAAGGGGGGGAAAAAAGGAGGGGAAGGAGGAGGAAAAAAAAAAAAGGGAAAAAAAGCGCCCAGCTTTGCTTCACTCCGGTAGGGCTCGGGGCTCCCGGCCATCTGTCCGCGCTGGGAGGGAGGCGGCTGGCTGCAGCCCCGCGCACGGGCGGCACGGCGGGAGGCGGCTGGCTGCACAAGCCCACGGGAGGAAGGGAGCGGCGTGGGGCTCCGGCCGGGCTCGGGGACCCGCTCAGCAGGTGGGTACCTCTGCCCGGGCAGGGGTGCGGGAGGGGATGGGGCAGGCTTCGGCAGCGAGGAGAAGCCCCCTCCTGCTTTCTGGAGTTGCAGCGCGGTCGGGGAGGGGGTGCTGCCTGCCGGGGGTGGGCTTGGGGGGTTTGCTTTGTTTCGAGCTTGCAGGAGCCGAGCATGCTGCTTTTGCGGGTGATTTAGGGACTGAGTTTCCCTCCTCTGCCTGTCCGGGACAGGCTGCGATGAGCAAAGTCGTTAAAAGATTGAAACCAACAAGTTGCTGTAGAAGTGATTTGTGTGGAGATGGGACTGGTTTATCATCCGCACAAGTGAGCTGCGCTAAAATATTTATTAGGGACTGTCAGTTGGAAAGTGTGCGCTTCCCTTGGGTGAGTAACCCCGCCGGAGCCGGCAGCTCCAGGCTTTAAATGCGATAACATCATCTGAAGGCTGGTGTGTGACCCCCACCCCCCTTTCCTGCAGCCACCCCCCGTTTAATAGTTTCCTGCAAGTTTAATGTGAAATGGGGAGAGGCGAGAGCTGGCCCTTGCCAAGGAAAACGACGGAAGAAAGGCAGAGCCTAAGAAGTTTCTGACGTACTGTAAACCAGTATCACTGTCAAAAGCAACAGAGCTGGAATATTGTCCCATATTTTGGGGGTATTAGCACTGGAAGTTGCTTCCTTTCATTTAGCTGGTAACGTTTCTGAAGGCTTTTCTTTGGTTTTTAAGTTGCTAGTGTAAACAGCCTAAGTAAACAAGCGTATGGTAGTTCTGTGTGTTGTGCAACGGGGGAAAAAGTGAAACTTCAAAGTGTGTGTTTCTTAAAGAAAAGTTAGGAAATGTATGATAACAGTAATAAGAGAGGACTCTGGACTTCATGCCTCTTTTTTATTGTTATTAATATTATTATTATTTTGAAAGATGCAAGAAGTTTTGTTATTATGCGCCAAAAACTGCGCTTTAATCTCTTTGATACAACTGCTAGAATGTCCTATTCTACTGGATATGGTTATGTTTAGTGTACAACTTCTATTTGTGTTTCTGATAACCCTACTAGTACTACTGGAAAATAAGCATTCAGTTAACACATATTACATAATCATGTGTAGATTATAGACAGCAAAATACAGTCATAGCTGGAAATTTCTGTGCATGTCTATCTTCAAATTGTAAAAAAAAAAAAAAAATTACTGTTCAAAGTGTGCGTACAATCCAGTCCAGCTGTAGGTCTTGTTTGTTTCTTTTTTATATGGTTTTAGAAGTAGAACAATAGTAAAAAATGGAGTTAAGCAGTTGGTAATCCATTTGCCCACCGCTTATCCCTGCAAAGATTCCTGGTGCAAAGTTCATGAACTACCACTAAGGATGGTTCAAAAGGGAATCCAGGAATCGGCCATACTAAAATCAGGCAAGTTTATAAAAATAAAATAAACCGAAAAGCTGAGGCTTGCTTACTCATAAACCTCTTAATAAATACTTCATCTATCTAGTATTCTACTCATTGTTTTCAAGAAAAGGAAAAACTTGATGGATCATGTGGTTATTACTCCATACCTTCTTAAGCTATAATCAGGTGAACAAAAATATTTTAACTTTCCTTACAGTCTGAAATAGCTGGTTTCTTACAAAAGACCTTGCCCCTTTCTTACTCTCAGCTGTGTCCATGCTGCAAAAACAAGTCCTCAAGAATATAACTGTTTGTTTTACTGGTTCTGTTCCTTATCGCTCTTGGTCTCCAATTTATGCTGGTTTGAATATTTCTGTAATATTAAAGTCAGTTGCCATTACTTCCTTCAAGGACACATCTGTAGAGTGTGTGTAGTATGATAACTCGTAGCGACATGGATATAATAATTTTATTCTTACATGGCTCAATATATTTTTCTTGTTACTTCAGAGAAGCTAGAAACTTGATAAACGCTCCATTAGTGGTATTGGTAAGAAATACATTAATGCAAGTGCACAGTCAGTAAGAAAGCGTTTTTATTTGAAAGTCTTCTCATAGCAGACATCATACTAATAATCTTAATGTGTAACCTGTGCTGCGTATCTTCAGTGTTAGATCAGACTTGCTTTTAGGTACTTTGTAAATATAATTTTTATTCAGGATAACTGAATTTCTACCAGATGTCCAGGCTCCTTGTTTCTTTTCAGCCTTTGCAGCCTCTGAATACCACAGGAATTTGTCGGGCGAGGGACTAGGTGTGCATGGGGTAGATGTTTCAGGATGCAGCCCTTCTTCTCAGAAACCAGCCTTGGTATTGTAGGGCATTGAGGTCTGATATTAATGTAAAGTGAAAGGTGTTATTAAAAATATAAGTCAAATCCAAAGACTGCTGTGTTGGTTGGATACCCAAGAGAAAGCTGGAATAGCCTTCTCCGACAAATTACTGAAAATGTGGTGAGCGACTCCTGAAAGCTGTGAGGGGAGTGCTCGGTTATCTGCGCGTGAAGCTGCTTGCCATGGAGCCATCGCAGGGCAAGAGGCTGTCCTAGCCGAAGCACGGTGGTTCACACCCCTCATGGTGCTCCATGCCAGGGGAAGCGGGACCAGACACGGGGGAGCAGAGGATGAGCCATCTCTCCTGCTCGGCAGGCCTGGGATGCCAGGGCCGAGCACGCTGGGCAGGGACAACTGCAAAGGGACCCTGCAATAGGGCAGGGGTGTATCGCTGTGGCAGAAAGTTGTGGAGAAGCTTGCAAAGCTAATGGAGGATGTGGCTGCAGCCATGGGTGTGCGTGGCAGAAGTGCGACAGAGGTAGTTGCAGAAGGGAAGGGTTCTGAAGAGGCAGATGCTGTGGCAAAACTCTTGGTGGTCATGGTGGTGATGGTTTGAGGGGGACAGAGAGGTTGGAGGTCAGATGGAGCAAGGAGTAAAGGCAGGCTGGTGGCCCCAGGGGCAGTCGGGACTGCCAAAGCTCTTGAATGCTACCATAGGGAGACTTTGCAGCTGGATGCGTAACCCAATTTGCGTGCTTTGGGAATAAAGAGTCAAAAGCTGGGAAGTGACCATCGCATTCCTGCTCATCATCATGGACCGCGGAGGAAGTGTTGGGCAGCTGAGCCGCAGTGAGATTAGGTACAGCAATTATAACTGGGGTGCAGCGGGAGGGCTGGCAGCCAGGAGGCAGGGGGATGGTAAATAATCTTTAGCCTTTTCTGTTGTGTACGTGAAACCGGGAAGGCAAACTATTACAGTTCAAAGCAAAACGTAAGGATAGGAACTCAAACTGAATGTGTAGCACTGAAACTGTTTATGCTCGTTGTTAAGTCTCTCCCAAAGATTTTCAGTTAGTGGGGTCTCCGTCTTCTGACGTTTATAACAACGTCATGACTGGAGATTATAGAATGCAAGAAATTTATTTTCATAGACTTTGCAAGATCATTTTTCTTTAAAAGAAATCTTGTCACACTTTTAATAACAGATGCACTTTGTTGCATTCATTTGCTAAGCAACAGATTCACTGTGTTGCCTATGAAGCACAAAAGCAAGGGAGGCTTTAACACACGAAGTAGAGCTTACGTAAAGTTCATGAGCAACAGCAGAAAGAGCGAGTGATGAATTCTACGGGTTTTGTTCCTTACATTAAAATATTTTAAGGTCGGGTATTTTTCTCTGCTGGCTGCCATCAGCAATAGAAGTATCAACATGAGAAAAATGGGTCGCTTGGGTTTTAGCATTAAGCAGCAAATCCAGGGCCAATAGGATTTAGCGGGGATGTTAAGGTTTATTCAGTGCATTTAGTTAATGAAGTTGGAGGGGGGGAGGAAAAAAAGTCTGGGGTTGGGGGAGGGGACAAAATGGCCTCCTGCCACTGGGTGCATCCTGCGGTGACTCCTCCTGATTGATAGATGCTCCACAAGACAAAAAGGAGCTGAGCGAAGGAGGTTTTAATTAAAAAATACCAGCTCAATGCCAGCTCTTTTGGATTAAAATCAAGCAGAAAATCTTTGTAATAGACATCCACCTAGTCTTAAGGGTGTATGGGTGTTTTTATGGAGTGTAGTGTCCATCAGCTAGGGGGAGGGAAAAGGGAGTTGATAATACGTCCAAGCGTCTATAAAATGGTTAGAAAGCCATGAAAATATTCAGCAAGTTCAATCGTATGTTAACATTCATCAATCGGGCACAGAAATCAAGCTCAGGTCAACAAACTCCCGTTTGAGCGGTATGCCAAGATTTCTAGCAGACAGCCCCACCGTCCCTGACGCACACGGGTGGCCCTTCGCTGTGCTCACCCGTATTCTGAAGCTTTTGTGTCCCCTGCCAAAGGCTGTCATCTTGTGTACACACACGCTGTTCAGCATCTTGACTTGCTTTCCGAGCCCTGAAAGCCTTCAGCACAGACACAAAAAACAATTAGTATAGAAAGTCATTGTTATTTAAAAAATAAAAGGTTATTATTTCTACTTCAAAAAAAATGCAAACCAACATGAATGGATCTTTTTTCCAAGAGGGTTAATGTACGCTGGGTTTTTTTGCTGTTGTTGTTGTTTTTTAAATTCTGTTCCTCTACAGGCCAGACTCCCACTCGGATTAGACCTTGTTTTTCCCAAAGCTGTAATGGTCCTTTAGAGTCTGATGAACTTTCTTATTCCACTCGCCCCCTCAGAGGTTCGTGCTTGACGTCGTAGCTAGATGCTGCTGGGGGTCATTGAGCAGTGATTAAGACTGTCAAGACTCAGCCCAGTGACCTCAATAGACTTTCCTTCTGAGAAGGATGTGGGCAGCAGTGGCAGGATTTGACTGTAACAGTATGAAATAAATGAGCAGTAGACTTATGAAATGAGTAAAAAGAGTCCACACAGCTGTTGTTCTCAGCATAATCTAGTTGCTCAGACCATGGCTTGACTCAAGTGCGTGAGAAGGACGCTGCAGCATTTCTTAGTAGGATTTATTGCAGTGACACCTGAAAACTTCTGCAAAACGGTTCAGAGAGAATGTGTAATTTTTGGTTTTGTTTCTTTTTGACCTCACAAACAGTTTAAGACAAACATTTTCAAATAATAAAAAAAAAAAAGACAATGAAATTGTTTAGAAAAACACTGTTTCCACTTCTCTGCCTTGTTCTGTACTGCTCTGTTAGATTCACAGTATGTTTACTGAAAAACTTTTGGCTGTGCTTATAGACTAGTTTAGGGACATGTCTGTAATAAGAAACCAAGAATAATTTCACTAAAATAAAAAAAACAAAACAAACAAACAAAAAACCCCACAACAAAACCAAACAAAAGCACTTGACTCTGGTGCTTAAAACGGGGCTTTATGAATGTTCAGCCAAGTTTTAGAAGATGGGGGTGGCTGTGTCAGAACTGCAGTCCCAGGCACGCAGCGAGGGTCTGGGCAGCTGCATACAGAGCAAGTGGAGCTCTAGAAAAAGACTCCTGTCACCTTTTATATACAAATAGGTATGCGTTTGTTGGTAAACAAATATGGGTAAGATATTAGTGCTAATCTGAGGATTTCATGAAATGAAATCTGAGCAGTCTGGTTGTCCCGGTGGCATCAAGGGAAGCAGAATACTATCCCAGATGCAGAGCACTCTACAGAAAAGCGAAGAGGGATATGTATCCCAAAAAAAGAATAATTTTGGATGTAGCTACATGGCAACGAAGTGCTTGGTGCAATGTTCACACCATCTAGTCCTGTATTTATGATGTCTATTACCTTTACCCCTGTTGGCTTGTATTTTCTCATCAGTGGGCAGTAAAACACCTATTCAGCATTTGAGCTTGATTTAAATAAATAGAGAGACAGAATCGAAGATTTAAAGACCATAAGATGACTTTTCTGTGATTTCATTCAATTAACAAAACTGCATGCGTACCTTGAGGATCTCGTTAGCATGATTGTGGCTGTATGCCAGCATCTAGCCAGAAGAGCTAATGGGAATTTTGCCGGCTGTTTTGTAACAATAAACATTTTATAGAACAACAGCAGAGATTTTAAATGAAAAGGCTGTAAAAACATTGGGGGCAGACACAACATTTGTAAATGCTGTAAATCCACTTAATAATTACTATACAGTACTGGATTAAATACTGAAAGTCCCTGGATCTGGTGGAGATTTGCTTACATGTGATCAAAGTGATTAAAAAGACTGTTTGCCTTTTATTAATGTATGTTATACCTATAAGAGTAAATTAAAATAAAATGTTTTGCTTCTGCAAATGAGAGGTCTATCGTTGTTCCAATATGCAAGTTCAGAGTTTCCATTCGCAGCGATGAGAATCAGGTTTGGAGTCTCAACTCCTTTCAGTTCAGAGATGTTTAAGTTGCTGGATTTTGATAAAGTAATAGGGAACATCGGAAGTTACATTGTTAGATTTCTCTGGGAAGAGCAAGGGCTCCGGGCAGACACTGAGAGAGAGATACTCTTAGTTTCCCCCTCCCTCCTCCTCCCATCAGCATTCACACTGTACAAATACAGATGCCTGGCAGGTAACAGAAAGACTGTCAGCATTAATTAAGTACCGTGAGCATGCCACGATGCTTATTGTGGACTGGGGTGGGGTAGAGGAAGCTGAATAAAAATTGTAAGAGCTCTTAAACCTTGCTTGTAACAAAGT
Source organism: Calonectris borealis (assembly GCF_964195595.1). Classification (NCBI taxonomy): domain Eukaryota; kingdom Metazoa; phylum Chordata; class Aves; order Procellariiformes; family Procellariidae; genus Calonectris; species Calonectris borealis. Next base: position 72,640,898 of record NC_134313.1, on the reverse strand, counting down.
CTAATGTCCCTTTTCAGTGTTTGTCGTGTCTGATAAGTAAGATACTTTGAATCTGACCCTGTGTTTTAACTGCTGAAATTTTGGAGGCTTCTGTTGTTTGTGCAGGAATGATACATCTCTGACAAAAGTCTCCAACGTAAGCTGCGGTGGTGGAGCCCTCTGAAGCTGTACTTTCCCATGACTAACTACAGCAGCTCCCCAAACAGCCTCCGATGTTGACACAAATGCATCTGCACTTGGGGGTGTCTGTTGTGACTGTCACATGCTGGATGTGACTCTTTCCCACACTTTTAACCAGCGTTGCTGTTGGCCTCCTGTTTGCTTACAGGAACCGTAATTGCCTACATATCTCTGGGAGCTTCAGTACTAATTAATCTGTCGGCATATCCCATCATAACTTAATATGTGACATCATAGTATTCAACCTCTCACTGATAGCTAACTGGTGTTTGTAAGTAATTTCACCCATGTCTTAAAAAGCATGCTTTAAGAAGACACTGAACTTCAGCTGTGGCATGGAAAGTTCAGGGATACCTGTTCCTGCTGCTGGCTGCGGAGCAGAATGCATTAGCTTAAACACTAGAAACGCAAATAATTTCCTTCTGCAGCTATTAAGATTGTCATGACTGAATGTAACGGTAGCTCACCTGTTTTGCTTCGTGTTGCCCCAGCGTAGGATCACATCCATGACCGGTTACTGAGTGTCAGCTGATGAGTGATAGACGAGTGGTACTTTATAGCCTTGCAGTTGTGTGAACACACTTTAATGTGGTTGGATGATGCTTTTTGATGTCTCAGAAACATGCTCCCTGCTCTCTTGGTTTTCAGCTTCAATGAAAAGATGATAAAAGGCGGAGTTACGGCCATTTAGGCATCTTATCTTGATATTCACTTATTTTCTGATACTACTTCTGACAAAGGTAACCTTAACTTTTGGATTTGCTAAACTTTTAGAGGGTTTTGTTTGTTTATGTTGTTGTTTGACTGGGCAAATGTATCAAGACCACTTGCGGTGGATTTGAGAGAGAGAGAGAGAGAGAGGTGCGCCGGTTTTGTTGGTAGCCACTTCTTGACCCCAGACTTGCTGGGAGGAGATTGCTGACACACGATTTGGACCTTGGGCTTTGCCTTGTCATCCCTGGGTTTCGTTTTAAGGTAATCTGCTCGCTGGGACCTATTCACTTCTAATCCTGTTCATTGTCTGAAAGGCAATCTCACAGCACTGTGACCTTTTCTTGCCTGTTGTACCTCCGGTTAAGAAACAACCCTGATCTTACTTTGAGTGGGTGTGTGAAGTTACTGTGGAGTTGTCAATAAAACGCAAGCGAGGCTTTACAAAAAAGTGTACAGAAACTATCCATTTTACTGTGCTTTTTTTACATTGGATTGTGCACAGATGGATGGGCTTTTAGGTGGCTCAGGAGTAAAGGGCCCACCAATATATATCTAAACCTTTCTAAAGCAACTTGAATTCCCTTAGGAGCAATGCATTATAACTGTCTATGAAAATGGGGTTTTCTTTTACCTTGTGACCTTTCTTCTGACTAGACAGGAAAGACCCAGTCTCCAGTGAATGTTATTATTAGTCAATAAAGTTAAAAGCAGCAGATCATATACATATTGGGAAATAAATAATACTGAAAGTAGCCAGAACTAAGGTTGCCTATGGCTACTAATAAAATGTCACCTTCATTTTAGCTCTGTATGTCTCTGAGATCATACTTAAAAATACATCAAAAACTGGTGCTCTCAATGACAATATGGCTGAGTTGACAGATAAAGAAATGTATTTCTAAATAATATCCTTAAAATATACTGGACAGGCTTAGTAGATTTTACAAAATCCTTTCTTAGCTGTGTTGATTTCAAAGATATTTTTTCTTACTCACTTGAAACACTTAACCGGGAACTTTACTTAACTACAACTTTAAACCATGGCTGGCAACTTTCTGAAGAAAATTATCCTGTTTATACTACATTAAATTTCTTGCATGCTTTTATTTATAGAATCTGGGCGAATCAAGTAAAATTTGTGCACATATTTGCCCAAGTTTAAAAGGAAATGAATTTGCACTGTTACCTCTGCTTTCTGAAAAATTTCTGAGAAACAAGTCTGTTGCTGGGAATAGTCACAGAAACATCTCAATTGAAGTAGTTCTGGATTGGTACTTTTATTTTCTTGATAGTAATTGCAATTTTTTGGGGGGTGGTGATATCCACAGAATAAAACCACTTTAGACCTGAAAATATGGCTAAAGCTGAGGGCAAAGTCATCTTCAGAAATCGTATCCCCACAGATTCAGACTAGTGATGTCTTTGGCTCAACATGTCTTCTGCTGCAAACCTTCTTTCAAGAGATTATTAGTCAAAATTTGAAAACTATGCAGACGTCTCTTGCAGAAAGCCGATGATCTGTCTAATGATCCTCAATACTCTGGGGAAAGCCAGAGAAAATGGTGTGTACTTGCATGCTTTTCATTAAGAACCATTTATTACGGTAGATGTCAGATGGGTAGGCTATAGTAATAAACAAAAATGGGTTTGTAGCTCATGTTGTGAGACTAGCTTTCGTGTCTGCAGCTTTGAATAACTGCTGCTTGTAACAGTCTCTTGCCTTCACACTTCTCATTCATGAAAAGGACTTACTGAACTGTATTTGTTCAAATAAATCTCTTCTTAATTTATGATGTGTAATCAACAAAGTATGGAGTTCATCTATATTAATTTTAACCTAATAATGTTTTTCAATTAATATTTAGTCAAAGTCAGTAGTTTTGTGTAAGCACTGGGCACCTAATTTACATACCTATCTGTAGCTTGTGTACACACATAGTGACTTTGTGACAAAAATATTATTAGAGGGGATTCTGAGCCATAAATATCTTCTCCTGTTTCTCTTTTTTTGGCAATCTGAAGTGCCATTGATCTATGTTCTTAGCCAATGGTGATCTTAGCTTTGTAACTGTAGCCATGTTTTAATACAGTTTACCTGGTTAGTTTTTGCGAATTGAAACAGCTATTTCTATGTATTCCACACATTTGCTGCCTTAATTCTTTGGGACAGACTGAAGGTTGTCCTGAATTTTGACACGTGTGCAGAAGATCAAATGTGATAAAAGGCTGAGCTGGAGGTAGCCCTGTCCTGTTGCAACATCCAAGGAAGGTGTTGAGAAGGAGGAGATATCCACAGAGCCCCTGACAGAATTTTTCCTCGATTATTCTGTTGGAGCAGTAGGATGAGAACAGGTTTCTGTCTAATCCCCAAGGGCTCCTGGGATCCTCTGTGCTCCGACATCCCAGGAACATCCATCCTTGTGATGACACAAAGCTGTTACCAGCTGCTTCTCTTGACTTGGGCTGCAAGATGACATCTCATTGTGAAAGTGATGTGTGATACTGCTCCAGCTCATTTCTGAATAAGATATGAGCTTTTTCCTATGTAACAAGTGATAGGACGAGAGGAAATGGTTTCAAGTTGCATCAGGGGCAGTTAGATTGGATATTAGGACAAAACTTCTTCACTGAAAGGGTTGTCAAGCATTGGAACAGGCTGCCCAGGGAAGTCACCATCCCTGGCGGTATTTAAAAGACATGTAGACGTGGCATTTAGGAACAGTTTAGTGGTGGAGTTGGTAGTGTTAGGTTAATGGTTGGACTCAAAGATTTTACGGGTCCTTTCCAACCTAAATGATTCTATGATTCTAAGATCCATGGAAACTGTGTTTTCACAGGCTCTGTCTTCTTCCCCCATCCATTTCTCCTGACTTTTCCTCCCCTCTTCTGAAGGTCCTCTGAGTTTTACGCCTGGATGGCACCTTCTGTTGAGGTAAAAGAAGAAAGAAATAAGTTTTAAAAGATACCTTCTCTCAGTCATGGGATCAGTGGAAAGGGAGAGTGAGAGTGGTATGTCCATGACATTAGAAAGGGAAAGTCTGCAATATGTTTGGGTAGAAAATGCCTACCTTGGTAGGGGATTTTTTTCCACATCCCTAAGAGGAGATATTATTTTTAACAATATGGGAAAGGTCTAGTAGTTAGTATGGGAACACTAAACTGTAACATCCATTGTATTGTGTCCACCACCAATTCACTTCAGTAGGAATACGGACTTTCCAAAACTTGGACGTTTTCATTTCAACCACTTGGAACATTCAGCAGTGAAATACCTAAAAGATCATATTCTAGGTAGGCATTTTTTTTTTCCCATTCAAAATTGTCTCAGCCCCAGTACTTCTGATGCCAGCTGAAATGGGAATAAAAGCCAAAAGAAGGTGCTGTGGTGGCACGTGGGCAGTCAGTCTTGGATGGCAGCCAGTGCATCTGAAACCTCTGTGTGAAGTTGTGCATGTCGGCATGTCTGCGTTAGCAAGGGACTCTTAATGAAATGGAACAAGTAGGCATTGGCTGGTTGTTGACCGATCCTCCCTAGTGAACACTGGTGTATTATCTAGTGTACTGTAATAGTACTGTAGACACAAGTGCGTGATGTAAAAATAAAAAACAAACAAACAAAAAAACCCTACAAACCTCTGTTGCAGCAAGGGGCAATCTGTAGCTTTAGTTACACTTTTAACTACTGCAGTGTTTCTCTTCTGAGCTGCTTATGAGCATGCATCTTGGGTGTGTTTGTAGAAAAATACCATTGTACAAATGTTTGTCAGCAAATGGACTACAGTCAATTACCTTTCTTGAACCTGTGACATTTCCATAGCAGAAAAAAATGTCTCAAATGGCCATGTTTACAGGGCAAAAGGGTGTATTCTTGTTCCTCTGCACATGTGAGCTTTCATAACAATTGGTAATCAAGTAATAAAATCTTCCCAAGATGTGTGCAGCAATGCTATCAAGTATAAAAAATTCTTGCTTGCCTCTTCCTAAAGCCATTGTAAATCAGTTGGATTATCAGACACACACTTAACAGTATTACAAGTGTGCGATCCAAGCTAAAATACTGCTGTTTCAAGAATTTAGTGGGCAGAGTTATATCTGGTTATGAGTGCGGTATGTTTGATACGAGGGGGGATTATTCCCCAAAGCTGCCTAACAAGGCCTCCCCCCACTCTTGGCTCAGTCTGTAGTCAGTGGTGAGAGAAGCACCTCCAAGCAGAGCAGCTCTGAATTGCCCGTCTCAGAAGCCAGTCATTCTCCCCTGAGTATCGGGAAGCCTTGCTAGGCCGAAGTTAACCCCTGAACCACTTGGATACATCAGTATTTGGCTGCCTGCAGTGCAAACTAGTGCATCGCCGCAGTCCTCCTGCAGATCTTTTAAAACTACCATGAAGTGGGCTTCTTGTGTAGCGACAGGAATGTAGCCACAGCAGCACAAAACCAGGGGAGAGCCTGAGCTTTTACTGGCATCCAAACGTAGTTTTGCAGGTTGTGCTTACGTGTGCACGGTTATGGCTACGCTGCCTGCACAGTGCCCAAGGAAATAATTACTCTCAAGTTAGCTCAGTCCACGCTGCTGTACAGCAGCGTGAGGGGTACAGCAGCAGCCTTCTGGATCTCATATTAATCTTAAGGCCGGCTTCTTGTCATCTTTTGTGGACTCCTGCTGCTCTGTTGAATGTATTTGCAAAGTCAAACTTCACTTTTTTCAGTCTTTAAAGTAAATCTCTACTTACTCATTCCAATTCATCTGCTATGAGCAGGTATTGCTTCTGTTGACATTATTTGAAAATTCGCAAGTTGGATTTATTGAGAGCAAATCTTCTCTTGCTGTTTGAGACACAGCCTGGGCACTCACTCTATGTCCATCTTCAACTGTTATGATGGGTTATTTGCCATGTTAATGCCATTTTTCCTGTCGGTGGTTAGTATTAACAACCTGTCTTCCATAAGTTGCAGGGGAAAATAAAAATACTTCTTTTGGACAGCCTGTCTTCTAACTTTAAAACTATACTCAACTTTGATGTCTCTTTGAATTCATCTCTGCTATTGGGTACCCAGGCAGCAAAACAAACCACGGTCCATTCTGTTGGCAGGTGACCATAGGGTTGGGCTGTGTCCTGCTAGGCACAAGACTCACCTGGTTTAGTTGGAACTGCCACGTGTGTGTGAAATGGCTCCACTTTGATTAAAATGCAGTCCCATGCATACTGCAACATTTGCAAATGTTTGGCCTACATCTTCTGTTCAGTTTTTCTTTTTTTAGCTAAAGGAAATTGCCTCTCATCTTATCCTTTACCAGGACTCTAAATAATTCGCTTCTTTCATCTATATTGTTACCTGTAAGCTATTTATAGACTATGATCATATTCTGCTCAATCCTCTTTTCTGGATTATATAACTCTAGCTTCCTTAGCCCATCTTCATATTCAGTATCTTATCCTCCAATTCCTATATCATTTAAGTTAGCCTTCTTTGTATATGCCTAGTCATTTTATATCTTTTTTTGCAATCCGTTGAGATAAGAGCTGCATGTGATATTCCATTTGTGGTTACGTCATGGCTTTGTACTGTGGAATTATTACCTCCTTGGATTTATAGGAGACACATACACATCGAAGACCAGCAGTTGCTTCTCCTGCAAACAGATCAAACTTACAAAATAATCTTTGCTCTCCAAACAAATATTGACCCTATTTTCAGATGGCATCACGCTCCATGCTTTTAGACAACTACATTTTTTTTGTCAGTGCTTTTGTTTATATTCCAACCTAAAGCAGGAATAGCTTTATCTATCATGAGTAAATATTGCCTTGTTTTCTGCATCAGCACATTTCAAAGGTTTGTGGATTACTATCCTCTTCGGCTTTGTAGACAACGGCAAATCAAATGGGAAGACGCAAAATATTTCCTCCAAAGTACATGAACTTAATGATTATGGACTTTAAAAAAAAAAAAAAAAAATTTAAAAATACTTCATCTTTACTTGATATGTATTTGGATTTTGGTTAATTTTCATATGTATTTGTCATTTCTGATTTCAAGAGAGCAACAAAGTAATAGTTCTAAAATACAGAGAAACCAACTGCATGTAAGACCAGTTGCTGGACATACCAGAAGTCTCACAAAACCAACTTCAATTTCTGTGTTTAGGAGGCCTCAAAATTTTTACAGGTTTGGTTGGTTTTGTTCTTCACTCCACCCACACAGCCCCAGTACATCAAATCTCTGAACCGTTTCTGATTTATCTATCTTGAATTCAAGATGTTTTCAGATTCATTGTGATCTAACAATGAATTATATTTATAAATCAAATACATAGAAATATCATGGGGTTCTATTAATGACATCTGTAATAACTTTTATAATAAAAAAATCTTTATTTTAACCTTCTGTGATTTTCTTGTAATGTGCATTTTCCAAGTCAGTAGTCTTTTTCTGTTAAATTTATCCTACGTGTCTAATTCTTTCTCTACTGCTGTTTCTCCTCCCTTGAGTAACATTTAGCACCTTTTGATTCCTTCCAGAGTTGCTTATCTGTGTGAAATAGCTCACACTACTGGCATCTTGTATTGCTCTTGCCTGAGTGAATGCTAGAATTTCAGAATTAGTAAGAAAGCAGTTTGTTCCTTGATTATCAAATTCTTCTACTCATCCAGATGTAAACACTTAAAGACTTTGTGCTGATTGTATCACCATCGGCTGTTTCTTACTCTTCCCATCCAGATTTATCCTTGGCATCAGTGGCCATATTTCTTATTTGCTTCCATACTAGTCTATGCCAGAGATTAATTTGTTTCATTATCTTCAGTTGGAAAAAAATTAAGTGTTGCTGCTCTAATATTGTATGAAATATTTTGATGCCTGGTTCTGGATGATGCTTTATCATAATTCAGGTGAAAGGTGAATAAGGCAAGCTGTCTTTAAAATATGCCTGCTTCCTCCTGTGATGGAGCTCCTTCCCAATTGCTGGCAAATCCATTCTGACTTTTTATTTAAAAAAAAAAAAAACAACACATTTTAAATGTATTAAGTGCTTTAAGATTAGTGCCAAAATGAATGTCATTAAGTAGTCTAACGAACCAAGTGTGTTCCCTTTTGAGGTTAGCTGTCACTGAGATCTGGGAGAGCAGTGTTAGTCCTGAAAAGTTGAAACGCAGACCTACTGTCCCAAGGGAAGCCCAAGGAAAGGGGACTTGCTGCAAAAATTGAACCGGAATTAGAAAATAACGGGATTTAGGGAGAAAATTTAAGCCATTTGAAGGCATCTTTCTAGCCCTGGAGCTGGAATCTTGTCTCATACCTCATTGCCACCGAATCTGCAGAGACGTGGCTTTGATTACCATCTCCTCAGTAAACGACTAGTTCCTTCCTAATGTCCGTCTCGGGCTATTAGACGTGGAGTTCATCTTGCCATACTGTGCTGGGAGCAGAGGAGTTCAGGATGGTTATTCCTGGTTTGCCTCCCCCATTCTCAGGGCAGGTCTCTTGAATGCCCTTGACGTTACTGTTAACTGAAGGGCGGTGAGGGGCAGTTGGAGGGGGTGTTCCATGAGTGCCTGAGTTTAAGGTATTGGAGGGGTTATTTATTTTACTTGGCATCATTTAAGGTTAGTAGCCTGTTCAGGGAGTTTGTGTTGTAGTGCATAAATAGCAAAAGAAAAATGTGCGGTGGAAGACGGATATGTACAGATAACAGGTTCTCGAGATTAAAAGAAACCATTTGGTTCCTACTTATACAGCTGAAGCTTTCAGTATTGTTTTGTTTCCGAAACAAATGATGCTGCCATGTCACTCCGGTCGGCTACAAAAGCCCTTGCAGCCCTGCAGAACTGTCTGGCATCTGGCGACGAGGCCAGGGAACAGAAAGACAGCATGAGTGGGCTCCGCACCACAAGTGTGCGTCCCCGTGGTATTTATAGGCTCTTACAGCGCTGTTGGTGGGCAAGGCAGAGGCAGGGAGCGTGCGGTCATGCTGCTTGTGGTCGCGTTGTCAGCAAGAGAGAATAGATTCATGTTTGGGTTTTTTTTGTGGGTGGGTTGTTTGGTTCGTTGATTTTGGGGGTTTTTGATTTTTTTGTTGGGTGTTTCTGTGGCTTTTTTGTTTGTGTTTTCTTTTTTTTTTTTTTTTAAATCTAAGTCACCCGGTTGATTGGTCTGTTGAATGCAGACAGTTGGCCTGCACAAACTGGCTGCTATCTGAGTGTCTGTGTATACCTTCTGGGATGAGCAGAAACGGCTGTTAAACAGCCTCACCTCGCAGACACTGGAAGTGCAACTACAGCTGCTCCTGAGCCAGCAGTCGTGTGTGTGTGTTTGGGGGGGAATCCCTTTGCAAATGAACCAGGTTTTCAAGGTCTGAGCAGTAACTTGTACTAAGTTTGCTTGCATTGTAATGAATTATCCTTGCAAGGTTAAATAGGAAAATTGGCTCCTATTCCTGGTGTCTGGAGGAAAAAAAAGTCTATAGCCATTAGAAGAGCCAGAGATGAGGTGGACATAAGACATGAGTGACTGCTGGCTGTAATGCTCCCTTTCCCGTTCCCTCAGCTGAGGCCATGCCTCCTGCCTTTGCAGGCTGTGGCACACATCTCAGGCCGAGATGGGACCCAGCTACATTTGGCACACGAAGTCACCAAAGGTAGCTGCCGCTGGGCTGGGAGTCAGGCAGCCGGGACACCCAACATTGCATTAATACATCTCAACAGAGAATCAGAGGTGGGAAAGGACAATTTTGTGGAAAGTTGGGACATCAGAAGTTGATGCCACAACGCCACTATGGGCTTACAGGTATTGTCTCCTAACTGCTTTTTGTGCCTTGGTAGTCCTTGTACCTTAATTGCTTTGTTCTTCAGCTTGCAATCAACATGACCACCACGGTGCTTGTCTTAAGGTCTGTCTTTAAACTGGAACGACACAGAGGATGCTTACAGAGGCAGAAACTGTTCTGCTCTCCCTTCAGCTATCTCTCTCTTCTTCTTTATTTTGTTTTTCTTCCCTTTTTTTCCTCTTTTTTTCCTTATTTGCCAAAGAACATGCAACACACAAATCGGAACAGCAATCACTTTGTCCACTCTTGACATGCACCCACATTTAGACATTAGCTCAGGAAAGTTAAGTTGCAAAGTACTGTTAAACAATCACCGTTTAAGACCAATGGAAAGTGTATTAGTTGATAATGCAGGGAGGGCTTAGGCAGAATATGACAATACCGGGTAGGGTTAGGTCACTTGGGTTAACTCTCAATTTCTACTTTGTGCTCATTGATCAGGCAATTATCAATGGTAAGGAAGCCCTTTCTAGTACGACCTGATTTATTTTAATCTATGTTTGACAGTATTCTTTGCAAAGACAAGCCTGTATATTTTCATTTTTCATCTCTTATGAGCCAAGGCTAATAAATTTCAATGCAATTTTCAATTTTCAACAACATGGTCCTTTTATTTACTTTTTTTTTTTCATAGTTTTAACATTACTTTCAATGTTCTCTAATTAAGCAGCCCAATTGCCATTGTGTGAAGTAACAAAGATATTCAGTAAGCTTTCATGGCCACATAAAGGCAAGTCTTATGTTTCATTTCATCCAAAGATCTGAAAGATTTTTCTGAAGTAGTCCATTATTCTTTGAAGCCATTCTGGACCACTGATTCCTAGTTCATCAAAATCGAGTTTTTATTGAAGTGGGGTGTTTTGCAGATTTACAGTAATACAAGTATGAACATTAGATCTGTCAGGATGTTATATGCATCACTTGTGTGGGAAAAAAATGGTGTACAAATCCCTGTTCTGCGTCTTTTTTTCCATGATGAAGATTTCTGATCTTTGTTTATGTTTCATGTACTTGATCTGGATCCCTCTGAATGCACAATTGCTCTCAGTTGTAAATCAGAGGTGTTGACTCAGTCTCAATGTTCATCAGTCATCCAGAGACTAAAAGAAAATAATTTTTTTTTTTTTATCAAGTGCAAGAGTAGATGCATGCAAATTTTCTGCTTGATGTGTTCATGAAATCCACTCCCCCTTTTTTGATCCATCTTTGATCCTACCAAAGAATCTTGAATTTCAGCCAGATTTCTCTGGGAAATTGTCCCCTTGGTGATGATGTTTGCCAGGAAAGTGATTTCTACAGTGTGTTAGCAGGGGAAAAAACTTAGTAATAGAGATGGGGAATAAGTAACATCAAAACTACTGTGGGAAAAAATTAATTATTGTTGTTTACACCATATAAATTCATAAGAATTTTTTCTGGTGATTCCATCAAGGTTTTGTCATGTTTTCTACCATACAAATACATCTATATACAAATTAGTCTGATAAGCATTTTTTAAATCATTATTTCCTGTATAAATTATGGAGAGGAGGGGATGCCATTGTTGGAAAGAGCCTGCATAATCATCTAGATTGGGCTTCAGTCAGTGCATGGTGACTGTATTGTTCTTTCCTCTCTGTAATACAATGTATCACCACAAGCCATGATGTGCCATTGCCAAACACCAGAGTTAGAGCTGAGGCTTAGTGCTCAAACCGTTAGTCAAAATTTGGAAAGGGATTGGGGAAAAGTACACAGCCAGGAAGAACCCTGTTCAAATCAATATTTCTTTTAAAACGCCTGCACTGAGAACACTCTATGAAGAGCAGAAGGGATGCGTGTCTTCAAAACCAATATGTGTACAAAACATGGATTGAAAGAAGGGCTTCAGGGGCTTCAATGATCAGTGGGCACAAAGATGCTTTTGTTTCCAAATTTGTGCCTGAAGGGATATCTGTCACATAGAGGGCCCTTCATATAGGCCACATAATACTGGGCTGGATCCTTTGGGTGAATCATATCTGGTGCTAAATGGATCCATGACATACTCCCAAAGGAATATGGAAGTGACTATACACAGTATAAACCTTGGTTGGAGCAAAGGACCCTCCCCTCGCTCCAGTGGAACTAAGGGAAGGAAAGGATTCTGCAGGCAACTGTAAGAAAGATATTTAAAAAAAAAAAGTGCTTTTATAGGTTTGTCCCATGTCTGGTGATTCTATGATTCTAAAACCATGGCCTAGGAGAGTGTTAGGTTGAGGCTGATCCCAGAAATCCTGTATAATTCAAGACTGGTAGATTACAGAAAGAAGGATTGCAATGTAATTCGTACCTAAACGTATCTAGAATGACGGAACCTGAAAACGTAAACATCTGTGATTTCATTTCAAAGAAATCTTGTCCACAGAGCATGGGTAGTGTGTCTCTTCTTCTCCCTCTTCCTTTTGGGGGAAACTGGGATACAGTATTCTAAGCAAAACAGCTAAATTGCGATAAAGAGAGATCTTTTAAAAAATGTTTTTCAGCCTATGGTCTGTGAACCGTACCTCAGAAACCCATGTCAGGTAAAGATGAAAAGCAAGTACTTTGCCTTGGGCTTAATTTTTGCTGTTGAAAGGTCTGCATCTCCGCTGGAAAATATTTGGGGATCTGTGAATTGAAAACAGTTGAAAATCACTGACCTGAAAATATATTCCCTTGTTTTCAGAAAACCAGCAAGACTGAGTTAGCAGAACATTTCTCTATGGTGATGTTGATGCCTTCTCTCCCTACCCCCCACCCTACTAATGGATCACGTGGTCTGTAGCTAGAATATAGCCTTTCATTTCCTAGGGTCAAAACCTTTTCTAATGAGATATTTTTGCACTGAAAGATCAGTGTGGCGCTTTCTTAGACCTCTTGTACAATTATCTGATGTACTACAAATTTAAATGCAAATGAAAAGTTAGATTAATTTGGAAAAAATCCTGTTTTTCACTTAATTAATTTTAAATGGTCAGTCTTGACAAAGAGATCTCCCATTATAAACTATCTCTTATAGTTCTGGATCAAGGCTTTTTTTTTTGTTTGAGTGTAAATAGAAATAAATTGACTACTGTAAATGAAACTGAGACGTGTTTACACTAGATATCATAATTATCCATGACAGTGCAGTCTGCCTTTGGAAAGCATGTACTACAGGCACAGCATTCATATATGTGTTACAGACCTCTGACCTTAAGCAGATGTCATTATTTTAGTCATATGGGCAAGCCAGAAGGAAAGGTCAGAGCTCATTCATATATACTTATATTAGAGTTCTTTATTCTATGTATACATGTGGTATTTTTGTTTGGAGGTTTGTAGGAAGAGGTTACCCTAACAGGTGGTTGGGTTGGGCTTGGGCTTCATTCTGACATAAGGTGGTGTTTTAGGGGCTGTGGCATTGGTTTTTTGGTGTTTGGGATTTCCCCCGCTCCGCCCTCTTTTGGTTTTTTTCAGCATGGAACGCATAGGAGGTTGCTGTTACCTAAATTACGCACTGAAATCACTAGGGTTGCCCGGGGTGGACATCAGCACAGACTTTGTTTCCCTCAAAGTAACTGTCATCTTCATGAAATATTCTCATGTCTGATCATAGCCTTTGGCAGCAGTCTTGAGCAGGAAAACATTCTTCCAGTTCAGGCGACTGGGGCTTGTATTCGTTGCAGACCACTCAATGCAGGTAGGGAAGCTGCAGCTCATGGAGTCAATTGTACTGCATTTTACTGGAGCACTGCTGTGATATTTATGACCTTCCTCCTCTGCTTTATCTGAGACCGTATTGTTTTATTTTGTGATGTTGCCTGAAGCCACCAGGTTATCCAAATAACTTGCCAGCCTCAAAGCAAAGCATCAAACCTTTCCCCTTTCCTAAAGATCCTTTCACCCTCTGCCACTACCACCTTTTTCTGGGGGGAAAAAACCCCAGTCTCGAATCATCTTGCAATTGCTAACACAGCAAACAGGTCTAATTAAAATAAAAGGACAACTGAGTAACAAATTAAAGTCCACCCTGAAAGGAAGTGGATAGATGAGTTCCTGTGTGAAAATGCACCTTTTTCTTACATTATGTTGTGTAAGGCGACTGTTGCATTTTAGCTGAGTAATTGAACTCTGGTACAGGCTTACGATGCCGGGAGAGCAGCACGAACTATGCTGAGAATTTCTCACAGTTAAGTCACAGACCTATTAAAGCTTAAGCAGTAGCTCGGTAACACTGCAATGCCGTCTTAAGGAATAGCCACAGGGATTCCCGACAATTTACATCCATGAATTTATTAAAACAAATGCTGCTTTCAGCTCTTTAATGAAAGCACCTGCCTTTAAGCAATGATCAAAAGATACCTATGGGTTCTGAGAGGCACTTCTTCAACTGTATACTTTCCTATCCACTACAAAAGCATATACAGTGTTGATATGACCCCCAAAACACACATCAAAGTTTTCTGTACATGTGACCTCAGTGTTGAAGAGCATTCATGGAAGAGCATCATTGCAGCAGTCGGCGTGTTGAAGCTACCATCAGCCTGTACAACGTCTGGACCACTTGGTTCTCTGCAGAATGGTCCTCCTGGGCTCAGGGCTGAGGCAGAAGCCCAGGCAAGAATTGCTGAGCTGCCGCCAAGCTGCAGCTGCCCTTTGGCTTTCCTCCAGTCTGTGCTTTTTGATGCTCTTCATAAAGATGGGGAAGACAAACTTGGCTCATTTCTGAAGGGTTCATTGCTTTGTTATATATATTTTAGGGAGGAAAAAAATCCTTAAAACTCTGAAAACTGTAGGAATTGGCAGCTCAATTTCTCCTTTTAACAAAACTCTCCTCTTTCTTGCTTTATCCACCCTCCTGTTGTGCAATGGGGCTGGAAAGTACTAGAGCAAGCTATGGGCAAACACTTATACTGTCTGGATCTGTCCCAGGCCTTAAAGGAGCCAACCAAACTGTGGTGCATTAAGATTTTTTTTTTTATTGTACTTTTTGCCATAGTCCTGTAGGCTGGATTCTGTAAGACTCCAAGATGAGGATTTAGACCCTGATTTTCATTCTGATTAAGGAAAAAAAAAAAAGGCAGTGAAAGGGGTAAGGAAAGCATGTAAAGCACAACAGCAAGTTGACAGGTGTTATAAGAAGATTGACCAAACTGAGCAAACCTCACTGCAGGCACAAGAAAAGCACTGAGGGAATCCAGACTTGGCAGCAGCAGAGGTTAAAGTTTAAAGAAAAATAGATGAATTATGGATAAGAGATATAAGAGTTCACTTACAGTTGATAGTATCTGGCATCTGTTGCCATCCACAGGTGGAAGGCTGCATAATTTGGCAAGAAGATGCACAGAAACAACCCCAGGCATTGTTTCTGTATGGCACTCAACCACATCAAAATTACATGGGGCATGACAATATTTAGATCAAAGCTTTAAAGCTGAAAGGGCATCCAAACCATATTGTACATAAAAAACAAAGAACAAACAAAAAAATTAATTAAGTAACCATTGTAAAAGCTTTGGCACAGTATTTCTTTGGGGAGAGTGGGAGATAACTTAAAAAAAACTGAGGTTTGCATTGATTGAAAGTGAAAGTTTAGACTTGTAGGTTGGCAAAAGCCGCTTTTAAAGGATGAAATTGCATTGTCTGTTCTTTTTTACAGAGTGATTATTAGTAACCTGATATGAAAATGTCTTTTAACTTCTTTGTATGATATGTGAGTCGACAAGTGCGTGCTATGAGTGCTATGAGTCGTGCAATGTTCAGCATTGCTAGTACTACTGGGTATAAGTCATTTAAGTTCTGTAGCTTGGCTTTTCAAGAGGATCTTGATAGTTTGATTTAGTCGAGTAGCAAGTGATTTTTGATGTAGAGGAAAAATAAAGAAACTTTAGGGGCAAAACAGGAAGTTTTGGATAGGTCCTTTTAACAGTTTGCAACTTCCAATTTTTATGTTAGCCTTTACAAAGACACATCTCTGATCTTTACTGTAAACTTGGCAATCTTGAAGCAAAAATCTGTTTTCTGGGCTTAAGATTGAAAGAGCGCTAAATTTTGCTTTAAAATCTAGCCAAAATTTAAAAGCCAGCCACAATCTGCAGGGGCTGCAACACTCTTCAATAAAACAAATGTTAAAGTTGGAAGATTCAAAACATTGTAAGTGACTTCAGTTTCAATTTCTTGCTGATGTCCAGACTATCACTGACTTTGCACTGACTCTGCAAGATACGTCTAAAATGTTGCTGTTATAAATTGGTGATGTTTTGCTCTCTTTTTACGTGTTACATTGCAAAAGAGAACAAAGCCAACCAAGTTCTGTTATCTGTGCTGCTGGTAAGGGGGATTTTCACTGACTGAAGACAAATGCTGTAAAAGCTTTTGTGAATAGCATACACTGATCTGGTGGTAAACCCATCACAGGACTGAAGGAAAACCATTTTCATAAACACTTTGGCACAGATGCCATTTTTTTTATGGAAAAGAGCATGGGGGATCTCTTGGCATGTGAATTTTGTGGATGCTGCACCTCTTAAGGTTTCTCTAATTTCTATAAAGCTCACAGGACAAGTTTTTTTTTTTCTGAAAGGGATTCATCACTGCTATCTATTAACTGCCTGTAAACACTGTATATTTTACATATTTTATAGCTACATGAAGGGATTGGCGCTCAGGGCACTATGGTTTTATGCAGCCTATCTGTCAAATGGCTATTATACTTCCAGTTTCATAATATGTTTTACCTAGAAATGTGATTATCAGCATACGCTTTTTATAGATAACTCCTTTACACCAGGAGGGAAAAGTGAATGTATAAATTAATTCCTAGTGTGTCTTTACATGTTGGTCCCTTGTTTGTTGTTTGGGTCATCGAAACCTTTAATAGTGTGTGAGAATAATCTGATTTAATGACAAGAACAAAGAACCAGCTCTCTGTTTTCCAAAGTTGCAGCAGATGTAGAGAATAAATTATAAACAAATTTCCAAACAGAATGTATAAATTTATAGCAGTGACATCTTGATCTTGCATGAGAAATATAGCATATACATACTAAACGGAACAGTTCATGCTAACCAGACGCAGGGTCATCCATTAGCAATACTTTATCTGATTAGTATTGTTAATGGAAGGGCTTATCCAGCCATTTCGTAAAAGCAGATCTGCTGTAGATCATGATTTCTTGTCAATACAGTCATCAAGGCTATCACGGTTAAGACAGCCCAGCTATTAACCTACTAGAGAGAAATGGACAGAAAAATATACTGAGCAGTCAGTGAAACAGAGACCCTTCCATTTATTTTTCTTCCATGCATAGCATTGTCCCCTGCACTGCTACCTTTTCCATCATTTCACTTGGCAAGACAAATTATTTCAACATCTTTCTTTACTCAACTTCTAATATATTCAGTGGCTTGATTGTGATAATTTATGATACTTTTGATTTTATATTCATCATGGTCTTGATAAATGAAAAGGTAGTACTGAAAGGGCATGTTTTTGGAACAGATGGAAGTACCATAGTTACACCATAGATTATTTTAAAACGTGTAGATTAGGAAGAAAACAAAAATTAATCTTCTCCCTGAGAAAAGAGAAATCTTAAGAATGGAATATCCTGCGTTAACTTTGAAGATGACCTATCTAATATTTTAATTTTGTAAAATAAATTTCTGTTGTTTGTTTTAGTATTTCTGACAACAATCACAGTATTTCATGATGTCTTTATTATAAATAATATGTTTAGATATTAACAATTCAGCATAATTTTAATCAATTAGAATTTGTGTAGAAATCAGTTCAAGCAGGTAATATTTTGTTTCAAGTAATCTATAGCAGTTTTGAGTTTCTTTTTGAAGCAACTGTTCAGTTAAAATATAGTGGGGAAAAAAATCTTCTGTTTAGAGGTAAGATACATGTTTTTAAACAAAACAGGTTTTCCTAAGCTATTTGCCTAGCTCTGAGGTGAAAACATTTATTTTTAATTTAAGATGCTGATATGTTTAAAAAGCTGTTATGAGTTTAAATTCATTGGAAAATAATCCTAAAACAAGTGAGGACGTACTACAACTTGCGTGCATGGTAACAAACACATGATGTAGCTGTGCTATCGCAGAGCAGTGAAACCACAGCGCTTCTATTGGTATTGATCACGATCCCAGGGCTGTGCTGTGTTTGCAGCTCCCGTGTCAGACCCCAGCAGCAGGACGTCAACTCTTTGTTGCCATGGTTGTAGAGCTGCACCGTTAACTTGGAATATCTTCTCAAACCAAACCCATTCCTTCCCTGTTTTCAAGAATAAGTTAAAGACTAATGAAAACTTTGGAAATATTTTAGATTTTATGTACTTCCTGCTAAGACAAGGTGATTTTTATTGACATCTGATTACATGAGGTGGATGTATTTCTTTTCCTAAAGTTATAACTGAGTTTACCTACTTAAATTTCTTTTAAATATCCTTTTAAGTATTGAAGACTTCCCCTACTATTTTTTTCTTTTTCTCTGTTTCTCTCTTTACTGCAAACATTTTCTTTCATTTGTTCTTGTCTTTATAACTTTGCTTGCATTTCTTTGATTCTTTGTCTTTTTCTTTATTTCCACATCTTCCTCATTTGTCTTTCTACTTTTTCCCTCCATGTTTCACTTCCCTAAATTGGATACAGGACCTTATGTCCCACACTTTAGGTGTATATGAATCTGTCCCTCCCTGTTCACCTGCCTGCCTCTTTCACTCCTTAGGTAGGGACAGGGAGTAAAACCTGAAAGATCTGAACAAGGGGTTTCTGACAGTAAATGCATCTAATGTTGTTTACCACAACCACAAGAAAATCACTATTCTTGAATTCCTGCATGAACTGAGAGGCACTAAGAGCTGTAAAAACTAGCGAAGATGCCACAGCATGCAAGTTTTGGCAATGGGGATGAATAGAAAAGGTCATATCTCAGGCCCATTTGCAAGATTAGGACATAGCTAGACAACAAAAGTCACACTGAGGGTATACTTGAAGATGGCATCCCGTTCGAGGATTGTGTGATTGGCAAGGTGGTAGAGCCAAGGAAAGAGATAGCAGGAATGTCTACTGTGGTTTATCTCTGTTATTCTTGAACGTGTTAATCATTGCAGGAGATGTCAAAATGAAAGATCAAGATACAGGCTGGAGAAAAGGAGATGGCTATGCATGGGAGAGGTAAATCAATAATATCAGCATAGTAGTCCAATTTCTTGATGAGGTTACCTGGGGAATAAGATGCAGAAGGTAAAAGAACACAAGACGTGCCTGTGTCAGATCTTTTCTGAAAATCATGGGGGGAAGGTGGGGATTATTCTCTTAAGTAATAATTAGAGGGGTAGGGAACAAAGCATTAAACTTATTAGAGAAAAAGCTTCTGACTGACTTTGCAGAAGGCAGTTGGATGGCTAGGGTACTGATTAAAAAGCCTGACTAAAAAGAAGACACTAAAGCCTTCAGCGAAGGCAGGAATTTGTACAAGAAGTAGAAGCCAGACTGCAAGAGGTCAAAAACATAAAATGGAGAGTTTCAAATAGTATTTGTAAAAATGCTTGTGGGAACTGGGATACCTAAACAGTTCCCATGCTTTGTAATGAGACAGAAGAACAAGTGAGTTGAGGATGAAAAAAGTGGAAAAGGGAGATGATCTGCAGCCACATGCATAGGGGCAAAGAAAGCAAAAGAATGCAAGAGTCAACTGATAATAGGCAAAAAGACATCAGCATTCATGACCTGGAAATCACGGGGACTTCTGGTGACAGGGAGTGAAGAAGAGGGGTTGATGCTCTGTTTTGGCTGAGACCAGAAGACAGACAAGACTGTCATAGTAGCAAGAGGGAACAGGTTGTTGCTTAGTTGGAACAAAGTAAAATTAAAGGCTAGTCTGGCAGGGTGGAAGACTTGAATCAATGCTCTCGGCTGAATGAAGATAGGAGGGTGATAAAGTGTCTAACTGAAGGAGTGGAAAATTAGTCACCAAAAATTAGTTCAGTTAGTTGTGAAGAAGGGAAGGAAGGAGTTGATGGATTCTAGATGACAGCAACGTGGAGGGGAGATGCCAGTAGAACTGGATGTGACACTAAGTAAACATAAAATAAAATAATTGAACAAAATTCCAGACTAGAGAGCATTTGGAAAAGGTCACTAGGGGAGTCCAGTATCCCCATGACCATCTGAGCAGAGGTAAGGAGAATGGTAGGGAAAAGGAGAAATCACTCAAAGTATAGTTAAGGAGTAATTTCAGAAGAAATCGTCTTGATCTCTGAGGGAATAATGGAAAGGGGAATTGTGAGGCAGCTGTGGCTGGCTATGGTAATTTTAAATACAGAGTTTCAGAGAAAATAAAAGCAGAGACAGAGGGGAAGTAAGAGGCTGAAAGACGAGTTGTGCAGGTAGGAATAATGTTACTAAAGACTTGGAGGTAGTGCCAAAACTGGAGTGGGAAGTAGAAGATGGACATGGCAGGAAGGTACTCCTGGGGGAGAACATCATCTGAGGCAGGACAGTGAGGATGTGGGATCATAGAATTGCTGTGAGGGGGAAATGAAGAGACAATAAACAAAGATGGTCAGACGACGCAGATAGGAACCAAAAAGAAGTTAAAATAACTGAAGAAAGCAAAAGGAAAAGAGCAACTGGAGCTAGTGTAAGGAAAGGGTAAAGGAGACAGATGCTATGAGACAGTAAAGGATGCAGAGAGAGCCCTAGGAGATTAGTATGTATGTCCTTCAGAACAGAATCCAGCCACTTGGTCTGCATGAATATAGGTAGGAGAAGAGTTTTCTCAGTGAATGAATTACTCTTTCCTTCTTAGGAGCACTCAAATACCGAGTTTCTCCATGTCTTTGTATTGTAAGCATAAGGGACTGAAAGTGACAGAGCAGTCATCCATGCCAAATTATTTACAGGGTACAGCACAATAGCAGTGACACCAATGCATCCTTTAATGTCTGCTTAAACATCCCGATGCCATATTTGACTTAAAAGCGATTGTTGTTTTGTTACTGGGAATGACAACTGTGCACTTCCCCTCCCTACACAGCATCTTGACTGAACAAGCTATTGAATGGAATATGCGCTAAGTGACCATATTTTATATTAAAATTTGATTAAATTCATTCTCTAGGCCACTCCAATGTGAATCGTAATTATATTATTCTGCCAGTAACTGAGGTAATATGATAAGAAGAATGTCACATTCTCTGGACTGCTTTTAATGGAGTATATATATTACAGCTCAGTGCTTGCCATATTCAGCAGTCCTCACTTAAGAAAGAAATTTAGAACTAAATGGCAGCTTAGAGCTGTAAAACTTGGTGGGTCACACTCTTCCTTCTCACGCATAGACTTTATTGGGTGTAATGGAGATCCGTGTAAGATTAAAGTCCAGTGCATGACTTGAAAAGCAGTGAGGGTGGTGATAAAACTTCCTGATCTTATTCAACATTTTTTTATACGTGCTCTTCATTATTGCAAGGCAAGTGGGGCACTGTACTGCCTTGGTTGACCTCCTCTGTGACTTACTTTCAGCTCACCTCCTTCAGTAGATAAGAATGGATGTGGCGCTCAGTGGCAGTTTGTTTTACTGCAGCAGAGCTAACAATAATATTTCATAGCCTTCCCTTAAAGAATTCAGCTCCTCATGTACTGGCATTGCTATGTGGCTTTGTTTTCAGCCATCTAAAGCAGTTTTGCTTTTAATGAGTGCCGTTAAAAGAACACAAGAGGAAAAATCTTGGTGAGGCAACTAAACAACCAAGAGCAAGGTAAGAAGTCAGCACCTGTATGTCAGGTTAAAGAATATAGTTTCCAAGTAGGTATCGTGTTGTGGCTTCTCCACGCTACAGGTTATAGTAATGTGTTTTAAAATAATGATTTGCAGTTGCTTATTTGATGCCAGATGGCCTAAAAATCACATCTACATAAAGTCGTAAGAAAACGGAGCCTTAAAAAATAAACACCTTGGGAAAATGGATTGAATTATAGTGAATCAACTGCTTCAAATGAGCATCAGGGTCATTGCTGATGTCAGTTTTAGAGTTTCCCTTACTATTACTGTTTCTGGGACATCATTTTGCCTTAGTCCTCTCCAAACCAATGTCCTCTTTTCCTTAATCATTTCTGACAAGATACCCATTGTACGAGTGTTCTCGGATGAACTTCCAAGAACAAAGGGTTTGTGCTCGGTATCCAGAGAAGAGCTGCTTAAGTCCATTGCTATTAGGCTGTGATGGGTGAGGCACTGGAAGTAACTAGGGAGGCTGGCGATGCGCTTCCCAGCTGAAGAAATTAATTTTCTATGTATTACCGACCAATGTGCCTGGCTCCTCTTTGGACTGGGAACTGCACATGCAAGAATTAACAGCTATGTTCTGAGCTTTGATGCAAAAAGTAGTATAACTACTTTTTTTTTTTTGTCTCTACTAACCACGCTAAAAGTGTCAGAAAAAAAAATTGGTGACCTTGTCCTGCTAAGCTCTGAAACGGCATTGGATCAGCAGCTGACTTTGGCCAAGTTCTCTTGTAAAAACACCCCTCGGCAACATTGCAACATGTGAATAAACAATAAGTGTCATTCTAATAACAACGCAAAGGTCGAATATAAAAATAAAGAAAAGCAAGGATAAAATTGCTGACCTGAGGCCCAGTCCTCAATCACAGAAGTCAAGGGACTTTTCAGGCTATTTCAAAGCAAGCAGTATGTCAGCCTGACTGAGATTAGTATTTTTTCGGTCCTACTCGTATTTACTCTTGATGCCGCGTTACAGTGATCACTGTTTACACTGTGATCAGACATTAGTAGCTCTACTAGGTATGGATCTTCTTTCACTGATATTGGAAGTGCAAATTTTTAGTTTTAGTGAGTTTTATTTTCACCTCAGCGGCAGATTCAACTTTTGCGATAATGAAATTGTCTCACCATGTTAGCCGGAGCCTCACGTGGCTGTCTCTCTTCTCGTTGGGCTAGGCTCTAAATTTGGGATGTCACTGAATTCATTAGTACATGGAAATGATTCATTTAAGGGAGGTTTCTTTCCCCTCTGTACATGCTTGCTAATTAGCAGATGAATTTTGATGTTCTAATTTATCTGCTGCAGAGAGACAGCTGTGCGCCCCAGCTGTCCTCCGCTCCGGTGGGCCTCCTCTGCAGAAGGGAGGGAGCAGCCCCGCTTCTGACAAATTGATTTAACTAGAGTGCACTGCCTTGGGGGAGTCGTACACCACGCTGTCGCTGCAGATGATTGCAGCCTTTGCGGACTGCAAACACCGGAGCGCTGTAATTGCCCAACAACGTCCCTTCCGTTGCCTCGCTGAAATTCAATTTTTCATGCCTCACCAAGCTTTCCAGTCCCCCTCCTGCCCCTGGTGTGGAAATACTGTATTCTGCCCGACTGCCATTTCAGGAAAAAAATCAGGCACTTGAGAAGGGAGTTTAAATTGTGTTTAATATGATAATCGTAACTAAATGTGCTCACTCAGTCACGTATCAAAGTATTTGCATTTAATTCATAGGGAAGTATTCTCTAATTATATTGTATTTAGCAGGTAGTCATTACTACGAACCTTTTAAGAGTAATCACCATTCTTCCACATGGCACACCGCAGATGTAGAACGATGGCTGTGGTGTCCTTTAAACACTTACTCTTTCAATTGCAAGTATGAATTTTTAAGGCTTCATGTCCAGTTATGCCCCATTTTGTCAAACCTGGTAAATACTTGCATGTAACAGGTGCCTTTCCACAAAAATGACAACTGTGGCCCCAGAAAGTACAAATATCTAATTAATCTTTCATGTCACCCTCCCTCATGAATGGATTTCCAAGCTGTGCACTGCATCATCGCCACTTTCTGGAGGCCATTGATTTGGCCTGAATATACCTCTGGGGAAAAAAAAGCACCACAAAAAGTGCACTCATGAATTCTAATGAGCGCCACACCATTACCTTTCTGCATATCTGATGGATAACCAAGCACATCCAACACATTTATGGGTGTGCGGATTTATAGACTACTAATAAGTAGCAGCTGTTCTGGAGGTCCACAGGTTTTGTATGCAGAGGACATACAGGATTCCTGAGAAATGGCTACTCATCACGTTTGCAGAAATGTAATGTCACTTATTATTATTATTATTATTATTATTATTATTATTTGTTCTGTGTATGCTCCTCTTTGCATAAATGTGTGAAAGCGATGGGCAGTCAGCAGAAAGGAAAAAAGATATGGGTTTATACCACTGCTTGTTGAGGCAAAACCAAGGTATATACATGCAGGTATTAAGCCATAAGGCTGATAGAGATTTTGTCAAACTGACCATATGTTCAAAGGTAAGTGACGGCCACTATAATTTTTCAGAAAACTGCCTTTCTGTATTACACTGAGTTATAGTCCCAAAGAGCAGCAGAAAGGATGCTATAGGGGAAAAAAAAAAGTCAGGATTCCATCAATCTTGTATGTCTGTTCTCCACCCCTGCACACAGGAACAGAACTATAAGGGTTAAGTTTAAGCAAATAATATTTAGGTAAATGTGACTTCCTTGATGTAAGTCAGACAATTTCCTTAATTGGCAGAGCTTTTCTCAAAAATCCTGTTATAATTTATATTTCTTCAGAATAAATACCTCTCTCTTAGGGTCAGCCCCTGTACCACATGTTACCATGATGGTTATTTTCATCCTTCAGTGGCCTGGTTTGTTTTCTTTGTTGTATTTCCAGTGAGATATAATGTAAGCAATCAGGCATTTTTTCCTCAGAGAATAACAGAAACATATTGCATAATGAGTAACATGTTTTGTGGTTAAAAATAGTGCTTATTAGTACTTTTATTTCATTTTATAGCAGTAGCTGAGGATTTACTGAGTACTACTTGGTGAAACTACATGAGATTCATGGGCTGGGAAAGCAACCAGAACTCTTTTAATCTTTGGCAGGATGTAACAAAGTGATGCCCAGTAAACCGTCACCAGTAGGACTGGATTATGCTGAGCTCGTTTGTAAGCCCCCAAGGGGGAGCAGGGTACTGCTAGGGGCTGGGTGTGCATCCCACCACTGTGTGTTGCAGCCCCAAGGGGTGTAGAAGAAGGTGTGCTCTCCTGACATGCCTGGGATCTCTAAAATGAGATTGCTCCTTGGGAGCTTCTGTGCCAATGGCTATGCCTGCAGGTGGCTAAAAGTCACGCTTCCTGCTCCACTGGAGTGAGAATGGGATGGGCGCTCACCTTTGTCCAGTCATCTTCTGCAGGGCAGTACCTTGCCAACCTGCTTGTAGCTTCCTACCAGCTGTGCAGTTACAGCTGGTAATAGAAAGCAACAGGCCTCAATAGATGGAGACATCAGAAGGTCACGTCTCTTCTCCGAATGCAAAACTGCATTGTGAGGCAAGTCTTTTTTATCCCAGGAAGGCATGAAAGAATAAGGCAGAGGCACTCTTTGGCACATTGCTCAGGTTGAAAGTTCTCATGCTCTGATATTGTCTGGCTGTATGGGTACTATGTCCTAGATGTGTCCATCAGGCACATTCACTGACTCAAGGTCTTTGCATTACAGGGTATTATTTGTTGCAGAAAGTACTGCAGGTCTTGGGACCGCCATGGAGGGTCAGATGTTGATCTCGCTTAATGTGCAACTCTATCTTTTTCATTGCATTACCTCAGAGGGGAAAACATCCTGGTAATCCCTTATTGTCACTAACACTGTGAGCAGGTGTCCTCTAGACTCTTCAGCCCATATTCCAGATTCTGTCACTGGGAAAAGCCAGTTCTTCCCTCCCTTCAACCTGTTGGAGTAAAAAGCCAGCAGCTACCTCCAGCTGCTGCCAAACCTCCCTTTGCTCAAAAACATTAATAGTAACTAACAAAGTAGGCTGTTTCAGAGGAACACTGTTGGAACATTGGGGGGTTTTGACCACGTTAAGGATTAATTTGTTGGGCTGGGATTTTTCCCCCCCCAACCAAGATGTTTTGTATTGAACCTTTTAAGCTGTCACCTCACCTATAAGGCGCTACTTTACTAGCAACTTCTAATGCAGAGTACCGAACACTGCCTATCTTCTCATACATCTACACCAAAATGTTTAGCTGTTGTGTATCAGAGAAGTGTTTATTCCAACATACATTGCAAAGAACCATTTTGTGCTGTCTTTATTTACTTTTGTTTCGTAAGAAGTGAATAGAATGATAAAGGTACACCTGCCTCCACAGTATATTATCGCGGCTAAGACATTAAGGAACTGCTACTTCAAACTTGCAAATGAGTACAGACACCAAAGAGAATGCAGTAGTTAGCTTTTTATTTTGACCGCTGTAATGTAATTGCTTATACTAATCTTTCATTATATTTCCATGACTAGCAAAGACAGAGACCTAATTGTGTCTCTAGCTGTTGCTACTGCAAAGTACCTTTTAAATCATATTAACATTCATACTTGATCTTCCTACTGTTTTTGACGTGTAGATCACAAGATACTGTTAAATTACTCAGCAAGAGTGACTGGCTCAGGTTGTATCCAAGCCACAGCATAGAAATGTATCTAGTGTGAGTGATTTGAGGGAACTAGAAGAGGCAGTGACCCCTTTTCTCTGGGAAGGCGCTTGACCTTCATTTTTCAAAGCATTGTAGGTTCTGTGCAGTATTCTACTCTACCTGGTATTTCAACACCAAGATGCTAGAAATAGTCAGAAATTAATTATTCTACTTCTGGCTGTCCAAGAAGTTATGCTTCCTTTTCTTTGGCACGAATCTAGCAGTAGTGATGAACACGTTCTGCACAAGCAGGCTGGATTATTGTAACTCACTGAAGCTGAAGATAAAAGCTCCATAGAAACTTCAGCTATTGCAGAACGCAGCAGCCTACCTCGTTAGCAGGGATAGCGCTGCAAACACACAGCGCCTATGCGGTGCATCATCAGCTGGCATCCCGTTTGCTTTAGCAGCCAACTGTGGGCTCGCTCAATGTATAAGGTCATCAAAGTACTGGTGTGGATGCTGTTCTGTCGACAGCTTGCCACGCTAGCTTCGTGTCTCTGGTGCAGTGCATGTGCAGAATGAAACTCCCTGGAACTGGACGTGGGCAATTTTGGCCAAAGACCTTTTCCTGAATCTCAGAGGCAGCTACAAAAAAGGTCTCGTCTCAGTTATAAGCTTCATGTTCTTTTGAAGGCATCCTTCTACAGTAGCAGGAGACATTTAAAGATGTGTATGTCAGAAAGGAAGGACACTGAAACTTGGGAACAGAGAAGAGTCCACCCCGGAGAAATATGTGAACTTCTAATACTGAAATTGCCATTCTAATAATGTAGCAAGAGGTGTTACAGAAATGTCTTAGCTAGTGCTTTACTGGTAAATACTTCATAGTATACTGTGAGTAGATCTCAGCCTTGCTGTCAGGATAGGCACCAAGAGGTCGTTTTCCTTTTATGTAGCCAGGTTCCTACAAGAGAGCAGACTAGTCCCCGCAGTCCACAGGGAGCTGTTGTCCGTGCGAAGGTTTGAGAAGGCTTGGAAGGCCAGGGCAGAGGGTGGTGGGGAAAGGCAGCAGGGAGGGCCAGAGGTAGCTACAGAAACACCAGGAAGATGGCTCTAAGAAACAGCAGAGGGCTTTGGGATGATGTGCTGACAAATGGACTTGTGAAGAAAGTATATTGTTTGACTCCTCCTGCATGAAGAAGGATGGAAATTTTGTCTTTTAGCCCTGTTTTCTCAGTCTCAGAAATACAAGACTAGAGGGCCGAGGAGCTGTGAGGGTGACTCTGACTCCTCCGGGCCGTTGGGTGGGAGCACCAGGCCCTGCCCGTCCCTCTTGTCCGGCTGAGGCGGGAAGCTGTGCTATGGAGGGAAGGCGCTCATCTCTTCCTCTCTGCTGTGTGGACAGCCACAGTTCTTGCACTGCTTCTGCTAGAAGGAATCTCTAAAGGTCACCTAGTTCCACTAGGGATGGAGAATTAGTTATAGTTATGTTACCTCTTATGGGATTTTTTCTTAAAAATCTGCAGCAAAGTGGATGGCATGCAGTAGTCTGCTTCCATGCTTAGTGGTCCTTTTAGTTAGAAGGTTTTTCCTCTTATTAGAGTCACAGAATCATTCTTTTTTTTTTTTAATTGCATGTTAAACCAGTAATTTTTTGTCCAGA
This sequence comes from Calonectris borealis, assembly GCF_964195595.1. Lineage (NCBI taxonomy): Eukaryota > Metazoa > Chordata > Aves > Procellariiformes > Procellariidae > Calonectris > Calonectris borealis. The sequence continues at coordinate 72,613,067 of NC_134313.1, read as the reverse complement.
CATGGAGAAAAACAACACTGTCCTCATTTACAAGAACATTTTCCTCCCAGAAAGCTCTCCTCTTTTACCAAGAACAGGAAACCCCACCTTTCAGTCTCTCCTTCCTGGTCAGAGCTTTAGGAACTCTCTTAAATAACTTGCTTTCTTCTAGATTTTCTCCAATTTCTCCACACTTCCCCCAAGTGCAAGGCCCCAAACACCAGCTGGGGCCTCCTCAGTGTTGAGCAAAGGACAATCATTGCCTCCTGTCTTTTGCATACAGCACTTCTGCTATTTTGTCACAGAATGAGATTTGTCTCCCCCCCCGCCCCAAACAGCCTTACAGTATGGGTTCTTATGCAAGTCATAATTTGTTGTGAGTCATAGATCCCTGAGGGGTTTTTGTGGTTTTCGGGTTTTTTTTAATTTCTTTTTGTTTTGTAGTTATACTCCATTGTATATTCTTGTACTTTGTACTGAAAATGAACATGTCTGCATCTAAGGATGCCTGATTTCATTGTGAACTTTTTTCCCTAATGAAAGTAGTCCTCTGAATTTTGGTGTATTGTTAAGGTCAGAAAGGGATATCAGTAATTCTTTATAAGGCACACTGGTCTTAATGTGATGAATAACATGGTCACTACAGCATCTGGCTTTAAAGCTGGTGAGAAGGATTGATTCTATTGTTTTGTACAGTCATCTATGATACATATTAGCACAGTAGAAATAAATGAGTGTGTCATGGTTCAACCCAGCAGGCAGCTAAACACCACACAGCTGTTTGCTCACTCCCCCCTCAGTGGGATGGGGAGAAAATCGGAAAAAAGGTAAAACTCGTGGCTTGAGATATAGACAATTTAATAGGACAGAAAAGGAAGGGAAAATAATAATAATGATAAAAGAATATACAAAACAAGTGATGCACAATGCAATTGCTGACCGATGCCTAGCCGGTTCCCGAGCAGCGGTCGCGCCCCTCCGGCCAACTCCCCCCAGTTTTTTGTTCAACATGACGTCATATGGTATGGAATATCCCTTTGGCCAGTTTGGGTCAGCTGTCCTGGCTGTGTCCCCTCCCAGCTTCTTGTGCACCCCCAGCCTCCTCGCTGGTGGGGCGGTATGAGAAGCTGAAAAGTCCTTGACTCTGTGTAAGTACTGCTCAGCAACAACTAAAACATCAGCATGTTATCAACATTATTCTCATTCTAAATCCAAAACACAGCACTATACCAGCTACTATGAAGAAAACTAACTCTATCCCAGCCAAAACCAGGACAGAGGGTCAACTGTTGTTTTCCATATGAATCCAACTGTGGCAACGAGTTAGAAAGCCTCACAGAGGCCAAAGTAAATTCTGTGGCTTTCCCACTGATATAAGCATCATGCCTTGCAATGCATGACACGTCTTCCTCTGACCTAGGACACCTCGCTTTTAGCAGCAGTCAGCTCTGCAATTTATACAGGCATTCATATTTCACTTTCTCCAGTTAATCCTAATAACCAGCTTTTAGAAGAACATGACAGCATAACATATGGGTGGTAAAACTGCTCATAAACCATAATAACATGGCCAAAAAAGATTAGATAGATAGATGCACTATGCTTATTGTGACATTCACTGATTAGGAGGTACAGCTACTTTATTACAGCCATTACCTTGGTGACTTGGAAGCAGACTGAAGCTGTTATTTGAAAAACAGGTTATAAGTCCAAATTTAAAACAACTGTGTACTTACAACATGTAAGAGATATAATTATGTTTGCAATTCTGTTCTTCAGTGTGCAGATGGTAATTTTGTTCATTTATGGTTGCACACTGATAATGTTTTCTGTAGAACTAGCGTTGGCAGGATTAAGTGTGTGTTAACAGTAAGTAGGCAGTCTGTAATACATGGTTATCATTTTGTTGATAGGGTTCTGGTGGGATGAAAACCAACCAGAAACATAAGTTCAAATGATTCCTTACTGTAACAGCAAGACGGGCTTCCTCTCTCTGAGTGTGTGTGTGTGTGTGTGTGTGTTTCTTGCATATATTATTTATTTTTATTGTGTGAAGAGGTTTTTTCTTTTTTTCCTTCTCATTTGGAAACTTTTATTTTGGCTTCATTTTCAGTGTAGGCAGAAGAGTTGGGCATCTGCAAGTTTGTGCCTTTAGGAATAAAATTCAATTTCCACTCAAAGTAATTTTAAGTTTTCTATTGGTTTTTAGGGGTTGATATACACATTCATAAGTGTATATTAATATATGAAAGAGACATAAAGAAAAACCATGTATTAAAGATACCCTTTTGATTTCATATTTTCTCAGAGTTATTCAACAGATGTTTGAGGGCAATTAACAGAAAATTTTCAACAGCTACTCCACTTTTCCAGATTGAAAGGGAAACAGACAAATATGCAGATCAAGTCTGTAAAGTGCTTTTAAGATATTGGGGTTAGGTGTTAGAGAGTCATGGTACAGTACAGCTATTGGTACAGTTCATTATTCTGGTTTTCCAGTTTTAGAATTGTGTGGCACTCTCATTTCAATTTAATTGAATAGGTGTAAAAAAACGTAGTTATATGTTGAGTCCAAAATGCATAATAAACATTCTCTATTGTTACTTGTTGTTTAGGCAGTACAATGAGTTTTGCAATATATTAAGTGAAAAGGGCATAGTACAGTATACTACATATAATAATATATATATACATAAAATGTATTACATACTAAATAAGTTATATGCAAGTATACATATAAAAAAGTAGAATGCGTATTAGATCTATCTATGTATGTTTATATGTTAAAAATTCTGTATAATATGCACAGAATTTATGACAGAAAATACATGGAATGTATTGTGCTATGGAATGTATTGTCTTAGAATGGCCAAAATGGTTTAAATTCTCAGAATAAGTGGAAAAGCTCAGACTGGGCTGTGAGCTTATGCTTTAGCAACTCAAACAAGATTTTGCCAAAAGCTTCATAGCCCCCAGAGCCATATAAAGCAAATATGATTAAAAGGAGGTCTCGTTTAGCATCAAGAAAAGCCCTGTCTAGTTTCTGTTCTTTTACTGTCTGGGTTTTTTTTTTTTGTCTCTTCTACATCAGTAAGTTTCTGAAAGCAGCATTATGGCTAAATGAGTGTGTTTTATCTCAGTTTTCCATGGTTATGGGAGGAGATAATTACTCACGAAGGCCTTTGTATCCCATTAGGACCATCCCTAAAGGACCTTCCCTTTTTCCTGTAACTCGTGGGATGCAGCACTGATGTGAACGGACCTTCCTACGTGTGAGGCTGTGAGTGGCACTTCAAGAAAATGCACTCTAGTAATTGCATTGCATACAAATGTGTTTAGTAATGTATGCACAACGTTTAGTAACCTATAGCTTAGGAGACACAGACTAACCCGTTTCTTTCCTGATGTCTTTCCACTCTCACTCTTCTCGTCTCTGAAGACCATAAGCCTCCCAAGCCAAGGATTACATCTTTTGTTCTGTAAAGAACCTAATACAGTTGTTGGCAATGTAAATGTAAGGAATATTAAAGATCACTCATATTAGCATGAGCAGCGTATTCAGTACATAACAAAAACTAATTGTTTCCGAGATTGAAATGGTTACTGTCATTTCAAAAGAATATGTAGTTGTTTATGGGACATCAGGTCCTTTGGCTCCTCTGTTCCAGATGTGTTAATAAGTCCTTTATTAGGTATTATTAACACCAATTTATGACATTCTTCATAGATGTAACCATTCCACTTAGAATAGGTTAGGGTGCTTTACAGACAGATTTAAGTAATTTAGGAGCTCAGGGATGTGAATGGAGATCGCCGTGGTGGTCATGAGTTCTCTCACAAGGCAGTGCCATTTTAACTTCTAGAAGATAATTTGGGCTCTGATTATTTTTTTTTTTATAAGCCAGCATAAAATGAACTATCTGTGAGTCAAAAAATCCATGAAGTAACCTGAAATAACATTCTGAGAAAAACACAAATGTATTTTTAAGGAAAGGAATGTTTGTTAATTTTATAACTGAGAGCAAATTACTGTTTAAATACACTGTGGTTAAACATTTGGGTATGATGCTTTCTTCCTGCTCTTTTGCTCCTCCCTTCTTGTTGCCTCTTTCTGCAAGAGCGAAATCTTTTTTTTTCAGACTAGATGTTCAAACACCTGGCTGGCTGGGACTTTGATTGCAGACAAGAAGGATGTGGCCTGAAAAAAAAAAAAAAACCAGGATGTGATAATCTGTTTTCAGACTGTCCAAAGAGATATGGCTGACTTTGAAACAGTCAGCAAAAGTAGCTTTGACAGCCTCTGGGTCCTGAAAATGTTCCCTTAGAAATACTGATGACTGATTATTAAAAGAAAAGATTAATTTCATGAGACAGCTTCCCCTCCTCCTCCAAATATCAGGAGCAGATATATTGTGGACACATTTTTCCCTGGATTTTTACGCAGGAAAAAAAGTCATGTAAATCTGGAGTTTTCCATAACATGTTTATTTCTCATATAATCATTAGCAACCATCTCTTGCACGGTAGGTTGCTTTGTATGGCAGCAAAAGGGAAATGTTGGAAAGCAGTTTCTCAGACACTTCCTTACTTATTAGCCACCAGCTAATAATAGTGTCATTTTGTGTGTGTGATTTATCAATGCTAACCCTGTGAATAAGATTTTAAATACTGTTGGCAACTAATCTGAATTGTGTGTTAGTGACCAGATAACATAGATAACCTTACATAGGTAACAAATTAGGTTAGCAGGCCAATATATTGCGTGTACCACCTAGGAACACAAGCTCTGCCTTTGCCACAAATGCTGTCTAATAATAAGGGGCTTTGCAAGCAGAGTCATAGGAAAGAGTGCTGGAAGGCACCTCAAAAGGTCATCTAGTACAGACCCACTGCCATAAGGATGAGCTTTCCTTAATCATACCCTGAAGGTGACCATGTTCCAGTTTGTTTGAAGAACTTGCTCCCTGCTGTGGTCTAGTTTGTTGCCCTCATGAGGAGTATTGGAGTTGCGATCCCGTTTTTTTGTACAACAGTGAGAATCCACTCTACAGCTGTGGCAAGAAGGTGCATGGAGAGGGACAGTCACCTGGATACATCAGACCAGGCTTGGATTTACTGGGGAAGGGAGGGGGGATGATGTTTTAGGGATTCACAGGTTTGGATTTACTGTGTCTTGTGACAGGAAAATGCTTTTTCCCCCCATTTCCCAGAGCTGGGCTGAGCTGTTGTCTGATGCCTGTTTACAGCTTCACACATGATAACTAACACCTCAAACTCTACCTGCTGAGCAGTAGGCAGCCCAATGCAGACCTCAAAGCCCTAGGTATGCTCAATTAGCATGTTGCATTGCTCCTCATTAACGGAAAGGGGAAGGCTTTCTGCCAGAGCCCCACTGTTACGGGAGGTGGTGAAGCCATGGAGGGTGAGTAACAAGGCTGGTTTCTCTAGATGGAAAAGGTTCTTCTCCTGCTCAGGTGCATATAGTGTGAAGTTGTCTGGACTACTGATGTAATATGATCATCTACCAGCAGGTGGGTGGGGAAAGAGCAAGAGGGAAAAACATCGATCCAGCCCACAGGGGCAGATGGGACATAACCTGGGTTCCCTCAGTCGGGAAGACTGACGGGGACTCTTACAGCAGGGGTCTGCTGTTCGGCAGGGTGGAGGGCAGAGCATTGACTGCTGTGTTGCACATGTGCAGTTCTTCAAGCTTTGTGGCTCTGCCTTGGAGAGGTAGCAACCCTCCTCCCTCCTAATGCGTGTTAGCCATGGGTGTTCATAGCTAAACCCAAGGAGTCGTCCTTCTGCATTGTAGTGGTGCCTACAGATGCTCTGCGGATTAGGACTGTGTAGTGCTTTGGCACTTATGGAAACTCCTTCAGTGGCTGCAGTCGCATGCAGATGATGCAAGAGACCGTGCTGCCTTCAGGGAACACTGCTATTCAGCTTGCAGTACCTTGGGAGAGCGCCTAATCTCCCCTGTGACCTTCTTGCTACTGATTGTTCCTCATCACAAGACTCAACTGGGTTTGTGTCATGGGAATAGGCAGAAACTTAATTCATGTTCTCTGCAAATGCACTACTTGGTAAGGATGGACACACAGCGCACGTGACCAATGGACATACTAAGGATTGTGAGACCGTGAAAAGGACTGTGATTTAGAGTCGATCCTCTATTCCTCTTTGAGTCAGACTCCTCAAGGCAAATGCAGTGAATTGCTTCAGTCAGCTCCGTGCTGTACCACAGGCTAACTTCTGTCTGAATGCATGATGCATGAGTAACTAACCACCCTCTTTCATGAAGAACTTGTGCATTCCCTTGGAAAAGGCCAGAATCTGGAGCCTCCAGCTGAAGGAGAATTACTGCCTTCCTCCTTCATACGGGTTAAGTGACCTCAGCAGTGAGAGAGGGCATTGTTCTCACCCACCAGCTTTTAGGCTTTGTGCATGCTACCAGATGCTCTAAGTATCCTCACAGGTTTCTGGTCTCTATCTCTCAGGTAGGCAATGCCTGCCTAATTGAAAAAGTAATACTGGAAGGAAACAATACGAAAATAAATGTATAGTAATTTAATCAGAGGGCAGCTGTGTAGTTATTCACTTTCCCCTTCTATTGGGTATTTGAACTGTTTCTTTTTCCTGGAAATATAATTTTGCACAAGTAATTTCTAGCTCTTCATTTCCTACAAAAGTCTTTTGCTCTTAGTTCTGCCTTCTCAGATGATTCCTGTTGCCCTTTCAGCCTTGGTGGTTGCCATACACTTGGTTCTGAATTACTATGTATTAGAAAAATTATATGGACAGGCTGTCTTTGGTACTTAAGAGGTCTTTATCCTCTGCAGAATCTAAGGGACCTGTAATAGTTAACACATTTCTTTCAAAGACTCCAGGGAGGAGCAATCAATCAGCTTGTAAAATAGATAAATTAATTCACTTGTCCAAGAACAGGCAAAAAGTCTTTGGGAGAGGGGACATGAAGCAAGGTTTCTTATAGCCCAGTTTGATAACATGTGTCCTAGACCAGCCACAGTCTCTAATAAAGGCAGTCAGAAGCATTCAAAGGGATATTTAATTTTGGCAACTGCAAAGGTCACTTCTTGGAAGCTGGTATTGTCTGTGTGGATTATTTCTTCTTTATATTTTTATCCACCATTTGCTTTTTATTTTTTCATTATTCTTTCTATGAAATGTCAGCACTTCATCCAAAGAAGGGCTAAATTCTGGTGGAAAGGTCCATAGTTAGTTTTATAACTATAACAAAACTAGCATCAGGTCTCCAGTCAATGTAAATCACAGGGGAGCTTCAGAATTGTGTTTGAATTAAGTTGCATCCTCATCGCAAACCTTTGTTGCATTTTCTCTTTGTAACGAGCTGGCATTGCAAAATATTTGTTTGTTTTTCAATACAAACTTCATGGGCTTGTAGCTGTCCAGACCTGTCAAATACTGATGGTTGTCCCAAAGGCATCACCCAAGGACTGCCAGCCCAGCAAGCAGACACTTGGGAGGTTCTGCAGTGCTTGTGCTTGGCTCAGTGAATCCGAGGTAAATGGGGATAGTCCTGAGGTTTCAGTGCATTGCCTACATATCGGCTGCAGGACATCATGGTGGAGGAATGGTAAAAATAAAAAGACCCCAGCAAGGGTTAACGTACTGTAATGACTGACTGAAACAAGCATTGTTCGATAAGTACTTCATGTAATTTGTATAATACCTTCTTCTGTTAATGAGCTGAAGCTGGGGTGGGGTGCAGCTGCTTGGGGACAGTGGAGATTGAGGGGGGATTTGAAGCTGTTTGACAGTACACTCAGCCTGTAGTAATCTGTTAAGCAATTTTTAATTTACAATAGTTTTTCAGAATATTTGCTCAAGTCCTTTTTTCGTGCTTATTCAAAGTGCTCCTAATGTTTTAATTCCCACCCCAATGGAACGTAAAGTGAATAAACACGGAAATGAATAGAGATGTGTGAAATGATGATCTTAAACTTAACAAGCCTGTTTGTTTTTTCAAGCTGCTGAATAAATCCTCTGTGGTTTATGCTGCAGAGGTCAATGTTCTGCAGTAGGAAATGACTGGTTACATGTCAGTATTCTCCAACAGTTCATCTCAATTACTGGATTTGTCAAACATGACAAGCCTGAATGACTGTGTGGTGAAAATAGCGCACAGTTTGACTATTAAAGTAATTGGAGCATTGACATTTAACCAAACTGCAAGAGAATTGCAGTAATAAGTCTGAGGAGCACAACCACAAGCAAAGCAGAGAATAATATTTTTATAAAATCTCCAGTGAAACTGATGCTTTCTTGCATTTTGATTAATGTAAATTTCAGTATCTTTTAAATTTAAATTATAAGATTAAAAGGAAGAGATAATTCCTTTTTGCTACTTTTTTGGAAGAAGTACTACTATTTGTAGAATTGGAAATTCCATTCATTTAATATATACCTTGGTGCAATTTTAATATTGTTGCACATAATCTATGTATGTATTTTTAATACCCTTATAAATTAAGGGTAAAGTTAAAAATAAAGTTAAAAATTTATGTATGTACATACATATATGTGGAGATCATCACATGACGATCATCACAGAATTGTGTTATAAATATGTCAATTGCTTACTGGATCTCCACTTACTACTCTACCTTGCTAAACAGCTACTTCCGGTCCTTCAAGCCTGAGATGTGGGACTTAAAATTCATTGCTTTGGTAGATGTAAAAGAGCTTTTCTAAAATAATTTAAAAGTTATTTCCTTGTATCCATTTGCAATTAGATTTTAATTTTTTTATATAAGTTATTTCTCATTGTAAATTCTACATACATCAACTTTTCTGAGACATAATAATACTTTGGAGAACAGTATAACTATCAATCGCTTTGGATAATTTGGATTTGTATTTGTGGGTCTGACTGGATTTTACAGTCACCAAAATTGTATTTCAGACAAGGGCTTAAGCCACAGCCTCTTCCAATGTCTCTGGAGTAGGGACTGAAATAATGATAATTTATGACATTAGTCTGAGGGGGCTCATCCTCAGGTGAGTTACCTGCATTTTGGCACATTAATTTTACCTTATCTGAACTTGAAAATATGTTATTTCCCAATGATGGGAGCAAGACTTCATGTGGAAATTGGGAATCTCCTATTCCTGGTGAAGTAAACCATACAGATAGTAAAATAATCCCAAAAGAGAGGGGCAAGAGCATGGTACAACCAATGATATGTCTAAAATACCTTAATTACATTAATTTATAAGTATATTCTTTACAAAGTAGGTTAGGGGTACAGAATGTGATTTGCCACTTCTGCAGTCACATCTCAATTGTTGTGATACCACAGGAGCACAGAGCAGTACTTTTAAATTTAACCTGTTACTTGCTTGACTTGCTTAAGTCCCATCTCCATAGAGCAGTTGAACATTATGCTTAAATCCATCCCCCTTGTGTAAATGTAAGTATATGTTTTAAATTCTTTTGATTTCAGTGAGGCTTATGCTTATAGGTAAGCCTTTAGCTCAGTAGGAATAAATCTAAGCATAAATTTAACTGTTTCACTGAGTTTGGGACTTGAGTGATCCAAAGCAGTGCTTAGTCACAGCCTAAGTACGGATTTTGGGCAGCCTTCTGGAAGGGCAGACTTTCCAGTATTTCCCTATGGAGAAAATAAAGGGAAATTCAAGGAAATACAGCAGCTGCTTGGGTAACCATTTGCTGACCTTACTGTGAAAATGAAGTATTTGTTAGGACCAGAAAAATATCTTGGAAAAAACAAAAGGTGCAGGTGAGAGTCTTAGTTTCTTTTTTTTTTTTTTCCTTGAATTACGTCCTGCGAGTCTGTATAGACTCAGGCTTGGGCAGGGAGGATGAAAGACCTGAAGGCTGCTTCTACTTTTTGAAGTACATTCTGTAAAGCCAGTTATCTCCTTTTCCTCTGTCATTGATGTAAATCCAGTCAATGTACTGAAGTTGCTCCTGATTTGCCCCTAGTGTAAGAGAGATCAGATATACATCCCTGCAAAATGAGCTCCTGTTTCAGAGCTTAAACAGCACTATCCCTACCTCATATAAGTCCATTTACTTTATGAATGTCGTGGCACATTGTGGTTGTCTGTCTCCTACTGTTCTTGCCAACTTCTCCTAGAATTTAATTCTTAAGATCCAAACTCATACTGAAATGTTCCTCACAAGAAGGGGCTCAAGTAAAATGAAGTAAATAAATAAAAAGGAACAGCAAGCTGTTCCTTTTTCTGGAGTTCAAGGGACTGAAATCTTAGATTCATACATGCATGCATGCAAGAAGAAACTCCCTTATTAAGCATTAAACAGACAAGTTGTTTAGCTGCCAAGGTTAGCGTAGAGTCCCAAATCAGTCATTTGGAACATCAGGCTGAGAGGAAGGATTACTTGACTGTGTGCTATTGAATGGAAATGGTGTCCTCCAAAGGAGAAAAATCCATCCAGTTACAGGAAAAAAGCATCATGATTCTGATTGAACAGTAAAATAGCAAAATAGTTCGGAATGGTTTTTTTTCAAAGTGTCTCAAGTAGGAAGGGATCAGGTGAAAACTGGGAGCAACCTTACCTTTCAGTTCTTGGGCAGAGGGATGAAGGCAGCGTGCACTCTGACAGTAGGAGAGCAGCATAACCTGTGTGAGCCATTCAGCCTGTAACCATGTTTTGAACTTTGAGATGATGGAAACTGATGCAGAAACGCTAGATACCAAATAGAGTAAATCAACACCAAGCAAAAAGCTGCTGCCAGAGATCTTTGAAGCAGCAGGAGGGCCCTGCAGCAGTTCTACATTATAGATAGGCTTAAAGTGTAAATACAGTGAAGGAAGGTATTGTTCTTGAGAAAAAGAAAGAAAACGCTAGGGACGTCTTGCAGATGACTACCAAGCAGTCACTGTCACTAGAGACACTTGGACAGGTGCCAGTTGTGTTAGGACTTCTGAGACAATCTGCAAAAAATCCAGCTGGAAGAGCACTGACTCCAAAATACGAAGTTTAACTTCTGATTACTGGCCCTGCAACGAGAAGATTGTCAGCCTGTGAGGCCTAAAAATAGCAACTCTAAAATGCAAGAGTACAATCAGTTAAAACACACAAGGCTGTTTTGCTCAGATTTCATTCTGGTAATTCTGCAAATATGCCTGAGATCCAAAGCCACGCAGGGAGCTGCCTTACTAGGCGGAACTGCCTGTCCAAGAAGAAATTTCATCTACTTGATGAAATGAGTTATAACAAGTTTCATTCCAGAGCTTTGTCAGTGATTGGGGCAACAAAAAAAAAAAAGCCAATTGCAATATACTTTAGCAAATCCTTTTGTGGGTAACTTATATGGAGCGGATGGGGAGCAGGGCTGGGTTTTGCTCCATGGTCTGTGATTGAAGAGCTCCACTGATTCAGGCCAAGGCAGTTTAAAAAGTTACTGCCGATTACTTTGCCCTGCCTCTGCTGGAATGCCTTATCCTTGAGGTAAAAATAGCAAAAAATAGTGTGCCTGCTCCCCAGCCCGAGGGCAGTGTAACCCACCTTCAGGATTTATTTGGAGTTGAGGCAGCGTGTGAACTGAGGTGGCTGGGGGACTCCGAGTTGCTACCGCATCAGATTTAACTGTGGCAATGGGGTGGCGTGGGGAGAGGATGGGAGGACCGTGAAGCTCTTCAGTCACCGCTGTTAAATCCAGTAGGGGTTGTTTTGCGGAGTGCTTACTGTCCAGGTTGCAGAAGCTGCAATGAACCTTTTCTTTCCTGCAACATGGTTGACCAGTACTTTGCTGTCTTTAGGGCATGAATGGGTCCTATATTAGCTAGTAACTGTAGTCATCTTCTAATTGACCTTCTTTAATGAGTTTGCTTGGAAAAGACTTTGCTTGGAAAAAGTAGTAAGTAAATAATGAATAAAATGGAGCACACTCATCTACCTACATTCTTGTAGTGTTTTCCAAAAGATAAGATCTTAGTTTGGCTCCTGTCACTGTTTCAGGGCAAAAATAAATACCATCAAGTGACAAATGGTTAACCATGCAGTCAGTAGGTATAAAGCAGTTGTACAATTCAGAGCTGCTTCTGGAGTAATTTTTAAGAAACTGTCAAACTCATTGAATGTGGTAAGCATGAAGGTGTGTTTATATTGATTGCAGTTCTGTGATTTTTCTTTTCTAGCAAATTTTAAACTAGAGATTAGATTATGTTTTTGTTGGATGGGGACAGTGTCTTTTTCAGACATGGAGATGTCCAGAGGACCTTCTGCAGGGATCTAAAGTTTTGAATTGACTAGAAAATATTTTGTGATGCATCCTGTTATTTTTACAGGAAAAGATGGACAAGTCCATGAATCTTATCCCTTTATTCATGCTTAAATGACAGTAAAGCTTTTAAAGTAAACCATATCTACTTGCAAGGTGAATATAGACTTGATGTAGAAAGGCACTTTGGCATTAGTATAGTGCTTAAGCACATGCTTAACTTTGAGTATAGAAGCATGCAAGTAGCTTCTTGAAATGGACAGGTAACCTGGGGCTGCATTCAGCACAACTCAAAAGCTTTCTCGAGGAGGAAAGTGTTTGAATCTCCCTTCTTCCTCTCCATGAGGGACACAACTGAGCCTCCTTTTGTAAGAAGGATTTTCATTCTAGCACTCGGGGAGAAGCAGGGACGTAGGAAAGGCTTGAAGAAGATTTCCTAACGTGTGCTAACGCACTGCTACCATGAGACAGCATAATTTAATCACCATGATTTTCTACTGAAATTGTGTGAAAATGCTTTAGTTTTATAGTATGGAAACTTTGAGATCTTCTGCTGAGTTTTGCTTTTGCATTTGGAATCCCTTTGAACCCAGCACTCAGGTCTGCGAGCTTATCAGCTTCTCTCATAGAAAGCATTCACTCATATAAAACCCTACAAAGTCAGAGCTCTGTTTCATGCTGACTTATTATTAGCCTCTTCCTAATAGCAGAACTCGGAGCTTTCTGTGTTATTATTTTTTGGTAAGAGGAAAAAATAAAAGTTGCTTTTATTTTTAGCTAAGCTGGGTTGGGTTATTTAAACTGAAAGTGACACTCAGGCTTCAAAGAATCCTGTGTGGTACATTTTTAAGCTGTTGTTTCTAATGAATTCTAGTCACTAGGAAATACTGTTATCTAGGTCAGATTTGTTGAATATTTTTTTTCTGTGGCTGCGCAGCCTGCTGTGCTCTCTCTAAAATGAGCTCCCCAATGATGTCTTATTGTTTTACTTTCTTACAGCTTCCTGGAATAACTTTCCTAACTATAATTGTAGGTTTGGCTTTGCTTTTCAATACAAATGTACCAATGGCTGAACCAAGATCTACCCATGTAAGACTCAGCCCTAAACTTTCTGGGGAGCCAAGGGGGAAGGGCGTAAGATACCTCAAAGTCTTATGCTTGATTTGAAATTTTACCTCCCTGGAAGGAATGGAGAAAAGATGATCAAACCAGACTTTATTACTGAATTTCAAAGGTATTGACGCAACTGCATCTCAGCTACTCATAACAAAATGGCCTTATCCATACAGCAGAGCAAGACATCATTTGATGTCATGTAGAGGCTCTTAGAGGTTTCTGAGCATTTCAGTTCTTTCTGGCCCTTTAACGAGGCATGTCTAGCTATACCCTGACTCATCTTTTAGTATGTCTCTGCAAGAGACTTCTCAGTCTCTTGGACAGAAAAGTGTCAGGACTGTTAGCTGTGCTTAGAAGAGGGGACACTGAGCAATGGGCACCCAAGATGACCCAGCAGATCTGTGGCAGAGTAGGAAATTGCACCAGTTTCTCTTCAGCTGGCCATCCTGCCCCTTTCTGATACCATGTTTTCTTCAACACGTTACATGGATTGGGCACATACCTCCATGTTCATTGATAGAATACCACTACTCAGTTACGTAGTTTCTTTATTTGATGGACATCATTCTCCACTCCGGAATGCTTACTTGCATAAAGATATTTCCAGGGTAGTCTAAGCAGGTAGATGTTTTTAACTTCTGTGCTTAGTGATAATTTTATTTTCATTTGTTATTGTGCTAAATAGAAATTATATAGCCTTACCTGGTAGCAGACACAATGTATGAGTTGATATGAAGTTCGTGTAAGAGGTTCTGGTTTAGAGGCATTCAGTCAGAATTCAGGATGGCAGATTGAATCCACACCATTGTCTCCACATATAGTTATTTACACCAAATATTTGTGCCACCGGTGCATCCCATGCTAAGCACAAACAGTGCTGCAACAGTATGTTGTCAGGAGGGGACACTTTTTCACCTGATAATGTGGTGTGGAAACATTCTTGTGCAACGTGAAGAGAACTCATCAAGTCCTTCCAGTGAAAACCCATGAACTGGGGGATTTCCACAGAAAATCTTACAAGGACTAAACAAAATTACAATAGCTAATTAAATTATTGCATGCATTTCTTAAGCATATCTTGGGCAGAGAGATTCTTTTCAGCTCACTGAATAAAATAAGGTGTCAGAAAATTGCCCTTTGCACAGACACACCTGTAAATAGTAGTGTCAGTTTTGTCTTAACAAAGTGATTCTTCTCTCGTGTTTTTTTTTCATCATAGAAATATTAGAAGTTGTTAGTAAGGTAATTATGGCAATTTGCTATGTGGGATATTAATTTCTGACAGTGATGTAGCTGGTCAGCTTATAAGCAGTTGAAAGGAAAAGCCAGTTTTATGATCTAAATGGATAAGAAGAGAAAAATAGAGAAATAATGTGGAGTTTATATCAGAATGAGGAAACAGAAACTGAAGAGATGAGAAGAAAACTGGATGACAGCCTGCTGAAAGTGCTTCTAGAGCAGCTCTCTCAGTGCTTGTCCTGGTTTTGGCTGGGATAGAGTTAATTTTCTTCATAGTAGCTGATATAGTGCTGTGTTTTGGATTTAGGATGAGAATAATATTAATAACACACTGATGTTTGCATTGTTGCTAAGTAGTGTTTACGGTAGTCAAGGACTTTTCAGCTTCCCATGCTCTGCCAGGTGCACAAGAAGCTGGGAGGGAGCATAGCCAGGACAGCTGACCCAAACTGGCCAAAGGGATATTCCATACCATATGACATCATATAAGCTGGGGGCAGTTGGCTGGGGGCGCACGGCTGCTGCTTGGGGACAGGCTGGGCATCAGTCGGCGGGTGGTGAGCAATTGCATTGTGCATCACTTGCTTTGTATATTCTTTTATTATTATTATTATTAATATTATTACTACTATTTTACTCTATTTTATTTCAATTATTAAACTATTCTTATCTCAACCCACGGGTTTTCTGACTTTTACTCTTTCGATTCTCTCCCCCACCCCACTGGAGAGGGGGGAGCGAGCGAGCGGCTGTGTGGTGTTTAGGTGCTGGGGAGGGTTAAACCACAACAGTGCTCCCCGTTCTGGAGCTCAGGTATTGGGGGTCCTGGACTTCCCATCTCACTGAGATTGTTGGCAAACCTCAGCAGTCTGAAAACAAGGCCTGTAACAGAGCACTTCAGGAGCAGTTGCTCTTAAAAGCTTGAGCTTGTGTTGATGGGGTGAAAATGTGGTTGCGGGCTTTCTTTTTGTTGGAGAAGAGAAAGGCTGAATAGAGTCACTGGTGCCAAACCTAAATAAAACTGACTGGTCCTAAGGAGTTTTAAGCTCTGCAAATGCTAACTTGGTGTTAATATGAGGCTTAATTTTAATAAACAAATAAATAGAATAGAATAGAATACTTCAGCTTTACTAGAAGTTTGCAGCTGGCATTGAAGTACAGCAAGAAAAGAGACGTGGACTTCAGCCAACAAGAAATCCAACCTTTTAAACCAACCTGACCTGGTGCAATTTTATGTTTAAGTAACACAAGCAGGACTTTGAATGCACTTGCATAGATGGTGGATAATTGACTTCTAGCAATGGATGATGACTATGGAGGTGCCTTTGCTGGTTTTTACTAGATGTATTGTCAGCCTTTGACACCATTGATCACAAGGCTTGTTGACTCGCGTGTTGTATGAGCTATTTCACACCTAAGTTAAGCATTCAGGCAGGTGGTCAATGCAATAATTATACCTCTCCTAAGTCGTATTTAAACCCTAGTTTGAAAGTTCAAGAGGGACTTAAGGCTTGCTGATCTTCTGCAAAAAGGGAAATTACTCTGAGGTGAATTTTGCTGTCTGAAGGAGCAACTGGCTGTGGATTTGTATTTCAGTAAGCACCCGTCTCTGATTAGATCTCCTAGCACTCATTACTGAAAAGGTAATGCATTGGGAAGAATTTATGGAAACGGAGGATTTGTTTAGTAACAGTTTGAAGGTAAAACCATCTTCTCAATCCTTTGCCAGTTCCATAAACACTCAATTCTGGGTTTTTTTAATGTAAATTAAGTGTTATTAAAGACCATCTGTGGTGTGGGATTTGTTTTTATTTGTATATATTGTATTTGTGCTGAAGACATATATCCTTAGAAAGTACTTGTACCTTTTTATTAAAGGTTACAATTCTGGCTGAAGCATATTTATTTGGACATCTCTGACCAGTGACATTTCAGGATCAAGACCTTTGAGGTTCAGTGTGTAGAACAAAATGTTACGATTGTTTTGTTTCTACCTTCAGGTTCATTCATTGAGATGGTTGAAACTGTGCCCGGTGAATCAACAGAGAGCTTGCCCTCTTCAAAGCTGGTGGGCAGGGACGGGAGAGGACAGCAGGGCGGCATTTAGAGAAAAATCTCTTTCTCCACAGTGTCTGTTGTCTTCCCCCATGTAAGCTTGGTGGTGCATATAATGGGAGTGGGAGTACTGTCTTGTATTAATTGTGTTTTCTCAACAAAGAAAGAGTGCAATGATCTTCTATTTTTAACATGGACAGTGTTTAAAAATGAATTAATTTTGGTTAATGCTTGTCCGTGTTAAATGGCTTCATTTAACAATAACTGCTAATTTCATTAGCAGTGCAGTTTAGTTTTAACATAGTGCATTTTATACAACAGGCAAGGCATGAGAGATTGACAACTGTCTTTTTCACCTGCCTCCTATAATGCCTAACGCCTAGGACAGCCCTTCTGCCATGTCCACAAAGGACAAAGCCTGCCCTTTGCAGGGTGAGCATCCCCCTCGTTTCATTACAGAGCGAGGCCAAGGACACCTTTACTCTCACCTTTCACCCAGCCCGGCCAGGGCCAGCAGCCCAGTGCAATATAAAGCCTTCCTGGAGAGTACCAGGGAAGAGCTTAGTTCAAAGGTTTTCTTTATCTGAACAAAGAAGTGCCCAATCAAGGAGCTGACACCCCACTTTTTGTGGGGTGTCGTCTTGGAAAACTGGGCCCTGTCATTCATTTCAAACACTTTAACCGTTCAATAAAGTGTCCGTCTGCGTCACTGCTAGTACTGATCACGGGTCCTGGTTTCCTAAGGGAAAACATGGATTCTTGCTCTTTACTTTCTGCTCTTGTATCTATTTAATCACGCATTGGGACCAGTCTGCCTGTCCCTGTAGGTTAAGCAATAGCAGTGGGATTCTTGAGAACAATAAATGAACAAAGTAATCAGAAGAAGTGTTAGGGGCTTTCAGAAGCACATCAAACCCAACAGCAGGTCAGGGTCCCACTTCACGCTGGGCTGTCAGCATGCCCCGTCTGGGCTGACTCCCCGCTTGCAAAGGTGCAACCCCTTTGCAGAAAAGGGACCAGACGTGCCTTGAGTTTGCAGGTGGCTGCAGGCCTTCCCTCTTCCTCCCAAAGCGCAGTGCACCTGCCTTCACGTCCCACAGCGTGGCTGTTCGCTGGGCGGCCTGGGCTTATGCTTCCCCTCTTTGGGGGTGCGTGGGAGTGGAAGCCGACAGGCATCCGGGCTTTCTGCAAGTTCCCAAAACCAACTGCCCCTTTTTTAGAAGTGGAGGAAAATGCCTAGATCCAGAGAGTGTGCATCTTCTCAAAGCTACAGATAAGGCAGCTTGTAAATTTCAAAAGAAGCAAATGATAAAACAAGATGCTGCATTGCTCAGAGCCCCTCCCTGAAAAAGGGGCTGAAAGAGAAAACAAGACAAAAGATGTTAGCACACAATGTTTAAGCAAAAATGCTTAGTCCTGCTACTGCAGTTCTTTAATACATCCTAAAGCAACAGTAGAGACATAGTCTTTTTGCTTGGGAGTTCACCTCTAAATGAAGAAAACAGCCCATTAAAGTGTATATATTATCGAGCATCATTAAGACACAGATTAGTGTTCACATACAGGAGCTGAATAACAATAGCCTAAAGGTAAATGCCTTTAAATTTGTAAGAACACCAAAGAGACAATATTATCTTTAATACATCTTAATTGGCAGTGATGGATTTATCCTAACTTTTCATTTCACTAATTGACTCTGTAAGATCCAACATCTACGTTGTAACAAATTAATCTTGTGCTTATGGTGTTTTTTTTAAAAAAAGGTGTGTTGTAGGCAATTAATTTATCTACTATTTCCACTGCCATTGATGTGGCTGCCATTTAGTCTCATGGTAGAGCTCCTGGTGGTTTCCACAAGAGGAGTCCTGGGCTTTTAATTCTTGTTTTCAGGACTTTTGCAAGGAAGTATGGATTTAGAGGAACTTTTTAAAATTATTTCTTTTCTTTTAAAATAAGGTCCTATTTTTAAAGCTCCTACAGCAAGTGTATCTGACTGTTCTTAGCATTGTAGATTGGAGTCTAATCTGCCTTGCCCTTCCCTACAGTAATACCAATAAGCTAAATTAATTTAGTCTAGACTTTTATTAGTCCCACTGAAAACAACATCTAGTGAGATTGAGGTAGTAAAGGCTCTGTATATGTGATTTGCATATATATTTTCAAAAAAAGCATTTAAAAAAAAAAAAATTCTGCTAGCTTTGTTTGACCAAATTTGTGTACAAATACAACTAG
The DNA here is from genome assembly GCF_964195595.1 of Calonectris borealis. NCBI lineage: Eukaryota > Metazoa > Chordata > Aves > Procellariiformes > Procellariidae > Calonectris > Calonectris borealis. The sequence continues at coordinate 72,594,192 of NC_134313.1, read as the reverse complement.
AAGACTAACAATGCATTATGTGCTCTCCGTGTGGACTTCTGAAGAGCCTTCAACTCTTGATGCATGACATTTTCAAATAGGGCTACACCTTCAACAAGTAACATCTATATAATCAAATGTGTTTGTCTATCGATTTTTTTTTTTAAAAAGTATTAGTTGCACATTTCATTGAAAAAAGGCTCATCCTAATGTGCAGTTTCGAGGGAAGAATTACTCTTTTCAAGATCTGGTTCAGAAAGTGCTGTATTCTTTGGATGATGACTGGATATGTCGTCTGTGTTGATTTGTTATTTTGGAGAATCATGACTCATTGTAAATTAGCCTGGGGCTCTCTGGCTCCATTGTGTTCATTTCTCCGTGCCCTGTTAACTTACTCCTGATGCACTCCAGACATTTTCTTCACGCAGTGGCCTGTTTTTTGTCTTTTTCTTAATATTGTACAATCTCCCACCACTTACACATGGTCAAAAATTGCATCATCAATTTTATTCTAGTTATAACATTACCCTAGAATCTTCCAGGCGGATTATCACATGTCATCAGTATAGCAGCTACTTTCAAAATAGAGCAAGATCCCTGGGGCTTCTCTTCCCAGGCAGTTTCCTAATAATATGTTCTCTGAGGCATCTCTTCTCTCGCTTTCCCTATCCAGCAGTGGACAGCTATTCTGAAGAGTGCTTCTTCCCAGACCCCCAGGTCCAGTCCCTGCTAATTTGTTTAGCCATACAGTCAGTGCAGAGGTGCCTAGCAAGATGAATTTCACTGCTGCATAGACACAGAAATAGGAGCCACAGATGCCTAGATCTATTAGAAAGTGAAGCATTAATTCAACAGGAAACCAACTTCTCTCACTTTGGCTGAACATCTAAAATGCCCTTATAAAAAAATAAATCATCTAATTGAAGCAGATTCCTACTGGTTTTGTGCTAAAACTCACCAATTTCCCAGCTGCCTGCTATTCAGTACAAAGACAGGTAGCATCCTCTGTTGTGTTTTTTTTCACCCAGATTCTTTATTCGCACACATCAGTGTTTGCGGTAAACAGGAATTTGCAATAACCGAGTGCTGGATCCTGTTGTCTTGTGACTGAACTTTTCAATCTTTGTTATTACCCCAGCAACCAGATAAAAATAAAGCAGAGGAATAAAGCCTGAAATACTCAATAACAATACAAGTGAAGATCATTAAAAAAAAAAGGATATGCAATGTTTATAAGAAGCTACACTGAACAATTTGCATACGTTGCAATTTACAATCACATCAGCTTTGCACAGTCTGCAGTTGCTTCTCTGTGCCATTCCCATCATAGCCAATGCAGAGTAGCCTATGTGGAAAAAACCAGAGATGTCAGAAGAATTTTTCTTCCCAGCCCCCTCCTATCTGCATTTCTGTGAACTGTTGTAAACCTAGCTGGGTTATGTGTATCTTTGTAAAGCATATCAGGGTATCATTTTATCTGTTCTTGAGCTGGATTTGTGCAAGTTTGCAAAGATGAAACAAATTCTAATTTTTTTCAAATAGTTATAATAACAGTAATAAAAGGAAATCAACTCAGAAGCCTCTAACTAATGCAGAGTAAGCCCATACATCTCCCTGGGAGGCAAAGCTGCAATTAGCATGTTTGAATGCCTTACTACAAGTGATACTTTGTGAAAATGCAGCACTTTTTGTGGGAATGAAAAGTGCAGTTGCGAAGCAGGTTGTTAATTAACAGAAGCATTAGTGTAGTGTTTGCTGTGATTTCATCCTAGCTTAACAGAGCAGAACCAAACTGAAGAGCCAAAAAAACAGGCAAGCAAGAGCTCTGTTGTTGGTGGGTTTTTTACATCCTGAGAATTTTACTTCGTACATTATTCTAGTCCCCGTACATTAGGGTAGGGGGCAGAAAATCATGAAGTGTTGATTTTTAATTCAAGCTTCCATATATTATAAGTAGGTACTTCTATTTTTCTGGGATTATTTCTAGTTGTTGCAAAGCTCGGAAATGAACAAGGCAGTTTTATGTTGTTGAAATCTTATCAACGTTTTAGTCTGAGTTCAGACTGACACTTGACAGCTAGATTTTCTTTGCAGAGGAAATAAGAAGGAAAGAGAGTCTCCCTAGGCTAATGGCATCATGCTAAGGCAACAGAGTGCTCTCTCTTGTCCTGCGCTAATCCCACTGCCTAAGCAAACCCATGTGTGAATGCTCACCTAACATTAGTCCAGGACACGCTTGAAGTGTGCTTCAGGTTAAAGTGAATGGATGCTGTTTTGTCACTGAACCAATGAAGGTCGTTGTGGTCTGCCCGTTTTAATGGTTTTGCAGCATTGTTGTGAACAAATTAGGTGCATTCTGACATCTCCTGCTACAGAGCATCACTAAATACATATACTTATTGAAAATTAGTATTAGCAGGGCCAGAAAAGTTCATCTAACATATTTTATTAGAAAAGTCCTTAAGACAGGCAGTCCATTCCAATTTTTTAATTGATACCCTATTTTATTTCGTGTAAAATGCAATAATATTACAGTTTCCCCTTGTCAGATGAGGGTAACTGATGAATGAAGTTGCTTTCAGCGTAAGACCATATGATAACTTAGCATGACAAAACCAAGCGAATTATAGATCAGTGACAGATGAAAAGTACTCTGTCCAAATTGTCATTGATATCATAGAGTGGCAAAAAGATATCTCCTTAGGTGCTGCTTTATGAAATGATTTGCGTTGCTTGTTGTTCCTGAGTTGCTAAGCCACTTGGTGCCTCACATCATATATGCTCATGCTCCAACAGAGAACAAGACAATACCTTCACACCCTGGCAGCCTTAAAGCAGACTCTTAGTACAGCTCTTCCTTTGGGAAGGGGATCAAGGCAGTTTTCCTGTCTCTCCGGCCTCAAGTTCCCATCCTTGCCCTGCTTGCAGAGCCGAGAGTGATTCAGCTCTAAGTGGAGAAGGGCAGCGATAGCTGATTTTCTCTGATGCTAGGGTTACTGATGATGCAGCTTATTGCTGTCAAAGAAGAGAGAATATTTTTTCCCAGGTTTTGAGTTTCTTACTAAAGACCCAACAGCAAGAAATGTTTGGGTTGTTTTTTCCCTTGACTCTCAAAGTCATTTCACATATTCATGCCTCTGCTTCATTTATTCTTAAATGAAATATGCTTTGTAAGTTAATTTTCCTTAGCTAAAGGCCCATGCGCAAGTGAGCACTTAAACCTACATGATGGCAAATGAAAACACCCCGTGCTGTTGCAAAGCCCAGAGCTGTCCCAGGTCTGGTCTGAGGCCAGAGAGCTCCTTTGACCGCCTGTGCACCCTCACAACTGCACAGCACAGCGGCAGCAGACGGTGATGGCTTCCAGGGTCTGGGTAGGTCTTCTCTGCCTCCTGGAGCTTTATCACCCCGGCACAAATCTGCCCCGAGGGGATTGTTTCTCTGAGGCATCCTTGCCTTATGCTGTGGAGAACCTCACGGCGTGTCCAAAATGGAAAGCAAAAGGCTGCGGGGGGCAGCGTGAGCAGGTCTGGGATCTGGCTTGCCCTGTGTGAACTGGCTATGAAGAGACACGGCTGGACTGACTGTAAGCCATCACCTATTGCCCATCACTGGTACCATTCAGTATCTGAAACACTAAGAAACACTGTGCAAAAAACAGGCTTTCCAGCCCCAAAACCCATGAAGACAGGTCTTTTGTATTACAGTTGTGTATTAATTGTGCAGCACTAAACGTTAACAAGAAAAGATTGTTTCATTACTAATACTGGTGAAAAATCAAGTGATGTCTTTGTGACCACTGTGAACAGGACTGCGTTTGTAAGCCAAAAAAATGCAAATTACAAATCTTTCTTGTTTCCTGTGATCAAGTTATATTCCCGCATCAATGTGCATAGCAACAACTTCAGGGAACAAAAGAGTCTTTGTTTAAAATAAATGATTATTCAGTTCTTTGTAATTTAGCATAGAGTGACCCTTTATATTCAGAAGCTCAAACGTGTCTACAAATTGTTGGAGTGCCTAAAATTCTCAGCATATTAAAATTGCACTTTTTAGAAATGGAAACAGACTGAGCATAGCAGAGAGAGGACTCTGGCTTGCAAGGAAGGAGAGGGCAGAACCAAAGGTAGTGCTGCTTTTTCTTGATGTTGGTCGCTTGCGTGCAGTACAGCTATGATTCTCATTTAAAAAACTCATGATGTGTGATGACTTGTGCATTATCTGATACTAATTGTAAAGCAGAACAAAAGTGGACCTGGTATTGATTAGAACAATGAAGCTTGATGAAGTAATTGTTGAGGTATAGCCTCCATACTGAGGAAGCTCAAAGTGCAAGTTGTTTGCTAAAAGAAAAAAATACGGGCTGTTTTTATGAATGAATGTTGGCGGGACACCAGGGATTTTATATCTGTGGTGTAAATGCTGTTACACTGTAGACTGGTAACAATATAGACTTAGGTGGTGTTTAGCTTTATTTCCATCTGAAGGAATTCCCACATGTCCCCTAGTCGGGGTGCAGGGCTGCGATGCCTATAGGTTTCAGTTTGCTGGCGGAGGGAGATGAAGATCGTGATGTTCTGTGAGGCCAAAGGGGTTCAGGCTTTTTTTCTTTACACATCTTTTTTGCTTGAAAGGATATTCCTCAAGACAGAGACTCTCTTTATATCTGTTTCCACTGTGCCACTAACCCCACTGTCAGTGCTTAACAAAGAGTATGTAGCGTTGCACTGAAAAATAACTTGAAAAGAACGTTAAAGTGGCAGAAGCAAGCTCCTGGAAATTAGGAAAAGCCAGATGTGTGGTTTCTTCTGTGCCTTCAGTTTGGCCTTATTATACGTACATATTGTGTTACAGTCATGAATGACATCATTGCAGCAGTTTTTCCAGAGGAGCGACATTCCCTTCGGGCATGAGATAAGCAGTGTTCAGGGCATGAATCACTTTGGTGTAATGAATGAGGATGTTGTCGAAGAAGTTAATCTAGGAATTGACAATTGTGTGATGAAGAGGGAGGATGACTTCAGGAAAGGAAATGACGGTCTTGTGTTTAAATCAGATGAACTTGAGGCTGGAGACTTCACTGCTGGCACTGCCCCAGGGTGACAAGGAGAAGGAAAGCATTGGGATCAGGAACTGGTTCTGGGCAGTGTGGGAAGGGAGAAGTCCAGCCAGGCTTATCCTTTCTTCTTGGCTGCCTGCCATGGGCAAGCCACACTGATCTGCTCCCCAAGGTTCCCAACACCGTGTGCGCTGCTGCAATGGCAGCCAGGGGGCCCAGCTGTGGGACTGCCTGAGCTTCGGACATGTTGTCATCCCAAATCTGGAAGGTGCAAGCCGAAGGTGAGAAATGGTCATTCTCTGTGGTTTGTAATGCGGGGAGAGGAGGTGTCTGTCCAGGTTTGAAGACATAGAAAAATTCAAGTTGGTCCAAAGATGATGTTGGCAGGAGGCCACCAGCATACCAGGCCTGCAGAAGACAACAAAGGAAAGTTTGGAGCGTAGAGCCAGGCACTAGTGTCAATGCAGGTTTTGTTTTAGTGGGCAGGATGTGGGTCATGAGCTTGAACCAGCGAGTTACTGAGGATGGCAGGACCTCTGAGGAGATGTTAGGAGCGTGCAGTCCTTAGCCTCTAAGGTCTTTGTGATTTTGTGGTCGCTGGCATGTGCTCTCCAGCTAACCAGAAGCAACAATCCTTTCCTGATCTAGAGGGGCTTAATGAGGAACTGCAGATATTTTGCAGAGCCTTATTTTCAGTGGGCAAGACACTGTAGATTATTAAAATATAATATAGGGAATTATATTTTGTATGGAGTGAAAAAAAAAAAAAAAAAAAGAAAAGAAAGATAAAACCCAGTTTTGAAGCCTAGATCTGTCTGCTGGGGCTTGGTAGGAATACTTGTACTTGTGGGTAGAGTTAGGAAGAAGTGCCACTTCAGAGTTTGGCATTCTCGGCTCAGGTCTTGGTTTCAATTCCTCTCCAAAAAAACGCATTAGCAAAATTGTCAGAACAAGATGGTTATACAAAGACATGCCAGGACACTGGTATAGAAATGGGATGGTAAAATTTGCTTCTGGGTCTTTGATGGGAAAAGCAAGAAACCTGCTGGTACTAGTTGTTGTTCCTTGCCACACACTTCAGTTTAAGCATTCTTCTTTAATCATTCTAGCAGCTTCTAAACTAATCAGGTTACTCTTGTGTGGTTCTTTCTGCAAGACAAAAATGAGTTTAAATCCACTTCAGGTGAGCAGGGAGAATTCAGTTAATAACACTGAGCCATTTACACTGGAGTGCCAGCAGATCACTAAAATAAATTCAGCTTGCTTGGCATGCCTTTGACAGGACATCTGCTGTTGAATTTCACCTGATAACATCTGGGCCCAAGTACTTTTCTAAAATGGGGAAAAAAAGATAAATTGACATGGAGAAATAGTGTCTGCATTTCTGCTGCATTAAAATTCACCAGAAGCATTTTGCGTACTGTTTCTCTGAGGATGAGGAGGTGCTAATTTTAACAGTAAGGCTTGCATATTATCTTCTCTCTGGGGATCTCAAAACATTTTGGAAACGTGAAAGAACATTTTCATTCAGCGATCAAAATGTGTTTGCAACAAATCTTTCATTTTCTTAAAAGTTATAATTAATATATAAGAAAGCACAATAAATACATTTTTTTGACTTTTCAATCTGTATTGAACATTTAGTTGTGACAGCTAACTGGAAAACAATGTATGCTGCTCTTTTCAAAAGGAAAAGATCACACCTGTGATTTGATGTGTAAATTGTTAAAGAAAATTTGCAGGTTAATTTAGCCTCCAGATTTGACACATCTTTCCAATTTGGTTAACTACCAACACTGCAGCTCTAAGACTGGTGAAGGCAGCAATAGTAAGAAATGACCCCTCTTCTTGCTTTGCTAGTACAAAGACAGTTACAGTGCACATTGCTGAGAAATTCAGCTCCACAAACTCATTCCTTTCTGGAACTGAGATAGCAGGATTGAGAAACAGCAAGGAATTACAAAGAGATACCAAGTTGTCTTGTGGTTCCTGAGAAACAGCAGAAGATTTTAACCTTGGCTAACTAGAAATGGGCAAAACTGCTAGGTGAAAAAATGCAACATCTGATTCTTCAGTACCATCCATTTTGTATAGCCAGGTACAGTTACACAAACATTTTCTCAGTCAGCAAAGCCAGTTTAATAAGTCACCATCCTTGCACTGTTGTTCACCCATTTCCATGTTGTACCAGATTATTATTTGCAGGGTTGTGCTGTAAACCAGATCCATATTTTGGTTTTGTTTTTTTTTTTGTTTGGTTTGGTTTTCAAGTCAAATCACATCAGTACAGTTTTGTTCAGTTTACAGTTGCACCAGCATGACTGAGGAATAGAGGACTGCAGGAAAGAAACAAATATAAAGAAAAAAAGAATGAAGACTTCTTAAACTGAATTTGTCATCCCATAAAATGTTTCTGAACTCTGCTTTCGTTTTTACAGGCTGTGGGTGTGCAGTGCCACTGTTCTGATGTGGCAGCACTTTCTTGGGAGTTTCCTAATGAAACAAAGAGAAGGGAGAATTGTTGGAAATAACATTATCTGCCACCAACCTAACATTTTATGGAAACAAAGCAGTTTCAACATGTTCTAATGAAATGTCCCTCATTATCTGTCAGGTTACCTAGGGGGCTGCTAAGGATGTGAATGTAATAGCATGTATGCTGGAGATAAAGATGTGCAACCTGCACGTGGACTTGCCTGCTGTGATACCAGGAGCTTGGGGGTCTGAGCTGAGCTGGCTCAGGATCGCTTACAGTTCTTAAATGCATACGTACATAGATAGAAGGAGAATGTTTGATTAATTTCAAATTTTTTTTTATTCCATGTCCATAGAAATTTTATTTCAGCTTCATGCACCCATTTGAAGAGCCATCAGTGTTTAGAAAGGTTAGTTACATTTGCATGAAACCAAAGAATCAGAAACTAATGACCTCTAAACAAACTGTTAAATTAGAAACTGTTTTTATGTGGATCTATCAGTACCTTTTGAAGGTACTTATAAATCAGGTTGTATTAAATTGAGTAATGTATTTTATTTTGTGATATTAATTTGAGCTAGATTGCCCTATGATGGAATAAATCAAGTTTGTTGCACACACAACTGTCCTTGAGTACAAAATGCCTTATGTTGTCCAGTCAATTTGTTATTCACTGTGAACAGTTCAGGATAAACCTGTAGACAGATAAATCAATCCCAGTACACCTGAGAATGGGAAACGCACTTATAAAAACTTTATTTTCTTTACAGACAATTTACCAGCAGGATAAAAACATTGTATTTATCAAACTGTTGACAAGCAGTGGTTGAACGAGCTCCAGTGTTCATAGTGATCACTTAACTGCCACAGTATTGCACGATTTTGGATTTAATCTCCTTCAGTGCCAGCATATGATAAATTGTAAATCTATCACAAAAAGTGTGCAGTCATAAAGCATCTTAAAGCAGGGACATGTACTAAAATAAGTGGATTAGCTTTTTACATACCAGGGACAAAAGGGACACAAAATCCTCCAAATTAGATTAGTTTGAAAAGCAAACTCAAATGAAGCCAACATTTTTAATCTACTAAAGATGTAAATGGCTGATCACCTTGCAGAGTTCAAGGTAGTGTTACCAGCATAAGGATAAGGCCCAATCCTAGATACCTTTCTCCTGGTTTCGGCTGGGATAGAGTTAAATTTCTTCCTAGTGCTGTGTTTTGGATTTAGTATGAGAAGAATGTTGATAACACACTGATGTTTTTAGTTGTTGCTAAGTAGCCTGCTAGTCAAGGACACTCAGATTCCGTGCTCTGGAAGAGGCTGGGAGGGAGCATAGCTGGGACAGCTGGCCCAGCTGGCCAATGGGATATTCCATACCACATGATGGTATATGAATGCTCAGTATATGAATGGTGGGCATGTCCAGGAAGTTGTTTTTTTGGGCATTGCTCAACGGGTACACACATTTTGTATATTCTATTATTATTATTATTATTATTAATAATAATAATAATGATAATTTTTCCTTCCTTTGTTGTTCTATTAAACTGTCTTTATCTCAACCCACAAGTTTTTTCACCCTTACCCTTCCTATTCTCTCCCCGTCCCACTGAGGGAGAGTGAGCGAGCGGCTGTGTGGTGTTCCGCTACCTGCCGGGTTAAACCACAACAGTCCTTTTTGGCGCCCAATGTGGGGCTCGAAGGATTGAGATAAGGACACATTTGACCCGAGTGGCTTAAAATAAATTGTTATAAGCATTCATTATATCAGTTTAGTAGTCGCTGGTCACAATGTTGGTTTATTTGCTCTGAGAGTTGTCAGATTTGTACTTGAAATGTTGGTATGTAACACCTTACTGGCTGTATATACTGCTGTTTGTCGGTATTTATGTGGGAGTGAGCGAGCGGCTGTGTGGTGTTTGGCTGCCTGCCGGGTTCTCCCAGTGAAATCAAGGGCATATGCTCAGGTGATGTAAACACTAGCATGGCTTTGTAAACCTGCAGTACCATACCACCAGTGCACCCCTTGTGTGATTACAGCTTGGACTAGCAAGTGAACACATTATAGCTTGTACACAATCTCCAAGCACAGTAACTACTTCTGGTAGGTACATGGTTTTGCCCATATATTGGCCTGGAAGTTTGTATTGGCAGAGCTTTAGCACCCCAAAATCCCTTGATAGCTGTAGTATACATCTAGTTAGCCCTTACTAGAAAGCCTGTTGTGCAGATGAATGCTTTCACAGTTAAGCCTACATATTGAACTAGATGTTGTTTCCATTTGCTTTGGTCCTGCATAGCTGTTATAATTACTACCTACCTGCAATGAGTGGGGACAGCTTTTGGTCCCTTGCTCTGAGCTAGGTAAGTCCATAGATAGTCTGTGAATGTTACCGTATTAAACATCTGCTGAATTTGCAGCACCATTTTTGACAGTGACAGCAGGGCCGTAAGTTTGTGAGTCTTGAGGTTGCAATCATAGGATGTATAGATCTAAACAGCGAGGCTGTGCTCAGCCAGAATTCCTACAAGAGCTGGGAGACAGCTGTGGTGTAGGAAATGGCATAGATGGTTGGATTCAGATGGCTTCAACTGCACCTGAGACCTTGGACCCAGTTTCTGTATATTCTGACTGCACTCACCAGAGGTGCCTACCCAATAGGAAATACTGGGTATGGGGACTTTCACCCATCTGAACCTGGACTTCAGGGTAACTCTGCTATTTTCTGTAGTGCATGTGCTGCCAGTGTAGGGCTTCACACCTATCTTTTGGCATTGCTAGCATTTTTACTCCAGTCATCTCTCCATACCTGTGTTTTGTTGCTCATGCTGAGCTGCTCCTCTGTGGAGCGAGGGGACAGGGGAGAGCAGAGTGTCCCTCTTCCACACCAAGACAGAACTCCTCATTCCTGGTCGCAGTCCAGAGCAGCACATTTCCATTGGAGCAAGCGAGAACCGAGTGAGGAAAGGGAGTTTTCTCTCAAAGCTCAGACTACAACTGCTTTGGGCAAGATCTGAAAAGGGGAAAGGGAGAGAGCCTGGCCAGTGGGTTCATACTTCGTTATTCTAGCAGCTACACGGTATCTACTAGCTGCCAGTTGATCCAGCAAAGACTTCTCCTTGTGAAGAGCCATTGTTGTTCTAATATGTGCTGCAAATGTATTTTGTTATTGAAGTTGGAAAGTGGAATTTGGAATGTTCTTCATGCAAAAAATAAGACTCTCTGTTTAAAATAAAAAAAAAAACACAACAAAGCCACAACAACAGAACATCTCAGTTTTCCATGAAAAAGCTGTTTTCATGAAAGTTTTTGAAGTAGCCTGTCAGTTACTTATGCATTTGTGGGAGAGACCAACAAGATGCCTTTTGTAACAGGCTGTGTACAAATTGCTTCCTGCCAAACCTACATGTCTCGGAGTTGCAAGCCTATGTTTTGCTAAAATATATGAGTCATTTTATCCTCCCCGCCATGGATTCTTAATTTCTTCCTTTTTTTTTTTTAAGTATGTCATCTGAAAGGAATTTCATGGCCACGAGTAAGAAACTCTGGTCTGATGACTTTGGTGGCAAAATTAATAACTCTGTATCTCGTTTTATGAAAGAGTGCAGCTGTTAGTGTATTCAGTCTGCACGTAATGTCAAGCTAGGTGGTGTTAATAGTCCATCAGTAAGGAGGAGGTAAGACCCACTGAGTTTTGCATTATGTATTTCCAAAAGCTGGATGGCAAAACAGTCATTTTTAAAGTGCTAGGATGTCAGCAACTGTATTGTGTGTGTGCGCTTTTGGGGCATGTGGGGGGAAAAGAACATGTAGCTGTAGCAATTCCTCTACATCAGCTTCTATGATTCATGGAATAGAAAGGGAATGACTTGCATTATGTATCTGCCTGACCTGAAAGGTACTACTTAAGTATTTAGTCACCTTTGTATTTCATACTTATAACTCTTTTGTTGTTTTGCTATTATTTCTCCTACTTTTCTCAAGCATTATTAGAGTACAGTAACATTTCAGTAACTCTGGTTATCTCGCTTATCTGTACTCCCTGGAGAGCTGGCTTCCGCTGTTTTTAAATAGCAAAAATGTCTGGGAATGGATGATATTTGTCAAGTGTTTAGGTAACAGAAATAGGACTCTTGGACCAGTTTCTCATTTATGAATTGTTAACAAAATAGCTTGCAGAAATTCAGAATATTTGGGTTTGAGTCTCTTGAACTAGCTGGCAGAGACCGGATGCAGGGAAGGAAGCAGGCAGCGAGGCTCGGAGGGAGGAGAGGCTCTGTTAGTTTGCCTAGGGCTTGGGGATATCATCACAGATATCCCTCTATTAACACATACACACCTCATATAAAACATGATGCCTTAGGCTTTATGTAGCGTTTGAAACTTCATATTTGAAGAAACACTCTGGGAGTCAATGATGTGTTGTTGGAGGTTTTGGGGGGTTTTTATTCAGCTAGCCATAATAACAAATTACCTGTGTAATTCTTCTCCAAGGTCCTAATACTTCAACAGAATTTATGTTTCTCAGACTTTAACACAAAAAAACCCGACACAAAATGATTAAGTTCAACATTTTCAGGCTGTCCACATCTTTTTTGCTCAATTTTGTCATTAACCAAATCTGTCACGATGAGAAATTGTGAAGTAGAGCCATTTGGAGGCTATCGGTAAAGCCCAGGAAATCCTTCAGAGTGGTGAACCACCTTTCCCATTTAGAACATGGGGAAGTCAAGGGAAACAGAGGGAAACGTTTAACACGCCGTGTGTGTCTGATATTTCCTTTCCCTAAAATGCCCTCTTTTTCACCCTCTTGTCTGACATCCACCAGCAGCCTTTTATAATCAACAGGTTGCTGTAGAAACAGTAAAGGAGTGGTTATCTGTAGAAGTCACCCACCAAGCGTTGTGCTGTTCTCCTTTCCATGGGTTTTAGAAGCCTGACCTCCTTCCTTAAAGGTCCAGTTTGCACCCAGAAGAGCCCCACCTGTGACCTTCCATTCCCTGTTCACCCGTGCTCACAGATCAGAGAAGCTGGATCATTAATTTTACATGTCCACAGAAGTTGTCCTGCCTTGCTTTTCTTTGATGCTGCTTTTTAGAGGTCAGAAGTACACAGACTTAACATTTTACTTGGGCCTCCTTCATGCCAGAAGGGCAGGACCAATGTACCCTTGCCTATCACTGTGGCAAAAGTTTTTCATCCTGCGAGGTGCTGAGAATTCATGCCTCAGCTCCACAGGGGACCAGGGTAACCTGGAGCACGTCTGTAGCCTATGAACGATCCAAACTGACATTTGCATTGGCAAGAACAATACATAATCTGACATTTGTGTATAGAACGACTGTGCGATACAACAGGGGTTGCTGCTGTATTTCATGGGATCAGAATATTATCTCTGAGTGCTGAGGGAGCGTTGGGGCTAACACATGCATGTAGGAGTCCATCAGAATGAATATATATATACATATATGTATATTGCATGGCTGATCTCTCAATTATCTTGATTTTATATTACAGAACAGTTTGGGAAGACTCTAGATAACTTGACCGAATGCTGTTGCAAAGACAGAGCTTCAACTTTATGATAGCAATTGAAGATTTAGATCCTGAAGAAAAAGATCCTGCTCGTGAACTCAGTATTAAACAGGCCCAGAGCTGTTGCAGTCTAGGAAAATCTTGATTTGTTTTATAAATTAGTGTAGACTAGTTCCTCTTGGCAATGTCTTGGTGTCATATCCCAGTTTACAGAAAATATATCAACCCTGTTACCAGTGCCCATTGGTCTTATATATATGTACGTATGTGGACATGAAGGTGCACACTGCTGTGTGTTCCACATATTGAACAGCAGTTAATTAAGCAGAGCACAGTGAAACCTCCCACACAGATTATTTTCCTTCTGTATCTTATCATGGAGGTGGAGAATAGCTACAGATGGAAACTAGATTTGCCCATTGCAAACAGGGTCCATTTTTATTTCAGCCACTCTTGATTTCACTTCAAGGATTTATGTATAATTTGTAGATTAAAATCAGTTACATAGTTGAGAAATAGAGCATCAGAAAGCAATTTGTAAGTAGATTTCCTTAAATGCTGCAAGAAAAATGGTTAACTTGCATGGAGCATGTCAAGGGGGTAGAGGGGAGGAACACTAATACACTATAGTGTGGTCCTTCTCCTTTGCTGACCTGTTGAGCAGGTTAGCTCTTCAGGTGCATTGTTGGGTGTAACTAGTTGACTCCAGGCAGTCTTCGATAGTCTCTGTGCGTAGCTGCTGGGGAATAACTAGTCCAACACTTCTGATCTTTTTTTTAAGATAGAATGACTGCAGACATCATTTGTTTCATGGTAGTGAGATTTGGTGGCATGGTGGTTTGTGGGCTGTGCCCACACTGGGCAGGTCCTGGGGTCCTCCTTGTGCTTGGATTAAGGGGCCTAAATCATCCAATTATACAGTCAGCTGCCCTTAAATAAGTGAGGACCTGCCAGCACCTAGCCATTTAGCAGGCTTCTCTGCTGTTTCTATTCAGATGCATTGTTTTCACTTTTGGAGGAGTTACTCCCTGTTACCAGGGTGGCCTTTAAAGTGTCCTCAAAAAAGGTTTCTGCACTCTGCCGAAGGTAGGGTGGTGGGTAAAAGGCAGGTTGTGCTTTTGCATAAACTGAATTTCTCTTACTGCTGGGGTTCAGTGGAAATGTCTTGGACAGAGTATGAACTGTTCTTCCTGCTGCTTCCTGAGATGGGTCTCACGTGCTTGTGGGTGAGCCTGTGGTGACAGGAGGAGGAGAGCTTTGGTTTGGGTCTTGTCACATGGTCAGCAGTCCTTACTGGGGAAGGGAATTCATTTTTAGCCTCTTTTGGAGGAAAGTCCAAACCTGAAATACTACAGTAGAGTGGTCGCCTCCTCTTACTTTCATTCTCGTATTTTCTTAAATGAAGGCAAAAAATAGAGATGCAAACGACCCACATTAGCACTTTGATAATCACAGTCCAGCAATTCTGCTGGAAAAGATTCTCTGTGGCCCAGTCTGACCCACAAGTTGCACAGAAAAATAAGTAAAACCATTTTCATACAGCTGAAGCCATAACAGTGAATTTAACTGTTACAGGCAGTTGAAAATAAATAGACAACGGGTGGCTCTGTTACCACCCTGGGGGAGCTTCTGTTTTAAATGGAGTCCTGTGCAAAGCAGTGGTCTTGTAGTGGCAGGAGACCTGTATTGCTGCTGTGAATGAATGCTGAAATTCCCTGTCTGAACCTTAAATACCTAGATTCCAGGCTGGTTATTCAGATTTACTCAAAACATGAGTTTTACCTCTTAAAAAATTGCTTGTAAGAGGACAGACTCTTTATCCTCACACTGCCTGTCTCAAGTGTGTATGAATCAAACATGACCGTACCCATACCCTGTCTCCAGAGCTCTGAACACTGTGCCCGGAGCACCCACTCTGATGCTTTTTCAACTTTTAAGCCTACTTTGTTGTTAATATTGATCATGTCTGATGCAATCTCAGACTCTTAGCACAAGTTTGGCGGGTCTCTTCCCTCCTGTCAATTACTCCATCTCCACTGACTCTTTTCCTGTCTCTCTCAATGCTACCTTCATCACCTCCTTGAAGAAAAAAAAATATAGCCAAGTTAACTGGCTGCTGTCTCCTCTGGTTTTTTGCAGCATCAAGCACCTTCTGTCCCTCCTTGAGTGATAGCAAAAGTACCCTTCTCTGACTCAGTGCCATCTTTTTATCCTTTCTCCTCTGGTTTCTCCAGTCATCTCTGGTAGCAAAACAAGTCAGCTCCACATGAACCTCTGCTTCCTCGGTGTCAGGGCTCAGCTCCCACTCTTTCCTCATTCAGTCTTCCTTCTCTGTGTCCTGCTGGCAGGACACTCCATCCGACACTGCCTCCGTTGCTTACCCCGAAGCATGTACCCAACCTCTGAACATCGAAGCAGGTGCTAGCACCAGCATCCAAACTGGCATCATCACAAGCAAAAAGCGTACAACTGTGTCTCTCTCTTAAGTAACCTGAGTAAAGAGCCACTTCCCCCATGCTGCCCTGTCCTGACTTGACCCTGACCTTACAAACTGCTTTTATTGTCAGTGCTTATGCGGTTACGTTGTCTTCTGTCTCTTCAGTTGCTACCAACAGTCTGAAAACTTCGTCCCAGATTCATGTGACTAAGCTAAGGTAAACATCCATACATTCAAACACTTATCCTGTCTTTAAGGACACTTTTTATAAAACATCCTGGGGACAGAGATGCTACTGAACCACGTCTGACCAGCAGTACAGCACAGACATCTACTAATTGTCCAGTAAAGGTCACTAGCTGGTACTTCAGAGGCAAGCCTGTTTTCACTTTGGCTGTTGAGCAATGAATTCTTATAAATTCTTGAGGCAGAATTTCTAATTGAGCATGACGGCTTTTGTTCTTTGGTACTAGTGGCAAGACGACAAAGCCTTGTCAAATTGTAATAACCCTCTGCATGTCTTATGTTGTGTACAGTTTACTTCGAAGCTCTAGGAAAGCAATGAGTAACTTCTTTGCATGGCCATTGGCCCTGCGCAACTGCTGTGTTACAGCCCGCACTTGTGAGTGGAAAATGAGGGGAGGAAGCGAATTTATCTAAAATAATAAAAAAAAAGAAGAAATAAAGAAAAAAAAAAAGAGGAAAATAATTGTTAATCATCTCTGTTAATAGGATTTTCACAGGCATGCCCTGCCACTGGAATGTATCTCTCCTCAGGGCAGATTCCCCACCTGTTTTAGCCAAATAGAAATCTGTGAATAGGCAATACCTTCTATCAAATCTTCTCTTCTTCTTCAGACATCAAAGAGATATTGGGGGGGGGGGGTTGGTTAGGAAGGAGGGGAGAGAACCTTGTTCTCCTGGATTTCAGATAGTTCTTCAGCAAAATACTCGACACCAATGACTTTTTTCCTTTGCGTTAGATGTGTATTTTTGTTTTGCTCTGTGTTTCCTTCCAAAAGTTTGAGATGTTTGCTTTTGGGATTATATCTTTTATGAAAATAACCAGGATTCCAAATGTAGTCTGCCGAGCTTGCCAAGTTACTAGACATACAAGATGCCAGAGGAGTTTTTCTTCTCATATTGCCTGTAAATAGATCAGCGATGTGGAAGCTTTGAGCTTTTCAAGGTCCTCAGCTCATCTGCTGTATTTTGCTCAGAAAAGATGAGGCAGTGAAATACGGAAGAGGAGGAATTCTTTGTCTTTTCTTTTTGTGGCCTTCCTATGCGGACAGGAGCATAGTGCATGGTCACCTCTTAAGAGCACGGCTTTGAGGGTGCAGGGAGTTACATGCCCTGGACAGATGAAATCCCAGAAGGAAGCTGGGACTGCTTTTGACCAGGGCAAGAGTCAGTCTGGCCATATGGGAAAGGAAAGCACAAATGCTTGTGAAGGCTAATTAAGGCTACATGGCTGTGGGAATCAGGCTATTACCAAGTTGTTTAGGTCCAGCTATTGTGTGTTTGAGTGATACCTATTACTTTTGGGGACAATTATTTTTCTTTATTATTATTCTGAGAACTGTATGGGCTCCTTTTGGATTGTCTTTAAGTAATTCCTAGCAAAATACATATGTCCAAACCAGCTGGATAATCTGTTCAGTGTGACTGTTCCTGACGTGCTTGTTACAGCAGTAGAGCCCAGAAGACCAGCAAATAACACCAAAAAAAATTCTCCAAAAGGAAAGGAGCAACAAGACAGGCAAGATTTTAAACTCACAAGCAAAAGCACGTTGGGGATTGTTTTGCTTCTTATCATTATGGTCTGCCCATGCTGGTGCTTTGGATTTTAGTGGCCCTGGTCCCTAAAGCTACGTTGTATAGCTTGTTCAGAAGAAGTCGTTACTCTTCTTCTGTCGCCGGAGGTGCCTTCCTGCGGCACTTCCTTATTGAGGCAATGGATGCTTCTTGACAAATATTTGTTCACCCCCTGCAAAAAGTAAATAAAAAGAATAAAGAACAAAACAAAACCCGACCAACACCTGTGATCTGTTAGAGAGAACGTCTTTAAGTGCTTATAATGGTTTGCAGGTTTGTGAGTTAATAAACCCACCCATTACACAAAAATAAACTGCGGTCACCAGCGGTGATTTCCATTGTGTTGAATACAAGCTGATACAGGCACAGGCATGTTAGAGACGCCTTCCTCATCTGATACACAGGTGACCCAGTTCACGTCTGATGTTATGTGGGAAGTTATCCATCAGGGTGACTGCTCAACTCTGTGCTCGGCGGTTGGTGCTATGGCACTCTGCAACAGGTGTTGGCTGTAGCTGCGTTTGGAAGGGTGTCAGGTCATGCTGGAGCCTGGGTTTAGCTCGTTTATTATAGGGACTTCTGTCAACTGCTACAGATCATTTCAGACTGCTTTGTGATTCTCAAGGGATGAGGTTGCAA
The DNA here is from genome assembly GCF_964195595.1 of Calonectris borealis. NCBI lineage: Eukaryota > Metazoa > Chordata > Aves > Procellariiformes > Procellariidae > Calonectris > Calonectris borealis. The sequence continues at coordinate 72,576,244 of NC_134313.1, read as the reverse complement.
ATGTAGTTCATGAAAATTATATTAAACTGATCAAGCACAACATGAAGATTTAGCTAGAATGTCTGATGTATTGCATCTGTGAACTCCACCCAAACATTGAAAGGGACTGACTTAGTGACTCATCTTTTCATGTATCATATCATCCATCAGGTAACAGCATTTTCAGAAGCACAGGAACAGGTCAGATTATTCTGATGTCTTCTGCAGCATGCAGCGTAGATTTGCTTTCTCTTTTTTCCCACCTCTCTTCCCCCCCTCCAACTCTGTCTCTGTGTCTCTCTCTTTTCCAATTTATCTGGATTAAACAAGTCTCTGATTATTCTTTATGCCACTGCAAATAAAGTCATTTTCAGAAACAGATGTCGAAAGAGCCCAGTGAAATAATCCTGGAGGCAGATGCAGTCTTCCATAAGCTGCCAAACGCATGGTGCAATCAAAGTGATGAAACAAAATGGAACAGGCTGCAGAAAAAGTAATTAAATTATAGTTCCATTGTAGAAGCACATTTTAAAATTACTGAGATTCAGAGCCCGTAATGCTGGTATTATAGTTGAAAGAATACTTGCCATGGGTCATGAGCATTTTTTTTAACAGTTATTAATCATGCTTGACTGGAAAGACATGTGTAACCTACAACAAGCAGTGGCTGTAGTTGTGCCAAAGGAAGCTTTTGTTCCCTGAAGAGAATTGTATCAAAGGCCAGTGTGTCCTATTATTACATGTGCAATAGCAAAGTGCAGAATCTGAAACAGGGCTTTTCAGATTTCAATACAGAGTACTGGAGGGGAAAAAAGAAAACAAGTATTGTATCCTCTTGAATACTATATGACCTCCTTTTTCTCTTATCAAGTTAACATACTCATCCACTAAATAATAGTAAAAAAATCTCTAAAACATCCCCCTTCTCCCTAACTTAAATAGGATAATGCCAGGGCTCTTATAAAAATGGAGAGAGACAGAAAACGTACAAATCTTGGAAACTGGAGATTAAAAAGATCTCATTAGTTCATTTGACTCTCTTTCCTTTCCGTTACAAAGTGAGTCTATAGAAGAGCAGGTAGAAATTTTTCAAATGCTTTTTTTTTTGGTGATTATCAATATCTAAACGTTCTGTGGGAATGTGTTGATTTCCTTATTAAAAATTTAAATGAAAGACTTTGATAAGGACTGTCCATACTGCCCTCGCAAGGTTGTAAAATTGTGCCATTTTGGTTTTCCATTTAAAAGAGGTATTTTTACTTTGAGACGTATTATACATAACAGAACATAAAACCAGCAAGTTGAAGTCTGTACAAAAATTTAGTTGTAGAAAAATAACTTCTCTGGATTGACAAAAAATATTAAAACATACACAAACACACACATTCACACACTAATTGTTTCCAAAATTGATGTTTTGGTCCAATTTGGAATGAAAGCAAACTTTGCGAGATGAAATTTCCTACGAAATATGCACTCTATGTCTAAATTCTGTTTAAGACCTGATCCGGCATTGCCCGTGCTGAGTGTCTTGGCTGACTTCAGCATATTTCTTATACGGCTTCCAGGAAGCTTTATGCAATCTTTCTACATGGAAATGCTGCAGGCGCTGCCACTTCTGGAGAATGTCATTCAGCCTGAGAGATACCCCAAACAGGTTTTTGGGGCAGAAATTTAGCTTCCCTTTTTATACAGTTAAGTTGCCCTTGCATCAGCCAACATCCTAGTTTCTTTCCTTTTTCCCATTTCCCTCCAGTATCAGTAGCCTTTTTCAAATACTGCCTCATTTGTTACCAGCTAAGCTCCACCTCTGCCTTTGTATAATTTTCTCTGTTAGTAGTTTTTTCCACTCTCCTCTCAATGAACTGCAGCATTTTCTTTTTTTTTTCCTGTGGTTATGGAGTGTTCAGATCCAAATATGAAACAGGATATGGTTAAGTGAACATGGTTGCTTCCTCTTCTCCTGCTCCAAAGTATAAGTTTTCAACCTCTAATTTGCAGTCTTCTGTCACCCCCAAATCTTTTGTATCATTAGTGCTTTCAGGATTTGACTCACTATTAAGAATTGGTTTCCCCTATTTGTACCGTTATACATTTCTTCGCTGTGTTTCTTTTCAGGTTGTCATCTTCCTGCTCATATTTGAGCCCTTCTCCTTTATAATGCCCACAGTCCTTCTAATTGAGTGTCATCTAAGGGTGTCATTAATGCACTGCTAATGCCCTCTTCCAGTTATTGATGTAAATATTACCAAAACTTTAGCAATTTGTTTTGGTTTGTTTTTTTTTTGAAATAGTAACCTATTCCTCAACACATCTCTGGAGTCTCTGCAATAAGTCAACAAATACCATCTATTGATCTTTGATTTTTTTCCTTCAAATGAGCAAATAGACTACTTTGTGGTCCCAAGCCAAAGGTGGGAAGGTAAGGGCAGCATCAAATCCTTCACATTAACACAGATCTTGTCTTGTTTTTGTAAAGAACATAGGACCAAACTCCACATCCAATTACATGTGTGAAACTCCGTTAAAGGCAGTAGGGTTGCGTATGAGCAACAAAGCTACTGGAGCGGCTGGAAAAAAAAATCAAATGTGTATCCTTCTGCTTAAAGCACCTTCTCTAGGGACTTCCTCTGAACATGGGGGCTTTTTTAGTGATTGTATTAGTTCACTTCCAGAGCCCCCTTCTCTCACTTTTCTCTCTTTTGATGCTCACTGTGAGCAGAGGAGAGCACGTGGTGTGGCTGGCTGTGAGCTGCTGAGTGACCAGTGTGCATCTGCTGACCCACCTGGGTTCAGACCAAAGCTTTTCCTGCAGTAGAACCATGACCTTGTGCCTCTGGTTAGGCTGTGGCTCCATGAAACTTGTGTGAACTTGAAACATCGGACATCCCTGTATCTCTTCAAAATGTTGAAACTGGTCGGGGAGCTTGTATATACGTATGGTGAAGGGTCTGGAGAACAAGTCTTATGAAGAGCGGCTGAGGAAACTGGGATTGTTTAGTCTGGAGAAGAGGCTGAGGGGAGACCTCATCGCGCTTTACCACTATCTGAAAGGAGGCTGTAGTGAGGTGGGTGTTGGTCTCTTCTGCCAAGTGACTAGCGATAGGACAAGAGGAAATGGCCTCAAGTTGCACCAGGGGAGGTTTAGATTGGACATTAGGAAAAATTTCTTTACTGAAAGAGTGGTCAGGCCTTGGAAAAGGCTGCCCAGGGAAGTGGTGGAGTCACCATCACCTGGAGGTATTTAAAAGACCTGTAGATGTGGCCCTTAGGGACATGGTTTAGTGGGCATGGTGGTGTTGGGTTGATGGTTGGACTGGATGATCTTAGAGGTCTTTTCCAACCTTAATGATTCTATGATTCCATGATTCTATGATTTTTTATATATATATATATATATATATATGTATGTCTGCATGCATGTATTTGTAAAGAACGGGACTGAAGGATAGGCAAAAGAACGGATACTTCATGAAGCGCTGTTTCAGTTCAGTAGCTTTGCGAAGCAAATGAGTTGTTTATGCAAACATAGACTCTTTTCTTTGTATAGGTTACACAAAAGTAGCAAATGGATAGCTTTAGCGCTGGTTTTTCCCAGTGCTAAAGCAAGATATAGTGATTCACTTTACAGATGGCATTTTGAAGTCATTAATAAATAAACTAATTGATTTTTCTTCGCTTTTGAATACTTCATCAATTAGACTTATTTTTGAGTTTTAAAGATTCTCCTGGTTTAAATCAGTGACAAAAATATTGATTTAAGTATGTTTGGCTCTTTACTCTGAGTATTGACTGCCCATGAAAGAGTCATTTATTGTGGGCTGGTTGTTGGGTTTTTTTGGTTGTTTTTTTTTCGTTAAATCTAGTTTCAGATGAAGCTCTGGGAACTTACTGGCTTTTTTTACCCACTGCATAGTCCTGGGCTTCAGAGTGAAATTCTTATAATGCTATATGTTTTGATTAACCACCAGTGATTGAGAACTTAAATATTCATCTTGTGAGCATGACTTTTGAAGGCAACAATTCCAACAACCTGGCAGGACATTGCAACACTGCTTTTTGTTTTTCCTTTTACCCCTGTGAATGATGGAAGTCTTCACAGCACTCAGCCATATTTGCAGCAGTTACAGCTGTGGTCCTGTTGGGCCAGTTTCTCTCTTCTTTCTCAGATGATTCCCAATCCATCCTTGCCTCAAGCAAGTGTGTTATTGCAGGAGGGGGTCTGTGACTCACATTTCAGAGACCTGGTACCAATCCTCTTCTGACAGAAGGATGGGGGCTCATCCTCTTCCCTCCCTTAGATGCTGTATTAATTTCCTTTTTTTTTTAATGAGTATTTATTTTATTCATCTAGGGAGCTTGGATGAATTTTCAAATCACAGCCTTGTAAATAACATAATTAAGGTGACTTCAAAAGTGATATTTTGGCTTGTTTGTGTCAGAGATTCAATTATATCAATATATAATATTTTTCTGTTTAATAAGGTAAAATGTGTTATTATCGTTAGCCTCTTTTCCCTAATCAACAACCGTGTTTTATCCTGGATTGAGTGAAACAACTGACTCATGTTTATCAAAACAGATATGTCTACAAAACATTTAATTTACAAATAGATTGGACAAATATATGTTCTACGGCAGATGTAATTTCAATATTGATGGAATTCTAAACATACAAATTCTAAACATACAATATGTTTATTCTGTGCCCAGCAGGAACATACTTGATGGGTTAACGTTTCCCCATAAAGAAGCTCCCATATTTCTTGAACTGTTCTACTGGTTTGGGGCATTTTTTTCTTTGATCAATAAGAAGCTCTCTCTAGTCTTCTATGTACTGACAAAGAAAATTATAATTCTTCTTTATGGGTGTGAGACTATTCTTACTAAAGACAAAAAATTCATTTAAAAAGTCATGCTGTTCTCAATATTTGCTTATTAGATTATGCCCTAGCAATCTTTTAACATTTGTCCACATCTATCACATAAAAAATGTACCTTGCTTACTTTCCAACATTTAACCATATTCTATGCATATATGCATACAATATTAAAATATATCTTTTTATATATGTATATAAATCTTTCTCACTTAAAATTTCTTGGAAATAGATCATGTGAGTGATTATTCTGTTAGAGATTTTTAAAAATGGAAAAAAGGACATCTGTTTAGGCTTGACTCTCTTTTGTTTGGTGCAAGTACATTTATTTTTAAATCAACAAGAAAGTTTGTTTGTCCTGGAACATTTTTAGTTGGTTTATTTGCTTTCAAATAAATTGAGGTAAAATTACAATTGAAACATTATTTCAAAATAACAGTATTTCATTGATGAAATGTCGAAGTCATGCATTTGACTTTTGGGGGCAGAGACAATTTAACAAATATAACACACATTCACAATGTTTAGGTCATCAGAATCTAGTTTTTTTTCAGCAACAGGTGTGGACTGAAAATCTTTTATTGTATGGTAGGTCATTTTTATAAGCATCTCTGTGCTGGAGAGACCACTCTCCTACTGTTGATGGTCTGTTCAATTTTTTTCCCCGCCTTCACTGTGACTTACATGTACATTTCTTTATTAGATCTATTTTCTCAGACTATACGGAATGATTAATGCAAGTTAGTGGAGTGTCTGTTTCTTAGTTGAACATAAGCAAGTAAAGCAAAAATTTTATTTAAAACTTGAGCAACATAAAAACAAAGAAAGATTTGAGAAACACAGTGCTTAACTTGAGGGTTTTGGAGCCACAAGATCAAGTGGCAGGTAAAGCTGATTTTGTGCTCAAAGCTATGATTAGAAATTATTCTTTGGTAAATAGCTGGTCTACCATATGCGTATATTGTCTTCCCTGATCTTGCAAACTGCCAGGTGCATGATAAAGCTTACAGTTAATTGCATTGCATGGCATTAGGACAGGAAAGAAAGCACCTTCTGGTCCGTCCTGAACTCAATGTTGAATCCTCCTGGAGAATACTTGTACAGAATAATTTATGGTGGGCTGCCACAACTTTCTTAATTTTGGAGGGATTTATGTTTCATTAGTCTAGCGTGGCAGCTTCCATCTAAAAGACCTTTCAGCTACCTGGCTTTTTCACATATGCAGAAGAGCTAGTTGGCTAGTGGATCTGTACAAAGTATTGACATGCACGCTTTGGTGTTTTTTTTTAGTTCATGGCAAATGGTAAAGATGCTCTCTGCATTCCTGCCAAGGTAATTCTTTCTGGAATAATTACAGAAAGAAAGAAAAAAAAAAAAAAAGACTTAGAAAGGTGAAAGATATCCTTGGCAAAATAATCACTGTGTTTTCCATAGCATGGAAATTACTTACTTCCCTCAGGATCCCAGATCTGTTTGGCATTTGCTGCGGGCCGTTATACAGCTTTTCTAGATTTCCTGAGACTTGAATTCCAAGCATTTGATAGCATTTACTACCTGTTTGACATGTGATGTTTTCTGAAGAGATAACTTCCTATGTTTTGGCAAAGTGTGTAGCTGTCTAGTCACACACAGCATAATATTTTGATATTAATTTATATTAGGTAAGTAATTCATCATTGAATATTTATATTAGGAAATAGTTTTGTGAACAATGAGACAACAGTCTTTATGGTGCTTCTGTGAGTTTTCTTCCTGTAATAAATTCACGGATGCCATATTATTTACTCAAAAGGCTTTACAGAAAATGTTATAAGTAGAAGAGTCAATAAACATGTTGCTGGACATTTCCTTTAATAAATCAAAAAGAGAACAAACAGTGCCATTGGTTGAAGCATATGCTTTTTGACCAGCATGAGGAAAAGTGGTCCACTTACAGAATGGGGCTCATATATATCAAGTTCAGCAGCTAAACATCCATCAGTTGAGAATAGAAAAAATCAGTCTCTAATCTTTTGCTGTTCTCTTGAAATATTATTTGACATCTAGTGATCTTCAGCAAATGAGACGTAACTATGTTAGCTGCATAGGGTAAGGGCATTTCTCATTTTAGGGAGAACACAAAGACAGCTTCTTCTATAGGCAGGATAGGTTTTTCCACTGACAAAATAGCGTTAAACATATCCCTCAAGGAAAAACTAGTACCGCTTTACATACTTCATAAATTTACATTTGAAAGGCAGCACTCCTGGAGCATTGCCAGTTTTTATACTTGCTATTGCCTTTAAAAGTTTTTCTGCTATTTTTTCAATCTGTTATTTCCTTAACAGTTTCACATCTTTGGGCAAACCTGATACATCCAGATATCTGTAGTAACTACAGAGCTTAGCATATCAGAGATACAGAAATTTTTACAATAATTATTAAAAGAATCACATGGCTTGCTAAGGTGTGTAACTGTCTTTTGTTGGTAGCTGTTAACTGGTGGAATAATGTGCTGCTCTTTAATCCCCTTTGACTTTTGAGCTAATATTTTACCACTTTTTTTGTGAAATAGATATTTTGTATATCTGTTTGTATACTCAATTGCTGCTCTTTCAGTGGCCCATATTCAGCTTATTTTCCTATTAGTTAATTGTTATTTAGATCTCTCTGAGCATATGATTTATGAATTTCCTGAAATCTTTTTCTCTCTAGTGTTTGTTTAAATTTTGTTCTTGAGCTATTCCTTTATCTTATTTTATCTTTTAGTGAAAATCCATTTTACCAACTGACACCCTCCCCCGCTTTGTTCTGCTAATACAAGGAATTAATTTTCTCATTTCTGGATTTTTGGATCCATCCCAACTATCAACTTACTTAAAATGGGACATGATATGACGATTTAATGGAGCCAGGTTCTGCAGATCTAGTTCACTTCATTAAAGAGTTAGAGATTAACATTAAATCTATTTTGGGGATATAAATGATAAGGATGTGAATAAAATGTATAATCTCATTCCTTTGTGTACAGTCCTCTCTAGTAATTTGGGAGATAGAACTGGTATAGTAGAAAGGTTAATACTGCACCTGCTTCCTTAGCTATTGTTCATTAATCAGATTCTCCTGGTGAGGCTTCTGTATAAAACTGGAGTGCTTCAAAGCATCATTTCTCCTTTTCCAAATAGTTATTATTGGGAGTGAAATCCTTTGAAGAGTTGTCGTCATTATTACTCTTATGTTATTGTGGGCATCCTGTGAACCTTTTGTTCTTAGTAACCTCACAACGATATGGTTTAGTAGCAGTAGACGTCTTCATCCCTCAGTTGACACATAAACTCAAGAAGTGTGTGTTTAGCAAATGTCCAATCGTCTTGTTTTGCTTCAGCTGAGACCATAAATAGCTGCTGATCATTATCAGTTTTCACCATTTCTGAAAAGAAACAAAATAATACAACTGGAGCTGGTTTTGCTTTTGATTTCACTTTGAGTTGTGAGGGTTTTTTTTAACTTGTGCCAGTGTTTTTCTATATAATTACACTGTTTAGGCCTTTGACATCCAGAGATGTTACTTTCAAGTGAAAAGCCATAGATAATAACTGCTTAGCTTATCAAAGAACTTGAAAGCAGTTATTTCTTCATTTGATAGCATGAGCCTTTCTGTGGCAGACAGCTGCTTTTTAATTTTAAACCTTATGGTTGATTGTGTCGATTTCTATTGATAATGTCATAAATTCTTGTCCTGTAGTAATTTTCTTACGTTGCTTTCAGTCTCCTTCTCCTTTCCTATATTCCCTCCAGTTTAAATGAAAGACTAAAATCATATAAGTAGCATAAATCTGTCCCCGAGGATCTCTGCTCTGCTGAAAGCACAGGCCCTTTCTTCTCATCATGATCCCTGGCAGTGTGCTTCTTCCAATTCCCGGGAGGTCTCCCTCCACCTGGAGGGCTTCTGATCAAGAGGACTTAGCTACAGCCTTTTCATGGCTTCCCATGTTTCAGTTTTCTCCAGTCGTCTTTATTTACCCTCACTACCTTTTTTTTCTTTTTTTTTTTTAAGAATAACATTTTTTTTAAGCGTTCTTGCTAGATAAACCAAACTCTGAACTACTTTTTCGTAACATCAGTGTGTTACTGTCCAACTTCCAATTCTTCATAACTCATGATAATTCTCTTTGTTTGTCTTTGGGTTACTCTGCTTATGCCTTAGTCTCCTTGTTCAGCCCCTGTCTTTTCCTGCCCCCATCCCTATGGTTTGGTCATCTGCTCAGCTACCCCTCCTTTGGGATGTTTCCGTATATTATGGAAGTGACAGATTTACTGTGAGAGACTGGATGTTCTTATGTTTCCCTTGTTGAAGTTTTCTTTTTCTAAACCTACAGATACATGGGAACTAGATGACTGAGTTTTAGTGTCCGCATTTAAATTAGACATGGCTTCTGCTGAATGTCGCTATAATTTCCCCCATTCTTTTTTCTTTATTATAAAATTTTTTTCTTCCAGTGGAACAACTGGAATTTGTTCTTTTTAATTTTACCTGTAGATTCTTCCTTGCTTTCTTCATAATTACATTTTTCTGTTGATGGTGATGAAGCACCATAGTTAGGTTCAAGAGTCCCTTTTGAGGCTCAAGCACAGGTATTGCTGTGCTGGGTGCTCTGACCAGTTTCGTCTTTCCTGACAGGTTCAGAATTAACAGCCATACGATCAAGTTTTCACATACCAGAGCAGGCTTCGCTCCTTGAACGTTTTCAGGCAGTTCTTATTTCCACAGTGATTCTTCTCACATTATTCCCTGTATCAGCCATCTGAAGCTTCATCTCTCTCTTTCTCCCTGCCTTTCTTCTTCTCTCCTCTCTGCATCTCTCTCCTTTCCAGCATGCCTCTGCAACTGTGCAGCTCTGTCCCGTTTCACCCTGTACACACTCTCTCTTTCTCTCCCTCCTCCCTCTCATTCCTCTGGATCTTCTAGACGAGCAGCTTTCTTGGCAGATTCACGGATGTCAAATAATTTATTGTGGCTTTAAACTCAGAGATCAATTGCCTGATGTCTACCTTGGTGCTATGTTGATTTTATTCATCTTTGGCATCCCTGCCTGCTGTGAAGTCAAAGGCTTTCTTATCCCGCATGCCTGAAGTGGTCACCTTAGAGATTTAAAACATATATATATTTCTTTTTCAGCACTGTGCAGTGATGTTCTCTGCAATGGTCTGCTTATTTTCTTGGGAGGGGATTAGTAGGCTGGAGAGGTATGAAGAAAGGGGGTCACGAGATTGACTTTTCACGTCTCAGGTTTCAGGCAGCCATCCCACACTACCCCCTTGGCCACCTGGATTCCTAACCTCCATGTGTGTGCGTGTGTGGGTTGTGTCACTGCCCTTTGGTTGTGTAGTTCATCTTGTAGCTTTTATTAATTCAGTAAAATCCTTGAGGAACTGTGTTTTCTTTGTAGTAGTCTGATGAACACGTGGCTTAGCTGCTTGTTGTTTTAGGTGCTTAATCTACCAGCAATTATAGAAAAGCCACATTAGAAAATTCCTTCACAATGAATAGTGAGCATATAGGACATGCCATTTTATGCCAACTTGGGATACCTAATATTGAAAATGCATAGAAACACATACTTACAGATAAAAGAATTTGCGTAAGACTACATGTCCATTTTATTGGTGTGTTCAAAAGGCTTTTTTTTTTTTTTTAAATGCATTTGGATGCCTTTTTCTGCCTAAAGAGAAATTTTCACTTTTTACGTGATAAACAGCAGTGGAAATGTCCTCAAAAGTTCTCGCTCAGCCCCACCGGAGGCAAAGATCTGCTGTTTGCTGGGAACTATCTGATGTGATCTACTTTCCTTTGTTCCCTGGGCATGATTTTTTTGCTTGTTACTTGGAGCTGCAGAACCCTGGATGTTGGATTTTGTGCATTCTTGTCCAGAGTCCCAAGGTCAGAAGGAGGATGCTGTCCAGCCGTCCTCCTGTCCTGCCAGCTCTCTGCTGAACGCAGGGTAAAATGCATAAACCCTTGCTCTTAATATTCAGCCATGCCGTTGACTGTAACTGCCTGCACAATACTCTCTGCTCACCTGTGGAGTCCCCTGACTTTCCTCTGGCATTAGGAAAGGATTTTTTTCATAGTCTGAGACTCAACTCTCCCAGCCTCCGGAGTAGCCATGGGACCTCGTCAGACAGAGCTTGAGAAAGGAAAGCCTTCTGTATTTAGCCTCTGTTTGCTCACACAGAGAAGCACACAAAAGCCAGGAACATAGTAAAATGTTCAAAATGCTGATTTTGCAAAGGAGAGGGAAATTATTTTACTGATTAAATATTCATGATGTGCTCATATATTACAGCAGTAGGTTTATAAATAAATGGATGTATTGCTGGCTGGTAGGAGGCTTTGTAGAGGAAACCATTCTCTCCCTTGTGCCATCATCTGACATTTCCATGCACACACAGATCTAGACCAGCACGTGTTTGCGATGATGTCTGTGGAAAAGTTTGCTTTAATTAGTTAAAAATAATAAAGTACAACAATGCATTTTATTTTAATCTGTCTTTAAAACTGAAATACTCAGGTAATTAACAGTCCTGTAGGTTTACTTTATAAAGCTGTAAATATTTTACCAGAATACTTGGACTCTCAGGACAACTGGGGCAGTTGTAAATGACCTGGCATAGTAAAAACTCTTCTCTCTTCATGGTATATGTATAGGTTTCACATATTCTTCCTTATCATGTGAGGTTGCCTTTTTGAATTCATTCCCTTTGTATCTCACACAGCTGCCTAACTCCTTGCAGGCACACATGCTCTCAGCCCTCCCCCAGACATCTGTTCTGCTTCTCCATACCAGGTGCCAGTGTTTGAGCTTGTGGGAGGAGGGGCAAAGACATATTTTTAACAATATTTGTGGTGGAATTTCATTTTTAATCCTTGTTTTTAAAAAGAATCCAAAAGGCGTTAGCTAAAAATACAGATTTTTTTTTTTTTTCCCCCCAGGTTTTATCTGGAAAAGGTGAGGCCTGGGTGGGAGTTGGTTTGTTGTCTGGGAAAAGGCTTTCCTCCAAAATTTTCCCCAAAGTGAGCATAGTGCTGTAGCACCACAGTAGTAAAAGGCCATGGCAACTGTAAACTTGTATCTAGTCTGGGTTTATTTTTCCCACATGGGAATACATTTCATTAGAAACACAGCTGTACCTTCATCACTGAATTTTGGTCCACAGAAGGTCTTAAATACCTTGCTTCTACTTGAAACACATCCATTATGTGAAATCTTCCAAGCATGCCCTAAGCTACCATGGGTTTCTAGAGATCTCAGATGGCCAGTAATGCTCCCGTAAAGTCTAGAATGCTGAGATGTACTCTACTGTTTATGTACCAAAGTGGTCCTGTTTGGCATTTGGGCTTTTTTTTTTTTTTGACAGAGCTGAGCAGAAAATGCTTGGGCTGTCAGAGCCAGAGCATTGCCCTCAGCAAGCAGCAAGGAGCAGGTGAGCACCATGGGACCGTTCCCTTCCTTAGTCTGGGAATAACTAGAGTCTCCTCCTCTGCTCCTCCCTCTGCACTTGTTAGAAGGGACTGTCGTGGTCATCTCTTGCAGATGTTACTCTGAGTCCTTGTCTAACCTTAAAGAAGCAGAACACAGCCCGATACCTTCCTCTGTCATTTCCTACTGGCTGCCTTGGGACATTTTCCTCTCACCCTCTTGCACGCATGGTGCATCAGAGGCACGGCCAGGCTGCTTCTGTTCTCTGCCTTCTCAGCCAGGCACCTTGCTTCTCTTCTGCTTTTCTCCATCTGGATAGGTGATATGTAATGTAAGTGATAAGCCTAGAAATGTGGAATAAATGGGATTTTTTTTCAGTGGCTGTGGTCTAGGTGGTAGAGCATATGGTGTGAAATACACTGAGTCCACGCTGGGTTAGGGAAAATCAGCCCTGGCAATGGAGCAGGTAGGCGGGAGCTGCTCTGTGGTAGCAACTAATGAGCTTGCTTTTAGGAAGGAGAAGCTTAAGTTGCTCTTTCTGCCTCTTTCTTTTCACCTGTCCTCGAGCATATCTGCCTCTTATTCTTGCAGTCACCGAAGGCACAGAAGCTCTCTGTGGTCCTAAGTCCTCCTGCAGAGACTTGAGAGAAAACTCTGCATCTTCCAGTGCATTTCCCAGCGTCAAAAACATCAGGAGTGGCTTGGCCACTTACAGGCTCAGGCTGAAGCGAGAAGCATCATCACATCAGAGGAGTGACTTTCTGGGATGGTCCTCAGATAATACACAGAGGGCAAAATGTGTAACAAGGGAAAATGTCAGCAGATTTAAGCCAGATAAAGTGGAGCACTTTTTCCCACACTAATAATTAATCTGTGGGACCAGAACTTTTGGAGACCAGATGTATGGATTCAAGAAGGGATTAGACAAACTCATGGAGGAGTGGTCCACCAATGGCTTTTGAAAATGCTGGTCTGGATGCAGTCTCCCATAAGACCCTGAATCGCCGATTGCTGGCAGCTCAGCAAGTCTATCGGGGATGACTCCATACATGTTTCTTGTGCTCTTTCTTTAAGCATTGCTGTTGACTTCTCTCACACACAACATGCTCAACTAATATGGGCTTCACTTTGGTCTAGTACGTCAGTGCTTAGTGGTTCTTAAGATGGACCTTAATCAGTTGGTGAAACAATCTGCCTGATACTACCTCCAGCATTTTTAGGGGAATGATCTCGTAGATCCCTCCAGTAGTTTGGTCCCATGCCTGAGCAGTCTCTGCAAGGGGACAATAGCCTGCCACCCCGGTGAGACACTGCTGTACGCTCTGAGCCACAAAACGGTTGTCCCTAGGGGTGCTCATTAGCCAGTGCCCAAGCTAGCCAAATTTTTGGGAAGCTCCAAGATGCAAAGCTAATAGGGTGTCATTAATAAGAGATGGTTACTGAGAGGCGTGATGTCTCTATAAGATAGAGTCCTGAAAAGGACAAACCCAAATAAGGGGTATCTAAGCCTTTTCTACTGTGGAATTTGCCTGCCTTTGGTAATAGTCCTTCCTGCCCCCATTTTTTTTTTTATACTGATAAATGTCTGTGCATTAATAAACTCATAATGCATCTTTTTTATCCCTTCAAAGCCAGCCCTTGCAGCTTTCATTAGCATTTTAGGATATTTATGGCTTTGTAAATGACTGAAAATCTGCAATTTGTCATTAGGAATTAAGAAAAATCTTCCTTCTACTTAGGGCTGAAGCTCAGCTCTGGCCTTTGAGGGACTGAGCCACCTCTGGGTCTGGTAGACAAAAACAAAGTCAGACAGTGCCCAGATTTACAGCAGCAAGTGGCTCTTAGTTACTCAGATGTCTTTGATAATGTGTCATCCGCTGTTGCTGGCAGGGATCAGTGTTTAGGCTCAGAATTAATTTCTCTCCTGCTGGAGAGAAAACAAAAATATCTCTTCTGCAAGAGCAAAAAAAAAAAAAAAAAGAGATAGTAACAGAGAGAAAAATTAAAACAGCACCAGGCACATGTAAAAACACATACATATTGCATATACACACACATTGCATATAACAGAGAGAAAGTGCTGTTCAGAAGAAAACATTGTATTTCACTCTATTGTGCTCTGTACTTTCAGCTTCAAAATACAGGAAGTTAAAAGAATTTTTAAGGCTTCAGAAGGGAGTTTATCTTGTAATTGGTGAAGGGCTAAAGAGTTGGTTGGGGAGGGATAATAATCAAAGGAGCCTTTTCAGAACTAAAGTGTAGTCCAGAAAATCAAAGGGAGGAATGTTAATTGGTTTGTACAACATGATATTCTCAGTTCAGAGTAGCTTCAGCCACTCAATGGTACTTTTTCTTTTTCTCTCTCCCTGTCTTCGTAGGTTAAGTGAATAAAAAAAAAAAAGAAAAACGAAGCTGCTTTCAAGTATTGAAGATACAAGGCCAGGATGAACACGAAGGACACAAAAGTGACTGAAGGAGGTCTCAATGTCACGCTTACCATACGCCTTCTCATGCATGGCAAGGTGAAGCATTTACTGTTGCCACAGCAGTTGCCTGTGTATTGAGCGAGTGTGTGCAGTTACCATCAGAGCCTGACAGTGGCGTTGACAGAGGGCCTGCTCCTCCTCCTCCAACTTGAGTCAAAACCACCATTGCCATGACCAAAAAATCACCCCCTGCCTTTCAAGGCATCATACTTAAGTTTGCACTGCAGCCCGAGTGCATTGGAACAAACCCTGCCTGTAACAAACCCGTTTTGAGCAGATCCAGCGGCAAAAAAAGAGTTCTTTCATTGATAGCCAAATTACGCAGACCCTTGTGTAAGGCTGACCTGCATATGGCTTGCCCTTCTCATCATTTGCCGGGTTTTGCAGGGGTTTTTAAGATACCAGAACATTGACTTGTGTGAAATAATTGCCACAGAATGACTGTCTATTTCTATTGAATGCAAATGGGATAGTTCTTCGTTAATCTGATGTAGCATCTTATTAGAGCAAACTCCCTGATATACCAAGCATTTGTCCAGGTCCCCTGCGGGTTTGTTTTGGAAGGTTGACTGGCATTTAGTTTCTGTCCAGCGCAGCACTTAAGCATGCAGATAAGTGTGAAATCTGTGCCATAGACAAAGAGCCAATTCAGTATTGTCAGACTTAACAGTCTGATAGCCGTTTATTTCACATTGCCAGATCACAAAATGGGCTTTTAATTAAAAAACACATTTCATAGGTTTGTTTGTATTATTTGCATCAGGCAACACCAGGCATTTTTAGGCTTAATGAATGAATGTTATATGAAGGAGATGGTTTTGGCTCTTTCTTAACAAGGGACAGTGAATATATATATATCATTTTGGAGACCAAATTTGTATATAGAAATCCAAAAAGTATTTCTACTCCTGGAATTTAATTTAATAACTAAAAATAAATTTACATTTAAAACAGTGCATGCTTTCAACCTATGGCATGAACACACATATGATATACCCACAAATAAGAGACTAAGATATCTTCCTCTGTATTTTACTTATGGAGCTGCTAAGAAGTATGAGGGGGTACAGTTTAAGTTTGCAAGTTAAAAAACTCAGAAGTTAGGTTATCTCAGATCAAATTATGTATTTTCTCAGAAATGATCCAACCATTTTGTTTGATTTTTTCCCCCTGAAATATTCAGCTTCAGGCAGGCATCTGGTGTGTAAAATCTGCATCTTAAATAGGGATCTGTCAAACAAATTTAATAACAGTCTCTCTTAACCCACCTAAAATCTGCGCGCATGTCTGCACTCAAAATAGGTCTTAAGGGTTGATTCTACTGGATTCTGGTCCCAATCCAGAAAAGCATTTGAGCACATCCTTATCCTGGTGGGTATAAGTAGCCCTACTGGTTTCAGCCAAGTTCCCATGTGCTTAGGTGTGCTTTGCTCTGCTTCTTTCAGAGTCATGCCATTAAAGCAAAAATCAAACATTTGTCATTTTCAGGACATTTTAGTTAAACTGTGGGCTAGGGGTTTTTTTGAAACAAAAGATATTGTTATCGGAAATGAAATTAGAAAAAGCTAATTTTCTCTATTAAACATCAGTGATTGTGTGTGCAGCCACTTTTAACAGTCACGGATGTTATGTGTCCAATCTTCAATGCATATGTAGACCCAAGAGTCTAAATTAAACCCATAAAAGCTGCAAAGTTCAAATTTTAAGTGGGAGTATACCATGCATCCTCAGTTAACAAGACACGATGGGTATGCTGTTAACCATACTGTGCTCTAATCATGTGTCTTATTGTGCCTAAGTATTGCAAAGAGTACATTATATCAGAATTTATTTTGGTGATAAAAGTCAGACCCTTATGGTTTCTTTGATGTCATTTCTGTGATTTAGAAATGCTAATATAGAGGAATGAAGGATGTCTGAGTCAATATGAACTCAGTGTGAGAAGGTCACTCTGAAAGCTGTATGTGCCTCTGAAAAAGAGGAAGAAACATGTTTCTAGGCTCTTCCTTAAAATTTGTTGTGGTAATGACATCGGTGGAAATTGCTGATCTCTAATTAGTATTTCTAGACAAAACAATTAACTGAAGCAGAGCTTGGGCTGTAAATAACTGGTCATAACTTGAAAGAGAAGAGGGGAATGAAAAGTTTTTTAAAAAAAATAACAGTAGCAAACTGGATTCAGTTAGATAATTTTAAAGTAAGATAATTTTGAAGTTATTTATTTATTAGTGTGTTTCGTGGAAATACGAGGGTCTATCCCCACTAACCTTAACTCTGTCTCTAAACCTCTATTACCAGTGTACCTTTGCATAGGGAAGGTCTATGTGCTTTGTGATATTTGCATTCATTTTGATTGAAAGTTCATAACTTGTGCTACTATAATATGCCTAGTTCTCTCAGCTGTAAATCCTGCAGACTTAGGAAATTTTTAGTGTGTACTTTTCATGTGATTTGTATAGGGGTTTTGAGTCAAGGATGGACATCTTAATTATGCAATTAAGCTAAATTCTGTACCTGCAGACAGAAAAATCAGGATTTGTATGAATGGACAGACCTGTGCGAGAAGGTAGGGAACAAAAGAACATCTTTAATAACAACAAACAAAGCAAGTAGCAAAAATCAAAGACAACATTAGTGTCTGGTGAAAGGAAAACAGATGGGAACAGTCCTGAGCTCCCCAAGAACCCACAGGTAGGACACCTCTCATCAGCTTCTTTGCTTTATCTTGCTTTGGGGAAAGAAGCGGCTGAGGTCCAGCTGAGCTCTTGCAGGGCTTTGTGCACATCTCCTACTGAAGAGGCTGGGATGGCCACTTGCAGGACCAGCTCAGCCGCTCCTCGGCAGCATAGCAAGGTTTGGGAGCAGCTGGCTGGCAATGAGGCAAGGCACAGCCTTGATTTTCTCATGGCAGAAAACGTGACGTTGAGGGAGGGCAACAATTTTTTTATCTGTGGAAGCAGCAAAAAGGCTTGTGCGGGCCCAGCAAAAAGCTAACCACTGCGAGGTATAAAAGGTTAACCTCAGGGTAAATGTGTTTCCAGGGCCCGATATGAAAGGTGTCCGCCTGAGCCAGGACTTCAGAGGGTGTGTGATGGTGTAAGATGAAAGGCCTAATTTTCATCTTGTGCCGTGTTACGTCAATAACAAAGTTATGATAGTGTGACAGCCCTGAAGAGAAATCAGGAGCAACATGAAACATTTCTCATACTTTCTTGCAACGAATTAGAGGGCGGGTATTAGGGAGTACATTGCAAGGGCAGTGCTCAGTTTTTCTTCACATCCACAGAGAAGCAACTGTTTCTATTTGCAGGGAATTTCAAAAGCAAAATTAGGAAAAACTTCTTATGCAGATGTGCGAGGAGGGGAGGAGGCTGCCCGGGCATGCCGCAGCATCCATCACTGGAGGTTTTTAAGGACAAGTTAGACATAAATGAATACATCTGGTAAAGCTGCCATGGCCCTGCAGCCTCTGCTGCCTAGGACCTTTTTGACTGAGTTACCTGAATGCTGCTCTGGAGAGAGCAGGGACTGAAGAGCCTTTTTGAAGCATGTGCAGAAGTTGGATATATAGAGTATATTAAATAATGCAGAGATGCATTTTCATCTTTTATTAATGAGGAAGATGAACCACATTAAGGCATAAAGCTATTTCATGCATTTCAGTAGAGAAGAACAGGGAATACGGGCTGGGGCTGTTTGCATTGCCCTACTTCTGTATTTTCCATCTAATCCCTGCTGTTTCTTGAAGTGAAATAAGTAAGATCACTGTGTAGGGCAGAGGTGTGAATGGGTACGGATATTTTATTACCTTTGTCTGCTTTAAAATTAGAATTTCTAGGCAGGATTAGAATATTGCACTGATTGCAAGATTTCTGCTCCCAGTGAAGGCAAAAATGGCAGCATTTACCCAGATCAGTTCAACATTTTTGAAGGGCTTATGGAACACAAATTGAGTGTGTGTGCACTCGTGGGTAAACAGCTATTAGAGCCTCTGTAAGGAGAGGCAGAGCTCAGGTGCCAAAAGAAACGTGTCTTTCACTTTTTCTTAGTTTTTTTAGTTTTTGTCAAAATCAAACTTTTTTTGGCTATCTACATTTAATAGGGTCTTAGATGAAGCTCGATGTTTCTCTGTTATCATTCCTTGCTCACCTTTTGCTGAATTTTTTTATTCCCATGATTTGTGGCTGGTTTTTTTCCTTGCTTACTGCCACAGGTAATGAGGTTGGAAGATTGTGGAAAATTGCAGCCTTGCCCACAGGTCTTTGCCAACAGACCTTAGTACTTGACAGCTGTTCTTGTTCTAGTTTTGGTCAGTTCATGCCCAGAAAGAAATAACTCTTCAAAAAGCATCTCCTTTGACTATACTGGATAACGATTGCATGATTTTGGACTGGTTCGGATATTTACACAGCCAGTGTTAACAGGCTGATTAAGACCCTAGAGACTCACCATTAAAGGTTAATTTCAAATGTGGATGGTAAAGAGACTGTGCTGGTAGAAAGATGTTAAATTTCAGGAAAGCAGCTTAATGGAGATTTAAAAGTTGGGTCCATGAGGTGGAACAGGAGAAAATGTTCAAATGTGCCAGCATGGAAAGAGCAGCAGGGTCACGAATCCACTTTGGTCTCCATCTCGCAGTGGTGCTGCAGGAGTCTCTGCTTCCTCCCTTCCGTACAAACTTGCAGAAGAAAAAGTGCATCATATCCAAAAGCGCTGCATGAAAGTGTGTGCCGATGAAACCATATTGAGTGCAGTGAAGTCTGCAAGAAACCGAAGTTTTCAGTTTTGTATTAATATATTGAGTCTGAGGAATCTTTTAGAGAAAGGGGAAGGAGTTCAGAAATAGAAAACAAAATGGATTAATAAAGTCAGATATGTTAGGAAGAACAAGGAAATAATTTACAGGTAGGATGAAGGAGGGAAAGGAAAACTGGCAGGGAAGTAGGACTCTTGCCAAATACTGAGAGGTGTAAATTGGAGAGTTGAGGCAATTAACTGGAGAAGGTAATTTAGAAGATACATGTTCAGTGAGAGAAGGAAATCTGGAAAGCATAAAAGGCTGAAAGGCATCAGATGTGACAGTGTCTCGAGAGTGGCACATTTGGGATATGCTGAGTTGGAGAGGAAAGCTATTGCAGCAAAAGCATATGCAATTTTGGATGTATAGCATTGGTGCATCATGAGGCAAAGAGGCAGTAATTACCTTACCTTTTTTCTGGAAAAATCACACCTGCGGTTCTGTGCTCAGCAGCAGGAGCCACCTGTGTGAGTGATGTTGAAGATTGAGCAGAGGGGGAATTCGCAGAAAAATAGCAAAATTTTAGGAGGCTGAGGAGACTGTGTCTAGCTTTCTTCAGACATTCTCATAAATACCTGGAGAGAATAAATACGAGTGTAATGGAGTGTCGTTATTTTGAATGATACAAGTGCTTGTGGCTGGAAATAATGGGATAAAATATATTTTTGAAAATAAATCCTAATAAGGGAATCCCAAGAGAAATTCCCGGTATTGAGATTTTTATGAGGTTCTGGAAGTCTCCCAAGCAGATTTCAAACATGTCTGGGGAAGAGCAGCACATATACTATGTAGAATGTTATAATCTGCATTGATGGAGGAAAGATACGATGACTGAGTGGAATTTTTCCTTCCCTGATACCATTTTCTCATAGTTTCAGCAGTGGTGAAAAATAGAAAAATGAACCTGCAGTCAAATGTTCAGGTTTGGACAAAACCTTATGAGTGCCTTGATTTTTAGGCACTAAACTACCAATACTTACAGCTTAATTTTAGATGACCTGAGGAACTCTATCTCCCGATGGTTTCAGCAGGATCAGTGGGTGCCTTGTGGCACTGGAAGGACTGGTTACAGCGGACTTGCATCCAGCTTCAGTGACGACTTTCAGACTTGTTGGTGATTGTTTTATGATGCTATCTATAGAATTTTTTACAAGAAAAAGAAAAAAATTTAGACTTAGTAAGGTGATTGCTCACACTTAACAGCTCAAATATAGACAGACTAAAATCATGGAGAAAATTGCCATTTTCATCAGTACGGATAATATAGTTTTAGCATCAGGGATTTCTTTTAGTGGCCACTTTTTTGTGCCTGTTTAATTGCCTCCTGAAAGATTGCAAAGCAAGCACAGAAAAAATTTTTCCCCATCTTGAAGGTAATGCCCTTCTCCTTCCACATTTTTTTCTTTTATTTTTTACTTATTAAAATATAACATACAACAAAATAGCTTTAAGAATCACCTTTTCAGTAATTTAATCCAAGCCGTAAAATGCCAACCAAGC
This sequence comes from Calonectris borealis, assembly GCF_964195595.1. NCBI lineage: Eukaryota > Metazoa > Chordata > Aves > Procellariiformes > Procellariidae > Calonectris > Calonectris borealis. The sequence goes on along the minus strand of NC_134313.1, from coordinate 72,555,141 downwards.
CAATGTTTGTTCTGTTCTTTCTAGTTTCCACGAACGCTGTCAGGGTATTATGAGGATTGACTGTCCTGCCTATTGCTATTATAGTTCTTGTTTTGTTTGCATTACTGTGGTACCTAAGAGCTCTAGTCATGGAACAAAACTGTGTGCAAATACAAAACACAAGATGGATCTGCTCTTAGTGTGTTTGTAGTAACAGCTGAGAGTTTCTCACTAGCCTAAAAAATCAATGGAAAGGACAGAAGTCTCTTCCCCCAGCCCCTGGGCACTGTATGTCCCCAGAACCAATCTCCATAGCTGAATTTTCCCACTTCTGTCAAACAGAATCTCCTCATGGGTCCACAGCTGTAATGAACTGAGATTGCAGAAGGCACACCCCCTACTCAGTGCTGCTGCTTCAGCATCACAGGCGGAGGGACAAGTGAAGGGACAGAACTGGTTTTTGGTTTGTTTTTTTAGGGGAAAGCTGGGAGGCTTGGTGTGAAATTGAGTGTAAATTGCTTACCCATCTGCTATCAAAAAGCAAATGAGAAATGCCCATTAGCACAGCTGCCCAAAAAAATGGTAGATGGACCTGCAGAAGATTCATAATTATCACTGGCCTCTCCATCAGAAAGACCATAATTGAAGGTTTCCTTACACACTACTACATTTGTTAGCATGAGATCTGTCTCAGTAGGGGCTTGGACTGCAGTGTCTTACTAAATTAGGGCTGTTAGCATCAGACAGTGACTACTGAAGCATCACCTAGGAACATGAGATCTCCCGTGTCAGTGAGGCTAATCCCACATAATCCCAGAACACAAATCAGACTCTCAGTTTATCCGAGGTAGCCGTTTGTTCCCTAAGGTAGACACGTTACATCATGTCTCCCAAAACTGACTAAGACTTTTTTTCCAGCCTTTGAAAAATGCTGATGCCCCGCGTGCTCCATACAAACTCATTGTTCAGAACATCTTCATGGAACATGTTCCTGGGGTCTTCCATGCAAGCATCTTCATGAACTTTTACAAGTATTGGCAACTCTATCCTCAGAACAAAGCGGAGAGAGAGAGTTGGGTTATGTTATGACTCTTTATGGATGGGAGAAAGGCAACCGGTGCTGGTCTAGAAAACTTTATCAGCGCAGATGTTGTTTGCTGTTGCCATGATCCCTCCTTGTCTTGTGACGGTTGTGCTTCCCCACCGTGGAAGGCTGTATTTCTTTCCTTTCAATGCTTTTCTAGCAGGCTTTTTTGTTTGTAGAGGCCAGTCCTAGTGGTTCTGCCTTACCCTTCCTTGCTCATAGAAAGCAGGTAGAGGTATGCAATCAAAACATTACCTGAACAAATTGCAGGCTTTATCATGTGGCCTCTGTTTTGTCAGATGCTTTGGAGTATATATTTTTATATTATTTCTTAAACGTATTTTCCTTCTAGACGTGGTTTTATCTCAGGGCTCCTGTGAGGTTAGTGTTCCATTTGCCCTGTAGCGCTGATAATAGAAGCTGCATGCCCCATGGTAATAGAGCAAGACCTGTGCTTTTATATGGAACAGCTAGCTGGTTTGTTTTGATTTCTTGGGCCACAGTAATTATTAAACTAGTCTCACACTTAGAAAAATGATGGAATTTCACACATTATGTTTACAGATTGAAGGTTAATCTTTATACCTAGGTTTGTTACCATTTGTTAAGCCTCTTGTTTTCTTAACATGACTAATTTCTTTCTCGTTATTCAAAAGGCACACCAGATAATTGATTAGGAAATAGCTTTCTCCTACAGCCTATTTTATATCTTTGTTTAGTCATTCGCACCATCCAGAGGCTGCAAAAGCTTTGGTTCACGGACTTTTCTGCTGTCACCTTTTGTTCTGCTGGTGTTGCCTTGCCCTCAGGTGACGACAAAAACTGCAGAAATAGCTTTCTGCTCTGTGATGGGCCCACCGTTCATCCCATTCATGTGAAGAGATGTGCAAATCATATCATATGCTGCATTTCAGCATGAAAGCAAGCATCCCCTGTTTTTACCATTGCTTTTCCTCAAGTTATCTGTAATGAATTGGGTGGTTGGCTAGCGATACACTTTATTGATACTGAGCAGTCTTCCAGTGCTTGTTGGTGAGGTTCACTTCTTGACACATTATTTATTTTATTAGAAATGGCGTACTAAAGAGAATCATAGATATAAATCAACTCAGCTCCTTGGGGCTAAAGAATTATTTTCAGGCTGTCTGAAATCAGCATGTACATTTCATATTTTCCTGGGGTTTTCCAAAGTGACACTGTTGGAGCCCAAGTGGGAGTCTGTCCTGCTTGAGATATTGCCACCTGGAGATATGCCCTTTGGAAGGTATTACCTGGGCTGGGTACTCTGCACAATCTGAAACTCAGGCCCCTTTGATAAATCTCAAGATAGGCACCCCAAATTGCTGTCATTTCTCAAAGGGAAGTTCATATATATCTCTTTGGTGCCTGTATCTATATATTGACTTCACACACAAATATATAAATGTGTGTGTGTGTACGCATATGTATCGGCGGATGTAGGCACGCACGCACTTGCAGCTTTTAGGAGGCATCCCATTCATCCAGCACGGTTGCTGTGGCATATCTGCTTCTGACAGGTGGGTGTTTATACGTTGAGGCCAAGGAGCTTGGGAAGTACATTTAGCTCTGGCATCAGTCTGCTGGGTTGCCTTGGACCTGTCTTTCTCCCTCTGAGCTTTAGTTCCCCCATTTATAACTTCTTTTTTTTTTGTGCGCTGCTTGCGATCAGCTGTTGAAATGTGATTATATGAAACCCGGTAATTGTTGTCATAGAACTTATTTTCCCATTGTGTTTACGCATAGATGGTTAGTCAATAAATCAATCTGAAATTGATCATAAGTACTTACCTTTGGCTCATATTCCTGAGCACTGGAAAACAGCAAATAGTTCAAGAGTTGTCAGTATATTCTAGTAGGCAATTATTTGCTAGGACAAACTGCTGTCTGACCTGCACTGAGGCTGAATTTGCCATCAACTGTAGGATCCCTTTCACCAAACTTTAGGTATGTTAGTGTCAGTCTAGGCTTATTCTACTGCAGATGGAGAAAGACAAAACCCTGGGACTACACTTCTTCCCTCTTTTAGGAACAAAACATCCTCCATTATCTCTCTCCCTGGACTGCAGAGGAGGTTGTGTGCCTGGCTTACACTAGACTCCTATCTTTTAATGAACTGATGTAAGTGGCAGACATCCCATCCCTTCAGTCTTATGCAGTTAACTACAGCACAGTTTGGTGCCTGGCAGATTTAGAAACATTTTCTGAAGAAGGCAAAGCCCTCAAAGTAACCTTGGCTAGAAATTTTGATAGAACCTGAGTGTCATAAAAACGATGTTAGGTATCTCATTAAGCACTAAATGTAATTTAGGGTGATATAAGAATCTATATGAAACAAATATTGGACTGTATAAAGAAACATTAAAGGTTTGATGAAGTAGCATTGGTAGTTTGGGGAATGAGTCTTCTGATTTAATCTGTGGCTGAAGTACATTTCTCATCATAATTAAAGAGATGATCTGTTGTCACCAGTACTTACAGGAGCTTTCCTAGAAACAACTAAGGCCCCAAAAAAGTCTGAAGTGACCCGTTTAGAACCATTCTAGATTTTTTTTTTTTTTTAGTAATTTGTATAGATCAAAAATTCTGGAAAAATTAGGAATATCCATGTGAAGTTAATGTTTCTCTCTCCCCCTGCATCCTTCCCTCACATTTCCCAGCAGAATCCCAGCTCCCAGTGCAGGGGGAGAGGTGGCTTTTGCTTGGAAACTTGAAACTGAATTCTTATAGAATAATCTTCAAATTCACCCTTTGAGGAGGGGAAAAAAGCTGCACCTCGTTAGAGACCCTACACAGCATGCTGGTACAGCTGTCTCGACCACGGGAAAAGGCGTGACCTAAAACCACATATTAAGAGACACAGGATAATTTGGTCACAAGACACAAAACTGCAGCGAGTCCGCCTCATTCATTCCTCTTCTCACAGAGCTGCTTCTTTGCATTGTGTGTGCAGATGTACAGATGTCTCACAGTCCCAGATGGACACAGGAAGCTTTAGCAAGAACAGTCACACAGCTGTGTGATGTGTAAAGGTCTACTGTACATCAGCCAGCAGAACTGTAGGTTTGCAAAACAGATACCTCTGGAAGATTTGCGATGCCTGCCTGGACAATATCTGTTCTCTGGTCAGCATGTATAAGAAAGCAGAATCCCATCTTGGAAGAGAAGTAGGAAGGGAAATAAAAAAGGGAAATGGGAAACAGAAAAAGTAAAGTTTGAAAATAAACCTGAGAAGGGGTCTCACTGGGTTGAGGAACTTTGTGGCTAGCTAGGCACTGACTTCAATGGGTATAAGGCCATGCTTGAAGAATCACAAACCCATGAAGGTTGGAAGGGACCGCCAAAGGTCTCCAGTCTGACCTCCTGAATCAAGCAGATCCCATTGGATCTGGTTGCTCAGGGCCTTGCCTAGGCTGGGTTTGGATACCTTCAAGGATGGAGACTCCACAGCTTCTCTGGGTGCCTGTTCCAATGTCCAACCATCCCCATGGTAAAAAATATCTTCCTCATATTGAGTAGGAATTTATGTTGCAACTTGCTTTCCTTATTATATACCACAGTAAGATCCCCCCAGGTCTTCTCTTCCTAAGGGTGAATAAATGCAGTTCTCTCAGCCTCTCCTCATGTGTTCTGTGCTCCGGTCCCCTGACCATCTTGTTGGCCCTGCATTGGGTTGACTTCAGTGTGTCCTTGTCTGTCTTGTACTAGAAGCCCAAAACAGGACACGATCCTCTGGGTATGGTCTCACATACACAAGGAGAAGGCAAGAATCATTTGCTCCAGCCTGCTGGCTACACTCTTGCTAATGCAGCCCAGCATTTGGTTGATCAGGGATGCACTGCTGATACACTCATGTATCCATGTTAGTGTTGCGCATTGGGACCCTCAGGACTTCTTCTGCAAAGCCAGTTTGTATGTAGCAAGTTTTTGCCCAGCTTGTACTGCTGCATGGGCTTGTTCCATCCCAGACATGGAACTGTTCATATGACTTCATTGTACTCCCTGAGGTTTCATTTCTCCAGCCTCTCTAGGTCACTCCAAAGAGCAGCCTTGTCCAGCAGTGTATTGACTGTTCCTCCCAGCCTGGTGTCATCTGCAGACTTGCAGAGAGTGCAAAGGAACCATATGCCAAAGTTTTTCATTGAGATAGGTCATCTTCTCACTGAAAAGTCTTTACATCTGTAAGCAGGATGTGAGGAGTTGCAAGCACAAGCAGCTTCATATTATGAGCTTATAAATAACATTCTGGTGAGAAATAGCTCTCTCAAGGTCACTGCAGGTAGTCCTGTATGCAGGGTGAAGTTAGTAGCACTTTATCATGAGTCCATCATTGGATAGAGCAATGGAGGACAATTTCTTAAACCTCACTCTTTGGACTGTGTTTCAGGATGAGTCAGACTTAAGTATATAGACTGGGGGAGGGAGGGGAAACTGTATATCATACGTCTGGGACAGATCAGCCATGTGAGACGGTCTTTAACCGTTGAAGTAGATTTCACAATCTGAGTGTAGGAGAGGAGTTTGTTTTCCTTCAGCTGGTATCCTCTCCCTCAGATGATTTCCAGTCTGATGTCCCACCTGCGTGATTTGTGTAACGTGTCCAGGCTATTCATTTTAGAGTTATTGGCTTCATTTTTGCTACCTGTCGATTTTATGCACCGAGTTTTTAACCCTTGGGATGTTGCCAGAACTGCGAAGTTGTTCCCCTATTGTATGTTCATACTGACATTTCTTAGTATTTTCTGTCCCTTGATGGAAGGTTGTGGGAGCCCAGTAGCAACTCCCAAATCCCTAAAAAATGATTAGCAATTATTGTTCTGTAAGTGCTTAACAGGGAGATTAAGATAGGTCACCAGGTGTTTATGCAATAACACTCAGTAGCATGGAAATTCAGCTCTAGCTATTACATGGTGTAAAGAGGGTAAATGCCTGCCCTCAGAGAGATCAGCAATTATTTTGATGGTTGTATTATATCCCATTTTCTCTAGCAGGTTATGCAGTTCTATTATTTTTGAAATTTTCGTTACCTGATAGGGGTTTATCTGTGTTTATAGTAGCAGGATTGATCTGTAACCACAAGATCACTTTCTGTTAAAGGTATTTTTCTTGCACAATCAGTAAATTGCAAAGCTGCATTTTTAGTCTGCCCCTTTGTATCTAACATGGCATATTTGTATACAGCAACAATGGAAGGGGGCTACGCTTCACATTGCACGTTTGAAATAATTGACAGTGAAATAGCTTAGGAGCAGGAAGAAGCTCAGGACCTGTAGCGAATCGATGATTCACAGTGTCTTTTTTTTCTGTTTCAGGAGGTTGGAAGCATTATCGGAAAGGTCAGGAAATCACTTTCTCTCTTTATTTTCATGTCAAAATATTGTATATTCACTTCATCAGCCCAGGCTAACTTTTTTTCTATTTCTTTAACAGAAAGGTGAGACAGTTAAGAAGATGAGGGAGGAGGTAAGACAAGCCTTGATGTCTTTACTTGCCTTTCTTTCCAGCCCAGAGAACAGGGAAATTCAGCGTGTGCAGACCGATACTGCCATCAAGTGGGCAGTTAATTTAACATCACCATTCTTAGCAAGTGGTGGTGTGTAAGTGTGCTGGCCTAAATTAAACATTGTTGTTAATGTAACCTCCTTATCGCCACAGCAGTCTGGAGTCTTTCATTCCCATAGCAGTATGCCTGCTGCTTCTTATCTCAGGAACAGCTTAGCCAGCCTGATTCTGTGCATCAAAACCACTGTATCTTTCTTTACATCGGCCCTGCATGCGGCTTGGCCTCCTGGTAGAGAGGTTCCAAAATCTGAAACCAAGCATGAGACTGATGCTACATAAAGTTTGAGGGTAGGTAAAAACTTCAGCAGAGCTGGAGCCAGACTTGCATATGCCAAAGTATCCCTCTGCCACGCCTTGGCAAAGCCTTAACTTTCCGTCATTTTGCATCTATGAGTAGGTTGTGGACAAGGTAGATCTGCACACCGCAGGTCTTTGAAAAGGTTGTAAACCTTTGTAAACACAAAAAGGCTAACTAAAACATGGCACTGCATAAACCTCAGTCTCCCCGGTGTCTTTCCCTGCCGCACAGCAAGCTGCACTGTCTTCAGAGGATCGTGCCCAGGTGGAGGTTACAGACCCACACCTGTCCTGCAAGGCAGCACATCTTACCTGGAGATCCATGTAATTTTCCTTCTTTGAAGCAAGTACTAAAAGCATAACCCAAAAGACAAATCCTACTGGTTAAAACTTTAGGAGTGCAAAGTGTATAGAGGATGCCTCAAGAAAAGCCAATTTGGTTCTGGTAAATCTGCAGTACGTTACTATGTCAACACTTAGTTGTTTTATGCACTGACAGAAGGTCTATGGCAGGGATATCTCAAAGTATTTGTAGTAAAGAAAATTGCTGAGATACATCTTTAAATATACACAACAGGGAGTTCATCGTCAGACTGACTGAGTTCAGAGCTCCTTTTTTGATGATAAGAGCTTTCACTCACGTTTTCACACATAAGTAGGTTTGCTAAGACTTAAAAAAAAATACTAGAAAAAGAAGGTTTCCAATATACTAAGTAATCCTGCCAGTTGATTAAACACATTGCAGTTTAATTATTAATTGTGATCACAGGCAGACATCTTTGGATACAAATTGCACGTACAAAAGGGAAGCCATCACTGCAGAGTGCTCCTGACTTCTGAGTTAAACACCTTAGAGAAGAGTTATGATCCCTGGGTAGTTTTTCAAGATAAATAACAAATGTTCTTCTTCCACTCCTGAAAACCTACCGTCATGTACACGTCACAAGAGGCTTTATTGGGTTGTTTGGTTTTTTTAACAAATTATATGCATCTTTATATCAGCACAGGACTAAGAGGCTATGTCTCCCTGTGATGATAACTCTTCAGTACTTCTTTAAAAGCAAAACACAACTTTATTTTAACTTTCCTGACAGATGTGGCAAGTTGCATGCCATCTTTATGGAATGAAATGCAACTCTGTCTTGCTCTATCAGAGCAAGAATGTCGGAGACAACTTCGGGCCTAAAGAAAAGTACAAAAACCTCGGTTCTGTGCCCTGCCATTGTTAACTTCCTACACAAATATGGAAGCCGCCACATAACATTTTAATTGCTGTAGCTCTGCTTTGACTGGCCGTCTATCGGAGGAGTAACATCTGTGAATTTTGGCTGCCACCGGTTCACGGTGGAGCAATCTTTCAGGCAAGCTCCTATGGCTGCGGTTTCAAAGGAAGAGCCGTGCTTTGCGCGAAGGCGGCCGTGGGACGGGCAGGCCTGCCTGCCGCCGGCAGCTCTGCCCGCCGTGGCACCTGCCGCGCTCCCTGCCAGGCTGAGTCCCGCGGCCCCGGGTTCGCCTGTGCCGGCAGCAGCCGGACGTTGCCACCGGCATGAACGAGCCCCGGGCCCTGATCTCCTTCCTGATCCCGTGCTGGTGTTTGATGAGGGCGAGTCCCACTCAGGTTGTCACGAAAAGTGTCTGCTGCCCTTGCTTACCTATGAGCGCTGAGTATGTCTGCCAGCCGAGTCCGCGGCAGCAAGATTTTCCTATATCAGGAGTGTTGGGGTTTTTTTTTTATCGTGTTTGGTTGCTGCCATACGGGGAAATAAGATATCTTGCTGTTGAGCAGCAGTATGCACGTGAATGAGGGCTCAGACACACAGCACACCGGCTGATTCGTGGTAACCCTGCAGGCAAAGGGCCAAATTAACCCGGATTATCTCACATTTGCTGCAGGCCCAGATCTGGAGACGGTCAGTGCCTGCGGATGAGTTGAGGCGCCAGGGACTTGTTAGACTGCACTAACACATTTCCATGCCTGAAACCTCAGGGAAAGCATAGGGTGGGTCTTACCTGAACTGGCTTTGATAATTATCTACACCAAGATCCTCTTAAACATATTTACATCTAGCTTAGGGGTTTTCCCTGCACTGCCACAGTGGCATAAAGGGGACTAAGTGTACCTGAGAGCCATGCTGGCTTGCCTCCAAGACTTACGGTTTCCTAACTTCTTCCAACAGGCTCCTTGCCTTAAGGAGATAACACCATTACTGCTGCCTGTCCTACCGCTACTCCGTTAAAGGGTTGTTCAGTGCATATCAATTGACTTCCTTCACGTGAGACACAGCTAGAAGGAACCTCCTCCGCAGTGCAAAGCAATGCCCCAGCTAGACAGATCGAGCCCTGCCTTTGGGTCTCCAAACCAGAGAGGTGCATCTTTCCCGGGAGATGTTGGTGCTCCCTGGAGAAAACAACCTCGTGTGAAATTCTGCAGCTCAGGTCCTACTTAAGGTTAACCCTGCAAGAGGGAAAGGAAAAGACTTGATTATGCAATTATTTGCAGCTTTGAGTTACAGAGGTGCTATTTGCATACTGTGATGAAGGCTGTATAAGTATTTAGCCAGAGACAATCCGGCTTCCCGCAGTTAGATGAATTTTTGGAGTGTGATCAGTTTATGCTGAAATTATGTGATGTTGGGGCTGCAGTTGTAGGGGAGTGAATTAGATGCCTCAGGATATGCATTCCCAAACTATATCCCTAATCCTACTTAGTTTGCCCCCTGGGAAGTATAAATTTGTAAAATATTTGTTCTTTTTGACAGAGTGGTGCTCGAATCAATATTTCAGAAGGCTCCTGTCCAGAGAGAATCGTGACAATAACAGGCCCAACAGATGCAATTTTTAAAGCTTTTTCTATGATTGCACTAAAATTTGAAGAGGTAAGCACATAAAATACGTTTTTTTTCTCTCTTCAAGTTGAAATACAAACATTGTTTCAATTTTCTCATGTTTGCTTTAATGTTAAATATGATTTGTTTAATGTTCTATTTAATAGCAATGAAAGTGGTTGTATTTTTATAAATGCTTTTGGCAGTAATGCTGAGGAAAAATAATGGGTCAATTTACAAGCTGTTTGATCATTTCTTTTGCTTTTTGGAGGCTTCAGGGAAAAGAAATTGCTTCTAGTAATGTGCACTAATGGTAGGAAAAATGTCTTGGAAAATTTCTGGTCCCATTGTGGGTTTGATTTGAAAAGAATAATTGCCTAACTTTTAGCTCTGTTTTTATATGATTCCATTTGGTATTGATTTAAATTTTATATATGTCAAAATGAATATATAATTCGTTCAACTAGAAAATTTTTATTTTAAAAACAAACTATCTGATTACCAATTACCATATTTGGTGGTATTTTAAAAGCTTGGCTTTTAAAATTAATTAAAAAAAAGGCACTAAGAGTAAGTGAGGCAAGAGAGTGCTCAATTTACTGTAGAATTACCGTTCTGTGCAGATATGTACCTAAAGTGCTGGGATCTCCTCAAGTTTCATGGACCAACTACAATTAGATATGGTCACCACTTAATGGGAAACCTCACAGAAAAGGCAGCAGGCTACAGAACATGAACCCTGCTCACTCAGGAGAGGATTTAACTCCCTTGGCTTTTGAAAATCAGACATCCAGTCCAGGAGTCTCTCCTGTCCTCTGTGGAGGCACAGAGGCCCCTGTGGAAGGCAATTTACCTTCTGCTAAAGGAAGAGCCTGCAGATAGGTGGACTGAATCGCCTGCAGCAGGAGAAAGGGGCTGTGTCTGTCCATCAGTGATTAAACTAGAGGGATTTGAATCCCTTTCTTAAGAGTACTTATTTCTCCAAGTCTGTGAGGTTAGTCTCCACAACTCCCCATAGCACTGGGAGATGCTAGCATTGATGGGAAATGTCAGCGTGTGCCTTTGTTTACCCAAGGTGACTCTTCACGTTTAGACTAACAGGACTAGAAGAAAGCTTGTGGGTCATCGGATGCAGTTGTCCTCTAGCATAAGCAGTATGTCTGGCAATCTTCTTCACAGCATTATCAAAAACTAGTTAGATTTTTTTTTTTTCCAGTTCCTGATGTTGGGTTCACAACCTCAGTTCTCTGATAATTAGACACCTTCTTTTCACTCCTCACCTAAATTTATTCACAAGCAGTTTATGCAGCTTTGTTCCTGTGCCAGCAATGGCCATTAGTTTAAACAACTCGTGCCTTTCCATCTCTGAGGATTCCCCTCTTAGACATATTTTTAGAAACCAGTTTCATCCCCTCCTTGCTTTTGCCAGAGTAAGTGAACCAAGCTCAGTCTTTCAGAGGATGTATTCCCCACCCCTCTCGAGACTCTAGTAGTCCCTTTCTACCTTTTCCCAGTTACAATTTGTATTAAATGTGTGTGTTAATTGTGGACAGGTTGCAAATTAAGTTCCACAAGGGTTTGATTTAATGGTACTAAAAGTCCCCTGTCCTGGCTATCACACTAATATATCTCTACCACTCACCTCCTGCTAGTGTAATGTTCTGCACTGTGCTGTGCCTGGCAGGTATCCCCAGCTCCCACTCAGGTGTTTTCAGTGGGAACCTCTTTGGTCTCTGCAGACATTCTTGTCAGCCCCCAGACAAATGACCCTTTTTTTTTGTACTGCAAATGTTAATCCCATTTATGTTTCTCCAATCCTTCATGGGGTTTCAGATCCTCCTGTGTGATATTCCAATCTTTCAATATGTTGATAAAGTACCCTGGTTTTGTGGCATGGTATATCTTATAAGAACGCTATTTTTTTTTTCCTTACCAGTTATTAATGAGATAATAATTGTTTCAAGTTAAATCCTGCAGAACCACATAAGTAACTATCTCCAGCCCAATTTTAAAACCACTTGTTGTCATCTCCTTCTCAGCTTTATCTCCTACCCATCTTGTACCAATCCTTGTTTCTTCTAGCTTAACAGGCAGCTTCGTGTACGGTACCATACCCTCCAATCCACGGAGACCTGGAGAGAGCAGTCTCTCTCCTCTCTACATGAAAAACAAGCTCTGCTTAAGGCCTTACCCTGAAAAATGCTGAGGGAATCATTAACAGAGATAATCCCTGCCAGTTCCCACCAAAACAAGTACCTAGTGGAAATAATGCTGCATTTCTCATAAAAACATCGAACCACTGCACAGCATCAGATCCCCACCACACCACCCAACTCCATGTTGTCTTTGAAAGTGCTGGAGCTAGCAAAAGGCAAAGAAATCTGAAATTCGGGCATCTGACTGGATTTTATGCATATTTACCCTTGTAGATTTTAGAGGGTAGTCTGGACTCTTTATCTGGATATTAGCAAAGGGGTATTGGCATTCCCTGCAGATAAGGTGTTGCAGTTATATTCTGAAATATCTGTATTTAGTTTTAACATAATTTGCTTCTGGTATATTTAAAAGAACAGTGGTAAAGAAAAATGTCTCATATAATCAGTTAGGTTTCCTATAATTACTCCTGTCAATAAAATGAGTTAACTATAACACTTTGGAGGCAAAATAAAGTACTGTTTCAGAATTACAAACGAGCTAGCTACCAAATGTTATTTTTCACGTATATCTTTTTGTTGGAGATTTCTTCAGCCATGTAAAAAATTGAAAATCCCAGAGCAGACAGTGCCTGGCCCAGCTCTGGTTATCGCAGCTACCTTCAAACAGAACAAAAGAGAGGCATGTGTGAGACTGATGTTTTGAGGAATTTTTTGGTATTTGTTACGTATGCCCACATGAAGCATTTTGACATGAAGCCCTTGAACCCTGAATTTCAATCCTACAGCTATATAGCTGGGGATAAGCAGGTCTAAGAAGACATGGGAGCCCTGGAATGCTTTTCTAATGTTAGCAAAAATCTCAAAATGTGTCAGATAGATAGAAAAATAGATAGATAGATAGCAGCCTGATGATTAATTTACAAGCTAGGTAGATAATTACATAAACAACTAAAGTATTCACTGCAGAAGAAAAAGAGAGTTGTTAAAAATGGCACTAACCCAGGGAGACCACTGGAGTTGCAAGAGAGGTCATTTTAGAGCAGTGATTTCCAGATTGCAGATTGAGTTCACTGGTGAGTGGGGCTGCTCTGGTTTGGGGTATAAATATGCATAATCCACTGGAAGCACATGGTAGTTAAGTGCTGGAAAAACACAGCAGGCAGAGCTCAGTGGTCAGACCTTCTCCAAATAAAGAAGAAAAAGTTTAGTGGAATCTTTGTTCATTTGCAAACATTTATGAAGAAATTGTTCAGTTCTAGGAATAAGGAGGAGAGAAAGGCAAGGTGATAAAAGCAATTGAGGTGATGCCTTTTTGACAAACACTAACTCCTGCTGGTACAACTAAGGTAAATCCTGTGGTGGTCATTACCAAGTGAGGAGCCACCTCACAGACTTGTACTTGCTGTGGAAATTGGCAGGTTTAACATTTCATTTAGAAACCAGTAAAGAAGAATTTTCCTGTTTTTCCCCGGAGGTTTGGTAGATTTCTGAGCTGCCAGGTTTGCTTGCCTTGGGAAGCCTTAGACACTGCGACTCTGGGATGCCAGGAGCTAGGGATACTGCAAGGTTTCAACACTGGGGGCTGGCTCTCCCACCACTTCCAGGCTCCCAGTTAGCCCGTCCTGGCTGAGGAGCAGCCCAGGCAAGCGGGCAGAAAGCCATGCAAGGTCCGGCTCTAGTGTCTGCCAGAGCCCTAAGGAAATGGATGCAGTGCCACAGAAAGTTAGAGGTTAAAGAAATAGGAATCTCCCAGTTTGAGAGACGACTGTTCTGTGAGAAAGTCTCCAGCCAGCCCTACTTGGGAGCCTGCAGTTCTGGAGGGGATTTTTTTCTACTTATTTCTCTTTTGTTGTGTTTTTAAGCTGAACTCTTTTATGCACTCCATGCTGCTGAGCCTGCATGTTTACATTTTGCTCTTTTTAAATGATGAGGAGAATAGCAGTGTCCAGTTTTTGTGAAGTGCTTTTGAAGGCAGTAAGTGCAGTGAAGGCTTTGAGGCCAGGCCACATATGATATGGAAGTGGGAAACATTATCAGGATCGTGCTGGGTGGCTGTAGAGGGTTATTTACCCACACCTGGATGATCGTGTGCCTCCACCTGACACAAACGTGATATAGTGAGATGGCATCTTCCAGCTGAAAAATTGGCATGACTTGCTCTTTATTTCATATACACGGGTGCTGCAAAATTCCGTTATCCCTCTCGCTTTATGTGGATTGCAATTTCTCACTGACACAGGCACTAAACAAAATGTGAGTTACTGGCTGGCAGAGGAATGATTTGATAGCTGTCTTGTGCAGCAATGCCTCATTCCGTTCAAGTTTTTTTTTCTTCTCTTTTAAGCTAAGCAAGGTCACACTGAGCCATTTCTCGGATGGAAAAATGCTGCCATCACAAATGCAGAGGTACTGCAGGAATCAGCGCTGGTGCCACTGGGCTCCCGCACTGGTTCAACAAGGCATGCAGAGTTGTTTAAAGTACTTTTTTTTTTTTTAATTTGGGGTCCTGATCATAGGCACTTCTTTTTGTTTTTTTTTAACCAGTGGCAGCCTTGATAAGCAAGAATGTAGGGAAATACATCAGTTCTGTCTGCTGGAACCCTTGTTGTGTCACAAATAAGTTAAATGAATATGAAATGCATGTTTTCTCTTGCTCCTGTCCTAATCTTTTGGGTAGCATTTCTGTGAAGGGTGTAAGTAAGAGCTGTGCCATGCCACCTCACAGATGGATGAGATGGTCTTTTCAGCTCGTGGCTAGTGTAAGCAAACCACATCGAGATTCTCATGAGTTGTTGGACAGGTGCTATGCAGCTTGTGGCTTTTTTTTGTGATCTTAAGTGCTCTCAACAGCATCCCATCAATCAGTGGGAAGATAAGCTTTATCTTTTCCTCTGTGATGAAGACATTAGAGGGATTGTTTTGTCTTGCCTAGAATATTTTCAACTAGCAAAATATATTTAAAACGATGTAAACCTTGCGACAAGTAGTATATTGAAATGCTTATGAAAACCTGCAGTGTAGTCTCATTGGATAATGAGATACACAGATACAGGTTACATTACCTGGATACAGCTAATTGCTGTTCCGCTGAGCTATTTGTACTCTGGTTACATAGCTGTGATGGAAAAGATTTTAGAAATTACGTAACACTACAAATACTCATGGATCTGCTACAAAAGAGAAATTATATCTGGGGGCAGTAAAATATTTATCAAAATAATCTGATTTTCTCTGCTTCAGACTATTCACAGATTATCTGTCATTCCCTTTTTTAACCTTTTTTCTTCGTATCAAACCTGACAAGGAATTGCGTGAAATGTAAAGACATATTGTTTAGGTAGAAGTGTTCTAATTGAGATAGTGGAAAAGAGACCAAATCAGGATTTGGGGGCCTGTGAATTCAAAAGCCTCTTTGTCTTTTCCATCTGCTTCGGCTGGTATAATGACAGATACCGCCGCCTCCTCCTCCTCCTAATCTTGCCTCAGAGACTGTCCTCTGGTCCCGCAGTGCGGACCTGCAAGGCCGGGCAGCAAAAGGAAGGGTTCCCCTGGCACAAGCTGCTTGTGCGGTTCGTGCTTACGGCGTACCACTGGCAGAGCCAGAACAACAGAAACCTGCAACAGAAACAACCCACGACAGGTTGCACGTTTCCCAGGTCTCCACGAACAGCTCGGGCATTTGCTCTGAGCCCTTCAGTGCTTACCAGGAATGACAAATCCTCCACTAATTCTTACTGACGTTGTGATTACAGGACATAAACGCTTCAATGACAAACAGCACGGTGACAAGCAAACCGCCTGTAACGCTGCGGCTCGTCGTCCCGGCAAGTCAGTGTGGATCCCTTATAGGAAAAGGAGGTTCCAAAATCAAAGAAATCAGGGAGGTAAGTCTTGGGATGTCTGCCGGGAACACTGGCTGGCTCGGCATCCTACCGCAGCATGCCCTGCCACCATCGGCCGCTGCACTTTGCTCATCACACGAACGTGAGCATGTGCTGAGTGAAAAGCCTGGAAAAGCCTTGCTCTGGGGGAAGCAGGGGTCCAGCACAGCGGTACCCTTCTACCTTCCTTGAAGCTAAAGACCATGTGTGAAATAAAGAAACAGCTTTACAACATATTAGTCTCTGATGCACAATTTAGCAAAGCAACAGTTTAGCGACAGAAATGGCTCATCCAGTTTCTCTTCAGGCACAGCCCCTCCCCAGCAATACTCAGGTGATCCCAAGTGGCAGACATTTCCAAATTAGCTGCCACCCTTGCAGCCAGAGAAAGGCCCAAGGAGCACTGGGGAGTCCAGGTTAGTAGTTCAAATGCTTGATCTACTTTTTAAAAAAAATTTATTTTCATACTTCTTTGCTGTTTCTCCCTTATCTCACTGTGACACAGGTGACCTGATTTCATGTAATCCAAACCCTTACTGACTTTTTTTAATCCAGACTTTATCTAAAGATATTTATTCAATGGGCTGTGCTAGCCCCCACTTTTTCCTTTAACCAGAAAATGCAAAAATTATCATACGGTGCCAGTTTTAATTCCTCCATGCATGAGTGTAACAACATAGCACATGCCAAGCCAAGAATCCAATGTTTGTAATCAGTCAAACAAGAAAATTAGGTACGTGTTTAGTTACGTAGAAAAAATCTGAATAGGACATTTCAGAAAAATAGATTTTTACTCTGGAGAAAGTGAGAACACTTCTTCTAAATTTGTATTCGTTCCAACACGGAATGAGGTTTTGAATATCAAGATAACATGCTGATAATTTTTTTTCATTTGACTGTGTCAAAACAGAGCTTTTGACAGGCTTTACCAAAGCGAAACTTCCTTTTTTTGTCTAAAATGTAGATCCGAGACAGTAGGTTTCAGTGAGCTTTTACGTTTCATTTCAAATGTGAAAAAAAGTTAATGGATATTTTTCTATCAAAGAAAATTTGATCCAATGTCAAAAAGGAGTGAAAAATTCTTTGATCAAAATTTTATATCCAGCATTTGCTATGTAATGTTAGTTTATGGTAGCCTTGGAAGGAAAGGTGACGATAGAGGACAGTTAAGGGTGTCATCCTGTTGACTTTCAAGTTCTTCCAAATTATTTCATTTTGATTCCAATTTGATTGTCCCAGGAGTTTTCTTAACTAAGTCTCTGAAGACTTATCTTCACCTTTCAGGATTTGGCCGCTACTGAAAGGGTCTTTTCTCTCTTTGCATGCAGGGAAGTAATGTACCAGCATGTACCACTTCCATTAGCTGACAGAGCTGCCAAAAGCTGTTTCAGAGGTTTTTTTGCCAAGCAAAGAACATGTTATAACCCCATGTGCCTCTTGCTTTGTAAACTGTGTTCATGAAAACATGCGTAGGTTGTCTGCTGTAAACTCGCAGAAAAACAGTTCAGAGCCCTGCCATTTGATGGGGTCTCTCTGCTTACTGAGACCTGCAAATAAAAGGCAATTACAAATCAGTTTTTTTTTTTCTTGGAATGCTGTTACTTTATTTTTCATCAAAGATTCCGGGAGCTATGTCTCTCAGGAGCCGTTATTGTCAAACCAGCTTTTGAAATGTGAGAGAAAGGAGTCACTTGATGACTCCTGAGGGGAAGAAAACATTATTTCTGTGCAGATGTTAGGGTCATAGGAAAGCCTCTCTCTTTTTTTCTCTAATCCCCAAAAAACTTTGTCAGAGAACTTCGTATAGATGGGAGAAGATACTTGTGTGTTGAAGTGCATTTCCTGGGTGGAAGGAAGGTGTTCAGTTTGCCTTACGCACGGGACATTTCTGGCTCAAATTCTGCATGGCCACCGAACTGTTGGTGTTTGCAGTAGTTAGTGTCTGGGTGAGTCAGAAAGCTGCACGCTCTCGCCCTGGCAGGCAGCCGGTGAAGCCAGGAAAAAGCTGGGGAATGCAGAGCTACTGTCAGAGCACACAGTCGGAGGTGACCTCAGCCGCAAGACGTGATTTCTCCTGGTCCTCCAGATCTCTTAGGTGTCCAGGAGAACTGTCAGGCAGCAGGAATCCAGCTGATTTCTTAGTTGTGTTAAAATCGGAGCAGGCGTGAGTGTGAACCCTGTGCCGGTGAATGTTTAGCTCTAGGTTTTACAGCTATCGATACTTTGGATTTTATTTTAAATATCCGTAACCTCATCTAGAACACTGAGTGAGTGCTTTTAGGACATGGGTTTTTAAAGGTGAGATTGGTCTTTTGGTCTGTGTAATTAAATGACTGAAGTGATTATCCTGGTGAGCATAGTTTCAGAAGCAATTACCTACTAGTCTAGTACAAGGAAGTAAAAGGATACTGTTTGGCCAAATAGGTGTTTTGATAAGGCTAATGCAGCAAGAAGTCACACTGCACATTTTCTTAAGCGTAAGGGTAATGGACGATATATTACTCATTTTTTCGTTGCTGACATATGACCAAAGTCAAAGAATAAACAAGATTGGCACTGGAAGCAAATGCATAAATGACTGCAGTATTTGGCAGAATATTTTGTGCTAGATGTACAGATACCCAGAACTGTATGTTAAACAGTAAAGACAAACAAACAAACAAAAAAGGAGCATCCAGCTCAAGATGTGGTCTAATTTCATCATCACACAACACACTAAGTGGCAATTGCACAAGGGATGGTCTTTTGTGTTCAGTCATGTACCCAGGAACAACGCGTAGGGTTGCAGTACTATTTTCAAGATAAGATTACAAAAAAAAAGAAAAGAAAAGCATGACTGATTGATCAAATTATGGCAAAATTCCAAAGCCTATTATAGAGCAAGGAATTGATATTCTGGCCTTAAACAGCACTAGTGAACAGAAGATGCAATCAGTAATTTAATCAGTCTTTGGAAAGAAGAATAACATGTGTTGTATGTAACCAGCAAGAAAACAAATTAAGTCCTTGCTGACTGACACAAAGTCAATGGTTACTGAAAATACTTTTTTTAAAAAGCCCAAAATATTGCATTGCAATAACAGTCAGGAATAGATTTTGTTTGTAATATGTGGAAGTGCTAACTCAGTATGAAATGCCTGGGTTTTTCTCTATTGACTGAAAAGGTCTTCCAGGATGTTTGTGAAATAATGCCAGGGATTGTTTTGGCCTCATGTATTTTTTATTCTTTTCTTTCTTTGTTTTTTTTTTTTGGTTAACTGAGATACATTAGTGCCAAGATCAAATTTAAAAAAAAAAAGAAAAGAAAACTGGCTCATTACCTCCTTGGGTTCATTAATGAGCTAAAAGTTGATGATGTGCGTATATTTAATCAACACTAATTATAATTTAGAATTGCTTCTGTACCATCCTGAGATATTCCAGAGCACAAGGCAGCCCCAAATTTCATCCAGAGACACAAGTCAGCCACCAGAGGCTTAAAGAGCCATTTATCCGCAACTCATTTGATTAGCAGACCTTCTTCAGTTACCAGCATTTTTTTTATTTCTTTTTTTTTTATTATTGAAAAGTACCTCATTTCACCTTTTTCTTTTTTTAGTCAGCATTGCAACTGTCTGTCTTTGAGAGGGTTAAAAGACTTGTCCTGAAATTCCGGTCACCGTTTGATTCATTAACAGCTACTGAGGTCTAATCTTCCTAGGATGGGAGTGTTTGCAAATTGGCTTGAACAGGCAACTCCACGTCCTGCCAGGCCCCAATTACCCTGTCTGGGCAGGAGTTTACACACGCGCTCTACCATGTGTCTGGCAAAGAAAAGACAAAAAGTTTAGAGGTGCGTCCCCTCCATCACATCAGTGAATCACTGACTTTGGAGAGGTGCCGTTGCCTGCCCGATGGTGACGCTCTCTTTGCTTTCTCTCTGCTCAAGTCCACAGGAGCCCAGGTGCAGGTAGCGGGGGACATGTTGCCAAACTCGACGGAGCGTGCAGTGACTATATCGGGCACTCCCGACGCCATTATCCAGTGCGTGAAACAAATATGCGTGGTTATGCTGGAGGTAAGTGAGTGCTTGGCATATCAGCTGTCACTCGGGAGATGCTCAAACACATTATTAATTTTCAATAACCCTGGGTTCCCCAGGGTGCTGCCTGCCCTTCCCGTGCCAGGGATTTCAAGGGGACTCTGTTAGACTGTGCCCTTCCTGGTGTTCGAGAGCCTCTTGCAGCAGGGTTTAGCAATCAAAGACCAGGGCTGTCATGACACTGTCAAACAACAAACCAGGTCCAGCATAGAGCTGCAATCCGTTCTGAGAGAAAAGCATTTTATTCTGATGCAGAATAGGGCAGAAAACATCTACGTCTTGTTTTAAATAGAAATAATTCTGACTAGTGTATTTTAGATTTACCAGGACTTTTTGCTTCCTTAGGATCAGGTCATCGCATAAAGCCAGAATGTTTCATTTTGACTGCAGTTTTTTAGCTCTTAGATTAAATGATAAAAAATTAATTGATATAAAAATCTGGACATTTTAACCCTTGCTGAAAACGCCCATAATTTCGTGCAAGTACATTTCTCAACTGGTTAAGTTGAATAGAAGTTTGAAAAAAAAAATTCAGCAAATCAAAATTAAATATTTTGACCTAGTAACCATAATTTTTGACAAGGAACATGAAATATCTCTGCTTTTATCACATTTTCTGCTGGAAAACTTTCTGTGTTTTTTTGGTTTGGTTTGGTTTTTTACCTAAGTCTAGTCAAGGGCTGTCTCATGGTGATCTCTGACACCCTACTGTTCTGTTATTCTTTAAAAAGGGGAGAAACACTGGAGTGTTTGAGACAGCGCTACGGTTACTGGCTGTTCAGAAGTACGCAATGCATCAAAATGTCATATAGCCTAATGCAAATAAAAGCATAAAAATAATAAATCCCCAGTGTTTTACTGGGGAAAAGTGACTCTTGCTTCAGTTTTTGCTGGATTACCATGAGGAAGGAATTTCTTTATAAAAATGCAAGAGAACAGAAAGATAATATTAAAAAATGATCTTAGTTTGTTAGAGATGGAGTACATGACGGCAATAGTTGTCAGCTTTGTGAACACAGGGTGTAGTTTATTGTCCAAGTGACATTTGTGGAATAAATAGTTATTTGCTAAAGAAGGTGAGAGAAACCATTTCTCAAAATCAGAGAGACAGAGTCCTACCTTTCCACAGGTAGAGCCACCTTTTAAATAACCAGTTTTGACATAATAACTACTTAATTTTAATGTTAGGCAAATCGCAAGCAGCACAGGAAGACACTGGCTTAACTACAGTTTGCTGCTTCAAACACTTACAAAAATGAACATGTTCTAATTTGCAGCATATATTTAATTTGGCCACAAACACTTTCATTGACATGAAATAGCTAATTATATGATATTAGTAAATGGAAGTGATATTGTTGTTACCTCCTTTAGTTGTAGTTAATGCACTGAAATCAGGGCACCGTGCTGCTAGGTGTTGCACAGACAGCTTGAAGTCTTTTTTACAGACACATTCTCCTGCTTTATTTATGAGGAGAAAGTTAGCCTCAGTCAGGGGTTTTCCCTTTGGGTCCTTGCCTTGGGCTATAGGGAATAAACTCTCTTTTCATGCATTATGAAGGCCGTGGTTATCCTCCTGCTGAGGCCAGGAGGATTTTTCTCCAAACTTCCAGCTCAGTCAGACAAAAGGCAGATCAGGATGGTAATTCGCAGTTGAACAGCTGACTTAATTGAGTTGGTAAAACGAGAAACCGTGATGTGTAGCAGTGTAGGAAAGATCGATAAGCAGATGTATTCTGTGTTAACAAAGTGAAAGTGCAGGCCGGACTCTTCCAAATCGTTGACAAATTTCAAAATTGTGCCCATGTCTCCTGAAATACCTTGACATGCTTAATGAAGCTTCATAGCTTCATCTGACAATGGCAGTAATGAATTCACAAGTGCCAGCACTGCCTGTTTTGGCTGTGCAGTCAGGAACTTGTCTCTTCCCTTCGAAGCCCGGACAACTGGCCTCCGGCTTGCTTTTGGGCTGATGGGGTGGAGGGCAGGGTGGGGTGGGCTTGGCTGGGTTAGCTGCATGCCTTGTTGTTTGAGGTGACCAAGATAAGGAGTGATTTTTTAATACAAGCTCTGCTTCATTCTGCATTTTGATCGCTTTGTGTTTTTGTCTGCAGTCCCCACCCAAAGGTGCCACCATCCCCTACCGTCCCAAACCTGCCTCTGCACCTATCATTTTTGCAGGTGGCCAGGTAAGAGCAGACACCATTTTGGCTTCAGCTGGAAACCACACCGTCTTGGCCCAACCTCAGCCAGCGCCTGTTAGTTTTCAACTTTTACTCTTTTTTGCCTGGTATAGTATTGATGTGCTTTGTCTACTCTGTGTGCTTACAGTTTGCAGGAAAGGAGAACACTGCATCGCAAACTTGACGCAAAATTGTGCTGACTGGTATTTTACCAAGATTTAAAATTAAATTCTGTAAGTAGGAAAAGTTTGCCCTTCTGTGAATTGAGCGGTGTCCAAATCAGATGCTCCGAGTGGGGTAAAACTGCGTATTGTAGGGGTTGTTTTTTTCAGTCTTAACTTGCAGCTCCACTAGCAGTATAAGCAGTTTTGACAATTTTCAAAGATGATCAAACAGCAGGATGTCTCTGCTCATGAAAGGCATAATTTTTCTCTCATAATTTTCATATTTGTTAGGACCAAATAGTGTGTTTTGCAGTAAAAATTTACACACACGTAATTTCTGCTGCTTATAGTCCCTCAGGACCAAGTAGCAATGGGGTTCTGAGGTTACAGGAACTACATACATGCAAGTGTAGACCTTCCCAACCATGCCGTGCAACAGCCTGATTGATAACACAACAACAGCGTTCCTGTTTCTTTTTTATGTAGTGAAGTTTTGACGATTCCCTGTTCATCTTCAGCTATATCAGTCAGGGTTCTCATCTGCCTTTAAAACCCCGTGTGCAACGTGACTTTTCCTTGTCTTTTGATAATGCTCTGAAATGGGTCTGCAACGTGCTGCTGAGACATGGTGGGAATTTGCTCTGCCCCATCCGTTGCAGGGGGAATGCGGTTTTAGTAACTGATGAGCCAGCAATGAACGCAGCTGACGTACCCTAAAAACACCATAGGAGGCTCACAAGGGGAGCCATATAGCCAACAGGCTAAGAGCAGCACTGCCCAGGTATGTGCAATGGTGGAGGAGTGAGATGCTGCAAGCCCAGCTCAACTCAAGGGGAAATTGATCTCCTAATTCTGGGTAGAGGAAGGCAGCCATCTCTATACTCACAATTCACGTATGTGAAGCCTCTCTGGCAGTAAGGTACCCACACCCAGCCAAATCTTTTCCCCAAGATGACATCAAGGCCTCTTTTTAAGTAGTTACCCAGTGGGAAGGGCCACTCACCTGCATGGTGGAACATCTGCAGGCAAGTCCCACTGTCCCATTAGCCCAACCCAGGTCATCACCCTGGGTGTGGAGTGTGGGATGTAAGACCATGTCTCACCCCAATAGGCAATTCCGAAGTCATATGAGAAGCCGAACATGGGGTTCCTGGTGGGGCAGAGGGCACAAAGTGCTGCTGGTATTGTTGGTGGTATGACAACCCACGCCACCACAATCTGCCAGTTTATAAGGAAGCTCCTGCACATCTCAAACATATGCCAAAGCACCTTTGCTTCTGACAGGCCCTTGTAATGAACTTCCTCTGAATTTTTGTCTCAGTGTTTTACCTTCTACTCTGTAATGATACGTTATGATGTATATCCAGATTTTCATAATCTGGATGTAGCAGCTTTCAATTCCTGGTGTTCAAGCCTACCACTCTTAGTTGTCTTCAAAATAAGCAATCTGCTTCCTTAGTAACCAATGTCAAATTGAAATTTAAAATAATTTGCCAGAAATTGGTCTATGACTGAAAGTTCAGAATAATTTACTCCATATATTTAAGTTTACACTGCAGTGCTTTCCTTTAAGAAATATGTGTGTATATATGCAGCAGCCCATGTTACCAGTATTGTGATTGCTACTACCTTCAAAGACTGTCTCTGTATATCATTACTCAAAAGTATTGAAACTGTTTGCTAGAGTGCTCTGAGCGGTTTGTATAAATAATTGAAAGTGTCCTATTTTAGGGTCTAATAGCTCTTGTCATCTTCAGTTTTATCAGTTAAAAAAGTGTTCTCACTTTTCTAATGCAACCTTGTTGATGTGAGAAAGAGTGTAAGAGACGGACACTTTCTGTGTGCTTTGAATTTCTGTGTGCTCTGACTAAGCAGCCTTTTTAAGAAAATGCATAAGGTGTGTTTGGGCATCAGTATGGAAAGACATTTTAAGCAGGTTTCGTAAGTGGAAATTGATACTGAAAATAAAATTTTATCAGCAGTGTTAATTTCATCCAACATTTTAACTATGCTATCAGAAGTTATTTTTCCATTCTAAATTACGTCATGACTATCTTGAAAGGTTTTGGTTTGTTTAATGTTTGCATATCAAACAACACTAGCAAAATCACATTTCTAGTTTCCCTTAACAAGTTGGGGTTCTTCTGCTCTAAGCATTGCTTTTAATTCTCTTGTGCTTCTTCGATACTGTATTGCATGACCGAACTAAAAGGAAGCTGAACACTGTCCTGCCCTGCTCTGCCCCGCCCCTTACCAATATTTAGCATAGGCAGTGGTTAAAAAAAAAAAAATGCATCCAGCACTCCTGCCTGATGGAAACAAATTGGAAATTTCTACCTCCTGTGCTACATTGCTGTTTAGATGGGTACTCACAGGGTACAGCTTTGCTTTATGTCTCATAGCAGTTTTATGGTTTAAACTGAGGAAGGTTTGTAGACGAGGTCCTTCCTGCTGTTACTAATGTCAGTACGTCAGTAGGAAAGTTGCCCTTGACTTGATGGAAGCAGACCCGTAGCTCGTGTCCTTAGTGAAACGTTACAGTACAGATGTCTAAGTACAGCCTCTACCAGGCTGTATGCCTAGTATGCCTCAACCACAGAAGGGCACAGTTCTTCTGCCAAGGGATAAAGCAGTCAAAGACAGTTTTTCTCAACCTAAATTCATCAAATGACCTTTTGGGAGCCTAAGAAATGAAGAGGATTTTTTTTTTTACTGGGAAAGAAAATTCAAGACCCATCTTGTCCATGGTTTGGACCATCTTTGATGGTTTTCATTGACAACCAAATAAAAGCTAGTCTAAGCTCTGAATGTTCATTATTTTTGTTATTTCTCCAGTTTGTTTGCTTCCTCATCTGTGGAAGTATCAGGGAGCAGAGTGAAGAGGAAAGGGGTCACTTCTATGATGTTCGCTGGTGATTTTTTTTGCGGTGGTTTCTTTCTGGTTTGCAGACCACTGCTTGGGAAACACCCGTGTAAAAGATGTTCTCTCAGCTGGGTTTGAAATAAAGCCAAGATCAGAAAGGACACTTGTGATCCAGCACAGAGGCTCAGAGACCAAAGCATGGTTTCCAAACCCACTGTTTGCCCATGGACCTAAGCCCCCACCCAGTGCCATTTCCAGCTATAATCTCCCTGAGGCTGCTCCTGTGCTTGCCTACGCACGGAGCTCCCACTCAACAAAGCAGCGTAACATCTCCTTAAGGTTGTCCTCATTTGGTAAAACACCTAAACGCATGCTTTGCTTGCCTGAATATGTGCTTGCTTCAGAGCCACTGACAGCAGTGATCCCCTGTTTTGGAGAACTGGAACCTCTTCCTGTCATTTATAAACCATCTGTAATGGCCATCCCCTGCAGATGCACATGAGTATGTACGCCCATGCGCATCCCGTTGAGCCCAGTCACACGCACTTCTGCCTGAAAACTGCTCATGTGCATAAGGTTTGCCAGATTGCGGCCTTGCTTTATAACTAATTTAAAAACTAAATGAAATGTTTCTTCTCAAGAAGGGAAATTCTGCTGCAGAAATGTGCATTAAGCCGTTGGGGCATTAAAGGTTTTAATATCCAAACTCCATTAAATGAATTGTTTTATCATTTGCAGAGGATTCATTACTTTCTAAGAGGCCTTTTGTCAAATAAGCATTTTGCAGACTAAGCTAATCAGCTCTGTTCCTGTTTATAATTCTCCCACTACAAATATTTATACGTTATAATTTGTCTTTCTGCTTCCCTGCCTATCTAAGCACAAGCACATTAAAATTTTTCTGACATTCCATTGCATTCAGAAAAGCCCTACAGGATATAATAGAAAATTATAAACTCTCTATAGTTTTTTCTTTGTAGGCCATTACAGAGCGTTGAACAGAGCCAGCAGGAGAGACAAAGGGCTGTGCTAACTAGTGCCAGACGTGCCACTGTATCCCTCCTCACCCACATGCTTTTTTTGCCTCCCCCACCTCACTCCAATGCTGCCAGGAGTGATGCCAGAAACTATACCCCTTGCACTGCTCTGGTACAGGGAGGCTGGATTTGGAGGGGGGATATTTGGCTTCTTGTGGAAGATAAGACCGCCTCACTGGGGGTCTCCATCATGCTTCTATCTCCAAACTGGCATGCTGGCCCCGTGCCCAGGCACTGCAGGACAGGCTGCCATCCAGCACGCGTGCTCACATACCCGCTGGCATGGCAAGCTGGGGCATGAGTCCCGCGGGGTGCACCAGGGCACACGTTTGCTGCCATTTAGCATCTGTGGCTGTCAGTAGGGAGGAGAGGTGGCTTGGAGCTGCACACGGCAGTCAGGAGTTGGACATCAGGGCAGGGCATCCCCCGGGCGGGTCTGCCCCATCCTTGCTGCCCCAGCATCAGCATCTCCCCGTGTGCATCAGTGGTGGATGGGGCAGCAGGGAGGGGAAGAGGCCACCCCCCATGCTCCTCAGCCCCCGTCGTGTCCCCAGCTCTGCTCCCAGCAGATGGAGCCGGGCTGAAGAGGGGTCCTGAGGACCGGGATCACCAGAGCTCAGGCAGTGGCAGTTGGCATCCCCTGCTTGCAAGGGGCACGTGGGCAGCCCAGCTAAGATCTTCCTGTCCCATGCCAAGCGTTATCAAGCAGCACAAGACAATTAAGCTTCACTCAGCATTGAAAGCGATGCGGGTGGCGTTCGCCTGGGGAGCTACGAGGAGCTTTTCTGAGGAAAACAGAAACGCTGCTTGTCCCACCTGACTGACCTGTGTCTTAACTGTGCTTGTTGTTTTCAGGCATTCACGATTCAGGGGCAGTATGCCATCCCTCATCCAGACGTGAGTCCTGCGCATGTAAATTACTCCCTTTTTCTTCCTTTCCCTCTTGTTTGTTCTGGGCAACATTTGCTTTCTACAGTTAGCAATAAAGACACAGCCGAAGGACACTTTTCCTGAACAACACACTGTAGAGCCACGTGTTAGCTCAAATGCATCTCTTACCTTTTGTAATAATTGCTAGAAAGTACAATGGCCCAGGAACAAATGACAGTTTTCTTGGTCTTTCTTTGCATGTGATATATTTGAGTTCTTTTAATATGTAATTCTACAGTAATTAGTTAATATTAACAATAGCCATTTACATGTAATAACAGTAGAGATGTCATTTATAACCAGTTTGGGTTGGTTTTTTTCCTCTACGGTAGATTAGAATGAATGATTAAACTTTTTTTTTTTTCAATATAATTTTAATTAATCCAGTTTTAGAACATGTAAGATGGTTTCTCTGCTCTGAAATAATTCCATTTGATTGGTTAGTTCTAATTTCCCATCCTGCCCTGCAGTTGACCAAGCTTCACCAGTTGGCTATGCAGCATCCCCCCTTTACTCCCCTTGGGCAGACCACCCCTGGTTTCCCTGGTACGTACCCATGACTCCCTGGGGATGTCCTTCTTCTTAACAGCTTTGTTTCCCGTGGTCATTACATCATTTTAATAATAAATGTGATCAATGACCAGCGATCCTTCTGTTTTTACACATTAATCTCTGTTGTCCCCTCCCTGTGCCTCTGTTACAGTTCCTTTCATCATTACTAAAATGTGCTTTGTTTGTTACATTTATTTAATCAAAACTGCTTCATTTGTGCCATTGGCTAAAAGCCCTGAGTTTCTTTTGTTCAGTCCTTGTAAAGTTATTATGGACCATACAGTATGTACCAGTTGGTCCCAAGTGAAGTACCTGGGCGTGCATCTTGTCAAATTTCCAGTTTGGTAACATGATTCAGAAAGAAGCAACCACAGGAAAGCAGTATGTAATTGTGGTACAGAAATACTGATTAAAGAAATTACGGCAAGCTGAAACTCAAATTCATTGTAGAGCCAAATGTCTTAAGAGCATCTGTAAATATCACTGCTGGAACAAGTGCCTCTCTTCCTACTAGGTATGCAGATATAGCTACAAAATGCAATGGAAATTTAGGTAATTAAGGACTGCAAATTTGGTCCATATTTATTAAAGCTGAAGTTGAATTCTTGATTCAAGAATGAGAAGTCAGTTAACCCTGCAAAAAATCATTTTTACTGTACTTCACTACATACATGCTTGGCATCTAAAAAATTCACAAAACAGAAGTACATATGTACTGGTACATGCTTTGTATGGCAAATAACATTTTATCACATACATCAAATTCTGTGAGCACCTTGATTGTTTTATATTCAATGTAAAATAAGCATATGCAACTCTTAATTGAATGTAAACATAAGTAAAATGTAGGTGAGTCACTTTTTTGTAAGAGTATTTCTTTTCCATCTTTTCTAGTTGGAAATGAGTATTTTTGGTATGTCTTTACAGATAATAATAATAATAAAAAACACCAAAAAAAGAGAAAAGGGGGGAGAGAGACATGACATCCAAAATACATTTTTGTTTCTTCATGATGTATCTGATAAAATATCTACAAGTAATACTAAATTGCCTTTCCTAGCTTTATATTTTCCTTATTCTTGTCATTAACATGCTGCTCCTTAATCTTTTCCTGGTGGTATTTGTGAGATGTATGTTTCTGTAATGTTACTGTGTGTTAGAGCAGTACGTCCATTTTTCCTGAGCATTTTCCTTTTGTCCACCCAATTTACAAACAAATGTATGCAGCTTAGAGTACCTTCTACATTTCCCTTCAAAAATTACCCTTCCCAACATTTCTTCAGCGACTAATCCCATATATAATTTCCAAATTTTCCTAGGTTAATTTCCTCATCCTTATTTTAATTCATTAATTTTTCTTTTTCATGTCTATGTATTTTGTTCTGCTAGTTGTTTGTTTGACTTCCACTTTCATTTTCCGTATTCTAGAACTCCTGGTAGACAGGTCAAATTTCAGCCATCCATTAATTTCTCAGTTGATGTGTTTAGAACAAACTTCAGAGACTATTTTTAGGGGAAAGCCTTCATTTTCTAGAAGCTTTTTATGACCCTGTGGAATCTCATGTGACATTTGTTGCTTTGGTGGGTTAAAGGTTAATTGAAATAAGACTCATTTAAAATTAGTCCAGCCCTCTGAGTTCTGCATCTCTTGCTTTCTTTTCTGTTTCGCTAGCAGTTCTCTATTTTTCTTTGCTCCTCTCTCTTTTTTTTCCCCCCCTTCTTTCTGTATGTTTCCTTCTTTAAAATACCATTTGTTGTGTCTTGCCCTTCTTGCAAACAACTGGTGTAACATTTTCCCTCTGTCCCCTGAATAGGACTGGATGCCACTACTCCAACCAGTTCCCATGAACTTACTATTCCCAATGATGTAAGTGGACCAATAGTCAGTATCGCTTTCTCTTCTCTCGCTCCTCTGCCACCGGAGGGGAAACCTCTCATCTTCGGCTGATTTGTAAACGCTAGTCGCCAGGATAAACTGTATGGCATTTAGTCTGTTGGGGAGGGGGTACTAGGGGTTAGCGAAATGCTGGACAGAAGCAGCAGAAGTGGCTGTCCCCTCTCGTGTCAGGTCTCCAGCAGTGCTGGTTTAGTTGCACGACGGTGCCAGCACCTCGATGCTTCACCGGCTTCGTTAAAGCCTGGGTGCCTGCTGCTTACCGTGGTCTTAGACGAGTTATCAAAATTCATCTCTCAGGTGGCACTAGCACGGGCCGTCTCAGCAGAAGGGCTAAAGGGGGTGGGAAAACGTGCAGCCCCGTGTGCTGTGTGTTGGGCTGGAGTCCTCCGTGCCAGAGCTTGCACCGTAACAGCTTGTGCCGTGCCAGTCTCCGCTGCACTTATCTGAGACAGTGTTTTTCCTGAACAAAAAAGCTACTTCAGTTACGTAAAGGTGCAATATAAGGGTTTATTTGAAAAACAAGAGCTAAAAACATTCCTGCTCCAGCAACTCTGGACTGGCTGTGATCGACAGACCCAGTCTCCATCAGCAATATGGTGCTGAATCTTAAAACAATTACTCAAAATGCCCAACTGATACGTTGCATGTCATATAAAAATGCCTTCCCGTTTTATTCGCTTTCATTGCAAACAGGGTTTTTTTTTCCTCAGTTTTCATTACAAATGAGTCACTTGGAAAATGGAAGATTTCCCCTCCAGTAAAAAAAGCTTTCAAGCATGAGTGGGATCACAGATGATAGCAATCATATTACTTAAGAAATACTTACAATATTGTGTAAGCCCTATTAAACTCAGTGGCAATGATTTACAGTAAGAAAAAAATACAGAATAACAAAGAAGTGAAGGTGTGAGTTCTGTGATTTCATAAGCTTTCTGTTACTTAAAAGATGCCCTGCTGATTTATCAGTACCTGCTTTACAACCCAATTTCTTCTATGTTGAGAACTTTATGGGAGCACCCTATTTATCCTTACAGTGCAAGTTTTTTAATCTCACTTTCAGGCAGATGTTGCTCTTGCCATCAGCGATATAAATCCAAGGTCACTCTTCCGACTTCAATTCTTTCAGGGTTCATAGCGGAGAAAGAGAGGGAGAAAGTTGGCCTTGTGCCCTGTAGTGCAGTAGAAAATTAAAAAACCCCATCAGTTTCTCATCCAGGAGGGATGAAATGCCCCAGCTCAGCACTATCCTCTGAAAAACAAACACACATCCATGCATTGTTTCTAATGGAAGATTCTTCTGGCTATGCAGTGCGTGTCTTGCTGTTGTTGCTAAAGGGGCAAAACCAAGGCCAAATTGGGGTTAGGCTTAGAAACAGCCTGCAGGGGCTCTACAGGTGGTGAAAGCGAGTTCTGGTGTTCGTATGGTGTCAAGGTGTGCATTAAAGGACCGAAAGGCATTAGCGCTGCCCACGTGCGTGTGTGCGTGCGTGTGTGTGCGCGTGCGCCCGGTGCTGCAGTGCCGGCGCAGAGGGGAGGAAGGGCTCTCATGTACCGTCGGGCATCAGGGGCTGCTTGGGAATTTTGCAAGGGGAAAAACAGTTTCTCCGTGCGTCTCCCCAAGGCGTTCGCTCTGCCCGTGCTGCAGGCTGTCAGCAGTGCCCTGCCAGGCTGTCCTCGGGCTGCAGTAGCAAGAGGGTACCGTCCCTGGGGTCTCCCAGCATAACCGTGCGTACCGGTGTCCCGCAGCCCCATCACCGCTGCAGCAAGGCTGCTCTCTGGGCAGCCCAGTGCTAAAAACGAGGAGACACGGGAGACGGAGGGACATGGGGCAGAGAGGGAGCCGGGTGAGGAGGCGCCAGCACCCGTGTTTCGTATGTGCCCTGTCAGTCCGATGCTGTGCGCGGAGGGAGATCAGGCTGGGAGAGGCAACAGCACTTGTGCAGCAAAACCTGCGTGGGTAATTTGACTTCCCTTTCCCGATAAACATCTCCTAGTCCCGTTTTGATAGACAGGCAGTCAGTGTGGCACGGCGATTATTTATCTGGTTGAAGGTGAAGGAAGCTGCAGGCCCTGGCACGAGGCTGTGGTGCAGCCCCGACGCTGCACATGGCCAGTCCCCTGCCTGCCCCGACTCCAGGGATCCCCTGTGCTGCACGAGTCCCCCGGCTTTCTTATCATATAAGCTTATGTGTGCAAACTCCAGCACACATGAAAGAACATGAGACTTGCAAATATCTACATGCTCTACAGCTACCAGAGAAGTCATTGTATATCTACATGTGCTACACTTATTTTTTAAAACCAAGGTAATGATAAGCACATAAAGCCAAAGCCTCAGTAAGAATCTGATGGAGCAAAATCAGAGAATAAAAAGCTCAGGCTTCAGCCTAGTCTACAATTTACATAGCTTCATATTAAAATAAATTTTCCTCACTCCCTCTGGCATTAAGGCAGTGACAAAAAAATTTTTTCTGTTATTAATAATTCCTGTAACAACTGCTGCTTTCTTCATACAGTATACTGATAATTGCAACTAACCTGTTGCTTAATAACAAAGAGAAACCGCAGAACAAAGAAATCCATTTTGCAGAAAGTTATTTTCCACATGCTAAAAGCCAAGGGTTCCTCTCCAAATAATGAATTCAGAAGATTTTGCCTTTCTAGGTTTTCTCATAACTTCTGGGTATCTCCAAAAAGAGAACAGAGAGGACATTTCTGCAGGTCCCTCTCAGAAGTCACTTTGATCCTTATCTAGTATCTCCTTTTCCTCATCAAAACCTCTCATAGGGGCATTTGGTTGCCTTTCTTTCCTTGCCGGGATCTTGTCCGGCCTTCCCCTGCTGCCTAAGTTACACAATGTAAGTGTGTTTCACATAAATCCCAGAATAAAGTGGTGTTAACAGTGGCACGTCCTTAAGGGAACGGAAGGGATGGTATCCCTGGGTGTAGCCGATTGGGCACAGATAACAGATGTCTGAAGATTTTATGATCCAATCCCCCAAAATGCCCATTGAGAGTAAATGAACAAACCAATAATAAAAAAAAAAAATCAGTCTCATTAAAAATTATGCAGACTTAATATCCATCAGAAGCAAAGTGAGACCATTTGTGGGTACAAGGCACTATTTAGGGTTAAAAGTAATTCCCCCCAGAACAACCTACTGCTCACTTTAGGGAACAGGACGGGAACTGGTGCTGGACCCTCCATAAATTGAAATGCACACAAATCTGCAGAGTGATTTGGTTACAAAGCAAGTAATAAGAAGGCTCATTTCTGAACATGTTTTCTCAGTTTTCTGCATGCCTTCTTGCAAAGCCTGTGGAATTATTATAGTCCAGATGTTGCATTATCCTGGCGAGGAACGTGAAGGTGGTGGTGGTTGTTGTTGTTGTTGTTGTTGTTGTTATTATTATTATTATTAGTGTTTTTTAAGAGGCACAGAGTATTTAAGCATCTCTTTCTAGGCCCTGCAGTAAGTCCGTAAAGAGCTGTAATCATACCTCAGAAGATTATTTCTCCCTATAGAGTGCTCTGCCCCAGCATTTCTAAATAAAAATAAAACCCAACCCAAACCTGCAAAGCCTGTAACTTTATGAAAAGCGATTGAAGAGTCTCCTTCATGATGAGCACCTGCTTGCTCAGCTAATACAGAGGCTTTGCCAAAGCCAATGGACTTGCTCTGCGTTGGTAGCAGGGAACCAAGGGGAACCATGTGTACCTGTGGACACGTACGGTCAACCCCTCTGCTCCGGACAGCAGATATCAAGTTGCAGAGGTTACTTCCTTGGCCTTTTTACCAGCACTACATTCATAATAAGAAAGGAATCTGATTTTTTTACTGGTATTTAAAAAGAAAGTGAGCTCCGTGCCACTTCCTGTGACGAGCAATACACTGAGGTAGGGGAAGACAGATCGGAAGCAGTGTAGAGAAAGTGAAAAGGAAACAGTTTTCCCCTGGTGCTCACAGTCCAAGAAGGGGGGGACGTCAGCTGAAATTTTGAGATGTACGGACAAATGGTGACACTTACAGGCAACACACGAGCAAGCTCTGCAGGTCACTGCTATGGCCCTTCTTGGGCAGCAGAGGAAGAAACAGGTTCAAAAAGAAATTGTCAGACACACGGACTATTGACCATAAAGGCAGAGATACCAGCTGCTACTCAGAGAGTCTGTAAACCTTAGGTGGGAATTTGGGATACCAGTGGAAACTTTGTTTTATACCTCACACTGGTTTTATCCCTTTTTTTTGTAAGTGTGTACTGCTGCCACAGTCAGAGACAGGCGGCTGGGCTAGGTGCACATCTGATCTGAGCTGTTCCGCTCAAGTCTTGAGAGAGTTAAAATATGTGTTCATATACATACACATATTATGTGTGTGTGTGTTTGTATGTACCAATGTGTATATTATATATATTATATATCTATATATTTATGATATATGTATTATACTATAGCGCATAGTAGGCTTGGTATAGTCCATAGCAGGTTTGCTCCTCTCTCACATGGGCCAGCTTTATCACTTATTTTCTGGAGAATTTCCTCCTGATTTATTCTGTAAGTGAGAGTAAGGCTCTCACTGTATGTTGAGCAAGCAGGTGAGCATCAAAAATAATGCAGCACCTAAAGTCCTTGAAAATAGCTATATGTTTACTGTCCTCCACATTCCCTAACTCTGTCCATGAGCTTGGAAAAGCAGCAAACCCATGTTTGTGAAACACGCAGCATTGCATGCAAGGTGGCAGCTTTCAAAGTCTGGGGAAGCTTGCTTTTGTGCTGAGGGACTTTTGTGGGACTGAATTACACCCAGCCTGCCAAATCGTGTGAAATGGCCAGCTACAGAATGACAGGGGGGCAGCTGACGGAATTAGAAAGTCAGTCTTGAAGAGACATACGTGTTTGGATGCGATTTGACATGGCTTCATCTCAAAGCAAGGCAGGGCAGGTGTTTTTATGTAAAACCAAACGTGCATGGCCTGATTGATCACAGCTTTCTAGATGAAAGCCAGTCCCTTGAACTTCTTCCAGAACCCATCAGCTCTTGAATATTCAGATACTGCACAAATTTCAGCATAAGTAATACGTAATGGGAAAGGCACCCCAGAGAGAGCCCAAGCACCCCAGCACTATTGTCCTTCCTGCGTGGCAAATGGAGAAGTGCATTCTGCGTGAGCTGCAGGTCGTGCCACGACTTGCAGAGCATGTTCAAACAGCCCGTTGTCACAGCAACAAAGGATGACTTTGGAGAGCTTCAGACTGAAAATTACTGAACCTCTCTTCCAGGTGCTTGCATCACCAATATCCTTGACCAGTCTGGACTGAATCTTAACTTACAGTCAGCTAGGAGACTGCAAATTCTTTGTACTGACCCAGCTCGGTTGCAAGCCTCGTTGGAGGACCCCCCAGCCCATACAAGTGCAGCCTCCTGAGTGACCCGGCAAGTGCCTTCTCAGAGCTGGTGAACCACACATGTAAGACCATGTCTCACAACGTGCCTGAAGAACCAGCGGTCCCACGCAGTTCCTCTGCTTTGAATGCTACAATGACAACCACACCTGTGAATGGGACTGCTTGAAATTCTTCTAAATAATATATTTTAATATATTTTTGCATGTTTTTTACACCAAGTAATTTTATCAGATTTCCACCCTTCTGCTTTGGACAGACTGAGGGAGTATGTGCAGTCTACATTTTCCTGTTGACACTTAGGACATAATTACTAAAGCAACCAGAAGCATATTCAGATCTGCACATCGGGTGAGAAGTATGAGAGGAACCTGAAGACATGAGGGGCACCATGAGAGCTGCTTCACAGAGCCTAAATCCTGGTCACTGCTTCATAAGATCATCAGTAGCAACAGACGGATTCTTGACCAGTCGCTTCAAGATCATCATTGCAAAAACAATTAGATGCTGGTTGTGGCAGGAGGAAATACTGACAGCCTCCACTCCTGTTGGCCATTTCAAGCCACTCCGGTATCTGGGGGAACAACTCTGGCTAGCAGTCAAGTAAAGATGACCCAAAGTTTTCCCTGCTCTGTGCTCCATTCTGCTTCTGCAGCAGTGAACACGTCTGACCAGATTTGGGTAAATTATAGCTACAGTATGGCATGCAAATGATTCACGGAAACAAAATTATGGAAGTACATCACCAGGTTTTAACAGATAAGAGTGAATCTAGTGCCACCAGCTTTCCTGTACAATGATGCTCTGGTAGGACGGCCTTTGCTTTCCTCACACTGATGGCATACTCTAATAAAAACCAAACCCCACCACTGGCTGGCTCTGGTGCTATCACCTGTGCTCTGGGTGCTCTTCTCTCCTGCTTCACCTTCACTGCCTGAGGACCATGGAGGCCAGTGAGGCTGAGGCGTAGGAAGCGGACGCTCAGGGATCCCTGTGCTGCTAACAGCTAGCGTGCGCAGGCACATTCGTGTTCGCACAGAGACAGGCTAGGGGCTTCCCAGTGAAGATCTCATAGGTCCTCCGCACTGGCACGTGCAGTCACATCCTAAGACGGGTCCTCTGGATAAGGACAGAGAGGCCCTCCTCTTTGAACAGGACACGAAATCCTGTGTGCGTTTCCTGAAACCCCATTTCCCCCCTCGTGGGTGTTCCTCTTGTGCTTGGTCTCTGTTTTGGCTACCCAGGTACTTGCTTTGGCTTCCTGCTTGTCCCTGAGCATGAAGCAAGGATTACATTGGGGGGGTTCTTCTTTTGATAAAATGTCTGGACAATGTGAATCTGTTTCTGGCAAGATACTCCGAGTACTACAGTACCAGAAAGGGTAACATCTCAGGGCCTGAAGCAGCAGGAAAGGTGGGAGGGGAAAGCAGTCTCTGCATCTTGGCACATCCTTCTGCCAGACTGACAACATCATCCCAGTGTCAGCTGAGACCTGTAGTGAAGTTTCCATTTTCTACCCATTCTGGCCATTGCTGAGCTTCTCAGCACCCATCCTTCCTTAATGCAACACAAAAGTCCCCCTCCTCACCCTTACAGAAGTCAAAACATCTCAGCCTCAGCTGCTGGCTTGGTGGCCACTTGCTCGTGGGCGCTCCCTGTGCTGGAGGAGCAACACCCTGGCACAGCTATCACGCTGCCGAACCCCAGCTGCAGCTGCAGCGGTTACGTGTGCTGCTAAACACTTTCTCGAGGTCTTGCACACAGCTTCCACAAGCTTGTGACTCCACCAAGAACATTTAAACACCCTTTAAAACACTGTTAATTGAAGATAACACCAATGCAATTTTACCAAAAGAATGGAGGGGATCTAGGGAGACACACGCACACACAACTCAAGCTCAGTTTTATTCACAAAATATGAGTTTTGCTCAGTTTCTGTAAAGGAACACAGACAAATTTCCGTCTCTTCCCATGCCTGCTTCTGCCTGCAGTTACAGAGCTGTAAATCCCGCTGACTTTAATAGCGCAGTGCCTGGCCAAGTGAGGACCACGTGTGCCCAGGGAGGTCTAGGACTAGCAGCGTGCTGGAAGGGTGCAGAGCCGCACGGCAGCAGCTTTGGGTGGTCAGCCTGACTTCCCGCTGCTGCGCTCGGCTTGCAGCTGCCACCGGCAAGTCAGGCTGGGTTGTGTTTTGTATTCGTCAGCACCACGGCACGCTGTCGTTTTCTGCCACGGAAGACAGCTAAATAATCGGATATTGAGTTGATAACCATGTAGCAGGTTGATTCAGAGACGTATGACCGTAGGGCCAATAGACCGCGCTAGTTATTCCTTCCAAACAGCACAGCAAAAATCTTTTGTTTTGATATTGAGTCTTTCATAACCATGTTTCTATCAATACTACAAATAGCAGTTAAGTCGTTTTTGCTTGTGTCTGTGGCACTAATCTCAGTCTTTGTCCCGCTCCAGTTAATAGGCTGCATTATTGGCAGACAAGGCAGTAAGATAAATGAAATCAGGCAGATGTCAGGAGCGCAGATCAAGATTGCTAATGCCACAGAAGGCTCCGCAGAACGACAAGTTACAATCACAGGATCCCCTGCAAACATCAGCTTAGCACAGTACCTCATTAATGCAAGGTAAGTTTGCTTTGTAAGTGATAATGCTTCTGCGAGATTGCTCTGCCTGCTCTCCAGCAAATGTCTGTCCTGGTTAGATCCAGAAAGTTGCTTTGCAGTGTCCATTTTGCGTAGTATTTTTCAATTCCTAATGGTTTGTAAAGCCTGTATCATTAGAACCTGTGTTTGCTGTTGGTTTATATGGAAAGCAGCTTAATCTGGTGCAATTCCAGGTACATGTTGAATAACAAAAGCCGAAAAATCTGAATACTCACATCGGCATCTACCTAAAATATAGGTGGATAAATTAAATGACAATCATAAGTTCTTTAGAAGAAAATACTTTTCACAGGCCCATTTTACTGTCCTAAATGGCAAGTATAGTGAAAGAGATTGCAAAACAGATTTAATTTACTAATTGGAAATCGCCACTCAGAGTTGATATTAAACCGACATTTGATTGCTAAAGGGGCACGGGATTTATTTTTTCAGAGACAGCATCACAAATTTGTAAAAGCATTCCCTAATGAGACGGGGTGAGACTATGTTTCTCCACTTCTCGGTGCCAGAATTAATGAAGGCACTGGCTGTTTAGCTAAGCCTTCGCGACAGCTTAGGTCTCTATCAGTTTTGATATGATTATTTAGAAAAATACTAAAATTGATACCACCTTTATTTGCAATTGTCCTGAGAAGATAGTGCAATGGATCCAGTGCTGTCTCATAGATCTACTTGTAGATGGCGGACCGAAGCAATATATTGTGGGGAGGGGGAGTATCTATGTATTTTATTGGTTTTTTTTTTTTTCCTTTTCTCCCCCCCCTCCCCCAAATACTGTGATATGAATCAAGCTTTGTGTTTAATTATGTTTGCTGTTAAGGTAGTAGGAAGTATGTGATTTATGGGGTGGGGGGAGCTGTAGTCATAGCAGGTCTACAGTCTCCTACGGTCCAACCTCCTCTCCAGCCCAGTTCTGTAGTGCACCACTGCAAGCCACTGTAAATGTCTTAATAGAGGAAAAGGATGTTCGTGTAGCTCTGTGTTACAGCAAGCAAAAATATTACTTTTTATAATTCAGTTTGAAAGTAGTTTTCTAGGGAAAGATATATTGAGGGGGTGGCGTTGTGAAGCCTAAGATAAGCCGTTTCCAGAATCCTAAAACAACCTACAGAGCTTTTGATTTATATTCTTTGTAGCAAATATAAGTCACTTCCGTAAGCCCTGTAATCAAATAAAAATGTGTTCCCTCCTTTAACCCTTAAGGATATGTTCTTCTCTTGGTGTTCAGGGATTCCCCACACATCGAGACGAGAATAGACCCCTTCATTTTTAGTTGCACAAACACCACATGGCATGCATCTGGATCTCAGAAGATAACAATTTAAGATCTTCAAGACAGCTAAAGCATGCAAATAAAATAATGCACTTATTAATGGAGTTGCAGTGAGCTGCTCACCAGAGACAGAAACTCTAGTGAACAAACCTCTGTTTGACTCACTTTAGAAAAGCCTGTGAACTCTCACACCTCGCTTTATTACTGTTTAATGAGCCTTTTGATGGAATGGGATATATCTGAGGTCTTTTAACATACTTTTGCAAAGAAGAAATCTTCTCAGCAGTCATATACCACGGATACTCTATCTATAACCTGTGAAACCAGAAACAAAATATTTTCTTCCTGTTGAATTTCTAGATAGAAGTTATTTGTTACCATCATCTACAATAAACCATCATATATTATTATGTACCATGTGTTGAAACTGTATTTAGATGAAGTGACTTCATTTGTAAATGAAGACTCTTAAAGTAATGTATAATAAATTAAGCTCTAAGCTAACATAGGACATTAAGGTGGCTTTTTCATTTTAAAAAGTGACACTGTTCCAGATTTCTCCTTTCACGAGAGAAATTCCTGTCCAGTTAGGTGCCACTGCAGCAGCAGTGCTATTTCGCAGTCGCACTGGAGGAAGACCCCAGAAACTTCCAGGCAAGAGGGAGGTCTGCTCTAGCTGGGGTTTAGGTGCTCGGGCAGGTTTTTGAGAGGCAGATCTAGGCTGCTGCCGCCTGCGCACACTGGGACCTGGTTTCCGTGTTTGTCAGTTCTAAACCTGTCACAAGTACTGCCCTCTCTTTTAAAGATGTTGGCATGAAATAAACAGTGTTGGGGAAGAGCTGAGTACAGTACCTAGACTGCCCAAGCTATAGTCTTGGTATGTCAAAATAATAATTATAATAAATAAAAGCTATATAAGCATTCAGGGTAAGGTGGAGTTTGTTTTTTTTTCTCTCCCCCACAAGATCTGTCATTCTCATGGATTTGGTTTCCAGGGCCAGTATTTCTGCAAAAATCAGTGTCTCACAGCAGCATAGGATGTAAGGAGAAAAAGCTATCCACTGTATTCCTGAAACAATCTGTGTGTATCTTTAAACTATCCTCCAACCAAAGTTGCCGTCTATAGAATAATTTATCAAGCTGTTTTAAGACTTTTATTGCAATTTGGTGTTGAATATGTACATAATATACTCTAAATTATAGATATATAAATACATTGATACACTATCAAAATAGAGATTTAAATCTTTCTAAAGTATTGTTTTGATTCTGTATTGATCACCCGACAAATAGAACGTTGTCCCAGCTTGTTTGCAGTAGAAGTGTCTTTTGTTCCTGTAAAATCTTCGGTCTTTTAACTGGTCTCCATTGTAGTAACTGGATTTTCATTATCCAAGTCCATCTTCTAGCTTTTATTAAGAATGAACCGCTGTTTAGATTTCCTGTGTAATATTTGACTTTGGATTATAAATGAATTGTAGCCAGCAGTACTTTCTCCTTGTTGAAGAGCAGTTTCCTGAAGACAGCTTTTACTGCCATTTTGATGAGAGGTTCATTCACAGAGCTAGCAGGACCGCCAAAGCCACACTCGAGCTTTGTTCCTTTCACCAGTTTTGGGTAGTGCGGAATGTGGCCTTCGGTGTATATATTCATAAAGTGTAGTTCTTCAAAGGGACAGTGGAAAACTGGCACCATGAAATTCTGTATGAAGGCTGCCTCATCCGCTTTCACATTCAGTTTTGTTGCATCTACAATTGGTTTGGGAAACAGCTGCTGTCACAGGACAGCTGATTGCCAGCCTGACGTACTTTCACCTTACGCGTTACTACCAGTAGTAAACGTGAAGCAGGGCAAATTAGAGCTTTAATTGTACCTGTGCGAGTACACCAGAGACAGATGTTTGAGTGGCTGCTACCAATATCAGCATTTAGCCTGTGGGATCTGTTCTCCCTGCTGGTGCAGGAAAAAGCTCGGGCTCAAATATCATCCACATCAGTAGGAGTTTTTTTGGTTTTGTTAAATGCAAGGTAGGCAAATTTGGAGTCACTGAAACACTGAGTCCTGCATTATCTTTCTATATGCCTCCCTCCCAGAATAAAACTGGGTTAGAAATATAAAAAAATCCAACTGTATAAACCGAGTTTTTAAAAACCTACTAAGGTATCACCATGTAACCCCTAAACCCCAAGTCGAGGATGTACGCTGGTGTTGGATCCATCATTTCAGTGGATAGAAACAAGTATTCTTGATGTAAATCCCGCTGTGCGTGTAGACTGCAAGTAGCACAGTTAACGGCACAAGGATGCTCTTCTCTCTGCAAAGAGCAACTCTGCTGCGGAGGTTAGAAAAAATCTGAGATGCTCATCCACAGGGACAGATAAACCCCGCAGGGTAGGAAAACCAAAGCTTTACCTCCTATAAATGGGTCTGCATTTCATGCACTCGCCCTCCTCCCCTCCCAGCCCCTCAGAGAAGCCGTGCGCCTTCCAACTTCCCAGCAAAAGCTGACGCGGAGATAACACTCCAAGAGTCCTCTTTCTTTTGTGGGGAAGAGAGGAGCTTGGTGCTCAAGCATTTCCACCTCTCCTCTACTCTCCTCTCCCCGGCTCAGACCTGCTTCAGGTATCCTTTAGGCTCACCTTCAGCAGCAGTGTTTTGGGAAGCTTTAGTCCAATGTCCCCATCCCCTATACAGAGCTGGTTCATCGCTTGCACCCTTGCCCTTGCGCAAAGCGGGCAGGCCTTCTGGCCGTTGCCTTTCTCAGGCCACGAATAGATCAGGGGCTGTTGCTCTCAAAACTGCACGTAAGCCTCAGGTGAGGAACAGCGAGGCTCTCCCAAGCCCTGAGGAGGGCGACCGTGCTCCCCTCCCTTGTCCTGGGCAAGGACCCTGGCCGCAGCTGCTCTCTAACCCCGCACGCCCAGCCCCCTGCGCCCAAACCCAGCGCTGGGAAGCTTCCCCCAGGCCTGACGGACTCGATAGGAAAGCGGCAGGTCCTCCGCCACGCAGGTCCTCCCCGCAGCCCGACGGTCGCCCCGGGTGCTCCGCTCTGGGAGGGGGAAGCTGCTGCAGCTCCTCAGCTCACCTCAGGGGAAAGCCCAGGAGCCTGACAAGTTAGTCATTACTGAAAAAACTTGGAATTAATACACATATAACTGTAGCTAGCAAAGATTTTCTAACCCGTAGTCCCATTTATATGCTAGCCTGCCATATGGCCCAGCCAGCCACATGCAAAATGCATCCTGAAATCAGTATTTATGTTGCTTGCCGACCCAAAATGCAGCGCATAAGCTGCAACAAACACACGGCAAAGGGAGGATTTATCTAGGTAAACATTTTGTCATCTGAAAAAAACCAACGCGTCCTTGGAATTACTGTATTTTAATGTGTAAAAATGTACAGAAAAGCCTAAGTATATGGGTCAGCCTCATCTTGCCTGCCGATGGGTGGAGTTAGTCTAAAGTGAAGGTGGTTTGATACCTACATCCCCCACAGAGCCCGTCACTGCCTTGGGCTCGGAGCGCGGGTCAATCTGAACTTCCTCGTGCTGGCGGGGTCCGTCTGACGATGTGTATGTTGTATCCATGTAGTACCTTGTCTGTCAGCTGGTAAGCTCTTTTATGTTCACTGTAACCACTGCCACAAGCTCAGAAGCTGGGGTGTTTTTCAGTCTTCTTTTTCACTAATTTCCTTATCATTAGCTTGCATAAATATTTTGTTGTGATTTAAAAAAAAAAAAGTCTGAGGAAAGTACAAATTGAAGTGAACACACTGGCTAATCAGGTTTGTTTTATATGAAAAATGCACATTGACCTCACAATGAATGAAATGAGAAACTAACTTTCTAAAAAAAAAACCAAACCAAAACTTTTATGCCTTAGATGGAAGCAGCAAATCATTGCTCAGTCTCCTCTCATCCTAGCAAAATGACAAAGGTACTATTTATGCCATAAAATTGACAAATTGAAAAAATTACCAAAACCCCCCGCGTCCCCCTTTCAAAAATACCGTAATTTTGAAAAGCAAAATTCACCGTATCAGTGCTGGGGAGTAAACTTCATAGTTATTTTAAGTTCTCTTTTAAGTTTTGTTTTTTCCATCTTTTTGCCATGACCTGCATTCCTTAGATTTCTTTTTTCATATGTAAAATGAACTAGCAAATCCCCCCTACCTCCTTTTTTTTTTTTTTTTCCTTTTCGGAAAGAACTTTAGAGTCTCAGTAATGTTTTCACCATCGAATCATGAAAAACCCTTTTGTTATTTCTCTTCTTTAACACATAACATGTTCCTCCTTTGACCCTCATTTTCCCTTTTTTTCTCTCTCTCCCCCCCTCCCTCCCTCTTGTCTGTCCCCCGCGTCCACCGATCTAATCCTGCCCTTTCGTGGTTGCTGTCCCTCCGTCCCTCCCTCCCTCCCTCCCTCCGTCCCTTCCTCCTCCTCCTCCTCCTGGCCCCACCACCCTGGCTGGACCCTCCCAACCTGTTTGTTCCTCTTCCTCTCTTCGTTTGCAGCTTAGAGATGGCTAAAGTCAGCACCCAGACCGCTTCCGTCACGACCCCTGTTGACCTCAACATGAACCTCTCTCAGTCTGCCACCCCTACCTCCACCCCCACCTCCATGGCCGTGCTGGCGGCCGCCTCCGCCGTTACCGTCAGTACCCCCCCTCCCCTACCAACTCTGCCAACCACCCACTATGCCGTTCCTGTCTCCAGTCTGCTTGGCATGAAAACTGTCCCACTCCTGGCACTAAATGCCGCGGCCGCCGCGGGGGCCACGGGGAGTTTGTCCGCTTACACTGCCAAAATTCCTTCGACGAGCGGGGTTAAGAAATCTGACCGCCAGAAGTTTGCTCCATATTGAAGGGGTGAGACACAATGCACGCTTTGCCAGCTCTACCAAGAGTCTGTGGTAGATCCTAGTTATCAAGGAAACAATACGGCATCTTTTATTTTCTGTTAAATTGCTAGTGTTATCTATTGCCGACTCAAGTCGCCTTCCGCTCTCCATAACGACTAACAGCCGGGCACCACCTACCAACTAGTTCCAACAGCGGGCGGGCGCCAGCCCGGGGGCTCTCCCCGCCGGCCCAGGGGCTCTCCCCGCCGGCGCCGTCCCTCCGCCAGGGCCGCGGCCAGGGCTGGCCCTCCGGCAGCCCTGCAGCACAGCAGGGTGTCCCCACCCCGGCAAGGAGACACCTGGCGAGAAAGAAAAAACATAAATGAGGCAAAATTTTGACAGCCGGGTCCTGCTCCCACAACGCTACCTGGCATATAAATAGTTACATCCACTTGAAGGCATCCCTCCAACTGCAGAACTATTTTCTATGGCAAATTGGCGCTTCTGATAATTTTTTTCTATCGCTAGAGCCTGCAAATCTGGCACTTCTGATGATTGCTAGCGCCCCCGAAATCCCACCCGAAGTGCTGGCCCCCCCCGGTCACCCTGCTGCTCTCGACAGGCCTGAAGACGCCCGTCTCCCCCGCCCCGACACCCGCCTGCGAGCAGGAGATGGGGGCTTGAAAGTACCAAACCTCGGGTGCTTCTGTGTACAACAGATGAAGCTTTCTGGTCCGAGAAAAACTCCTAAATTAAAATGATTGGAAGGCCACAAGAAAAAAATATCAGGCACCTGTGCCTTTCCACTCCGCTCTTTTAAAGGGTGCAACAATTTTTCTCTGGTTTGGGAAAACGTAATTTTAAGAGCTCTGCCTTAGGGAGGGAGAGCAGGCTCCTTTTTTTTTGCACTCAGATGTTTTTTACTCTCATATATCCCAACAAATTACTTGTTTCTGTAAGTACGTAATAGCAGGTACGAATCAG
Source organism: Calonectris borealis (assembly GCF_964195595.1). NCBI lineage: Eukaryota > Metazoa > Chordata > Aves > Procellariiformes > Procellariidae > Calonectris > Calonectris borealis. The sequence goes on along the minus strand of NC_134313.1, from coordinate 72,510,456 downwards.
ACATGCACAGTCACTATTCTGGTACCCCCTCCCGCATACACCTTGTTCAGCCAAAATGACCATTTTTTTGTTAGGTTTAAATACATTCCTATTCAACACAGCCCTAATCATGCAATCAGATTGTACTGTACCTACGAATAAAATCTAGTGTTTATCAAAGGACATTCAAAGGTTGCTGCCTGGACAGGTAACATCCCTTTAACATGAACTTAATGATGTTCAGATTAACTAAAACCAGACAGCTAATTGCAGCCAAACCGAAGAGAGCTGGGCGATGTAATGGCTGATTGCTAGCTGTTGGAACTAGTTTTTAACCGCATTTTCTGTTTGTCCATCCACCTTCTTTTTAATTTCTGTTGCATAACTCAGTAATGCAATGTTGTTTTCCTCACCACTTCCGAATCCAGAATCCCATTAGCCCGCCATGTTCATCCACTTCGCACTCCTTGGACACAAAGCTTTAACAATTGAACTGTATTCAGTGCATTTTAATATAAACTAAAAACACAACGCAAATGCAATACTTTTTAAAACATGGTATTTCAAAGTGTGTTATTATTATTGTATAGGGCTAAGTACTATCTCAGTATTTTGTGTCATTTCTGTATTCTGCGGGCTTTTCTTCACCTTAGTACCTTTGCACTAAGTTTTGTCACTGTTACCATTTGTAGAATTGCCATTGTTACAGTTTGCACTTATCAAAATGGGGTTTTTGGTTGGTTTTGTTGGGGTTTTTTGTTTTGTTTTGGTTTTTTTTTTTGTTTGTATATAATGAAGGAAAAACTGGAAATAATGTCAAGGTACCTCAGCTATTTAACAGCTCTAGAAAACTGCTGTAAAATTGTTCTGGACTATTGTAACTGTTTCAATAACTGACATTTTAAAAAAAAACAAACTACCAACCTCTGTGTGAGAAACTTGCCTGCATTGAAATGCTGTTCTATGCTGGTTGTACTCAAGTGTTATTTTTTTAATAGTGAGAAGATTTTTTTCTTTTTTTTTGCCTTTTTTTTTTTCCTTTTCTTTTCCTCGTTTTTGTTCCTACATTTTAGGCTGTCTTCAGAAGTTACTGGCCTGGGGGCTCTGTAATGTATCTCATCATGCCCTAGTGCATTAGCCACCAGACAGGACTTTTCCAAAGCCCCATGAGACAATGCTTTCTATGGACTAATCTACAGAGGAGTTTCTGCCATTTCTAACTTTCTTATTATTCTGAGACATCAAAAGAAAATATTTCTTTTACTCTTTAAGCAACTGTGCTTCCTAACTCTTGTGTTGCTTTCATTACTGTTCCGTTTTAACACTGTTGTGGCTCATAACATAAAGCAAAGAAAAGTTATTTTTGGGGGTTAATTTTCATGGATGTTCATGCTTTGGCTAAGCTGTATAAAAGCATGGGCCGTTAGTGTTCTAAACCACTGTATTCAGCTACAGACTTGACAGTAAATTAAATGAGACGTTTTTATAAATAAATTTTTTTCCTGATTTAAAAAAAAGACGTGGTAGCTTTGTGCATACAACTGTTGTGTTGTTTAAACTTTGTTCTTTGTAACCAAGTTGCTAATTTGTCATTTGAGAAACACTATTTTATGGATTGTCAAACTAAAATCATAGACAAATTGCTTGTTTTCATTAATGATTAAAGGTTTCATATCATCACACTTAAGGTCCCAGTGCTCATTGGGAAAAAGTGTAACAAGTGTGCAATACTGGCAGCGTTAGAAGTACATTAGCCCATTGTCAGGGATGATGAGTCTTCTCATGATTAGATGGAGCCAGATTGTGTAATTAGTAGAGTAAGCAGTATTTCTGCAAAACCTCATTTGGTTTTTAACAAAGTTGCTCTTGGAGAACTACTCACGCTGCATAGAAAAGACAGAATTTGGCTTCTTGCTACAAGAAGCCACTGGTTTGTATCTCTCGCGTTTTCCCATACTGATTTTAAGATCAGATACTGGGAACAGAAAAACAAGAACAAAAGAACAAACTTGGATACCGAGTACAATATTGCTAAGACCCTTCATATTTTCCCATTCCCCGCAGCACTGTTCAGTGACGAGGCTCCTAGACAGCACCTTTTACCCTGCCAGGAAACTAGGCCAGCAGCTGGGAGGAGCACTACAATTTGCATTAAAAAGGGAGAAGGGAGAGCTGGCCCAGGGAAGTGTCTCATCCTGCCCCGGCGCACTGCTTGAGCCATTCAGCTCCTCCTTTGGATCTGCTGAAGCACTGCAGTCACAGCCTCAAGTTCTCTCTTCACAGGGAAGTGAAAGAAAGGGGCTGGCTCTGAGTTGTTGCTGCATGCAGCACTTCTGGCTGCGCTCTGGCCACCTCTCCTCTTAGGGCATTGGCAATACTTTCACGTTTAATGCTTTATCCTTATGAGAAAGCAGAGGTTTTGGCAGTGCAAGTGAATAGCATCCTTAATGACGTGAGACTAATTCTACAACCTCCGTCCCTATTCTACTAAGTCTCCCAGTACTTAGCTTGGGGTCCCGGTTCCCCTCGCTGCCCGGCTGAGCACTTGTGGGGCGTACCGCTATTATCTTCCATGGACTCCAGGGTACAGAGACCTGCTACGTACCTTGGTCGTGAGTCTGAGCCTGGAACAACGACACGACCAAGACGTGCATACAGACCTGGAAACCTGTAGAAGTCAACAGCTTTTTCAATACAGATGCAGCCACAGAGCATCTCTTGACAATAAAGGCTGCCGAGGAAGATTACAGAATGCCTCGTTGCATGCCAGCACCCAGGAAGCCTTACCCAATGGTGAATTAGCTATTCCAACCCTTAGGTTGGAAGAACTATAGGCTGTAGTACTAACCTTCGTCCTGATAAAATTCTGCGTTATCATTACTTAAAATATATTTCACTTACTTACTTACTCACTCTTGAAAAGAGAGCTGAAGCTGTTTTCACTTCAGGGACCTCCATATTCTTCATTTCCTAAACAGCAAAAGCTATTTCCCTGGCTAGTGTAAATGAAAAAAAGAGAACATTATTGCAGCTCAACACTAAGTAGGTCAAGGCTTTGCTCTCCCAGTAACGCTGTAAGGCAAAGGGCAGCAGCAGCTCTGGCGTGTATAGCATCTTTCACATAAATAATTCTTATGTGCCTTGCAGAATCAGCTAGAACAGACCGAGATTTAAACAAATTATAGTGCAGGGGCACGTTTGTGTGTGGAATGAGGAGAGGTAAAATAAAGACACATGGACAAAGGAAGGGAAAAAAAAAAGTCTTTTGAGAGGGCTTTTGCAAAAAATACAGGCAGAAATGTATAAAATCTAGGCCAACTAATGACTCAATTGAATTATTTTAGTTGGAAAAGATTTCTGAATGGCAAGAAAAAGTTCCTGGATAGCCTTAATATAGAAAACAGGCAAACAAAATACAAGAAGCTACACCTGGGGGGGGGGAGTAAAAAATAGTATTATCCAAGATAGAAAAGTAAACCACTCATGGCCAAAGGTAGATAAGAGGAAGCATGCACCCGATATGAAAAGGTCACTGCCCATACAACTTGAGTTTCCAAATGAAAGATAACACAAGTTCTGCAGCTTTCACATCATCAAATCGGTATCAGAGTTCTGGCAAACATCTCAAATGAATTTAAGCAGCTCTGTTGTGTTTCTCTAGTGAAAAAAATAGAAAGTTACGAACGCTGGCTGGAATAGTCAACCAGAAAGAAAACAAAGAAAGTAAGTTAGAGGTATTCAGCCTCGTAATGTAGTCCAGAGTGCTTTCTGTTCTCAGACATAACCATTTATGGGCCCCAAGGTGCATATTTGTGCCAGTCAAGGCTCCTAGGAAGCTAACAGCATAAATCTCACTGGTGCCACAACTGTAGGCACCTGGGAAGTGCCTCAGCCTCACGGGGCTGCATGGGCAAGGTGTTCCTGTGAGGTTTCACAAGACGGTCTTAAAGCATGCACTGAACCTTCCCCACCCGAACTAGGCAGAAATGGAAGCGTTCCCGTTTTTTCATTTTTAAATACCCAACAGCATGAAAATAAGAGTGCTTCTCTGGGATGGGGGAGATCCAAATCCAGTTTCTTCCATAGCCTCAATCTCTGCTGAATGCATTTCAGCACTATTTACGTACTTGGAACAGGACCTACCCCTTCTCAGGCGAGAGTCATGATCATCAGACAAGTCACCCATGCTCGCTAATTCAATCATTTTACAGTGGCACAGCTTCTCCAGGAAAGACTGCAATTGCTAGGCTGCTCAGCTAGATCAGAGGAACCGCAGTTCAAAGGACAGCATAGCGAGGAAGATCTCTTACGCCCTCCATAAGTGCTGTAACCACCAATTACGCAAGGCGTTAGTCCCTCAACTGTGTTTTTGGAAGAAAGACCTGGCTTAGATGTCTACACAAGGGAATTGCTTGCATTTCTTTTCCCAGCTAACAGGCCAGCATAGTTCTAAGTGAAGTGATGAACAGAAGATTAAATGAAGGCAGATACTGAAAAACTGCTTCACAGCAGAAAATTTCAATCTCTTGGCCTGAGCGACACTTTCTAGGGATACAAGTACATCTTGCTCTTCTTGCCATTGAAGCGCACTTACCCCTTGGTTCCACGAAGGCATGCAGTAATGTTGATTAAACCAGTTTCTGCATCAATGCATGTGTCCTGTCACTCTACAGACTGGCGTATATCTCAAGACAGTGACTCAAATGAAAGAGAAGTGTCAAATTCATCTGATGTTACCTAACAAAAGGGAATTTCCGAAACATTATATACTCACATTATGGTTTCTAATGACAGCTACAGCATGATTCCTATTGGTTGAATGTCTGATTTCCTAGTGGAAGGTTTCTTGATTATAAGAAAGAAGAAAGGACTTTTAAGTGCTGAAAATATTTGAGTAATATGACTTTTCTTATTAGACCTATTTCTAGCTCAGTGTTTTTAAGATGATAAAATGCAGAGAATTTAATTACAGTGGCATGTAATGAGCAAAATTTGTCTCTCCTCAAATTGAATTTATTGGCAGGGGGCCTGACCAAAGCTAATGTTTATGTTCTTTTTAACTAGTATTTGTGATTCTGAAGCAAATTTTAAAATCATATGCTTTAGGGGAGGAATGACAAACAATCATGGTAGCAAATGAGAACATTTTTTTGTTTGTTGTTGTTATTTTGGTTTGGTTTGGTTGTTTTTGCGCGGTCACTTTTGGGCTCCTCTGTACCAAACACAGCCCTTTTTCCACATCTACTTGTAAGTCATGACAGCAGCAGCTTATTTCTTCCATGGCGGGAGCGAAGTTAGCACACAGATTACCATTTGTGATTGTTTGCACTCGCCAGAGAACAGCTAACTACCAACAACTGGCAGTAGCAGCTATGGTTATCTGCTCCCTGCGCAGCTGCTCCTTGGACCTCCATTCCAAACACACGCACACACATTTTGGCCCTGGAAAGTCACCTACCCATTTCAAAACCACTGAGCTGGGAATCACATCTACTTTTTGGTGGCATGAAATTCCACAGTTCTTAAATTTGGGCAACACGCTCCATTAGTTATCAATCAATAAGGATTACAAATGCTGTCTTCCCCCTTAATTCTGATTCTTCAGTTTTCTGCAAGTCCTGGAGATCAGAGAATTAAAATATTCTTATGAATTCCACTGTGCCAGAGATTAAAACTTCATTTTTAATAGTGGCTATGGACAGAGCTAGTTATTAGGACAACTTTCATCTTTATTGTTTAAAAACAGAATTCAAGAAAGTTAAGAAGTTAGAAAGAAATTAAGGAAGTACATATTTTTAAAAACAATTATTTGCTTTGGTTAATTATCTAGCTGAACAGCTCATCGGAAGTTCATAAAATTGTTTTCTAAAACTGAGGACAGACTTATAATATAAACTAATTATGCCTATGTTTTTCTAAGACACAGGAGATCATTTACTTTGATAAATTAGCTTGACTATTCAGTAAGGTTGGGATAATTCCCTCTTCTCCCTTACAGCCACGCTACTTTCATTGCTAAAAAGCAGGATGGTTTCTTGCCTTCTTGACACAACAGCACATGTACATCAATGGTCACGTAGGATACAGATAGCAAAGTCACTCCTATCTATCTTCTTCACAAAGCTCTCTAAAAGCTTTGTTTCAAATGCTGAAGAAATGTACAGTTTTACACTCTCATATTCAGAACAAAATTAAACCACACATTTCTCCTATTTTTTCAAAAGTCCTTAGCAAATTTGAAATGTTTTAAGATTTGCAGAAGTAAAAAAAAATGTTTCATAAAATAAAAAGACACTTACCAAAGCTCAAGGTAGTTCTGCTTTCCATGCCACAGTCTTGTCAAGTTTGTTGGTTCTTGATTTTACTTCATCTGTGTTTATCAGAACAGAAATCAATTTTAGATGCTCTCCGTGCCTAAGATAATATCTTAAGAAAGCTTCCAGTATTTGCAACTAGATAAATGATTTTACCTCATCAGTTTCCAGTGCAGTACCTTCCTCTCTGGCATTTTGTCACACTTTCATTTAGTTATGCAAATATGTAACCATTGTGTTTTCATCCCTCTGGTTCAAGAAATGCAAGGTATGCTACACTACGGCTGCACTAAGCACAACAAGATACTATAAAGAAAAATATTCAGCACTGCCTATGGCACATCACAGAGCATACACTGTGGAGAAGCTGTAGCTCAGCATTTCTGAGCTTGGCCCTTACATACACAGAGAAACTGTAACAGATCCTGAAAAAAATGTACACATTTTATTGGGAGCTGGGGCAATGGACGGAAGAGCACTTGTAGATTTTAAGATAATATAAATGCATAATATTTTCCTTTCCCTAACCTCCCAATCTGGGAAAACTCCATACACTATCACTTTTGCTAGTCCTTTACTTCTATACACTATAATCCAAGTCTCAAAATTACCAGATATATCTAATGCTTCCAAAACCTTAGAGATTCTTCAGTCACTTATTAATCCCATTAAAATACCTCTGGTAGGAAATCAGTAATTTTAGTAGGAAAGGTACATTCAATATTGTAAAACATTTGCAATATACAGTTTTTACAGCAAGTAATACACCATTGTAGATCTACAAAGAGTATTTAATACACTTGGCTCTTTATCTCATGATCCTCTTTAAATAAATATTTAATGAAAGCGTCTCACTTCTAACAATGGAAGTAACATCACAGATAAAGAGAATATCAACCATGTTGCAGAAATGCTACAACAAAGCCCCTTTCACCCGCCAGTCTTGAGACAGCAAATCCTGCAATTCTTCTTCATCTTCACTACCGATAGCCTCATCCTCTTTCTCTTGAGTTGCTCTTAATCTCATGGCTTCCTTTAACTTCTCCTTCATCAGATCCTGGCGGTTACGCAAAAGCTCAACACGGCGATAACATTCACTGTTGAAAAGGAAACCACCTATTAATACTTGTGGCCTTTCCACATTAATTGGATTTTCTACAGTGCTGGATTTTGCTTCTCCAACTTTGGATAAAAACGCTCCACAGTTTCCCAACAATTAAAAAATAAGCTTTCGATATGCTAGTGCACCTTCTCTGTATTGATCAAGTGGAAACAGACCAGAGGAGAGGTGTGGTCCATTCTCTAGCAATGAGATCTAATCCAAATACTTAACAATATAATTTTTAAAAAAGCACAGAACCAATATCCACTTCCACACAAGAAGAGACACCATTCTGTGCTCCACTTACGGTTTTCATATACGGTAGAAAGGTGAGATATCAATTGGCTATCAATTTTGATAACTTAATGGTGGCATCTCTGAAAATAAAAAAGCAGCACAAGTGTTCAGATCCTTTATCTGCTTACTGTGTGCTATAACAGAACATTTTAAGTAACCACAATCCACGAGTTTCAGTTTTCCATTTACTTAAAAAGTTCTGTCCTTAAAATATGTTGTATAACAATTATTCTAGCCATTTTAACAGGCTATTTTGTTAAAAATGCCAAGTAGTATCAGCCTGATTTAAACACATCTTTGCTTCTTTCATTCCTATTTGCTAGGAAGAGTCAACAAGGAAAGATTATTATCTGGATCCTGTTTCCCCTTGTCTATCTGCAATACGGTTACTTACAAACAGTCACAGCTGAAGATTTGAAGGCTAAGGAAAACATGAATGTCACTGGAATTAATGTGATTTTGAATTTAATTCTAAATAGCCTGCATTTAAATGCACTCAGAAGACAAAGTTACAAAAACAGTCTTTAAAAATCTATTTGGAACTTTTATTTTGGGAAAAATAATTATGGTAACAAACTTGAAATTCTCTACAAATCTCTGAATTTGGTTCGACGTGCTATAGCATCCTAAGCTACTGGTAAAAATGAATGCTCAAAGACAGCCAGGTTTAGCTCAAGCCCTCTCCAAAATTACGTGAACATTGTTAAAAGACATCCTTGTACTACCAAAGCTCAGTTTGAACCCAACGCTATTGTTATTATATGCTGATTATCTGTAGCATGTAAATCTGGCCACATGGCTTAAGTGTTGCTTTAATTTTTAGTGTCTTCTTTTTGTTGCAAGGTTCATTAAAATCAGAATTCATCTTTTTCTTTTCAATAGCTAGCATTGCCATAATCACTGTTAATCAATGTGTTCAGCTACATGATAATGGTAACAAACTGTTCCACTGAGCTGTATTCCAGGTTATTTAAGAGTTTAAACTAATGCTTATCCAACCGCCACACCTACCATTTCAACAAAACAAAACAAAAAGCCCCACTTCATGTAATGAAGTGCATCATTCAACAAAACCTTTAAGTAAACTTTTATTAGAAACAAGGAGAGTTAGTCACAGAATAGGGCATTTTCAGTACAGCAATTGGATGATCAAAACACAAATCTCGTTATCAAAATTTTAACTGCAGTGCAGAGTATCAGACCTTGTTTTTTAAAAATGTTCACATAAATTCTACATCAATCAGAATTCAGAGAAATACAATTTAAGACATTTGATGGGAGGGAGGGGGACAGCTTGTTCAAAGAATTTCTCTTCTATTGCTTTATTTTGCCCATGACTGCTTGCTGTATTTTCAGTGATTCTAGTGCATTCTATCTTTGCAAATAATTACATAACTTTGCACCAAAATTCATGTTTTTATTAGGTTTCATTCTGCAATTTGAGGGAGTCTGTCTTTCTCCTTCAAGTATTTAAGCGATTAATGAAAGGCAGTACCACAAAAGATTAAAATTAAAAATGTTTTTATCACTCTAGTCAAATAGTGATCCATTACTGCTGGAGAACAGAAAGTTTGAGGAAAAATTGATCTACTTACATCTGCTCGTCAATTTCTCCAATCTGACGGTCTAGTCGCCCCTCCTCATCCTCTTCTGCCACTATTGCTTCTGAAATCTAAACCAGAAAAGCGCTAAGAAAATTCACCTTCACCTTGAATTCCACTGTTGTTCCTTTTTGATGTCTGTGTCTTCCCCTCCTCCCCTCTACCTCAAGTCAATGTCAATCTCCTACACATATACTCCCACCTTCACAAGAGACTCTGGAGGCAAATACAGAAAAAAAATGATCTGGTTTAATTTGAAATAGAAATGTTTTTTCTTAAAACTAAAAGTTAAAAGTAGTTTGGCTGCTTTGGGGTTAACCTTTCGAATTTTTCAGTACACTACTATTTGAAACTGAGCATAAGCAAACTACACTCACCCAAAGTCTGAGGCTGAAATAGGAGCTATATCCCAATGCTTGGGACTTAATTACACAAGCTTATTGAAAGTATTGGTTAAATATTCCCACTAGATCCCGAAGTGTTTCTAACCTGTTATTTTTTTCAGCATATACTTTCTCAAATCTGAATGTCTGGGAGATGCTATGCAATCAATGGTCCACGCATAACTGAGAAGATTCCTTCTAAGCTGAAGAATTATCTGAATGGCTAATGCTAGCAAAATGTATCCACCACTGCTTTTGTATGAACATTCGCTCTGTTTATAGTGCTGACCACTTTAAAATGAGCAATGATTAATTTTTTTGCACCACTTTTCTTAGCAGTAGACATATGAGCAATTATTTACAATTAAAATTAAAAAACTAGCAAATGCTCTAGGGGAAGATTGAGAACACCAGGTATCTTTAGTGACAGTTTTATGTTGTACAAAAGGGCAGATAAGAACCTGTACCGAGGCGGCTTTCCATGCAATGCTAAACAGTAAAAAATGGAAGTAGAGAAAAATTGGGGCCAACATATGTCTCTCACACACAAAATCTTTTGTCACTTTCCCAAATTTTGGGGTTCCTTTCCAGTACATTTAAATTAACCATAAAACCCAGGTTATCTACACTTTATAGATCCTTTATGAAAAAGACAAACAGGTGGTGTTTTGTTCTGTTTTTTTCAAGGTTAAAATATGAATATATCTCATCTAAAGAAGAGCCCACAATTATGTCCTGTCTGGATACAGGACACTGATCTGAGGTATATGCTATCTTACTTAAATACAATTTAACAAATGTAACTAGATATATATAGATGACTGGATCCTCATCAAAAGTTTTCTCAACTTAATTTCCCTTAAGTGGAAAATAGAAGTAACCCTTTGCTCATTTATAAAGTGCATTTAACCACACACTGCATTGCAACAAACAACTGACAAATGCAGATGTCGGTCATTCTGCAGAGCTGCATGAAACTGTTGTTTTCCTTACTGTGTATAGTATTTAGAACCAATAAAAATAGATTCCATTACTTACTGTGTTGACCTGTCGCATTGCCTTTTGAAATTCATCCCATTCTTTGTCCATCTGATCCTTTGGAGCATCAACTTTCCGCACCTAAGGAACATGAAAAAACAGGCTTATTAACAATTTATGTCTAGTGACTCTTTGGGGCACTGTAAAACACCTGGAGAACGAGGACAAATTATGCTGTGTTCTCAGAAAAGTCTGGTCAACATACTTCAGTTTAAGTAATGTATATGAACAAAAGAGTGCAGCTGCACAATGGTTTTGGAGTAAAAAATCTGACTCTACTCCTGGATTAAAACAACATCCTTGACTGTAGCATTAAAGAACAATTAAGAACACATGGTGTGGAATGTTTGGATTAGAAAAAACTGACCAAGTCTGTTAATTTGATGGTCTGTAATTTCACTATGTCAGGTGATAACTTTTAAATTCTTCTGTAAGCTGCCTGTTCAATCATATACAGTAGCTATCTCACAAGCCAAAAAAGCAGAGAATTATTTGCCTTTGGCATAACATAAAATATCAAATGATTCAGTCACTAGTCTGACTGGTATTAGATAGTCTCACTATATTTCAAATCTAGTCCAATTTTGTTGGCTAACAAAAGAAATAGTACAGCTACATACCGATTTTAACGACGTGCAAACCTTTTTCTTATGTGGTAGACAGCATTAATTACTAAGACAAGACGACTGAAAAAGTAGTAGCTGTAAAAATGCGTTTAAGATCTACAACTAAGGTAATCAAAACCAGACTGTGCTTTTAATACAAGCAAATAAACAAGGTAATCTACCTGTGTAACCAAAACTTCCACAATTCAAGACTGGAAGATGCGGCATATAACATATGCTAGATGACAGATTATGCCTGGCTCTGGACCGGGTGGAAATTATATAGCTAGAAGAACTAAGCAGTTTGAACAGAATAATTCATGACACCATCTTTTCGCATTAGTTTTATTTTTCCTTTATTCATTCCTCTCTTTTGGTAACACATCAGTCATCATCACGGTAAAGATAACAGTTTGGTACGTTTTGTTCCTGAACGATTATACAAAATCCAGTAGTATGAATTAAGTTCATAAAATAAATTAGAAGCTTCCAAGCAAACTACGTACTGGGAAGTAATAGTCGTCATTTCATTTTCTGTTCTGTGATTATTTCTATCATATGTGTATGTACTGTGTTATTATGCATTGTGGTTGTCTTTTGTAATTCATAATTATTTGTATTTCTTACAATAAATTTAAACACTAAAGATACTATTTTTCCTTGAAATATTTATCTAATCCAGAATTTATATGCTTTATAAATTCCTGATGTAAAGAACTAACATTTTTCAAGCCCACAATCTCCCTTCCAAAAAGCTGTTAATTCTGAAAATTATTATTTTGTGTATGATTCCAACTCAGAATCACTGCAGCCATCACAACATAAGCGATGTCACAAACATTTTCCTTCCCCTGCATATTAGCTAAACTTAGAAAGGGCTGACTAAAAAGAAGAGCACCTGCAAGCAACTAGAGGAAGAGTTTATTGGAACATGTATGCATTTGTAAATTTTATCAGCTCAGGCAATGACCAGAACAAAGATCACTAACCAGTGTCCTCACAGATATAAGCAGATTCTCCTTTGCCTGCTAGATATTCCCACTTTCTACAAGCTTCCCAACTCATGGTGGAACCAAGTATTTGAAAAGTGTAACATACCAATTAGTCATATGCGGGGAAAAAAAAAAAGTGCATCTTTTTCAGCTACATAATTCAATATTCAGAATGTCATTACTTAAAACCATTCACATATGCCAATATGTGGGCATGAGTGGTGCCAAAAGAATCTTGCCAGAGCAAATAAGAGACACCTAAGCTTTTAATTGTGAAAGTGGAACTAACTGAACATAAAGAAGCATTATTTGGAAGGTCTCCAAATCAGAAGTCATGGCTCCACCTCACAATGTAATTTAAATACACCAGCAGCCTTCCACAGTGTGAAAAATAGGGAAATGTACTCGAGGAAAAGAAAAAAGACTTTGAGCCTACAACACTATTATTTCGATAAAGCAATCAGGAAAATCATCAAATCTGTGGTAAATTTTACCAAAAAAAAAAAAAAAAAAGCAGCAGCTTTGTATTTCAAATACCAGTGTTTACTTTGGTCATCATTTGGTACTGTGCAAGTTGAAGGAAGTATGAATGATTTTGATCAAAATTCCAAGATTTTTAGTTGTGATTTTTTTTGAGAAATACATTGAATGTGCACACCTTTCTTTTCTTTTCCAAGCATCAAAAAAATCCACAGCCATAAAAGACAAGGGGGTTGAAAACCAAGATCACTGTTGTAGCATGCCAGTACTAGAGATTACAGTGTATGCCATAATTTACCTATTTTCATTCTAATAGGATGCATAGTATCAGTTGCATACTAACTCCTAACACTTTTCAACAGGATCTCTCAGAGGAGACAACTATTTTTGTATCCTCAATTCAGAGGCAGAACTGGATGTACAAATTCAGTGAAATGTTTTTCCCAGGATGACTCAAAGAAATAAAAGAATTGTTCAAATCCCAGTCCAGCATTTTAGCCAACAAATAACACTTCTTTAGTTTTCTTTAAGAGCCACAAAGGAACCACAATCAAAAATACACTCTGATAGATGATTTAACAAGCTCTTCCTGCCCTCCTCTGCCCCTTTTCATGTCTTCTAATTAATACAAACCAAAATAGTTCAGTCATTTTCTTATATTCTGGTATGACTAATTACCTGGAAAAGCATCTTCACTACTCAGAAAATTATTACAACTGGCAGAAATAAATCCAGCAGCATAAAATAAGCAGATTACTTACTTTTGCATCCACTTCAGGATCATCAAAGAAACCTTCTGGCAAAGCTTCAGCAGTGTTTTCTTTCCTGAAATATTTGATTACTATTATCCCAAGCTAACACTTTACAACCTGCTTTATTGTAGAGTTAAGAATAGTCAAGAATAAAATCCATAATCTTTTTATAAAAGGACCTAGAAATGAAGCAAGTTTTTTTATGCCCCAAGTTTAACCTACAACCATCAAAACTTGTTTCTTCAGTTTGGTTGTATCTAACTTACAAGGAACTGCACAGGCTTAAACCTCACTGTCAAAACAAGAGCTTCGGCTTCTTAAACTATTCTTTCCAGTGTGCTGAGCACCCAAACATTTTAGCAGCACAGTCTCTACTTTTGAAAGCCTAAACCACTGTCTAAAAAAGTGCCCAAGTGAGCTGAACCATTACTACAGAACAGGCAAATGGTTTTCTTTAAACAGTTAAAAGCAGTGGTTGACACTAAGCTTCAAAAGTACCCTTGTTAAAACTCGCAAATAGAGATGTCTAACAGACACTGTATGGCATTGCTCCATCTCTTATCCTGCCCTCAGGGTGTGAAATACCTGTCTGAAGTAATGCTAGATACCGACGTACATATAAACTATTCCGACTAAAAGTTAACAATATGACAGATTTCTAAGTCAACACAGTCTGTATTTCCTGGAAGGATAACGTTTATTTACGATTCCCAAATTTATCAATATTTGGTTTGACTGCTTACCTTTCCACTATCTTCTCTTGTATCTCTGCTTTCTGTATGGATCCTGAATGGGAAACTATAGGAGCAGCTGTAGTTTGGCTGTCAAAGAAGTCTAGAAGAAAGACAGAAGCCTATGAACAAAAAGAACTGTTCAAGCTTCTTTATAAAGTTCTGACTGGAGAGGAATTTTAATTAATACCTTACTGAATTAAGGGAAGAACAGCCAGACATTATTTCACCTGGCAGCCTCAAACAGTTAGAACATAAAATCAATAAGCATGTTGAGAAAACACCACACAATAACAAGCTAGCAAACAATCTCCTTTCTCTACTTCCAGTATAACACACCTTAACCAGCTAATAGCAATAATTAGAAAAATAAATGAAAACCCTTCCATCATCAGTTAAAACACAGCTTCTCCTTACTGAATCACTTACTATTTCAGTCATCATTACCTGCAGGCAGAGAATTAGCTATTACTTCTTGAGTTGGAGGTGGAATTTCAGTTTTATGCATAACACAAGATTTGTTTGATTGATCTTGTTCCTCCTCTTCATCATCATCATCATCACCGTAATTTCCTGACAATAAACTGGGACCTGAACCCTTTGACAGCTGTTCGTTTGCACTATCTTGCTTTGTTTCATCAAAAAAATCTGCTGGTAGCCTAGTAAAGAACACACAACATTACTATTTCAAACCTCACAAAAATCAGTTGCAGTCTAGCATTCGGAGCCTATTCAATCTGTGAGCAATACAATCTTTTAGATATTGCACAATACCCTAAACGGCGCAGCGACTGATGTAACCATTGTCTGAAGGCAGCACATACTTGTTGCTTTCTTTTGAAGTTCCCCAGGAATGCTCAGGTTAATTCTGAAAATACATTTCAGTTCCATTTTTGTGTTTGAATATTCAATACTGAATATCAGAAACATTAATAAAAACATCCTATAACAAAGTGCATTTGGAGGAATGGCAGCTTAGGTAACTCTATTTCCACATTCAAAGTTATTTGCATCTGTATACCTGCTGTGAACGCATTAAATACAAAATTTGTAGTTCAAAAGTCATATTAGTGTCATGTAAACCTTGATAAACTTCATGTATAAACACAACTACTTATTTTGGGTATCTACTGAGGCTCAGAACTGCAGCTTAGAAGGGCCACACAGGCTTAGCAATGAGAAAACCCAGATTTGCTTAGAATAGCTGCAGGCCTCCAAGCCAAACATTTTTCCAGGTTATATTTTAAAATAATCATATCGATCAGTTTAATAATGAATAAACCTCTCAACTGTTAATTTTGCGCACACACGCAAAATTTCCACGAGGTAAGTGTCGTCTAGAGTCAGGATAACAGGACGTAACATCTATGCAAGATAATCATAATTTATCCTGTGAAGAAGTGTACAGGAGACCTGCAGGCCTTGTGTGACATCTACCAAACCCACAAAGATGAACAAATATCATCAGCAATCTTTAGTGCCAGTAAGATGCTTAACCCAATCCCTTGAAGTCAAATAACACTCCTATATTTGCGAGAGTTCAACTGCAAGATATGCATTTACATGAACTTAAGTGACAAAAACATCTTAACAAAGATCTGTTGATGACATTTGTTAGTAGTTTTTGTAAAGAGTTATCATTTAAATGTACATTTAAAATTTGTCTTAATTTCAGACTACCATTTCTTCTGCAGTATGCTAGCACTGACGATTAAAGTGCATGCCATGATCTAGTTATTGTCATTCTAGCAAACTGCGTAATACCACCACATATTAATCCTTAAAAGTGACAGTAAAATAATTCCTGTGTTGTCACAGACTCTAGAGTTAGTACCATGATCTTCTCATCTGCACTGAGGAAGATGATGCCATGTTCAGGAATATACACCCACATTAGAAAATGAGCAGATGCTCAGAGTGATCTGCTGATTCTCTGAATCTTTACCTTTGGCTAGGAAGGAGAGATGAGGAAAAACAGGGTGAGAATGTAACAGTAGGTACAGTTACAAAAAACCCACATGTAATAAGGTCTACTTACCCAGAGGAAGACGTATGTGGCTTTTCGTCTGTACCTGTATAACAGCCAAGAGTCACTTCTTACAACCCATACTTTTAAAAGAAATATCCCTCAAATAAAGTCTTACTACAGCAGTAAGTTCACAAATGCACTTTCATGTATTTCATATATTTACATGTTCAGCAGCACCAACAGGAAAAAAATTAACTATCTTTCTTTTAGCATGAACTTTCACACATGATTTGTGGTAATCAGTGGCTTGATCCCACTGAAAAGGAAAGGAATAACACCACTTCCGAGGAAGTGCTTCCACTGTTTAACTTCTACTGTTTCTAGTTCTGTTTTGACCAAGCCCACAGCCCCATGACCTAATTGAATCCAATAACCCAGAAGAAAACTAGGTAAACTACCAAAAGCGCAGTTTTCTCCTGATCGGTGAACTCACAGAGAAAGAGCAAGACAGACTTTCTCCCTTTTCAACAGCAACAGGCTGACATTAACTCAATAGTCTTGTGCATTCACACTCATTTCCACGAGGAAAAAAACAAACCAAAACCATTCAAGACGTAAAATGGCTAGATTCTGGCAAGAGCTTGATAAATATTTTTCTCTCCTTACCTTTTACTCTCTTTAACTCTGTATTTTCTGTGTCAACAGTTTTTCTCTTGACAGGATGAGATGATGTGCTAGCAGCGGAACCAGTTGCTGTCTGCTTTGTGCCTTTTAATTCTGCAACTCTCTGTAAAGAAGTACAAAATTCAGGAGGCTTTCCTAGCAGGAACTTCTGGATTGCCGCTTGAAATACAGCTTTTTTAGAATACTTTATTAAAATGAGATAATACCTTTCTATAACAAGATCACTGAGATAGACATCATGGATACAGAAACCAAGACTAATGTTTCTGTCAGCCTCTTGAATGACATGACGTGGGGGCAGAGGAATTGACACTTGCACAAGGGAGGAAAGTGGGAAAGACTAAGATCAGTGACATTTACAGCAGTAAAACACCGGAGGAAAAAGCAGGAAGGCTGGTCTCATCTGGAATGTTAAGTGTTTTAAAATTAAAACACAGCAGTAGTATTAAACACAGTCACTGTGCCTTGCCACAATGATCTACCCAGAATGCAGGCAATGAACTAGGAACCCCTCAGTTCTTTTGGTCTTTTCCTCAGTACTTGCAAAATGAAATGCAACCTCTCAGTTTCCGCTAAGCAGCAGCGGAACTTAAAAGGATAAAAAAATCACTTAAGGTTGCATCCAAGTTACAAGCTCCCTGAAATGGTTTTACAAAAGCTTCATCTTTACTGCTAAACTATAAAAAAACCACCATGTTTTCTTAGTGACGCGTAAGCTGTCACGTGATAATATACAGGTAACAAAGCAAACCCAAGGAGGGTTTCCAAGTCCAACTATGGAAAGCTGCAGACAAGTGACAGTTAAAAGCGGTCGCTGACGTGAGAAGAGCTTCATCGTAAGAGTACGTCCCTTGAAAGACGCGGGACGATTCTCTCGAGTGCTGGCCTTTCAATGGGTACGTAGGTTTTAAGAAAACAAAACAAGACAAAACAATCAGGCCTGTTTTTACACCACTCTCTGCTGGCAGATACTCAGCTGTTACCTATCGGCCTACCCCTCACAAGGCAGCAAACCCCGAGCCTCCCCCGTCCTTCGCCTCCTCCCGGGGTGCCCAATTACTTCTCCACAACAAAAACCCGGCCAGCACCGAGCTGAAACCCGCACCCACCGGCCAGCCGCGACCACCGGAGCACCGGCACCAACCCCGCACCCCACCGCCTCCCCCGCCAGCCAGGGCGGGAGGCCGGCGGCCGCTCACCTCACGGTGCTGCTTGCCCAGGGCGTGGGTCTGCCACAGCAGCTCGCTCTTCACGGGCGCGTTGCACAGCGAGCAGCTCAGGTGTCCCAGGCTGTTGTACGTGGCGGCCGCCGTTAAGGGAAGCAGGGCGCTGCGGCGCGGACCCCCGCCTCTCACCGCCCCGCAACGGCCGCCCCCTCCCCCCCACCCCGCCGGGCCAGCCCCCGAGGCGAGGGCTAGGGAGCCCGGTGCCGAGGATATTTGGCGAAGGGCGAGTCGATCCGCTTCTTTCCCGCGTTCTGCCGCTGCTTCTCCCGCATGAGGCGCCGCAGCTCCTCCTGCCGCACCTGCTTCCGCCCCGCGCCCACCCCGGCCGCCGCCATCTTCTCCCGGCGAGCCGAGCGCAGGGGCGGGGCCGGCCGCCAGAGCGAGGCTACGGTTGGGCGGGGATGAGAGCGAGCCCCGCAAGCCCCGCCCTCAGCCTAGGGCGGGAGAGAAGGCGCCGGGGGCGGGACTTCGCCTGGGGGCGGGGCCAGAGGGGCCGGGCCCGCCCCCGGCCCGCAGAGGAGGGCAGGAGGAGGAGGAGGAGCAGAAATAAAATCACCTCAACAGTGGAGCAGAATTAAATTCTCCGGCTTTATCAGGTTTTTCAGTAGTTAAGCCTTTGGAGCACCATCAAAACTAGAGAGGCACTGTAATCCAGTCGTAGGCCACGTCTCCAAATAAATTCCCTAAGAAGTGCCCCCAAACCCACCCAAAATAAGTAAAAAATAATAAAACCCCCCAGTACATCCCATACACCCGGATCCAGAAACCCCCAGTGTGCAACACACTGTGAAAGGCGCTGTTAAAAAAAAAAACAAAAAAACAAACACATCTTTTCTTTATGCCTCAGCTTTTTGCCAGTCACGGTAACATTTCAGGCTGGGATGGGCTGCACCCTGTCGGGAGGCCAGCGGCGGCCGGCTGCGGCTCCCAGACGCTGCCCACTCGCCTGCACGGAGCACGCTGCAACATGGAGAGCAGCATGTATTTTCCTCGCTAAAATACAGCCCACCTACAGCACATCTACAGCATTTAGTAACCGCATCATGACCACGGACAGCAGAGAACTTTCCATATTTTATTTTTACCTTTTCATTTAGGATAGTACAATAAAATAAGTTAACTAAAAAAAATCTAGCCCCAAGTTCCACGGTGTCAAGTACTCCACTCCAAACCACGAGCAACCACTAAAAGTCAAGACAGCCAGACTCCAGGTTTACAGCGACACTAGCTTCGGAGGACTTGGTCACAGAGGACGCCGCTGCAAGCAGCGTATTTTACGCTGTTCCCAGAGAGCAAGCCATCCCGCGGCTCCAGGCTCCGCGGCTCCCTGAACATCGGCTTTGCTTCGTCTCACATGGCAGCTTATAGGGAGCTGGGGGAGAAAGGAGGGCAGGGAAGCGTGTGATTCGATTTCCATCTTCATAAAAGACAAACTTCGTGGTAAGACGCTTTGCCCAATGGCAAATCCCAGGCATGTAAACCCAGCCGGAGCAATACAGCAACTGGAGGGGCAAGAGCAACTAAGGCAAAAGGGAGTCACTTCTCTTTTGACATGATCAGGGCAGATGGCTGGGGTGGGGAAAATGATTCAGTAGGAAAATAGGTATTACAGTAAACCTAGACTACAGAATCAGTGAGAATATATCTTAAGCTTGATTGAGATCTTTACGAATTCTGAAAAATACTTAACATCTCCTCTTCCTTCCCCTTCCTCCCACAATTGTACTCTGCTGCACTTTTCAAAAGCACAGAAGTTTGCTTTCACTGAAACTTAAGGCTATTATGAAAAAATTAAGTGTAGGGCTCCTTTTTCAAAACTAAGTATAAAAGTCAATCCACTCTAGAAGGTCTTAGGTAACTCTAAATACAACCATCCTTTTTCCAAAACGAATCAACTCATTTTTATATTTGGAAGACAAAAAATTTTATACTGCAAAAGTTTGTCTTCATACACATACTTTTGTCCTAGAAACCAAACACTCTGATACCAGCAGTTACCACTGTAAAGCAACTTCAGCTCAGGACACCCACCCTTTGCTGAATCCAAACGTGCTGGTGGAAGAGGTTCATCATCACTCTCTTTGCCTCAAAGTACCAGATTATCAAAAGATCTGCTGTGGAACATCTTAAAGTTAATTCACCTGGCTTTGAGACAGGGTGAGGATGTACTCACAGAAGCACATCTCAAGAAGCAGCAGTTTCTGGGAACGAGGGCTGGGAAGACAACGTCTGCCTATAGCCTTAGCGTTCTCGCCCAAGAGAGAAAAATACGAAGGAGCAGCAGAAACTAGACACAGTCCTAGCCACGACCACAGCTCCCAGTTCTCTTCATGGGCATAAGAGGATACTTTGCTTATTAAACAGGCATCTGTGAAAGTTCAATGCATTAGAAGACTTACATTTGAGAGGGTGAGGATTCTTTCCTTTCACAGGAAAGGGGGTAATTCTGCATCCCCTGAATTAGGCAACAGTGTTGCTGGTGGCTTAAGAGTCAGCTGAATCTGGTCCAGAAGCAGCACCAAGCTAGGTAGGGCTTCACAAAAATGGCTACAACCAACTCTTCTTCCTCCTAACCTTAAAGTGCTGGGAAAATGCAGCATGACCAGATTAGTAGCCTAGGAAAAAATATCCACAGTCCTACCAAACATACCATTTCCTAACATGACAGACAAGCTTCCCAGGAGTTTAGACCTTAAAATCCTCCACAGATGCTGAGAAGAGAGTTACATATGGAAGAAATACAACCTTGAAGAAACTGGTTAACAGTAAAAAATATGGCAACTCCAACTTTGGTATGGTCAAAAGGCATTTTTAGAATAAAAGTGACCCTTTCTAATGCAGGGCTATCACTTCATTTGTCCAATGGCATTTTTCACTAAAGAAATGCTCCTCCGATTACAAACATCAAAGATAATACTTTAATAATAATACTTTAGGTATTATTTAAGGTTTATAATAACTTATTAGAAGTTAACATTTTTTTTTAACGCATTTCCTATTTTTATCTTGAAAGGACAGTTAATCTTAAAACAGTCACATATGGATAAAGACTGACTACCTAAGGGCCATTTCTAAAACATCCTCAGTCTGACTCATTTGAATCAAAAGAGCTTTTCTTTCCCCACAGAAACAGGCTCCTTACCAGTCAATATTTCATCAGCCACTGCATATATGACTGACCTACCGACCAGAAGCATCAGTGAAAAAGCAACTCCCACTGTAGGTACGTTAGCTACGGGCTCTGACCAACAACTGCAAAGTTGGCTGCACCTGCTGACAGTTACTATCTCCTGCAAAAGCTTATTTTTCACCTAACAGAGAAAGCTAAGCACGGCACGTATCGGACTGCAAGAATCAGTCATAGTCCTCAGTCGCATGGCATTGCTAAAATAAAGTTGTGTCACTTTGTAACATGTTATTAAAATTCACTGATTACCTTAACAGACTAGAAATAACCACTGCAATTTTCCATTAAATACAGCATCATGAATTCAGTGAAATCAGAAAAGAAGTATAAAAAAATCTTTCAAAATAGCTCCTTAGTTATACCTTGCTTGAACTGAATCCTTGGTATATGAGCAGCATGAGTAATCTCATTTCATTTCCCACCATAACTCAAGGCAGAACACAAACAATAAAAATAAGAATAATCTATAAAAAACACAGTACATCAGAAATCTATGTAAAAAACATACATCTGTATCAAGGAGCTCAGTAACAACTTAAAGCACCACTCAAAATTAAGTACCATACATGTTACAGTACATGCCATTTATTATGACAATTTAAGGCTAAAATAGGTATGACTCCCTTATAGTCAAGCTTTCTTATATTTATAAATGCATAAAAACATTAGGTAGATACAAATACATAGGGTTTTTTTTTATTGCTCTGAACTGTCTACTACAATGTTCGGCTTTCCCAGATGTCATCTCAGTTTGCCTTTTTCAATCAAGCTGAAGTCCTACAATTGCAACTTATGGCACTTGTACCATTACAGACCTTCTTTGATTTGAGCTGTAAATAAATTCAAAGACATATCAGACAAAATTGCCCATCACTCCAAACTTTGTAACTTAGTTAACTAAACGGTCGTCCATAAGATACATAACAATTCACCACAAAGATTATTTCTTCAATTCTTTAGGAAGGATTTTCTTTTCAAAATAATAGGTCTAACCAAGCGGCAAACAAGACAACCAGCAAGAAATGATTGACTAGTACCAGTCTAACAGACTGGGCTGAAAAAAAAAAAAAAAAGAGCTGAATACGTGCTCCAAAACAAAGAGCAAACTTTTCTTCTTGCTCATAGAGCAATTATGTTTCCTAATTACGTAGGGCAATGCCTCATTCTGCCAGTGCCAAATTTTTTGACTGTAGCTTGTCCATTTCTTGACCAATATTTCCTTCAATGGTATCACACTGGGCAAGAAAAACCTGAGAATAAGAAACAAACATGTTATTGGGGATGCAATTATAGCAATGGTAGATGCTTCTTAAGAACAGAAACCACAAATTCCATCATGAATTTGAAGAAGCCAACTCAACAACCACCTTCCAGTTCAGTTTTAATACTAGCTTATTCACAATTTTGTTTGCCCAGAATCCAACAGAAGCATGGTATTTGATAACACAACAACGTGGTTGCCCATCCTCACCAGTCTGCTGCTGAAGTAGTTTGAGTTGATCCAAAGTTCATAAACAACAACAAGGATCATAAAGGTTCAGACAAGTTAGTGCTTCAGTTTGGAACATGACTTTTAAATCCTTTCTAAAACACGTACTTCTGTAGCCAAGGGTGGGAAAGACAAACCTAAAATTCAGTCAAATCTAAAACAAGCTTTCATTAAACCAAGGCCTCTTCTATTTCTCGGGACTGCAGGGCAACATAAACCCTCATCTTTATCAGTAAGTAGCTGGTAAGTAAGTAAGCTGCCTCAGAAGGCTCCTTTCCAAAAAGGGCAGTCCACAGCACCTTAAGCTTTCTTAGAACCTGCCCACAAGTTCTTACAAGTATAGCAACCCACACGCAGCAATTAAGAGCCAGCAGCCACTGGTCAGCACTTTAAGCCAATTCTTTTAGGCCAATTCCAATGTATGTGAGTACATTGTAGCTTCTGAGCAGACTCTCCCACTATCTATACACGTCTTGCGCTCTGTTGTGCTATGTCTGCACTAGACTTTAACAGTCAAACCAGATATTGAATGTTATTTTTGTTAAAATGACATTAAGAAACTTCCTTCCCTCTAGAGCAGCAAAAGTCAAGGTGGTAACAACTGCAGTTGCTGGCTACAAGTGTTTTGTATCTGTCTCCCCATTCTGGAAGATATGTGATTGCCAGCAACAGAAGGCAGTTAATAGCTCCCCCTCGCTTTCATGAACACTTGAGAGTAAGCAGCATAACTTGCCATTGTTTCCTTGCTCCAGAAAAACAAATTGTTGTTGACTACTCTGGTCTGAAACCTACAGTTGCAGAACACCGTGCCTATAAAAGCAAACAATAATTCTGATCTCTGCTCAACAGAGTCTGTTTTATGCTTTAACAGCAGTTCTTATACAAAGTCCCACTTATTTCTGCAATAACTTCACCCAAGAGTGGAGCTCTAGTAGCTTGCCATGAGGGTTATAGCCGTGCCTCTGTTACAAACTTTTGCTGCTTTGATTAGGCACATGGAATCAAGAGCACGTTCAGAGCCCCATAAAATATAGCTACGCCAGCAACCATCTTCACTTCAATTTGCATTATCTGAACTTAGCTCTGTAACAGAGTACAAAGGGCTTTGTCCCTAAAGCTATAACAAAAAACATTTCTATTATGAAGTACTTCTTGATAAGACTTCCTCTAAAATAGATGTCTATTTTAAAAAATTTGGGAAACATTTATAGAAAGTATTTAATAAGGTTACAGTAAAAGACAAAACATTTCAACTCCATATATGAATGTAAGGTACTTTCACAAATAATTTTCAGGAGTCTAACCTGTGACTGAAGCTAGCATAATACAAATAAAAGCAGTAATACGAGTAGCGTTACTATTCATTTATGGAAGTTTGGCTTTCGGGGGAGGGGGGAGGAGGGATGAATTCCAATATTTAGTAACAAACCTTCAGTTCAAGGCCTCTAAGGAAACAATGCCTAGGAATCTGTAAGCATCATACGATGGCAAAGCAATTAAAAAACCCACTCCCGGCACAGCTGCTCTTCTGTACAGATTTTATTTTAGAGACCATCTACAGAAAGTTTGTATATTGCAACAGAAGTTAAATTTTCCAAAGAACACCTCTTATCAAGGTCCCACAGGAGTTAGAGTTGACTGCATCTTTGTGCCCAGACCTCCTCACTCATTACTCCAGCCCACCGAGATATGGCAAAGGAGGAATCATCCCGTTTTCTTTACAAGTTATCAGAATTACTTTACATCATCAGGCAGCCGTAAGGCCAACCACCAATGTAAATTACAAACATTATCTGAAGACAGCATGAACTATGAAAATCTGTATTTTTGTACAATGTTTTATAAAGCTATTAAATACCTCTTTAAGGGAGGTCATAAGAAATACCAATGTAAGAACAACCACTGAAAAAAATCTAAGCTCTAAACAGCTCTCATTTTCACAAACTCTTGGTATACAAGTACCCAGCATTAACGCAAAACAAAAAAATAAAAATACTCACCTGAACTCTTTTCACCAATGCCTTTTTTTTCAGTTTGCAATCACTGAAATTCTCTGGCAGGTTCTGCGGTAAAATAAACAAGTTAATGCAGCTTAATGTTGAAATTAACGTATTAACCTTACAGCAAAAACTGAATGTATCAAAGAATCCTCTTAACAGGCATCCTGAAAATGCCATGCCTGCTCAGTGAGGATGATTGCACAAGAAAGAATTTAAAAGAAAAAGTCATAAATTCAATAAGTCTGCAATACAACATGCTGATTACAAAGAACTAAGCTAGCAAATTTACCACGTATCTTTAGATAACATACAGCAATAACTGCATACACTACTTTTGTCTACTGTGGCTTATGTTTATTGTTCTGCTGACCTTCAACTTCAGATTTTTTCAGAGACTGTACGATGAACTCATTTCTTACGAACACATTAACTCAATCTCTTGCCATCATTAGAACATATCATCAGTTATGCAGGCATTGCCAGTCTGTTTACGCTGTGCATCTGATCTTCTCTGCAATCTACTCATGGAAGGGCAGATATGAAATGTTACATGCTGACAGCTTTTAATTTAATTCAAACTGCATCATTTTCCATACCTCTACCACCCAATATATTCATGTACGTCATCTTAGCAAATGTTGTATGCTTTGACCTTTCGGAGCAGTGTGAAATTGGGGTGAATTGGGGAATGGTGCTCAGGTTTATGATGTTTTTTTGAAACAGGTAAAACAGATTATTATCATCATATAAAGTTTATATGAACATTCTTAGAAACGTGATGCTCTCACTGTTGAAAATGCATAAAAATCTTGGAGTTTCTCACTGGTATACCTTTTATTTTCCACCCTAACTCCATATCAAAAAGAGGTTTCCCTATACTACCCTTTGTTTCATTTCAGCTAAAATGCAAGTCCCACTGGGAGGTTTCCATACATAATCTTTGATAACAATAAAAAAAAAAAAAAAAAAAGATGCTCTTTGCTTTTAGTGTCCAGCCCAACACACACGGTCTTAAATATAGGAGTCTTGCACATAACCTAATATAGGAGTTAAAAATACACAAGATTCCACACTGAAAAACAGTCCATCATGGAAGTGAAACTACAGGCATCATTCCTGTAGTTTCATCCCAGGAAGTTCAGGGATCACACTGCTCCAGTATTTGTGCAGTAATTAGCACACTGTAAGTGATATCAGATAAAGAAATAATAATCACCAGGCTTAGCACGCATTCCCAGCACCGTGGATGAGGAGAAAATGGGCATGCAACAGAGTGAGCTGGGACACGTTCTTACATTTTACTTCCACATAAACTTCTGGTTTAAAATACCTTTCACTCTTTCTACGCTCAGCTGGAAGAAGGAATGCACAATGCTGCTTCTTGTCTCCTAGGAGAATCTGAAAGTTGGAAGTGGGAGTAACTACTACTACACTAACCTCTTCCCAGGGTCAGTTTTTTTGGTTTATTTTGTTAGTTTGCTTTTAGAAAATGAGTAAGAGAAAGAATCTTCTGTTCCTGTAGTTCCAGCTTCCATTTCTGTTGCGCCAGTACCAGTTTTCCCATACAGCAGCATTGTTAAGCTGTATAAAACTCATATCAGATTTTAACACTTCCCTTCAAGATCAGAAAATGTATCTCCCTTGCAGAGAGCTTTTATGTCAGACGGCACCTCCTGAAACAGAACCAGAAACTGAACATATTTCTTTCAGGTGGAAAAATGATTATCAGTATCAGAGGCACAAGAGAGTATGCGGATTAAGGGAGATACCCTTCCAAATGCAAACTGGTGCAGTGTTATCTCACAAACAGGGACAGAAATATCTAAAAACTAAAAGTTATGTTGGTTGGTTGGTTGGTTTTAAATTGATGTTAATCCTCTTAATACCAAAAACACTCTTCAGTTTGTCCTAAGATGCATTCCATCATCTATCTATCCTTTCCAACTCCTCTTATCTTGTGAGAAAGAGGAGGAGAAGTAGCTTCGAAGGTAAGTTACCAGGCTAACTCTAGGAATCTGTCATGCACAATGTAAATCCTCCTACAGGAGCCTGTTCTACGCTGGTCACTTCCTTCGTTTATGTAATGTTGCCTTATGTCCTTGGACTTACAGCACGGGATAGGTTCAGAAGCTGTTACTACATTTTCAACAACGGTCTGCCTAAAATGAAAACTCCTTTTTACAAGTGGCACATGTCCATTTTCCAAAGCACAGCTTTTTTTTCAGTTGTTCATTTTGGAAGCTACTCTGGTCTTTACAAAGCGTATTTTCTAGTATTGTGTGCTGCAATAAGCCCTTGCTCACGGTAGCATGCTAAAACCACGTCTCGTCCCAATAAGCAGGACACTGTGAAAAGATTGTATTACATGCTTTTTTTCAGAAACTGAATGCTCCAAAGACATTGCAAAACAATTGAGAAGTTAATTTAAAGCTGTGGTTGAATTCTCTTCAAACACCAGTTCTAGTTCACAAATAAAAAAAGCGGCCTTCAGAGTATCTATAGTTGTCACGGGGAAAAAAAGGTTAAAAAAATACTATAAAGTTATATGAAGTATTCTAAGGGATCTTAGACATAGGACCCTGCAATCACACAAGAAAACATTCCTAATTTTCCCTTGGTTTTCAACAACACAACTCACTTTTTAAAATTAACAAAATATGACAAGAAACATTTAACATGAAGAGAGTATTTGATGCGTACTGTTTTGACTCCATACATGTAATAGCCTGAGAGAACAAAGATGGGTTAGGCCTAATTATTAATGGCTGATTCTTACCAGAAAATGAAGATGTTATCTCATTGTCAAAGAAATTCTTTTATGCCTTGAATTTTTCCATGACTTGGAATTTCTTAATAACCAAATTAAAAATGAAATTATGCACTAGCTCAGTTACACTGCCCATCTCCCTTTGCTGAGTACTTATTTCAGGCTGTACTTTCTGAAAGAGATTCTGGCCTATGCAAGTATTCCTACCAATCTGAAATAGCAAATTACAATTTTCTATCATCAGAATAGGCCTAAATTAACTTTCAATAGCAGACAGGGAACTCCAGCTGGGCTTACCACACAAAGTCTGTTTCTAAAACAGATATCAGTAACTGGAGGAAACTTTGAAATCTGAGTGTAGAGAAGACATTCAAAGTATTTCTATTTTTTGACAACATTTTTCAAAACTGGTCTTTTTAATTACATCTGTGTGTGCAAACTCCTATGTTTGCTTGCACACCTTCATAGCCTTTTTTTTTTTTTTTAAATCACACCTTGTAATCCCCTTGGCAGAGACATGGAATTGGAAGGCCTAAATGTACTAACTTACCAAGCTGCTTAAAAGGTGCCTTGCAATCAAATTAGTAAAGTTTACAAATCTTAACATCAAATTAAATCTCGCAGTCTCTCTGTTTTACCTTAGTCAGCTTACGTCTCCTCTCCAGGAATACGTTGTCCAACTATTCAGGGTTTAACAGGTGAAGCTGGCAATAAACCTTAAGTCACAATAACATTTCAATATTTAATTAAAATCAAATTTAATTAAAGAAGGAGTAGCTTAAGCCTAGGCAGTGCTTATGCAAAACTCTTGCCAAATCTACGTTTTCATGCTAGCATTGCTTGCAGAGCAGTAATTTGCATTAGTATATGGCTTTCTACTGCACCGCGTATTTTTACTTTTATAGCAGGTCTCCTCTTTGCATTGCGCCTTCTCGGTGACAAAACCCTGCTCAAGTCTCACAGTCCTTGGTCTGTATGGTCTTAAACTTTCAGAAGTGATGCAGTGCTGGCTCCACCCCAGCAACTTCTGTAGAACTCCTGGCCACAGGTTCTTTATCCTCCCCCCATCCACCCAGAAACAGAGCCCGAGTCCCCCTGTTACCAGTGACTATATCCCACCCCACACCCCTGAATTCAGAGTTGCTTAACCACGTCTCTTCAAGAGTTCTCACCCTGCAGATACAGTGACAAGATGCACTGCAGAGACATGTTACATCATCTTTTGTATGCACAACACTCATGCTTTATGTAAGAAATCCTTAAAACCAATCACCGTTTACACAGGAATAAATTCATGTGTGTGCGTTTTCCTGCCTCTAGACCCTCTCTAGTCTTGAGTGTTCTTTTAACTACGAACCCAGCATCCCTCTCTCCTGAGCACTGCTTCTTACGAAATGCAGACTCTCTTGTCATTTCTTTACCCTCTCCCAGCTGATCTCCTAATAAAACCACCTCCCTTCGCCACAGAACATCACCTTCAGCTCTGCTCAAGTTCCATTTGTTTTGGAAGCGCTTCCGATAACAATTTTTGAGCTTAGTGTTACCACCACATCTTTGTTCTCCTCTTTGGTTATTTCTTATTTCCCAAACCATAGACCCCAGTAGGTAGTATCTGATGCCTGAATCCACTTTATAGCAGTGTAGTCAGTTAATAAACAAACCAAATGCTAGTCAAATTTATTACTTATGACTATCTTATCAGAACCAGAAGGGACACCATTCTTAAAATAGGCAATCTCCTACACTAGCAGTCACTAGCAATAATAGCTAGAAACATTTTTGGTTTGTTATCAAATTGCTTAAAAAAAAATAAAAATCACTCTGCTACACAGGGCACCAATGCTAATCAGTTGCAAACAAGGATTTTTTGCTGACACCCCATCCATCTAGCAGGAAGCTTCTTCATTAGTTTCTTTTAAAAATCCAAAACAACGTATAGTATTTTAGTGTCTAGTTTTTATTGACTACCAGCCCTTCACTATTTTTTAACTTATTGTTAAGTAAGTTGGTAAATTGGGTAAGCACATTACATTGACACTGAATCTTTTTCATCTAAGTAGATCTGAGCAGCTTCTTTAAAAGCAGCTATTAAACGGCAGCATTTGTCAAGGGGTTTTCTGAATGCAGAAGTGGTAACTGTGCGCTCTACCCTCACTGAAGGATGATAGTATTTTCACGCTCCTTGTGCTTTAGAAAAAATTTCCCCTGAAGATTTGATTTTATGTTTATGATTCATGCTAAGAGATTTAAGAATTATAATAAGAAATGTTCATCAAATGTTTATTTATCCAGATAAATTCAAAGGTTTAGTAATAAGTTCTCATGTTATTGTAAGTGGCAAGACTTCCCAGAAGTCTGGGAAATGTCTGTTACAGGCACAATGATGTTTTTTTCAGAATATTTCTTTCCTTTAATCCTTAAAATGTTAATTTGGTATTGATTTACCAGATGACAAGTAAAGCAGGGACAAGGAGACAGTGAAAAAAGCTTAATTAGAACAGTACAGTAATTTAAGTAAGTTTTACGAAGGAATTATAACTAAAAAAAATCCTCAGGAAAGGAGGACGGGCCACCAGAACATAATTATGAGTCAGTAGTGTTATCGATGTCCTCATGCTGATACATGCAATTTGACAGATGATTTTGTCGTGAATTTATGTAAGCAAAAATCAGTGACTGGTATTTCAGAAAAGAAAGCTTTTTTTCCCGTTGTTAGAACAATCTGTTCTCTGCAATGTTGTCTTCCTAGATTATAAATCTGCCATTTAATAAGAGATCATCATGAGAACAAAGTAATCTCTCAGATTGCAATATCTGTGACAGACTTCACGTAAATTAGAGCAGGCTTACAAGAAGTACACAGTGTCATGACTGTGGATTTAAATTTTCCTATTGATCTCAGAAAGCTTTCCTTTTTTTTCTTGAAAAAGCCTTTCAGTTATTTAAAAAACTGTGCCAGCTGATCAAGTCGAGGATTTTCTGTGTTCTACTCACTGAGATTTGTAGAAAGTAGTGTACTTTGACTTTTCCTCCTGGACCAAATGTTTTAACTGCTGAAATAAATGGCATTTCTGGTGATGCGCACACACAATTCTTCAACTGTTGAACATGACTCAATTTGTATTCCTCCTGAAGAAAACTTCAAAGATCTGTGGCTTATGGGAACATCTGACTGTGTCACAGCATTCAAAAATTTGTAAGATGTTCACCAGATCCCTCCACCCTTCTTGCTGTGGAAGCAGTAGCTATTTAAACACATTTAATGTTAAAACGTTTAAGTTACAGCTACTCTACCCAAAAGCATCCCTTCAAGACTTTCCTTTCACGCCTCTGGCAGTGACAACGCCGTTATTTTTTTCTCTCCCACCCCAATACTGTATGACTACCGACCTACTTCTCCACTTCCTAAATCACTTCTTTTAAATTCATAGTTGTTGAATACATGGAGTCTAGTAAAAAGGAGTATTAGTTCCAAACTCAGCTCCTCTAATTAATGAGCTTGTCTGCCAACAGTAAGAGTGTGACACCCCTAGAATAGATAGTAAACAATATGCAGGCTTCCTCACCCTTAGCTCTCTGTAACCATACAAATCTAATTTTCTATCCAGCTAAATGTTTTTGATTGATCCAAACAATGTATGACAGCCAAGACACTTTAAAGAGCTTTTACAACAATTCTGCCAAAGAAACAAACTGGAATATTTATAGCGTGAGCTTGCTGTATGTTTCACTTCCACAATGTATCCATTCTTCTGTCTTAGCAGAAAACAGCTCACTCAGTCACTCTTTTTTTCCCTTATCTTTTTTTAACACGCTGTTGAATGAATCAATAGCACATCTAATACTAACTACTGCATAAAACAATTCTGAGACACAGATAAAATACTTTCTCGAAGCTTCACGCTTTTCTGCTTTGCATTTCTATTTACCACTTTTTACTTCAGTGGAACCCATTTATTGTTCATATACATACCTCATTACCGTCCTGTGTTGCACAACAACAGTACAGCTAAGTAATACCTCAGGAAGTTGGTGGCCTGTTCATCTGATCTGGTGTAATACCAGTACACTGAACAGCTACATTTTATGTAAAGATTCCACCCAACTACACGCATCTCATCTGCAAGATTTCACAGAAGTTTCACAGAAGTTCAGTTTTCATGACAAAAATCCCATCCGCCTTTGCTTATTAAAACAAGTAAATATGGACTTTGGTGTGTGTAACCTAACTTCAATGACTGGTAATAAAAACTCTCACTTATTTCTTGCTTTAAAAACCGTGAGGCTCATCAATGTCATAGGCTCTTACACAACAAAGTAACAAACAACTATTACAAATATTAAAAGGTATTAATTATAATTAGTTTTAGCTCTGGCTGCTCCACTTCCACAAGAGACAAAACTGAGGCACAGGGACTCCATCATTTCCTAAATCTAAACATGAAGTCACCAGGTTATAAGTCTTCGAAAATCTTGTACTAAACCTAAAAGTCCCTTGTCCAGTACTATTTAGAGTATTTTGGATAAGGAGATAGATAATAGCATGCTTTCTGTTTAAGCCATGCAAAAAGTACCAGAATCAAAAGTAAACTTGGGAAACTCAGTTTGGATTAATTAGGAAGCAATGAAAACGGTTTTTCAAGGCTGCTTGCTGGGTTCCAGAACTGTACACCAGCATACAAGTACTGACTTTTTTCTAAATAGTACTTAGTATCAGAAGTTGAAGGGATCAGAAATAAGCTTTAATCCCATCCAAATGACACAGTTGTCACCTTATTGCTATTTTCATGGTAACACATAGTAAATCTGCCACTTCAAACAGGGAAACAGTTATACGAAGTCTGTATGTCTAACAGCGTTCAAGAACTGTCAGCAAAATATTTTCCTCTATATGAGGCAGAAAAGGAAAGAGAAATTTTAAGACTTTAAAATACTTAGCATATTACAATTTTAAAAAAAAGTATTTAAGAACTGTTGGCTATAACAAACAGCAAAGGCTAATTTACCATTAAAGGTGCACAACATGAAAGGAGGAAATAAGTTAATGAGCTCCCCACCATTCCTAGGAACACATCCATATTGTATAGCATTTGATGATGGCCAATTCAAATTATTACTCTATGATTTAGTCTCCTGCTGAACTTTTTCAAAGTGTCCATCAATTAAACTACATTTGGTTCACCAATTATAGGCATTTGCAGGGCATCTTTCTGAAACAATCCCATAAAGTGTCACTGTGCAAAGGAATAGACCCAAAGATATCACTACCACAGAAAAGCAGCATTTTTCTTTCAGAGCAGATTATTATGATCATGATATGCAACATAATTACATAATGAAGTTTACAGAGAATGACCAGCAGACAGAGAAACAGCATAAGGAAATACCCTAGTTGCCATAATCTTCTATTTACCTCTGCACAAGTCCCTTATTCTCACCTAGCTCTCAGCTACTACATGATACAGGAAGACATATATTATACTCTGGAAATATGCTGTAAGGTTATGATCCATTAATGACTGTGAAGCACTTGGATATACCCCAGTACATTCCAAAGAAAGAATCCAGCCCTCAATATGCAGGCATCTCAAATAAAAGTACTGTCAGTCCACACACGACTGACCAGCAAATTCTTCAGTCTTCAGGATCTCCTTGTTCTTAAGCAATGTAGAATACAAAGTGTATCTGGTTTTTTTTTCCAGACCTTTACTGTTACCATGAAGTTTAACATGAAAGTTTGCCAAGACAAACTAAAAGGGTAAAACTCGAGTAAAGGATACCCATTTCATGTAGTCTTAACAGGCTGCTGCCCCAAATGAAGCTCTTCTGTAGAATGGGGATGCATACACAAGCATTAATGTCACCATTTAGAAATAGATGCTGCCAAGTAGCCTTTTGGAGACATACAGGGGCAAGAGCTGGATATTAAAGAAAAAATGAGCAAACCAATTAACTAATTTTCAAAGCCAAAATAAATTCGTTAGTATTTTAAAATATCAAATAAATTACAAGAAAGATACATTCCTAACAGTAAGTTGCTGCTGGGGTTTGACCCTCTTCTGTGGTTGTTTACTTACAATGGCATCAATCTGTTCCAGGATCTTCATGAACTGCTCTGCAGTTCCTTTTATTCTCTTGTCCAGCTGTTTTAGCGCTTCTGCTTGGAGATCCTTTGCTAAAAATCCCTGAGGAGGAAAAAGAGGGAAGGAAAGACAAACTTATTCCATACCCTACAGAGTACTCAGCTTAGAAAATCTGTTAATCCACCACAGCAGAAAACATCTTTTACTATTTCTGTAGTTTCAAGTATGATAGGGACTCCAACCTCAATCTGTATTCTATCAATCCTTGAAAAGCTAAATGTAAGATCTGCTAGATTTACTTAAAAGATTAAACAGGTAACAGAGATTCTCCTTTGGACTTTGAGAGAACTCTTTATGTTTTTCTAGATCTAAAGAATATAATTTATTCAATATGCAACAATATTTACCTTTTTCCAAACAGTGCCATGTCTTCATTTTGCAAACTCATAAATAGTATTTGAAATTCAGTAAGAATTTTACAGGCCCCCTGGACAGCCAGGAGGGGCTCCTTGGACAACAGGAGCTTATTATTGACTACACAAAACCTTTAAACAGTATTTTTTTTAAATATATATACCTACAAAACTGTTTTTTCAAAGATATAAAATGATACAACACTGGCATACCTTCTGGATACTTGTGAATTCTTTATTAACTTCCTCTAATTTATTAGCTATTTGCTCCACTGACTTCTCCAAATCTTTTAACTTCTTTAATTCAGCCTCTTCTTCTGGACTATTCTGTGTATTCAAAAGTACAACATTCACAACTATGAAACAAACAGAGTCACTATGCAGCTAAAAAGCAGCAACAGTGGTGATACAGATATAAAAGCTTTTGCTGATTTAAAATACATACTACACTGTGGTTATTCTTTCCATATTTTAATACCTATCAAATAAGCTTCTTCCAAAGCTTAATTACAAATACAGTCAAAGTGGCAAAATATACAAACACATTAAATGAGATTAATTTGAAGGGAGAAAGGAAAAGTGCAAACAATTTTTTTCTGTTAGCGTAGCATCTTTAAAGTAGAGGTATCATTAATATCACGAGATATTACCTTGTCCTCTACTTGGCAAAGCTAACCACAAGTTATTTCACTAGAAATAACCCAGCAGACTCAGTAGCTACAGCCTTTTTTTTTTTTAACCAGAAAAATTAGATGGTTAGATAAGGTCATCAGTGCACAGAAGGTTCATGAGCACTGACAAGCAAGAGATTAGACAGAAGTTTGTCAATAAAGTAAGGCAGAAGTCAGTCAATAATGTAATTTCAGAAATGTACAAACTGCAGTTATTTGCAGTAAAATTGTGGTGGATTGATAGTATTTGAACTCAACTTTTTGGGTAGGTATATAAGATTAGGTTTATGCCATAACCTCTTTCTGTGTTCAGCAGCCGAATCACCGACAGAAATGACGATAATTTAAGAAGGAAAAAAAAAAAAGGTCCAAAGGCAACACTTACCCTTTTCCCAATCAACATGACTTTGCAACCATTTTTAACACCAAGTGCTGACAACGGTTGTTCCAATTCTTTCAGAGACTTCCCTAAATGGAAAACGAGAGACGAAAAAATCAGTTAAAATATAGTTGGTGGCATAAGAATGTCTTTTTGAAAACATTCAAAACATGGACACCTGAAAGTGACTAAGATGAAAGGTATCATCTATAAGAAACATTGACAGATTTATAAGTTACCTTTGTATATCAGTTTCTGAAAAGGAACTGGAACTCCAGTGACTTGTTCAATAAGTACAGCCATGTCTTGTAGTGTAGGTTCACCATCTTCTTGTTGAGCAGCAACCTGAATACTGTGTTTTTCATTACCTAACAAAAAACAGAGTAACAATAATACTTACTGTTACTTAGAAAATATTACAGGGAATCGATTTCTAATATTTATTTCAATTAATGCAGAAAGTTCTCAAATCACTGATTCTCATGTACAATCACAATTTTCAGTCAAAGGATTCTATTGCATTTCCTTCCTCTCAGAGTGATTTACCTCAGCTGAAAATTTTGTTTTACATTCTAATAACCTGAAGAGTTGGATCAGGCGTAGTCTACTGGCATAATGCTCCTGCTAAATATTATTCCCCACCTCTTTTTAAGAGTCCAGACATCCCACAGGCTAAAGCATGAAAGCCCACACCTTCCATTCCCTACTTGTAGGAACTTTTAATGGTATGAGTCTTGGGGAATCTGAAACAATTTATCATTTCCGTTGCTCCCTACTCCTCATGCATGAGAAGCTAGCAACCAATGTCTACCCTGCCTCCCGTCCACCAGCCACCCGACAGAATTCTCATGGTCCAAAAATTATTCCTCCCCATAATACTGCTGATACGCAGCCTTAACCACTTTGAGAAGTCTCAGTCTGTATGTCATCTTTCACTTACGGAGCATGCTATCCAGACTCTCTAAGATTACTTGCATGCAAACAGCAGGAAGTTCTTAGAAAAAAGGAGTATGTCTATTAATCTCTGCTTTGCAATAGACCCTTTCTATAACTCTCTGCTCCCACACACTTAAGGCCTGTCAATCTGAAAGCACCCACGGGAATCAGCCACCACAGGCTGTAAGGGAAACCAAGACAGGCATTTTTTTACTTTGCAGGAAGAGAGAAGTCCTTAACAAACACCAGAAAGAAAACTATTGTCATGCCACTAATTTGAAGTGCACATATCTTTTGCAAAGAAGAGTGCTAGAAACATCAATTTTAAAATGTTCCAGCCTCTCAGAGTCTCGTGACAAGTGACACTGTGGTCTCAAAAACTTGCAAGCTCCAACAATATTTCTTAATTCCAAAATGGTTTTAAGCTCAAAATCCCATTATACAAACTCTCCCCCAAGCATCTTCCATAAACAGACCTTCTTCCCAATTTGTTTTGGGGAGGGCGGGGGGGGGGGAAATGTAGGTCCTAACCTCAATATATTTCAAAAGCTTGTTTTGGTATATACAACTGCTTTGTGTAAGGGCTGTGCCTGTCAGCAGTTGAGAGAAAAAACAAACAAACAAACAGCAAATGGGGAAGAGAACAGCTGAAGTTTGCTTAGCAATAGAAACAGTTTTAATAGCAAATTATGAGTATCACTTTAGGCAGACTGTCACAAAAATTTTACTGTAAATTCACAACAGAGTGAAATCACCCTGCAAACTCCTCATGGGTTACAACTGGTATCATAGCTTATCAGTTTGCTTCAGTAAATGACAATACTAATTTAAAGTAACCACAAGTGCAAAATTCCAAAGTCGTTTTTTTAAAAAAGCCTAAATACATTTAAAAAACAGGTCAATTCAATTTCTTGCAGACTGTCCAGTGATACATGTGGGTCTACTACCATCCTCTTTCCTAACCCTTATTTCCATCTTTCCCCACTTTCACTCATGCATGCAAAACTTTAATAAAAACATTTGTGCTAAGTAGTAAACCAGCATCTGACAGCAACAGGTACAAATCAGACAGCTGAAGTCCAAGATGAAGGATGCCTTCTATTTGCTATTTATTAATGACAAAGTAACTACCAGATAAGAAAACAACTGGAAAGATAAAAACATTCTCAGATAAGATGACTGTTGGCGAACAGCAAGATGTTGGAATTATAAATACGTCAATATCGTTAAGTTATTGTCATCTTTGCAAATGAAAACCCCTCAGATCAAATGGAGTTCTCTGAAGGCATCAATGAGCACATGAATCATAAAGATTCAAACAGATTATTCCTCATTAAAGACTCTTAGATAAAACTGCCAGGTGATAAAGGAAACATTTTCACGAAATAATGTATCAAACACATCAGTAACAGTTTGAAAACATGAACGAGCAAGCAGAAATAAACAATAAGCTCTAAAGGTGGAAAGAACGTCACCAACATAGTGCAAACAGATCAGGAGCAGAATTTATTTTTTAATAATTAAAAAATAATCCATAAAAAAATCACAAGTTTTGTTAACAAAAATCAGCTGATGAATACCTCGCTGATCTAATACCTTACTATCCTTCTCATTCCTCCTACTGCCTCACCTAGATCCACTTCAGTAAAAATTAAGTACGGTATTTCCCATCTTATTTTTAAGAACTATAGTTCTTAAGAATAATCCAGGCTATTACCACCTCTTTGCAGCAACTTTTTATATTTATTTGCAGACTTAACCACACCTTCCCTTTCACCTTCTTCTCCCTCCTCCTATTTCTCTTCTCGAGGAAAAAAAGCTCAGTCATGTCAGCTGGCCTTTGGGCAACCTATTTCATCAGGTCAGCACCCAACTGTCACACTGAAGAAACCACCACTTTCTGTTGCAACCTTGCATCTCGCCAACTGCAAATATTCAAGCTTATTCAACACACAAGGCGAGCACCTGCTTTTAACATACAGTGCTGACTTCAGTGATTTATTTCATCTAAATGAAAACTGCTACCAAAGAAGTGATCTCTGCTCTGTGCTCTCTGGCAAGGACAGCCTTGTCACCTGTGCCCACCATCATCCCTACATCCTGCAGAGAGTTTGATCATCTTGTTGATATGGAAAAAGCTATTTATTTTTCCTGCTGTTGGATCAGCTTGAGGGAGACGGCGGGAAGACGCGGCCAGCAGAGGAATGAAACCTTACGGTAGCAGCCGGCACCGGGGTGGGGCTAAGCAGAGGATGAGCCGTGCTCCCCTGAGGCCCAGGCAGGTCCGGCCGCCGGCCCAGCGAGGCCGGGGACGCTGCCGCCACCCAGCTGACAGCCGCAGTCCCGCGCAGGCGCCGGCAGCGGCAGCTCCGGCATCTTCTGTCTCCCCGAGGCTTTGCGGAGCTGCAGCCGCGGGCACCCGGGCGCCAAAGGCAGTCACACACCCGTTCCCCCCTCAGCGCTCTGGGCCGCCGCCGGGCGCCTTCCAGCGCCGCGGCCCGCGCGTTTCCCGCTTACCCCCGACGCCAGGGGCACCGCAGGCCCGCCCCGCCCGGCCGGGCTACCGTTAGCGGTCGAGACGAGGTTCGCGGGGAGCAGGGGCGGCAGGGAAGAGCGGCCCCGGGGCCGGGAGGAGCCCCCGGCAGCCGGGGCCCACCCCACACGCTCTCGGCGGGGGCCGAGGCACCGGGGCCAGCTCAGGGTAAGGGGCGCGGCGGGAAGACGCCGCGGGCCGCGCTCGGCTCAGCTCGGCAGCGGCTGGAGACGGGCCCCCGCCCGCCGGCCCTCGGGCGGCTCTTACTGTAAGTGACGGTGACGGTAACCGGGGCTCCGGGCGCCGCCATCTCACCCCCGACGCAAGGAAACCCTCCTGCGGGCGCCTCCCGCGGCGCGCCGGTAGGGCGTCACTTCCGCCCCAAAGCCCTGCCCCTCCAGCCTGGAAGGGGCATGACGTCATAGGGGCGGGGCTTCCACGGGACTGTCGTCCGGCGCCGTCAGGGGCGAGGTGGCGACGTCAGGCGTCGGGTTTGTCATTGTCACGAGCGCGAGGGGAGAGCTCAGGGTTTCAGGCGGCGGCGCGCGAGCAGGGAGGAGGCGAGGGCAGCCCTCACCGGCCGCGGCGACACCAGCGGCTTCCCCTCGCCGTTACCCGCGGCCTCCCGGCCCGACACCCGCGCCTGGGTGCCGGAGCCCCGCCGCGGCAGCGGGCTCAGGCCTGCGGCCGGCCAGTTAAAGCAGCAGCTTTTCCCTGGCCGTCTTCGCCGGAAGGCTGGTTCTCCCCTTGGCTTTCAGCGCGGCGGCAGGGAGCTCCCGGCGGGAGGGGGGAGGCTGCGTGGCCAGCCCGGTGTAGCGGTGACGCTGCGCAAGGCAGCGCGAGGTGCTGCTGGGATCGGAACCGGCCTCCGCCCTTGGCGGAGCCCGCGCTCGAGCGGCAGACGGCACTGATGGGAACAGGGGCAGGTTAAGACCCAATTAATTGCCAGAAACACCACACAAAAGGATCAGGTAATCTACGAGATTTTATGTCTCCATAGAATACACAAAGTTAACGATAACCCTATTTATTACAGCTTTCAAGAAGGCTACGCGTACAATAGCATGAAAGTCTCAAGACTGCAGTAGTTTAAAAATTGCTTTCAATTCTTTTATCAAAGAAGCATAGTGATAAGGGAGCTATTTTACAGAGAGTAAGCAGCAACGTACAGTCTTAAGTTTCGAGAAAGAGAAACAATACAAAGTCAAAATAAACCTCAGCCTATCAACAGCCACCACTACCTCTTCATGTATTACTTTGTCCATAAGACACGGAAATCAAAACCTATTAGACTGACTGCTTCCACTGAAGGGAATTGCGCCGAATTTTCCATTAATAGAAAAGTCAGTAGTAGAACAACTTTCTTCAAAGAAAGAACACCACCAGCCATTCATATTGCATTCTAGGATGTAGTGATATTAAGGTTATACTGGAAGGACGAATTCTCCAGGATTTGAAAAAAAAGTTCTTAATTTGATTTGTTAAGTATAGTTCATTATATCCATTGTGCTTTTGAAACATTTATGTTGCAGGGATCTTTGGCAATCCAAATTCATCCACCAATACACCATCCTGTAAGTAAGGAAAAGAAGCAACAGGTTAACAACTCTCTGCCAACCAGAACATTTCACAGAAGTTTCCTTACAGGTTCTATAAAGTGATAGATCTGTAATTGTCACCGTGTGACAGCTGGGATCAAAATAAGAGCATCAGTGTTATTCCTCACTATGAAGCCCCAAAAACAAAGAGATAGAGGACTTTCTTACGTTTTTAAGAATAACTATACTAGGAGCTGTAATGGTACACTTAAATTCTACTTGCAGTCTGACGTCAGATAGGACTTAGAAAATGCCATTTTAGCTCTTTAAAATATAATAACATCTAGTACACTGTATTCTCTCATATATAGCATCCAAAATACATAAAACATTAAGCACATTTTTTTGTTCAAAATATTAAGGATTCCATATATCAAGCAACCAACACAAATGGGATTAATCCAAAAAAAAAAAAAAAAGTATTTTGCTTTTAAAGAGGAAAGGACTCACTTTGTTTTTTGTGTCAGTAGGAGTGACCTCTGGGATTGCTGGAGCGGATGCGGCTTCATCTAAGTAGGAATTGTCTTCATCAGCTAGAAGCTCATCACCTAACGCATCCAGTTCTGAAATTGAATTATGTTGGTTGAAAATTCCTTTTGCAAAAGAAAAGTTGCTCTTACAGAGAAACAGAATTCATGCTGAATGCTTACATTCATACTCATTTAGCATTACTTAGTCATCAGTCAGGAATACACACACACCCACACCCAAAAAAAAAAAATTGAGAGAACCTTCTTTCCTTCATTGTAGCATTCCATTAGTGTATCTCTCACATTTGTCTCATAGAATTGTTACTGCTCTTAAAGGAAATGCAGCTTTTATGTTTAAAGAAGTGATTAAAACTTCTTTTTTTTAAACACATTTAAAGTATTTGACTAATGAAATTAAAAATCACTGTATGATTGTATGATGATTTTTACATTCAGTAATGTAAAAATCATCCTCCACCTTCCTAACCTGCTTCCAAGTCATCTTCATCAATCTCTGGTGTTCCATAGCTACGACTCAGTGCCTCCTGGACTTCGTTGGCTTCTTCCATCATATCCTCTAACTGATCTTGTATGTCCTGAAGCAAGAAACAATTTCAACTGGTCCGTATTTAATAGTTTCAGTTAAATTTATCAGAGCTTAATCAAATTCAGTTTAATAATTCCAACATACAAGGCACTCAAATTTTTTAATGCATAAACCATTTTTTAAAGCAGCACATGCATTCAGTACTATAGCGTGGCCTTAACTACTAGTAAAATTATAATAAATGTATGAGGTAGAAAAAGAGGAACCTTGAAACAACATCTCTGCAAAATCCTTTTGTTTTA
Source organism: Calonectris borealis (assembly GCF_964195595.1). Taxonomy (NCBI): domain Eukaryota; kingdom Metazoa; phylum Chordata; class Aves; order Procellariiformes; family Procellariidae; genus Calonectris; species Calonectris borealis. The sequence goes on along the minus strand of NC_134313.1, from coordinate 72,468,928 downwards.
AGTATTCTTCAGGGTAAATTGAAAACCTCTAATAAATTACCCAGAGTCCAGCATTATCCTGAAAAGCAGGAGAGTATGAAATCTAAAGAAATTAAATCTACCATCTGGAGAATACGCACTAACCTGAGTTGTGCCACAGCAAAATCTAGAAGGAACTTCAGCACACCTATTGGCACTGTACTTGGGTACAAGTAAGGAGACAATACTTGCCTACAGGTTTACAATGCAGGCCACATATAAACACAGCATAGGAAAGAGAACTTAAAGGAATTCAGCACTAACATTTGATAAGAATTTAAGTGCAGCACACTTTAAATTATATTTAGAGATCTTATGGGGTTTTTAAATGCATTTTCTGAAGACAGGGCCAGGCCTTGCAGACCTCTTGAAATTAAATTATTTGTTTGGGTTTGGGGGGGGGGGGTTTGGTTGGTTTTGGTTTTTTTAATCAGTCACTACCTTGAACTGGGGGAGCAAAGGACTAATGTGCATGTTGCTAACATGGGGGCGGGGAGTAAGAGGACAAAAATGCCACAGCAGGAATTATTCATCAACATTTATGCTGAAGTGCAGAGGAAATAAAGGGAGAGATTAAAGATTAGGCCAACAAGGAAACAAGAATCAGTGCAATAAGGCCAACAACTGATTGTGCGGTACCAGAGAAATTGGAAAGGAATTATGATGGTAGTCCCATAAAAAAGGGAGGCAAACTCATGTGAACTAAAACAGTCAGCTTACCTTTAAGTTACATACTCCACTCATCACTATTTCAGTACATTGTTTCTGTTCTTTAATAATTCAAACTATAGAAGCTCACCTCAATTTGATCAATTTTGACTTGCTTGTAAGCTTTCTTCATTTCTTTCACCCCCAGTTTCATTGCATCAACCTAGAATAGAGACAAACAACATGCTTGTATCTGATGTAGCATACACAAGTTAAACAAATGAGAGATTAATATACTGGTACCGTTGTCTTTGTATCCTTCAGTGCTTGAATAGTGTAATTAGCTTGTTCCATATTAAAAGACTGCTGTGACAGATTATCTCTCTGTTGTTCATACCTGTTAAAAACAATGCAAATAATGGCTTTAAAACACCATGCTATTTATTGTCACAAAAATACTTAATTTTTCAAAAAATTGAAAAATCAGCAGCAGTAGTCTAAAGATGGGAACAGATTCATTTTTTTTATTTATTATAAACAACTGCAGAAGAAACAGCTTCATAAAAATCTGGCCATTATGCATTTCCGTGTATTTAAAGTTGACAAAGCTACTCCTGAACTAAGCTGCTGTTTTAACTGACGACGATACCATATTTATATAGGCTTACACAATAGGTGAGGATACAGCAAAAGTTTTAATCACTGTAAACTAGAAATGTATGCCACTGCTCACTAACGCTGTAAGCAGAATGGAAGAGATGCAGGTTATCCAAACCACAACGGCTCTGCACTGGAGCTTTGCAGGGCAGGGAGGAGGGGGAGGACAGGGTAGCAAAAGGAAACTCTTAAGGCTAAACAAAAAGAAAAGGGAGACTTTGAAAATCAAGAAATCATCCTTCTCAAAGATAAACTTTGTATCCAATTAAGAATGTAAAATATGTCAAGTTAAACATAAAAATGAAAGCATAAAAACGAACAATAAGTCCTTCTTCAAACATCCAAGGCAGGAGGTCTGCAAGACAAGGATGATCCAAAACAGCTTCCGGAGAAGGCATGACTAAATATATTACTGTTCAGCAGGATGGAAAAGAGATGACTGAGGGATATGATGACAGCCTATTATGAGGGACCCAGTGACTGCAACTAGGGGAACAACTATTAAGTAAGACTAGCAAGGAGCATAGTCAAAAAAAAAGAAAAAAATAAACCAAAACCCAAAACCAAGCAGTCCTTCTCACAACATCTAACTAAACTATTGCATTCCTTACCATAGGATATTTTGGATGGTAAAAGTTCACAAATACTTAAAAAGTAATTGAGCAAGTCTATAGAGGTACAATTCATCTGAGGCATATGAAATACAAGACGATATGAGTTTTGGCTCAGATAGCATCTAAGAGATTTGCAGTTCAGGGACTATAAGATATTCCAGTGAAGCACCCCTGAACACTTGCCATGTTCTGACATTCTTTCCTTTGTATTTGTTGCTGCACACTTTTCAAGACAGTATACCAGACTAGACCACACCACACGATCATCTATCCTGTCCTTTCTGGGTTTTTTGCACAGACACAATTACCTGCGCTACATTTCCTCAAGTTCTAGAGGGTGTCCAAAGAGAACAGGTAAATTTCCAGTAAACCAGACCAAGATCATCAAGTACACAATTTATAGTAATCAATTAATAATATAAAATAAGGCACTCTCTCAGAAAGTTTAGGAGCCAAGAATAGCTTTAATAATGAGCGCATTTAGGTCAGCTTGTCCCAATCCAAATTTATATGCTCACATACAAATAAAGCACAAATATGCTGACACAAAATCTGTAAGGAGATGCTTCTGAAAGGCTGGCTAGCTTGTCAAGCATTTTTCTTTAAAGAATGCTCAGAAGCAAGAGTACTGGAAAGAGAAATGGAAGTGTGCCACCCTCCTTAAAGAAAATAGGCTTTCATTAATCCCAAACCGAGAACTTACATTCGCTTCTGCTTTAACACTCTCAACGCTTTCTGCTTTACTGTATTCTGAAAAGACACAATATTGTTATATTAGGAAAAATATTTGACTTTACTCTTGATTATACTATTATATTATATTATAAACCTAATGTATCGCATTTAAGTTTTCCAAAAGATTCCTCAGTTACTAGTGCAAAGAGTTTAACAATAGTCACATTCAGCGTTTGTCCTGCATTTAATGATTAACCAAACAGGCTTGTATGTAAAGCTTCTAATAGAAAATACTTTCAAAATTTCTGGCTTTTGAATTTTTTTTTTGATAAGTAGAATACAAAGTCAAACTCAGTCCATCAGAACCATCTTTCATCAACACATTTTAATGGAGAGCATCAAATAATACTGCAAAAGGTACTTTAACAATACTGTTTATATTAGACATGTTTATATTAGATATGTTTATTATTAGATACATTTTATATTATATGTTCATGCCCTTTCAAAAATGGGTTTTCCTACTCCCTTTCTGCATAGTGCAGACCTTTTTATTCTGGCTGATGAACAAAATAGCCTCTTTACCAGACTTAATTCAGGTAACAGGAGGAAGAAGGGAAGCAAGTTACTTCTGATTGAGGAATTACATTACACTTTGGAAGAAATAAAAACCAATGAAAACACTGTTCAAAGATGCACGTCTAAGGGATGCTTCAGAATAAAAATAACCCTGCAGGATCTTATACCTCATCAGTAGGGCAAGATGCAATTCTAAGAACCTGATGAACTGGCTAAGTCACCGCATACATGACAAGAAATGTGAGTCACATCCTCTCGTGCTTAAATCCCACAGAAGATTCTTACCTTTCCAGGCCCCTCTCTCATCTTCTTCATTTGATCCTTATACTTCACTAGTTCTGCATCAAGCCTGGCAATTTTCTTGTCAATTGACTCAGCTCTGCTATCCACCTTTAACACATGATAGAGAAAACAAAAAAACATTCATTAAGGTTTTATTTAGGTATTGGACAATAAAAAGAACAGCCTCAGTTTTGTTATGCTTCTAACTGAATTGTTTTTTCACTCAGTGGTTTTATAAACAGTTTAAAGTTTGTAAAGAATCCAAAACCTGAATCAAGTGAAACCTTCTACAAGGAGCACAAGAAACATTCTGAGGTTGTAGGAAGCTCTGCTGTTGTAACATGGTCTCATCATTTTGAGATGCTTCCTTGCACACTCACTCAAGTCACAGTCTCCATTCAGTAATTTATGATGACATACAGTGCCAAGACTAAACTCGAACGGAAAAAGAAAAACGTAAGTGTACCATGCTGGCAAGGGGGCAATGCAAGAGGAACAGGGATGTGTTCAGCAAGGCTAGAGGTTTATTTTTGGTGGGCAGAGAACATTAATCCTTCAAAATGATACCTGGATTACTGGTTACGTTTAAGAAGCTCAGACTTAACCATTTTTTCAAAGGTTCCTAACTTCCTTTGTCAGAGAGACACTTTTCCCATCACTTCCCGCAAAGGGAGCCAGCAATTCCACCTGGTAGCTACTCCGAATTCTTACTGCACTTTCGCTCCAAATCCCAATAGTAGCTGCATAGTTCAGCAAGAGACCTCCAGCAGTCAGCCCTAACTGCCCTGGTGCAAAGCATATCACAGAGCTGTCACTACAGAAATATTTTAACCCTTCTGCATAAGAGGGTTAAAGATGATAATTACATAACCAAGCATGGGTATAGATCATTCTAACAGCATACACAAATTCATAAAAAACCAAAGAAAGCCTCCTTAACATGAACTGACTATCACAGCATTCCTCTGGAAACAACAAAATAAAGCTTATTAACTTCTCATTCCAAGGAGCCTCTCCAGGGATTAGAATATAATGACATTCCAATTATAGCGTGAGACCAATCAGTGCAAATTTACAATTCTGACTTGCTAATAGTGCAGCTAAACATGTACAATTATGTAGATTTTCGTTTTGGTGTCTCAATGATCCTTTTAAATCTCTGTTCTATGACAGCAACATGCATTCGCCAGAGGCATCCCGAGCAGAACATTTTATATGAACACTCCACACAAGACATTAAAGTGCCTGGGCACAGCTGGTATTGAAAAAATTGTATTAAGCTTTCTATTATGCCAAATATTTTACTAATAGCAAGAAAAAGAGATATTAGCGATTTTAAAATTCTTGTAGGTTCAAACTGTAGCACCTCCTCAAGACCTTCATCAGCTAAATGCATCTTTGAGCTCATAACTGGTCAAACCAGTTAGTTGGTTTATTTATATAATGATTCTTTTAGGCAGTAGTAAAACAGCAGGAAATGGAGACAGATCCTCCTACCTCGATTAACTACATAAAAATTTCACACACATATAACACAGGACTTCAGCTTTTAAAAATGAGAACAGACAGAAGAGGGGAGAACGGATCTAATTTATCCAAAAGAAAACTTGACTGTGTATTAGGACTTGAAGAGCTGCTTTCCATTATTCACAAATAAGGCACACCGAGGTACGTTTCATTGCTACAGGGCCCCAATCTAAACAAAAGAAAGTCATCGTGGTATCCCAAATCCCTATTAAGCAAAATCACAGCTTATTTCAATAAAAAAAAGTAAGAACATCACATACAAGACTGAATTTTAACATTGTTGTCACAACTATTAGCCTTTTGTTCCTACTTTGTTTCCTACTTACTACTCTGAAAAACCATAAATTTGGAGTGCTTTTTCAAAGAAGAAAAATAAAACCAATACCAATGCCACAGTTCCTGATGCATCCTTCCTCCTACAGGCCTCATGACAGCTCTGAGTCATCTGACTGTGCTCAGCCAGCAAGGATAAAAAAAATCTGCCACTTAGTGCAATGTCGAGGCAAGCACGGCAGGCACGGCAAGAGAGCGAGCAGAAACTGCAAGGGAGAGTGGGAACAAACCCGTGAGGAGTAAGTGGGGAGACAGGAGGGCATCACGCAGCCAGCTGGCAAACTCGATAGTAACCAGCCATTGAAGACAAGTAGGGAGAACTGTTTCCTGGGTTTCGGCAAACACTTCAGATTAGAACCAGCTCTTTAAATGCAAAAATCTTGGAATTGTTTAGATATCTTAAGGTGATGCTTGTTCTCTTACCACAGGGAAAAAAGCGTATTGTGCGCTGATCTTATTGGGTCCAGTCATACCACTTCTGCATACACAGGGAAGAACATCCAAAGCATAGGCATAATTACTGCCTGAGAGTTGTCTACATTGTTAACAAATGGTAACTACGAACATTAATCATTGCTCGCCAAATACAATAATTCCTGCCTGCCATTTAATGGCTAATTACCATTGAAGAAACATGGTAAGAGATTTTACAAAGCAATTTGACTCTTTCAAAAGGTACAACAAAATGTGTCTAAGTTTGAAAACAACACAAAAGTGACGTTACTTGAGTCTCCAAACTGTTGAATTTAACATGGTAAAGACATAGTGCAAGTTTTTTAATATCTCACACAACTCTTCAATAATAATTCACATGCAATTTAAGAAAAAAATCTGATGATATCTCTACTCCTTTAGCAGGATCTGTACTAGAGACTTCACTATTGTGAAAATGAACTGAAAACACAGCAAGTCTTTCACAAACTAGATAGATTACTTCATGTAAATTGGCACAAGTTAATTCACAAACTTCAAACTTGTGAAAGGAAGTATGTTTCTCCCCACGCTTACTAGTGTACAGAACTGTCTTAAATTTTAGTTCCACCTGCAGAAATTGAAAGTTGTCAAAACAGGGCAAAAAGTTAACATGGAGCTCAGTAATGATAACAATCGTTTATAGACTTCCTCGTGCCAAAGAGCTGTGCTTGGAGCCAGCCCTTCATTTCTCAACAACTGACCAACACAGGCTCTTGATTTCGTATCTTAAAAACCACCCTGTAACTCATCATTGGTTGCCAAGTCACCACATTTGTAAAATAAACCTGAAACTCTGCTTTTCAGTTAACCTGCTGTCTTGTATAGCCAAATTTTCAGAGAACGTAATTACAAACAACTAGAAGAGGATCAAAACTGCATGCAGCTCCTGGCGGGTGGTGGTGATGACCACCTTTTTGGGAAAAAAATCCTAAAAAAAATCCTGGTGTTGCCAATCAAAGCAGCTGTTTAAATTACAGTTTTATGTACCCCAAAAATTCACTGAGATTGAACAAGCTCCCAGTGGAAGACAGCCTGCTGGCACCTCTAAATCTGGCCAGTTTTGTTATGATTTGTCTCAACATTAGAAAATGCACGTTAACTTGGAACTGTCAAAATCAGCCCTCAAAACTCTGACTGACTAATATGTAGTTGGTTGCTGTGAGGAATTGCTTTCCTGATCTTCTGCTTATAGTGCCGAAATGGCAAATTTAAGTATTAGTAACAGTATCTCAGATGGATTTTGGATGGATTTTGGAGTTCTAGCCATCCACCAAAGCATTCACTGGTAACAATGGGAAAGCTCATCCTGATTTTTGAGCATATGCTTTATTTACTGTTCTAACCAAATGTACCTGGAGCTATGTTTGGGTTCAATATTGCTAAAAAGCAATGCAGATTCTCTGCCAATACAATAACATACTGGGAAAAACACTAAATATGACCACTTCTCTCCTCGTCCCAGCCACTGGCATATGCAAGAGACTGATGTGCATGGGTTTGTGTAGGTAGCACTGACAAATATTAGGTAGTTAACTTAGAGACTTTCTTCACTGGTAGCAAAATAAATCTTCTGGGAGGAAAACTGTGATTTTCCACAGAAACTTTTTGTTGTCAGGTTCCAGGGACAATGCTTAGTTAGCCTTAGTTAACCTCCATTTATACCACAACCATTCCTGAACTTTCACCTGACTTTGTTAACCACTTGGACAAATACTCAAGACCTCTGTGTTCTTTCTTCACCTTTTAAAACCAGTTTACAACAGAAGGAGCTGTAAAAACATACCATGGTTTTCTTCACAAACTTAAAAGACAAAAAAAAATACTATGAAATGACAAGATTAGCCTTCTTAAAACTTTTCCTTAACCTTTGTTTCAGACAGGCCAACCTTACAACAGCTGAAGTGTTCTACCACGTGCTTCCTCAGCATTTCTTTCTTGGCCTGGGCTTGTTTAACTCTCCATCCGCACACATCTTCGCCATCGACCCTACGGCAAGTTCGTCTGTAGCAGACGGAAGGCGAGATTTGCCCTCCCACCTTCTGTACTGGACATAGGGGCTGGTTCCTCGCTCCTGTCCCTGCCTTCCCACAACTTGGCATGGCAGGAGTTAGCCAGTGCAAGCAGCGCAGTGAAGTCCTCCGATGGAAATACTGAAAACATCCATCAGGACGTACGGAGAGCCAGGCCTTATGTGCACATTGTATGCATCCAGTTATGGGATGTGCTCCTATGCACAGGGCACAGATACAGGCATGGGGGTATATACGTACAAATGTACGCACCAGTGTACATGTACGCACCTGCACATACTGTGCTGATGCACAGGTGCACCCTAAAATACACGTGTGCGTATACACAAACACACTGTATCACTGCATAGGCATATACGTGTATGTATATACATACACACACAAACTCTCACGCACGCAGACACAGTGCCCACACGCAGCTATGCGTGTTTCCACGCCCAGATACACGGACGCACCCCTATGCACAAGCGCGCACCGCCCTGCACCCGCACCCACAGGCTGTACCTCCAGACCAGCGCACGCCCACGCACCCCCCGTGCCTCCGGCTCGGTGCGGGCACCCGCACACGCCGGCGTACGGGCAGGCAGACAGACACGCACCACTCACGCAGGAATTCCGACACCCACACCTATACCAGCGGAGGCGGACACGGCCCGCGGGGCGCAGGCGCTCCAGGCGGGCCCTCAGCCCCGGGCCCAGGCCCCTGGACCCGCCGGGGCGGAGGGCCTCAGGCCGGGCCGGCCGGGCCGCCCCCGCGGCCGCCCCGCCGCTCCCCTGTCCCTCCCGAGGCGGCGGGCGGGCCGGGCAGCGCATTGGCCGGCCCCGGCCCTTGACGGGGGTCGGGGGTGGGCCAGGCACCCCGGGGAGGGTACTCACCGTCCCGATGCAGTCGGTGAGGCTGGGCGGAGGCGCCTTCGGCTTCGCTTTGCCGAAGAAGCGGTTCATGGCGGCGGCGCCTCGGTCTCGCTGCCGGTCCCGGTCCCGGTCCCAGCAACGGCGCTCCCCGGCGACCCGGAAGCCCACCGACAGCCCAGGCCTGCCCCGCCGGCCGCCCACAAGGCGGGGCCGTGGCGAAGGCGGAAGGACTTGCACAGCGGCACGCCCCCAGACTTCCGCCCTTCCCTCCCCCCCCCCCCCCCCCCCCCGGCGGCGAGCTCTGATTGGCCAGAACCTATTTAAAGGGCCCCGGTGTCGGGCCCCAGGGAGCCGGGCGCGAGAGGCGAAACAAAAGCATCTGCTGTTTGGTGTATTGTATTTATTTTTTACGTTAAGAACACTCTGGGGTTTTTTAAGTTACTGAGGACCCAACATGTCTTTAGGCTTCACCCACTGATCGAACTGGTCGGAGGTGAGGAATCCCAGCTTCACGGCAGCTTCTTTTAACGTCGTCCCTTCTTTGTGCGCCGTCTTGGCAATCTTGGCTGCTTTGTCGTAGCCTGGAACCAAGCACAGGGACGGCGTCAGCCACGCGCGGCCCCGAAGCCGTGGGAGAGCAGAGTAGGACAGCTGGCCCCGCGGGAGCGGATGCGCTAGGTACCGCTGCCGCCGCCTAACTCGATTTGCAGTAAACGCGCGCCAAACCTTTACGCCAACTCCTTACTTAGGGCGACGGTACGTTCTGTTATTCTGGTCCTAATGCATTTAGATCGAAGTTTTACGTGACTTCCTCCTTTAAAAAAAATCTCGCAATCTTTCACTTTTTGTTATTAGCGGTCAAATCAGGACAACAGGCACACATATTCTCCCAATCTCCTTTTTTTTGACTCAAATCAAAATTATTTTTATAATGCACTGGTATGGCCGCTGCAAGGAGGACGCATCTTTTTCACCAGTAATACCAGTTGGTGACATCAAGGTAAATTAACTTTTGGCCTGAGCCATGACTTGGTCTCCTAAACATTGTGACAATACAAATAATGTGTGCAAAATAATGTTACCACAAAATATTTCAGTGTAATGTTTTGAGAAGTTTCTTAAACCTACCTATATGCGGATTAAGTGCTGTTACCAACATCAGCGATTCACTCATTAGTTTGTTGATCCTGTCTGTATTGGCTTGGATTCCAGCTACACAGTTGTCGGTGAAAGAAACACAAACATCTCCTAGAAGTCTTGCAGAGTTTAAAACATTTTTAATCTAACAAAAAAAGAAAGAAATACCAACTATTACATTCAGACATTAATAATTGCACAGTTTGCCACATTTGTTCATGCCCAGTGCCCCCCTCACCCCCGCATCACCCACTTCTTTAACGGGCTGTTTGTAGAAGAGGAGTACAGTAAATAACACACCCTCCTCCCGTGGCAGGGTAAGCTCAGCCACCCCTATTTAAAGGAATTTGTGAGAAGCATTCAACAGCAGAAGAACTCTTGCATTAAGACGACAACAGGATGTATAATCATTTTGTTATAACAGTTCACAAATAACCAAGTAAAAAATACATGAAGGCATTTGATTCATTGTCATTTTCCCCCTCAGGTACCAATCAAGAGAAGACATCTAAAAAGATGAAGTACAATAATGTCTGGTATTAGTCCCCTACTTTGACAATCCGTAACATGCCATTCTTTTTTTTGGAGACGTGTCTGTTTCTATCAAAATTTATCTTCTGCTAAGTACATCTCTTGGCTGTTTAATGGGATTTTTTTTTTTTTTTGGTCAAAAGCAGGTGCTGTACGCTTAGAAGTTTGTTCCGGTGGAGGGGAAAAAAACAGTACCCTAAATAGACACACTAAGGAAGAGACAAATACTGGTTTTATTATACGATTTCCATTTTTTTCCAGTCATTTCTTACTAGCATAATAAAAAAAGCAGTATCAGTCAGTATAGGCTGTATAGAAAAATAACACATGACATGCTGCTTCCTTTGTGCCTCTTATTTCTAACAAGATGACAAAATCTCAAAAACTTCCTTTTTATTTCTATTTAATATTAAGATCTTTTCCATAGGTCACTTTCATTCTTTTTAAACTATCATCACTACACTAACAGCTGTACTATTCATTCAACATCTTACACACAGTATGTATCTTGGTGTATCCTGCTTACACTGTAGAAGGCAGACATTATTTTAAATACTGGAGTCTAAAACTAATCATTTACAATTTCACATGACTCACTTGCCAAAAGCATGTAATCCTTTAGTATTCAACAGTAACAGAAATTAGTAACAGATAGCTGCTAAAGAAAAAAAATCCTCATTTTTAGCTAAAATACCAAATTCTGTTCAGCTTTGGACAAAATTTTGTCTCTGTGTTCCCCTCTCCCTGCTTCCTTAGGCTGATGATAAGCATACATTTTTAGGATAAAAGCTTATCTGCATGAGATAGTTTCATGTAAAAAACATTGCCAGTTCCCTGTCAAAATAACAAGAACTTGCCATACAAAAGAATAAAATTAGTTCTCACATTTTTATCAGCTTCTCTGGTGCTTGTATTGACCAATTATTCACTGAGGTTTTTTTCCCTGAGTTACCTGATTGCACAAATGATGATTTTAAAAGTCCTAGATATTTAAAACTTTATGAACTTACCATCATAGGCTTAAAAACATTCAGTTCAAAGTGTCCATTGCTACCTCCTACAGTAACAGCAACATGGTTTCCCATAACTTGGGCTGCGACCATGGTTACAGCTTCACACTGGGTAGGGTTCACTTTTCCTGGTTGTGGAAGGGAGAGAAAAAGGGAGACTTACCAAAGAAGGGAAAAAAAACATCAGCACTTCCCTCATTTACCAAATTACACTCAACAGAAGATGTTTCACAAGAGGTAACATGTCTTACTCATCTGTATCTGTGCACCACAGAAAAGAAATAATTTCCATAAATTATATTAAATTCACTGTACTATTCCAGTAATTCAGCTAGGATTTTTAAATTCTAGCAATTTAAATCCTAAATTTAGCAATCTACCAAGACTTTGAAAGCTGGATAAAATGTGCATGAGCTAAGCAGCTGTTAATTACTACAGTTCTTAATAGTAAAGAGATTATAACCTGTCTTTATTCGTGTAAGTAGGCATTTCTGGTAAATCATTACCAAATCTCAGTCAACTTAAGAAAAGTATTACTAATTTGTTAGAATTACTTTGTAATAAAATTAATTCACTCTGTTTACTTTGTCAGGAGAAAAAACCAACCAACCAAATTAGAGTGACCTCCTAACAAGAAAGTTTTATGGTTGCTTTCATTTTTAGAAATAATCCTAATAAGAACATTCATTATCTGCTTTTTTGAAAGCCAGATATGCTCACGACCTGTTTCTTTTATAATTTATCACACAGGAAGAATATGCTTAGAATAGTTTTGGATGTTCAATATTCACATACACATACTTTTTTAGGAGGGAGGCACGGAATGATTACTAATATTATTCCTTCCTTTCTTATTCTCCCATACACTAGGATCATTGCAGAAGAGAACATGTGAGTACATAACGCTAATCTATGTTCTATACTATCTATGCTAAGAAGTAAAGATGTCAATTTACATCATGATATTGCTACAATTCATAGAAGCTTGTTTCAGAAAAGTCTTTACACAAAAATTGTAGAGATCTTGCAATTCTAAAAGAAGGTTTTGAGAAGTATACTTGTATTAATAAAGTCATATTATATGTCTACAGATACTACTCTCCACCAAATACTTCGCAACAAACAGCTGTGCGAGCAAGTATTTTTAGGAACACAAATTTTGGTAAAATATGGCAGAAGATAAAAACTGACAGAAGTGTTGAATCATGGACTTACTGACATTTGTTTGGTAAGTATCTGTTAAGAGTTAATGGTCCAAAACAAAAGAAACGGGCAATTTTTCTCAGTATGTTTTCTCTGTACCTGGCATGATGCTGCTTCCTGGTTCATTTTCAGGCAGGATGAGTTCTCCTAGTCCAGAGCGTGGTCCAGAACCCAGGAAACGAATATCATTAGCTATTTTCATCAGACTACATGCCACTGTGTTCATAGCTCCACTGAGTTCAACTAGAGCATCATGAGCCGCAAGAGCTTCAAACTTATTTGGAGCAGTGACAAAAGGCAAACCTACAGGGAGGGCAGGAAATATTAAACCAGTGAGGCACTTCCTTGCAGACATAAACCAGATAATCAAACACATAATTAGCTTAATAAATAAAAAAAAAATTAATAACACTGTAAGATCATCTCTCTTCTCTAGACCTTACCTCACAAACATATTTCTTAAACAGACTAAATTCAATACAAAAGACACAACAGAAGTCACTAAAATATGAAAGAATATGAAATTGGCCCATCTACTCACAACAAAGGTACAAATTTCAAGCTTTCAAACTGTGTTGCATACTAAGCATTGCTTTGCAACACAGTACTTCGTGAATGTCAAGAATCCCTTACAAGTTAGCCCAAATGTAAGTATTTCTTCCATTAAATCAAGTTAGATTCTTTAGATTGTCAGTTGCCGGGATGCTTTCTCCCATTTATGAAAATTGAGGTTTTTGCAGCACAGTGCAAGACATTAGGATAAACAAAAAGTAATCACAATGGAATTAGCTGCTTAAAGAAAAAAGATGCATCCAAGTATCAGCACTGGAAGGGAACAACAAACCAGAGAGAACATGTGAAAGCTGATTCAGACTTAGGAGGATGCCTGAAACTGCTGCCAACAGCAAGAGCACAGGAGCAATGGAAGCAACAGCTCTGTTTACATTAATTAAATGCCTGAAATTTAACGCGAGGTTCCGTAATGAAAAACATTTCTTCAGGGCTTTGCCCTGGAAGAAAAGTCTCAGCAGAATTTTATTAGTGGTAATAGACATCACTAAGGACTGACAGTGGGCTGGACTTCTGCCCCACAAAACTACTGGTCTGAGCTTGCATTGCCAGTTCAAACAAGAGCAGCATAACCCCATAATTTCTAGTGTTCTGCAGTTCCTGCCAAACACCAAATCCCACCCAATTTCCCACAGGCTTCTGAATTGCATAGCTGCCTTCTCAGTTGCACAGATCATTCCAAACTTTCCCTATTGCCTTTGTCAATAAATTTCCCGTAAGAACGTGGAATTTCAATAGTCTGTTTAAACAATACTTGTTTTAAACTCGTACAACCTGCCTTTATGGTACACCTAACAAATGTTAAGATGGGAGAGCTTCCTAACACCACCAATGGCTCCTTCAAGTCCCAAAACAAGGCCTGTACTGCTTCTCAGCAGCTGTTGCTTATGACAAGTTACTTCTTCCCTCTCAGGATACAAGAGTCTTGACCCTCTACAAGACAGTGAATAATAGATCCATTAAAACAAAAATATTGTTCTTAAGCAGTTTCAGATTTTACAGCGAATTTAAATCACAGACATACATTTTCGGGGCATTTTAAAAACTGATACTGTGACACAGAACACCTGGTTTATGGATCAAAAAACTCAATGGTTCTGTAAATTAAGTTTTAAGATCTGTAAAGACAGCATCAAAAAAATCAGATAGCTAACTTTTACTCTTTCACATGAAAAAAACATAGTGGCTTTGGGAGGGTTTCTTCCCCTTCTTTTGTGCCAAGTCACTATAGATTAAGAGAGCCAGAGGAGCAAAGATCAAGACAGAAGCATTATAGCTGGGCTAATAATAGAAGCCTGAAACTGTATCCATCTCCAATAAGCCTTGCTCAGAAGAACATGGTAATTTCAGTCACTTTCAATGCACTGAGTATAATTATAAAAATACATTGCATGAAAAATCCCAAGTATAAGGCATATAACATGCGGCATTAACAGAAAGTTTCATGTTAAAATATAAATACAATTTGAGCTGATGAGAAGTAAGAAACTGAAAAATTTAGTTTGAATTTGACGGTATGTTACATATACTGCTTTACTGATAACTCCGAAATATCATTCCTCACCCGTCAGTTCAGCCACTTTAGCAGCAACTTTCTCAGCAAAGCCAATTCTTGTGTTTAATCCTGTACCAACTGCAGTCCCGCCAGCTGCCAGCTGATACACTCTTGGCATGGTTGACTCAATCCTAGCCACACCGTATTTAATTTGTTGCACATAGCCACTAAATTCCTTTGAAAGAAAGGAGGACAAAATAAAGGAACAAAGACAACAACCAAGAATAAGCACCTAGAATTATTTAGATTTTTGACTGGACTAATTTCTTTAAAAACCTGAAGGCACTGAACTTTACGCAAATGCTAAATCTTAGCATGTCTTCATTAAGAGGGAAAGTTTACATATATTAAAAGACTGCTTTCACGCTACAAACAATTACACATAAAAACAACCTACATATATAAAAATGTAAACACAACACATCTTTCTCTTGCCTTTTACCTCAGTTGTGTACTTAGCAGGATCCGAATCCAAGGTAAATCAGCTCTCAGATTAAACTAATGTGCTCAAGGTACAATTAGAGAAACAGATCTTGGGCTTTGTTCACTTAATTTTAGTTAGTAAAAACCCCACCTGTGCATTCTTGGAAAAAATCCACAAATTTTACATGGATTTTTATCAATTCAGTTTAAGCTAATTCATTACCAAATTAATGTAATATAAGCCATCTTGACAATATGATAACAAAGATTTGCTATCATATATATATGATCATATATAAAAGATTTTCGTTCAAAATACTTAGTGGTTTTGTGTGTTGGTAAAACCTCATTTATATAAGCTTACAGATTACAGACTAACTACCTTCTTCCTTCCAATGTCAGCGTAACAGAAATATCACGTTGTGTTACTTGGTAATGGAACATCTTTTAAAAATCATTTATATCTTACTAGTGTTAGAAATAAAACACACATGGAAAAAAATTAAGAAAATTGATGATGCAGTTATTAGAGTACAGCATCCAGCAAACTCCAATAAAGATGGAAATACTCTGACTGAGATTCAGCCACTTTCCTATAATTTCTCTTAAACTATCAACTTAATTTAGGTGTCCTCAAGTTTGCCTCAGTTTCCTCCAATATATTTACAAGAATTTTCCAAACAAATGCATAATTTGTTTTTTTTTTACCTGTCCAAGCGTAAGTGGAACAGCATCTTGTGTATGAGTGCGCCCTATTTTTATGATTTGGGAAAATTCTTTGGATTTTGCTTCAAGTGCATTCTGTAGCTTCTTTAGTCCAGGTAACAACACCTCATTAACCTCCTGGGCAGCAGCAATATGCATTGCCGTTGGGAAAGTGTCATTTGAACTCTGTGAAGGAAGTTCAAGAAATTTATTTACAAGCTTTTCTCACCATTGTTGCTGTAAGAGGTACAAGTGTGGCTTTATTCTCTTTATTTTATAAACAAGAAGAAACTAAACTAAGAGTAAGCAACTTAGGAATGTTCCACAAGTCAATCTGCAGGAATAATCAAATCTTCCAAATTCCAGTCCAGCACCTTATTGATAAAATCAATTTTTTATAACTATACCCACAGAAAGTTAACTTGAGTAGATTGTTCACAACAACACTGGGACCAAAAAAAAGAATTACTATAGTAGTTATGAGAGACAGGTAACAAATGGATGGATGATTTTAAAGGAATTGTAGGTGACTTTAAAACACCTGTGTGTTGCTTTGATACTGTTAAATCCGTAGTTCCCAGGATAGTGAGTAAACACAAAAGATCAGCAAGGGATATAACCAAGTCAGTGGCTTAAACTTCAGTTAATCTGAAGGAAATATTAAGAGTGAAGTATAATAAAAGGTCTACCACGATCCTTGGGGAAAAATTACCCATTACAGGACTTTAGCCATTTTATTATTTTTTCTACATGCTTTATGTAATGCATTATGGAGATAACAGTTGTAAGTATCCAACCTTTAGAAACTGGATCTATATTTAACTTCTTTAAAACTGTCTCAGTAGCAGTGGTTGTCACCAGGCCACGTCTGCCCACTACATCATGTGTGAATTCATCTGTCATGAATGAGTTCAAAATTTTTAACTCATGCTGTCACTGACCAACATTTTAAAGTTCATTTAAACTGAAAAACCTGGAAAATTGCTGCCCAAGCTGTACACAAAACTTTTTTTTTTTTTTAAATCTAAACAGTGGCTATAAGAGAATTCAAGATTCACAATTAAAAAGCATACTTTTGACATTAGAAGAAGTACAATACAAGTGTAATGACCTGGCTTTTGTTAACATGATCATTCGGATGTACTGGGTTTTTGCTCCCCAGTTTGCCCCCCATTATCTCAATAGCTCTGTTGCTGATGACTTCATTGACATTCATATTGGTTTGAGTTCCAGACCCAGTCTGCCACACCACCAATGGGAAGTGATCATTTAATTTTCCTTCAGCTACCTATAATGGAAAAAGAGAGAGAAAAGTTGTTCTACTGGAACAAAAAAAAAAAAAGGCATAAACTTGAGAATTTTATAGCTATAATTCAAATAATGTTCTCCATCATATTTGTAAATTTACATATAACAATTGTGAATTTATGCCAGAATAATTAAGAGAGTTTGATGTAATACCAGATATTAAAAGGGCAAAAACTTTTGCTATGCTTTTTGAAGATGCTAAATTCTTAAACACAGAGAAATATATAATTTGATTTCATGTTCTACAGTCATAGAAAGAAAAGATTTTTAAAAGGTACTTTGGGTTATATCTTCTGTTTCCCAAACAATGCAGATGATTTTGTAAGTCCAAAAACATCCCCCCCTTCCCAAATTTTAAAGCAATTCGGATTCTAATCTTCCTGGGTAGGATTAGAGGTAGTATGTGCTGGTTCTCCCTTCCACAGTTATTTGCTCAGCTTAGTAAGATCTCCCAGGGAAGGAAAATATCTTTAGTAGTTTCTCAATCAGAGCACGTAAGGTGCTTCAGGGTACTGATTCAGTGTTGTGTGCCTCCTTGGGCCATGACCATCCTTTGGGTGTCAGAAACAGCAGTTTTTGGACAGCACTTACCTGTTTACAAACTCCTCATCAGCATGGGTGCACTGCTTTCTTCTAGGAAATTAAGCTCAACAGCTGCACAGTTTCATCATGAACACTGATCACAACTATACAACAATCTGAATTAGAGACATTCAGAAGTCCACTCCTTATGGCAAAGAGTCCCCCAGAAGAAGTGTTTTTGCCAAAGGTCATCTGTCATGCACGTGCAGTACATGATATCTGCAAGATTGGACTCTGAAATTTCTCCAGAAATAGATTTCATACAGGGAAGTTCCAGACCTCTTATACCTGTGGACATTAGATTTTGCATCAACACAATGAGCCAGCAGATGGTTGCTGGTATCAAACACCTTCTTCCTGTAAGGCAAGCTTTCGCTAATACCGCCCTGGACCTACATGGCTTTAAATTGAGAGGTGCCTAAAAAAGACTCGTGACTGTCTTTACTGTACCTGAACTGTAACTGAATATGTTACACATATAAACAAGTAAGAGAATCACATGGACATAAAAAGATTCATACGTACTGACTTGCTGATTATCCATGGGAACAAGGTCCTGATCAGCCAAAAATGACTATACCAACTTACATCTTCTGTAGGTAGGCTATGACAACTACTATCTCAAATCAAAACAGAACAACAGGTACAAATACTCTCCTGTTTGATCTACATTTTTTGGAGCCTGTTGAACCTTACATGCACTTAGAGATTATACTAAACGTGTGTTTGTGATAGTATCAAAACCCATGCTCAGAAGTATCACCACCACGCATACTAGCCTCAGAAAAATTGAGAATGCAAAGCAAAGGATCTGTTGTCATAACTCTGAGGCTAGATAACTATCTCCAGATACACCAGTCCTCCTAGAATTATGCTTTTCAGGGAAAGATCTTATGTATTTCCCATCTTATACAGGGACAAAGTTCCCGCCTCCAAGAGTAACTTGATTCCTTGCTGTCTCTCTTTCTTTTTCAGTTATATTAGAAAATTATTTTGGAGGTAAGGGAAAGGCTATTACTGCAGGAGTGTTTTTAAAACACAACAAAAAAGCCCCAAACAACTTTCAGAACCCATGAATCTAAACTAAGTAGCCTTTAGCCACCAAAACTTCTGATCCACCTTTAACTAGGAGAACCCTAGAAACCACAAGCAGAGACTGGACATACTCTGGAGTTCTCCAAAGCTCTTGGGTCTTGGGACTTATGGTGCTACAGCTGGTAGAAAGAGAATAAGGCTTCTGCAAGTACTGAAATGTTTTGAAGCTAGTCAGAACAAGAAAGCTCTGTAAAACAATGCTTCTAGGTAAATAATCTGTTGATTTACACAAAGCAACACACCTGATATTACCATACCTCAAATAATGGTCATTCAAAACTCTGTTCACTTGGGTGGCATTTATCCTGAGAAAGAGGAGATGCCTCTCTGTGTCACATCATGTCCTCTTTAGCTATAAAAGTGATACTTAAAAAGCACAGATTTACTAGTAAACTTAAGTCTGAAGAGGAAATAGATTAGTAACAGAGAAACTATTCAGATTGCAGATAGTCTTCACATTACCAAGATGCAATTGCTTAACAGATTGGAGACTTCCAAAATGAAACAGCTTTGCTTGGCATGTCAGACTTCACGTTAGCTGAATGAACCGAGATTCCATTCTCCTCCTAGGTTTTTTTATACCGTTCATGTGGTAAGAGTCAACGCTATGCAAGTAATGAGTAGTCTTAATAGAGGGGGAAAATCACATTGTTTTTATAACTTAAGTATCAAAATGTATTTGAACATTTTGTCACTTCCATAAATGTAAAAGGTAAAATAGTAAAACATTATATTAAGTAAATGATTTCTCAATCTGAAAACAAAATTTACTAACAAAAATACAATGACGGTTCTAGTATTTTGAACAGTTTGTTCCTACCTCATTTGCCGCCTTTACGATAGCATTAGCAATCTTTGGGTCGAGACCGTAATCTTGATTTACTTCAGCAGCTGCTCTCTTCAAGATGCCAAAAGCCCTTATAACTTGAACCTGAGACACAAGAGTAAGTTTAAATATGTAATTTTTTTCCCCTCAAAGGACATTTTAGGAACCTATAGTGCAGGTCTAGTTCTAAACCAAACTTCTGAACTTAAATCCAGGAGTAGCCCATCAACCAAACCGAAGAGCAATCAGGTCACATGACCTGTGCTCCCATTAACAGTAATATTTATCCAAGCAGTCCGGAAAGCAGAACACAGCTCATTCTTTCTCTGTAAGTCCAGGTATGCTTTGTGTATTGAAAAAGATTACATACAATAAAATGAACAGAAAAGGAGAACTCGCTCTATTTCTAAAATAGCCTTCTTAAGGGCAAACTGACATATGTTTCAGTATATGCAAAACCAGTCCATGACAAAGTGCGTGCACACTAATGCTCTATGCACAGCTTCACGTGAAAAAGTAACTTTGTATCAACTCATGCTACACTGAACATCTTCAATAACAAACTGCATAACGCTATCGCAAACAAATTCTTCCATTCAGTCTTTCATGTTCAGAAAAATGAAAGATAGATTTCTATTCATCCTGGTTATTAAAAAAAAATAAGCAACACAATAAAATAATTATTCAAAAGCAACATTCAATTTATTCAAATGCAACAAAAAATATTTCTACCACAGAACAGTATCTTACCATGGAATTTCTAACTTTAGAACTCAAAGTTGCTCATATTCCCAGCAAAAGTCTAAAAAGAAGGTATTCACTCTCACATCCAAAACATATTTAAAGAGAAAAAAATGAACACAGCTTTAAATGACTTACTGGCATTCTTTCTGAAACACCTCCAATCTTGAAGTTCATTGTAGATCTTACGGTCTGGGCACCATAGTATCTGTCACTTGGGACCTTCAGTTCACCAAATGTATCATATTCTATCCTAAAAGCCTCTTGAGTGGACTATGGAAAAGGAAAAAAATGTATTTCAAACACTGGTATACGACACAACCCTTTTGAAAGCAGACACAGTTAAGAAAAAATGTGCAAGAAGGGGGAAAAACCCAAAACAAAGACACACAGCTAGTCATAGGTAACTTTGAAGATGTAATCAGAAAAATGAGACATTTTTCTGGTTTGAGCTCCTGTCTCACTAAAAGTCACAACTACTAACATTATGTAGCCTACCAGACCCACTGGTGACAGGCAGCACTGCAAGACTGAAGACCTCGGCTGCCCACTGTACGAAACACGTCATCCTGACGAAAGACTCAGTTTCTTCTTTTCAAAGAATTAGTAACTTATCTTACAATTTACAGAATTGGTGTTTTTTAAAACCAAACTGAAGAACTAGTATGGTAAGAATTCAGGTGGCATCCGCCTAGGCAACATACACGTTACACAATCACTATTGAAATCCACGCTGTACATGGGACAGAAGAAAAATACTGGAAGGGAGCAACTGACTAATTCAGTACCAAGTTACTGACAATTGATTATCTTCTTAAGTCTAATAAACCAGGAATACAGTTGCCCTAGCTGTGCAACAGGAATAAACTGCATCTAGTTATAGTTTGTGCAATATTTATGTAAGGCAATATTTCTGTATCACGTAAACACCTAGCATGCATTATTATCTAACACAGCCAGAGGTAAATTAATTTTAGCTGACCTACACCAACTAAAAGTAAATTTTTACTTTTTGTGAAACAACCCATTCATTTGTGATGATGTGATCACATTCACACGCAGCTCTACAAAGATTATGGGACTGGACAGGAAGCAAGAGCAGTTCACTCTTCCTCTTCCCACTCTTTGGTCAGCAAAGTCCCAATTTTCTTTGAGAAAGGTGTTCATCCTTCCCCAGAAGAGGAGATTACCTTCTTGCAGAGTCTTCGGGAAGGGGAAGAAGTCGTTTTTAATTCTTAATCATAGACGGAATAAAACAATCCCAGCTCCATAGGCAGAGTATATACCTATACAATGCCAGGCTCTGACCTATCCATGACTCTCAGGGGTGAGTCCTTGGGATAGCTCTATCATAGAATCATAGAGTAGTTTGGGTTGGAAGGGACCTTTAAAGGTCATCTAGTCCAACCCCCTGCAATGAGCATCACGTCAGTGCATCAATCAGAGCATCAAGTCAGCGTTGCAGCGCAGTGAAAGAAAATCAAATGTTAGGAACTGTTAAGAAAAGCAGAGGATACAAGAAACATCGCTGTGCCGTGATGGTTCATCTGCACTTTGAAGTCTTTGTGCAGATTTGGTTCTTTCATCCCAAAAGGCATATTATTGGAAACAGTTCAAAGAAAGGCAGTAAGGCCTAAGGAAGGGAACAGCTTTCTTAAGGCAGCTAACCTTTTCATTCAGAAAAGAGACAACTTGGGGTTTGAAGGAAAACTGAGGTCAATAAATGCATCAGTAGCCGGACAATAGGTGTTAGCTGCTGTCTCTTCCAATACAAGAAACAGGAGCCATAACATTGGGCTAGTGGGAGTCAGGTTCAAAGCCAGCAAAAGGAAGCAGCTCTTCACACAAGTAGCAGACTGACGAAACTCCTTGCCAGCTGATGCTACGGATGCAAGAAGCCCACACAAGTTCAGGGAAAGCGAGATAAGCACTCAGAAGCAAGATCTAAACTGGGTTACTACACAGACAAACCACAGACTCAGGAAATCCCCTGATGTGAAAACAAGGAGTCTAGGCCAGAGTAACAGGAAAGCGTCATATATGTTTGCACAGTTCTTACTCTTCCCGAGGTGTCCACTTCTGAATTCAGACTGTTCCTCTCTTTTCTTGGTCCGTTTTACTGTCTCCTTGCTTGGTGGGTCTCAGTCTTCTTGGACAGGAGCACAGCTGGGTATTGGGCAGAACACCCTCTCCAGCAACACTGGCTTTCTGCAGCAGCCTGTCCAGGTCTGCATCACCATGGATGGCAAGCTGCAGGGCCTTTTTACTGTCCCAAGTGGCGTTCCCAGCCAGGTGGAGACACTCTGCCATTAGGTACTCCAGCAGTCGCGTACCAGAGACACCAGTCCCGCTCACTAAGGGCACTTTCGCAGAGTAGGTGGTGCATGTGACCAAACAGAAACTGCAGCCCAGCCCACAAACAGCAAGGATTAGCTCTTGCTGTCCCACTCCCCACACCTTGTCTTTTGGCTGATGCTCTCCCAGACACTGACCCCAGAAGAATACAAAGCTTAGTGTGGACCAGTATGCCATTCCTATGTTCTTTAATCCTCTTTATCCTATTTTAATCACTTAGCATTCATTTACATGCTAACAAGAAACAGAATATAGTCAGCACTTATTTAGTATCTTACTACCAAAAGTGTTTAATGGGGATGCTTGTTACTGTACGTATGCACATACTAAGATTCCAACAGTAGATATCATTGATGCATGGTCTCTGAAATCCCTGCTTCTGCTATCTGGACCCCTCGTGTAAGCAGAGAATGTCACGCTTTTCCTTGAGCTGGATAAGCAGAACCAATTCTATTTCCAAGCCCAGCTCTTGATACTGTGGTTCAATCACCAGAAGTATCCATACTCAGACAATATAAAAAAGTTAAACTACCTGTAACCTTTTAGACAAAAAAGCTAGCAGTTGCACAACTGATTCCTCAAACTTACTTAATTCCAATGTCAACAATGGTGAAACAAAGGTAAATAGGATCATATCTCCTCGTACAAGTACCTTTTAACAAATAAATCCTGTTAGTAAAAAAAATTACTTCCCTAGCCAATTCCACGTTACACACATTCACAAACTCCCATGAAGTTAACAGGGTAAACTGTTTTAAGCTGAATGTCATTTGCTGATTAACAGAGTAAAAAGTAACATTAGGAAAAAAAGCAAAGTGATTTTTTTCATACATATTAAAAGTAACTGAACTAACTTCATCACTACTTTCGGACTAATGTAGCAGCCTGCAGAATGCACTGTCTGAATTTTAATGTTAAAAACATGCTTCTCCCACTCCTTAAATGGAATTCACCCTCTTGAGTGGCTTTATATCCCAGTTCCCATATCTAATGCAGTTTCTGCCGTCGCTCCCTGCCCTAGGGAACCTGCTGTAAAATGGTGCAACAGCAGATTGCTTGCGTCAACCCTCTATTCCCGCACCAGTGGGCCACGGGAGGAGACCGAGCAACTCTGCCACAAGCCAAGGCAAACTCCTGTGCCCACTTAGTTTCCATCATAGCTTCAGCAAGTCTCAGCTCAGAGCTACTATTCCTCACCTTTACAAAACAATTTTTTTTTTTTGGAGGCCTGACAAGGTGTGCTCTGCCCCCCAAAATCCCAAGAACCCATAGTCCAAAGCTGACAGTTAGGCAAACATAACTGTACCTTTGCCTTGTTGCAGGGAACGAATCAGCTGCAACTGATTGCACCATAATGCACTGGAGATACTCACATGGCAGAACTGCTGCAATAATGTTTCCCATGGAAAATTACATTCTGATTTAAGGATGCAGCAACTTTTGGATATAAGTATTTCAATTCAAAGAATCATCATTTTTAGCACAGCAAAACCAATCTTTAAAGGCCAGCAGAAAATGAAATTTGTGCTCAACCACTCTCCTTTAGCAGATGAATGTTTCCATTTTTAAGCGTTGTTTCTCCTTTATAATATCAATTGAGTCACAAATTCTGAAATTTACTATTTAGAAACCAAACCCAAATATTTTACAACATTCAGTCGAAGAAGGAAAGAACATTATGACCACAATTCCATTTAAAACATCTTGTGCAATTTAGTTAAGGCAACACAATAGTCATACCGTAGGACAACATGCACGTTTGATTGTGTCTACACAAGGTGTTCCAAAACAAACTCTTGCTGCTGAAAAATCTCTGCAAACATCAAAAAGTGGTGGGTTTTTTTCTAATTTAAATACTCTTTGATATATTTTTTTGTACATTTTCCTTTTAGAAATACAAACATACAAAGTTTTCCTGTAAGAATTCAAGGGCTGCTTGAGTTCCAAATTCACTGAGGGACATTTTGCTATAACTACTGCTGTTATTTAAACTTAAGCAAACTAATAATGCATATTTACAGGACAGATCATATTTCTGACAGCCAAAGATCAAAACACGTGTTTCTTGTAAGACTGCAGCTCTTCTTAAATACTGGATCTTCAGCAAGTAAATGAAGACCATGATCTATAATGTTTCTTGGATGATGCCACAAAAGAAAGATAAAAAAGGGAACTATCTCATAGGCCAATGGTTTATGAGTTACACAACCTGTGTCGGAGCAGACTTTCTTATACAGGTATGTTTCATTCACCATACAGTTTATTCACTCATTTGGAAGCTTAGGTTTTTTATGCTATTTTCTATACCTTAATCAATATCACAAATTGGGAACGAATGTTCTAGTGAATTTTATTAAAAGCATCAAATCCTAAACATCCCACTTTCTGCTGGAATTCTTCCAACAGTCTCATATTACCTCCTTATTTTTAGGAGTGAACTTAGAGAGAGATGCACCTGAGACTAAGGTTTCCATGCAGCTTCCTAGTTGTTAGTACTGAGATTCAGAGTTCCTTATCTGAACAGCATTTTCAGTTCTACACTGAGCCACATACAACGAACAAGTCCCACTCACGTTTCAGCCTGACAGTCAACTGACTGTACCTGAGCAAGAACTGAGGATGCCTGCAAGAGGTCCCAGGCAGTTTCAGCTGAAAGCTCCCTAGTTTTCAGGCAGCCCAAAGATTTTCCAGATATCCCCATTGCTGTGGATACAGCTTTTTCTTATTTGTACCTCAACAGCTCTAAGAAAGGCCCTGAAATTTCCGTGGAAGAAGCCGCTGCATGCCAGAGCTCTGTACAGCAGGGCCTGCAGTAACACCTTTCCCGGCTACCTGGCCTGATGCCTCCCCTCCCCGCCATGCTGAGGCAGCTAACAGCCGCGCTCACGACGTAAATCTCATCCCTGGGCAGCGCACCCGGACCGCTGCGCGCTGCAGATCCGACCCCCTCGGAGCTGCAAATCCGGGTGCGCCAGCGCTGCCGAGCGGGGGCCGAGCCGGTCCCCGGCACTCCGCCGCAGGCCGCACGGCGCCGGGCGCGGACAAGCCCCGCAGCCTCCCCGGCGGAAGAGGGAAACGGCCGCGCAAACTTGACCGGGGATGGCGGCAACCGTCTTCCCGGTGCCGTTGCCGGCGCCCTCCCCACGGAGGAACACACGGGATCAAAGCCCCCGGGCCCGGCCCGGCCCGGCCCGGCCGTTGGCCGCTGTTCCCTCAGGCAGCGAGTGCCCGCCCCCCCTCCCCTCTGCGGCCGGTGAGGGGCGGGGGGGCCGACAGAGGGTCGCGAGCGCCGGCGGGCGCAGGGGGAGGAGCCACGGCGGCAGCGGCGGGCAGTGGCAGTTAGAGGTCACCGCTCCCCCCGCCCTCCCTCCCCCCGCCGGGGCGCTCACCATGGCGGCGCGCAGCGGCGGGCCCCAGCGGGCGGCGGTGCGCGGGGGCTGCTGGCGCGCGAGGAGGCCGGCGGAGCAGCCGAGGCGGCGGCAGGCGCGGAGTGAGCGGTGCATGGTGACGGCGGCGGGGAGCACCGCCGGGGGCCGGCCGTGGGGAGGGGAGAGCGAGCGGGCCCGCCCCGGACGAGCGTCAAGGTGGCAGGGGCGTCCCTCACCGTAGAGGCTCCGCCGCGCCAATCGGCTGCCGCAGGCGGGGCGGGAGCCCGGCTCAGCCACGGGGGAGCCGCCTCGGCGGCGGGGCGGGACCGGCCGGGCCTGGGCTGGCGCCTGCGCAGCGGCGGACTGAGCGCTGCCCCTCGCCCCCTTCCGCCCCCGCCGGCAGGGCCGAGCCGCTCGGCCTGAGGAAAACCCGCCTCCCCGGTGCGAAGGGCAGCGGGGAAGCCGCTGGAACAGCAGTCTCCAGCCGACGGAAAGAAGGTATGAGCCGATTCTCCTTTATTGTAACCTTTTTAAAGAGGCATGAAACATTATTTCCTCCCCCCTTGACAACCATCAGGGCTCTTTGTGTAAAAAAAAGCCAAGTCAAGACACAGGCCCCTCTTCCCCTCCTGCCCCTGCAAGGGGGTGCTTCCACATCCTACATTTCTCCGAGCCCAGTCTCAATGCCCTGGTGCAAGGTGCAGAAACGCTACAGGAGTGAAACGTGGTGTATTCAATTTTTCCAACCACCACCAGCAGCATTCCAACATTTCAGTTTTTCCAACATTCATTTTTTCCAACAGCAGCCAACAGTCAGCAGTTGAGAAAACAAAATTAAAGAAATGCTTTCAAAAATTAAGAAATGCTCCATTCAATTGCAGTCTGCGTAGTTACACCTCAGTCCTCCAAGAACGGGGAGTTATTCACAGAAATGCTGCTAGAAACTGCTCTATTGATGCCTTACAAGTTACGTCTTGGCACTAAAGCACACTACGTTTGAGTAAGGTAAGTCTTCTGCAAAACAGCCCCTTGGTTCCTTGGAGAGAAAAGAGAGTCTAGGAAATACACAGGACACGCCATAAGAAGTTCCAGAGATAGAGATTAGCTATTAAGATTATACTCTGTTCATGGTATATTTTGGAGGAAGTAACTGGAGTAGAACTGCCTTTTTCCTTCAATAAAGCAACAGTATAACATTTTTTTCAATTTTAGCTTTAGAAAAAACAAAGTTATCACTACTAATGCATCATTTTCTTTTCTTTCATGTTACTTACAATCAGCAATTATGATGCTCCATTTTAAGTCCCCATATCATAAAGTCCAGCATCTCAATCTTGTCTAAAAGTATTGCAATGCACTTCTTGTTCTTAAAATATTCAAAATAAAAGCATTGCAATTATATACATAACAGCATATCAAACAAATACAAATACAAGACTTCTAATCACTTTATTTAGACACATTTTGTGTTTTCCCATGTCAGTTTTGACAGATGGGTGAAAGAACATAAGCTGTCCTGCATTCCACTTTCATAATTGTACAGTAAGCCACAGCAGAATACAAGCTGGAGAAAAGTTTAGTCAGCACTTTCTGTTAATTAGTAGTGACAATACTATTTTGATTTGCTTGCACTATGCTTATGTACACTAACCCCCTCTGGGGGAGGACTCAAGTTGAATGTAAGTTACTAGTATGAGCGAATAGCAGGCGGGACAGTTGAGCAGTCTTCTTCATTCAAAGTTCTGTCAATCACAGGTCTGTATTTCAAGGTAACCTAAAGGAAGACAGGACAAAGAACTCTTAAGACAAACCAACCTCTTGTATCTAAACACGACAGCCTAGCTAACAGGAATGACTGAATAACATGGATAACTGAATGACTTCATTGATGTTAACCTAATTTCTCCATTATTCTTTTTCTTCAATAGAAAATGAACAGTTCGTAACCTACAAGGAACACTTAAGTTCCACTAAGTTACCACTGACTGAAAAGCAAAGCCTGACCAGAAATGGTATCAGAAGACTACTACTTTAAAAAGGCCTTTTGGACAACGGTAAAGTTTTGGCTAAGATTGCTAGTTCGTAGTTCTTTCAGCTAGGGAAATCTTGGAGAACCCAATGGATCAGTTAGGAGACAGAACTGTGTCACTCTATCTTTCTGGCCACAGCAGCTATTCAGGAGGTGAAGTGTTCACACTTGTTCTCAAACTAGATTCAAGGAAGCTGGAACCAGGGGAGAGGAAACGAAGAGGATTCAGAAAATGGGATACAAAAAACAACACTCAAGATTTTTACAGGGTCAGATTTCAGTTATATCTTTGAAATACCATAAAAACTTTATGCTAAACACCAACAACGGGTTTTGTCACTATCAGAGGAAAAGGAAAAAGCTTTTCAACTACCCTGATACAAGGGGAAAAACAATTCCAGCTCAAATCACAAAGTCACTTCCCAAAGATCAACAGTAACTTCTCCCAGTTATGCCTACTGTTCAACAACAAAATAAATGTTCCCTTTTTTTTTTTGCTTTAAGTTCTCTAAACTATTTCAGGTACCTCAGACGGTGACAATCAATTGCAGTATTATCATGATATCAACAACTGTCTGTGAGAGCAGCTGTCTGTCGACAGTGAGAAAGACCCTCAAGCATCTGGCTCAACTTACCTTCCCAGATGGGACATCCACATACGAAAGGGTGTGCTTTCTCCAGTGCTCTTCAAATGGCTTCTGCTGTTGGCCTTGGAGTGGCTTAGAATAGTCAAACTCATCTATCCGAAACTGAGGATAAAATTAGGTTAGTATAGACCAGAAATTGCATCTACAAATTACTTTATGATCACATGATTAGTTGCATTCCAATTACAACCGTAAAACAATGCGTCTCCTAATAGCCAGCAAGTTTTATCTTAACATTGCCTATGTCAAATTTTAAAGGCCTTGTTAAGCCTCAGTATTTAAGGTAACGTTCCTTGCGTAGAACAATTATTCTGCTTGAAGTCCTGTTTATGCATTCATGATCTTATTATTACTATAGTCCTGTTTTAGACCTCTCTAATCATTTGGATGCACACATGGAACTACTGTTCTCTCAAGATAGTTACCCAATGTTGCATGTATTGGTCATTTTATATATAACAAATAAGAACAGATAAAAGAGAGCAGATGGGACCCCAAACAAATACTACACTAATCTTAAGTCAAGACTCTGAAGACTATACTTTGAAGAAATTACAACTTTCAAATAATCCATCTGAGGACACATAACAAGGAAATTCAATCCTACATCCAGGGCACAGAAAATATTTATACCTTATAGTCCTCTCTGGCATGAGCACCCCGAGACTCTTTGCGAGCCTCAGCACCATAAATGGTTTGTAAAGCACAAAGCATCAGGTTTTGCAGTTCGAGGGTCTCCACCAAGTCAGTGTTCCACACAATACCTAGTAAAATATTAAAATACTATGAAAGATGTTCTACAAACAAGTTATTCCTCAATTTACTTCTGTCCTACTGCTGATACTTAGAATCGAACTAGCCAATGCTGTACCTACTGCAGTCACAGTACCCTGCAATACTGAATTACTCACTATTGCCTGCAAGGCTCAGTAACGATTCCTACACCCTAACAATCGTAATGAATCTTAGAAAAATTCAGTAGTTCTACCAGGTGTCCCTGTTGCGTGTGTACTACCAAGACAAAATTACACCATAGATTCTTGCCTGCTTTGTATCGTACCTACAACTCAGTCCCCATACCTCATTTCGGATCACAAGATCTAGCTAGATGGTAGATCCCTAGCAGAACCAGACAACAGGGCTTTCCCTTCCTTCCCACCTTCAGAGAGAGGAAAAAAAAAACTGCTGGTTATACGAGGTTCTTCTTCATTTAAGTATCTCCAAGGTGGACCCAAGTTCACTTACGTGAATGTATCTTCATTT
Organism: Calonectris borealis; assembly: GCF_964195595.1. Taxonomy (NCBI): domain Eukaryota; kingdom Metazoa; phylum Chordata; class Aves; order Procellariiformes; family Procellariidae; genus Calonectris; species Calonectris borealis. Next base: position 72,438,888 of record NC_134313.1, on the reverse strand, counting down.
TGATCCCTACATTCTACGCTATTGTAACACTTTTCTTGATGCTTGGTGAGAGCTGTCCAAGAAAGCCAATTCTACTTTCAGTGTTAGGATACATGTCCAATAGCAGTAGTTAGAAATACACAACATAAGTGGATAAAAGGTACATCATCAGTTGTACTTAATTAACCAAGTTCTCCTAAGATACACTGCAAGACATGGCAGTATCTATATGCAGCGCTATCTGCTCAGCTGGAGAAGGAAAATTGAGTATTCAGCCTATGAATAGCCTTGCCACCTTTTTGCAACTCCCTGGCCTTTTCAGAAGATACTAAAAAGTTCATCTTAGTATTTGAACAACTTCGCATCGTGTTCTGAGAGAACAGAGGTTAGTACCTCATACAGTTAAATCTGATTTCAGTCTCTGCTTCTTTGAAAGAGTATGCAACCAGAAAATGACCAGTAAGATCAAGTACTTTACCGATTACCATGTTTAGCAAGTAGGGCTCTACAAAATATTTCGAAAGATTCAAAATGGTCAAAGTCTTTAGCCAAACTTTCAAGAAACACGTAAGAAGGTTTACCGAAGGAAAAAAAAACCACACTTTTCCCAGAGAGTACTCTGGCAAAGGTATATTCGTTGCTTCAAATTACCTCTGTCAAATGTCTTTAGATGAGCCAGATCACTATAAATTTGGCTAAGTTTTTCACAGCCTTCTTGGAGTACAGAACCAGTACGAAATACAGCAGCATGGTTTTGCATTGTCTGCAAGACAGTAAAACAAAATCAGTTTCATATGCTGCATATGCATTATATCCCACATAACTTCATTAGTTCCAACTGAGCTTGATATAGAGCTGTTTTGTCTTCAGACATGTCTGCAGCCTGAAGAAAAAACATTCTTCTGTTCACCCCAAACAGAGGAAACCCCACTCTATTATATAGTAGGTAAACTACCCAAGAGGAACAACCATGAAGGGAAGAAGAAACTAATAAAACTGATACAGCCTTTACCACGCACAATCTTCTCACACTGCTCTTTACTTCTGAAAAGCAAATTCTGAAGCGTACTTTGCAAAGTGACCAAACCACCTCCTTTGCTTGCAGCTTCTCCCACCTTATACTCGAGAGCTTCACCAGGCTTACCTTCTGCATGTTAAGTCGCACTTCTGAAGTTCTTATGGTTCCGTTAGCAAATCTTAATTTGTCAAGATTAGCAACTGACTCTTCACCAGCATTTGGTTTAATGGAGGGAACTGTCTCTCCTAATAAGAAAGTTTCAGTAAGTTTAGTAGGTCAGGTTTGGTTTTGGTTTCTGGCAGTTTCATAGACTAGCAACTACTAAAAGTCAAATTTAACTAAAACACAATCTCTTTTCTTCCTCTGAGGTACTGGTTAATGGTAACTTTCTTGAACTCACACCAGTCATATCCACACACTTAAAAATAGAGTTCTCGGTAGAATATATGAATCACATTCTTTCCTGTGACAGTTAGTAGGGAATTTATAGGTTTGGCTAAATTCTGCTATTAATTCCTTAAAAACAACACTTGATGCAAATTCTTCTAAACTATGGAATAAGCTTGTGGCTCCTTACCACCACCTCCTATACTTTCCTTGTCTCCTCACCCCCAAACCTCCCACCCTCTTTTGGACTGTTAAGGGACCAGTCAATAAGCTTGGCAGTTACACGTGAGCTCTGCATCTTACCTCTAATACTAGAACCCATCTGTTATTGGGTAACAAATCAAACACATCATCTTACCAGCACACTTCATCTCTTGTGTAGTTTTGCATTCAGACTAATAAAAACCCTCCTGCAACTTCAAACTCAAAGGAGCCACAGAAAGACTGATCCAAATAAATGTCTGCACAAAGCCAGAGCCAATAGCCATTGCTAGATCCAAGCTGATTCCATCAGGAACCATTAGTCTGTGCACTTTGTGCAGAGTCAGACTGAAAAAACAGTCTTATTAATTTGGACATTAAGCAATACGAAAACAGATGACTACTTCTGGACTTGAGCTGCTCTGGCAATATAACTGCCTCTTACAGTGCTTTGTTGGTTGGTTGGTTTTTTTTTCCCAGCTCAGTAACTGTTGCTGAACCAGATTATTTAAAAATACCATTCAGCAGTGATAATGCACATACAGGGGATAAGATGTTATGATTTTTAGTATCTATCTCTTATCATTTGCATAGGCAGTCCGCCTTATAAATCAACAAGGTGGCAGCAAATTCCACTACAATAAAGTGCCAAATGTAAGACAGATTACATTTTGATATAGAAGATGCAGTGCAGGATGTAGAGAAGTCAGTGTTCATATTCAATATTCTGTTTTGCTAGTTTGTGAAAAATCTCAACTGTTTTTGCCAATAGCATTCACCCAGTTCTAGTTTTAAGAAGATCACCTCACAAAGCAAATGTTAATGACAAGCATTTGCATCGCAAAGAACATGACTATAAAAAGCATAAACACTGATTTCTGCCTTTTCTAACAAATAAGAGTCTATGTCTAGCATTCTGAATTTTAATTAGGTAGCAACAACTCTGTGTTGGACAGAAATGTAATCATAAAGGCAAATGTCTCTAAAAAAGTGAGACAAACTGCGAGACTTACCAGGCTTGCACATCTCTGCAATAGTAAGGGCACAAGCACGACCAAAGACCACCAAATCCAGAAGTGAGTTTGCTCCAAGTCGATTTGCGCCATGGACAGATGCAGAGGCTGCTTCCCCACAAGCATATAGACCAGGTACCACTTTATCCTCACCATTCACATGTGTAATAACCTAACATTTCAGACAGTCAATTAATGTTAATTTCCTAACAGTTTGTAACAGTGCAGACCTCCTTATTTGCAAAGGCCATGTGCATGTAAGGATGAAACACAGCAATCTAAAGTTCTCTCCAACTCTAAAACCATAAATACCTTAGTTCTAATGGGTAAGTAGTAATACTACGTAAATACAGATGCTTATATAAATACAGTCATGCTTATGAAACAGAACCATGTACTCTTCATCACAATTCTGCAGGAAGTCAGAAAAGCACAGGAAGAAAGTCTGATCTGCACACATTTTTAAGGCAAAATTTTACATTAAAAAATTAACAAGTACAATGCACTGAAACAGAAAAATTCAGCTGACGCCACCACATTGACTTCTAACTAGTATGAGCTGAAGGAATCTGCTTTAGTGTAGAGACTACATGAGGTATAGAGAATTAATATACATTAACTTGAGTTACGGATTGTAATAGAGCCCTAGTTTGATCCCTGTTCAACTATGTATTATCATCAACTTAATAAACAGAAAATTTTTGTCAGACGTGACAGTAACTTCATTTTAGATGTTTCTTGGAACTCCCATCTCCAGATGGGCTGGAACACTGCTCTCAAGCTATTTACAAAAACAAACCAGATTGCGTGTGTTAAGTATTCTGACATCATTATTATAATATTATTATTAAGCTAATGTTATTCAGCATCCTTTCATTTATGAAAAACATTGTTAACGCTTTTATATTTGGAAAATAATTTTCTATTATTATGCTGGAAAAAAGAAGTCCTAAAAGTCATCTATTACTTACCTGTCCTTTGTAGTTAGTAGGAATACCTCCCATATTATAGTGCACAGTAGGCAGAACAGGAATGGGCTCTTTAGTGACATCAACTCCAGCAAATATCATAGCTGTTTCTGAAATTCCTGGGAGACGGGTTGCTAGCTGTTGTGGTGGTAAGTGGTGCAACTGCAAGTACACATGGTCTTTTTCAGGACCACAACCCCTTCCAAAAAAAAAGAAAGTCAACATTGGAACACATAACAGGAATTCTGCAAACACCAGTAATATTTCTAATCTAATTTGTTTAATTTGGGAAAATTTTAACTTTTAATTCTTTCAAAGGTTATCTGACAAAAATGAGTATCTAGCATTTTTGAGAAGACTGTTGAATCTGGTAGAATTTATGTGTAGTTTTCACCTCCCAGCTTTCTTTTCACAATAATTCACAGTATTTAAGTGAATAATTGTGAAAGTGAAGTATTGAACCACTGTATTACTGCAGAAATATATAAGAACTTAAGATAATTAATCAAGAGACCAGAGCACCAAATTATTTCCATTGTTTCCACTAAGAGCATATACATTAAACTTGTTTGAGCCACTGTCTCTAGACGCACCAAATCAAACAGGATACTCCTAACGTCTTGTGTTCCCTTTTAGTATCATTAGGAACTAACAAGCAAAATTTTTGCCCTACATGCAGTGTTCAGCTAACAGTTACTAAAGCTCACTCCCATGGTGTTTATCAAATGAATTATTGTAACACATATAGTCTGGTATGATTCTGCAGCTTCATTAGAATATTTAACTAACCTTCCTTCACGGATTTCTATGGTCATAGAACGAGATACTACGTCCCTGGAAGCCAGATCCTTAGCAACAGGTGCATATCTCTCCATAAATCTTTCACCTTGACTGTTAATTAGAATACCTCCCTCTCCACGACACCCTTCCGTTATAAGGCAGCCAGCCCCATAGATACCTGTCAAGAAAGAAAATAACTATCAAATGATATATTCTCTCGACAGCTTCATAATCAGGACGACCAGGATTGAATAAACAAGATAGTCTTCAAATAATGCAAACAAGTCACAGGGGTACATTTTATTCCACCCTAATCATACCACTAGTAACTGTCCCCCAAGACTGCTCAGAAACTTGTTACTCCTTTCAAACACTATTCCTGGAAGGTAAGCAAGTTGATTTGGAACACACATGGTATCTAAAATATTAGAACTAGAAGAGATCTGCACCCAGCAATATGTAAGGAGACTTTCACAAAGATTTTGTAGACCTTCAGCAATTACTGTGTTCAAGATTCTAAGTAAAGCAGAAGTTGATTATCTCAAGGCAAGTTTGCTCATCTTTGCTCCCTCTTCTTCTGTGCTAAGGCAGTACAGGATGGCTTCAAATTGTGTGGAATGTGAAAGCTTACTCCGTTTTCTTTTCCTTTAGAGAAGGAAGGCCTACCTGTTAGCCTTCAGCACAGATCATCAGAGAAAACAAAAATGCTAACCAACTCATGCAGTTGATAATTCCACAGCTTATCAGACAAGCAATGAAGATTCTTTGACTAGGAAAACCTTAGCTAAGTCAAATGAACATTGGATCTCCATGATATAACAAGGATAACATTGTAAAATTAAGTGAACAATTAAAAAAATCACCACTTATCACAAGTTAAAACTCAGCATTTAGCTACAACCAAAAAAGCAGGTCTTCACTTTTTAGTCTGTGACCATTGTTGTTCACAGTTTAGATACTGATCCTGTGCTGTAAAACTACAGTCCTAAATATATACCTTTACTTCAACTACCCCACTTCCACAAAAAATTCTAGTATATAACTCCCTAACATTTGCATCCATCCCGTTGCTCCTGTATCTAGTATCAAAACCCTTTAATATTTTAAAGACTTTAACAGATGAAGTGGTTTCAACTTGGAATTCATAAAACCTGTTAGCATGGTAAAGACAGCACCTTAAAATATTTAACACCGACCTTTAAATTAGAACAGCTGAGACCTCTCTCTCATATTGTAAGTTTTACCCTCAGATTTATAGATTTATATTCCACAGCAGTTGCAACCAAGTCTGAACACTTGTCACAAGCAACTAATGAACTAATGAAGCACTACAGAAAAGTGCAAACTGACTTGAGCACATTTTAAAACAACAAAAAGTTTGTTTAAATCATTCTGTACCTGTAGGGTGAAACTGTACAAATTCTAAGTCCTGGCAAGGAAGACCAGCTCGTGTAACCATAGCAGTGCCATCACCCGTACTAGTATGAGCAGATGTACAACTGAAGTAAGTGCGGCCATACCCACTACAGGACACAGAAGTTAACAGAATTAGCAGTCAAAAAAAAAAAAATTTAAAAAATCACCAGAACATACCACTCAACTATGCTCTTTGCACAATAGTGGAAATAGAGCAGAGGGTTAATAAGCAAGAAGCATAAGTTTTGCCATCTCCTGTATGAAGTTCAACCAAAAGAAAACAAAATTGGTATTGCCCTGTTATGCTCAACTATATTTGAAAAACAGCTGGTGACAGAAGGTCCAAGAAAAAGAATAACAATTCCAAAGCAGGATAGTTAGATTAGTATCAGAAGCCTTTTTGCCAGAAAAAAGTTACTTCAGAAAGTTCTCTCAACCCAATACCACTAGACTTCATTCGAACTACTACCAGCAGTTTTTTCAAAAATTGCATATAACAATGGTTTATATCCTCAATATGGCCCTGATTTTATATTCTTAGATTTCGAAACTTAGTTGTGCAATATTAGGTATTAAATGTGAATTCTTAAGCCTAAAACAAACAGGTTAGCTTCCAACGTTACTGAGAAGTGCCAATAGTCCCAATTTAGGGAGTAGAAGAAATATCAATCTACATATTGTATGTACCTCAAAGTACAAAAGCATGAAAACAGCGTCAACTTCAATAAAGCCAAATTATGTAGGCAACCAAACTAAGTATTTTTCTTCAATGGATATGTTTATAAATATTTTACATACTGAAACAGATAGGAGACAGCCATAAGCAGCAAAAGACTAATGCATATAGTATTCTAATAAACATACAAACTTTTGCAACCAAGTAATGTTAAGTTACATTCATCTTCTGATAATTTCATCCTACAACAGACTCATAATGTTGCTATCTTAACGTAATAGATTCTCTAGAATTTTGAAAAATGCTGTTTCCTACAGGAAACTCAGAACCCTACAGATATACACACACGCTGGTAGCATTGCAACAGTATCTGCTTTAAACAGCACATTTTAAAAATCTAAGACCATTTGGACCACACATACTGCTCTTACACATTTCAACTTTATGTCATTGTTCTAGACTTCAAAGTTAGACCTCGTACTAAATTTATACTTGGTCACAAAATTAGTATGTGCCTTCTTTCAGAGCTAATGACTGAATTCAATTATATTGCTTTTGATCAAAGGAGGCAGGGGAGAGATGAACATATAAATTATGTTTTTCAAGTCAGCATGTCATCTCCACACTGTGGATTCAAATACATGTAGAAACACACAGACTTCCAACTAGTAGCACTCTCTACTGTTTCTGTCCTTCATCATAAACCTTACATTACCCAGTGGCAATGACAGTGTTCTTTGCTCTAAAACGATGTATAGTGCCATCTTCTATGCAAAGGGCAATAACACCACGACATTCTCCATTTTCCATAAGTAGGTCCAAGGCAAAATATTCAACAAAGTAGCTTGTATCATATCTTAGAGACTGGAGGAAAATAGAAAAAAAAGGAACTTTACGAAGAATCCAGAAACCGAAGTAACCTCTTCAAAACAGGCAATATTATGGGCTGTATCAGGATAAAAACCACCCCCACCAACTCTCAGGGAAGCCAGTTTCCCCACAAATCTTTATAAAAATTTGCTAATGAATCTATTCTAGCCTAAAGAGACACAAGTAGTTACCAAACCACTTAATTCTGAGAAGTCATAGCTAATCAGCAAGGCCTGTTATTTCCCTCTGCATTTGGCAACACTTTAGTCAGCTGTGGTGCTTGATACATGTACAAGCACATTTTACTTAACCTCCCGCAGAGAAGCAGAATACATGTCCGGGAGCCTAGTATACCAGCAGAAGCAGCGGGCAGCAAGTCAAACATTCTTTCATGCCCTCAAGGATCAGACCAGTGTTTCACAACACTGAGCATTTGTATTGCAGCACCGTATATAGTGTGAAACTGAAGGACAGCAATTAACTAGCTGCTAAGTAAATAAAAAAACATTAGCTACTAGGTACTTAATTTCAGGTTTCAAGTAGCTTACTACCATTTTAAAACAACCACATTTTTCTTCAATTATGGTTTGTAGAATTGATAGAAACAAATGCTGGAACACAAGTCACTTACTTGCCATAGAGCAAGCTCAGAAATGCATAGTAGGCCTTCATGCATTTATACTTCGTTTCCCCCTGCTCCCTGTTCGAAGATGAGTGAAAGAAAACGCTGCCTTGTACCTCTTTTCAGAGTTCCCCAATGCTGCTGTGTCAGATTTTTTGAAAAAAGTTTTTTGGGGAAGGTTTACTTAAATTCTCTTTGGGTCTAGTTAACAGACACAGAAGTTTTAACAGTGAAGAACTACTCCAGACCGCAAAGCTAACAGAGTACACTAATCAACATGTGTTGTCTTCACGAGAGCCATTATAATTACAATCTTTCCTTTTATTCTATTTCTGCATACTCTTGACAAAAACCAAGCATCACCTAGGCTACATCCTTCCATACCGCGTCAGGAAGGAAGGAAATGCAGAATTGTTATCAGTTATTCCCCTGGATTCCTCACTGATACAAGAACAGCTACACGTTTTGTTTGTTTTTTCTTCAAACTCCAGGGGCGGGGGGAAATCATTAATTGCAAATACAAAAACGCACGCCAAGTCTACTTCACAGCTGCTTACCCTGCCATACAGAGTATGTAGCAGTGAGTGTCCTGTCCTGTCTGCAACACAACAGCACCTGTGAGCCTGTCCTCCTTTTCCAAACTGAAGACTCTGTCCACCAAATGCACGCTGATAGATTTTTCCTTCTTCGGTTCTGCTGAACGGCATCCCATAATTTTCCAGCTGTTGAACCCAAACACAAGCATCAGAAACTCCTGTGCATAACAATCCAACAAGTTATTTTACTGTGTTCCTAGCAAGGAGTTCTCTTTGGAAGCTAGTCTGTGTTATCAAGTAATTATAGTTGACATCAATTCCAGTGAGTCCCACCTCTATCACCGCAGCTGGGGCTTGCTCGGTCATGTAGTGTATGGCATCCTGGTCACCCAGCCAATCAGACCCTTTCACTGTGTCATAGAAATGCCACCTCCAGTTATCGTCCTCCATGTTTCCCAGAGCAGCATTGATTCCTCCCTGAAAATGAAAATGCGTTTTCCTGGAATTATATTACTGAAGTACAGTTTTAGTAGGTTTTCCTCATTTCTGTTAAAAATCACATACCATTTATGCCTCTGTGTACAAGAAATACAGTAAAGTCAGATTTAACGTGGCTATGAAAAACCTGTGCAATTTATCAGTTTCACAATGGCTCTTATTTTGTTCTGTTTTGCGTAACAATGAATTGCAAAGTTACATTGAATGCAGTGAAAAAGCACTGAACAGAATCCAAACATATACTGCCCTCCAAAATAGTTTCAACTAAATATGTAATATTTATAAAAGGAAGCATGGCCTTGAAATGTGATGTTCATGTGCACATCCAAATCAGCTTTCTGACAGCAGGTATTTTTTAAACATTTGTTCTACCTCATTTCTCACCTGTGCAGCAACAGTATGAGATCTGGTGGGAAATAGCTTTGTAACACATGCTGTATTAAATCCAGCCTCTGACAAACCAAATGCAGCCCGCAGACCTGCTCCTCCTGCACCCACAACAACTGCATCGAATTCATGGTCCACTACTGGATATTGTGTAGAAATCTGGAAAAATAAATCAATTTGTTATGATCACAAATATTTCAAGCTAGGTCAAACTTAAGTTTCACGGAGATACAAGCAGTATAGGTTTAATGTCCTTAATAGACTTTTGTAGTGAATGCTACATCTGTTATATACTCTCTTGGGTGGAAACTATCATTAAAAAAAGCCATGCATTTCAGCAACTCAATCTCACTACGTACTTGAACACAACACTCCACTAAAAGCCAAATACCTGGTTGTTTCATCTGTCTCAAGCATTAAGTGTATTATCTAATCTGTTACTTAAGATATAAAGAAGTACAAACATACCGAATCAGAAACCTTCGTAGAAGCATTTTTCTTTCCATAAACTGTGAAGTGTAATTTCCGTGCAAGAGTCTGGCATGCCGCTGGCCACTACGGAAAGAAGTCAAGACAACTATTATAGAACAAATGTTTCCACAAGGAAGACTTTCAGCATTCTCGGCTACCCTACATTTATAACAAACCTTTACTTACCACTGACACCACATATTCAAGAATGTTGTATCAATGTATTTTAAAGCTACATGCAGTGAAGTTCTGGCTTTCCTATATTCGTGCCCAGGAAAAAAAAAAAAAAAGAAAAAAGTTTTGACTGGATGAGAACAGCCCGCAAGTAGCAGGGTGTCACAGACTGTTATTTACTTCACTAACACTAACCAGTCTCTCAGACTATCTGAGGCTGCACTGACAGAAGAATATGTTTGCAATTAATGCTGTAATATTCTTGCATTTTTTTCATAGGTAAACAAAGATGAAGACAGCTTTATGGGAACCACAGGAATTAATGGAAAACACCTCTCATGTCAAGCAATCCTCAGAATTTGAATTATTTCAGGTGGTCAAGAGTAATGAAGATAGAAAAATTAGGTGGTAGAGAAAGCTGATCCAGCTCATCATTGCTTCAAAAGTAAGAAATATTGAAATATTTCTCTTGTTCTCATTCTCTATTAATTAGTGACCAATTTAGAACCATTTATTAATACCTAAATGAATCACAAGGGCACAGTTTTCCCCTTCTGATGTTATTCCCTCTCCCCTGGCATGTTCAAAACCAAAACAAAACACCACAGCACCCAAACCTACCCAGTATCCAGTTTTTGCTTTGATAGGTTAAAACCATCAGAATTTCAGTCTCCACCATATAAATCTCCCATGTCTTGGAACCTGGTATTACTTCTTTACACCATTACGAAAAATACACCTAATGCAGCATGTATGATTGATGAGAACAGCAACACAAGGCCATACTAGTGACCTGTGCCATGACATCAGCACTTCCTTAATTGAAATATATCCTAAAATGCACTGGAGTGATATTTGCCTTTTCCAGCAACTGTTATATTCATGGTTCAATCACCCTACAATATGCTAACAGGCAGGTCTTCACTCCCTATCACTTCCAAACGTCCATCTCTTCCCCCATCCTTGAAGTGAACTACAGTACACTTTCCTTGACCTTGTTTTATCATTTCTCGTACTAGTCTCCTCAAATTATCTTCTTGCATAACAGTGAATCTAATGTGTCATCATATTTGCTAACTCACTTCTGGTTTTTACAGCCATCTTTAAATAACATCAATCTTAACGCCTATTCATAAGGTACTAGCACGCTCCTCCAGTTAGTTACTCTCCCCCATCCACCCTGCTATGTTACCACGCTTTGGGGCAATTCCATGCCCATCTCAACTCCTGTATTAATCGTCTTCATTAATATTTCACATACAGAATCAGATCAACTAGTTCACTGACAGCCAGATGAAACCTAAGTATCATATATAATTTATCTGCAGAACAGCTTTCCCAACAATCACAGGTCAAGCTAAAATGGGGTGTCCTCTCTATACCAAAACTGCTTTCACAGGCTTCAGTGCAACTGAAGTTAGACTAGCAGAACTCTAACTGACATGGCAGGCTACACTGCACACTTCAAATGCAGCAGCCTTGCATTCTCTAACATCATTGCTTGTTTCCATAATGTTGTTCCAGCAACAGTACAGCTCTTTTTACAGCAAAAAATTATTTCTCATAGGTGAGCAACCACACATTTGGTTATTGCATAAAGCAATTCAAAGAAAATCTTTACTGTATGTAAAGACAGCACATAACAAACAGGTTTGCACATACTTAGTATTGCTTAAAGAAAGTGCAAATGACTGAGGGAAAAAACAACACCAAAAAAAACGCCAAGAGCTATAAACTCTGGTTATGCCTTAAAGCCCCAAAAGAAATTGACCCATTTTTTTCCTCCCCTCAGAGTAAACAGCCTGCTGCAATCTCCAGTCAGAATTCTGCCACAATGCCTCTCAACTAATTTCCTTTTAAAAAAAACTTTGTTATTTTCTGAAGTTGCTATAAACAGTTATCAAATATATTTTGCATCAGAGGACTCTGGAAATATATTATTAAAAACCAAAACCACACAGCCACACAACTGTTTAGCAGATTGCTTTTCTTTTCACATCTATGCTTCCGCAAAACAGAATTTTCAGAACTGCTATTCCCATCCACATATGCTTTTTTGTAAAAGCTATACATAAGAACTTCTGCTGCCATTAAGTTTGGTTCAGAATGAGCCTGAACAATAGTCCACAAAGCAGGAAACAATATTATACTAAATTTGAAGGGAACACTGATCACGCTAATCCTGAATTGCTATGCTACCAGGAACATCATGGCCCTTATGAAATTAAAAGTCCAATCAGGGCCAGTTCACTGCTATCTAAAACATAATGACAATCTTTAAGCCTTTCTGCCTCTCAGCAAGTTGTCTTTTCTGTACTTGCTTTACAAGACAGGGACAACTATAGCTGCATTTACAGGGTCCTTTTCCCACACATTTATCTTTTGTAATCCCAAACTCATTATGGACACACACAGTGAGAACAGCGGAAAGAAGCTGAAAACTCCCACTTCACCACAGAGAAAAACAAGCCTTCACTAAAGACCACTTACAGATCAGGTAAAACAAAACTGTCAAACGCTGAAGCAGCACTGTCTGGAAACAACTGCTAGCCCGATTTAAGCAACATGCAGATATACACTAGCTTCCCATGCAGGTCCAGAAGGAGCCAGCAGTAAGCTTGCTACCCGGGTGCAGGGACTGGAAGGTGCTACACCTGCCAGACTCTTCCAGAGCCTTTCCCCAACACACCCCGTACCCGCTGCCTTCCTCTGTCCCTCAGGAAGCCTGCTCACGGCCTAAGGCTATGGCGCTCCCTCCCTAAGCCAGGAGGAGCGGCCCGGCCATGCCCACAGTCAGTTATCTCCCAGTAACCCGCCCCAGGAGCCAAGTAGCAAGGACGGCCCCACTCTGAAAACAACACCGGAGGGACTGAGCCTGGCGAGTGGTCACTCGGCCCCGCACGGCCCTGGCTGCCCCGCTCCCGCAGCCCAGCCGCGGCTCTCCGCCCCGGGGCGGGAGCTCCTCCGCCAAGGTCACGGGGGAGACAGCGGGTACGGGCGGCCGCAGGCCGTCGCGCACCAGGTCGCGGGGGAGGGCGGGCCAGGACGGAGCCAGGCGCGCTCCTCTGCCGCGGCTGAGAGGAGGGGCAGGAGATACGCGGGGTCCCCAGGCCCAGCCGGCCCGTCTCCCTCCCGAAGGGGCTCTCCGCGCCAGCCCCGCGGCCTGACCCTTTCCCCTCCGCCGGGACGCGGCGGGAGGGGAGGACAGGGCAGGGCGGGCCGAGGACAGGCACTCACCGCCCGTGCCGCCGGCCGCAGCCAGCGCTTCGCCAAGCTCCGCGAAGCCGCTACCGCCGCCGCCATTTCGCACGGACCTGGAGGCGCGATCAGGGGCGCATGCGCGAGACCGCCGCTAACGGCGCCGCTACCCGCCAGGCTCGGTGGGAGAAACCAATTGTGCTGGGAGGAGGGGAGTCACGGGCTGAGAGCGGGCGTGCTTGCATGCGGGGTCCCCCCCCAAACCTCCCCCTCGTCCCGCCATCTGAGCGGGCTGGGACGGGGCCAGACGACCGGGAGCGCTTAGGACTCGGGCGAGTCCGTTTATTGTCCCCCTCGGTATCCCCCCCCCTTTCTCTAGGCTAATGGGCCGGCCCGAGAGGGGGCGGGGCCGGCAGGTAAGTGACAGCGACACCGCCCCGCCGCGGCTCCGTGCTGCCGGGCTGGTAGGTGGCTGTTGCGCTCCGGGGACAGCGGGCTGGGCCCCCGCCCCAGGCCGGCGCTGGGGCCGAGGCCTGTGACGCGGAGGAACCTGGAGGCCTTCGGGGCGGTGGCAACACCAGCTAACGTGCCGCCGGCCGGGGAAGGGGGTGGGCGATAACAGCGGCAGCGCCGAGGCACGGGGGGGGGCCGCCGCGGTGCGGTAGCGGCTGCGACCGGGCCGGCAGTTATGGAGCAGGCCGGGGAGCCTCTCGCTGGACGAAAGCGCGTCCGTGCAAAGTTCCCAAGTGAGGGGGCCGCCGTTGGAGGGTGTCGGGCAGAAATACCTGTCCCGGAGTTAGCTGCGGTCCCGGTGAGAGGTAGCTGCGGGAGCGGCCCTCTTCCTTTGTGCGCAAGTAACGCCGTGTTTCTCTCCTATACATCTAAGGTGCCCCCATGAATAACTTAAATGACCCTCCCAACTGGAACATACTGCCAAATCAACGAGAGCCCGGGGGTGAAGGCAGCAGATGGAACTACGCCTTGCTGGTCCCCATGCTGGGCTTGGCTGCCTTCCGTAAGTAGCGCCCAGGCCTGTCTGCTGGAGCTGGTGTGCCTGGCTGCGCTCAGGCCTCTCGCCAGCCAGCCAGCCAAAGGGGAAACTCTGAAGCAGTACAGTGATAAAGTAATATCCATCTAGACATTTCCTCTGGTCTGCTCATTTTTAATGTTATAAACAGTAAGCACTGTTTATAACATTAAGGCAACGGCCATTTTTCACACATGGCATTGACTCCATATTTAATAAGCTCCAGTTTACAAAGCTGTCTCAGAAGCGTGGACGTATGATGTGCTAGAGAGCCCAAAGGTAACAACCCAAAGAGCTGCTGATGTATATTTATTTACTGGACCTGAAAAGTTCTCAGTGCAGTTCCAGCACTAGAAACCTCCAGTTTGTTTCCCCATAACTTTATTTTCCTCCTTTAATCCAGGAAGTATATATGTATTAGCAATAAAAGAGTAGGGGAGATTTTACTTCAAAGGAAACATGATCATTTGAAGTGATTTACTGTGAAACATGGACCCACAGAAACAGATTTTGTGGGAGACGTGAATGGAAGTGAATATCACTGGGGAGGGCAGAAAGAAAGTTTTTTACCACCTAATAGCTTCTTTAGAAGGATTGTTAATTAATCATACCCATCAATGTTATATGTGTTATACTGATGTCTGAAGTCTCATTTATATATGATAGGTTGGATCTGGACCAGAGAATGTCAAAAAGAAATAGAAAGAGAAAAAAAAGAATATTATAAAAAACATTCATCTTTACAAAAAGACCTGGAAGCCAAATACCGGGATGTAATCACAGAAAATCGTCGCACAGTTGCTCATTTGGAGTTGGAACTTGAAAAGGAACGCAACAGAACCCTGAGTTACCGTGAAGCCCTCGTGTCACAGAGTCGCAAACTAGTAGAAGAAAGAAGGAACCTAGAACAGGAGCAGGAGAAGTTAGAGCGAGAAAAACAAGTCCTTTTGCACTCAGGAGCAGCAGGTAACTTGTACCAAAGTTGTCTGGCAAAGGAAGAAGAGTGGCAGAAGAGAGCCAATATTTTACTAAAAGAATTTGAAGAGGGACTTAAAGAAAGACAGGACATCTACTGCAGTCTTGTTGTACCCAGAAGCCAGAGACTAGAAATAGAGAAAAATCTGCTAGTTAAAGCGGCAACTGATCCTGTTGCCACGGCTCTACATATGGAAAGTGGCTTAAAAGATATTTTCAAACATGATAACTACTGTGGTAATCTGTTGAACAGAAACAAAAGTCAAAATGGAAGACTTATGTGGCTGTATCTGAGATATTGGGAACTAGCTATTGAACTACAAAAGTTCAAAAGGGCAGAACAGGCGGTGTTAGGAAAACGATAAGTAGGGGAAGTAATGGGATTTCACGTGATCCACCATGAATAGTAGGGACAATCACAGTTGTAGTCTGAAGCCGTTAAATCCTCCTACTGTGTTTCCGTTTCTCCTCCTTGTTGCACTTGTATTTGCATGGGACGTGCAGTGTTGGTGCCTTTCCTTTCACTGTCTAACAATGAGCTATGCATGCTCTTAAACTCTGTGAGTGTGTTTGTATTGCAAACTGCAGTGTAGTATAGAGATATGCCAGCTTCTATAGGTATCGGAAGCAGCAAAACGGAACTCCGTTTAGAGTGATTTACCTGGTTGATGGTCATACTCCATCAACAGAGAAGTGTGATTTGTCTCCCCCAAGTGGGGTAGCACATTGTGCTCCTTATCCCTGATGTTTTACATGATGTCTCAATGCTATCTTTTGTTTGTTTGTTTGTCTATGCAAGACTGATTTGAGGCAGATGTTTGGAAGAGATCGTGTTTGAGCAAGGTGCTTGTCACACAAATCCTACATGTATACACGTACATTTATATAAATACATATATGTGTGAATGTGTGTGTGTATAAATGTATGTATTAGTATTTTGAGGGGGGGGAATAGTATGATCATGTTTCAAATTAATCAGTCTTGCATTGTCTTCCAGCTTAATACACAAATAGTAGTTTATGAATGAAACATCCAAAAGATGCTAATTAACACATAAAGAAACAGATTGATGAAAGTCTCATTGGAGCTAGGGATCCATACTTGAACACCAGGGAGTGTATAAACTCGAAATTATATTCTCATCATACTGTAGGTATGATAAGAATACTTATGTTTTTCTCTCAGTCAGGGTTTTGCTTGTAACCCAACAGTGTGCCTCCATTATAGACGTCGCCGTGCTGCTGCCTCTGCATCCCAGTGCACTGGCTGCTACCTGGTGAGCTTGAGTTTTTCTCTTACTATTTCCTTCTGGTTTCATTTCAGTCTGGGCACAGAAGATAGCAGATAAATCTTCTGAAGTAGTGTGTGCAACCTAATCCAGTTACTCAGCAAAAATATCTACCATGAAGCAAAATTCTTAAACAGAATGTATGTTTGCCAACTACTCAGTTTTCCAGTTGTGATTTTGCTCACCTTGGTGGTGCTAGTTACACTGTCGTATTGATTTATTAATCTCTTATGCACTGCTTTTTTTTTTTTTTTTTTTTTTTTTTAAATAAAGTTGTAGTAGATAGACCTGAAAAAAAAAAGAGATACCATCATAAACACCAGAAAGACCAAAGTTTGTCTGGATGCCAAGTGTATGCGGGTTGGGAGATGAGAACGCAATTGAGTTACTACTCTTGGGTGACAGCCTGAGCCAAGCTGCTGTAGCTGGCCATATGCACATGCCCTAATTGCCCAGTAGAACAAATTAGTTTGAACAACTAATTACCCTGTGTGTAATTCCTCCAGGACGTGGAAGGTGTCTGACCACACAGCTGTGGCACATTTCATACGTACGTACAGGCGGTTAAGCAACTCAGCTGACAAACAGCAGCCAGTGAATCAATGCCAATGTATTTGAGACTCATGCCTTGACTGTGTACATATTCGTTAGTTCTTAATATTAAAAGATCAAACATTTTTATGCTTTTTCATTTTTTTCATAGTTTGTCACTGAGATTATTCAAAATGTTTAAAGAAAATATAATTAAGAGGGTAAAATACTTTATTTCAGTATAAATACGTAAGTTGAAGCATCATATGCTCGATTGTACAGGGTTGGATGCAATGTAATAAATGTTTGACACTTGCTTTCACTTCTTTAGAAGTGTCAGTTATTTGTACAACTAACTTAAATTATTGTTCATGGACACTTTGCAGATCAGTGTATTAAGACTGAAGAGTTATTTGAGGAGGATTTTCAAAAGTGTATAACTGGTTTAGAAGCATCGGTCCTGTTAGTTTCTACCAAAACTCATGTTTGTTAGCATGTTACATATTTTTGAAACATTCCCCCTTTATAGGTTGTTATGTTGAAAGTTCTTTTGTGAGCTTTACCTTGCCCAACAGCTATTGTTCTGCATTGGTTATTTGTTTGGAAATGCCCATATATATGTAGAATGCAAGAATAATTTGTTTTCAAAATATTTAATTAACTTTTTTTGTTTATGAAAATGGTCACTCACCTGTTAAACAAATGACAACAATAACAATAAAAACCCTTACATCTTTCTGCACTGTTTTGTAACCTGGGTGAGGTAGGTGGGAAGAGTGGAATTTGCTATTTTATTCCAATTTTCTAAGCAAGTTGCACAATTTTTAAATTGGCATGTGAAAAGTTTTTGGTTTTGTGCTGAGAAGAGAACATGTTGGAAAGTTTTTTCTTTCTTACGAAAGAACAGCATCGTTAAACAGATAAGTGCACCAGTGTTAACTAAAGATGAGTGATTAAAGATGACCGTCCCACTGAAACACTGGGGTAATTCCTTCTGCCTGTCTGTTATGTAGGGTATCCTGCCTTCCTCCAGAATCCCTCAAATGTCTTCATTCTGCCTGTCAGCTCCTTTTAATTTCCCCATGTGGATTTTCTCGTCTTCCTGCTCTGTGAAGGAGTACAATCCAGCTTCTCTAGGACGGTGTTCAGACACTGAGAGTCCTTGTTCCCTTTGTAAAAAACCCTTAATCTCTTTGTATTTGACACAATCCTTCACATTTACTCATCCCTCATCTTCACATGGAGAATGCCATCCTTCTGAAATACTAGAAATGAAGAAAAGAGGACAGCTTGTTATCAAACTGAGAACAAGAGCTGGTATTAGATTTGTTATATTGTTTTCGGTTTAAAATTATCACACTGTTCAAGTCTTGGAGTTTGGGGTTTCTTTTTAATGCATATATTGTTCAGGTGGTCCACACACCTGTGAGTCACAGCCTTTCCTGAAAGTTAATAATACGCAGGTTGGAAGAGGTGTCCTAGGGCTGCTATGGAACGGAGGGCTGCAGGTTCCTTTCCAAAAAAAAAAAAAACCCAGCTCACGCTTGGAGGTCCTGATAGTGGAGCCAGGTTTGATGGATGAGGCTCCAGGTGTCTGCCTCGCAGGCGTCTGACAAGGGAATTCCCTCAGGGAAGTCTTCTGCCTTGTCTGAGTCCTAGTGGAGTGTGCCCTGAGAGCAGCTACGCACTTTGGTTTCGCCACTTCACAGCTAAGTTGTCCCCAGCCCATGTCCCGCAGGGCAGTAGCTGTGTTAATATGACTTTCTACATTTAGACACAGGTAAGGAAACGCCCTGAGACATCTCATTCTTTCAACAAAAGCGAAAACCATGTTCTGTGCGACGCAGCTGCTGTCCTGGGTGCGTGCAACGCAAAGAGAAACACAAAACACACTCTGGACTTCACGGAACTTGGACTGAGTGCTAAAAAAGGGAAATCTTCCTTAGAAAATGCTCCTGAAGGGGAGTGGGTAAGGAGGAGCAGTCCAGAGGGTCTGGCCTTCTCTTGCTCCTTTTGCCTAAATAGGAGCTGCCAGAAGACCGCTGGCAACATGTCTTGCTCAAAGGGATGCTGCACTCTGGAAGTGACAGCTCTGTTCAAGTCCCCCTGAAGGGAAGGGTCTTAGGAAGCCACCCGTTACCTCTTGCTCTTTAAATCACACTTTTGAGCGCTCCTATATGAGGATGAGAAAATAGAGTTCCTCTGTGGAGGATACAAGGCAGAAACAGTGGTCAACGGTTCGGGTATTGTGGCAAAAGAATTAAGTTACAGATGTGACAAAAGGATGAAATTCAAGTTTACTCTATAATTACAGTCGTGGTGCAGCTGGATATGAAGGCTTTGTCTGTGTGCAAGGACACAGTCATTAATTGACTGCCCGGTCCAGGAGCTCTCCAGCTAATCACTGCATAGCTGCGACAACAGACGGACCTGCAAGGAAGTAACTCACTGAAATTTAGGGTAGCTTGGTGATGAGGAGATCAACCCATGTGCCAGCCACTTCACAGCAAAACAGCCGAATGATTGCTGCTCTCCCCGCAGCTGGGGCCGCGCCAGAGGTTTCCCCAGGGAGCTCCTGCTGCATGTAAACTGATGACAGATGCTATCTGTATGTTTAGGTATATTCCTTAACCACTTGGGGTGAAGGATGCAGTGCACAGCCAGGGATTTCCCCAGGCGGTTCCTGTTGTCAATTAAGGAATTGACCAAACCATCCATAGGCTGTAGCAATTGTTCCCGCCCATGCAGGGATGGACACCTGGGGCTGTCTTTTGCTGGTAGTTAAAATGTGTTTCTTACATGGTTTAAGATAATCAACAAACACTGACCATGCATACACTGTAGTGGTCACATAGGTCCACAGGATTGGTTGGATTATAAGAATTCACCAGAACAACAGTTTGGGGAGTCTTAGTCCACCTAGATGAAGACACCACTGAGGGATGTTTGCAACATCAGCATCAGCAGCAGAACTCAAACTAATAGCTGGCAACACATGTAGTGGGTAGTATCAAGGAACACAGAACTGTTTTGATACTGAAATCAACTTATGTGGCAAAACTGAGAGACCTATCACAATCTGATCAACCATCTTAATACTCTTTCCATGGATTCTGACAACCAGGGTAACGAAAGCTTGGCCTATTAATGGGTGACAAAGAGGCCTTATTGCTGAACCTGGGTGCTCTGAGAGTGTACAATCACCCCAACTTGTCATTCAATGTATTAGGAAAAAACATTACCCTTGTGGGCAGTATTCACAGAACCGGCCAACGCCTCCTGCTCAGTGACATGAACATACCCTCAGGTTTGATGTAAAAAGAACTATCTGAGCGTGTGGTCAGATGAAACTTGATCTGAAATCATCTGGAATTGAAAAAGGATTATGCTGAGCCAATTACCATTAAGGTCAGAGTCAAACAAGGGGATTCAATGTCACCCAATCAATCCATTACTCTGCAATCTAGGAAAACATGGCTATGGATTCCACCAGAGCAAATGCTATGGTGTGGCAAAAAGACGTTACCACCTTGGCTTTTGCTGATGACTTGGTCCTGCCAAGCAACACATGGGAGAGGATGGAAAACATGTGTCCCTTGTAGAAACCTTTCTGTGACTGCACTGATCTAAAAACCCAGAAGGGAGAAATGTCGTGGCTTTTTCATCAACCCCACCCATGAATCTTACACGATCAATGAGTGCAGCCACTGGAAGGTGTTCAATATAAGCCAAACACAATTGCTCCAGGAGACTCTGAAAAATACCCTGGGTTGAAAATTTACCTCTGGATAGGGACATCTACATCTGAATATTGAAACTTGATTCTTGGTTTTCTAACATGGGAATGGCTCTATCAAAACCTTTACAGAAAGTTCACAACTTCGAAGACCTACACAGTACCAAGACTCACATACTTGATGAACCATGCAGACACAAAGGATGCGAAATCTGGACCTTAACATCAGAAGGGCTGTTAAAAAATGGTCACATCTCCCAGCTTGTACACATAATCGCCTACTGTACAACAGCACTAAGGGTGGTGGCTGACAAGTCACCTGTGTGGCAAGCTTTGTTCCAAATGGACAAGTGCAGACATAGCATATAATCCTACTCACAAGGTAGCACTGTCTGAGAAATGACTGTGGAAGGAGTTGTGCAAAAAGACTAATTACAGGCAGATTATGGATAGCCGTCAGAGAAAGTGAAAAGATGAAACATTACCGGTAAAATAGCCTTGAAAGGGGTAGCTACTGTATACAGTACTAACAGCAACTACCAAACAACTGAAGGTACATGGTGCCTCTGGAAACAAAGAGTCTGTGGAAGAGTTTGAAGAACACAGAGGGATTGTGAGACCTGCCGTGATGGCCGTTTGCTGTCATGCACCTCAAACAGCCCTATGCTCCAGACTGATCCCAGCCCGAGACGTCCAGCTGCTGGAAAAACATTTCTTCACCCTTCCCTTTATGACTGCTCCTGCGGGTTTGCGTTTCTGAGACACCTCACTTCTAAGCTTGATTGACACCATCAGAACAAAATCCTCATCTGAAGCAATTGGTGCTTCGTATTATTAAATACTACCTCCCCCTGGTGGCTAATGGTCTTCTAGCCAGCAGCCTCAGCAGCACCTTCTGTTCCCATGAGCTCCTCTGGAGCACCTCTCTGATGCTACATGGTCAGAGCTCTCTGGTCCAAACACGCTCTCTGGTCCGGAGCGTAATAACAAGGAAGATGAGAAAAAACGTGGTGTTCGATGACCAAGACAGAATGAACTCGTCTCCACCAAAGTGGGTATTGCGATAGAACTCCATGCAAAGGTGGCATACAGGAGTTGGATGTAGTTCAGCAACCTATTAGCATCTCATTGTATACTACAGAACTGGAAAAGAAAACAGTAATAACCTTGATTAAAGAACACTGTTCATTGCTTAATGAACATGGCAAGCAACAACATACAAGTATGAACATGTTCCGCTGCCTGCTAGAGAAGATATGCGTGTGGTGAGAAAGATCCAAGGAACAGCACTTTACTGGCTAAGAAATTTAGGGCGACTCTGGCCATCAGAAGATCAGATAATTCGGTGCTGTCCACAGAAGCATTTCTACACCTATGCACCTTACCTGTAGTTCCCCCCCAAAAGTGATTCCAAAGATGAAATGTATTCTTCAAAGATGAAAGCAGTATTTTGGGGATCTTCTGAATGTATGCAGTGCAACATCAAGGACAGCACATCTCCATCGCTAGTGTCAACAAGAAGAACAAAACAAAGAAGAAGGATGATGTTGCTGGAGCTGATATTACTTCAGTGAAATATTTATATACAAAGCTGAGGTAAGTATTATGCAAATTACCAGTATATACAAGAATAAAGATTGTGCCTATTTCTGGAAGATAAAAAGGAGAAAAGTGCCACATGGGCATCAACGTCAGCTCAGTTCTGAATGAACTACAGCAGTCATGATGTTCATAGCTTGCTCCCTTTAATTCTTCTGTGGCTAAGGGCACTGCTACTTCCACAATAAACACGGACTGGCAATCTCTAGGCATGTCGGATTGCTGAAGGAAACTCCCTGACACCATAAAAACACTCCAGAACGGGATGCTTGTGGAAGTCGTTGTATATGACATCCTACCCCTGTTGCGTTCCTGACAGCCTGAGACAGAGTTTCAGTGATCCCTCAGTGCTGTCCTGTTTTTCCTCTGCAGTGATGCTTGCTGGCATGAAAGGACTTCTCTCCCATCTGGAGAAGTTCACAATCGCATGGAAAGAGATTTAGCCTGCAAAGTTTTTTGGACTTCTCCAAAGCCTTCAAGGTATCCCTGCTTGAACTGCTGTGGGCTGACGGCAGCAGCCTTGAAGCACGCACCTGGGAAATCAAACCATGCCAGCTGAGGAGCTGTGTCTTTTGGTTACTTGTCAAGTAGAGTTTGAAAACAACAGAGCATAAAACTTAGATCAAGTTAAAGATCTACAGAACATTTCTTGGCAAGGTAAACTCCATAACCACCCGCCGTTGATTATTAGCCTTAAAACTAAGCAACTCTGAAACATTTTGCCTGCATTTCTCCTGTTCTAATATGATCATTAGTGTCCCCTGGTCTGGGGATTTTGAGTCTCCTCCTGAGCCTGGGGTTCAGTGCTCCCTCTTTGTGCAGCTGGTCAAGGATTTTACCCGTTGGCAGCTCGTGAAAGGATTTTGTGTTTTCTCCGCATATTTTAAAAGATGGTCCAAGCAGATTTTGCCAGGCACAGGCTGTCAGAGAGAGCATTTCATTTAACCTCTGAATTTTCTTCTTCTTCACTTCTATTACATCTTTACCACTTTACGCTTCCAAATGAGAATCCTGTGCTTTAGGCATTTGGCTGTATATTTACCACCACCTTTACATTTCCATCTTTTCCTGTTTTAGGCTTATCACACAACCAAGAGTAATTGTGATTGCTGTATACGTTGCTTTGACTACAAAGTAGAAGCTGACTGAAAAAAAATCATTAATGTTGGTGAGATATTGCTATAGAATCACTAGAGTAAGAGATTTCACACCAGTATCTGCTACAGTCCTAAAAAGGGTCAGAAAATAATGATGTCGTTAATCCTAGTAACATTGTATATCGTAAGGCAAGATCAGAGAACAAACTTGGTGTTTATGATTAGTTGCCTCTAGCTGCAACGCTCTGTAAATGTCACTCTGAAAATATCTGGAGAGTTACAGACTTGTCCCATGTCATACCAGGGATGATGGGATCACAAGGAAAGGACCATATTGTATTTAATTCCTGAAACTATGACTGGTTGCAAACCACATATATTGCCGCTGCTCTCTGCTTTTCTCAATGGCTTTAAATGACAGCAGTTGGGTTTCTTAAAGACACAGGTCCCTGCCCTGTCTTACTGGTTGCTCCTTGTCCTCCCCTTCACAGGATCCAGCCAGAAGAGGTTCCCCCAGTGCAGTCCCCTCCAGCCCGTGGTGGAGGGCAGAAGACGACAGGCGTTTCAGCCTGGTCCTTCAGTCAGTCAATGCAACTCGTTCAAGGGAGAGAAGAACCTGTCCTTCTCCATACAGGGATGGCTTCCTGCAGGGCCAATGAGCTGTGCTGGCCCAAGAGTGCCCACGCCAGCACGAAGAGAGACCCCTGCAAGGTCAGAAGCAGGAGCAGCTGCTAGGTGGTCAGTTTGGGAGAGGGTGTCTGGCCCCACCTGCACCTCAGGGGAGGACGGCTTGTCTGCCAGCCAGGGACAGTCCCCATAGAGCCCGGGCTACCACAGACACCTTGGGGGCCGCCCGTAGTCAAGAGCCCCTCAGCCCAGGTGGGTACTGCACCGTGCCTGCACCTGCCCCCACAGAGGGAAGCGAGCTGCTCTGTCCTTGGTCTTGTCTTGATTTACATCCCTCATATCCTTCTACTGCCATTTCTTTTCTTTACTGCTGCCCCCTCTTTCCTAACATCTTCATTGTCCTGCGATATGAAAGACATTTTCGTCTAAGAAAAGGAATATGCCCATATTCTTCCACAAATGTGTATGTGTGTATATTCTAGTAAAATATACGACCCTTAGAAAGGGGATATTTCCTTTTTAATCAAGTTTTTGTAAAATTGTGAGTTACTTACGGACAAGTTGGCTTACTTTTTTGTGTAGCCTCTTCTAACTTTTGAAAAAATAGTGCATTAAAAATATGGGGGTAGTAGACAAAAAGACAAATGTGTCATTAGAAATGTTTTAACACACGTAATCCGATCTAAATGTAAGATCCATTTTCTCCTGCATTTATAATGAGCAATTTGCAAAACATGTCTTGTTTAGCAGCCTATGTTGTGAAAGGATTGATTTCGTAGAGGTTTATTAGCCATAACAAACCCCGTGGCACGTGCCAAACCTAAGCCTTGCGTTACTTGAAGGAGAAGTTTACCTTAGAGCAAAGGAAAGGGCTCTGTCGAATAAGCAGGTGACTGTGACTACCGCAGAGCCGCCCCAACTGGTTTGTTCAAATCCACAGGGTGGCAATATAGACAACCCCTCCGAGCAATTGCGGGCCATGTTCGAGCTGGTGTCATTGCTACCGCAGGTCCTTCAGAAAAAGGCGCTGTGCCGCCCAAGATCATTAGCCATGCAATTACACTGATTAAGAAACTTGAGCTAGATGCTATACCGGCATATTTTCTTCTGCAGATATTTAACAACTGATAGGTAACTAACAACCGCTGGAACCTGGCATTACCGAAGTAAGACAAACTTCTCCAGAAAGACATTTTGGATTTATTCAGTAGAAAGCAATCTGGAATGTATTTTTGGATCCTGAGAGAAACTGCTTGCACATGAAACTTAGCAAAGAGAAATTTTCAGACCGTCCTAACACTAGTGTGAATTTATTTCATATCCTATCAATTTGTCCTCACATAATTTGATTCCCAAAGGAAGATACATTCACTCCTTCCATGTCAGCTTGCACTGTGCTCAAAGAGAAACATGCTATTTTAGGTTCAATAAAATCTATACGGAATCTTGATTGTCAAAGATTTCTGATTACATAGAGTCATTACATTGTAGCTATAAGATATGTTGTGTGGACAGCATGTAATCATGATCTGATTCAGTTATTGAAGGAGATTCTACATACGATTTTGCAAAGATTTAGAACTTAAGAACTGGGGAAGATGTTGGGTTTTCCTGTTTGTCTTCTGTCTGCTCTTTATTACTGCCTCATATTCCCTACAGCATGAATACTAGAATTATCTTCCTATGATTCAGGAGGTAGAATAATAACCCAGATGAGTTCTGAGCTCCTGGACTGTGCAGTTTCTTGCTATTGACCGATAGGTCAATGCCTTTCTGCGAAATTGGAAGTTGAAGACCTGCAATTTGAAAGTTCTCTATTGCCACTTATAAGTGAAAATTGATTTTTCTAGACAAGGGACGTACAGTAAATGTAGTCTTTTTGGACTTCAGTAGACCAGTTGCCACTTGACCACAACTGGATGTATTAGCTGAGCTAAATAGGAGATATAATGTGAACAAAGAACTCGGTAAAGATCTGATGATGATGGTAAGCTGTGCTGAAAGCAGAAATGGTGGTCTAAGTGGAGGTTACTAATGCAGTTCCTCAAAGATTGGTTTAAGAACAGTCTTTTGTCATTCTTCCACTAACGACTAAGGACAAAAAAACAGTAGCATGTTAGTGAAATACTCATGACACAAGCTCAGAAGAATTGTGAATGCTGAAAAAGTATCATTCAGGAAGAACTGAGTAGCTCAATGTACTGGAATAGCAGAAACTGGGTGAAATTTAAAATATGCTTTTGGTAACTTAGAAAAGAAGTTCTGCTGCAAGATAGGAAATCCTTAGTTGGAACCGCCAAAGGCGAAGAAAGGCGTTGATCCAGTGGTTAATCAGGAGACAGCTCATCCACAGAACTGACAGGGTCATGAAAAAGGCAAGTGCTATCGCTAGGCAGACTGATAGAGATATTTCAAGTCAAGTTAGGGAAATACTAATACCTGATTATAAGGCACAGGGAAAATCCATTTGGGCTACTGTATACAGTTGTCCATATTAAGGATGAAGACTTTTTTTGTAACTTTTCTATTCAAGAGATAATGACCGGCCTTCTTGGGACATAAGAGGACTGAAATTCTAGACCAGCCTTTTAGAAGTAGGGAGTACAAAAAAATCAATTTTGAATCAACATGGTAAGGTTGCAAAGGAATGCTGTGATGTGTTTACCTTCTTTGGCAGGGGCAGGACTTACAAGATCCCTTCTAGTTCTTTATTTTGACCACCCTCTGTCATTGTATGCAATGAGCCTGTAGGGCTTAGCTGGCAAAATTCTTTCTTACGACATATACTGTGTTAGATTTTATAATAGTTTTCAGTGGCAAGTACTTACCTTTTGATAACGCTGAGGTACAAACGGAACAGTCTTGTTATGATTGCACTGAAAGAATGAGGATGTGAGTAATATCTGTGATATTTGTAAACCAGTGTCTCTTTTTTATTTTTGACCAGTGTATCATAGGGTCATTGAAAAGGTGAAGGGACCTTTGATTTCAAGCCCATTTGTAAGAAAGTTGTTATGTTCTTCAGACCTTGTTCTGTAATGATTAGAAGTGTTAGGGTAAGCAGATTAATGCTTATGATTTTAAAGGTCAGATTTTATAATCCCTTTCATTCTCCATCCTTTTTGTCAGAGCATTTAGTAGAGTAAGATCTCTTACAGAGAAGGAAGAACATGTTTCGGTAATTATCACGAAATATACCATTTTGTAAGCATACACTATGGGAAACTGAATGTGACGGTGATTCACAAGCAGTTTATCTTCCTGATAAAAAACAGTATGAAACATCTATATTCAGTGTGAGGCCAGTGGAATCTTTTTACTCCGTATTTGCTAGGGCTATATATCTATTTAAGTGAGTTTAAACAGGGGAGTGGCAAGGGGTGTTTCATAACCTTACAGGCGATTACAGTTTATAGCCAAATTATCTCCTGAATTACATTAGCTGAAATCAATGTCTTCTAGTAGATGAACAGACTGTTCCATAAAACCTTGACAGATAAAGCATTAATAAGTTTCAGAGCTGACTTGGTCAATCGAATGATCTGCTGACGCTTCTTTTTACCACAAGCCTGCACTTTCAAGTTTAGTGCCAAAGGTTCACTATATATAGCTGAAGACAGCAAACAGATGTTCCCTTTTTGCGCAGGTTTCTAACTAGCTGCCTGCTTCATTATCTCCTCACTGGGGCAGCGTTTTCAGGCAGGAAATTTAAAATATGGTGAAGCTACAGTTGCCCAATCCTGGCCTGGAGGACAGGATACCTTCCCATGCAGAACTTGAGGTCCTTGAGAAAGAAGAGGCAGACTCCAGACCAAAATGGGATAACAAGGCTCAGTATATGCTGACGTGCGTAGGGTTTTGTGTGGGCTTAGGAAACGTGTGGCGGTTTCCGTATCTCTGTCAGAGCCATGGAGGAGGTATGTCTTTAATATAAATTAACTGACTTTGGCTATAAACTAGGTTTACTCTCTCTTTTGGGAAACAAATAATGGAATATGTTTAGAATAGTCGGTTCCTGTAAGAACAGTGATGTTCATCTCTGGAAGACTGTCTAATGGAGAAGGTTATTTCGCAGGATATGAACACCCACTGAAGGCATGTTAGTGATGGAAGGAAAGGAAGGGACTGTTTTTATTTCAGGACACGGGACTGATCAAATCAATCTTGCACTGTCATGTACATAGTATATTTTCTCAATCTAAAATGAATGTTACTTTACATACATACATATATATAATGTATATTTAAAAATATTAATAAACTACTTGCGAGTATGATTCTGATCTCCATCCCAAATGATCTTTTCATAATAGGGTTTTCCTTGGTTTTGGACTGATCTGTCTATCAGCTGTAGGGTCAGTGTGTGTGTAATTTATGATAGGAGTAACAGCATGAAAGTAGTTAACGTTAAGAATAAATGTTATTCTTAATCTGAATCTCTGCTATTTACCATATAATTTACTGTGACTCCTTAGGGTTCAGGTTAGGACTGAATGACCATATTAAAAATTTTGTTTCGCTGTTCTGCTGTTTGTTTTCAAAGATGATCTTGAGCTGAACCATTATGAGCTTAAATATTATGTGACAACATAAATATCTCATTTTCTGACAGTCTTTTCTGCCCACTATCTACTTGTTATCTGCATTTCACTCTGAGATATGTGTAAAACGTGTTTGTTCCTTTGTGAGGTTTGATCTTGAAAGAAAATTTTTGGCTTAAAGAACAGTATTTCAAAGTAATTTTCATTAAATGTACACAGTGAGATGTTTAAAAATTGCTCTTCTTAGTTAGAGTAGGGAGCAAGGAGGGCTCTGTGGGGAGTTGCTGGTACAAACTCAGGGACGTTCAACAGCAGATGACTCAGTTGCAAGAAGACATGCTTTTAACATTAAGATTTTTCTAACATGGGCTGTTGTTTAGAGTTTACAGTGCAAATTGAAGGTCATTTGCAGCCCAGCCAACTCCTGTAACAAAAAAGTTACAAGACAAAAAAAATCATAGCCCCCTTTCCGTGTGTGACAATTTTAATTTGAAAAAATGGATGGATATCTCCAAAATTCATGGCACTCATTGGCTTCTCAGGTTCTTCTACTTAGTCTCAGAAAGTGGACATGTTTCCCAGGGTTGATTTATAGGCACTTTCCTGCTTTTCTGCCTATCTTTCCATTCCCTTGTGCTCTAGCCCTATGAAATGCAGCTGAAAAATGAACATCCAACAAACGCAAAGAACTTGGTATGGATCATGGTTTTCTGACTGATGTCAGGGAAGATTTATGAATTGCGCATGTGTGTCTGTCAGTACCATGCTTTAATTTATCCTTTGGTAGCAATTATTTTTCTTTCTCATCATTCTGTGGCTTGTCCTTGCTCAGGAACACTAACAACAGTTATCCCTGACTTCTGACTTCCCTGGGACTTTCTCACTCAAATTTTAGGCAGAAGTTGAAAGGCAGCACACAGCAAAGAAACGACGTAGCTGGCTCTGGGCTTAGAGCTACTGTACAGATATGTGTCCCTGTAGCCAGACTTGCTACTTTATCAGTTCTTCTGCATAACATCAAATATCATATATGACTCCTATCAATACATAAGAGTGAGCAGCAACGCTTTCCCATTCCTTCTTAAGGACTCCTTAACCTCATCACACGTGAGGGTGGAGAGCTGCTGTGCAATCCCTCCTCCTTCCCTGCTGTGCAGTGCACTTCAGCCTCTTCTGGTAGGTCTAAATCCAACTCCTGCCACCACTGCCATCTTCTCATTACAGTGCCTGTTCTCCAATTTCTCCTTTCGATCAGAAAAAAAAATGGCTCTTGCTGTTCTTTGGATGGGTGGCTTTGAATTTGAACATGTGACTATCCGTGCTGTAAAAACAGATCTTGAAGTTCTTATTTCTGAAGATATTTTGGTGTTGAGACATTTTCTACCTCATAAGATTTTCTGGCTCCTGCATCTCTAATTCCCATTCAGCCATGTTCACAGCACAGCAAACACCCAACAGATGCAGCACTCTGCATCACCTTTGATGGCACAGACACTCTTAAGTCTGGCTTCAGCTACCTCCAGCTGGAAATAAGTATTTACCAGACATTTTGGACAAGTTTTGCGTTAGTCATTGCCACTCAACATGGTGGCCGAGATGATTCACTCTTTTGTGTGGCCCACTCAGGGACACAGATGTGCCTCTGTAACAGAGTAGGGGAAAACTGCAACGTTATGCACCTTCTTCCAAGTTAACTAACACAAAGCATACACCACCCTCATGAGTGCACTGAGGAAACTCCATTTTCCCCTAGTCTGTACAGTGCCTTTTTCTTGGATGGTGTATGTCTTCACACTTCATGTCTCCAAGATATGTCTTCACTGAATCCTGGGTGCAGAGCAGCAGGAATCCCCGCTGCTGCTGTCTTTCACTGGAGATGGGGATTATGCTGCTCCTCAGTCTGTCCCTGCCATGATTATTTTATAGAGTCCTAAAGTTCACTTTGGGTATGATGGTGGACTATGGCCATGCATTAAGAGATGATAGAAAAAAATATAGCTATTTATCACACAGTAAATATCTGCAGAGGATGAGAAAAAGTCCTATGTGATCACCTAATTAGAGGTTGTCTCATAAGGTGCATGCAGAATCAACGTTGCATAGACTACCTCACGAAAATAGTTTCTAATTTCTGAAGGTTGGCTTTGCTATCTTAACTTCTTTCTTTTTGAAATATGAGTTATATGGATGAACATTTGTAGTCATTTAGCACGGGTGAGGTCTGGTAGGAAGGGTGTAGATAGTCAGTATTTCAGCAAGGACATTCCCAAATGAGGTTGGATGCCCACCTACTTTGTGAATCAGTGTTTGCACATTTTATATCCTTCATGAAACGTAAACGGACTATAGTGGAGTATAAAATTTACTCTTGTAGTACTTGGACTTCAAGGAAAGTGGATTTTTTCTCTGCAAATTGACTGTAGTGAAGGTAGTTAGGAACACTGAGTTTATAGATAACTCTTATTTTCAGATATTTGAACTTAAATCTAGAATGATTTGAGGGCTGCTTCTTCCTAACACAACATTATGATAGTGTTTTAATGCTGTGATACCCAAATATACAAAAAGAAAACAGTGGTTACATAATTTACTTACTTTTGTGGTCATAAATTATGAGTTTATCTTTTAAAAAATGGAATATTTACCCCAGTAAAATTTAGTAGAGAAAAGCACATTTTATCTTTTTCATGTCTTAAAAGTTGTAAAATACATCATTACCACAGGTAAACTAGATTTCAATATACATAAAATGTAAAAGCTACGGTGTTTGCCTCAGTGCTTTCACCAACTCAATGAGATTGAAATTTCCTTTCATTTGATAGCTATCTATCTCTGACATTACACATAGCTTTTGTTTAATTTTTATTGAGCAACATGTCATTTAATCAACTGTTAAACATTTTTGTTTCATCCCTGATGAGTATTATAAAAAAGAGGGTGTATATTTAATGTTTAAACCATTGATTAAAAAAAAAGTCTTTAAGTCTACAGCTCACATATGTTTGCAGCAAACCTTGCCACTGCGTGAGGGAGAACTTTTTCATCCCTGTGCGTGCCACACTGACTGAAGTGACAGTAATGACATCAGCAGTTCCTGACTGGTGCTGGTACCCTCACTACAGCTGAGGTCTAAGAATATAGAAAAACATCTAAGAGTATAGAAAAACATCTCCGTCTGAAGTCTACCTGTCTTCCTTTTATGAGGAATTATGTGAAAGCAATAATAATTTTTTCCATCTCACATTAGAAACTCTTAGATTAAAGAGAGAGTAATAGCTATACAGATGTTCAAACCAAATATTATGTGTTCTGAAATACAGTACTGAAACAGGATGAGAATCTAATATCTCAGCTGTAAGGTTTTCAGGCTGGAAGATTACTCATTGTTTATATACATCTATACAGCATTTCTTTTCAGATCATTGGTTTATTTGCTAGGTTCATAAAATTGTGACAGCTTAAAAAGCATTGATTTTTTTTTTTCATGTCCCATATAACAGCTTTGCAGAGTCATTATCACTTATTTTTCCATTATAGCTTCTTTCAGAAAGGTTGGGGAGAAATTGAGAGAAATGGAAAATACAGCAGAGTTGCATTTCTGAGCTGGCTGTTGAATTGAACCCTGGAAAGAGAAGAACCCAAGAAACAGAAAAAAATGGCATATGTAATTGAGAACTGCCATTTTATTTCTCTTGAAAATATAGCAGTATTCCTACAGCTAAATATAGGTAGTTTTACTTATTCGTCCAGTTCTGACATGGCACACCCTGCATTTTTAACTCATCAGAGCTACCTGCTATACATGCTATACATGCCTAGCCCTTCAAACTAGAAATGTTTTAGTTGTATCTGTTTGCGTAGGGATATAGATGCTGCACTGCAGGTGTATGCACACACTATGTACTTTATGTCTGTGATAACAAAAGGGGTGGACAGAGACCCACCTTCTCCATTTTTGTCCATCCCAGAACCTGAAATTTATTTCCCGGTGATTCCAAGGTAGCGAGGAAGCTGGGGAGCTGTGAGCACCCAGTTGGAGAGCACACCTTCTTCACATGATAGATGGCTCCACAAAGGGCATCCTTTCCCCTTTTTGTGGCTGCGCAAGGAAGGTCATGGAGTCCCTTTATCTGACTGCTCTGTCAAAGATGTGTCATGCTTAAAGACTTCTTTTATGACATCTTAATGAAGGTACCTCTGTAAGTATCTCGAGACCTCAGGAAATCCCCTGAGGTTGATAGAGAGCTCGTGGCATGTCCACCGCAGAAGATGGTTCAATTCTGAGGGTCTTGCAGCAAATTTGACGCACTGTGCTGTCCACAGGGAGAGTTACAGTGTAGGGACAGTGCTGTTCCCGAATCCTGCTATCTTGGAGGGTGAGGCATGATGTCTGCCCAGACTGCTAGAGCTGTGTGAATGGCGGTGCACTTTGGATTTGTTTGCAAGAACGTCTCAGGCATGGAAAAACTGGAGCCCTAATCAGAATATCAATCAGCCTGCTTTCTACTGAAAGGGAAAAGTTGAGAGTACCTTTGAATGTTTTCTAAAGGAAATGCTTCTAATGCTTCATAGGAAACAGCCTGATCATCCCTCCCTTCTGCTAACAGAGGTGGTAATGACCAAAAAAATATTTTCTTTGACAGGTATGATAAGAAACAAGTGGTCATAGATTGAAAGGACTATAAAGGCTGTGTATT
Organism: Calonectris borealis; assembly: GCF_964195595.1. Classification (NCBI taxonomy): domain Eukaryota; kingdom Metazoa; phylum Chordata; class Aves; order Procellariiformes; family Procellariidae; genus Calonectris; species Calonectris borealis. Next base: position 72,405,575 of record NC_134313.1, on the reverse strand, counting down.
TCCTTACGCAACGAGATCTTTGACCGGGGGGCGAATGTCTAATGAAGTCCTTAAGCAATATTACTGTGATCTGATGAAAAAAAGTGTTGTGTCTCCATTAAAAGCAAAGATCGTTAAGCAATGCACCTTAGCAGAACTAACTGCTAGTCCATTCTGAAGTTTCAAGAGATGATCTAAAATCACTGCAAGTTGAGTTTCAAAGGGTGACAAGGACTTACCTTGAGTGCAAATGAGGAGTATTTGGATCAGGTAGCTGTACAGATCTATCTTCTGCACTTAATTACCATTGCTGAGGAAGGGCTCTACCAGAGAGAAGTGAGATTGCGGTACAGCAGTGTCCTGGTTTTGGCTGGGATAGGGTTAATTTTCTTCCTAGGAGCTGGTATAGTGCTGTGTTTTGGATTTAGGATGAGGATAATGTTGATAACACGCTGATGTTTTAGTTGTTGCTAAGTAGTGTTTATGTAGTCAAGGACTTTTCGGCTTCCCATGCTCTGCCAGGTGCACAAGAAGCTGGGAGGGAGCATAGCCAGGACAGCTGACCCAACTGGCCAACGGGGTATTCCATACCATATGACCTGATGCTCAGTATATAAACTGGGGGGAGTTGGCTGGGGACCAGTGACTGCTGCTCAGGAATTGGCTGGGCATTGGTCAGCGGGTAGTGAGCAGTTGTATTGTGCATCGCCTATTTTGTATATTCTATCATCATCATTATTATTATTCTTTTCCCTTCCTTTTCTGCTCTATTAAACTGTCTTTATCTCAATCCACAATATTTTTTTTTTTCCGATTCTCTCCCTCATCCAACTGGGGGGGGGGAGGGGAGTGAGCGAGCAGCTGTGTGGTGTTTAGCTGCCGGCTGGGGTTAAACCACGACAAGCAGAGACCTATCCAGCATCCAAAAGGGGAGGTAAAAAGAAAAGATCTGGATGGAGCAGCCATACAAACTCTGTAGGGTCAGGTTTCAGACACTTTAGAGGTGTCTTGGGCTTAAAACAGAGAGAATGCTCTGGAACTAAAAATTGCTGGTATAAACACAATTATCTTGTCTTTATGTCATCTTACCCTCACGAGAGCTCCCAGACAGAGTGCGACAGGAGGGAAGCTGTGTGCCAGCCTGACATGACGTTGGAGCACATGACATATTTCTGGCTGCTTGCAGCTCCACACATTGATAAATAACTTTGTCTCTGTGAAAGGCCAGAGCCTTATGTGCACGCCAGTGCATGTCCCAGCACAGCTAAGCAAGTCCATACAGACAAAATGGGACAAACCTTTAGAAATGCCAGAAACTGTCTGAAAGGACAGAGGGAGTCAGTTCCTTGCAGTGACCGAATCTGACACAGTTTCAACTTCTGAATCCCAGAACTTCTGCCAGAGTTGGGTAAGACTTTTGCATCGTCGACAGGGCACAGACAGCTGAAAAGCACATCACCATTTCTGGCGTAGTTGCCTTTCAGCAGCCAGTCAAGGCATGGAGAGAGGCAGCTCCTGCTGCCAGTAATTTTGTGGAAGTCCCTGGAGTGGTGGGAAGACAGAGGGGAAGAACCTTGTTTCGGAAGTGATCCTAGTGCCTCTAAAATTGAAATATGCCCTGTATGTTTCACATGTTTGTGATGTGAAAATACACATTCAGAAAGACACAAGTCAGGAAATGATTGCTTTAGCGCTGATACCATTGGTAATGTTATCTCAGCTAAGACCACAGTGCTAAATTTAAATTTGCAACTAGAGGAGTTCAGTTTCCTCAAATCTAGGATGGACCACCATCCTTCATTCCTTTCTGGCATTACAAAATAGCCACTTTCCTCCAAGGTGAGAGGGTACCAGCCTGAGGCTCCTAGATCTAACAGGTAGCTGCTCCCCACTAATGCAAGGCTTTTGTTCTTGCAAGGACTACATGGTCTCTGGAAAAGGGAATGTAGCTGAGATGTCAGAAATGGGGAAGAAATCAATGGAATACTGTCCTCCTTGGTGATGATGTCCATATTATCCATTTCCAAAGGTGATAGATTGACACAGAAGAAAGAGAGGAAGAGTCAGCAGAGTTGGAAGTTTAGCAAACTTCTCTACAAATAAAAATTCGTAATAAGTCCTTCAGTTTTTCACTAATAAAAAATATATCCAAAGTCTCTTCTTTGAAAACTCTTCCATTTGTCAGTCTCTGTTTTACAGTGATAGATAGTTTTTAATGCATACAAGATGAGCTACACCAATTTTGAAAAGTGTTAGATTTTTAGTAGGAAGTTTTTGTGTTGCTAAATGACATGCTTTAGTGAAGTCAGAATATCATGTCTGTACAGCTACCTTTGGCAACTGGCTTCAACAAAAAATATAGTTGCTGGAGCATCAGAGATTAGTCATTCAACCTGATGTGTGGCATATGCATTTTCAAAGTGCTCAGCATTTTGAATAGCATTTTATGTATTCAAAACCACTGATTTTGATTAGTAAATTTTAAGAATGTCAATGAAAGATGAGTAACTAGCATTACTTGAATTCTGTAGGAGTGGAAAGTAGCTTGCCAATTTCATTATAATAGTGGCCACTTGATACAAAAATATTGTTTTCAGTAGACTTTATTGAGGTACACAGAAAATGAAGACTTTTCAGTAATGATAATTTCTGAAACTCTGGTGTAGACAATATCAAGAAGATACCCCATGGAGCAGAAAAGCATGCAGTTCAGCTCTTCCAAAAAACACTCAACTGCCTTGAATTCAAAACTATAGTTTCCATTCTTCAAATTTCCTCTTTCACTGTTACCTGATTTTCATTGCATATGTGAGAAAAATACCCAAACCTGTTCACATACTGTTTTGCATTTTTTTAATGCACTTAGATTATTTAGTGCCTATGATTAGGAAGTTAAAGACTTTTTGTAATGACAGATAATAACCATAATTCTAATACGTAGCAATTTCCAAGCATTTGACTCTGCACTTTGGTATTCCACTGTGGTGTTATATATTATCTCCATGACCGAGGTTCACTTTATTCAGGAAAAAATTAATTTAAACTACTTGTCCTATACTAACCAGTCTTGTCATAATTAACAAGGTTTGAACCCTGAACTTCAGATCTCTTCTACTCAAACATAAAAGCTATTGAACACAGTTGCCAGGAATTTATTGGTTATTTTATGTAGACAGCCCCAGGCTCCTGCCTAATCTTTTGAGGCATCTTGCTTAGTTCATTCAACTACTTCATATAATTTGCATGATTCACAGTTATAAAACCATAAACTTTTGCAGAAAAAAAAGGAAGTCATTCCAGGAAAGTAACTACCTTTCCTCCACTTGCAATCCAAAGGTGGCTTCTTCGAAGTTTAACCTTGGGAGTGTATAATTTGTGTTTATGTTTGTCACGTGGGAAAAATAAGAATTCCTACCTGAAACCACATATGTAATGAAGTCCCCTGCTTGGGCAATCAGGCAAAAGCATTGTTCAGAAATTGGAGAAGGGTTTCCACAAGTATGCTTACAACTCGATTGCTGTTTCAAAAGTCCTCAGAACTGCAGTTTGCGCTTTATTGTAGTACTTCACTGATGGGAAACGTCTTTTTTTTTCTTATCCATTTCAGGAGCCTTCATGATCCCTTTCCTGATTTTGCTAGTCCTGGAGGGTATCCCCCTGCTTCATCTTGAGTTTGCCATTGGTCAAAGGCTGAGGAAAGGCAGTGTGGGTGTCTGGAGCTCTATCCACCCTACCTTGAAAGGGGTTGGTAAGTCTGAAGAGGATACAAAAAGCCACTTAAGAAAGCACACCTGAGAAAGGGATTCCAAGATCTTTTCCTTTTCCCTTCTCACTAACTTTCCATTGATAGGTCACACTAATCATGATAAGGCACTATGGCAATTTTGTGTCCATGTCCCCAGGTACTATGGGTTCAGTTAAAACCTTTCTCTAATTTGAGACCAATTTCGGGCTTCAGAGATAATTTCTGTATTACCGATATTGGCTGTTTTTACCATTAGAATGAATGTTTAAGTGTGCCAAAAATTTGTTCTGTAACTGTTCTGTGGATAAATAATAGTTGAATCTTTCTCTAAGCTGGTCTACCAGACTTCAGCTCCATGTAATGTTACTTTCTTACATCTGAGAGAGGTACCACGCTAAAAGCTAGGGAGACAGTATTTTGCAGAAAGTACTTCTTCACAACTGCATTAGACTTCTGAGTATTCAAACACTCTATCTGACAATGTAGTAAAAGCAGCAGGATGCACGCAGCATTAAAAACTCCACAGATACCTCATTACACAGGAAACACCGGAGGTGCCATCTGAACATCAGGAAACACTGGATGGGTGACCAAATACTGGCACAGGTTGCCCAGAGAGGTTGTGGAGTCTCCATCCTTAGAGATATTCCAAATCTGCCTGGACATGGTCCCGGGCAACCGGCTGTAGGTGGCCCTGCTTGAGCAGGGTGTTGGACAAGATGACCTCCAGAGGTCCCTTCCCACCTCAGCTGTTCTGTGATTCTGTGATTACCACACACTTGAAAGGGAAGCAACGCAGCCATTGAGGACTGTTGTTGGCATCCACTGCATCTGTAAATCAGTTACAAAAGATATTTGTTCATTGCATCTGGAATTTTTCAAACTTCTTCAGAACCTAAGAGCTCTCAGGAGCTAATCATTAGCGTTTACTGTCTGCCAGAGAAGTCACCAGAGGTTGATTACTTGGGAGCAAGTGGAGAAGGAGAGATACCAGCTTGAATCCTGCAGATTCAAGACTATGCCTCCTGGCAGCTATCCCTCCTATACAACAAAGATTAGCCAAACACATCTGCTGACCTCTGCAGCGACATTGTGGAAGGGGAATAAAATCTAATCATTTAGGCAAAATCCCAAGTCAGTTGAGCTTTACGTGTACCCAGCATCCCAAACTCCCTAGATATTAGCGGGCAAGACTGTGTACAGGATTGTGTAGTGTCTGTAGGGAGTTAGTCCACCCATAATGTTGGCTCCCAAATGTGTGTCAGCTTCAGTCCCAGAGCAGTTTTAGGCTGTACGTCTATGTAGGACTCACCTGTCCAACCTTTAGGTAACGAATTCACAGTGATTAAACCTACATCCAAAATAAAGAGAGGAGAGGGGAAAGGCTATAAACCATGGAATTAGGGTGCGGAGGAGAGTAGGGAAAGGTTGAGGCTCATACCATATATTGTGATATGTCTTGAAGACTAAGAGTATTGAAATTTACATTGTGTTCTGATTTTATTTTTTTCAGGCATAGCAGCAATGTTTGTATCCTTCCTGGTGGGCTTATATTATAATACTATTATTGCCTGGGTAATGTGGTATTTCTTCAATTCCTTCCAAGAGCCCCTGCCTTGGAGTACCTGTCCTCTCAATGACAACAGAACAGGTATATTTTATGAAATATTGTATTTTGTTGCGCAGCACATTTTTCCGTTTCTAGCAACTAGCCTAACTGAGCCTCCTTCTGTAAAACAACAGCAAGGCATGGCAGTCCTGTCAGGAACATTGTGCTATTTTAATACTTGTGTTTTGTAAAAATTCACCTTATATAAATCAATGTGATCAATGCTTAATCTTTGAGACAAACTTTGACTTTTTATATGAAACTTCAGGGCCAATTTTGACAGATGTGTTCACATACAGAATATTCTCAAAGAGCAAGTCTAGCATAAACATTAATATTTTTCTGGATTTAGACAATGATGTGTTTCATCCATCTCTTCACCAACAGCCCTCATTAGCATATTGAAAAGGAAGAAAAAAAGACATGCATAATCCATATGAAACACCCGTATCTCTCAATATGACAAGAGTCTATAGCTCCTTGGAGACTGCTTGGTGACAGCAGCTTTGTTTTCCATAGTCAGCCCTGCATGAAACTGTATGAAGCCGGTTTTTCTGGTGGGTCAGTGAACAGCTCTTCCAAGAGCTTTGTTCCTCTCCTCCCAGAATAAGTACAAAAAGCCTCATATAAGGGCGGGCCAGGGCAGAATACTGCACAGGTCAGTGCGTTGCAGGGAGCTGAGAATCTAGCCTAAGCTGACAAGGCCTTGAACAATGGCCCACAAAACAGAAAGACAAAGTATTGCTGATCCGAAGGAGTTGTGGGAGGGGAAGAGCCGCCTGGCTGCAAGAAGCTGTGGGTAGGTGCCCACACCCCATCAGGCAAGGAAGAGCAGGATGCACATGGAAAGCCCAAAGTAGTTTGTTTTTTTTTTTAAGATGAGGTAGGAAGTGTACAATCATTGAAAAACATCTGCCTAACTGCTTTTCTTCTACTAAAAGAAAAAATATTCTATGCAATATACATACATTTATGCTCAGAAATCCTCTACCACGCTTTCTTTGGCACAAGAGGCTTCTAACCTCACATTTTTGTAGGAAAAAAGGATCATTATAAAGATAGAAGAGTCTTTGAGTGAGCTTCAAAGATTTTATCTGCATAGTTGAATTAATAGAAATAACAATAAAATCTGTATTAACATCCCTGTTAAACAACTCTCTTTAAAATCTCTCATTTTTCCATGAAACCAGCCTCTAAGAATCTGAAATTTGCCAACAACAAAGTCGTTGGCGTTAGGTGGTATAATTTAGAACACTGGTGTTTATTATTTATCTTCCTTTTTTTTCAAGTAAATAAAAGACATACAGAATGAAAACCTTTTTGTGATTACAGATTACATAGAAGAGTGTGCCAAGAGCTCTCCTGTAGATTATTTCTGGTACAGAGAAACATTGAACATCTCCACTTCCATTGACGATTCAGGCACTATACAGTGGTGGCTTTTGTTATGTTTAACATGTGCATGGGGTGTACTGTATGTGTGCACAATCAGAGGCATCGAAACAACAGGAAAGGTAACTATTTTGTTTTTTTATGAGATGATATTCATGATGCTTTTGTGATTCCTTATTCATACAGACTTAATCATACTGTAGAAACTGCAGGTTTGTTGAGTGAAAGCATGTCTAAAACTTCGTGTGTCATTACTGGGGCTGCTTATTTAAGAAGGAAACTGTATGAAATGGAATTTGATTTGTTTTTATTTGATTTATATGGAGATTTTTGTGAGCAATTTGGCTTCCTTGTCCTTATAGGTCCTAGTAAAACATTCTTTAGGTATTACCACCTTAACATTAATATTAGCCTTTAATGCAGGATTGAGGGACTCTGTCTTTTTGCTATGGCTATTCTTTTCAAAAAAAACATGTACAGATTTATTTGTGTTTGTGCTAGTCCTTAATATTATCCTTCTAAAAGGGTGACAAATGTTCTGCTGCCCAGCGAAGCCCTAAGAGCCCATCCTTGCATCGGCAGCATCAACCTGATCCCAGGGTGTAGATTATTTTTTATGCTGCTTTTGAATGATCTGAGTTGAATTTCAACAATGACAATTTGTCTTAAATAGAGCACTGTAACTGTAAAAATATTTATTATCAAAATGTACTGCACATACTCTTTCTCTTGAACATAGTTTTCTGTAGTACGTTAATTGTGACTCGTTGAAACTTGCCACTATTGTTAGTCACAGTACCTCGTTTATTCCCCTCTTTTCTTCCCTGCATTGCTATTTTTATTCAAGTGTTCTGTTTTATTTAAGTGTTTTATTTACATGCTTCTTGTGCAGGCCGTGTATGTAACATCAACTCTTCCATACCTTGTGCTTACCATTTTTCTAATCCGCGGCTTGACGCTGAAAGGATCAACCAATGGAATTGTGTATCTCTTCACCCCTAATGTAAGTCACCGCATGGTTCATCCCTTAGGGAAACACCGTGTACTTCTCTCTGTAATTAACAACCAATTGAAAATTAGTGCCCTCCGTTGGTGCTTTTCCAACTATCCCTCAGACACCTTTAAAATCTTGATTCTGGGAGGTGAATCCTTTGCATCGGATGTAAAATATACATATACACACCCATTCTCACACTCTCTCTCTTCACCCCCCATCCAAATCTGTTATAAAAAATGGAAGGATCACCACAGGGCAATGCAATGGGGTTGCCATAAGGGGGCTTGCTTTCTTTTCCTGCATTCTAGTTAAGGACGAGCCTAACTTTAAAGCACAAATCGTCCCGTTGGGAGTAGAACCCATCTAATCAGTATGGCTATATGGACAAAAGACCTAAGAGAATGGTTTAACTAAACAACAGCTTTTAAACAAAATTAAAAGGGTTTCATTTTCCATGAAAAGACCTCTGAATGGTCATTATTAATGCTAAACAATAAACACCTTTTCTGGAAACAAGCACGGCAGCTGTCAGCTATGGAAAGTAAGTTGTTTATCAATTTTCAAAATACTTGTGGAAAACCTACACATAGGTTTTCTTTTCAAAAAAAAAAAAGTAAGTTTGACAAAAATATTGAGCTATTTGTTAACATTCTTCAAAAATGGTGAGTTCTGCATAGTTAATGTGTTTGTTTTAATTATTGTTTTAAATCCCTCATATTCAGTCTAAATAGCAATGTTGCATACGCTTAAAGCTATATGTCTGATGCCTCAGGTTACCGAGCTGGCTAACCCAGTGACGTGGCTGGACGCGGGTGCTCAGGTGTTCTACTCTTTCTCCCTGGCCTTTGGAGGCCTCATTTCATTCTCCAGTTACAACTCTGTTCAGTAAGTAGCCAGGCAAAAGCCAAATTTTATACGAATATTTCATTCTTTCAAATGAAGCATGTCCACTTCTGCCCTATCGTTACACAGTAATTACTTGGGACCGGGACACCATCCCCTCTGCCACGTGAGGCACATCTCTGACTGATCCTAGCTCTCCTGAGCCAAGATTTCAGGTCCTGGTGCTGGCTGATTTCCTGCAGAAAGACGTGGTGACGCAGGCTAGAGAGAAGGGGTCTGGCTGCCCACCACCAGCTGATGAGCAGCAGCTTCCTTTGCGGGAGCGCTCCATGCACGGTGTTGCCCTTTGTCTCCACACTGTTGGAGCTGGGTGATGGTACACACATTTCAAAGCAATTTACAGATCACAGTTCAAATCCTTAGCTTAGAGATTGGAAGATATATCTAGGGGTTTTGAAATTCAAATTCGGTTCCTTCCTTTATATATGCGATGGGGTCAGGGAAGACATGGAGCACAAACTCCTATCACCCAGTCAGCAAATTACGACATGGTGCTGTATTCTACACTCACCCTCCCAAAATATTGGAGCAACCGCCAGTGCCTCCATCCCTTCAGCACTGTCCTCTTGAAAGACAAACTGTGCGGCCTGAACCTAATGTTTTTGATAAATGTCTCCGAATTAAGTTTTGGTTGTCTGGTTTGGTCATGCATTCAGAAATCTGTGTTTCGGTTTTGGCTCAGGTTCGACCACACCAGCATTTCAGTCACTGATGTAATTCCCTGCCACCACTCTTGATTTCAGATGTTTTTCACAAGTTTGTCTGGAATTTTTGGTGCCTGCGAGTCTCGGTGCGAGGTGACAAGCCCCGCTTCTGGCCCAAGTCAATGTTCCCACAACCGTGAGGAGCAGGGCTGAGAATGTTCTGCATTTTTCCAAAAGGAGGAGCTTGAGCATCTTACTTTCTCTGAAGGGAAGAAATATTTTTATCAAGCTTGTCATTGAGAATCTCATGTCACAGTGAAAAAACTGACGCGAGAGTACAGCAAGGAATTTCAATTCAATGCCTTCCGCCCGCTAGAGACCTATTTGCAACGCTATAGATGAGGAAAGGTCACAGTGTCACAGGTGTTGGCTGGACAGGCTTGTCTGTCTTCTCCTCTTGAAGATGATCAGACAATCAAATATGACAACGTCAAGTTAATCTCAGTAGTCCTCTCTTGCCCAAGAGAAACGCAGTATCTAGAGCTTTACAGCCTTCTCATAAAACAATTAACTAATTTAATATTGATTCTTTATCTTCTCTCTCTGATTAAAGTCTCTTTCTGGCTCTGCAATTTTTTCATCTTGGCACAGATGCGCTGGCAAGTGCCTGCAGCAGAGAAATCTCTACAAAGCAGTTTGACTTTCACAATGTAACAGCTTGTCTACCCGACCTTATCAGCATAACGTTCCATCGTATTTCCAAACCTTGAGGACATTTTGAACCATCTTCTGTCCAACAATCAAACAAAACTGTTCCCAAGTGCTCTTGGCTACTGCAATTTCACCATACCAAAGTGCTATGGAAACTCTTGGTCACTTTTCTCTTCCGACTGTCCAAATTCAAACCCAAATTTTTCACCTCGCAGCAGAACACCCCAGCAGCTGAGATACAGCTTATGCCAATGTGTGTCTGCACACAGGCAAGCCAGGCATGAAAAGGAGGAGACGTACTTTCTTGCCCTTCGTGTTTTATTTTCCATGAGCCAGACATGGAAACCACTCAGGCAGTTATTCCTTATGAACAGGATTGTTTGAGGGGAAAAAAAAACCCACATAGCTATTAAACTGCTTAAAGCACCAAGTTTTAATTCGCTAAATCTATCTTTAACAGCTGTAATTGTATATTCTTAGAGAGCACATTGATATACCTATGTGTCTGTAGACTACTTTTTTGTTAGCCTTGGTAGCCAGTTTTTAGTATTTATTTTGGGAATGCGTTTGAGAGCCATTCTTTTTTTCTCTTTGAATTGTAGCAATAACTGTGAGAAAGATGCCCTGATTATCTCACTGATCAATGGTTTCACGTCCATCTATGCAGCAACTGTCATATACTCCATCATTGGATTCAGAGCCACAGAAAGATATGATGACTGTTTTGACAGGTAAGTTATTGAAAAAAAAACCCAGAATATACAGTGTTTGTTTGGCCGAGGCAGCTCTGTTAGCCTGATGATAATGGATTTGTTATTTCTGAACAATTGCAGCTCCTGACCCACATGGTATCAGACTACCCATTTCTTCAAAAAATTTAAATCATGTGGTATCAACCCCATAGGGAGTGGTAATTATTTGAGCCACGTTATTTCCTAGATAGGTGTTGTGTAAGCAACCATATTTTACATTATTCCTTGATGTTTCCAAAAAGTAACAAGGGAGGAAGAGGATATTCCATATTTTAATGTGTTTTTTTGAAACAGTTCTTTCATAAACTGCAGTTTATGTAACAATTTCTATTTACATAAAGGTAGATTCAATTCGTGATACATTATTTCACTAAAACATGCTAGAATATCTATAGTTTTAGATGTCAATGTGAAAAATTAATCATTTGCAACAATGGATATGAAAGATGTTCTCAAGGAATGTATTTACGTAACTGGATAAGGCAAGTTTCAATAAAACTGTTTCTGTGAAAAAAATGTATTTTTCATTACATCAAAAACAAACAAACAAAAAAAGGGTACTCGGCTGCTGCTGCTGCTGCTATTTCTACTGTGGCTGATGTCAAATCCTCAAGGGCCACCTGACATAGTGGCCAGACTATGCAGGTCTGCCTTGGAGAGCACTTGCAATGAGCCACTGAAAGCACTGCCCATTTTAAGAAAGCTCCCCGTGACCAGGCAGCCCTGGCAGTCCTGCAGAGCCCTGCCCACAGCTGGATCACAGTGTAGGCACCTCAGGTACTGCTAGGGACTCTGCACACTACGTTGGGAAATTACCCAAATTAATTCATTAAATTCTTCCCATTTTAATTCATTAGCTGAAGCTCTACCAGCCACTGGAAAATTGTCTAGAAACTCTGCAAAAAAAAAAAAAAAGCAGAATTCACAATAATCGATGCCTGCCGAGCTGACATATGGCATGAATGTAATATACCCTGGTGCCTGTGTCAGCTCTGTGTTGAGGTTGCCTCCTGGAGAGCTTAAATGCTTAGGTCTCATCAGAGGCACCTAATTTTACCAGAGCAATTCAGAATCCCTTCTAACCGGCGCTGCCAGACCCTGCGGGTTCCAGTCAAGTTCCTCCACATCAGCTCTAAAAGTGCATGATACATAACTGCAGACACCTTACTCATTCCCAGAAGCTGGGAACTGGTGCCCAGTCTGCAGTGCAAAGATGGGCACCTAACTTCTGCACAGGTCCCCCATCCATTTAGCTGTCATCTGTGCCGTGAAAGACAGCATCAGACTCACCTTGGAAGAGGAAAGAAAGAACTGCACATGCACCAATCTGCTGGACTCCAATTTCAAAATCTGATCTTGAGCAACAGAAACATTGCTTCCTTTGTACCTTTATAAAAGACATCATGCTCTTAATAACTTGCTTGATGACGAAAATGAATCCTGTGAATAAATAATTTCAAATTATGTGTATTTCACTTTTTCAGAAATATTCTTACTCTGATGAATGCATTTGATTTGCCAGAAGGTAACGTAACCCAAGATAACTTTGAGCAAATGCAGCAGCTATGTAACAGGACTGATCCGACGATTTTTGCAAGCCTGAAATTTGAATCTTGTAATCTGGAAAGTTTCCTGAATGATGTAAGTTTAACACCCTGACTCGTATCGATACCATAAATATGGTAGGAGCGCATAGCAATTTTTTAATTGCCTAATGCTTTTTCTTCTGAGGTTGTTGGTTTTTTATGTATTTCCACTGATTGATTGCAATTGGCTTGAAATGCTCTAGGACTGAAGAATTACCTTTGTTTACCCCATTTTGCTTTTGAAGAGATAAACTTTTTAATTCCTCTGAAAAGTATTGGCAACCTGTCAGACTAGTACCTAAAACCACAAGTGTTCTAGGCTGACCTCATGTAGCTGGCAAAATAGCAGCAGGTATTTCTCTGGAACTAGCTGGTGGCAGCCGTGGTGGGACAAGACGACTAGGGAAGAGACTCCCAGAGCGAGGAAGCAGCTGGAGCAAGCCCTGTCCCGATCAGTACGAGTGTGTCACAACAGGGAGAGAATGGACCTTGACACCGGGGTGAAAAAAGTTACAAGAAGAATTAAATGGGTGCGCCTTTTTTTTTGGTTAAAAAGGTGGTGAATTACAGATGAAAATAGGTGCCCATAAAATTCCACGAAATAGAATTTGTATTATAATTACAGTAAATATATTGCTGCGTTAGGAGGTCTTTGTGGAACCAAAAACCATAAGTATGGTGTAGCATACACCAAATCTAGTGAATACCAATGTAAATTTAAGTGCGGCGCAACGTTAATGAGCCTAATTTTGGAGCTTCTGAAATCTTCCACAGGGAGTTGAAGGAACTGGCCTGGCCTTTATTGTCTTCACTGAAGCTATCACCAAAATGCCTATCTCGCCTCTGTGGTCCATTCTCTTCTTCATCATGCTCTTCTGCTTGGGTTTGTCATCTATGTTTGGAAATATGGAAGGTGTGCTTGTACCTTTACAAGATCTTAAGATTATACCTCCCAAAGTGCCTAAGGAACTTGTTACTGGTAAGTGCCTTTTTAGAGACAAGTGACCTCTCTCCTCCCCAGGGAATAGCTTGTATGCTGAAAAATCAACCCACCACCCATCTACTTTCTGATCTGGCACGCTCCTAAGACTCCTAGATAACCTACTGAAGGTTTTCTCATGTCCCCCAACGGAGCAGCTCCTGTGAGGTTCCTCCTGAGCCTGCAGACAGCTGCTGACCCCGTGGCTTGCCCCTCAGCCTGCTCGTGATGATTATCATCTCCTCCATCGGGAAGCTGGAGGACCCGAGTCCTTCACGCAGGCAGGATTTCTCTCAGTGCACCATTGTCCCACCGACTAGGAAGAAGAGGACCTGTTTTCTCTCCTCAGCCTTCTCCCGTTTTGTTTGCAGCATCACCCACCTGGGCAATGTTAGGAGGGTTTTGCCATTTTACCTGCGCAGAAGCAGAGTACCATTAAAAAATAAAGTGGTTACCTTCAGGCTGCAACTGAATTTAAAGTTACTTAAAAAGTTACTGGGAAAATATCTTACTTTTTTTTCTTTTGCCTCCTTTGTCTAAATGTGCTGTTGTGTTTTTTTTTTTTCCCCACAGGTCTCATTTGTGTGGGGTCTTACTTCATAGCTTTCATTTTTGTGCTGGAGTCTGGTAATTACTGGCTGGCTCTATTTGACAGTTTTGCTGGCTCTATTCCCTTGCTAATAATTGCATTTTTTGAGATGTTTTCAGTCGTCTACATTTATGGAATAGACAGGTATGGAATACAAGTTAAACATTACTAGAAACTAGTGCATAAATTGATTAGTTGTATAGCTGCGATCTTGCTACATCTCAGTGCATAGAATTTCTGTTATAGAAATCACTGAAATTATGCAACTGTAGTTTAGGATTGCTTATATGATTTTGGTTTCTAAAATACTTCTCAACAAAAAGAAAAAATGCTTTGTTAAGAGTGCAGTGGGGATTTTTATTTGTACATGAAAGCTTTCCACTTTATGAATACATTAATCATAGATAAAGCTCTATAACAACCAGCTAAAATAAACACATCCTTAAAACATTGCAAGAAAATATTAAGCATTAGCAAGTGCCCTAGAGTGTAATAATATGAGTGCAAATAATTTATTTTTAAAGTCAGCATCAGAATGTACGTATTTGCAACAGTTACGTAAGTGCCACTATAGCTCATTTACATTTTAAATATGGTGACATTTAGAGTAAGTCTTCTTCAAAATAATTGCATTAAATATTTAATTAGCAGAAGCAAAGCACAAGCACATCGGCACTGAGCTGAAAGTTTAAAACAGGGGTATATCCCAGGAGTGTTTAAAGTGAGTGCTAAATGATACTGTCCAAAGCAGGGACCTCCAGGCAGGCTGCAGGTATTGTTTTACAGCAGGATGCAAATCCAAGGCTACTGAGATACGTTCTTAGCTGATAGATTCAGGACTTTATCAGTTGTAGCAGTGAGTAATTATCCTATCAACTTTCTAGACATGCAATAAATCAAATTTCGCCATCTTTCTGCTCATAATTAATACGTAAGAAAAAAGCGTGGGGCCTTCAGTCACCCATAGGTTTTGCTTGAACCTGTGCCAGACCCACCAGCTGTGCGGCTCCTGGCGATGGGGTGAGTGCCCTCGAGGCCCATTTTCCCACACGCAGAGTTTTGTATTACCGGAGGAGGCATGAATCAACTTAGGTAAATTAGAGAGCAGAGGGAGTACCCTAGAGAAAGAAGGCTTATTTTAATTTGTTAAGGACAGAAAAGTCTGTGTTGATCACTTTTCCTTCCCTTTAAAATCTCAGAACACTTTACAAGGTCAAATTAAAACTATTCCCAGGACACAAACATGGGCTGAGGCCGTAGAGGGGTGAGGACTGATTCAGAAAAGAGCTTCACACCAAACTTTCATCCTCCTGGCCAGTACACGTGGCTGTAGCCCTCTTTGAGTACGGAGCTTATCAGGGCTGCCCAAAGGTGGTGTTATCTGCTCCAGATGAGTTTCTGTGGCCTTTTTCTGAGAAAGGGTCATTGGTAAAAAGATGGCTCTCCTGCTTGAAGGAGAACCTGCGTGTTATCCATGACACTCATGTGAACTACACCTGGACGCGCTCTGCAGTCGGGACATGGGGCTCCATATCATTTTAAGAATGACACCCAGATCTTAGAAGTTAGGAATGAAAAGATAAAATAAATTTATGTAGTAACTGAGACTCAGCTGAATTCTGTGTGTTGTTCATAGCTGTAGGACCAACTGAATAGTTCCCTCAGACTTATCCCCACAGGATACGTAGGAAAGCCAGACAAAAGGACTAACAACAAAAGCCCCAAACTTCCAAAATATTATTTTTTAAGAATTGTGTGTACATGGTGCTGCATCATATGCAGAGGTCATAAATTGGTTCAGGACTGATGCAGACAGTATCACTCTCAATGCAGGGATTGTTTCTTCTTGTGGAGACATTTTTGCCCTATTGTCCAGTGCACGCTCTATGAATAACCCAAATAACACATTTGTAGGTGTTCTTAATAACGTGTAAAGTTAAATATTGTTTCAGTACTCAACCTGAAAAAACTGGTAGAAATCCAAATTAAGCAAACATAGAATCTAATTTTAAAAATTACCCCAATTTGCTTTTGCTCTTTTTTAATACTATGTCATTCCTTTTAATTTATGCAGCTCTGAGATGCTTACCGAAAAATCGCGAAACAATACTGCAGTATGTTATAGGGAAAGTCCATCTGCATTGACTCTTCCGTGTCGAAACTATTTCGCATATGCTTCACAGACTTTGTTAAGAAAGTACATTTCCAGAAATAATTTTCCTGACTTACTTTTAAGAACTACAAGTTAAAAACTTCTAACATAGTTGCAACGATATCTGCCTTAATTTGAACTACTTAGGTCTAACTCCTGATGTTGTCATCGATCCTCGCTTCCCACTGACATTAGCAAAGTCCTGGGAAGCGCAGCGAGGCGTAGTTTGGAATTCCCTGTTTCTGAGCAGGTACGCTTTGATCCTGACCAGTTTTTACTGTCCTGAACTTTCTGTTTTTGTTTCTAGGTTTAACAAGGATATTGAGTTCATGATTGGACACAAGCCTAATATTTTCTGGCAAGTTACCTGGAGAGTTATCAGTCCTCTCATTATGTTAGTTATCTTCTTCTTTTATTTTGTGGTGAAGGTCAACGAAGAACTGCTCTACAGCATTTGGGACCCTAGCTATGTAAGTATATAAAACCAAAATATTTATTTAGAATTATTTTCTGTATTCTTCTTTAGCGTAAGAGTCATAGTCAGTTATAGTCATCTCCCATCTGAAACAGTTTTCTAGTAAAAAACTTACTACAAGACATAAGGTAATAATAAGAAGCAACACTTAGAAAAATAAGTCCTAAATTCAGCTGTGATGCCTGCAGCTGGCATACAGTGACACCTGAGTAGCTTTTCTGATGTGGACAAAACCAAAACATTAGTCCAGTTGTCGGGCAAGACTGAAACGGATGTCTGTTCCCCAGTAGGGATTAGAGAAGAGCTGGAAATGTCACAACCTTTCCATGTTGACAAAGGACCAAATCTGTGAAGCCATTTTGATATTGCACTTGTTTCTGTGTGCTTTTAAAATCGCAGAACTGCAGTGGTGCTGGTTACTCATCACTGACAGAAGAAATTAATATTAATTAATATTAATATCCAGATTTCTTCTTTCCTCTTCCAAATGCATTGGTATGATTTAAACTGTAATTGCAGCAATAAGTTACCTACTTTTCCTTCCCCGCCCCTTGCAGAATAAAAAGCTGTACAAAGTGTTTCTCCATCACCCCATCTCTTCCCTGCCTGTCTACCTCTGCTTTTTGTTCTCTGGCCATAAGGACCAGTCGCCGTCCTTAAAGCAGGAACAGCCATGCAGCACACTTAGTTTGTGAAGATGAATTTTTATTTTCATAAGACAGAGACAGAAAGGGAGAGAAAGGCAGACGGGGAAATGGGACTGCTTTCTTCTCTCCCCCTTGGTAACCTCACTTCCTTCTTAGCAATGTTTCAGCCCTCCCGCACTCTTGCTCTCAGCCTTCCCACCCAAAGGCTGTTTGGCCACCAAGCCCTGGTGGCCCGTGAGCGCCCCCGGCCCCACACTCCTTTGTGCCTGGGAAGCGAGCCAGGAGCAGTCCCACCAGTCTCCCTTCCTGGCTCTTGCTTCTTTCACGCCATCTTCTTTCCATTGCTTTTAAGTAAAAGTAAGTCCAAACCAGCTGAGAGTGGAAAACCTTGAGCTGGAAACTGCTGTGGAATTGGCAAATTCCAGTGTGCCATTGTGGCTGGCTAGTGTTCTGATTACATTTTTGATCTGTTGAATTATTGAATGTGCGCATGTTCCCAGGTATTTGCTCCTCACGACTTTCTACAACTTGATTGTTTGCTCTTTCAGGAGGAGTTCCCCAAAACACAGAAGGCTGAATATCCCAATTGGGTGTATGCTATTATTGTAATCCTCGCCGGAGTGCCTAGTTTGGCCATCCCTGCCTTTGCCACCTACAAAGCCATCAGAAATTGCTGCCAGAAAAAAAATGATCGTACGGGCCTTATAATCTCCACATCTGAGACTTCTGTTAATGGAAACTTAAAGTATTCAGCATAAAACCGTTTAAAAAATTGTGGAACAATGCTTTGTCAGTTGGAAAAGTAAAAATTTTTTTTAAAGAATCCAGAGTTAATTTTATTTCCATAAAAGGATAACTGTGTGTTGTTTCCAGGTAAACATTGGTTTACTTAACAGTGCAATGCACAGTGAAGAGGCTTAGGTCCTGGAAGCAAAAGAGCCACATTTGCAAGTGATTGGGGCACCAGGCCAATTCATTTGTCCTCCTTCTGGTTTTGAAGCCAGCTTGTTTGAAACTGGCTTGCAGTTCTCTGTTTGGGGATGCACTGCGCTTGACATGCCGTAAGTGACTCTTCCATGTGCAATCATCCTGGCTGGGTGGCCAATATGAAGGGTAACTTAATACTGACTTCTCTTGCACATTAAATTCTTTTTACTTTACATGCCACTGTGTTGCACAAAGCCACCAATATTACTTCTCTCATGCAGAAGTTTAAAATATTTAATAAAAACCTTTCTAAGTACGAGAATGGCAGTTTGATTCATTTATAATTCTGGATATTTTATTAATTGCCTATTATTTCCAAGTTCCCAGCAGATAGCGCTGCTTTTGCTGATGACAGCAGAGGTAATCTTGCAATGGGGCAGCAGCAGTTCAGGAAATGGCAAAATCTGCCTTCTCTGGCACCCACGGGCAAGGGGTGCACCACTTGCCTGGGAGGTCCCTGCTGATTGGGGGATCCAAGGCACCCAAGCGGTGCAAAGCTTCTTGCTCTCACCTGTCACAATCAAGGTGGGTAGCTCTAGTTCACGTACACAGCGGCACATGCACACCCACACCGACCTTACAATTAGTTCACGCTTCTAACTTCCATGTGACCCAGAGGAGCTCAGTCAGGAGTCCCATTCCTTACGTGGTGACTGGAGAGAGAACGGAGGGTGCACCGTTAGAGCACCCAGGCTGAATGCCAGGAGCAGACAGCGTAAATGTCCCCCCTGGATAGGTGGTCCCTTTCATCCAACTGTCCCTGTACACAGGCAACACATTTGTATCACTTTGCAGCTCTTCCTGTAGCCACCTTTTAAGACAAGAATTGATCCGATTTACACCCTGACACTCCCTTATAATCAAAATACTCTCTGACAAGAAATAGGGACATTTAGGGTATATCGGCTCTAGAGTGTATCTTTAGAGTAGTATATCTGCTCTAAATAGAGAGTAAAGTACCAGGCATTGTGTGTATTTGAATGATTAAATTAATTTCCATTCTAATTTCAATTTTCTTTTAATTATTTGAATGTGAGTAATTATTTAAACTATTTAAAGATGGTATTCTGTAATGGGAAAAACAATTTTTGTCAGATTTTCCTGCTGAGAAAAAGCTCAGCCACCGAGAATGAGTAAAACCGAGTTCGAAGTGGTTGCAGGTGTGGAAATCAGTGAGTTGCTAGAACGGCCCCAGCACAGCACAAGGCATCTCCCGATGCGAAGCGCAGCAGCAGCGGGGGCGATGGTGGTGGGTGCCCTGGCAGCACTGACGCTGTGTAGGCGCTGCCAAACCACGCTGCGTGCGCCGACTCGTGCGTGCCCTGTGAGACATCCTGATAAGGGACTGGGAATTTGAGTTGCTCCACCTATGGATCTGGATGTTTGCAGAGCTGCAAGCAGATGACCTGTGCTTACCTGGGGAGACTTGTGTAGCCTAGATGTGAAACTGGCTTCTGGTTGGATGATCTGCAACCTGACCGTATTTGTATGCTTAGCTGCAGAGCAGGCCTTTAATTTCTCTCTAAGTATTTGGGGAAAAAAGAATCCATCTTCACTTGGACACTCTTCCCATTTTGAAAAGGGAAATCCAGGCAGAAAGTGTTGATTTACTGAAGCAAGCAAGCTGACTGGCTGATCTTTTTAGTGTGGCGTGAACTGATTTGGCGTGCAAAACAGTGAAACCCTGGTATAACTGAAAGACAACAGAAAAACGTTCTCACATACTTTCAATTGAAGGAAAGCAGTCAGCTCTCACATTCATCAGTAACTATTTAATGAACAATAAAAAAGGTCACTTGGGATTCATTGACAGGTGGGAAGTGATTAACCCCCTCTAGCAGCTATAGTGAAAATGGACCAAATCCTAATGTCTGAACATACATGGTCTAATTTTTCTTGGCTTTTTTTTAATTTACTTTTTGCACTTGTAAAAGATGTCTTCATTCATTTACCTCTATTAACAAACCGAGAAAGGAAATGGCAACACTCTATTCACAGATTTTTCCAAGTATTTTACAATTTTAATAAGTCTGCCGTAAAGGTTTCTTTTTAATTATATTCAGCGTCACACTTCTCTGAAAGTGTCTGAGAACAGAAGGAGAACAGAAAATAAAAACCTGTTTGATCCCGAGTTACCCATTAACAACATATTCCCAAGTTCTCTAACTATAGAAGGAGCTGCAAAAAAGTCAAGAGTGGTAACTCTCTATATAATAATAATTCCTGGTTTTGTCTTTAAACTGCAGCTTTGGCAATGACACATTCCTTTGCATCACATAAAAAGAAAGCTCCACCTCTCTTTCCAGGATCCTCCAGCCACCCCACATAAAACCTGTAGGAGAGACAGGTTTTGAAGCATCTTCCCATTTATAGGGAAAGGGGCTAAGGAGCCAAGGATATTTCATTAAAATGTCAAAAGATTTACCAGTGCCACCTGAAATCCCTAAAGAAGATGGCAGACCCAAGTGGGACAATAAGTTCCAGTATATTTTAAGCTGTATCGGATTTGCCGTTGGTCTGGGGAACGTGTGGCGATTTCCATACTTGTGTCAGATACACGGAGGCGGTAAGACTGAAATGAGGCTTTGCCGAAATATTAAACTACAATTCTAATATAACTATACTAACTTATGATGGCGTGGAAGTTATATATTTGCATCACCTTTTTTTTAACTATTAATTCTCATTCTCTAAATGTTTTGCACCAGTTAGATTAGCTTTTTCTATAGAAGTATATTTCATTTTAAAATGATGGGTTCGTTTAGGAAATTAAGACCAGACTGATGCTAACTCGCAGCAAAACCGATGTTGAAGTTCTTACATTGCTGCTACAGTCCCGACAGGAGCAGGAAACTGAACCTGCAGCTCGTTACCTTCAGGAAAAGCGAGAAGTTCTGGGGAGGCCCGAGTGAACCAGCCCCCAGACCAAGGGTTGCTGCGCTTTCCTTTGGGAAGATGAGCGAGTCGTTCCCCTCCCTTCTCTGATACTCTTAGGAACCACCTCATCGTCTGGAACTGCCTCTGCACAAAACTAAATTGCACTTTTTGATGTCTGCGAGGCTGTTTAAAATGCTCCACTGATAGAACACCAACAGGAGCCTGCCAGGTGGCTTGAACAGCTACCCAAGCCTGTCCCTGGGCACCGTCCCCACAGAGAATTGCTTTAGAAGCAGCCAATTTAGTAAATATAAATGCATCGGAAAAGAGTACTTGATAACTCACCATTCACAGTAGCTTTTGAGATCTGGCATGGTAAGCTGTCTAAAGCTCTTAAGAGTGAGAGAGCAAATTGTTTCAGCCCAATATTATTCATTATCTTTCAATTAACTGAAGAAACAGAAAATTCAAACCTGGAGAAACTGTCAAATGACAGGAAAAATTATTAAATCCAAACTTGTTCTACCAAGGTATCTGTATTACTTGATGAACTACATATAGTTGAATCAAGCAAGGAACCAAGAATGGATGCTGCCTTTAATGGGAGGAGGTGTTTCAGAAAGAAGTAGCCATGTAGGGACTCTGGTAAGTAGCTGAATGAACGAGATATAGCAGGCTATATCAACAGAAAGAATCTTGGCATATATAAGCAGAGCACTAGGAAGTAGGTGGAGATATTGCTACTGATACTAAGACAACTTCTGAACTTCTGACTTCTTCTGAAAGTCCACCTTTCAAAGTCAACTTGAAAAATTAGACAAAATGCAGAAACGCCCTAAAAATTATTCGAGGTCTGGAAAACTTATGGGACAAGGAATGACTTATGAATCCAATCTATTTAGCTCATGAACTTGAAAATGAAAGAGTACGTTTATCATAGTCTATAAACAAGCAAATGGAAATTATTTTGGTGGCAAGGAGCTCTTTAACGTTGAACATGTAACAGCTGGAAGCTACGATTACACAAATTCAAATAAGAAAAGAGAAGAAGCAGTAGCTTAGATTCCTCCCAGGAAACTTAACTTTTTCCATTATTTATTTGCAAGATGTGAAACCCAGAGAAACTCTCCCAGAGGACTGCCATAACTGGGTGGTTAGAAAGCCATAGGTGCAAGCACGCTGTTTCTCTGTGCTTGCCCATGGGAATGGCTGGAAAAAGCCTGTCACTTCAGTTAACGATACATGCATTAATGAGACACGATAAACGCCTTTAAAGAGACAACCCCATAGCAGATATGGCATGGGGCCTGCAAGGAAGATGTTCTTCTGGAGCAGGAGCTGTAGGTCAGACAAATACCCTACAGCATCTCAGGTGGCCTTTCTATCTTGGAGCAAGGGAACAAGCATTCAGTATTAACAAACAGCATAATAAAACTAACGTAATGTGATATTTTTGTAATGTAATGAACAATTAACACAAAGCACTCAGTGGGAGGTTTGAAACTCACAGACGGGACCATAGCAAGACGCAGCTCCTCCGCACACCTCATTACACAGAGCTGCTTCTGGGACCACCAACTGCATGAGGCTGCATGAACTTTGTGCTTCAGGGTTTTGTGCAAATCTCTGTTATGGATTAAGATGAAATATTGTTCTACTGACCGTAAAAATGCCCTTCCCATGAAGCACCAAGGGTTGCTTCTCCGTGCTGGAGGTGGGGGACTAGCTGTGGCCAGCTGTTTTTCAACCTCTTCAGATCCCAGCCTCGCTTCAGAAGATCAGCAACACTCGCCTCCTACTGAGGTTTGACCTCTCCACTCCATCCCTCCCCTCCGGGGTCCCCTGCATCCCTGCCCTATCTCCTAGACCTCTACCACCCCAGCAGAAGCGTGAGTCCAAGTCCACAGCCCACAGTGACCTGCCTTATGGACTGCACAGTGCTCAGAAAGTCTGTTCGCTTGTGTATCCACCTTCTGAGCACTAATATATCCCACAGGAGCTGCAGGCTTAAAGATAACAAAAATAGGAAAATGCTGCAGGGACAAAGGTTGAGTCATTCCTTTGCTCTGCGAGTAGTAATTTTGCCAGTGAAAAATCAGTTTAAAATAGCTAGCAGACTCAGTAATGGCATATAGCTACTTTGCAGCACTACCAACAGCAGCACAGGAGAGTGGTGAATAAAGGTCAATGTATGGATGTACAGCCAACGCTTGGTCACTGGATTTTAACAAAGGGCTCAGAGAGGTCAACAGCAGGATGGACTCAGTAACGACGTGCTGTGGAGCTTGTGAATAATTTATCCCAGAAAGTTTGCGTTGGAAGAGTTTGAGTGAGTCATGAAGACCACCAAGAAGACAGAGCTGTTGAGTTCACACCAGTGTATAATGTAGTTGAGTTTTTCTTCTGCTAATTTAAGGGAGTGATGTGATTTGGAGTTGCGTTTTTGAAAGCAAGCAACTCAGATGCAAAAGCCTAAGAGATTTTCAGGGGTATGGGAGCATAAATTCTCCTTGTGTGCATCTGAGATGTGAACATGGGAGACACCAGCAGCATCGTGGTTATCTCGAAGCTCTGAGAGGTGCAGTGGCTCCGTGCCTGCAGCCACAGCCACGAGTGCAGCGAAACCTGCTATGGATATGGCATAGACGTGCTCTAAGGCTCAGTGGCTTCTGGGGTACACATCATAGTTTCACAGCTGGTTCAGGTGATATCCAAGTGTTTAAGAGTCAGGCAATGGACTTTTCCTCATTTCTAGATCTTTTAAAAAACAAGAGATAAAAATAAGTGCTTGTATATTTGTCTCATGTCAGCTGTTCTCATCAGACCTATGGACCTTATTCATCGCGCATTAGTGTTACTCAGTAACTTGGATCTAATATAATATCAGTTTTGCTGACATTTATCACCTGCTGTCGTTACTGATTATTTGGATTTATTGCCTGAGTTAAGTTAGTTATTTACTTTTCATGACTAATGGATATGAAGGTTGTTTGCCACAGTAAGTGGAGACAAACACAAAGGTTCCCAGGCAACTGGGATTGAAAAGTCTCTAAATGGCCCAGTATATAGTTTGTCACTTAAAACTGAGGCTCAAGCAAGTCAGATAGCTATATATGTACACACACAGTCATCTGAGTATACTTAAAAAAACCAACCCAGTTCTAGCTGGAACTTACTGTAGTGTTTTACTTTTGATTATAGCTCGTATATGTATTTGCCTAACCCATGGGTATTAAAAATGTGCATAGTGCCGCAGCCTACAGGATGACTGAAAAATATCTTTAATATAAAATACAGTTTCTTTCTAGGAAAATAAATACAAATAAACACTAAAGTCCTGCTAAGGGAGAAGTGTTTACTTCTGGGGCAATGATTTACAGACTTTCATAACCCGTGGCCTACCTGACCTTTTGCTAGAATTTGAACTACAACTTGCTACGAAATGCAGTTGTCTGGCTCACTGTGTCCTCAGAAGGAAAATAAAATCTGAGAGGAACAACAGGTATACCTGGAAGATACTGTTAAAAAAAAAAAAAAAAAAAAAAGTATGTTGGGAAGAGCAGAACAGTTCACTCTCTGATAGAAAAATGAATTATATTACAACAAGAAACAAACTTCATTTTCTGGATTGTTACCATGTCCTGCTCAAGTCCTTGGTGAAAAGCTATGGCGTTTGGGGTTGATCCTTTCATAACTTCTTGTATTTGGCTGCCCTTTACAGCTCAGGCTGGTGCATGCTTGCACGTGGGTGCTGCTCACTTGCATCCTTCAGTCATGAGTATTTCATAGGGAAGTTCACCAAGGTTATTTTATAAGTTGATCTACAGGTGTTACCCATCTTCCTTTGAAATGGCTATTGCCCCCATGGTTTTCTGGACATGGCTTTAGCTCCTTCATTGTTGCTCAAGGAAATATAGTCATTTACATGGGAAACTCAACCCTGCAAAGTTTCAGAGTCTGTAAGATGTGCAATGTGGCCTGGAAGTCAAAATCAGTGCCATCATAAATATGCTGCACAAATATGACATTTATAGTAGCTCATACTTTTCATCTGGATTGAGGCGTGTGCAGATGACATAACAAAGATCATGAAGTATTGTTTTCCAGAGAGAAGGGTCAACGTGATTACGTTGCTGCTTTTTTTCCCACCTGATATCTTGATGTGATTCGTTGCTGTGTTGGCTACTACGCTGCTTAGCTGAACTCCCATGGAGAAAGGGGGACAGGTCTGATATAGCTTTCAATAGCTAATAGCTTTTTCTCTGTATCTGAACAAGCAGTTACCACCTACTGCAATTTCTTGTAGGTAAAACATAAATTATCACAGGTATCTTGCCATTAAGTTCTCAGTCTTTTGGAAAAATGCACTCATCACCACTTCTCCCATGTACCAACAGAACTGGTGAAGGGGATCTCTGAATGCTTGTTGCATTGTATCATCCTGAGATGTGCTTTCTGAATTTTTCAGACTCTATAGATGTGTTTCCTTTGGAATTACTATTTTGCCACTTTCCACGTCACTTCAGTCTTCATTATAATTATTTTTTTTCATTCCTCAATCTCCGATCTGAAGGAAATTTATTATTCATGTTCTGGCCTTTCAAATGTTGTTGTGTCTTTAGATCATCATTTCAGGTCACTCGCCTTTCTTCTGCTAGCTGATCTGCAGGCGCTGGGGAGATGCAACATTGAGCACGTGGATCAGTGCCTCTGAGTTTTTCTCCACCATTTAGGAAGTCTTCGTTGGTACCCCGACATCAAGCAAAGCTATTGGGTTTTCTTCTCTGCCTCTCACTGAGGCTCATCAATTTCTGCTGGTCTTGGTACATCTTGATTAGAAGGTGACCTGGCTGATACTTCAAATTGCTTTACAGTTCCACTAGTCAGGTCTATGGCTCTCTCTTTCTAAGGTGTGACAAAACCAATTTGGCTGTTTCACTCTGCTTTGCCGGTTGCCATGATTCAGCTTTAGGCTGCGCTCCTTCGTTAGCCTCCTGGTCACTCTGCCCTCCGGCGCATCAGCAACTCGCAACAGGCTGCCTAGTAGTTCGTGCGCTTTTCTTCCAGATTGTCATGGTAGATGATATAACAAAGATTGTGCCCTCCAAGTGTCATTTTGCAGGCAGAGGGCTGACTATGGCTGAGCAGTTGCTTTTCTGACCTGGTTTGCCTGTACATGGCAATCGAGGGGTCAGGTTTTAAAAAACCCTCAGTGTATCTAGAGTGCACCAGGTATTTTCTTCTCTACTGCCATGACTATAGAGGTATCTCCTCTCTAATGGTTCTTCTGAGTTAGCAATGATACCGATCGTGCTACACACTGGCGCTCCTTGTCACTTGGGACTCTGTTGTTGATGAAACCAACTTACCAATGTGTGTTGTATTTGTAGTTGTCGATAGCCTGATTTGAACAAGCTTTTGTAGGCTTTCTGTGCCTTCTCATGTGCGCAGGGATTCTTCCTCGGCTTTGCGGCATCCTCGTGCAGGATCTCCTTCCAAAATAACTTTTAACTCTGGTAGATTTTGGACTTTTTATTTTTTCTTCTCCTTTGACCTTCTTTTAGTAGTGCATGTATCTACTTGCAGGATGGATGCTTTACGCATCTTGAGTGTCTTTCTGACAGAAGGAGTGGTGTAGACTAAAACTTTCCTAGGTCATGCCTCAGGAATGCAACTAAATTGTGCCCTGGTGATACTTTTGATTTTTACGGGCATTTCTCCAAGCTTTTAAGGTACTTACAAATGCTTGATCACTACCATTTTTCTTATTTGTTTTGTGAGAGGAAAGAAGTTACTGAAGCTAAACTTTTGTTTTTAGAGGTTCTCCCCCTGGGCTTGCTTATGTGCGTCATTTATTTTCCTTTCACTGTGGAGCATATAGATCTGGAATATCTAGATATAAATATACCTAGAATATTCAGATATAGAATAATTTGCTTACTGGCACTTTATGATTGTTTCTGCTAAGGTTTCCTTTTCCCAAGCCTCATGGAAACCAAACCTACTGAGTTTCTGCCGTACCTGTGCTACATATCATATGGGTCCTGATAGGGTTTTGCTGTGCCCGTGTTTGAACGCTCTGTTTTGTGATACATGCTCTGTGTTAGGCACCAGCTCGCTTCTTCATTCTGCTTCTTGGATTTTCTTCCTGCCTTTTCCACAGCTAGATTCCTCATGGCATTTTAAAACAAAAGTATTTAAATTCTGTCTTCTGGCACATCCTCCCCTATCTATTAAACCGAGCCCTTGACTATATAGTGCTACAGGGTTCCCACTCACTATTAGGTATCTAATACCTTTCTGGTATACTTTTTCTTTCTATGGGTGGGGGATTTTACTGTGGAAAAGAGGAAGCTTCAAGTGATTGAGCAGACTGGTTATGCTTTTCCTGAATATTTCCTTTTTGCCTAAAAAGACTGTAAAGTAAAGGAATGAATAACTGAAAACATATTTTTACATTACAAGCCATTTATTTGAATTAGGTTCGAGAAAGATGAGCTCTATTAACTATTTCTTCTTAGCCCAATCTTCTGCCGTATTTTCATATTTGTAGATAGCAAACTTTTTATATTGTTCTCATGGAAAACCAATATTTTCTTTCCAAGCATGACATTATGTTTTGCCGTGCTGTAAATATGACTGGAGATACGTACAAAGCAGCACAA
Organism: Calonectris borealis; assembly: GCF_964195595.1. Taxonomy (NCBI): domain Eukaryota; kingdom Metazoa; phylum Chordata; class Aves; order Procellariiformes; family Procellariidae; genus Calonectris; species Calonectris borealis. Next base: position 72,377,886 of record NC_134313.1, on the reverse strand, counting down.
AGTAAACAGGCTTTTATCAGCAGAATATCTAAACATGCTCTGCTGTCAACGGTTCAGCTAGCAAACAGAAAAGGGGAGAGAGATAACAGAGGACAGTTTGCACTAATTACTACACAGTTACTTCCAGGAGATATGATATGGGAGATCAGTCGGTCCCTTACGGAGCGCTCTGCTAGCAAGGGCTCAGCATCGCACGGATTGCAGTGAAGCAGCTGCCGCCCAGAGCTGGTGTGTGGCCGGGCAGGCGGGCGAACAAGCAGGGTGCTCCGCACTGCGGTGCTCCGGTCACTCGCGTGAATGTTTTGCTCTTCCCAGGAGCCAGGCCAAGGCATCGGGCTGTCAGGAGGGCTGGGCGGGCGCCTCAGGTGTGCTGTGGAAGGGGACGTTGCAGCAGGTTTGAAGGAGAGCGCAGGACCGAGCGTGGGGAGAGGTTACTGAGTTCTTGCTGAAGGGACCTGCAAATTCCTTAGAATTTACATGGGAGCTTTGTAGGTAGCTCCAAGTGAGATTTCATCAGGTGGTAAAACACTTAAAAATAAACAAACTATTGTGGTCCTCAACTCCCTCTGTAAATCTCTCTCTTAGGGTTGGTTTATAACAGCCACTTTAGCGCTTCCTCCAAGCAAGGGGATTACTAAGCAGGGGTACCTAGGATCCAAATTGAGGATTTAACATACTGGGAATTAACTGTGAGACTCCTTTTCCAAATCTGCTGCTTAGCGGTCAAAAACATCTTAAGAAATCAGATCATAAGGAGAGACACTTATTTCCACCTTTGGCAAATTAAGAACAGTCCTTCATGGAGAAGAGCTTTGCCAATTTTTCTTCCTATGCATTTCTTGATAAAGGGCTATACTATTAAACAACACACCTTCTCTGTTGTATGTAGTTATTGCAGCACCTAGCAATAGGTAGCAAAGTTATTGCAATACCTAGCCCAAGGGATTCCATTTATCTGCTCAGCTTTCTAAACACTCAGTGATTGCAAAACACAGGAGCCGTCCCAGGAAGAGACCAGAAATCCTTGCACATTCCCCCACCTCCCTCTTGGGGCCGAAGACGGAGCGGAGAGCCGAGCTGCTCTGCTCTGCTCTCTCACATGGTGATGGTGAAGCTGCTCTCCCTGCCAGCCTGGAGGGAGGGGAGAAGGTTTCCGGAGCTGGAAGAGCAGAGCTGGGCAGACCTAGATGTGAGATTTGGAGGCAAAGCTGAAATGGTACAACAAGGCACAGGTTTATTGACAAAGCGATGAGGGGCACAGAGTCAGTATGAGTTGGTAGGAGAATTGGGAGGGGGTCGAGGCAGGACTTCTGCCTTTGTTTCCCCAGAGAAAAGAGGCTTCGTGGTCACAGTGGTTGTTGGTCATGGCAATAAACTGCAATCTATTAGACCATTTAATTTAATTGGACCTTTGGGCAGGAGCTTTAAACATACCGATGAAACTTTTCCTAGTCTCATGAAAACCAGTATCTGTGCAAAGGAGGGAGAGCCAAACCCGCGTCCCTTCTGAGGGAAGGTGGGGGAGATGAGGCGTTGCACACCATTTTGCAGGAACCAGCCAGGCTGCCGGCAGGATCGATACCTGCCACAGGCACCCAGCAGCACGTGCTGCCTCTGGCCCAAGGGAGCCGCTATGAGAAAAACAGGGAAGACGTAGAGGATACAAATCAGGAGGAAATCGGGTTTCATTGCTCCCACGTTTCACAAAACAACTTCAGTCTTGCTTTCAGTTTTCCATTAGCCAGAGGCTTGGTGCTCTGAGCAGAACTTCATGCAATAAAGTAACCTGGTCTCTCGGGGGTCTCCAGCGCAAAATCCTGCTTTACCGGGGGAGGACGGAGGAGCACACGCCTGAGAGCTTTAGGGAGGGAAATGAGGTGATGCACTGAAGGGGATACAGATGGTATAGGGGGAGGCAAGCCCTTGAGCTTTATGAGCAGGGGGAGAAAAGAAGATGCTTGAAAGAAGGGGCAATGGAGGAAATAGTGAGGCTATTTATAACGGACTGCAGCAGTGCCTGAGGGGAAGTGTCCTGCAGCACGCAGCGTCCCAGTCCTTCCTCCTACATCTTCACCAACAATGTTACCAGTCACAGATGTTACTTGGCAGGTATCCCTAGGAATGCTCCCTCTCTCAACACATCCTACAAGGATTTTGTTAGGGTTATAAAGCAGACAAATTATCAAACAGTCATTTCAGTGAGATGCAGATAATCACATGGCTCAATTGCACTTAATTGTGTTTTCAGGGGCATTCCTGATCCCATACTTCATCGCTCTTCTCTTCGAAGGAATCCCACTGTTGCATCTCGAACTGGCCCTAGGACAGTGCCTGAGGAAAGGCAGCATCGGTGCCTGGAACACCATCTCACCTTACCTCGGAGGAGTCGGTACGTATCTCAGGGTCTGCAGCTGAGCTCCCACCCCGCACTCACTTCCTAGAGACCTGTGCCTGATGCTCGTTAGGATATAAAAAGAAAATTTTTACGATGAGGGTGGTGAAACACTGGAACAGGTTGCCCAGAGAGGTGGTAGATGCCCCATCCCTGGAAACATTCAAGGTCAGGTTGGTCGGGGCTCTGAGAAACCTGATTTAGCTGAAGATGTCCCTGCTGATTGCAGGGGGGTTGGACTAGATGACCTTTAAAGGTCCCTTCCAACCCAACCCATTCTATGATTCTATTAATTCTATATCGCTACCATCAGGTGTTACTCTAGGCACACGGGAGCCTTAAATGCAAACATCATAACCTTTGCTGTGGGAAGTATAATGATCATGAGCTCTGCTAGCCAACACTGCCCCGTTCCTACCATATCTCGGAGGTTACACAAGAGCTGCCCGCCTGCGGTGCTTCTCGCTCCATCCTCACAGCCCCTTCAGGAGCCAGTCTTCCCTGTCCAGGGATAGTCAGACTGGAAGGGGGGACAGAAAGACAGGAAATGAGGAACGGGAGCCTGGCACCTCCTAAAGAGCCTAAAGCACCTGGGAAAGTTCTCCACGAGAGGGAGGCACGGTGGGGCTACTGAAGGGTCATTATTAACATGGCTGGGCGCGAGGGACAATCCACACAGCAGTGTGTATCAGACTGGTGTGCAGTCCTGTACCGGCAATTTTTTTCTATCTATTTAATTTAATATACACTGAAAAAACTTATCTTGTGTCCTGCGCGCACTGTTGGGCTGCAGAAAGTGAATGGGAGCCGCCACTGTTAGAGGGCTGAACCGTCGGCTCTACCAGTTTTGAGATAGCACCCTCCTGCCTGCAGGGGCAAGGAGAAACCCTCGGGTGCTCCAGCCAGTACTGCTGGATCATGCCTTGCTTTAAGCCTGAAAACGGGATTGGCAGTGACAGCCATGCCTGTGGGCACGTGTGGGAGGAGAAGGGGTGGGTAAGAGGAGTTATCTAAGGGCCAGAGGGCAACCAGGAAGAAATACCAAGCAGCAAGGTGGTGCCTCCAGCTAAACCCATCTCCTACAATTAGGCATGTCCATCCTCCCTTTGCAAATATGCAAGCAAGTAGAAACCACGGTGTTGCTATTCTTCCTTCCTTATTTTAGGAGCAAAACAGTTACCAGTTTAGGGCATATGTGCATGATTTGGGACAAAACAGTGCCCTGACGTAGCTATAGCATGCTGTGAAACTTCAGTCTCTTTTGGTCTCGGCTGTTAAAAGTTGTCCGGTGTTGTAGAAAGCAATGTGTTATATAGTAGAGCAAAGATTTCAATCCTAATCTACGTAAGTAGGGAGTGTCAGCCTTCTTGGAGTAGGGCTGGTGAGCTGGGGGACTATGCACCAGTGTTTGGCTACTGAGCACACAAATGCCCATCTTTCATGTCAAAATCTCTGGGGGGAAACAGAAAATCTTGAAAAATTAGGAAACGTGAGCTTCTAAGAGCAAGTGCTGTAACTGATAATTTTTTCCAAAGGTTTTCTAAGCTGAGATCTCGTGCTCTCTGCAGGGGTTGGTTCGTGGATGGTGTCAGTTCTGGTGAGCTTATACTACAACACCGTTTTAACCTGGGTGATGTGGTACTTCATAAACTCCTTCCAAGAACCTCTTCCTTGGAGTGTTTGTCCTCTAAATGAAAACAGAACAGGTAACTACCACTTTGAGATCACAAATGTCAGAGTCTTGGGGCTAGCAAGGGGAAAAGGGAAGTTTGCTTATTTTTTTATGCTTGTGCTATGGTACAAATACCAATCTGAAAGTGTGTTCTCTGCTTTCTGACTACAGAGAAATAGTCCTTTATCAAGACACACGTGTCTGTTATCGTAAACTACATATCAAGACACGTGAGATTGTTAGCATAATTAAGAACCAAATTTATGACTACATCTTTCAGTAACTGCTTTAAATGAGACTTTCGAGTTTTCATGAGGTGGTGATGCATTGGTTATGACTCATAACAAGCTCTTACAGAAACCTTTCAGCTCATTTGCCGTGATGTGCTGAGAAAGATCAGCTGAGTTGCCAGAGCAGGAAACACAACCCTCCGGGAGAACTTTAGTTTCCGCCTGTAGACTGCTGAGACTACTTTTACACATGCGACAAGCCAGCTTCCCAGAGCAGCTAACCAAGAAACCCCTGAGAAGAGAAGCCGCACTTGATTTGGCCCCGAGTTGTGCACGAGACCTGGTTTGTTTTCCTGTCAAAAAGCTACGAGCGCGATGACAGCCTACCCAAAGGCGTCATCCTCGCAGGAACAACAAAAGCCAGGAAGTCCATGACCCCTTTTGCTTGATTTCAAAATGGGAAATGAAACAACTGTTTAAAAAAAAAGAAAAAGGAGCAACTAAATAAGCAGAGAAACTTTTGAGGTAGCAGAGAAACTACTTAAAGAGGGAATCTTTGAGGCTCAGACCAAATTCACACTACTGATTACAAAACTTTTAGTAAGACCAAAGACAGGCGGTGTACCTAAGCAGGATAAGGAAGACTGCTCTCAGTTCTTTAAAATTATTTTTCAGCTTTCTTTTTTTGTTCAGAGCACAAGAGATGACAAGTTCCAGGGTAGAGCAAGAAACATAATCTGAGTAAGAGGCTAAGAAAAAAAACAAAACATAGAAGAAGTCAACTTTAGGACTACGCTAGAGTAGGAAGACAATCGGACATCCCCCATCTTTGTTACAGAAGTAGAGAAAATTATTTGGGCCTTAAGAAATAGGATTCTTTCATTTATCAGGATACAGATGTCCCAGCTAGTGAGCTAAACAAATGTTTTCCAAATCTGCTTTGGAGATAAACTTTTTAATCAACTGCTTTGGTATTCAAAAAACTGCATTTTTAGTTAAGCATCTTTTTGAAAATACTGAAGAAGTCCTTTAAGGACGGATTTTTTCAATACAGTACCAAAATGGGAAGAACCTGCAGTTCTCCATCACGATTGCAATGCTCTCCCCCGGGAGCTGCTTCCTAAGTGAGTCAAGCAGCTGTTCCCATGCACCAGGCTGAGCTGAACGTAGACTAAAATGGCATCATTGCAGGCTCACGTACTTAAGCTGGGACTAAAGGGACAAGAGCAGCAAAGCTTTTCACTACATAGCTCATTACTCATACACCCTGCTACAACCCATAGACTTCCATTCAACAGCCAGAGACTGTGTATTCAGAGGTAACTGGGATTGCGCTGGTCAGTGTATGTCCGGGTGCACGTCCGATTCTTTTAATTCAGAGCTGAGGAACGGACACCAGTGAGTCTGAGTACACGAGTGCCCTCATACGCTGAAAGAATATCAACAGCTTCAGGTGTAATGACATTTCAGTGGCAACCACGCTTTCAAGTGTAAATTTGTAACTGGAAAGTCACTTGACTAAATCAGTACATCACATACCTGCAAGTTACTTCGTTCTCCACCTTGCAATCTCACCAGAGCAAGTTTTGTTTGAAAAGTTTCATAAAGCCACAATGAGCACAATCACGGTTACTCCTCTCCATCAGCCTCTTGCCAGCTAGGCCAGCTTTCCCAGAATTTAGCCCAGAGTTGAGGTCAAGATTTTGCCACTCCTTATTCAGGTCACTTTTCTTGCATTTCAAAGGTAGGCACCCTAACTCTTTGTGTGCTGGCATTTCTGTAGTATTTCAAGACTTACAGACCAGCAATCTCCTCCCCTGTCTCCACTGGGATTTGCTGCACCTGTTCAATTAAAAATTTATCATTTGTAATTATTTCTAATGTAAGCTGCATTTTCCAGTCCATTTTTACTACTTGGCAGTCCTGTTATGGCTCTATTTTACAGACGAATAGGAGCAAAATGTTTATTTACCAATATTACCTTTTTTACATTTGAAATAACAATTTTATGATGCCTTTTGTCAGGGTTTCTTTTGCTCTTTTAAAAGATCTTCCTGTTCTCTTTAACCCAGCTAGGGCTGATGGCTCTGCACCCCAGGGTCAGTGGCAGGGGGTCCTCTCCTGCCGCTGGGGCACCACTCCACAAACCTCTCCCAGAGCCAGGCTCCTCGGCCAGTGCTTTCTCCCGAACCACAGCAGAAGGACCCGCAGCCACCCTCTCTGCCAGAGGCTGGAGGGCTGCGAGGCGAGGATGGCAGAGCGACACGCTTTGCTTCCTCCCTCGAGTTGAAAATACTTGGATTAACACCTCCTGCATGACAAGAGACTCCCTAAAAGAAAAGGAATTTATCAGGGCAAAAAGTGCATCAGATCCGATTCGCCGTCAAGATCACGGAGCTGGCCGCCCAGGAGCACCGCAGCGTGCCCCCCGCGGCAGCCTCGGGGCAAGGAACTCAGAGGACCCCTGAGCTCTGCCTAGTGGCTTAATTGCCACGTTCTTGATTCGTTTGTTTTCAGAGTTTTGCTGTGAATGGTGGCTGTTTCAGAAGTGAGTGAAAGGCCACCAGAAAAGGGAGAAATGGGCCAGTTTGAGAGCTTGAGTGAAGAGGCTGGCATTTCATACAACAGGAAAAAATTCAAAATGGAGGGAGGAGTTGTTTCTTCTACCCTCAGGATTATCTTCCTAAAATATATCATCTCACTGCCACTCTCCGTTAGTATAAAGTATTGCTTCCTAACCATACAGTGAGCAAGGAAAAATATTACCAATTTTAAAATTTATTCTTACGCTTGCCACATTTTTTTCCAGGGCTGAACGAAGAATGTTACGAAAGTACCACAGTAAATTATTTCTGGTACAGGAAAACTTTGAACATAACACCCGATGTCACCGAAAGTGGCACATTACAGTGGTGGCTCATTTTGTGCTTAGCAACTTGCTGGGCAATTGTCTATCTCTGCACCATCCGAGGAATTGAAACCACAGGAAAGGTATGGAAAGGGTAGAGAAGTGCATTATCCCACACTTTGGATCTTGCTCTCCAGATACTGAGTTTCACCACCTAGGCAAGGCTTCCCCATTTACCACACTAGCACCATTTCAGTCTGCTCCTTGTCCAACGAAGCGGTCACAGCGGTACCGGTGGCTCAAAACGACACTTCTCTCCTTTTCCATTGCAAATGCTTCTGCCCTACCACTCTCCCCTCACACAGTTTGAAGAGCAATTTTGTTAGAAGTATGTCCTGCAAAAGCACATTCTGCTTCTTTTAATGTTCATCTGTAGCTGCCTTATCTAATATCATTAGATCGCATGTTGCAATAACTTAAATAGGATTTATCAATGTTATGGCCAGTAACTGTCTGTCTGTCTGTCTTCTTACTTTAGGCCATTTATGTAACAGCAATATTTCCTTACCTGGTCCTAACTATATTCCTTATTCACGGACTCACTCTACCAGGAGCCACTGAAGGTCTAGCTTACCTCTTCACCCCTAATGTAAGTATTGCTGCTATAGTCAGAAATTTTTCCTTTTTCTCCCCCTCAGATCTCATGCTGTATATTAATTTTCCAGAAAGTCCTGATCTAGCTCGCAAGAGCTCAGCTAAGCTCTTTTTTCTGAGATGAAGTGATTTAGTATTTTAATATACTTTAGCAAGAAAAGAAGCAGCAAAGTATTTAACAGTTCAGTAATAAGCATATCAGAAAATATTGGAAAATTGAATATGTTATGGATGCCTCAGTGTTGAATGTGTAGGTGAAACTGATGCACTTCACGAACAGCATCATCTCTTTTACACATGATAAAGACAGGATTTCCCTGCCAATGCTACAGAATTTACACAACTAACCTTTTAAGAATTTACAAGGAAAACAGCTGAGGAATTACACTGCAAAGTGATTTTTTTTTTTAAGGTTGAGTCATTTTCTCCTACCCCTGTCTCTCCATAGCTGAAGTTTCTCCACCAGCCCTGTAGCTTTTCCTAAAAGATGGAACTGCTTACTGGAGAATACCCCTCTCCCATTTTTTCTCATCTTCTCAAGGGGATAGGAGTCCCAGATCCCTCCATATGCTGGCCATTTCAGAAGAACCTCTTTACCCTGCCCTTAGTGGCCTGCCCATAGGCAAAGTCAAATTGTTCCACCAAGTGGTTGCTATCAACCGTATCCTCACAGCTCTGCCTTTGTGCTAAAAAGCTCCATAAAGCGGTGAGTGTAGAGGAGGAAAAGCAGCACCCGCTGACAGACGGTCTCGGAGCATCCTCTGCCTCTGCAGGCACAGCGGCGCTTCCCGCCGCAGGAGCACTGGGCGCTTCCCTTTCCCTCCCTACAACAGCAACACAGGCATCAAGGAAAATGCCAAGGATTAAGGATGCCAAGAAGCCCAGGGATTTGTTACATGCCAGCATGAAAAGGGACAACAGCAAGAGAAAGCTCAGACAAGACACCCCTTTCATCCCTCCCCCCCGCAAGCCCGTTGGCACGGGCACCCATCTGAACACTGTCAGCGCTCAGAAAGGACAACCTTGGTCTTTACAGGAGATCAGGACGTGCACTTGCATTTTTGCAGGGCCCAACAAATGCTTGGTGCAGTGCCTTAATGAAGAAAGCAGATTAGACAACACAACCAGAACAGGGCTGGGCCTGTCGTCATTTGGTCTCAGCTTGGCTGTCAGGTTTCTCTGGAAGAGCTCAGACATCTTCAGGACTTACTGTCATTGCACAGTGAACTTAATGCAAAAACTAGATTTATATGTATTCAACCTCTGTATGACAAAGCCTGGAGCAGCGCTGAGGGGGAACAGATCATCATAAAAGAAGAGCCGGATGGTTTTGCAGACTGGCACCAGAAGTCAGAATGAAAACCCGAAAACTGCAATCAACCTGCAGTTAGTGATCAGCCGGTTAAGGAAGAAGTTCCTGGGGACATCCTTGAAGAGTCATCTGAAGATGGTTTTGGTGATGCAGCTATGTTCTTGTCTACAAACACGGAAAAACTGACGCAGCAGCCTGGTAAGTGGTATCTACTATGGGTGTTGCTATTGCATAGAGAGATGGCTTTGTTAAACTAACATACCAAGTGCTATGGAGGATTTTGGCACTTCAAGAACTTCAAAAAGACAGTAAGCATACAGCTGCAACACTTCCTTTCTCTCTTCCTGCCCTTAGCCCACAACTGCAGTGCCAGTATGGCCTTTTCTGTTAGCCTGTTTGTCCTGGTTTCGGCTGGGATAGAGTTGATTTTTTAGTCCCACCACTGCTGTCAGTAAATACATTCTTTTTTCTTACACTTTTCCGCAGGGGATGTCCCAAAGTGAGTTGTACAGGGGGGTTGCTGGTTTGTGGGTTTATTTTGGCAAAGATTTACTTGGCCCACCCATACCACATTAGTTTACAAAACTGTAAAGCATATTTCTTAAGTGTGTGCTGTCGTCTTCTTCGTTTCCTGTCTTTTTGCAGGAAGCTTGTGAAGTTTTAGCAAAATAAAGTGAGAGTTAGCTCACTTACTGCCTGCTTGCTTAAAAAAAAAAAAAAAAAAAAAAAAATCAACATTTTTGACATTCTCCACTCATTGGAGGAATCTTTTCCAACTTTTTTCCAACTTTGCAGTGCAGCAGAAATTGTAGTTTCTCTGTAATAGCTGCCACATCCACTCGCTGGTAACTGTTACACCTCACTGTTGTTTTTGAAAATCTGTGAAAGTAAGTAATACCTAGTGCTAAAAGTCACATCTTACCCAGTTTCAACATCATAATCACCCAACTGAATATAATTTTTTTTTTTCCAAATCACCATTGTTTAAGTTTATTTACTTTCCAAGTTTCTATTTTAGTTCTCCTTCCTAAGTATCACAAATAATAACTGCATGCATATGGATTTTAAATATGGCAGGCTGTGGTTTTATTTTCATGCAGAAATATAGATGGCTTTTTGCCATCTGACACACTTTTGCACCTTAAATTCTAGAACAAATAATGAATACTTCTTTTTATTGACTTTCAGACACGGAGAAGTCTGACACGATTTACTCACCCTCTCTAAATCCTTGGCCACCTGGAAAGTGAAGCTGCCAAGAAAACGAAAAAGATACTCAAGTTACGCTCACAGGCACTTGAGGGGAAAGCAGAAGTTGTACAAAGATGAAGCAACACAGGACCTGGAACAGAGACTTTTGGAAAGGTTCTTATCGGAGGCAGCAGGAAAGGGATCCCACCAAGCATCAGCAATGGTCTCTACGTGGTTCAGCTTCTGTGGACATCTCTGTTGGCTCAGGAGCACAAATGCCTCCTTCTCCAGTCTCTTTCACATCTGAAAGAGCCTCAGAGACTGTAAACATTTGGGGGTTCTCTGGCAATGAACAATTCCAGGAACTTGGTTGGGCAACTGATGCCTGCGCCCAGAGCTCTGCAGCTATGTAACGAGCAGTGAGAATAGCCAAGAAAAAGAAAAAGGCAGCACAGGCACCAGATCCTCTATCACAGAGGCAATTTGTAATTTTTTCCTCTATTTTGCAGTTTAGTTTTACATCTGATATATTACTGTGAATGGACACTTAAAACTCCTTTCAAGGTACCTGGTCTGTCCATATTGTTTCTGGTATTAAGAAGAACAAAAGCATTACCTTAATGAACTGCTTAAGTGCAGTATTATTTGTTGGCCACTTCCTGATGAGAAAAGCGATAGCTGTTTGTACACCAAAATTACACATCACAGGGATCCCAGTACTTTTTGATTCTGTATTAACAAAGTTTCTGTCTGTGTTTCATGCGTTCAGGTATCCAAACATCTCACCGCCCAGGGGGAAGCAATTATGCTTCCTTTCCCCATTACTCCCGTGTTCGTTCATTAACATTCTGGCTGTATATCTTCATCTGCATGTTTCTAGCTTCAGCGCATTTTTTCTTCTGAAGACACACTTACGAAATCTGTATGCCATATTACTGAAAATATAAAACAACATTTAGATTCATAATTATTTGCTTAAGACCAGATAATGACGTTGCCACAGCATGCTTGCCTGTCCACTATTTCTTCAAGTTTGGGGGTTGATTGGTATGTTTTAGAGTCAATAAATGCACTGCATCTAGCACCAAAGTAAACTATTTCCAGACTCCTTGGCCAAAGTCCCCAGTCAGAAAGCCAGACTTGGAACGGTCGCATCTATCAGCACTGACGACTGACTTGGCAGCACTTAATCAAACTGTGAAGGCCACTGTGCAGTAGCAATGCAAATGCCGAGTTTCTGCACTGCAATAGCAATCTAGTTCTGCACCTGCATAAGGTCCTACCAGCGAGCGTTCTGGCTTTGGAGGGTTTGGTTACGATCTTTCAGAATAAACTTCTGGAAAGGTTTGCCCAAGCTGAAGCATTTCAGCCAGTAATGGTCACACATATCTGCTTGCTATGCTATGTTGTACAAAACGTTATACCAGCTCCGCTGTGGTCAAAGCATTGGCATACTTGTGGAGAAAGCATCTGCAGTAATGGCATTCACTGCATCCACCCACACGGAGGTGAACCCATTATTCTTGCTCTTCAAGCTCAGGCCAGCTTCAGAGAAACCCAAAATGCTATGAAGGGTCTTTTGGCATACTTACCTCTCATTCCTACAAATGCTCCTAGTAGGATCATTCCTACAAATGCTCCTAGTCACGTACTAGGATCAATAGCACAGGCACATGGGTTGATGGTTGGACTCGATGATCTTAGAGGTCTTTTCCAACCTTAATGATCCTATGATTCTATGACATGACACAGAAAACACACGATTCGCCTTGCGTGACTGGGACGCAGATTTGACTCAGACTGATGTAAAACAAAGTGAAATACTCTACAGCCACGGTATTACTTTTGGGCCGGCTGTTTTTTGAAACACTCATTCTTAACTAATACTGGTTTCTGTTCCTCTTACTTGATAACGGATCGGAAAGTAATTCACCTGGTAGGGTATGAATATAACACACCACTTCTTAGTTTCTGCAGGAAACTAATATTTATTGAGCACATTTACATTTTGCGTATTACTTATGTTTTATCTTTTCCTTTTAGACTGATTTTAACGGTAAGATTGCTTCTTAGTGCAGCTATTTAAAACTGCATATTATTCTCTGCAATCCAACAATCATTGACTGTTTAATTTAGCTTCCTCTATCACGTCACCCCTACATCAAAATTCAAATTTCACTCTGTCAATTTCCCTTTTTCCTTATTTTTCCTTTGTTGCCCTTTTACCTTTTATTGCTGTTTTCACAGTACTTTGAATCTAAGATGCTCTTTTTAATTAATATCCTCTTCTTGTCTGCTTGGGCTTTTAGTCTTTTTTTAAATTTTTTTTAAGCGAATTTGGAAAGCTTTGTGTCTTAAAACAATGAAGGTTTAGTATTTGTTTATACAGTTTTAGGAAGATAATATTCTTAAACTGTAAGTTACCCAGTATGTGAAGTAACAAAAAGAAATAAATTGAGGAAAAATGTAATGTACTGTCCCTATTGTGTGCCTAAGGCCTATCATTTAGAAACACACTTTTATCATCAGACAGAAGAGGTGTACAATGAAGCAGATTCTATAATTACTACATACTTTTAAATAGACCAAATTATGTCTTCAGAAACACCTGCTTTACTGACATGTTTTGCACTAATTTCCATGTCCAGTGTATTTAGATGGCAAGACAACTCACAATTTCAGAAGTGAAATAAGAGATGAGTGATGAGAACGGGGAGAGAAAATGAAATTTTAATTTAAGCCTAATACATGCATTTATTCCAATTGTTTCAGCTGAAAACTTTGAAAAATCCCCGTGTATGGCTTGACGCAGCTACCCAGATTTTCTTCTCTCTCTCTTTGGCTTTTGGAGGGCTTATTGCATTCTCAAGCTACAATCCACCAAAGTAAGTAGAACTACAACCTTTATAAATTCTTGCTGCATTTTGTGCAATTTTTAAAATTTTCAAAACTCTTTCCTTAGGATATTTATAAAGGATCTTAATTTTTCTAAAGGATCTTAACAGCTGCTGTCTTTCTAAAAGGCCAAATAGGTTTTCTAACAGGAAGGGGAAAAAAAATCTAAAAAAATAAAATGTTTGCAGAAATACCTGAGAGAATCACAGAAAAAATACTGCCTTTTTTTAGTCACTTCACTTGTTTGAATCTATTTTTAGAAATGACTGTGAAAAGGATGCTGTGACAGTAGCAATTGTGAACAGCATGACATCCCTCTACGCTTCCATCCCAGTCTTTTCTGTTTTGGGGTTTAAAGCAACCACAGGCTACTGGGACTGCTTGGACAGGTGAGAAACTTGCGTTTCCAGTGTTATACTGTGGTTTCAATGCCTAAATAGATAATGTGTTACTTGAAAAATACGCATTTAGAGAATTTACTTTCACTAAAAAGGAAAAGCATCTGTATGGAGAAGTCTAACATAAAAATAGAAAGTATTATGGCACTGAGGCAAGAATGATCAGCGGTAGCGTTTGTAAGAAGCAAGACAAATTATAAAACAATCCATTGCAAGTAGCGCATCAAGGATCACATCTCAATCTCAGACTAGCACTAGAAGTAGTTAAAAAACCAACACCTTTTCCTATTCCACCAGATTCGCTAAGTTATTAAACACAAGTGGTGGAAATGGTCTAGAGAGCTGACAAAATAAAAATAGAAATGTTTTAGAGACTGCATCTGCATAAAGTACTCAGAGTTTGTATCTGAAAGAGAAGACATTAAATAGTCTGAATATTTTCTCCTAACGATTTTATATGTAAGTCCTCATTTAATATTTTCCTTTATATTGTAAATAACAGCACAGAAAGTAAACACAACTTTCTACTAACATCTGAATACATGGCTTAGCATTTCCAGCCACATCATCTGCAAACGTTTAAATTAATGATACGTTGGCTTCTCTGGCAGGAACATTATCAGTATCACCAATGAATTTGATCTTCCAGAAGAAAGCATCATGCGACAGAACTATACAGCCTGGATTAGTTTCCTAAATTCATCATATCCAGAAAAAATTGCTGGACTCAAACTGAAAAGCTGTGACCTTCAAGAATTTCTTGATCAGGTACCATAATTGCTTTCAACAAAGTAATCCTTAAACAAAATATGTAGAAGGACTGATATCTTCCTTTGTCTTGTAAGTAGTTGTACTTTACTCTACTTGTAATGAATACATTATACATAATCATGAAACAAAACATTTTTTCAAAATTTGAAATAACAACACCGCTGTAGGACAATCTGAACTCAAAGCGGTCTGGTACGGCATGCAAAACTACACACTGTTATCACAAAATTAATCTTCAAAGGTGCTCCTACCTGGAGCCTACCACAGACGCTAGATTCAGTCCTACTTTGGTTTACAGGAATAAGCACAATTGAGGAAACATATCTAGCTGAAAGATTATAGAAAAAGAATGCTGAACGGGAGTTTCCTAAATCCATATTTAGGAAAGTATCAAAAAAATCTATTAAAATGTTCACTGTTTGCCTTCAATCACATGTACGACCACTAGGAAGGTATCTTATTAGAGTGTTTTCTTTTATCTTCCTTTCCCCATCGTGCTATTCCCTCTTGTCCTCTCCCTTTCATTTTTCCTCCTCTCTGCACAGGTTCCCACCAATATTTTAATTTTTTTCCCCTCAGCCCCTCTGCCCCCTGCCAAAATACATCATGATCCTCTCCCTTTCCTTCTTTTCCAACCCTCCTAAAACATTTCCCCTATCACTAAACACAGATGTTTCTTCTCTGTTTACTTCTCCAACCTCATTCCACTTGCTCCGGTGATCCCACCCAGTCCTGTAACTCTCATTTACTACTCACACATTTGTACTCCCTTGTTGCAAGACCTTACCACCTAATGAGAAAAGAATAGGGCCATGGTTGGAGGAAACAATAAGAAAGAAAGAAGCTTGAGAAAAAAAGAAAATAAAATCTTAGGACAAAAGGGTGGGCACATTTGCTAGAGACAGAGTGTGCTAATGCACGATAGCCTTAACACACAATTATGGTGAAATAGGCTATTTTACTCACATGATGGAGAAGTCCAACGATGACATTCCAGCCCCGACACGAGTCAGTTTCTGTTTTGTCTGGCTTCCTCTGATGGCACCCATTTCTGATTTACGGTTTGACATATTTTACTTCCAAATTAGAGCAACATTAGCATTTTTCAATGCTTAGATTTAAATATCCTTGTCCTTGGGAGACTGAATTCAAAGACATTTGGCTGAAATTGGATTTTTCCCTATTAGCCTTTTCTGCCCAGGTAATTATGGAGTTTTTTGTGATCAACAGTTCAACTCTCTTGCTGCTAGAGTGGCCATCATATCCCTATGTACATCTTTTTCCTTCCATCATGGATTTGTTAAAAAACATATTTAACATGGTATTAGCAAAACAATTGCCAATCCAATTACAACTCTCAGATCTGCTTTACTCTGGACCCATGCCTCTGTGCAAGCTAAAATTCTGCTCTATGATTATCTACACATCTCTGATAGACCATTTAAAATTAAAACCCCCTCTAACATTCCCCACTACCCATTTTCTCAACTGCTGGCTGCCACAGAGCCCCACAGGCTGACCAGCACCCTTGACTCCAGGGAAGGACAGAAGCGTGTTATAATACTATATGCATGAGAAACTACATTTACGCCATTATAATGTGTATTCTTATCTGTTTGTGAACTCTGCAGAGTGTATCGGGAACTGGCTTGGCTTTCATCATTTTCACTCAAGCCATCATTCTAATGCCAGGCTCCCAGGCCTGGGCCATCCTGTTTTTCATAATGTTGTTCAGCTTGGGCCTTTCTTCTATGTTTGGGAACATCGAGGGAGTTTTCACTCCTCTTCTAGAGCTTCGAATTATATCTAAATCAATACCCAAAGAGCTATTATCTGGTAAGGTATTTGCTTTGCTTTGTTCAAAGGTGGCTTCTTTATAGACGTGGAAACTACCAACTGCGTAATAAGTATCATATAGAGCGATTAAGAATTTGTGATATTAACTTAGCTTTCTCATAGTGTTAGTTTGGGCAGCGGATTGTGTTTGCAGAAGATAAGCACATAGATGAGGTAGCAGTTATGGCAGAAGCTGTCAGATGACAGTAGTATATTGCTCTTGCCAGTTTTTTTCTTAGCTTGCAAGAGCTGTTTCAGTCTGAGAAAGCTTGTTAAATTGCTATTCCTGGAATCAAGTTCACTCTGAGCTATTGTAGACATCAGGAAGAGCCTTGTCTTCGCTTAAGCCTTTAGTTTAGTCACTTTAAGGCAACCAGTGACATCAGCTGGTCTGCCATAACCACCTGCGCACGAACTTACCACATTGCCACAACTGTAAGATGGGTCATTCACCCCTATTTCATTCAGGTTTATGCTGCTACAGATTATTTCACATTTACTGTGAACATGCCAGAGCAGAAATTTACCACTTGGAAACCGAGGAATGAGAGCATGTGATCCCGCATGCGATCCTGTTCTTGCAGCGGAATCTTTTCAACCACAGACAGTTACTGAACCCAACCCGCTCCTCAAGAACCAGACTCGGTGAGAGTCTGAAAGATCCTACTGTGAAATTGGTCTAGAAAAATTTCTGGAGTTTGAAATAATGGATTAACACTTCTGCAATGTGCCCTTTTAAATTCTTACAGGGAATATTGCTGTCATGCCTTTTTTAGAGTCTTCCTGTAGCATCTAAATTATATCCTTCTCATTTTACAACTTTTTATGTAGAAACAAATTTATTTACAACTTGATGAGGTAACCATATTATTTTGAAATTGATTTTCCAATTGTAAGCTTTTTTTTTTCCTTAAAAAAAAAAAGTCTGGAGCCAATTTTACACGGCATTGAACCGAAGGCCATCTCAGAGTCAGAAGCAATTAGTAACACAGCACAAGGACACACAAATTG
Source organism: Calonectris borealis (assembly GCF_964195595.1). Lineage (NCBI taxonomy): Eukaryota > Metazoa > Chordata > Aves > Procellariiformes > Procellariidae > Calonectris > Calonectris borealis. The sequence goes on along the minus strand of NC_134313.1, from coordinate 72,360,676 downwards.
ATTTGCAGCCCATGTCTGCATCCAGCAACACTTCCCCTCCTTCCCACTTTTTCTCTCAATTACCCCAAATCCGTATCTTGGCTAAAGGGGAACTGACTGTACAGAAGCGTGGTGAAACCTAAACCATACATGCCAGGACATAAGGGACATTCACATTTGTAGCTCTGGGCCCTGTGAGGAAACGGGGGGCAGAAATCCAGGGAGCCCTTACACTTCTCAGGTGCCGGCTGCCTGTGCTTTGAGCCTGTGACTGCATGGAAATGAGGGCACTTGAAACTCACTACCCATCAGTCAAAAATTAACATAGGGCAATAGCATAGCCCAGCCCAGGGTATCTGCTGGAAGTACTAACAACTCAGGATCCTCTGAGTCAAACGAGTGCATTCCTCCTGCAGCAGAGCGGTGCCTCTTGGCCAACACACAGGGGAAAACTGAGTTTGGGAAGTGATATTAGCTCCCCTAAGGAAAAAACAGCTTCTTGTTGCTCCGTAGAGGGACAGAGCATAAAAATCACTAGAACAATAGCAAAATAATTTAGAACAAAAACATACTTACCAAGTTCAGTTCGGTACTCCAGTAACAAAGATACCTTTTTTTCTTCAGGTATAATATGTCTAATCTGCTTCCTCGTTGCTCTGTGTTTTACGCTGGGTTCGGGGAGTTACTGGATTGACATTTTTGACAGCTATGCAGGCTCGTTGCCTCTTCTAGTCATCGCTTTCTTTGAAGTGATTGGGGTTGCGTATGTCTATAAAATTAAAAGGTAGGTTGGAAACAGATGAAATTTTTTTCTCAAAAGAGACAAATGCATTTTCCTCTCAATCCATGTATGTTACATACAGGTATACAATATTAATTTATTTCTGTAGCACTTACCAGTACTGTGAATGTAGTTATCATTCTTTGCTTCAAGTCTCCTATATTTGTAAAACAGGAAGGATAATCTCTGCATAGCACTTACAGAAGGGGGGATCCTAAGTTTAAAGCTAGAAAGTCAACAGCCATTGTAGTTCTCTGGCCAAGAGGAGTTACACCGTCTTTCTAATATCCTCCTGTTACTGCCCTTTTGTTTTGTATACTCTTGTATTTTTCATTTATCATTATTTTTTCCCCTCAAACTTCATAGTAAGCAACATGCAGTAACTCCCCCATGTTAAAAGTCTCAACCTGCATGCTGAGAATCTCCGCAGTCACAGACACTAATTAAATTCACTCTTTAGTTTAAAAGCTTTCCTACATCCTTTGTAATTGTAAATGCCAGAAACCTTACCTCATTTTGATTTAGAATAAACCTGCTCAGAGCCCATTCATTCCAGAAATTCCCCTAATTCTCAATAAAGATTAATCTGTTCCCCTCTATAATTTACTCAGTTACGCGTTGGGACTTCACCTTTCCAATTCTTACTCTGGCACCGGGATCATGAAGGTCCTGATTTTTTGTGCATCAGTTTGTATACTATATAGATAATGAACTCGCGTTTGGCCAGTGCTGTTGCATATCAAGGTGTTTCAGTATCACCCCAACTTAAGTCTTACCATAGCCTATGATTTTAAAAATAAGAAACTGAAGAAAAAATCTTCCCTAATTACAGCTAAAGTCCCTGCATTAAATTTTTTAGATCTACTGTTAAGATCTTTGCAGCATTTCCCATGTTAAATGGTGATAACTCCCAGGCTATATCATCACAAACAATTTCACACATCCCTCTTGCTGCACATACAGCTAGCCTCCATCTTCCATGATGCAGAAGTAGCAATAAAATCTGGTTTCACACGCTACAACAGACTCTGGATCCCACAGCACCTGTATTTTCTCTGTTGTGCTAGTATAGATATACTTTTTCCTCTTTCTTACTATGGGATAGGAGCATAGTCAAATCACTTTTTCCTAGTTCTCAAGAGAATTTCTAATATCTTTAGTTAGATTAACAGAATTGAAGACAAAGCTAGTGTTTGAAAACACACACACAAAAATCACAATTCCTATTCCAGATTACAAAACTCTTTCCAACTTGATAGATACAGGTTATCATGTAATTATCAAACCCAGAACCATATATCTACTGCTCATTCAATGCACAACACTGTAAGAGATATATGTAAAAGATCAGCTCCACGTCCAAACAACTGCCACTACTGACTGCAGAGGAAGCTGGCTCAGGTTGCAACAATTTTGTCCCTGACCTGATTTGATTCATTTGGTATGGTTAATTCAGACTTCTTACTAACAAGCTATGTTTGTTTGCTCGGCAATTTTATCTTTTTTAAATGTTTGAATAGTTCTACAGAACTGCTGTAATATTTTCGTCACTTATTTGTGCTTAGAAACCTCAGACTAGGTGCTCAGGTAATGTAAACTGACAATGTAAACTATTCATTCATCCCTGGTAGGGATCAATAAAGACCTACTTTATGGATATTATTATTTAGTTAAGTCTATAGTAAGTTATTAAAGAAGGGTGTGGAACAGAAAACATTTAGGGAGCTGTACCATGTGTTTAAAACTTACAGAAAAATATGAAAAAGTGAAACTGTTACCACTTAGATCTGACATCATCATAAACATGCCTCCTCTTAAAAGGTTCAGTAAAGATGTGAAATGGATGACTGGACGAAAACCCAATCGCTACTGGCAGATCACATGGAGGTTTATCAGCCCTCTGCTCCTGCTAATTGTCTTCGTGGCCTTTGTTACTCTTCAGATACAGAAGCCACCAAGCTATGCAGCCTGGAACCCTAAATACGTATGTTCCCAAATATTTTCTAAACTTTTAATTAATGCAAGAGTTGTATACTTTTCTCCCTTTAAAATCATTGCTATCTTCTGCTTACCTACGTAATGCAGCCTGAAGTGATGCAATGCTCAGAATGAGAAAGCTCCAGTATGCACGGGGGTTATGAGGTTACACGTACTGAAAACGCTTTCCTGTTAACAGGGCCTCTCCTTGAGAAGACCCACATACGCTGTGCTCTATATTGCTTTCGGATGTGCGTAATGCAGAGAACTGTTGAAGTGAAATGTCTCACAGAGACTCTGAACCTACAGGGGTTCAGGGGTGGAACAGATGCATGAGCAGAGCTTAGAGCTGCATAACAGATGCTGGGGATGGAAACATTTCTCAGTGAGAACTAGCTATATCACTGGGGCCCTGGTGAATATATGAATGTGTAACTTGGACAGGCAGACAGGGAGGAAGGCAGTGGTCTGAGAACAGCGTTGGTTAATTCAGCACCAAAGAGGTGTCGATGCTGAGAACGTTTGATCTGGATGGCACTGGCTCACGTCAGTTGAAGTTTCTTGGATACTTCTCAAATACACCCTGCGTAGGGGTTTGAAGATCGATTCTGGCCTTAAGGTGCACGAGGATTGCAGTCACCCTCACAGAAAGGCGTCAACCTTCATAGTATAAATATACGCATGGTCTGGTACCTCAAGAAAAAGCTCTCTGCTCCCAACAGTACATATACCAGCAGTGCACCCTCCAAACACCATTATATATCTATCACCCAAAATAAAACTCATAGCCACGGACTTGCAGAAATTGCATTATCATCATTGCCTCCAAATGTCTCAAGTGAATCTTTCCTATTTGGCAAAGATCATGCTTAGCCATTGCTGAAACCAGGTAAGCTTTGAGTACTTAAAAGAATAATCAGAGCTTAACCAAGGGAGGGTGAAAGTTTGATAACTCTTTGGGCAAGCCCTGCATCCCTAGGAGTATCTCACACTTCCAGCTATAAATCTTTGAAACTATAAAACATTTACAGCCATCTTTAGACCCACAAGAAGGGTATATAGAGGACAGGGCCACTAAATGCTATTGTAGAGCAAGAGTAAAACTTTTGCTATCCTTACTATAACAGCATAAGAAAATGCATACGGAAATCATAGCGAAATGTAATTGTACCTACCCTTTTTTTTTTTTTTGATTGCTTTTTTACCTCCATAGGAAGGCTTCCCTATGAAAGAGGAGAAAGTCTATCCACCTTGGGTACTGGCCATCTGCGTGCTGCTAGCTGTCCTTCCTTGTGTGTTTGTACCTCTGGTAGCACTCTTCCATCTGATCAAACGAATGCGCAGAAGCAAGGACCCAAGGTTTGTAACACCAGAAGTGTTTTCATGTCAGGGGGCTAATAGCAACTTTTCTCATCCAAAAGAATAAATACCCATTGCATCTGTCTGTAAGAAAAAATAAGACAGCCTCTGTTAGACATGATTAGCTGTAGCGTGGCATCATCCAACCAACTCGGTTTATGCAGTTCCTATGCTTACAGCCAATCACTAGCACTCTATAAACAGAGCTGCTATGTTTCCTTTATTTTCAACCAATTTCACAAGTTATATTAATCTTGTCCCTCCTACATCCTGTCCTGAATCCTACATACCAAGTACCAGCCCCATTGCTTTAACCCTTTTCACGCATTACCAACTTCATGTCTCTCTCCAGCCAGACTTCAAACTTGGAAAGCCTGCTAGTTATTGCACATGTCCTCTGTCTTCCTTCACTTCTCTTCTAAATAAACAGTCCGTTCCTAAGGATCAGCAACATAAAAATTGAAACACAAGCACCCACAGTTTCATTCACTGACCCTCCTCTGAGAGATGTAGAATGGAAGCTCTTGAAGAGCAAGGACTCCTCTTGTCCACTACACTCTACTTTTTGTAAATCCTTATATGCATGGAAACAGCAGTTATTTTATGATTATTTCATATTTTTAAGCATTGCAAAGAGCAAAAATAAAGCATCAGCAGTTAAAAGAATGTACGTTAAGTAAATCTGAGTAATTAATTTCGCACAAATCTCCTACCTTAGCAGATTCCAGAATTTACTGTAGTGGAAAATACTGTGAAAACAAATGTCCCCAATTTTTTCCCCTTAATTTCTCATACTGAACACAGTAACTCAGTACTGTAATAAAAGTGCAGATGTATGTAAGCCTCTCAGTGAGCTGCGACCTTACATGACATGACAATGAAGTTAATCTTTACTTAAAAACAGGTTTTCCTATACTTGCCTGCAGTTCCTGGCCACTCTGCAGCGATGGGAGATGAGGATTCCTTTTGCCGAGATACTTGAGCAACCAGCAGCCTCTGGAAAAATGTAGGCAAAGTATGTGAGGATAAGGTATGACAAAGCCTTTAGGCTGAGTAATTAAGAGAGTCAAGGAAAGGAGAGGAAGATTAAGGAAAATGGAGGCAATTTCAGTATTTAGCCTTGAGATAGGCTACGCACTAGTAGGGCTTCATAATGAGTAACAGGGATTTGGCCACACAGCGAAGATGAATGAGACCAGCTCAAACTCTGCAGAGGAAAGGCAGTTACCTGACTCCTTGAAAGGGGCACAAGGGGAATTGCAAGCCTGGGAGGGAGGAGGGGATGATTTTTACCTTGCTGCTTAAGGAAAGAGCAGGATAAAGTGAGAGAGAGAATTTTTTTTTTTTAGATTTTTCTTTTTTAGTACCGCCCTCACACAGCTGCTGCTGCAACCTCCTGTCCTGCAACTAGCCTGGACAGTAAGACTTTCCTGGAGCAGTGATGGTACTAGAAACAGCAGCATCCAGTCTGTCACACCGGATCCACCAGAGGATCAAAAGCCTCTGCCTGCTGGAAGGAAATGCACGGGCAAACTGCCTGTGTGCACAGCAACTGCCGGGCCAGAGCCTCCTGGCCCCTCCACTATGTGGGATGAGTAGTATCACCTGCAAAACAGTTAAGTGCCTGGGCTCCACGCTTTTATTTCCGAGAGCCATAGACTTGGCCCATGGTCTGCGTGACGACGTCCAGCAATTCCCTGTGGTAGCCTGCCAGCAGCCCCAGCCCTTCAGGTCAATAGAGGGGCAGGTACCCCAGCATGGAAACACAGCTTCTGTTAGCAGAAACCTCACAAGTCACAAAGGTCCAAGCAAACTTCTTGATGTTCTGCAGTTGTGCACTGTTGACAATGACATGGAAGATTTTAATTGCCACTCTGCCTGTTGCAAATTAAATTTGAGAGGTTATGAGTAAAAAAGGCATCCATAAAGAATGAATAATAAAAAACCCCAATATAATTACAATTTTGAGCATATATTTATATAAAAGCTGTAAATACATAAATTAGAATTTTTAATTAACTGAAGTGTACACTCTATATTCATGTCTCTGACTACAGAAAGCTAGATGTTCATTAAAATCATATATGCAGAAAATATGCAGCAGGTTTAAGTATTTGGTCAGAGATCTGTTCTTAAAGAAAAACACATCCAACTATACAGACACAAGCTGAGAAAAGAATTAAACTACATATACAAGACTTTCAAGTCTATAAATCTATCTCAAGTCACTGTCATGGCACTCACAGACTTCCTGACTTTTAAGCTGCCCTTTCCCATTCACCAGAAGGGAGACTTCGTGGGTCGCCGGACACGCAGTTCAGCCTGGGACGGGACTCAGGGGGAAAGACAATTTTCAGCTCCAGTAACTACAACTCACGGCAGGGAAACGCACTAGCTGAAGTTACTGTTTAGCCAAAGTAGGTATGTAGAAAATATGTTGAGCAACTCTTGCAGGAACATCGCTTTTCTGTTCTCAGTGCACTTCTGATGTGACCTCACCTGTGCCAGAACTGTAGCCTTATTCCAGTAAAATTAGTGCTACAATCTTCCCCTTCCTATTCATATAAAGCACAGCATCCTATAGGTACTTTTTTCTCTTGAATAGTATGACTGACTTTGTTACTTGAGTAAGCATGTGCATGCAAATACGAAACTGAATCTGTGTCAGTCTTATGTACTACACGCTTTCTACTTCTGCTCACTCTCCTCCCAATCTTTTATCTGCATATCCCATCAGATGATCTTTGCTATAATACTCTGCTGGGAACTCATACCATTCTGACAGACAAGACTTTTCTAGAATTGTCTAGGCTGTAAAGACAATCTGGATTCTTTGGGGGTAAATCTGTAAAGGACACAGATACAGGCACGGTGATGTTCAGCCTGAAGCAGAATCCATAGCCCTAAGACAAGGAGCTCAAGTACCGCCTCAGAAGGAGCATTGCAACAGCACTATAAATAAGAAAGCAGCCAAATTATCACAAAACAATAAACGGAGAAAAGTATATTCCTTCTGGAACACGGGCAGTTCCCTACATGCAAAATTTGATACGTACCTCAAATTGAGATTCACAGTCCATAATCCCCTCCCAAAAGGAAGCAGTGGGGAGAAGGATATGTTTGATGGACGCATGCAGATGCTATGATTTCTTCCAGAGGGGCTTCTGTCCAATTCCTCCCTTTCAGCCCTGCACAGAGACACTAAAAAACAATTTTCAGCCCTATCACTCTTCCTCCCCATATAAAGCCTCCAGCGCTGACTTGCACAGCGGTTTACAATACTTGCAACGTAGGTCGCACAGTGCAGTTACAGTGAGTGGCTTAGCTCTCAAAACTCTCTGCTTACCTTTTCCTAAATACTGAGACAATCTTAACCTTCCCCCCAACCCTCAAATCTTTTGCAATTTTCCCAGCTTTCCAACGATTGTTGAAAATCCACATTACAGGTTCAGAATGCTCCAAAGCTAATTCTTTTAATATTTCCAGATTCAAGTTATTCAATCCACCCAAACATTTCCTGTCAGCAGTTGCTACCAATTAAGTAGAAAATATTTTACCACCATAATACATCGCACTATCTCTTTTAGAACAGTTTCTTACAGAAATAGCTTTATGGAATATTTCTACCTTCCCAACAGTATAAACACCTCATTTTAGAGCATTAAATCTATGCCGTTGCTATGGTTAATCTATTCCTTAAACATACGCTCACAGCATTTTTTTCCAATTGTCATAAGGCGCAGCAGCAAGTAAGCACAAGTTTCTAGTACAGACTGCCACCTTTTCTTCAAATTTCCAAATTCTCCATTTGCTAAAACACATACTAATTTCAGCCTTATTTTCACTTGCCTTCTTGAATGGAAGACATTTTTAAATGAAATAGTCTTCTCTTGTGATTTCTGCATTGTATTTGCATCTGTTTACAAATAGCCTTCAGAAACAGCAGTTACTGTTTAAAACTGACGACTCAGCAAGTAGTTATGGGGAAAGGCAAGCATCAGCTCAGAGAATTGCAAGCGTTACACTTTATGCATTTTTGCAAAATTACACCTTCAACCGAGACCACATTGGCAGTTTTTATTATCACGGTATCCACTGCGATACAGAGCGGAAATGGGGTAATCCAACCGTCAATGAAGTTTACATTCCCTGCATTCTCCATGTTAGAGCATCCTGTGGAAGCCGCTGGAAACAGGACCCGTTGCTCTGAGCCTTAAGGTGGAAACAGCTCCCTCCTTTTCTATAAGGGAGCTTGCTGAAAGACATTAAAAACTGCTGTCTTTAACATTAAAACATACAAAATAAAACAAGGTATGTCTCAGCACACATGGAAAAGTTTAAGTTCAAAGGCTTAGAAGCAAATCTATCCATAACTACCACGTTCTTGCATGGGAGCAGAGAGGTTTTCTTCTAGTCCTCCAACGCCCACCTATCTGCAATGCTTTCTGAAACACTGACCAATTCAGCACAGTTCTTGCCCCAGTTATCCAGGACACTCTTTTGATCACCCTGGAACTTTGCCTTGGGACAGCTGTTCACTGCAGAAGGGCTCCCTGCTCTTCCCAGGGGCCCATCCTCCCCGTATGGATTTGTGCTGCAGGATCCTGGCTCATGAGGTATCCTTTCAGGCTGCCCAACCCCTTTTCCAAACCGTTCTTTCAAAACAGGCACGTTCGTTGGCTCTGAGGAAATGACTGGGCTCCTCTGCCTCATCCTTCTCTGAGGGTTCATGCAGAACACCAGGACAAAGTAAGCATGCATTCATCCCTATCGCTGCCCACCAGCACAGCCTTCTTCAACATGACACACAAAATGGACAGGGCCTGTGCAGAAAGTGGTAAAGAGTCAAAATTTGTATCACCCGCTACAGCAGAAGAGGGGAAGAGAAGCAGGTGGGAAGGAATGCACAGCTGAAGAAAGTCCGGGTAAGGAGTGAACAGCCCCAGGCAGGAACAGCTCCAGCCAAAGAGTAGGAAGTTCTCCAAGTGCTCAAGTCTCATCCCTGCCAAGGCCCTTGCTGGAGCATCTCGCTGCCTCTTCCTTCCTGCCACATGATCCAATACAACAAAGCTTCCTGCACCGCCAGCCTCTCTTAGGCGACAGTGTCCGTGACAGTGTTTCCCCACACCAGTATCGCTGCAGAACTTTGAGGGGGGTGGGAGTTTTTAAACGTTTGAGCTACTGGGTGGGGAACAACTGAGCTGTTCTTCAGCTGTTCTCTACTCTAGTAGGAGCAATTGTTCTATGGTTTGGTTTTTTTTTTTTTTTAATTTTATTTGTAACTGTGCCACTTCATAAGAAAAAAAAAAAAAAACCAACTGTATGAATGACACTCTGTACGTTTGACAGTTTGAACTGAGCTGTGGTGTTAATGGACAGACTGCAATACCGCAAATCGGCTTCTAGGAGCTGTGCTACTGATCCCTCTGTGGTGGTGGTCTGTCATCCTTTGAAAACATCTACTGAGTAACATCGCCTACACTGCGTCTCACTCCAGCAAGATGTCCTCCATCTACTTTGATAAAACCTCCCAGCAGCTGCTATTTAGCCTATAACAGAGAAAGCAAAATCCTAATAAAATAGCTCGACATTAAACCAATACAAATTCAACACACAATTCTGGAAGAGAAAAAACATATGGGCAGGTTTATCAGAGCAGCCACAGGGCAAAATTCAGCCCTGCGCCACACGCAAGCACCAGGGCTAGACAGTACCCTGTCCTGGTTTCGGCTGGGATAGGGTTAAATTTCTTCCTAGTGCTGTGTTTTGGATTTAGTATGAGGAGAATGTTGATAACACACTGATGTTTTCAGTTGTTGCTAAGTGCCCTCCTAGTCCAAGGACAGCTCCTGTGCCTACTGACTGAGCTAGGTACACAAGGTGGGAGGGAACATAATCAGGACAGCCAGCCCAGCTGGCCAATGGGGTATTCCATACCATGTGATGTCATGCTCAGTATATGAAGGGTAGGCGTGATCCAGGAAGTGCCGATTGCTACTTGGTTATCGGTCAGCACGGGTGGTGAGCAATTGCATTGTGCATCACTCATTTTGTATATTTTATCATTATCATTATTATTTTCCCTTATTTTTCCCTGTTCTATTAAACTGTCTTTATCTCAACCCACGAGTTTTTCTCACTCTTACCCTTCCGATTCTCTCCCCGTCCCGCTGAGGGTGGGGGGAGTGAGTGAGCGGCTGCGTGGTATTTGGCTGCCTGCCAGGTTAAACCACGACATACCCTCAGTAACATTATAGAGCCAAAGCTAAGCCTAAAAACAGGAAATGCAGGTAGAAGAGTAATCTACTCAGTGTATTATTTAATCAAGAACTTTGTTTTGTAGGTATAAATGCACCATCATCATTCTATATCACCAAGTGTTCAAAATATATAAAACATACATTAAATATACCCAGCTTTGGCACTGAAATTTTGGCATATATTAGTCGTGCTCTCCAAAGCACAAAATCTCTAACTTGTACACCTTGCTACATAGTGCCATGAAACACATTTGCCCTGTGCAAGTTACTGTCTTTCAGGACATAACCCAGATGGGCGGGATGTTGAAGATTACTGTAAAATAAAGGTATTGGAGACAAGCATGCATTACTGCAATTAACCAAACAATTTATTATAAAATAGTCTGCAACACAGAGAGGCAAAGAACACGCTGAAGAAACAACATGCTGAAACAAGAAAGTAGATGTCTTTGTACAGAACATAGTTTAATGATGTCTTCATCAAGAAGATGGAAATTTCTAAAGGAAACCAAGTCAATTACTTCAAATAGCCTGTGAACTTACAGGCAAACACAAACAAGAAGGTATTAACAAAATTGTCTGCTCTTTTTAAGTCCTTGTGTGGTATCTCAGAAACAAACATGGAAATCTTCTGAGTAAAGTTGCTTTCGGTCCACTCTACCAAAATAAACTACAGAGAAAAGTCATCTAAAGACACAGCATTTATTTTTAACCCTGGAAAAATTATGAAATAAACCTCAGTCAGTTAGTCCAGGATAGCTTTGAAATCTTGACAAAGAGACGGTTCTGTCACTGTTTTCAGTAGCGCCATAGTGTCCTTTGGGATCTTCCTGAACAGCTGCATCTTACCTACCAAAATATCAGAAACAATTCATTACTACTGCAAGTAACTAACAATTCTGTTTTAGGGAAAATGCTAATAAAGTAATAAAATCAATACTAGCTGAATCCAATTAAAAAGTTCGAACACCTGGAATATGGGGATAAAAAAAGCTATAATAAAATACACTATTATTCTTCCACCCTTAAATCAGGCTAATAAATAAAAAGGTTAAAAATCATATGTTAAAATATTAACAAACTAAGAAATCCAAGGAGCAAATTCCTCCTACTGTGTCCTTGTAACACTTCTCTGTTTGGATTTAAGAATTTTAAAATTTTTTTGAAAACTATAAAACCATTTATTCAATAACTATATCCACCAAAAAAGGTCTTCTGTCAAAGCATAGTTACTTTGAAAGACCCTATTTTAAACAATGCTAAGGACAAGGGACAGGTCCTTATCTGGTTGCTAACGTTTACCTACAGCAGGAAGGTATTCCCAAACTGTTTCTTCTCCCCTCTACTTTCAGATATAACATCAAAGTAGCCTATGCTTGGAACTGACATATATAAAAAGATTTTAAAAAATAAAATCACGTGGAATATGCATCTGTTGGTATAACACTGGTAACAGCAATTCTCCCCGTTGTGTTTCCTTGTAAGAGAAGAGAGGCTAACTGGAAAGCCACCTTAAGGTAGAAAATTTTGGAGACTAAATGAGGCTTTTTAAATCAGGAATGAAATTTTTATAAGAGGACATAACAGTTTTGAAACACAGAAGGTCATTGAGTCTATCGTCAACAGAATTATAGACAATAAAAAGGACTTTTTAAAGATTAGGAAGAACATGTAAAATCCTAGCAACAGTTTAAGCCTATTACCTAAACAGAGTTGGCAAAATTGTCAGTGATGCAGAAAGGCAGAAGTGCTCAATAAACATTTGTTCTGTATTTGGAAAGGAGACGGATGATGTATTTATATCTTATCATGATAAGGAAAGACTCTTGCTCCTTTCTCCACTGGTAATAATAGGAGGGATGTTAAACAGTAACTATGTTTTAAATACTTAACTGTGAAGAATGACAACAACTCGTACTGACAAGCCCCTGATGTTGGTATTTAACAGGCTTTGGAATAGTGGGAAGAGCCTCCTCCCCAAAACCTATGAGCTTGATATTGATTCCCATAGAGAGTAATGGAAAGACATGCACAGGGACACAAGAAAAAAAAATTAAGTTTGTATCAATTCCTGTCAACAACACGATCTTACAGGGGTAATAGGTTTTATATAGCCGCTACAAACTCCAAAATGACAACAAAACGTGTAGTTGTTAAGTCAACACAGGCGCGATTACCAGCCTTGGTTATCTCTGTGCTACAGATTGCTGTGGCGTATAGAGATACTGAGCTAACTTTACAGGAACACACCTGAGAACCAGTGACTTCCCTGTCACAGCTACTCTGACATCCACACATGCTACCTGATTTCCAGAAGCAAGACAGAATTTAAAATACAGTGTTTAAAATTAGCTCCAGTATCTCTACGTAACGCCCAGCTCTGTGGTAACCTTCTCTACAGCATGATGTTCTGATTACAATAACGTTACCCAGGAAAAAGTCTGATGCAAACAAAACTAACTTACAAGACTGAATAGAAAACTATCTATCAATGCCTCTTTAAATGGATTTTAGTGGGTTCCTGCAGGATCGGGAGACTTGGTATCTTACTAAGTTTGGAAGAAAATACAAATATAAACACCACATACAATCAGGCGACTGAAAAATAGCCTTTATCTACGATCAGAGACCTTGGAGACATGGAGATAATGATGCATGTTCCCACCAAGGGTATGCATATGACTTATCACTGCAGATCACAAGATGTCTTTGTACAGCTTTACAGTACCAGCACACTGATGCCTCACCCTCCCTCCTGCTCAGCCCCTGAGTGGTGCCTCTGGTGCCTTCTCAGTTCCTTTTCAAAAACAGTTTGAAATTATTTTTAAAACCTCAACCAACTCTTAAAGGAAGGAGAAAGGCAGGTGGGAAGCAAATATACATGAGTCAAAGCACCTCTCAAAATTACAGTCACTGGTTAAGTATTCAAGTTGCATGACACGCTGACCCCAAACAGCTACCTCCTGCCAAATTACCTAGTAGATGTTTTGGGAGCTTTTCATAAAAACAGCAACTACAGAAGTGCTCCACCAAGTATTGTGTCAACCCTTGCAGCACAGGTGGAACAGGGCTAGTGGAAGTACAGGTAAGATTTCAGGGGGCTATAAGCAAATGGAGATCTCTCAGAGATGGCATTCGAGTTACTTGGGCCCCAGTGATCTGCTGACCAGTCACAGGAAAAGCTTCCATCTTGAAAGTGTCACAGTAAAACCAAGTCACAGCCTGCTAATTGTTTAGACAGCCATTAAGCAAAAATCTCTGAACCCTCCATCTTGCAGCAGTGTACTTGAAGTCTCAGATATTTCCAAAAGAAATTGGGCCTTGTAGATAAAAAGAGTTGTCTTGACTTTATGGATGTGAAGAATGGATTCTGCTTCAGAGAAGGTAAGATTTATGAAAGAATCGATGGAAATTACTCTTTTGAAGAGAACGTCACCACTAGTTTTCTGCTTCCCTTTGGACTTTTCCTGCTCCACCCCCACAATACTCAACAAGTACAACATTAATAGTTCTCCCCAGGAATTTAGGAAGCAAGGTTATTCCATTTCTGCAAGGGCAATTCTCACAACCAGAGAAGTCAACTGATAGATCATCAGCTTTCTCTTCTTGGGTTAGAAACCGTGCATAGAGAGTTAGGCCTGGACCATGCACAAGTTTCAGGTCAGTACTGTGGTTAGGCAATGGGCCGTAGGGGTACAGCAGAAGGAACCTAATGACAATCATTATTCAAACTAGGAAAATTCCACCTCTACTTCCCAGCCCATTTTCCCCAGCATCTGTGGTGGTGTGATTTTGTGGACAGCAGAGACCACTTTTATGGCAGATGCAGACACCCATGGAAGACGAGATTCTGCTGAACAATAAAGCCGCCTGGGGCTGCACCTCCACCCCGAATGTACTGCCAGATTCAACAGCAAAGCATGCACAGAAGAGGATGGATTGTGGTCTGCCAGTCAAAGATCCCAAGAGCAAAACCTTCAGTATTAGAGATGAAAACTCAGATGTGCTCTATATGGATCTTAGAGAAGTGACACAGCTCCCAGAGAAGCTATTATCCTACTGGGTGTGACTACTGCATTCTCTGCTCAGTTCTTCAGCTTCTGTCCTCTCAAGTGAAGCAAGCAGCCATCTCTTCCCTTCCCGGAGGCAGGCCTGCTTCCCCTGGTACTTCTAGAAGTGCTGAACAGAACTGGCTTCTCAGCAGCAGTGATCAGACATGGTGCCTCTGGGTTTGGTGTCAGTGAGTAACTCTGAGAGAAGGAGCTTCTCTGGGAGAGGCTGCTGGAGTTCTGCTCCATACAGAAAGTCCACAGCTGTCAGGAACGCACCTGGTGCAATCACAACCATCAGTTTATTTCGTGTAAGTGTTTAAGTGTCGTCTTTGATACATTCACGCTGCACCACCAAAAATCAGACTGTTTGCACTCAGGCGTTGCTGCAAGTCTTTGATATGGGAAGGAAATGCTTACTTCCAAAAGCAGAAGTGCTCTCTTTTTGGGTCACTGGGCCTCAGCACAGGTATCAAGGGAAGCTTACGATACATTTCAAATCAAATACGGGTTATTCTGGAACCAGACTGAAGAATATAAGGAAGACATTTTTTACAATGAGGGTGGTGAAACACTGGAACAGGTTGCTCAGAGAGGTGGTAGATGCCCCATCCCTGGAAACATTCAAGGTCAGGTCGGACAGGGCTCTGAGCAACCTCATCTAGCTGAAGATGTCCCTGCTCATTGCAGGGGGGTTGGACTAGATGACCTTTAAAGGTCCCTTCAAACCCAAACTGATTCTATGAATTCTATGATTCTATGATTCTATGAATTCCTCAGTATTGTATAATAAAACCTCCCAAGTAATGACTCATTCAGAGTGCGAATTGCAGAGTCAGTGTTGAGAGCCTGGCCTTCACGGCAGCTAAACTCAACAGTACTGACCGCTTCAAAAAAACCTACTGCTGTTCGCTTTTAATATCTTAGAACTGAAAATTCTATTATTTCTGTGGCTGGCCTGGGGACAGACCGCACAACTGGTCAAAGAGAGAGCTCCCCAGAGGCCAGGTACACAGACAGCTGCTTTCACTGAGTAGAAAAGTCAGAGATTTGCCAACACCACTCAACTCTATTACAATATAGCATACGCAGCACAGCAAGTGCTTCTGTTTCAAAGTGACCCCAGTGACACTTCTTTTGGTAAGAGTTTACATTGCAGGAGGAACTTATTTAGTTGCCAGTTAATCTACATTTCTAAAAATAGAAAACTGAGCATTCATATTTCATTTAGTTAAACCTGCTGAGAATGCTTATATGATTAACCCAATCTTATTAAGCTTTCTGAACTGTACAAACTTATTGAGTGCCAAGTATCAATAGCTGTCCCTTAAGAACAAGGCTCTAGAACATGCAGTGCTGAAAAACATACCATTTTAATTTGCCTACTTATATTTAGCAAATCTGATTAAAATCAGAAAGCTTGTTAACGTACATTTTAGAACACCACTTCATGATAAGAAAAGTTAAAAAATCCATTAGATTCCAAGTTTTATTACAATTAACCATATTTCAAACTGTAAAAATAATCGAATACTTACAGATTTTTAGGGGCTTAAGCAGGCATTTGTAAACAACTTTGTGGTTTGCCAGTTTGACAGTGAAGGCATGGTAGCAGAGCCATTCTGCTGCCTCAGAAGGGAACACGCCAGATGCACCTTTGTTACCTAAAGCAATCCCTAGAGACAGAACAGGAAAATAATGTCACTGAAGATGACGAGCATTAAGAAGTATGTCTGACCTCTCGTCTCTTTCTGTAAAATCACTCCAAGATTTTTTACAACAAACCTATGTAGTCAATGAAGTCTCCTATGTCAGCAGAGGACTAAAAACTAAAACCTGAAACATTTTAGTATCTTCAGGAAATTGAGTTTAAGAAAAAAAATGCACTCCATATTTTTCATTCTTGATCTTTATCTCAAAATGACATGATCTGACTGCATGTTCAAGACACTTTATTTGTCTAAAAAAAAACAAACCCAAACATGCTACCTGATTGCCATTAACATACTATACCTGTGTTTTTTGATTTCAGGATAGCATAGCAGCATGATGCAGTCTCAGAGATGATCCTTAGGAAGAAATAAGGATTGTTTCTAACTTGCTGGTTGAATGGAAGTTGGAGAACACAGGCGTGGAACCTGTGCACAAAACCAGCCTATTTAATCACAAGTCATTTGCAATTTCAAGTGAAACTATGATTACGTACCTGAGGGACTATACAACATTTAAAAGCACCCAACAGCCTTTGGCTATATCAACACTGTTAGCATACACCACCTCTCCTATATATACATGTCCCTGGAGTGTCAGACACATATGATGTTTGTTTGTAAATTCTGGGCTGAAAGAAGATCTTGAAGCCGTCTGCCTTGGTAACAGAATTCCCTTCTGAGGTCAACGACTGTCTTATGTGCAGGGAAAGTTAAACTCACCAATTCCGTATCACAGACCATGCAGCCAGAGAACACCCACATGAGAGAGTGCAAGAGGAAGAAAAAACATAACGAAACACAACCACACAACAAATTCTGTTGTTCAGGAAAACAGACCTCCAAATGACGTAGTGTTCCACAGACCACGATCCCCACTCTTTTGTCTATCTGGAAGCCAATTCTATGGAAATTACTTGTATTGTATGGTCCCTTACACCTCTGTTTGGACATATTTTAAAACTGTTGGCTTTTTTTTTTGCCTTTTTTTTTTTCCTTCAGACTTTGGCATTATATTCCTGCTTATGCTGAATATAGACAACAATTACAATGCTGATTTTTAATTACTCAACAATGTATATACTTGTTTATTAAATTGATCCAGAATAAGTGTAATCACTTCAAGAAATTCTGAAATTTTAAAATATTTAAGGATAAACATAATTACCACACTACATCACAAAGCTCTGGCTGAATTAACCTGACATGCTGTTAGCATGGTGGACAGTTTTTTAAAGGTACTCTAACATAAAGATCTTTGTTAGAGTGTTACCATAAAAGCAAACAGAAATAACTAAGTAATCATGTCCAACATCAGAGAAAAACCGTAAGTCACTCACAACACAAAGTTTAAGAGTTTGCCACATCAGTGCTGTACTAGACAAGTCCAGTTACACTTCTTGGACACAAGAATGAATACAGGACCAAGCTGCATTTAAGAACAAAACTAAAATATCACTTCCTAACAAGTATAAGCCTAGCAAAAGAGCAACACCTGATTTCTGTAAAGAGGAAAGCATCTCTTATACCTTTTTTGCGTTAAAGCAATAAAGGAACAATTACTTAGTGCTGCCAATCATTCAAAGTTTTCGATGCACAGATTAGTATTTTCTCCCAACTTGCTTATCAGTTTTGATTTCTTTTCCTTTATCCTTGTTTAAAACATTCACTTCCTCTGCTGGTCAAGAACAGCTCACAAAAACCAACAATACATACCAGCTAAGGAGCAATTAAGTCATTATCAGCAACTATGAAAATGCAATTAACTTGGTAGGATGAAACCTCACTTAAGGCAAAGTTATAAAGGTCAAAGTTCTATATAATTTTAATAGATACAAAGTTCTAAATATAAACTGGTTAATGAGTGATAACGCTTCTCATCACCCTCCTGCAGCAAAATGGACTGCTTTTCTTGAGGTCAGCTATCAATATCCAGAGAAAATGAAAATCCATTTATTGAAGTGTCACTTAAACACACACATCAGTATAATCCTGTATCTTCAATCTAATAATATTACAGAACAGTGTTGAAACAACAATAACGTGACTTACTACTGACATTTACTACTGCACATTTTTATGGCACACTTTTTCCTAATCCGTAGCTCCTCCATGTGTCAAGAAAGAGTGATGAAATATTCAGATTTACTGCAGAAGACAGTGACCTACCTGTAAGCCTGAAGTAAAAATATCTTGTAGATATTAATGAAAACTGTTCTAAGGCTGTTGATCTAGAACAGAACAGAAATAGAGCTATAGGAATATTTTAGTGTCACGATATGATTTGTTCAAGTTCAACAGCCTAAGATGATTTAGAGATCTAGAGAAAAAAACATTTGATGCTAAACTTCAAAAGATTTCTATTATGTACCTAAGTAAGAATATTGTGAAGGTTCAGTTCTGGAAGGTGCTGAGACCCCACATTTTAGTTGATGTCGACATTTCCAAGTTATGTGTATGACCTCTCAAAATCAACTCTTATGTTAGAACTCAAAGCAGTTTTAATGCTCTTTATCACTAATCACAATATTTCCAAACATGCATTTCCATATTCCCACCTGTAAATCAAGAAATAAACAATGGCATTTCAGTTTGAGGACTGTAATCAATTTGTGTTTCATGTTTTTCCCAGCTGTTCTACTTGAATTGAAGGAAAGACTTGATCTGATAGAAGTACAGGTATAACTAGAAAAAAAAAAAAAAAGTAGTTAAACTCCATGGGCTAACAGACTAAATTAAATTCTGTAAAGTAAGCGTCATTTAACTTCTCATGTTACAGAGATTGCCTGCTAATCAATAAGCCAGTAGCTAAAAGATGACTATAACTAAATTCAATTTAGAAACAGACTGGACATTGCCGCATTAAGGCAATTAGCTAAGGAATGAGTTCAATACCTCAGGGCTGAATAATTCACCCTGCTAAAAAAACCAAACCAATAATCTTAAACACAAACTGGAAGCATTTCTAAAACACATTGTCTAGCCAGATCATTATTAATGACTCCAGTGACAACCAGGTTATACTCTGTGATCCATGCAATGCAGGAGCTTAGGCTGGAAGCCACCTCAGTTCACCCTGGCGTTCCAGTTACTTAAGTCAAGATTATCAAAAGCAAGGCAGCCCTTGTAACAAACACCCTCAGGATTCAGACTAGTGTCTCCCAGACCAGTAGCACCAATGCCTTCATCAATATAAACTGTTGAAACACAGCTAATGAATAAATCTCTTTGGCTGTTGATTTTAGTCCTCTGTTGTTACATAAAATCATGTCTCATAAATTAATTTCCTAAACTGACCAAGCTTTTCTGTTTTGGAAGACTACTGAAGAACTTCACCGCACTGGTGATGGAAACCCTCCTCCTAATTTCTCACTTAAATGTATGCATGGGCTGTTTCTATTAAATATGGTCAATAACAGAGCAATATTATCCTTCAGTTTAAACAGTTCGTTCTCGTTAATCTTTAACAAATGTCTAATGCCATCTCTAGGAGTCCATGTAAAGGGTGTACAGAGCTTTTCAGTAGGATACATTGTCCCGACCTGAGTTCTATGCTGCTTCAGACTGCTTTGTGTATATAGCCAAGGTTGCTAGTTTAAAGAGAGGTTACTTCTCCCCTACACTACCATCTGAAGTGTACCAGAAGGAACACCTCTGGTGTTGAAAGGATTACTAGTCCCTCTAGACTATACCAAATTAATCCCAATCTGTACTTCATGTAATACTTACTGCTTCTTCTAGGAAGGTACAAAAAAATATCAATTTCAGAACAATCAACATAGTTATATATGATATCAGGTACAATACAGCGCATAATGGTGAAAGAAGCTGAACTGAGGTGATTGAATAAACTTTCTCAGAATGATGCAGCCACCATACGGTATATGAATTCTGGTCATTAGTGACCAGTGCCACCTTCAATGGTGTTAATGGTATATACATTCCACCAGGATGGAATGAAGAAGATAGTAGGCTGCAGAATAAAATATTTAAATTACAGTATAAGAAACAGAATTGTAAAATCTATTTTGCAGTTAATTCAACTACACCACTCACAAGACACCCTTGTGCTTCTTACACTGTGTACAATATACTGTAAAGCTGCCACTGGAGTATACAATTCTATTTACCTGGAGTAATCGCAGTAAACCTCAAGTGTCTGTATATCTAATAATAAACCACACCACGGGATCAAACGACAATCTGGCAGCTGTTTAAATTTGGAACATCCTGGGATATCATCAACAGGAAAATTCACGACTGTCTTATTGGGGTTTATTAAAAAGCCATACTCAGGAATACCTGTTGCTAGAGTCCTAAAACAGATATAAACAGTTAGCCTAACTCCCCCCACAAAAGCAAACAAAAAACCCCACCATGCTGCAAGACACATATGATCTTGCATAAAAGGACAGAAACCAAAGAATAAAGGGAACCACGGCCAACTCTTTAGGTTAAGGAACACAGCTAGAAATAAACAAAACTGAAGATATTAGAGGTAAATAAATACATAAAATAAATAAATAAGCTTAAGGATATGAGGATAATGGAGAAAAACTTTTACAAATTAATGCAAATTAAGAACCTAAGCCATGAAACATTTGAGACAAACTGCATAAACCACAGTCATAGAAACCATTGAGATCAAAATCACCAGAAAAAGACACATCAAGAGTTATTGGTTTTGAAAGTTAACGAAAACAAGGAGAATCCACGTAACAAGAACCTCATTCATCTGATGAAAAGTTTTGAACTTTCTCCACAAAGTTTTCCCGAAGGATGTTTTCATTGCCAGAATGCCTGCTGATTACCTACTACACATTGGATCAGCAGTGTCACCTCATGGACAAGCAGCAGTTTGTCTTACTTGGCGACGTATTCATGTGCAGGCTTCATTCTTTTAAAGAGTGAGAGGAAGAGGTAGGCTCTTCTTGTTGAGGAGTGATAGTCATAACGTTGTCTCCTCAAAATTAATTTCTTGAGTCTCCCAGTTCTAACACTACATTAGAAAAAACTGTCACTACTCCATTTGTGGCAGAGAGCTCATAGGATCTGTAAGCAGTTCTGGAAAACTTGCACAGAAGAGACTACTTGTCTACAGAAAAATCAACACAGCTGCTGCAGAAATTGATATAGAACAAAGATCCTGATAACTTCAAAGGGCAAGTAGGACAATATCTGCAATGCTACTGCAAGTGACATTATGTTGAAGAGATATTATAGATAAATAGCTTGAGGCATCCCCAGCCTCTTAATTTGACTTATGATTTCCAGAACTATAAATCCGCACATCCCTAGAAATTTCTTTCTGTTCTGATAAGGAAATGGGTATAAATGAAGTCTTCAAAGTACACTATCCACTATTTAGTACAACTTATACTTCAAACTGTACTTAATTGATTTCCCCATCACCTTTCAGGCTCACAACAGAGCTGCATCTTTCTGACTATTGAAAAGCACGATGCAACTGACTGCATTGCAGATGCTAAGCTTTTCTTCAAGACCTCTCCTTTGGATCCTTAAAACTGGCTTTGGCATCAGCAGAACTCTTCTTGGATACTGACTGTACATTCATATACACGGTAACCAGGAATCTCTTTTGGGGCCCAGTTTTTAAAAAAAGGTAGCTCTGAAGCACTTTAAAGAATTACTGTATGCAGCTGTGTGAGCTGCATGCTGCCATGCTATCAGTATCTTCAAATACTCACCCCAGAATATTAATGACCAGAAAATTTTTAGCAATATTGGATCAGAGAAAAGTTGCATTCTTTTCCCAGGAATAGAAGGCAGCAGCATGCCTGCCCAATAAAAATATTTTAAGAATGTAACTAAGACATCTTAAAAACTTGAGGGAAAATGGTCTTAAAAGACAACTGTCAGCTGCTTTGGTTAGGCTGCACTACTAATTGCTGCTAGAAGCTCCATCAAGGTCAGTAGCTAGGTCCCTAATTTAAACCCCAGCAGGAATTCCCCACCATCTGAGCTGCAACAGATTGTTAGCTGGCCATCAAGAACGTAGCTATTAGGATTCTTCCCAGGCTACCGGCAAGGACTCCACACCAGCCCTTGATTATTAACCCATAAAAAAAATATATCTATATGCCATAAAAAAAAAATCTATATGTACAAGCATGTATGAAGGAGACGAAAAAGAATGACCTAAAAGGTGGTAATGCTTATTACTTTGAAGGCTGTTTTTAAGCGCATACCTTAGAAAAGTTCTTGCCTGCATTAAATGTGGCGTAACCAGCAAAAAGTCGTCAATGAGACGTATTAGGACTCTGTAATCAAGAAGAAACTGATGTTAGATTTTTTGATATGTAATCCTTTCAAATTTTTGTCATACTCTTCAGAGCACCAATGTGCCCATTTCAATTCACAAGAAGGTAGAGGCCAATATGATCTCCAAATCGAGTCTCATGAAGAAATTCTCAGCTCTGCTTCTTTCCTAAAAATAAATGAAAAAAAAATAAAAATAAGAAAGCAAAGGGGCTAGCTACATGAAACATGACAGGAATTTACAGCACACAAGCTACTCCACAGTAGCTTCTTGGATGCAGAGTTTTACACTTTTCCAAGGGAGAATTTGCAGTATCTTAATCCACAAGACAAGGAAAGGAGGTGTAACACCAGGTACACAAGCAGATACTAGATTCTTGATGTGCTCTAATTCTATATCTTTGCTTACCATGTAATAACTTGTTTGTGAAGCTATAACTTGAATGTAAAACAGATTACAGTCTACCATTGTAAAGGCTGGAATTTTCTTTTTCAACAGTATTGAGGCCCCAAGCATGCCCATATTTTTCTGATAAATCCTGCCTAGGATCTAGTAGATCACAGAGAGGACGTTCTGGAGATCTTGTCCAGTCTTCCCTTCAAAGCAAGAGTACTGCCATCAATATGATCAGATCAGTTGCACCTTTGCCTAGCCAAGTCAATAGCCAGGTTATTTTTTTGACTTAAAGGCCAAATAAAACTATCAAAATCATTCAACAGACACCTAAGAAACATTCTAAAATCTGCTCTATATAAAAACAGCTGTTACAGAAAAAAGTGCATTCTTCTGAATCGGTTTCATAATTTCAGTATGTATAACGACATCCTTTGAAAGCAGAAGATAGCTGTTTAGACTTATGTCATCACAGCATCCTAAAGCCTATAAGAACTCCTCTACTACTCGTGTAGGGAAATGTTTAAAATTCTGAGACTTGTGAGCCTCCCAAGAAGAGACACCGGACAGATGCACTTATCTGGAGTACCCCTACACACTTCTTAGTTTCTTTTTTCTTTCTTAGGACAGAATTCACAGCAATGGAGGGAGATGTGTGAGCACAGACGAGCTTCAGGGGGCTCACCAATGTCTAGCTCTTGCCTAAAGACTCTGATCTGGGATTCAGTTGGGGATCCGTTCACATGGAGGTAAGAGAGACCCGAAAGTTTTTATGGCTAATAAAGAGATAAAGTTTTTTCCAGGCTAGCTTTCTGTCAAGCTCCTAAGAAGCAAGCACGAGCAGTGTACAAACACTTAGAAAATGTACCAAGAGCCACATAGGGCTTCAAACAAGAACAAACACGTCTTGTAAAAAATCTGCAATAAAGCTGTGACCCTGATAAAATGTTAAGATTTACAGATGGTGAACTGGAAAGACCTCAGGCAGAAGCTTGGAGTATTACAAAGCCTGTAACGAACATTCCATTTTGTTTGAGGACGAAAGACCACAAATGTTGTGGGAATGAGTGTGGGAGAACCATAAACTTCTTACATGTACAAGAAGAGCTTGTCAGACTCTTTAAATCATCCCTAAATACTGTGCTCTTTGTAAGAACATGTCTGCTACCCACAGACAGCTTCTTTTCAGCGCTTTTCTTCCCAATCTTATGACAAACAGAGAAATTCCCCCACAAAACAACCACAGTGACACTGAAGCTGCAGAGGTCTTTGTGTGCACCATCCTTCCTAACGGAGAGCCGGAAATCCTTGAAATTCAAAATTAAACTTCAGAGAAAATGTCACACATCTGCTATACTATATATACTATAAACACATAGACTATAATATATATAGTATGTATATACTAGAAATACATATACTATATATTATGCATTACTATAACAGAGCACAGAACAAAGCATCCCTACCCATCCTGCTGTACTCCACAGAGCAATTTGTTTTCCATGTCTCCATAGCATAAGCTGCAAAGTAAGGTTGACAAAATGGAGCCTTGTGGAATTCCACAGCATTGTAAGTAGTACCTAGTAAACAATAAAGAAAAAAAACCAAAAAAACATGCAACAAGAAGATTGCAACAGCCATTAAATGTTTTTTTTTTCCAAGTATAACATATATGTTTCAATAAGAAATACATTACATGCTTACTAGTTAGCCTTACTTAAATTTGTTTGTTCTTTCCTGTAGGAATCTACATATGGCTCCAGAAGTTTTAAATTAAACAGTGAAAATAAACCACTAACACACATATTCCTTTCTTATTAACAAACTCCAGTAGGCAACTGTCATTTTCACAACACTCCTTTGACGTAGTGAGATATTACATTATAATGTCCATTTTACCACTACTACATGAATGGCTTAGTGAAACTGAAGAAATCGAAATTATGCAACTGGACACCACAGCCACATACTACATTCTAACTAGAATGTAGTAAGATTCTAACTACATCTTACCTACGTTTTGAGTCATCTGCAAATTTTCTAGCAGTAAATTTTTCCAGACTTTTGATAAACGTATCAAATGGTATTAAAAGATTCTTTCTAGGTCCTCAGCTCAACAATCAGCATTTTTCTCAAAACATCAAGTGAATGTTGATGAACTGTGATGGCTTTTTGAGAAAGAGTGTATTCATTTACTACATTTATTTGCAGTTTGGGTTTTTTTTTTTTGAACAAATGAGAATAAGCTAGTTTAAAAGGGCAAATTTATTCCAGGACAAACAGTATTTTTTCAGCCAACCTGTGACTGAATTTAAATAAGTGTGAAGTTGGCTTTGTCAGGGTGCGCTTTCTTTAAAACCATTAAACTTTTATTAAACATACTGATGTCAGTTAGTCCTTATTAACGGCATGCCATGATCCTGCCAAAGGGAGTGTAAGCATCAATGCTAGAAAAACCTATAAACGCTCTTCTATTTGCTTCCTTGAAAGCTTCTTCCCCCCCTCCTTCAATCCTGTGAGATTAAGTATTCTAAAATAAAGGAATTTTTTCAAGAGCAAGAAGCTATTCATTCTAATATACTTCACTCTGAATTTACAAATAAAGATCATATAAGTACTTGCTTTCTAGACATAGTACACATTTGCCACCTAGAGGCAAAACGTAAATACCAGATCAGTATCTCTGGCCTCACCAGAAGAAATATGCATTACTACCCTCTGTAACATCTGATCCCTGATTTTGGAGTTGCCAATAATTTTAATTCCTATTGTTATTGCCTTTAATTATTATTGCAACTTGCCAAATAGCAAGGCCATGCAGAAAAGGTTTAATCTTGCACTACAGGGAAATGACTAACAAGGCTTCTGCATGATTGCTTGGATGTTACTTTGCTTTTGTTCACTGCTATGAATCCCAACATTTTAAAGTATTTTTCTTTTGAACTACACCTGCAGTTTTAAATGAAGGTTACATATTTATAAATAATGTATTCTGTGTATAGTTAACATCATCCAGGTGGGAAAGAGAAATTTTATTCACATATAAATTTGATTCCAAACTCTTCATCTTTTATGGAGCTTAAACTGAAAAACAGATTTCAAATTAACATGAAATAAAAATCTTTAAAAGACAGCTATCAAAAATCCCCTGAGCCAATTAAAAGTATCCTGCTTAACAGAAAAAACCAACCAACCAAAAAAGCCAAACACACTCTACAAGGAAAAACTAACTTCTTTTTTACCTGCTCCCAATCTCCAGGATGTTGTTATGTATCATTTGAAGAAAAAAAGTAAACAGGCTGGAACTTGTCTCATTAAAAGTTAAGCTCTAGAAATGGAACAAAACAAAACAAGATTTGTACTTTAGAAATGTACTGAAACTAAAAATATAGTATAAACTTAAAAGATACCCTGAAACCTTTATGAAAAGTTAGACTGCAGTAGTTCAAACCCCTAAGGTAAGAAACACCTAACACCAAGATCTGAATATACACACTAAAAATCTGCTCACATCCAACAAGTGAATGGTGCAGTTCTTTTTCTGTTTTGCTTTAGGAGAAAATAGTCAAATACAACATCTAAACCCACTTTTTAAAGTGCTGGTATATTATACTGGATTATTACAAAGTATGAGACCTCGCTCTTTTGGCCGCTTTCTCTCCTGCAGGACAATTTCTGTAATGTCATGTTCTTTACGATTCCCCAAGTATAGATACACTCACTTGCCAGTTCTGCTGCAAAACCCATTCTTTGCTACATATTACCAATGATTCCACACGTGACTGCCCAGGTTTTTGTGTTAAAAATTGTGTAATAAAAAATTCATTTAGAGCAGTTTAAATCCCTTTAACAATGACTTCATGAGAACTAAAGCAAAATTATGTTCTATTT
The DNA here is from genome assembly GCF_964195595.1 of Calonectris borealis. Lineage (NCBI taxonomy): Eukaryota > Metazoa > Chordata > Aves > Procellariiformes > Procellariidae > Calonectris > Calonectris borealis. Next base: position 72,333,995 of record NC_134313.1, on the reverse strand, counting down.
GCATAGATTAGACATGAGACAAATGCACCCAGCTTTTGATAGAGCCATGTAAGATCATGGTTATTTATATTGAAAAGCTAACGTGATGCACCTGTGGTACAGACACCCAGGCTGACATGATACTTTTCTCAGAATACTTTTTTTTTTAAATTAATGACACACACACACACAGAGAAATTGTTTTCAAATGCAAAGTATTTTGAAATAGAATGCTGCTGTTCATGTAATATCTAGCATAGTTATCTAAATCAGATGTCCACTGGAAAAAAGAACAAAGCAAAACCTACACAGACATCATCATAGATTCAGCTAGTTTTCATTTTCATCCATGTATTCATTAGGCTCTTTGCATTTTGTAGGATCCTAGAACCGTGCACCACCAACACTGTATATTCTGCTCCTATGTCCATAGATATACAAGATCATTTTACTTGTATGTTAGAAGCATAAATTACCCTATGTCAAAATTTTCCACTGGCAAGTTTAGAAAAAAAAATTTTAAAGAGGAAGTAGCCTGTGAGAAAATACCTGTCTGGTCATCTGATGCTCGGGAATCTTGTAGGTTGTTATCATGGAACACCATGATGCCAAGCAATAAAATCAGAAACTGACTGAGCATATCAACTACTTCTATGTCTTTCTCTGTCATGCTCCTTGCACAGAAGGAAGTCTTGAGAACAAACATTTGGAATTAGTACAGTTCTCAGCAGCACAAGAATTAAAACAACAGAAGGACGCTTGCTTCTTGTAACAAAGCGTCAGCCGGAGTACATTTAAAAGACGTATCATTTTTAACTGTACTTTAATTCACTGAAAGTGAGAAATCTAAACAAAAAATACAAGAGTTAATTTTGGTTTGTGCTGCGTTTTAATTCTTCTAAAGAAGACTTCATTCTTACCAACATTGGCAGGTAATCATTAAAATAAGCTTTTTTTTTTAAAAAAAGTAATTTTTCTATTCCATGCAGTTTGCTATTCAAGATGCCACATCTATTTCCTTAGCTACTTAGCTCAGAAGACATTTTGCTCATTCTTACTTCTGTATCTTTTGGAGATAGCAAGTGTTTAAGCCCTTCTTCACTACACAGTTAATTTCTCACTTGAGAACTGTTGCAACAAACAACGGAATTAGGAAAGGAAAAAAGAAAACACTGGTTAAAATGAAAGTTTGAGACAACAATGAGAAAATCCGGGAAAAGTCTAGAAGAACATTTTGTCGGATTTCTTGCCTGGTGCACTCCTTCCACTGAACAGAGAGCCTGTTATAAACATCAGAGAAGAGCTGACAAAAATCTTTCTACGGGAGGTGCTGGGTAACTAGAAGAGAGGTGGTGTCACCACATACTATGTACATTCAATTAAAAAACTCAATCTTCCTCCAATTCTTCTGTAGCTTTCTTTTTCAGTTGAAAAGAAGCCTCCTAATATTTACCTGTTCAACTATTATTGCATTTTGCAATGAGGCATTCTCCTGAAGCTGGGACACAAACTGCTTCATGTCTGGCATAAAATCCTTGAAAGTAGAAACCTGTACATTAAGTGTAAAGAAATAAATGACAAAAGCAATAGAAAATTCAGTACCAGACTCTTACTCAATGAAGGTCAAAGGGCCAGCCTTATTGCATTATTTTAATCCAACAATTCTGCTTTTGTTAAAATGAAATATCTCCCTCACATATCTCTATTTCCACAACACATTTATCTTTATTCTTATTAACGTTGAGTAAAAATTGTAAAAAGTAAAAAGAAGCTTTGCTACCTCTGGAAAATATCCCAGACAATAAAAAGGGTTTATGAAGTAATTGCCTAATTCAAATTGTGACTATAAAAAGCTATAAACAAAAATATTCCTTGGACTGAAATATATATACAGCAGGAAATAGAAAAAATCAGCAAGCCATACATGTCTCCTGAAGAACCTCCTGGCTTTTCCACTTGTGGTAATCATAATCACGGCATAGCGCCGTATGCAGTAGACAGTTCTTTTCTCAGGGTTTAAGATCCGTGAAATCACTTCCACAAGTTTATTGTGAGGAATAGTATCATAAGCCCTGGACACATCAGCCTGAAATAGAATATCTCCCATTATGCATTCATCAGTATCATTGTAAACACTGTGGTAGTATGAAACAAGTATTGTAGTATGTAAACAAGGCTGAAGGATAAATCACATAGGAGTGAAACTATTGTATTGTTCAGTCCAAATTTGTGACAAAACAAAAGCTCATTGCTTATCTGCAAAACCTTTCCTCACTCATCAATGAATTTTCCCTTACAAGGGATAACCAAACCATCAGTTTTAGCACAATTCCCGTTATTAACAGAAGATGATACCATATGCAACCTTAAATCTAACACTGAACATTCAATCACTTAACTAAAGTTTATTGGTGATATTTTTATATGTTTAAATAGTTTAAGAAACCTTCCTCTCCATATGATCACGGAGGCTGGCATCTTAGGCTTTTGGAAAGCTGCAAACCCAGATGTTTTACCTTTCCTAAACCTCATATTGCAATCTTACCTCTGCTTTTACTTGCCATAGTCAAAATTCAAAACCTTCTGAAGAAGCAACAGTCTTAGGAGAACTACGTCAATGACATGATTCTTTGGCTTGAAAGATAACGAGACAATCACTGAAAGTAATTTCAGGACAGGACGACAACTGACATATGAAAGCACGGGAGAGGAGCCCCGCTATAATATACATAAATCTGTGTAATTTACATACATCTGTATAAATTGCCCCAATTCAAAGCTATGAATTGAGCTCAAACACAAAAGGTTGCCTGCGAGACATATCTAAAACCCAAAAGTGTTAACAAGAAGCTCCTTCAAATAGTGGGATACGACAAGCACTCATTTTTTTCAAGTAGGAGAACAAATTTGTTGGAGAAACTCTAGAGTTCAAGTGTTCATTTTCAACAGAAAATAATGATACTGAGGTAGAAGAGACTATTTTTAAAAAGATGCTGAATTTATCCAAATGTGCATAGCAAGTTTTCCCTGGTTTTCCTTTGGGAAGGTGGCCCTAAAAGCATATCTGTGTTTATATATTTGTCCCATTTTTATACCCAAGTAAATGTAACTGCAAAAATCCAGTGCACGTGCAGAAGCAAGAGCTACATGACAGAAAGATGAACAAAAAAAAAATCCAAGTAAAGAAAGCGCTACTGCAGGGACACCCCCCCTCAAAAAACAACCAACCCACCCCCAAAAAAAAACCAGAGTCTGTGTTAGGTATGCACAAAAGTTTATTTTGAAAAACAAATAATTATGCACTCAGATCACAGCTATTACAGCTACAAAAGTATCTGCACAAGCTGACTTTGAAAAGTTAGTTTGAATATGTAATTAAAAAGACATACCTTTACGTAGTAGAAATGAGGAATTTCACCATCTGATTCAAGAACCTTTGTAACGAACTTCTTCCATGTCTTGTAGATACCATCTTTCCCAAACACTGAAGAGCCGATAAAACTGGTGTTTATAGTCCGTTCATAATTTAACACACTAAATAGATTTTTTAGTCGCGTGTTGTAGTGATGCATCTAAAGAGACCAAAGAGAATCACCTTAAAGTATGTTGAAACATATTAAATTCTGTGCCATAGACAGATTTCACATTTAGATGAAATATGAGATTAAATTTATATATTTACTATATTATTTTGGTCAACTGCAGTTTTCGGAAAGCCTGAATATAGCTGCAGTAACTACTTGGAAGTCACAAAACAGCCTCAGAGATTTTTTTTTTTCATACATTTAAATCCTATGGAAAATGGTTTTTTCTGTACTTGACTCTTGGAAATCAATGTATAATAGTTAAGGAGATAAACAGATGGACTCCAGCAAATAAAACCGCCACCAGTTAGAAGGTAACTTCTTAAATATCATTCATTCTCTCTGCTGGAGATTATCACCGCAACAAGAACAGCAAAAAGAACATGTGCCCTGAGACTTTAGGCTAACTCCAGCTGCACCGTCAGTTGAGCCTCTGGAGGTACTTTATGCAAGTACATTAGCAAAGATTTAACTCTCAGCTATGGGAATAGTAAAGTACACCAGAGTGACAGTGAAGTCGTGCAGGTTGATTAGCTCTGCAAACACCTTAAGGAAAAAAAAATATTGACAGACCTGGCAACAAAAGAATATTGAAAAGGCAAGCCACACTACTGAAGAAAATAAACAAACTGCGCACATAGCATACTTATGACTCAGTTTAGAACTTCAGAGAAATCCTCCAAAATGTATACACAGAACATAAAAGGGTTCTTACTCTCAGTGGTAGTATTGTGATCATGATATGGATACACTGAAACTACTAATTATGGAAGCGTTCCAATTTATCTGAAAACATTTATTTTTGCACTGAAAAAAAATCAATTACAGGTTTCAGTGAAAAGCTGGCAAAACTAAAGCACACTAAAAATGTTTAGTGTACTACTGCCACTGCCTCCAAAACAACTTGATCCAACTTCACGGTTTTACATAAGGCAAGTAATCATGTTCATTCACTGGTTGATCTTGCAAAATGTTTTTGACCAGTTTATAAAACAAAGATTTCTGAAAATTAAGACTCTGTTATAGGCCAAGCTCCTAAGAAAAACAGTCAAAAGAGCAGAGATGTAGCTAAAAGGTAAATAGAAGCAGCAAGATCAAAGTAATCATCAGTAGAAAAGTTCCTCCTCTTCTTCTTAATGAGCCTATCCCAGGATGGTTGCTTTTTCACAAAAAGCACACCTTCACCTTTTCACAAAGCTGATGGCCATATGGTGTTAGCAGGTGAGTCAATAAAAGAAAATTGAGACTGGCTTCAAATCCAGTTTGAACTAGACCTGAGAGACCTGGAGTTGCAGTATTCACAGTCGCTCTTCATTTTCATGTTAGAAGGAATTCCCTCGAGCCTCTTAATTCCCCAGAGTTGTTAATTTTTTGCAAAACCTAAAGATCTGCTGGAATCTCTGAAGAATGCAGTAAAAGACTATAAACTCTCAGACAAATCACATCTTTTAGAACCCTGCTGCCTCCCAGTGCTTTGAACTTCCCATTAAAAACAAAAAATAATACTGGTTCAAACAAAAAAGGAAGGATATAAAGCAAATACATAAAACATTTGAAACAAAACCAAACCACACTGATTTGAGGGTAAATTCACAGAACTGGACTCACTCCACTATGTATTTTGCACCAAAGTTTGATAGGTGCCAAGAATCAGAAGTTCGTTTGCTGGATATTTGGGAGATTATCTCTGGCAATTCATCTGGATACATTCCAGTGTCGAGCTACAGAAGCTGGCCAAGACTACCCCTAGAATTCCAAACCGGCTTCCAAATTCCAAAACCTGGAATATCGTCAGACAGAAAGAACTGGAGGATCATCTTCCTTCTACAATTTAAATGCTAGGAGTAAAGTGCAAAGCAGAGACAAGCTGGACATGGTACAGGATGAAAAACTGGAACAGAGTGCAGGATAAAAGGCCATGACAGAAACACACTGAGTATTCATGCAAGTTTTGGAAAAAAAAAAGACTACATCACTTCCGTTAGGTTGGAAGCCCTGAATTTATGAATAAGATGATTGTTTTCTCCGTCTCAGTCTACTATCTGAGAAGAGAGGTAACACTACCACCATATTCTCTTTCATGGATTTATGAAAATCAATAGCTATGCTTTGTGACTAGTTTAGACAGATGAGGTCTGTCTAACAGCTGAAGACCTTAGTGCCCTCAGTTATTTGTCAGCACTCTCCAACAGGAGTCTATTGCTCACACTTTCCAGCAGATACAGATATTCCCTCTCAGCTCCGGGGCAGCCAGGTTAGCTTAAACCACTTGACCAGCTATCATGGTTCACTTGAACCTTCATCTTCTTCAGTACATTCATGCCATCCTTTATGCCAGATCTGTTACAGGAGCAATAGCACCTTTAAAGCACTGCAGCTATTTCCAAATTAACTGTGTGCATGCTCTCAAATCTGACAGTCTGATTGTCACAGAAGGACTATGAAGAAATAACACTTGAGAACAGCTTTTAGTTGATGCCCTACAAATCTGTTCTGGGATCACATACTGAACAGTAAGTACTAAGAAGCCATTGACCTCTCACCCATTTGGTGAACATTTAATCTTGTGCACTAAATGGGACTCAGCCTTAAGGAAAAACAATTAATGCAGTCATGCAAGATAGTGAAACTGGGTTCCCACTATGTCTTGTGGTTAACTGGCCTGATAAATAGAATATTCTGTGCACTGTGTGTTGTGTCTCTGTTCCCACACCATAGGAATTCCCAGCTTCCTTCCTATCTCCCTACTATGCTTGATCCAGCTTCCTCGCCCTTCTTAGACCTTCTTCTGTAACACACCCAGCTCACCACTGTGGGCCCCCTGGGCTGACCTGGCACAACAGCCAACTAGCCGATCAATGTGCACAATGAGCATTCAGGTAAATCTGGACTCATCCACCCCTCACCCTCCTGGTGTGCCAAACAAATACGACCTGTTAGTTCAAAATACTGAGTATCTTTGAGATTTCTGTCCTTCTACTCCCATAGATGGCCAATGCCTACCACAACCAGACACAGTTAGCAAGCCTGAGGGAAAGGGATGGAAAGAGAAGGGAAGGAAAACATGATTACCTGACAGGCCACGCCGTTCTGTCAGAATCATTTCCTTAAGACAGGCTTGCAAACAGAAGCACATGATTCTGGAATTGGAGGCTAATGGTAATTAAGCACTGGGAAGGGAAAAGCTAAGCTGCAGCTGGTAGACCCATTCAGTCATTCTGATTTGAATGTTCCAGTTCACCATGTTAAAACTAGTTTTATATAACATAAAAAACCTCACTCACTTTATTAGCTGCCTGCATCAAACCCACATAAAACAATAAAGAAAATAAAAACCTTCTTTTTTCTGCTTTCCCTGCTGAATGCTTGTTCTTCAACAACACCGCTCACTTTTACTATGGGTCTTAACCCATTCGCTTTGGGAATGAACCGGAGCTTTGATGCCATAGGAACGTATTTTTTTTGACGGACAGCTTCAATCTCCTCTGAAGATAAAGCACGTAGATGTACTTTGGCAAAATGGTTTCTAAAATACAAATACACATTTAGTGTAAGCAGTAGAAAAGGCAGTAAGTTAAAACATTTAATCTCTTTATGATAGCCGAAGCCAAATATTTTTCTAAGATGATAATTACAAATACTAACTTCTGTAGAAAGTGACATGGAAATCTGAATTTCAGAACAATTTCACGGTATTTTAATGACAATGTAATACAATAATGAGAGAGTACACATTTCTGCTTGATGCAAATTAAGATAATTAAAAAATAAAAATCTTAATTAACACAAATGAAAATTTAAGCACAGATTAGCTGAATGCATTTGAACTTTACAAAATATTTTTTATGCAAGATAACAGGAAGTTGGATATTTCTCATGGTTTCAGAAGCTTGAAAGACATTAATAAAGTTGACTAGAACCTTCTGAAAACTGTGTTAGGAAAGATCCAGGGAAGGACTTACACACTGTAACGGGCTGTTCTACTCCCAACATTTAGGGGACCTACTACTTATTAAAAGTTATGGTGAACTGAGATACTAGGATATATGTACAATATAAGGGCATTTAGGTATCCAGTAACATGATTCAAAAGAACCGATCTGATGAGCAGGTGTCAGCTAAAGTGAACAGCAGAAAATAATGAAGAAGAGAAGGCTCCCAACTCACAGGTTCTGAGCTCCGTAAGTTCATCATACTGGGAAATGTGTTTCCCCCTCAGACACCCCCTCAGGATTTACAGTTCAGCGTAGCTTAGTCCAAATCAATACTTTCCCATGCAATGAGGCAGGAAAAGGAGGTGGAGCAAAAGCCTTTGCTTTTACTTAAGATGTATTGTTAAAGTGCCCTACCTGCAACATAAAAGACCTGGATCAATCTCCTGCACTGCTTGTATTGTTCAGAAGGACAAAATGTGCCATTCCAAAAAGCCCTACAGCCTAGTGGTTAGGATACTCCCCTGGGAAGTGAAGCAAGACAATTCAAATCCCTGCAGAAGGGGGATGCAAATATAAATTTGCATGCAGTTTTTTCTCATCCCACACCAACCAACAGGCTGGTTTAGCAAAAGGAGGCCATACTATCACAAAAGGCAGTGGGTTGTTGGTGGAAACCTGGTAAGCATGCTCTAGGAGACACCTGAGAAGCCAAGCACGCAGGTAAGAGAGGCACGCAAATACTTCTCTTCTGTATGCCAACCCAACTCCCACACAAGCTAATGATCCAGCTGCTTGGGACTGTCGGCATCTGGGTGATACAGCGCATGACACCTAGAAGGTACAGAGGCATTCAGGGCCGGCAAGTTGAGCTATTACTGAGCAAGTGTTTTGAGGATTTATATTCAAACTTTGGAATTAAATTCCTGGTACAGATGTAGCCCAAAGTAGAATGGACAGGAGATCACTTTTCCACAGCTAGAGATCACTACTGTTTATTATGACTTAAATTCTTTCCTGAACCCATAAAACTTCATCATGTACTATAGTATTAGCTAGATCACTAAGACAAAAAAAAGAACTCCAGTTCAACAGAAACAACTGAATGATCAAATCTCCATTGCTTTGCAGTTCACATTTAAGATGGAAGGGGAAAAAAAAAAAACCAACCACTATATAAGAAAAACATGACTTTCTCTGAAAGTGAAGACAAAGGCCAATTACTGGCAGATCTTCATCATTACTACCTCTGGCCAGCTGTAGAATTGGATGTCATTTTGCCCGCAGCAACATCCATTGCTTATTTCATGGCCTTTTATAGCTGCACTCATGATTTCGAACATGCACTAATCTAGTGGCCACTGAACCATCCTACTCTCATTTGTACACTCACAGCGCTGTTAACACACTGGAACCTGGAGGAAGTTGAGTGGATGGTCCTGCTGTCTTTTGACATCTCGCCACAATCTGATGGGGGAGATTCAGAACTTCTGCAGCATTTTCAGTCCTCAGCAGCCACTGTGTGTGGCAAGGGCGGGGAGGGTGCGGTCCTTGCTGTCACCATAACACTGGGTACATTATTTTTAAAACATAACTTTGCATTCTGTGAGCCATGTAACTTGAAGCAACTGTATCATGAAATACTGAATTTTTCTTAATAAGCACTGGTTTTAATTTGGGGCATGAAGTTTGGTATAGTTTCAAAAATTAATAGAAAGTTGTCTGTGTGCAAAATGACCAGCACACTCTCGCCTCCACCCATACAGCAAGACAAACATACAGACTCAGGCCTGTATTAGAACCATGCTCTGTATCCTTGAGTGGGATCTGCACAGGAAGATCTACTTATATGGACAGTCCTTCAGCATAAGGATTTACTCCCTAATGACAATGCAGTGCAAAGGCAAGCTCATGAGTAAAGTCCAGGTCTATTCAGTCAGCCTCTTCCTCCAAAAGGAGGACGCAAAAGAACTGGAAAGGCATCGGTGGCTACCCTTGGCTGTAAACGCCTTTCTGCGAGCCAGGTCTCAGAGCAATTGCCACGAGCATCTCCAGCTGAGGAAGAGAAGAACCAAGACAACCACAGAACAGCCATTAGGGCAATAACTGAGGCCACCAGATACTCTTCCTCCAGGGAAGATGGAAGCAGCTCAACAGCCTTTGGCACCGATTCACCAACAGTGCCTGAAAATGCTGGCTGGTTAAGAGAGCATGGTGCCCCGAGAGCCTCAAAATGGCCGAGGCAGCCCTAAACAGCTGTTTCCCAACATCTCTAAACCCCAGTTTCTCTCCTCCCATGTGAAGTAGGCAGCTTGCCACCTGTATGAATGCAGTAAGCTGGATTAGTAGGAGACCTCACGTTACACTGCACACTCAAAAAAGCAATGCTGAAAACCCTAGCCTTGTGAGCGGAGCTTAAGTGCAGCTGCTGGGATCAGACTAAAACTCCATAGAGCTACGTATCCTGTAGCCAACAGCAAACACCCTGGCTTTACCGCACGCCGTTGGCAAGCACGCAGCAGTACTTCCTTGGGATGCTTCCCCAGCAATCTTCAGCTCAGCGACTTCCCAAGACAAAGATGAGAAGGGACTTCCTGCACGGTGCGGAAATATGTGGGGAGGAAATCAGAAGAAATGGAACCAGCCCAGATTAGGCTCTTCTGAGTTCGGAGCACCTTGTCCTAGTTTCAGCTGGGATAGAGTTAATTTTCTTCCTAGTAGCTGGTATAGTGCTGTGTTTTGGATTTAGGATGAGGATAATGTTGATAACGCTGATGTTTTAGTTGTTGCTGAGCAATGCTTACACAGAGTCAAGGACTGTTCAGCTTCTCATACTGCCCTGCCAGCGCAGAAGCTGGGGGTGCACAAGAAGCTGGGAGGGGACACAGCCAGGACAGCTGACCCAAATTGGCCAAAGGGATATTCCATACCATATGACGTCATACTGAACAAAAAACTGGGGGGAGTCGGCGGGGGGGACGTGGCCGCTGCTCAGCAACTGGCTGGGCATCGGTCAGCGGGTGGTAAGCAATTGCATTGTGCATCACTTATTTTGTATATTCTTTTACCATATTTATTATTTTCCCTTCCTTTTCTGTCCTATTGAATTGTCTTTATCTCAACCCACAAGTTTTACCTTTTTTCCGATTCTCTCCCCCATCCAACTTGAGGGGGAAGTGAGCAAACAGCTGTGTGGTGTTTAGCTCCCTGCCGGGTTAAACCACGACATCCTTACACGTTGGGTTTTTCTGGGAAACTGGGAATAGGGACAAAAGGGCTAAAACCAAAAATACTTGTTTTCTTTTAATCACATACCCTACTAAAAAGAGCATTATATCTTATATGTAAAAATTAGTACTTGATGATACTTTATGCCAAAAAGCAGCCTTTGAAGCACATCAAAACTACATAAAACACTAATTGCAAAACTAAGGCTGTTTAGACAAACAGTATATGCGGGACTGAAAACTATATTCTACTACTACTATTTAAAAAACAGGACCAGAGCACTACTAAATGCAAACACATATGCAGAAGAGCTGCACTGGAGATACCAATGTTAAGATCAGGGAGCAGCAGGGCAGGAAGGGAAAAAAAATCACACATGTAACATTGTAGACCAACAGACCACTGTGAATGCAAAAGGTTCACCATATAAAACAGCCATTAAAACACCATATAAAACAGCCATTAAAACACCATATAAAACAGCCATTAAAACACAAGACATCAAGTATGCTCATTTTTTACAGTTCCAAAGCTCTCTTGGATACCAATAATTTATAATGAAAAGCCAAAAGATGAGAACTATGGAGATGCATGCACAGCATTGTTCATTAAAATTGCCTTCAGATTTTTCCTATTTTCTCACTTAATTGCTTAAAATTTGATCTTAAATAATGCGTTAACTTAAATACATACATGTATTTTTAAGACCAAAAAGCAGCAGGAATTCCACAGCTGCACTAAAAAAAGAATCTGCAGCTTTTAAATCCCTCAACCTTCCAAAAAAACCCAAACAAACAAAATAAACCCACTGCCTGAATTTATGAATAGGGTATTACAGCATTTCAGCAGAGTTCATTTTTTTTTTTTTATTAAGGCAGTTAAAGCGAACTGAGTATTTTTAAAATTAACTTTCCCAACTTTGGGATTCTACCACGATGTTTTCCTCATCATGAAAAGGTGTAAAAATTTATCAAAACAAAATCCTCTTCATAATGGATTTTATTATTGCAAAGGTTTCTCTCCTCCTACGAAAGAATACAAAATTTGAACACAAAATATTTCTGAATTTACAAGCTGCACATACTACAATTACAGGTTGATTTTTCTTTTGGGAAATTAAGAAAATAAAAGGAGGATAAATGGGCAATAAAGGAAAGCAGAATTATAACTTTACGCTACAAAACATGAGATTTCCACATATTCCATTTATGTTTGATTAGTTTTCTAATGTTACCTAATTCCAATGTTCTGTAACTTTCCCCAAATAAACTTTCGGTAGTAGAAAAGCATGTTTTTCTGGAACATGGTCTCGGTGATATAGAAAAATGATCTGAGCAACTCAACAACATAGGTATCCATCAGCCAGTATAGGAATTTAGCCAAAAGTTCTTCACGGAAACAATGTTCATAGGCAGGAACAAAGTGATCACCTTCAATAAACAATTCAAAGGTAGTTATAGTAAATATCAACTATTTGTATTAGTGAAAAAAAAAAAAGAACATACAAACAAAACCACACATAACAGACTTTTCTTAGCTTGAGGTTAATGGGGAAAAAAAAGCAAATACAAACAACTGCACAGATGCCACTCCAAATTTTCACTGGCATTAACTAATGTGACCCAAGCTTAAAGTACAAACATAGAAACTAATTTGCAGCGACAAATTGACATACAGGATACGAATACATGCCATTAGTAGCCCAAAGACTTACTTTCTTCCCCCAATGTTGATTGTGCAAGATCTTTAATGCACAAAGGCAAGATTATTGTGAAGGGAAAGCCTACTATGGAAATAAGCCTACTATAATATAAAACTTAAAATAAAAAAAGGCAAAAGAATGAAAATACTTAAGTATCCTGTAAAAGTAACAGAATTAAACTGGGCTGACTTGGGGATGAGAATGATATTCAGATTCCCCAATTACACGAAAATTAATTTCAGGATTAGGCTTTATTTCAGACATTCTATATAAAACTTACTGCTGCAGTCAAAAAAAAAAGAAAAAAAGTCACCCTAACTAAGTCCATCAGTCCACTTATAATATTTAGATGGCACAAAAATAACGAACTCAGAACATTCCTAGCTACTGTCCAATTTAAGCCCACACAGGTTTGTAGTAATGTCTAAATATAGGTAAGCAAGTAGGGAATAAAACCTTGTGCTACAATACTGAATTTTTGCCAACTTCCAATAATATTTTTTCTAATTAAATTTAAGAGTAGAATTTAGCAAAATACAACAGGATACTTCAAAGAAATTATACAGAACTATTAGTTTAGCTGCACAGCACAAATCGTGATTACGGCACAAATGTGTTAAAAACAGTTTAATTTTGACACAAGAGAGCTGAGGCTTAAAACTGAAACTTACAAAATGGAAGTAAGTTTCTAGTTCTCTACCCTGTTGGGGTTTGTGCGCTTCAGGGCAAAGACATTTTCATGTATTTACAGCACCTAAGAAAAGACTACCATAAAGAGACAAAACAGCGTTCACTTCAACAGAAGGCAGGTAACATCAATGAAAAAAATCCAATGATTGTTAGAAAATTCTCTAACTGAAGAGTTGCAATATGCAGTTGTAATACACAAATTAAAACAGGATGTTGTTAAGCAACTGTCCTGGAACTAGATCATTTGTTTTCTAAGTTCTTGACAACAGGTGTAAATGATGACTACAATTCAGGGAACTGACAAGAAACCACTACTATTACTTTTGGAGGAAAAAAAACCCACCTACAGTGCAGCAAAGCAATTAAATGTGTGTTTAAACTTCAAGCACACGGGAGTAGTTTCATGAAAATTAAAATCAAGCCTACGTGTTGCTTTTCCTGGAATAAGGCCAGAGAATAAGAGGGTATTACATTTTTTTAACATAAGATGTTCCAAATGACTATGAACCAAATGTGTATTACAATAAAAACCTTTTAAAATAGCTAACTCCTCAGCATTTTGAAAAGCATTTTTTGAGCCATAGTTTCTGAATAAAGAATCAATATATTTGCTAGAATGACCAGTTTCTTATGGAAGTGTAACCTCCCCTATTTTGCACATCAGTTCTCAAACATCAGATTTTTTATTTTCCTCCTACATTACAAAGAACCTGTATTAATTTCAGAACCTTATTGCACCTTTTAAAAAGGAATACCATTTTCAGCTCACATTACTGTAGGATCCAATTACATTACCAGGCAAGAATAAATACTGCAAACGTACCAGTTAAGGAAGTGCAATCCGCATTGTATAGATGGAGATCAGAAGCACAGAAAAATGACAATATGCATTAGATCCTACAACAATCAACCACAGAACCACAGCTTCAGCTTAGATTTAAGTCCTAGGATAGCGTCTGAAGAAAGACTTCTTCAAGGAAGCAAGATTTACCTGTCATCATCTGAAAAGAGGACTAAACAGAAGGGATTCATATAGAATTTGGAGCAATCAGCTGATGCCCTCACAACAGCTTTCAGCCAGGGACCACTCAGCCTGGTGACCTCTGCACCACCAATTATCCAGCCTGCAGCAGTGCTCAGTAAGGGTCTCTTGTTGCTAGAGAAGGCTCAGAAAAGCGACAGATGGTGGGCAACCCCTGTACTGCACCGGTTCCACACTCATGTCTTTCTCACAGGGTTGATGGCGGGGCGGGGGGGAACCCCACGCTGTGGGATGAAGGTTCACTCCCATAGCAGAGGAACACAAGCTACTAGAAGTGTCTTGATTTGCCTTTAGTTCTTTCTGAAGGCTTACAGTAACCAACAGGCAGACTGCATTTGTTCCTTAGGTGCTTAGGTTATACTTCAATGAATTTTCAGAGTTATTGCAATTTGGAGGGTAGTGGTGGAAGGGAGAGAGTTTTTTTTGAAAGGCCCAGGTTCTGAATTCATGTTTATGAAAATGTCATCCTATTAAATGCAAAAAGCGTGAATGAAAACAATGAAAACTTAAGTTTTGGAAGGAAGACAGGCTTAAGTGTTCTTCCACGATCAATTACAAACACTACTAGGCTTGCTCTCTCAGCTGCGGTTATTAACAATGAACCCGACGACTCTGAACCCAGATTCAATATCCTCCCCTTCCCACCTTAAACGTGAACACCAGTCATCTGACACCCCCGCCACTTAGTTCTTTAATGTAAGAAGTACCTTTGACTAGACGAAGCCACATGCAGTCATTCACTCTCATCTTCCACATCAACTCCTGCAATGAAAGCTTAGCAAACTTCCCCATGGAAATGAACGCTTTCACATTTTTTAAGAACCGGCACTTGTTATGGTTTGAACCCCAAAGCTCAGCGGGGATGACCCGCTCCAGGCACTCCCTCACAAAGACGTACACCTGCCAGTGGCTGCTGTGCTGCTTGAGGAGCTCCCCGAGGGCTGAATCACACACCTCTCCCGAGTTTTGCTCCTCACTCTGCGACTCCCCACGCACAGATTTCGCAAGAGGAGCGCATAAGTTCTCTGGCACATCAGTGCAACCAGATTCACATTTGCTGCTTGTCAGACACTTAGCAGGCTCTTTCCCAAACTGTTCTGCTTGCTCGTGAACCTCTGCTTCCCCAGGCAAGGCTGCCTGACAAGGCAGCTCAGTTTTTCTCACCCTCGTTTCAGATATCCAGACAGGACAATTTTTTTTCAAGAAAACTAAGTAAGGGCACTTTCCATGGTTCTTTAACAGTTTCTGAAACGTATGTCTCATTTGCCAGTAGCGTTTGGGCAACCTCTTCTTTCTCCAGTTGTGATGTGGCAAACTTTGGTTGTGCTTTTGCTCCAATAGATTTTGGCTTAAGAATATAGTTTCTACAAGCAGTCTTCCACCTGCCTGACAGCCCTGCAAGCGATTCAATAAAAACGATTTAGGAAAACATTCTTGGAAACTCCTGCGAGAATACAGAAGAAACTTCCTGTCAATGTATACTGCAGAACGCAAGGGCGTATTTGGTAACTTCTTTGCCAAATGAGCTACAGTACGCCTTCTGCATTTTGAAGAAATACCCTCCATGGGTTTGATCTGTACAGAATCCAACTGAGATTTATACGTATGCATCTCTACTCCTTTCCTATGGGATTCTGCTTGCATTTCAGTGCTGGACTTTAAAGGTTTGTTACTCTGAACTCCTTGCAGAAAAGAGCTTTCACCTGCCACAAACTTCTTCCCGTCATGAGATGTGTGAACTAAAGAAGGACCAGACATATCACTGTAACTTCTTTGAGAAATGTGCTTTTTTTTAATGAGACTTACAGAATGTGATGCTACATACCCAGTTCCATCTCTCTTGGAACTACTTTGGTTTACATCAGGAGTGAGATTACAAGCCTTCTCCTCTCTCACTTTCTCCTCTACTTTTGCTCTCTTAGCTAGAATTTCAAGTTGTTCCCTATCAAGCTTCCTTTTTAAAGATGATGCCATAGCTGACAAATATAAACTGGAGCTATTCTGTTTTTCCAGATGTTCAGTAACCATTCTGATCTGTTTGCTTCCTTTAGAAACAGCTTTTGCAGAATACTGGTATCTGGACACTAAGCTTTGTATCTTGTGGGTTTTTTTATTTCCCATGCTGGAGACATTAGCTTCAAGTCTTTGTCTGCATTTCCACCAATGCGACTTTGAAAGATACTGTCTATGAAACATAAGCCTTTTTTGCATATAGTCAAGCAAGCTACTACGTTTCTGCTTTGAAAATCTTTGTTTAACAAACACTGGGGATGAATCTACATTATGTGAAATAAGTTCATAAACTGGTTGCCCACAAACTTGATAACAATTGCTAGGGGGAACCAGCATAAAGATTGCACAGTGTTCCAATAAATACATCATCACATCATCCCCTATCCTGCTCAGCAGTGTTTCCCAGAGGCCGCTGATACGAATAGTTTCTGTTGCAGTATTGGGTAGGTAGCTGTATATAGTTGAAGATGGCATGATTTGGAAATGGGAACTGTTTTCGTCCAGTAAGGAGTATCCATATGCGAGGACATTCTTCTTTCTTTTTTCACAAAGTCTCTGAACGACTCTTGTGATGACTTCACTCTGACTAGATAACTGAAGAAAGAAAGAAAAAAGAAGAGTAGCTGTTATCACCGACTCTTCCATAAACCATAATACACGCTTTAAATAAACACACATGCAAGATACACTGTCCTAGACATCAGCTTTAGATCAAACCATTTCAAAGCAATATTAATGATTCACAAGTGCCATACCCAAAAAGAAAGATTTTCAAGTGAACCACAAGATGGTTACATGCAGCAACATGAGCCTACGGCTTTAAGGAAGTCTTTTTAACGTCTGCCCTTTTGATCCTGGTTTTCATGCCCAGGAAACACCCTACACTACTCCCCTTGGCTCCCTCAGCAACCCAGACTCCAAGGCCTTCAAGGTCACTCTGCCCGTAGATACGTGCTCACGCAGCCTCTAACCTCCAGGGAACTAACACTGATTTTCTTGAGGCCTCCATTTCCTTTTACGTAAACTTCAACTAAACGACGCAGTTCCACCATTCTAAAACCCGCTCTGCAAGCCTGCAAAGTTTTGTCTCCTACCGTAGCACAGTTCTGCTCACGCACGCAGTAGCTCCGAGGGAAAAGCAGTCTTTCCTGTCTGAAAAGTTTCTTCTGCTCAAACACCGACCCGCAAGCAGCTTTCCCCCCTCTCCTCTAGCCTCGCAGAGTGGGAAAGTGGCATTTTTCACTTCCAGTTGCTCCCCGGCCACATTTGGTTCGTTCACTCCTACCTCACCGGGCGAGCAGAGAGCCAGGGAGCGCAGGCAAGCAGACCTTTTGTGTTACCCACCACCCACCCGCTGGCACCAAGACTTTGCTCGCCCACCCCCCAGAAGAGGAGGGGGGCGACGGTCCCCCACCGCTCCCCGCTGGTAAAGCCGACAGCCGAGGAGGCTGGAGGGGGCAGGCGAGGCCAGGCGCGGCGGGGAGGCCCGGCCGGCAGCAGCCACGAGGGGCGAAGGGCCGCCACCCCCGCGCACGCATGGAGCACAGGAAGCGCCCCGCCACCCAGCCAGCGCGGGCGGCGGCGCGCAGCGCCCTCTCCGCGGCCCCAAAGGGCCGGCAGCGGCCGTTGCCGCTCGCGCTGGCCGCCGGGGAAGCCCCGCGCTCCAGCCGCGGCCCCGAGGGGCCTCGCCCGGGCCCCCGGCAGGGCTTCGCTCCTCGGCGAGGGCTGCGCTGCTCCGGCCGCCCCGGGCCCGACGCAGGTGCGAGCGGGCCATCGCCCGCTCCCTGCCTCCTACCTGCTGGAAGGTGAAGGGCCGGGGGATGGCGCGGGCCCCGCGGGGGACGCACACCAGGCACTGCCCCACGAAGGTCCGGTAGCAGGGGGCGTCGTCGCCCCGCAGCACCTCGGCCTCGCCGGCGCCGCTCTCCCGCAGCCGCCGGATGAAGGTCTCCAGCGGGGCGGCCTCGGCGTAGCACCCGCGCAGCGCGGCCAACACTGCCGCGAAGGGCTCCGTGCCCGCCATGTTGTGGAGAGGGAGCACGCCGCCACCTGGGGCAGCCCCGCGCTCCCCTCCCTCCCTTCCTCCCGCACCGCTACGCTAAGCTCCGCGCCACCGCCGGGCAGTAGGGAGCTGCTGTTTTGAAAAAAAAGTGTTATTTTAAACAAACAAAAAAAAAATCATGAAAAAGCCCTCGCACAATTGCCCCGCGGCTGCTGTGTCCCGGCGCCGCCGGGCCCCAACGTGGCCGCGGAGGGGCGGTGGCCGAGGTGAGGCGGGGCGGGGCGGGGCGGGGCGGGGCGGGGCGGGGCGGGAGGCCGCTGTCCAGCTCCGGCGCTCCTTCCCTCCTCCGGCGCCGTCTGGTGAGGCGGCGGGCCCGGGCCGGGGCGGGGGTCGAAGGCACGGCTGGTGCGCCTGCGAGGCAGAGAACTAGCACCGGCTACCACAAATGTGTGGCCCGACTTCTGACCAGACGTTTAGGCTGTATGTTCAGACAGCTTTGTGGCATCTTTTCGGTGGATAATTCGTGCTGTGTATTTTCAGGATGCCTGGGATGGCGTCAAGAAAGGCGTTGAAGAAAGTTTTGAAGGTGTTGAAGAAGTTTTTAAGTGAGTATTGCTAGTTTATTAAGGTAGATTTCCTCTGGAAGAAACCAGGAAGATTCCCTTCCAAGGAACCCCTTTTAGGATCAGCACTCCGTAGAGGGTCTGTCTGAAATAAGAGCAACTGTAAAAGAGGTTATGATGGAGATGAACAGAGTAAACCGTAAAAATAACGAACTGGCTGGTCCTGGGTTTCTTATCAAACTCATGAATGAAGAAGCCAAATCGTTTATGGTAGTGTGTAACCTCCTACTCAAAACTTTTCTTGGTATCTGAAGACTTCATGGTAGCAAAATTGATGCCAGACTATAAAAGGGATTGCAGTGGAGTTCTGGGGAACTGTAGGTCTCTAAGCCTGATGTTTATTCCATGTAAATTAGTAGAAATAACAGAAGATAGAATTAGTAAATGCTGTGAGAAATATAAGTCGCTTAGTCAACATTGCTCCTGTAAAGGGGAGTTCTACCTTAAAAGTCTCTTTGAGTTCTATGAAGGGTTGGGAAGACATGAAAACTATGGTGATCTGGTTGATATATTCTACCTGAATTTCCAAAAACCTTTGCAAGGAAATGTTATCAATAAAAAAAAACTAAAATGGAAGGTCCTGGTACAGATATGTCATTCTTAAAAGAGAAGAGATAGAGGTAGGGATAAACGGTCAGTTCTTTCAACTGAGGAAGATCCCCACCAGAGTTCCACATTAGTCTGCACTGTGTAACTTTCATAAATGATCCAGAAGTACTGTAAATGAGCAGTAAGTGGCAAGATTTGCTGATGGGATGAAGTTATTCAAAGCAGCAAGGACAAAAGCAGACTAGAAAATTGCAGATGAACTTTACAAGACTGAGTGATTGAGCAATTACATGGCAGATGAAATTTAATGCTGATAGATCAAGTATGGCATAGAGGTGAAACACATTCCTAGCTTCATACATAAAATGATGGGTTCTGAGCTGATTAGTACCACTCAGGAGTGACACCCGGAGGTTACATGAAACAAATAGGCATTGTACTCAGCAGCAGTCAAAAAAAGCAAATTGCATGTTAGGAATGATTGAGAAGGAATAAAGGCGATGTCGTTATACCATTGCATAAATTCATGGTTTGTCTACACCTTGAGTGCAGCTCTGGTTTCTGCATCTCAAAAAGGATGTACTAGAATTAGAAAAGGTTCAGAGAGGGACGATCAAATGTATGGGACAGTCCTGTATGAGCAATCACATGGTAGGCTGGAACTGTGTCCTGGTTTCGGCTGGGATAGGGTTAAATTTCTTCCTAGTGCTGTGTTTTGGATTTAGTATGAGGAGAATGTTGATAACACACTGATGTTTTCAGTTGTTGCTAAGTGCCCTCCTAGTCCAAGGACAGCTCCCATGCTTACTGGCTGAGCTAGGTACACAAGATGGGAGGGAACATAATCAGGACAGCCAGCCCAGCTGGCTAATGGGGTATTCCATACCATGTGACGTCATGCTCAGTATATGAAGGGTAGGCGTGATCCAGGAAGTACCGATCGCTACTTGGTTATCGGTCAGCGCGGGTGGTGAGCAATTGCATTGTGCATCACTCATTTTGTATATTCTATCATTATTTATTATCATTATTTTCCCTTTTCTGTTCTATTAAACTGTCTTTATCTCCACCCACGAGTTTTTCTCACTCTTACCCTTCCGATTCTCTCCCCGTATATATATACACATATAAAAAAAGGGATAACTGGGTGGGGAAGGGCAAATGCTGCATGCCATGATCCGTCTCCTGAAGCAGTTGGGTACGTGCCCTGGGGCCTGGCAGTCTTACAGGTCACTCAAAACCTGCTCCAAAGGCATGGATCACCAAGTTCCTCTCCAAATCCAACTCTCCTGCTCCAGCTGCTCTGTCCTGCTGATCTCTCACATGCAGTCACAGCAAAAGACTCTGGGGCTCTGACTACCAAGACATGTGTCCTAGTTCCGGTTGGGACAGAGTTAACTTTCTTCGCAGTAGCTGGGGGGGGAGTGTGTGCTGTGTTTTGGGTTTGGTATGAGAGGGGCGTTGATGGCCCATTGATGCTTTGGTTGTTGCTGGGTGGTGCTTGCACTGGGGACTTTTCGGCCTCCCATGCTCTGCCAAGTGCAGGGGAAGCTGGCAGAGAAGCATAGCTGGGGCGATTGACCCAGCTGGCCAATGGGGTATTCTATAGCATGTGACATCATGCTCAGTATAAAAACTAGGGGCGGGGTGGAGTCACTCCTCCGTTCACGACACACGGTCAGTGGTCGGTAAGCAGTTGCTTTGTGCATCGCCTGCTTTGTATATTCGGTTATTGTTGTTGTTATCATTGTTATTATTACTGTTCTACTTTGGTTTATTTCCATTATTGAACTGTTTTTATCTCAACCCACAAGTTTTTCTACTTGTGTCCTCCCGATTCTCTCCCTCATCCTACCAGAGGGGGGGCGGGGTAAGCGAGCGTCTGCGTGGTGTTTAGTTGCTGACTGGGGTTAAACCACAACAACAGGTCTGCTGGTAAGGCTGCACTCCTGGCCCAGGGGGCTGTAGGTGTTAAAGATTAAGAACAGAGAAGGGTGGCATGCCATATGGCATAAATTCAACAAACCCAGGACCTTTAAGTAAAGGTCCAGGCAAGATGGAGTAACACTCTACCAGGGATGTTGGTGAGGTGACTGTCTTCTAGCTAGGTTTCCTAGTTGGATTGCTGTGAGTCTCCTGCAGGAACATGACAGAGTTCTCTCCTTCTCAAAGATTAGAGAGTACCTCATCTTTGTGAGGAATCATCCAACAGCTCGCAGTGTGGAGAAGGGTTTTTTTTAGTTGTGTCACTAGGTGAAGGGAGACGTTAGTGGCCCTGTGGCCAGGGAACAGTCCTGTCCCTGGTAGTGGTGGTGCCATGCAACAAGTAATTCTCACCAATGTCAGGGACAGAGGTGTAGAAGTTGCTGAGACAGGGCAATGTGTACCTTCCCTTCCTCATGTGAAGCCTTTACAGACTAGGGAGTGAGGTCAGCATCCCACTGCTCATTGAGGACTGGCCTACTTTCCTTCTAAAACAATGAATCGCTTCCAGGGAGCAAAGCAGCTCTTCTCTTGACATCAGCATGGCTGAGGAGTCAACTCCTTGGCACCATATAGCCTTCATATAGGCATTCCTACATCACTCCAAATTCAGCATTGCCTGACTCCTTTACCCCTTGACACAGATGATAGGCACCAGACTGCACTCCTAAAGTAGGGAGAGTGATAACACCAGAAGGCTTCATGGTGTTCAGCAATGCTGTAACTGAAATATTGCACGGCCACTGCATACAGAAAGGCAAGGGATTTGGAGATGGGGCTGGATTCATCAGCAGCTGCACCTAAGGGAGAGTAAGGTTGATGCCCTTGGTCTGACCTCTGATGGGTCTATTTTGCATGTATTTCTCTCCTCCCCCCATTCCTCCAAAGGTGACGGCACCCTCAAGGTAGAATCCAACGGTGATGTCTAATGTAGCTAGGCATGTGGCAAACACAAGATTTACCATTTCCTGTGAGGAATGTGTTCAGGAAGAAAGAAAGAGGAGGAGAAAGAGGAGGAGGAGGAAGAGAAAGGGGTTAATTAATCTTGAAAAAGACAATCCGACCCCTGACTGTCACAATGGAGTCCTCCTCAGCCAGTGGGTTGACACTGGAGAAAGCAAGGGCATGAGGGTGAGGAGGACCATATGTGAGATCTTGATGTTTAGGGTCTCCTTGAAGAGGTGGACATTGGTCTATGCCTTTTTATCAGTGGGTCTTCCTTAGGCGGTGCAGCCCCAGGACCCATGTACAAGGAGGCAATTGGGTTGTGGTGGTAGTGAAGGACGTGCCCACAGCTGAGGACATGCTGGTTGCAGGTGAGGTTGCAACTACTTGGCCCTAGCTCTGGCGGTGGCAGATCCATGTTCTCAAAGCTGGTTGACATGCTCATCGCAGATGGCGGGGTTGTAGGTGTTGCTGCAGGCTGAATTTCTGAGGAGGTCTCTTGACCCTTTCTACCAACTGTTGGTAGGTCCTTCAGTAAGTCCCTACCTGTGCCTCTTGCTGATGCCCTTCTTGGTGGCAATGAACACAGCAATGGTGGAGGGAGAGAGGAGGGCTGCTGTGGCCAGGCTAAGAGGGTCTCTTTCCTTCTGTTTCTTTTCACAGGTACCACATGATTTTCTGTGAGTCTACCATTGGGCTGGGGAGAGAATTCAGAGGGAGTGGAAGTGACACGGAAAAGGAGTAAAGTTATTTTTTACAAGGACGAATAAGGAAAATAATAGAATCACAGAGTCATAGAATAGCTGAAGCGTGAAGAGATCTATGGAGGTGTCTAGTCCACCCCTCTGCCCAAAGCAGGGTCACTTAGAGCAGATTGCTCAATGCCATGTCTAATCAGGTTTTGAATATCCCCAAGGATGGAGACTCCACAACCTTTCTGGGCAACCTGCTCCAGTGTTTTATTACCCTCAGAGTAAAAAGTTTTTTCACGTTTAAGTGGAATTTCCTGTATTTTAATTTGTGCCCACTGCCTCTTGTCCTGTCATTGATACCATTGAGAAGAGTTTGGATTAATCTTGTTTACATCAGCTATTTATACACTTTGATATGACCCCCACTGAGCCTTTCCTTCTTGGGGCTAAACAATCCCAGCTGCCTCAGCATCTCCTCATATGTCAGCTGCTCCAGCTCCTTAATCATCTTAGTGGCCCTTAGTGGCAAGTTCGCTGGGCTCACTCCAGTTATATCCATGTCATTCTTGTACTGGGAACCCAGATCTGTACAAATAATGAAGTCACAGTTCTCCCCAACAAAATTTATCCTTCAAGGCAAGCGTAATCTTATCCACATCCTGCTTTATGACCAGCTTCTCTGAAAGGGAGTTATCCTGGGAATGGATGGTGATAGTGCAGTGGTAAAAATAAAATGCCATTTTTATAATCCAACAGTGAAGTGAATGGAAATAAGATGTTATGTTTAGGTCTAGCTTCAGTAATGACTACTTAAAGACGCAAGCTTACTGCAAATGTGTCTCTCTTTTTAAAGCTCCCTTTGAAAAGGCTGAAAGGAAACTGTTACGATAAGTGTCACGAGAAGAAGAAGAAAGGTGTCTTTCAAAAACCTGAAGCTGTGTTCAAACGGAAAAGTAAAAAACTAATAAAACAAAATTAGAATAATTTGATGAATAACTTTCCAAAGCTGAAAGAAACATCAAACATCAGAAGTGGGACAGCTTGCCAGGAAGTCTGTAATGTAACAGCAGAGAAGGAGCACTTAGGGCAATCATGGCAATGCTGAGGAAATTATAGAAGGAACTTGAGGGGAGTCCTGTGTCAAATCTTTGCACACAGCATGATCTGTCTCAAACTCAAGTACTATGAATTATGTTGTTCAATAGAGAGAGAGGAAAAAAATGTTCAAAAATCAGTGAGTCTCTGTGACCAGATGGTATTTACTAGTGAGTTCAAAGGAACTCAGTGACTGAACAACTGCCTATATTATGCCAGAATGTTTTAATATCACAAGCCATGAAAATATGTAACATGACACCAAGGATCCCAAAGGAGATCATGGGAACTACCTAGCAGTAAGTCTGAGGACTCTGCTGTGGAAGTTGACTAATTCCGTAATAGAGAATGGATTTAGTAGACACATTGATAACTATGGCATATTGGAGGTGTCAATATTACATTTGTTGAGGATGAGGTTATATGGTATGGAATGTCCCTTTGTTGGGGATATTGGGGATATTGTTGGGATCAGCTGTCCCGGCTGTGTCCCCTCCCAGCTTCTTGCCCACCCAGCCTACTCGTTGTCGGGGCAGAGTGGGAAAAAAGAAGTCTTGACACTGTGCAAGCACTGGTCAGCAATAGCCAAAATGTTGGTGTGTGGTCAACACTGTTAGTCACAGACCCAAAGCACAGCACCATACAGGCTGCTATGAAGAAAGGTAACTCTGTCTCAGCTAGACCCAGTACAGTTTGTCAGAGAGTAAGACCCCTTAATGATCCATCATATCCATCAGTCTGAGTCATCACTGACGAGGGGATCGTCAGCCAATGGGGCTGGTCTTGGTCCCAGGCTCACCCTGAGGCTGCTGCTTGAGCTAGAGCCATACAGTCATATGCTGTTAATCAAGGACATGCCTCCAATTTAACCAGCTACTCAGTGTAATCCCTTTTTAGGGCACCCATACCTGTCACGCCTTTCATCTGCTGTGGAATGAAGCCTTCCATGACAGTGATTTGCTCTCTTCTCTGCTGGGCTGCATCTTCAGCCTTGGTTGTCTTTACAGTGGTAACTGGAGGAGCCATTTGTTTATCTGGCCAGCTTCCAGAGTTACAGAGCTCATCTTGCAGGGGGACACGTGGTGTGGGGGAACAAGGCCTTTCTAGCACTATTATTATTACAGTTACCAGACTTACATGAGTCTGGCTCTTCCCATGTGTCTTCAAACCAATCCTCTGGATCAGGACTCTCCCTGAGAGTTGCAGTGGTCCCTTCTCCACCTTTTAACTGCTTTTTCCAGGCCACTGTGTGTCTCTCGCACTGTGTGTGGTGGTCCCTGAATGGTGTGCCTCTGTTCTCACACCAACCCCAGCCTTTCTATTTGATTCAGCTTCTCCCTACTTGCCTGTTGCTCCTTAAAACAGATGTTTAGTCCTTCCTTCTCCTTCTACATTTGCTTCCTCAGAGTCATGGACTTCATTGTGCCAGACACACCCTGTGCCGGTCAAACTTTGAACTTCTCTCTTCGATTCTGTTTAATCAATGTTCAATACTGCTTTTCATCCTGCAGTCCCAGTATTTCCTCCACAAACTCTTTGATCCTTTTCTCATCCTCTTGGCTGACAGCCAGCAATGCCCAAGTGCATCATACCTTGCTCTTCCTGAGGCTTGCTCTTCCTGACGCACACTCTTCCTCACTGTTTCACTGCCTTTCGCTGCCAACACTGCCTTTCAGTATTAAAGATTTGTTTGAGGGGAAATTCATTTTCTGTGTGTGCTGGTTTTGGCTGGGATAGAGTTAATTTTCTTCACGCACAAGAAGCTGGGAGGGGACACAGCCGGGACAGCTGGCCCCAACTGACCAAAGGGATATTCCATACCGTATGACGTCATGCTCAGCAATAAAACTGGGGGGAGGTTGGCAGGGGGCCGCTGCTTGTGGTCTGGCTGCGCATCGGTCGGTGGGTGGTGAGCCATTGTTTTCATTTGCATCACTTGCCTTTGTTGTTGGGTTTTATTTTCTTCTCTCTTTGTTATTAATTTTGTTCCCCTTTCTTTTTCTTACAATTTTATTCTTTTTAATTATTATTTCATTTTAATTATTAAACTGTTTCTATCTCAACCCACAGGTTTCTTTCTCACTTTTACCCTTACTATTCTCCCCCCATCTCACCTGGGAGGGGAGTGAGTGAGCAGCTGTGTGGAGCTTAGTTGACGGCAGGGGTTAAACCACGACATCATGAGTTCAGTCCCTACTGAATTACTACTTTGTGCTAGCTCACACTGTCTTGACATGCCTCCGTTCATGCAGATAAGATTCCTAAGTTTTGAGACCTCCACACAAACTCATTCCCTCTGGCGAAGATCTCTTCGTAGCCCAGGTGTGGTCTGTCCAGTTGCTCTCAGATTTTGACCCCTACTTTAGTGCTGAAGATGCCTGCATCATCCACCAGTTTGCATCTAAATTTACTCTGCCTAAGTGCAGCATCTGTGACCTTGTTACATGGGAAAGGTAGAGCAGAAAATGTGTGCACAGTTAGCTCCCTAAAATTTTTATTTACTCAATACTTTACACCTCCCTGGGTTATTTTTTTGCTATGTGATTGCAGAGTCTGCAGTAGCAAAACATGAATCAAAAAGCAGTGCTCCTCCTGTAGTGAAAGCGGCGGGGGGGAACCCGCTGGCAGTTGTCCTGGTTTTGGCTGGGATAGAGTTAATGTTCTTCATAGTAGCTGGTATTGTGCTGTGTTTTGGATTTAGGATGAGAATAATGTTGATAACACGCTGACGGTTTAGTTGTTGCTAAGTAGTGTTTATTCTAGTCAAGGACTTTTCAGCTTCCCATACTCTGCCAGGTGCACAAGAAGCTGGGAGGGGACACAGCCGAGACAGCTGACCCCAACTGGCCAATGGGATATTCCATACCGTATGACGTCATGCTCAGCATATAAAGCTGGGGGAAGAAGAAGGAAGGAGGGGACATTTTGGAGTGATGGTGTTTTGTCTTCCAAAGTAACCGTTACGTGTGATGGAGCCCTGCTTTCTTGGAGATGGCTGAACCCCTGCCTGCCGATGGGAAGTAGGGAATGAATTCCTTGTTTTGCTTTGCTTGCGTGCGCGGCTTTTGCTTTCCCTATTGAACTGTCTTTCTCTCAACCCACGAGTTTTCTCACTTTTACCCTTCCGATTCTCTTCCCCATCCCACTGGAGGGGAGTGAGCGAGCGGCTGTGTGGGGCTGAGTTGCTGGCTGGGGTTAAACCATGACAGCAGTGAAGAGGTTGATCAGACATAGCGTCCTTACCTGGGGTTAATACTGGAGCATCATCTCCCTGTTATAACTTTTTTCCTGTTCTTGTAGGGGACTCTTTGACCATGTTTTATGCCTTCTAATCCTCTGCATTTTCACCATATATGGGAGGTTTTTCAAATGGGTTCTTTCATTTTTGTGTCCAGAACCTTGTTCTACCTGGCTCCTCGGATGGCATTCCCCAGTGACCATTAACTGACCATTTGCAGTTTATGTATCTATTCTTGGGTGGTGGGAACTCTGTCTCAGTCCTGTGCTTGTACCCCCGGGGGGGCTGCTATGTAAGAATCAGTAAGTGTAACTCAGCTTTAATATCCTAACCTTTCACACTTAAATCCAAGCTCACAAACCTACAGCATGGTGTTACCATATAAGAAAAGGCATGTCTCATTATACATGGGTATTTGAGGAACGGAGAAAGAAAACCAGCATTTCCTTGCAGTGGCTGCTTGGTACCTGCCACCAACCAGGAGCACTAGCAAAAAAAATCACTTCTCAGGGTTATATTTGTATGTGTGGAGTAAATGCTGTACAAGTGCTCTAAGTTTACTTAGCTTATGTTTGTGACTCGTTGTGCCAGAAGGCAGAAGTGTAGGCTGCTCGACAGCCCAATGTAAAGCAAGTGCTGCCCCTGTGGCTGTGGGATGAGAGTCCACGTGCACTAAACCTTAGTAGTGTTCAGAAATGGTCCAGTGGTAGAAAAGCTCTGCATGCGAAAGAGACTAATTCTGCTCCTATAAACAAAGCACTTTTCTCAGCGTTTACTCTTGGCCTTGGCGAACCTAGATGTTACTATCTCATTTCAAAGATGGTCCATTCTGATACGGAATTTTCAGCCTGATTCTAAAAAAGAGTTGGTAGTTCACAACTTCATTAGAGAAGGGAGTATCCTTTCACTTCTCTGCTGAGTCCTTCGGAGTTCTGCCGCAGTACTATGATGCCAGGGTACAGTCCCAAGAAAGAACTATGGAACTGCATTTAACCTGGGAAAAAGATGCTGGGGAAGAGTAATCTGAAAGAAGCAAAATATATGATCCTGCTGATAGCTGAATGTAAGAACAGTTCCTTCAATTGGTCAAATCTTCAGCAGAATGAAATACCTGTTTTGTATATGAACTAAACTAGCCTTTGTCACTGGGAGACTTTCAGTCAAAGACTGTGCTTCCTTTAGAAATGGAGAGGTCAGCAGAAAAGAGCAGCTTTTTTTAAAAAGATTGTTGCAGACTGAGAATAGCTGTAGCTGATTAGCAGGGGAAGACCCCAATCCTTTCTGAATTCCTGCGATAGAAACCCAGAAAGTCTAAGGGACTTGTTTGGCAGTTCAGCTAGAGGTATTTATAACCAATCATTTAAAAACACAGCATAACCAAAGAACTCTTTCTTCTTTTCCCCTTTCCCTTCCCCAAAAGGGATGAATGTGCTTCTGTTCCCTTTTTTTAAGCAATAGCTACTTCTTGAAATTCTAATTCTGTGAAGTGACAGGTTGAAGAAAGCAGTAGTGAAGGACATGGATGTTCGCAGAGCTTTGTATCTTCAAGTCTGTTTTTCGAACTGCTGTTCAGTGGAGGATTTTGATAATGAGCAAACAGATCCATAACGTACTGCTGATCCTTGCACATTTGGCATAACTAAAGAGGATCAGAGTAGCAGAGCAATGCTTACTGTGTTCCAGGGATAATGGAGTCAAGGTCTGTGACTGAGATTTTTTAAGATTGCATGGTCCTCTGACACTAATCTTCTGAGATGCCCAAGTTTAAGAAATCAGAGTCTGCTTGAAACAACACACATTCCTGGTTCAAGGTTTTTTTCTCCGGTGTATCTTTGTAACAACTTCTGGGATGGCAGAGAGGGTGAGGCTAACCAGTTCTTTCTCAAGCAAGTAGATGAAGGGTTTGTTGGTTTTACCAAATGAAACACTGTTTATTCCTTTCTGTTCTTATGGTCAGCACTAGGCAAATGAAGGGCCTGCTTCTGATGGGGATTAGACAGCAGATGTAGCAAGAGCTGAGAATTTCAGTATAGGAAATGTAAATTGCTAAGTCCAGTTGGAAAAGTAGAGGCTATACTCCAGTAGATCCTGTGGAAGTCAGTCCAAACTAGGTATCTATGACAACTCTTTGAGCTGAAGCTTGCAAGCGATGCAGATGGGAGGTTGCAGGGCAGCAAGGAGGCAAAGCGTGCTGGATAGCTGCTGCTGGCTGGCCACCAGCCAGGCATTGAGTGTTACGTGGCACGAAGCTGGAGCTGTGCCAGGCCTGGTGTTCTGAATGGAGTGAAGAGCGTAGCTGCACTTCCGAAGTCTATGCTCAAGGGCTCTTGCTTCAGTGGCCAGGTGGTTAGCTGGACCAGAGCATGCAGATGAACCACAGCAATGAAACATCTACCTGGCTTTAGGCTGCTCGACACAGACTAACCTGTGGCTAGAGACTGCTAGAGGCAACTAATGCCTAATAAAAATGCTCAGAGTGAACTTTTCAAAGTCCAAAATAAGATAGCTCATGAGTCTTTGAAGATGTGCAAGACTGCATTAGTGCAAGAACAGGAGAAGGACAGATCATCAGAAAGGCAACCATCAGAGAGCTCTGTCTTAAGTTAGTAAGTATTGCGGGGCTGTGGATGACTAAGGAGAACGTTAGGGGCCAGAAACTGAGAGGCTGGTACATGCTATACCCAAAACAGCTTGCAAGAAGTTTTATGGGTACCGTATGGCAAGGACTGAAAGGACAGAGTGCTGCCAAACAGAAAGCTGGGAGGAGAAGGGGAGAAGCTATCCTATTCTTTAAACCTAACATAGGCAGACGTGAGCCAGAATGCCCCAGTGTTAAAGCATTTATCTTTTGAATCTAAAGTATTTTGTTCCTTTTGATGCAGATATACTCATCAGAGTGGGGGTTAGGATAAAAAAAAAGAATACAGAATTTTTGGGGACCTGCTATTAAAAGGAGCAGTAAGAAATAGGAGAATTGCATAAAGGATAAAACAGGAGCAAACTGATTAGCTCCAGATATCCTTAAGGAGGAGCAGTGGTATTTAATGCAGATGGATGAAAACATGGGAGACGTCACAGTTCCCCCTCTGTACTAAAAGGAAATTCTTCAAATGTGTCTATAACCACTGGAAAAGTGCATGGATCCTCACAGATACAGAGCCAAACCTCTCCTAGCGTAAGAGGGGAAGCAGTCAGAGACTGCTCTTGGGCATCCGGGAAAGCTGGCCTCTTTCTGGCTTTATTTCTCAACTCCTAGGGCTAGATCTATTCCCTCAGATGGTTTTACACAGGACTATCAGGAAAGCCTGATCAGTCTGTAAGGGGCAGCGGGGGGAAAGATGCTGTGCTGGTACTGGATATCCTCCTGAGGTCCCTTCCCACCTGCGTTATTTTAAATCTTATGACATTGAAAAGCCGTAAGTTGTAATGTAAAGAGGAGCGGCATTACTAGTAAATGATCACGTTTCACTTCCTCAACATTGGATTTCTCTTCTGATGAAAAAACTGGAAAATGTGATGTTTAAAAGCAGACATATTACAGAATTATGTGTCTTAATGCTTCTGGCGCTGAGGTGTAGATGCTGGCACTGACAATTACCGGAGCGTAATGCTGTATCAAAAGGGAACATATACTTGTGCTGAGTCAACATATGGGCAAGGTATACAGCACCTGCTCTAGCAGTGACAGAAGCAGAGCAGACTTCTTGAGCTCTGCTGGTAAGAGAAGAACTGTTTGTGCTGCTGCCCATTTTGTTATTCAGTTAGCCCTATGGCTCCAGGGAAAAAAGCCGTAAGGGCAGAAGGTCACCTCTTGGAGAACACAGTCAGCAGCAGGTGAAGATGAGCAGGAAATAGCTCGGTATGGAAGGGGAACTGCGCAGGAGCACAGCACGGGCTCCATAACACAGCCAAGAGGCACTGAGCCACAGAAAGCGCTGTCAGCTGCCTTTCTTCACTTATGTCCGTAGAGAATCATGATTGCTAGGTTGCTATGCACTAGTAAGTACTGTGCAAGAGTACCTTCCAGAAGCATATGATGATTTGCCCAATTAACTCTAAAACACCCCCACCCCCAAATCACTGTAATCTCTTAACTTCCAAAGCCATTACAAGCCTAACGAAGATGAGAATGTGAGATGGTCACCAAGTTGCTTTCCACGGTAAACCTCATTAGAAGTGAGGAACTCTTGAACTCTTAAATAGATCACAGATACTGATAATCCGTCATGAGCTGCAATACATTCAATGAAATTTCATATATAGGAAGTTTTTCTTCTGCATTAACCACATATAGGACCGCATTTTTGTTTTAAGCTGATGTCATTTCCACAACTAGAACGTTAAAACATTTAATATCTCCAAAGTTACAGCGCGTACGTAGTTTTTCGCCATCTTTCCAACAACAAAAGGTAACTCTCTATCCCGTATGCCAAGTCTTTTATTTGGAAATGGAATGCATAAAACATCTCGCTCATTTTAAAGAATTAAAGTGTTCTAATTGTATATTCTTTATGACTACTGTATACGATATTATGAGGTCATTGTCATCAGAAATGCAAGACAGAAGACCAATAAACTCACAGTATGTCAAGGTGCAAGAATGATTTTTCAACAGCTACATACAAAAATGAGTGAAGAAACATTAGAAATACCCCAATATGGTATTCTGGACTTTCAGAAGCTATTCTAGAAGAACCAATAACTTGATTGTTTTGAAATGGCACAAAAAGGGAATCTGCTATATGCATTATTTATATCAGGAGAAATTTTCACACACTTACATTTAACTATTATTATGAAACAGAAGTCCCAAATTAGTTTGCCTGACAGCGAAGAGCTCCTTCCAAACAAATCCAAAACAGGTACAAGGTGACTCCTTTCCATTGCCAGTAGCATGTGAGGAGGACTTCAGTGTAAGAAAGACTAGAGTTTGTGACAAAAGAAGTTAGGCACATTTCTGTATCTTTTTGGGACCTGAGCATTTATACGTTCAGACTTCTGCAGTATCAGAACTGGATAAAATCCACTTCATAAAGTAGTTACAGATTATAGGAGTAGATCTGTGTTCTTCAAGGTTATTAAATTAATATTTTCAATCAATGACAAATTGAAGTTAAATAGCCTTGCACAAACAGCATGCAATTTAATAAAGAAACTTAAGAATCATTAGGGTTAATTTGTAAACTTACTGACCAAAGCAAAACTAGAATTCTGCCTTTTGGATTTTTTTTTTTCAATTGCATTTTATTTGCTGCTGAAAGGAATGCACTGTATATTTCACTTACTGTTACAAAGAAACTTGCTTTTAAAAATCTAGAACTATGGTTTCTAGATATAGCTGTGAAGTTTGAATTTTGGTATAATAATTCAACCTGACTTTTTTTACTAATTTGAAAGAAACATCAAAATACCTCCCTTAATGAACTGTTCCCATTGAATATGGATTTTAAATTGTGTGAAAGGAAGATACCTGTTCTTCACCAGGCTGTTTTTTTTTTTCTCTGTATCCAGGTAGTTTGTTGAACCTGTATTGTACTGGGGCAAAATCATTCCACTTGAATGATGTGTGTTTCATCTTATAAACAGAATGGAGCAGGGAGGGAGCGGGGAAAGACCAAGGAATTACTCCCTTTGAAACATGAGAAAATTGGCCTAGTAGGTCACTGGGGTGCCACATGATGAAGAATTTAAGATGTGTTAAGAGACTTTCCTAGCATGTAACAATGATTTGCATTATATGAATACTTGCTATGCCAAGAAATCAGAAGGTTTGTCAATAATGCAGAAGGATTTATATAAACTTGGATACATATTGAATGAAATCATGTTACAGCTTTTTCACATCTTCGTTCCATTTAAGACAACTGAAACCCTCTGCCATGTTGTGGGCTAAGAACGTGGCAGAATTTGATCTTTAACAACCTCATCTCTCTCATCCTGTATTTCCAACAGAATTTTTTTTAAGCTATGAACTTAAATGCCCACATACAACTTACAACTTTAATCGTAATTTCTAGAATTTCCATTATCTCCATTATCAAAAAAGAATTATTTGTAATTAGCATATAATCCAATATTATACATTTTATTTTTGACAGCCTCCAGTTTGGCAATAATGCTCAATTCTGCTGTAACACACTGGCTTGTTTTTTCACTTTTCATAGCCTTGTGGCACGGGCACCACACTTCCAGTTGGTGAGTTGTCTTAAAAACATGGATTTGGATATTAATTACCATGGTCAGGACACTTAGGTTTTCACCGAAGAGAAGTTTAAATGCAGGAAGTTTATTCAATGACATCTGGCAGACTGGACCTTTTCAGGACAAAAAAGGATCTTGAAATAGGAGGATATCAAAACTAGATTTTGGCAATATAGAAGATGTATTGTCCATGTAGTTCTGTCATAAGCTTTAAAAATACTCTTATTAAATAAGTTTTTCCTTCCTTAAGACCAGATAATACATGAAGCCAGTAAGAGTCCAGGGGTCAGAATCTTCTTCAATTCTTAGTTATTCTCTATGAGCTTTTTTTTTTGGCTTTTCTTCATAAGATTCTCCATACTCATTCACTCTGCTCTTATCCACAGGATAAAGCCTGGCAGAAAAAACAAATTATTAGTTACAATATTGTCTGCTACCTGGAGGAATTAAGCAGTTCTGTGCTACTTAATTTTAAAAGTTAATTACTTTCTCATCGTATTCTCTATTCCCATTTGTGGCAAAAAATACAACAGTTTTAAAGATCAGCTACAGATACATCAGCTTCTTCACATTAAGACTTAACCAGTTGTCTTGTAACAGGGCCTCTTAAGAGATGTATTAGCTTCCCTAAAGCTTGTCTGGAGTATTTCTCAAGCAATCCAGTATACGTCTCCAACTTGAAACCAGTGTCCAGCCCCCGTCAGAAGTTGTTGAGCTCTTAACTTCTACAAAAATACCTTGGAAGGCGACCTATTTTACTACACTTTTGTGCGATTATATAAACCGAAAACTGAAGTTCACATTTAGTATTAATGATTAAAGTACACATCCATATATTCTTGTATAATGTGAACTAGGCTTAAAATTCTTGTTTGCTCCACATCTAAATATTTATTCTTGGGAACAAGAATACACTTTCTGCAGCTTCACTTATGAACAATATTTCAATAATTATTGCATATAGCCTTCTTCTCCATCTGATTTCAGTTACTTAAAGAATCTGAAACTTGGCAGATACTCAACTTACCAGAGAACCTGATAACTTGTGTTTGGAAACTAGATAAAGAGGAAAGCAGAGCAGGACAACCCCTCATCAGAAAACATCCTTTGCTAGTGCCTTGCAGAGCAACTTGGAAAGCACGCCTCAGATACTGAGCATATGTAGGCATGTAGCCCCTCAGCAAGGGTTAGAAGCCCAGAACTCCTAAGAGCGTTCGTGAATACAAGCTTAAGAATTGCTCTCCTTCACCTTACTTCAGGTATTCATGTTTCAGGTTAATTTTTTTTGTAACTTGCAAATGTGAAACTATCTGCTGAAAAGGAGGACTGCTGTTTTGGGGAGGGAGAAGGGGTAACTGACAAAAATTCTGTGAGTGGTGAGAGAAGAGGAATTTCTTGACTACCCTCTTAGCATGCTAAAAAGGGTCCATGAATACTGTCAGTTATGGGAAAGCGCTTTTGCTCCTCTTATTTGTATTTAGATCTCCTTTTCAGGATCCCCTGCTCAATATTCCCTTCACTACGCATAGAGACAACTCCCATTATCCAGACCATATTATATATTACTATGGTATAAAAATTCCGCTTGAAGTCTATCCCAAACTATTTCATAGTTCTTTACAGCAATTAGACTGCAACCATCTACAGCGTTGTAAAAATTCTGATGAATATTAAAGAAAGGCATACCATCTTTGGTAAAGATAGACCAGGAACACGACATCATCTCTAAAGCACGCCAGCCTATGAGATGTTGGCATAGTGATGATAAAAGCAAATATATCATCAATAAAGGTGTTGAATGCCTACAAATATAAGAAAAGTATACTTCAGTCAGCTGTGAAGAAAGGAAGTCATCTGTCATACAAAGCTACAGGAAACAGGCTTCCTAGAACTATATTTTTCAGTAGGAACACAGACTACTTCCATATTTATAACAAAACTTACAGGTTATGCTGAAAAACTGATTAATGCAAACTTTAAAGTGCTTTCTTTTAATGAAGACCATGCTGTCTACTCCAGACCACAGAATTATAGTTACGAGAAAAAAGGAAGTAGGACTACTTCAGGTAAGTGAGAGTATTGTCATGTGAGGGGAAAAACATGGATTCAACTTCAGTGAAATCTTTAAAAGAAACTGGCAAAACACTTTTATTCATTCATTACTTGAATGATTTAAGATTTAAAAAATGTCAGTTCACTTTCATTTTCTGTGGGAATTTGAAATTTGTGTAAAAACTTGTTAATTTATTCCTCTTAAGAACATTAACTTGACAGCCTTGGAGAGATTAAAATATTTTCAGTGCTGTCCTGGAAGTAATCATCCATTCCTTATCCGAGATAATTTTCTACACCATTTCCACTCAACTAGGCATATGATAGGTTCCGTTTCTGAAGCAATAATGAAATATTTTCTCACTACTACTTCCTGAGTAAGAAAGTTTAAATTCCCAGACATCTGCTGGGAAAGCAACACAAACAGGCTCCGAGCATGCAGAGACAATGATATTTTGTCAGAGAAGGTAAAGAAAGTAAACAGAAGGGCAACCCCTCTGGATCTGGCTCTAGCCTACAGGGAGGACTAGAAATCAACTCTTACAGTGCACCAGCTCTAGTACTCATCACATGGTGCAATAAACTGTTTCAACTCACTAAAACCATCAGGAAACAAATCCAGCAAAGAACCGGAGTCAGTAACATGGCTTCTCCTTTCAGTATTAGCAAGCTGTACCTTAATCCATACCATAAGAAGGGGGAAAATGATGTATTGTCTAAGCAGAGAAGGACTCACGCTTCAAAATGAACCAGTGTTTATATGAGGAAGCAAAGCATCAGCAGAAGATGGGGGTGTTGGACAGGAGAGAGTTCTGATTAATTACAACAGGAAAGCTCTTTCTGGCAAGTCAAAACAAATCTGTGAATCCGAAGTGATCAAAGAATATAGACGGCACTTCTCAAGCCTGTGCAAAGAAGGTTTGTCATGGAACAAAAAAAACTTGGCAAGTTGGAAAAGGCAGCCTTTCCAAGTCGACACCCAAGTGAGTGATCCTACAACGATGAAAGGAAGAAAAAGCTAAATGCTCCATCCTTCAGGCACTTAGGCAGTCCTCATAAGCCACTGAAATGGAATGCATCAAGGCAGTCCATCTAACAGTATGTAGTCTAGCTAGTTTGCTTTTGAGATTACCTCATTTGAAGGTACTCCTCATTAAAGTATAAAGAGCATAAACATAAAGACTACAGAAACTACTGGAAAGTTAGACTGATCTTCATTTTTCCCAAAACAGGGAAGAGTTCAAATCAAGGAGAAAACCAAAGCTCTCTAAAACAATCGCAGATGAGACCTCAGACTATTCTTTGCACTCTTCAAAGTGCAGAAGAGAGCAAGCAACGTTAAATATCTGCTAGAAAAAAGTAAATTACCACCTCCAAAGACCAGTAAATTAAACATAATTGAAAACATCATATACTCCTTTCTACATACACACAAGCCTTTGTTGTGGGTAGCCCTGGCATCTTAACAGGAACCATAAATGCTCTGTAAGAAAAGGCTGTTCAGCAAGAGAATTCTACTGCTTTAAAGGTTACTTGCTTGAATACTGTCCCTTTGTTGTCAACTGCTGATGTCTCTGCTCAGTTATTGCATTTTGTTGCTGAAGTAAAATTGTGAAATTACTTCACTAATATATCTTTTACTCCCCTCTATTATGAAACGTGCTGATTTGCCTAGTATATGTCTGAAACACTGAATGTTTATTTTTATTTTGACTATATTTCTGTATCGAACGCTGTTGAGTTGCTATTCTGCTATCAGCTATATTTCAATCTGTTTTCCTAGATGCCCCATGATTCCTTAGAAATATTAAGGCAGCAGAAAGTTGGGCTATTGCTGTAGGCTCACAGAAATGGAAAAGCTATGAAAGGCACTGCAAATTTTAAGATTTTAGTTCTTTTGTCCCAGATCATCTGCTCAGAATTGGACACCATGTCTTGAGCAGTTTTTAACAGTGTTTCTTTTAAAGTACTGATGTTCTGGAGAATTGTAATACATTGGCACAAAGGAAGAATAAATGAAAGTATGTATGAGTGGAAGCAGAATAAAACATGGCACGTGTTGATGGCATCAAGGTCTTGATGATCCCAGCACACCCATCTAGGGTTTCTCAGGACACAATGATCAGGAAAACAAATGACAGTACAAAAATCCTCATGACTCACAGAGATGGGAAAGGATGGAGTCAAAATACTATCAGCTCTTTAGGGGTACAAGAAAAAAACTAGCATGTAGCTGTTGACTGAGGAGAACGTAGGAGATATAGGAACTTGACAGTGGCAGTGGGTGTCCCTTGTCCTCCGTATCAGCGCAAGGAATCCTGACTGGGATACTTGGGTACATCCATCTTGGTGCCTGAATACTACACAAACCACTCGGACACACATGTGGGTGCTTGTGGGTATGCAGGTATCAAAGTGTTAGTAAGTTGACTTTGTTTTGAAATAAACTCACCTTCCCCTCCTCCAAGGTCTGGTGTTAAGCTTTGCTACAGCATTACATTATGTCCTACAAGGGCAGTCTAGGCAGTGGGGACACCACAGTGCAGCCCCTTTTCCACTGTGTAACAACCCACCACGCATTTGTCACTACACTGCCCAGAAGCTCAGAATTACCACCCCAGCACAGAACAGTGTCTGGTAGTTCCTGGAACCTGCCAAAATAAGGTCTCTTAGTGGTCCTATCTGTTTCTTGAGAACTATCCTTTGTTAATATAATCTCTCTCTTCCTAAAATCATGTATTAAATTGAGACTGATTAGTTTATTTGCAGGACCAACATTCACACCCATGCAAGACAGCTGACAGTAGAAAAAACAATATTATCGTCAAAACTAGGATGCACGTATTCTCATTATATGGAAGTCATTATGAAAAATGGAAATCAATGGTTTGTTTTGTTCTGGTTTTTTTTTTAAGACATTTGCAAACAGATTTGGTTTTACTGTCAGTTTAGTTCTTAAACCAAACAAACAAAGCACTGTCAGCCTTAAGCTACATAATACTAAGCTGTTTCTCATAGAAAACTGTTTCCAAAATGACTGCACCAATCTTTAAATTAGAGCTTTACTTACTTTATATGTGAAAGCCTTCCACGGTAAGTGTGCAACAGATTTCATCTAGGATTAAAAATATCAATTTGTAATAAATTCTGGAAGAAGAGACTAAAAAAGTAGTCTTTTATCACTTTTCAATCTTACCTTGTAGTTTACAAACAGCTGGGGCAGCATAAACAGGAATCCAAAAGCATACACTCCTGAAGATAAAAGATGGAAAACTTACAGACAAATGCACAATAGAAGTACACCACACTATACTTTCACAATTAGAGATTTACACTCATTTTCCTAAAGAGAGAAGATGCATCTAATCTTTTTGTTTCACTTTGGGTTGATTCTTCTCCCTTTCTCAATCACTGTGATGATTTTGGAACCTACAGTCAAGTTATTGCTCTGTATTACACTGATCCAGCTGACAGCAGTTAATTTTCTACTTTTGAGTCTTGGCCCCCATTTGAAGAAATATGAAGAGACTCACCATTGACAAAGCTGTTAATCAACCAGGAGTACCAGCTACAAAGAAGACAGTCCAGTTATTTTTTCACTTCAGCCAAAAATATATACCTGTAATACATCCTCTACATGACTGTATGCTGTCTACCCCAAGAAATGGCTATGTTGTGAATTACTTTACACAAGAACTAAATACCTCACATCTTCCTTTGATTAGGAAGGGCTCCAGAGGAGGTGCTAACAGTTTAAGCAAAGGATGTTTATCCGTGCATCCAACAGATCTGGAGAGCTTTATCAACTGCTTTTATACTTTTTCAGAATGTTCTAAGGCTTCTGCACCCAAAATGACATCAGATAATACTGCACACTGAACACTGACTGCATTAAGACTCGCAAAGGTAACGCTGTATTCTAAAGAGACACTCAATATGGCACTGTAAGGACTTACCAAATTTCAAACTACACATACCATTCAGTGCAATCCACTAGAGTAGGCACTTAAAAAAAAAAAAGGTAAATACAAGGAACCTACGTTTTTCCCTCCTTGCATCTAAAAACCCCTCCCAGATGTTCAATGGAGCACAATCTTAGCAACATAACAGTAGTGTTACAGATAGTGGTCAAATTCCACACTTCTGCTTGCAATAGTAAGAACAGCTAGTAATTATGATCCTCAAGTTACATCATTTAAAATTAAACTTGCAAGGCTGTGTTAGCGACTTGTTAATAGCAGCGTTACAGCTGTAGCAGCATTTCACTAATCCACAAGCATCTAAAAAATGCATCAGAAAATGCCTGCAAGATTAAAGGATAATCCACCATTAAGATTACTTGTTCCATCACACTTCCTTACAAATAGATTTAACAATGATAAAAATTCTATTGTTTTCACTTTCGTAAGCTACAGCTCACAGAACACCTGGCATATAATATTTTGCAGTATTGAATGAATTTAAGAATTCTGTGAGAAAAGCAGAATTTTTAAAGGCTGCATATTTGTTAGCTCCTTAATAAGGCAAGAACCTTTTGAAAAAAAAATTTTTCTAAATTCCCCAGTTTCTAGTACAAGTGCTACGGCCCACGTATGCAGAAACAGTAGCTCTTTCTGATGTTATTTTAAGCTACTGCTTGCTC
Source organism: Calonectris borealis (assembly GCF_964195595.1). Classification (NCBI taxonomy): domain Eukaryota; kingdom Metazoa; phylum Chordata; class Aves; order Procellariiformes; family Procellariidae; genus Calonectris; species Calonectris borealis. Next base: position 72,293,803 of record NC_134313.1, on the reverse strand, counting down.
TCCCTCCCACCCTTTTGGGGCCTAAACACTGTTGAAAAACATGTCTACATGGCCATCACCATGCTTGCATTTGCAGGTTTTTTTCTACAACACAGTCTCATGGCTGCATACTTGCTTGTACCTCTCCAATACAAAATGAACTAGCTGTATTATTCTGAGTGAAAGGGAACAGGAGTTTCACCTTTTCGTGAAATAGTGAGTCTTCAGCTCTTGCTGAAGTATCAATATGTTGCTATAAGGCCACAGCTTTAAAGGAATAGAGAGTCCTTTCTTAATAACGCTTTTGCCTGTTTGCCATCCTAGCTATCGTATTTAGGAACAGAGGAACCTCTTGGTAGAGCAAATAATTTTGGGACAGTTTTTGCTTCTCTCTGTTATTGGGACAGGTTTAACCACTGAATTCCTCTCACCTCTCCTGTCACCTTATCAGTCCTCTGAACATCAATGGCAGCTTTCTTCCTCCTCTTCTGATTCACAGCTTACTCGTGTATGGAAGCTACTGAATTCTATACTACAGTAATATCAGGTTACTTGCTAAATATAACAGCCTGTAGCTTACAGGATGTTAAGAAACCAGCTAGACTTTTCAGCTTTAGATCATACAGAACAAGGAAGTTTCTAGTTCCTAGCTTATGAATCAAACAAAATAAAATAACTGATTTCCATAACCCATCATCTCCAATTAATTAATATGGGAAAAATGGGGAATGTTTCAATTCTGTATAAGATGGTTTATAGATTTACAGTACCTTTTGTATTTGACATTCAGCAAGGAGTAACCTGCACCTCCAATACACAGTGGATAGAGCAAATATGACAAGTATTTCATAGCCTAATAGACAATGGAAATAGTTTGTTAGCTTACATTTTATATACAGCAGATTTGTCATGGCATTAACTAGAAGACAGCCACATAATTTTTTTCCTGAAAAATCTTTTCCTATTTCCAAATGTCTACTACTATTTCCAGTATGCTTCCAGTTCTAGAGAAGGTGGTGAAATTCCAATGCTCAGTTCAGACCACCAAGGACCTTAGAGCATAAGCAACAAGAGGCAGCATGAAGTCGGAGTCTAAGAGTAGCTCTCTGCTTAACCTCCTGATTTCTTCAACTCCCTTCTGAAATCAGGAAGCACATGAACATTCCTCCAGTATAAATAACAAGTGCAAACATAGATTTTCAAATTTGTGAGTGAAAACCCTTTAAGATATTTCTCTTCAGATAAGTCACTTGCAATTCTGCTTCTCAGGGAACTGTTTCAACCAGATTCAGCTAATAAACAACTCTTTCACTGTTTCTTTTAATAAATTATTAGAATGAATCTTCACTATCTGATCATCCACATAATGATGAACCACTTGACAACTATGAGAAAATGGAAAATGCACTTATAGCAATAAAGAGTGAAACAAGTCAATCAGCAGGCCACATATACAGACTTTACAGATCAGAAGTCACAGGCTTCCCTCTTACCTGGGTATCATACTCCTCAGTTTTCTTTTCAGAGTCATTGTATGTACCAAACTGCAATACACATAAAATGTATAATCAAGTCAGAACTGGGAGGAAAAAATACTTGCTGTCCAACTCCCTAAACAGAGATTTAAACTGCAAACTAAACTGCTTAGACATTAAGCTAGGTAACAGTTCAAAGTTCTTATAAGTTTCTATACAAAAGAGTCATATAAATGTCCTGTGCAGTCTGCAAATACAGGGTAGGCAAAAAGTTTAATTTTTCCCTTCATATTTTACACAAAACATCCAGGACTTCTTTGCTTAGGAAAATGCTGTTGAGACAGCAGAGTTCACAAAGCAAAAGTGAAGTCCAGTGGCTAAGAATTTTGCAGATACAGGAAGCCATTATTAAAAACCATAACCATTTTCATGCATGAAGAGGTCAGTCATGGATTATCTCCACATCTCCAGAAATTGTGACTGCTTAAACACAGTTCCTTGAATACTGATAAAGGAACAACCAGAGCTATGAGCCACTCAAGATACATAGACTTCAAGCAGCACAAAACCCCAGTACTTCTTGTGAAGTAAACACTGAAGATTAGACAACTGTTTCTCCTACCAACAAGGGAAACTTTCAATGTAGATTGTACTTTGAAAAGTGTTAATTTGAATCCCAGCTGCCTCTGCATGTCCTGCAAGCAGTCTCAACACTTAAATTTTTACCTAGAGGATGTGTCAAAGACTGTCCTGTCCTCAGAACATGTCACATCTTCTACTAGTTTGACAATGGAGAAGTTATACCTACACCTTCATGCAAAACTCAGTTTCTTGCTTCAAACCATGATGCCAGTTAAGAGTGCCCTTCCAACAGAGTGGCAGGAGCACAGTCCCACCTGTTAAGATTTAGCAGGACTGACAGAGGAGTTCTGAAGTTTCTCACACCATAAATACACACAAATGGCTTTTTCTTCTACAGAATTCATCAAAGAAATTCATAAGTTTGAAAATGCTCATCCAGCTTTTGGATTAAGCCATCCATAAAGAGAAGATGTACATAGGCAACTTTTATAGTTTTTTTTAATCTTCATTTCACTGGAAGCCAAGTTGAACAGTAACCTGGAAACAGATGGAAAGCTCAAGACTGTAATCATTAACAGGCCAATGTCTACTATACCTGAATTTTGGGTCTCAAGCCTTGCCACTTGATTGTCATTTTCAAAGCTTTCTTCACTTTCCAGAGCTGTGATTAGCAAAATCAAAATGTGCACATAAAGAATTACCGAAAAGAACATCTTATGCAGGATTCAGATACTCAGAATCAAGACCCCAGAATATCTATTTTAAGCACCCATTGCATAAAGCAGCAACAGCATGATTGTGGCACACTGCCTGCGACTCTACAAACCAAATGCTGTGTCACCAGACAAGTACAACACTGGGAGCATGCACTATTAAGTCTCCATATCAGATAATGTACTTTAAGTGAAATAATGTAGTCCTTCCAGGATATCTGGATTGCAGCGCTTAGGTGGGGGTTAGCTGCTCTCAGCACCAGCATGCACCCCAGGTCAAGCATTTAGAGAATTCTCCAGTAACCACCTGCCAAGCAAGTTTTTACACGCCTTCAAGGTCAGCTGGGATCTGCAAGATGAAGAGGCCTCAGATCTCCTAACAGTAATTAAGTGGGCACTTACATGGTCATTACATTTCAGTAGTGGGCTACACGGAAAAGTCAGTGAATCCATTGCATTGTTTGGCTACTTACTGTACAGCTGCAACAGGCTGGCCCTAATGTAACCAAAGGTTCAGGGCACCTGAAAATTTACTCATGTACCCACCCTGCTATACAGATTCAACAACTTAGGCAATGCAGTAAGCTCACCAGGAGAGCTACGCTCCATGAAGCTTTCTGTGGACAAGGTTTGTTTGTTTAACATTAGATACACCAATATTCTCTTCTCACCCATCATATCTTCCAAACAAAAAAGTGCAATACAGTAAAGACGATCCTTTACTGTCATCTTTGATGCAAGTGAGAAAATTACTTATTACAGAAGCAATGTCACTATTCATACTGCATGAGAAACAGGTGTTAAGAACAAGTTGTAAAAAAGCTCTTCCCAGCAGACAAATTCTTTTGAGATGTATAGTCCTTACGTTCATTCTCACCTTGAGACAACCATGTTACCTCACCATCACTTGAGAGGAGAGATATGTTACTTCAAGAGAACCTACAGAACATTTCCCCTCCACTTAAGCGTCCCACACAGTGTTCCTACAGAACCCTTTCAAGCCAGTTTCCCCAGCCTGCAATCCAAAAGCAACATACTGGAAAATAAGGCACATGAGAAAGACGATAGGAGCCAAGCAGTCACAGGGACTATAGATCTCAGAGAGGTGTATTTAACAGATCTTTGGGCAGCTCCAAGAAGAATCTCGGATAGGCACAACGACCAAATGAGATCTGGATCTGCCTGTTCTTAGGTAGTGGCAACCGAGAAATCCATCTTCATTTTAAAAGAGAAATGCAAAATCTTAACAGTTTCAATTGACCTTAAATCCTGTAGCATAGCTGATCATTCCTGTTATCCTACCATATATGCCTGATCTGGTTTCCATTAAAACTTCTTAAAAAAAAAAAGTGATTTAGAGACCAGGGCTATTTCTTCTCCACTACAAGCAAAGAAAAGCATAATTTTTCTTGACCCGATACATTTTTAAATCATTTGACATTTTTGAATTTCTGAAGTCTCTAGAGTCAAGGATTTTTTAAAATTTAGTTATTTAGATATAGGATCAAAATAAAAGATAGTCTACAAAAGGAGCAGCATATTTATGGGCATATATATTTATCCCTGAAACTGTTAACATTTCAGCTAAAGGAAGTTTGAAATATAAGACTAAATTTCTATTTATAGGAACAAAAACACTGGCAATTTTGATACAGAAAACACACAGAAATACATCAGACTTAAAAATATCAACTTACTGAAAAATAATGTTACAGTCAATGAAATGGTACCATTTAGGACACTACTGTTCATAGTTTTCGCAAGGCCTTAACCTGTCTTATACAATAAGCTGAAATTCAAGGATCGCTTTGTGACTTTGCATTCAACAATTTAATCACTAACTAAAAATTCTGAACTGCTTTGTTTCCACAGGGATTATCTGCAACTATAACAGAAGTGTAGCCAAAAATTTCACAGGAGAGTCCTGGACTTATTTTTAAATACTGAGAAGTAATTAGATCTGCAAGCAACGCTAGGGAGAGAGATCGTCCCTTCCCATTACTGCTGACTTTGTGCTTTACTTCACATAGAGCAGGCTTCTAAGCAGTACCTGCAACGCACTGGCTGGATACGATCTGCTGGAATAACGAACACAGCCAGCAGTCTCCTCCTTCCCCGGGCACCTCAGTCATGGCCAGGGAGAAAGTTGCAGACCTGCGGCACTGTCTGATGGCACACAGCCTGCTCTTTGACAAATGTTTCCGTGAAGGCTTGTTGACATGGTTATACATGCCTGGTCAGGAGTGATGCCTATCAGAAGATGTGATAGGAAGGAGCCTCAGCATAGGTCTATGTTTGGTTTCCCCAATACCAGCTGGCCCATCCCAGAAAAAACTGACACTTCCAGTTTAGTTATTTGATAAAGGTACACAATCTCCTCTACCACTGAAAGCCAGTTAAACAACGCTGCTAAGACAGCATACTACAACAGCAGTATTTTTCCAGTAACTAGTTTAGCATTCTTTTTCTACAATAAACTATGGATGTTGCTGCAAATACTGGTGTTTGGTTCTAGAGCTTTAAGAACTCACCTCAATCAGTGCACCAATGCCTGCTGGGATCAGTACCAATAAACTTGTTTGTTCATCCAAAAGGAAAAGAAATATTACCACAGTACTAAAGCACCGCCAAAGCACTAGATAGAAAAAACAAAAACAAAAGGCTTATTAATATTTAAATGAACAGCTGAGATGACAGAAGACTGTTGGCCTATTTACTATAATTCTGTCTTATGCAGTTTAAGCATGTATTTCTCCTATATACATCTTGATATATCAAGTAGTCCTAGAAACAGCCAGTGATACCTCCAGGCAAATAAGGAACAAAAACATTTTATGAAATCCTTATCACAAAAGCTGAAAGGAAATCAGAATATTTAAGGAAGACTTCTGTACTGCACCAATTCAGCAATGTATCAGTACTATTATGAACTATGTTCATGATTCTTGACTCAAGGAAGCTGAAAGGCTGTGAGGTAACATAATGCCAGTCTTTGAAACTCATGCAACTAATTTTATGTTTGTGAATGTGAAGAAGTCTATTTTAGGGTTATTTTTCAGGTTTTGCAAAACCCTGGATGCTTATAAAGTGTCTACCAACTAATTCTTAGATTCAGATATCCATCCCCCTAAGCAGGAACAGAAAGAGAGAAGAGCTACAACACACTCAGACATTGTTGAATTACACTGTATCATTCCAGTGTAATTGTTGAATTACACTGTATCATTCCAGAGTAATTGCCTCAGGGCAAGAAGGAGGCACAGGCAGAAAGGTGACTAAGGCTTGCTAAAGATTGATACTTTGATAGTAAGTTTAAAAAACCCTTTGTTACTCTTTCCAATTTGACTTACTTTTTAAACTGGCAATTAGCATTTAATTCTGAAATTTCGTGGACCATTTTGAATTTTTACTAACTTTTGGCATATATATGCCAACAGCAGTACAAATGCCTTACAAAAAGAAAGGCACTCCGACAAAGACAAACAGATTTTCCATGTGAGAAAAACATGCTGCTGTTCATCGTCATTTAGAATGCCTAATTTTTTTCCTGGTATTGATATTCGTCACATGTTTTAATCAATCTGTACATATGATAAAATTAAGGATAGTCTCAGAGGTCAAGTGACTCCAGGTTTATCAATTTGGTTTATAATCAGAATGGAAAAACCTATTAGAAAAACAAGCACTAAGTACTAGCACAATAAACAAGGCTGGGGAGTGGTGTGTTAAACCTCAAGCATCCACAGCTGGCTACTACCTTCATCTGTCTCTAGGAAGGCCTGGCAGGATGTCAGACCACTATGTTTCTCTCACCTTTCCTACATCCAAGTCAGCTCAACCCTCCCATGCGCTTCCCCTCTGCCCAGGAGCTTCTACTGCTCCTGTTTACACCAAAGCCCAAATCAAACAGCAGCGTTACACTACCGCATTTTCCCTCCCAAATATTTTGGAACCTGTAGTTATCTACAAGGAACACATGGAATTGCAGGACAGCATTACCCATGATAGCACATTCTCTCCACCCACAGGATTTTTTCTGGTCCTCATTCTTTTCTCAAAGTATTTTTCTGTTCCTTCAGCAAAGGAAATCTGGTGACTGACTTAGTATTAAACTTATTCTCAGTTGTAAGACAGTCAAACCTCAGAAGGGACACGAGTGCTTAAAAGCACTTAAAAGCAAGTGATACTTGAGCACAATGCTAACAAAGTTAGAACCAGCCTGCTAGCCATCTTCTTCTCATACACAAAGACATCTCATTTTGCCATCTTGATGAATCTACAAAGTTTCAACTTAGAGTAAGACTAAAAACACACAGTATATATTAGATAATGCACGCACAACACTTCGCATTCTGGCCCATACCTGCTTTTGTAGACATCCCAATCATGCTCCTCTTCTTCTTCCAAAAACTGATGTCATTTTTGAATGCAAGGAAATCAAAGAGAAGCTGCAAATAGCAAGAAACACACTCGTTTGTTCAAACTAGTTAAAGACTACCAGCTGAACTGTTAAAAATGCATTTAAGATGGAATTGCAAGAAAAAGCTGTTTTAGAAGCCTCAGAAATAAAAATTAAATACTACAAATAAAAGCTAAAAAGAAAAACTGTTTTAGAAGCCCGAGCTCCAAAAGCAGTGCAAAAAGACAGGAGGAATTCCAGGTACTGCTACTACCACAATGCTGCACCCGGAAGAAAGTTAGTGACCCAATACAGGGTAACACATGATACAGGATGAAGAACTAAGGACCCTGAGGAATTGCTCACCTCCTTGACAGACCAGGGAAAGCCACACTAAATTAGATTCAAAGTGCTTTGTATTGTATCAATAGTCAATTTAGGCTTTGATAGTACCAAAGTTTTTTAAAAATTCCTAAAATACGGCAAGTCATTTTCTCCTCTCTATTTCATCACCAAGAAGTTGATCTGAACTTCGAGTACATTTTAGCATTAGATTTATTTGTACTAAGTATTTTTTCCAGAATTTTCAGTATTTTTGTTCAGAATAGAATAGAACAGAACAGAATAGACTATTTCAGTTGGAAGGGACCTACAATGACCATCTAGTCCAACTGCCTGATGAATTCAGGGCTGACCAAAAGTTAAAGCATGTTATCAAGGGCATTGTCCAAATGCCTCTTAAACACTGACAGGCTTGGGGCACCGACCACCTCTCTCGGAAGCCTGTTCCAGTGTTTGACCACCCTCTCGGTAAAAAATGCTTCCTAATGTCCAGTCTAAACCTCCCCTGACGCAGCTTTGAGCCATTCCCAGGTGTCCTGTCCCTGGATCCCAGGCAGAGGAGCTCAGCACCTCCCTCTCCACGTCCCCTCCTCAGGAAGCTGTACAGAGCAGGGAGGTCGCCCCTCAGCCTCCTTTTCTCCAAACTCGACAAGCCCAAAGTCCTCAGCCGCTCCTCACAGGACATGCCTTCCAGCCCTTGCGCCAGCTTTGTTGCCCTCCTCTGGACGCATTCAAGGACCTTCACAGCCTTCTTGAATTGTGGGGCCCAGAACTGCACACAGCACTCAAGGTGAGGCCGCACCAGTGCTGAATACAGCGGGATGACCACCTCTTTTCCTGGTTGGTTATGCTGTGCTTAATGCACGCCAGAATGTGGTTTGTCCTTTTGGCCGCCAGGATATTTTTCAGTATTTCCTTTAAGCATTCATTGTCTTAAAAAAAAGCAGCACAGACTCAAGAAATTCTTGGGTCAGAGAATTTTAATGAAAAAGTGTATTTTTTTTAATTTGGGCAAATGATACACAAAAGAAAAAAATATCAGAAGAGCTAGTCCCAGCCTACAGACATCTTACAACCTAATAAACAGAATGGGAAAAAAAAAATTAAAATGACTGGGAAGTCTAAGGGTTTCCAACCAAATTAATTGTATATAATGTAAGTATAAAGAAACATAACATGCCCAGCAAGTTCTTATCTATCCCAGAATACGGGAATTGCATTAAGCATAATTGTAGATGACAAAAATGTTCAAAGTAGAATGAAGTATAAAAAAATTGTTCATTAAAACAAAGATTCGTATTTAAACCAAGACACATGCAATGCTGACAGAGACACACAACAACACCAACCAACCATGCCTAGAGCCACAAGCTCTGCACTTTACAGTGACAATTTTTTGAAGTAATCTAGATCAGCTGATCTGAATTTCTCCAGGGGTTAGAAGTCAGAGACTCAAGCCCTACTGTTGGTGCCCTAGCTATGCCACTGCAGCAGTAAACTTTGTAATAACTCAGCTTAGCAGAAAACATGAACCAATGTTGACAGGCATATTAATTATGCGTGCTTTTGTTCAGCTAAAAAAAAAGTTATGATAATGAAGTTAAATGTTTTATATTTCAGTCAAAACTGTTTAGTTTATACCAAGTTATCTCATATTTGTATCTTCTTTGAGGTTTTTATATTAACTTGGTATTGGAAATACAGCTGACTTGTACCAGAAACCTCTTCTATTGCTCTACTGAAATTACTATTTCCAAGAACAGTTCTCAATAAATGAAAGAGTTGAAGTTCAAGCCACCCCCCACCTTTTTTTTTTATTTCATATGCCGTAATTCCTAAAAACCAAAGTTTCTCCACTTACATGAAATGCTGCTACGAAGAATGTCAAAGCCAGAAAGTACAGGTTAGTGTCAACAAAAATTCCTTTTACTTCATCTGCATCCTTTTCCGAAAACCCTAAGAGAAAGAACAAGTAATTATGCAAGAAGTACTAGACAGTTAATTGCTGTTATGCTAGAGTCCAGTATGAAAGGAATCTTATTTCACCTGCATGTTTATTAAGGAATCATAAATCCAAAACAAGATGGCAGCTTATTGGTAAAACCCAAGTCTACCTATATTTTGGCTAGTTATTTGGCTTGCCTTAAACAAAACCCATCAGTTACAAGCAGACCGATGTGCCTTTAATGTGTTGTGTAAATACAACCCAAGCTGAACACCAGAGACACAAATGGCAAGACACAAGAAGTCATTCTGGCCTGAGTGGGAAGAAAAAAATATTATTCAACTTGGCCTCTAAGGTTTTATGCGATATGTAAGAAAAGTGAGCTTCAGATTAAAAACCGAAAAATGAGTAAAGGGCTACGCTGTGGAGGACAACAAAGGCCAGTGGGAAATATGGCCATATATGCAACAGTATAGACCCCAGATCATGGATTAGGTATCAACTCTTTTGACAGTCCTTGCAGAATTAACTTGGAAGCTTCTCTTTGATAAATGGAAAAAGGCAAAGCATCTTCCAGAAATCACAATCTGTAAGCTGAATACATATTCTCTACTGTCTTACCAATTCTCCCAAAGGAGGAATGTTGCTTGTTATATACTGGACAACCATTAATTCAAAAAAAGTTAGAGCCTGTCCGTGATAAATATGGTTGCCAGCACCAAGGAGTGTGTTTTCCAGAAGATACAGCATCCCTCTGAACTCCTTCAGCCAGTATTAAGATGCTTTCTTCGTGAAGTAGAAAGTTCCAGCCACTGTGATTGAAGTCTACCATTCTCAGAAAACACACAATGCTGCAATTACGGCAATGGTGCTAGTTATGACACTGGTGAGTTCAGTACCAATTTACTTTGTCATATCAGCTGTCCTGCATCACAGCAAGAAGAACGTGAATTTACCCATCTTCAAGTGATTTTGGAGTTTTGCTACCGATCTAAGGTGACCTTTTCATAAGTTATTCCAAAAGGAAAATTTTAAACCTTAACGTTTTGCTATCTGCATACTTATAGAGAACAAGCAGCATCTTGCAGTAAAAAAAGCAGTAAGCTTTTTTCCCAGGCAGAGGAGGTACTCCTAGGATGATAGGTCTTGATACACATGTCCATCACAAGACAGCCACGACATTTATGCCATCATGGAGAAATGATGGTGGTCAAATGCCCCACACAAACTCTGAGCAAGCAGTTACTTGATTTTTCAAAGCAGTTATTTCAAGCAGACATACTTGTAGCTTCGATATACATTAGCCTGAGCCAAGGAGAAGCAGCTGGATTCTACTTAGGATGACCTTATTCCTTACCTGCCCTCCCTCCCCCAACAAAACATGAGAGAAGCTTGGGCTGCAAAGGAAATGGAGAAAGTCTAGACTCAGTTAAATTACACTGTATTCAGGTACTGTGTCTTACAATACTACACTCCGAAACTAGTGCTGAACCAGAACAGATTTTTTTTTTCAGAGGAATCAATGCCTTAAGTGTTAAGTTGTCCATCATAAAATATTAATTCAGAGATGACAGTGAATAACTAAACCCTCTCCCTCTTACTGACTAAATTTTGGTGAACAAAGAACAATACTGAGTAATATGGAAGCAGCATCACCCCTGCATATGTCTCTTGGAAAATTAGTAGAATACTGCATCTATCTGCATTAAAAAAAAAAAAAAAAGGATAAACTGGGAAGGATTTACGAATCATAAAAATAATATAGCACAGAAGCTTTTAAGATCTCTTGGCCTGAAAAAAAATTCACATTGCTGTCTGAAGAGCTTAAAAAGAGAGGATCAGAAAAAATCCTACATTCATATACCTCAACGCCAGTTCAGCTACAATGTAGTTCCTTACTCTAGCATAAAGAAGCCAACTACAGTCTAGTGAGAGAAAACTAAGTCAACAAAGATAACCCTGAAAATAAGATGCGGATTTTTAAGAGTGATGATTCACAAAGGAGTGAGTCTAATTTAACATTTAAAGACAGTAAAAGCTTGGCTATACCATCACCAACACAGAGCATATGAACTTCAGAGTGAAAGTGTACACTTACTCCATTACATTTAAGCAAAACACAGAATTTAATAGTTTCATGCATGTAAAGCCTCCAGTTTGACTGAATTACTTAATAAATTTGTAACTGAGCCAAAGTGAGAGGCCAGCCAGTTCTGAAGTGTCAGAAGCAGTACGATCAGAACCGAGATTCCTTCTTCATGCTCAGCTTGAGCCCAAAGACTTTGCTGTGCCTGCCTGTATTTCATTACAGGTACATGCCTACAGTGACCAGCTACATATAGCTTGTATCAAAGCTTACGTAACACCGATACAGCTTTTCTGTTCCACGGATGATAGGGGAAACCTATGGCGAAAATTCTCTCCTCTATTTTGGCCTCTTATACTTTTACAATAGTACTATCCTAATAAAATTTATTTCAAAAATGGTTAATTCACCTCTATATTCTTTTTTCTGACTACATGTCAACATTTTATTTCCATCTTTACATTAAGGTAAAACAATGTAAGATTTGTAGCATTAAACCTTTTCACCAGCTAACCAGAAAAAAGAGTGTGTTAAGTGTCATCTATGTACTTACAAGAAAAGAAAATGAGGGGTTGGTATTTTTTTTTGGTCTAAAGTCATTAAAGAGAAAAACCATACCAAATTGTTGGAGGGAGTACACAGCATCCTGCATGTGGATCCAAAATCGGAGTTTTCCAAGAGATATTTTGTCATATGACACTGTAAGAGGTAGCTCTGTTGTGGAACGATTTATAACCTGTATTTCAAAAAGATACAGTTTCATTTTTAATAGCAGAAAAATTGCAACAATTATTTCCATTCTTTTAAAAAAAAAAAAAGTGATTATATCAGATTATGATTTAATCACACAATTTTAAGAGGTCAGGTTTTTTTTTTGAAAGGGAATAAGATCTTAGACTTCTATACTATGCTTGAAGTCTGGGGTTTTTCCCAAGAAATGCTAAATTAGCAGTTTGTTCTGTTCAAGTTCTTGTAGCAACCTCACTGTTACTGTATACAAATGCCTCCGAGACGTTTACATAAAGTTCCCTCCACTGGTCGCAGTTCAAGTGGAAAAAGTGTGCTTAAGGTAATTCTCTCTTTTGACAGTTCTTCTCTGAATGTATATGCTAAGATTACCTAAGATAGAAGATGAAAAAAAAAGGGAAAAAATCATATCCCAAAGGCCACAGTCAGAACTTTACAAAACTAAGGCTGTTTTTGAGAGAAATTAAAGTTACAACAACTCACACCAAAAACACAGGTGGGGAAGCAAGATGATCCTACTTGCTCGGACTGGTGAAAACACCACAGCTAAAGCTAAGCAAGCTATCCTGCCTGCAAAACTTGGGATATGGGGTGTCACAGAAATCTTCCTGCTCCAAGAGAAATAAATTTCAGCTAATCCTCCTGTATCATCTACACTTTAGTTATGATGAGCACTAAGCTGGGGTGGGGGTGGGGGGTAAGGGAAGTCTTAAATTGCCTCAGCTCCTTCTGCGTGATAGGTGACTGTCTCTCAAAAAAGTTTAAAACAAATTAAAAAAAAATTGTCCTCACAAGTGTTAAAATTCTCCACAGCTACCTAGGTACAAGTTCAGGCAGTGTGTTTTAAACTTTTAAGGATAGCTCAAGACTACAGGCAGGCAGGCACTCTGAATTGCAACAGTTGAAGATCTATTGCTCCCAGCTCCTAATTACTAACCAGTCATAATTCCCATCTCAGAACTGCTACTCTACACTGTACCTGTTTCTACAGTAATTAGTTAGCTGACACCTATCTGAGATAAATAGGCTTCTTCTGATCCTTCTGTTACAGAACATGGTTTTAGCCTCCCCATGTATCGGTCAGGTGTGAACTGGGGATTACGTTCACTCTCCCATTCACTCTTTCCTCCAGTGAGTACAAACAGTTCTCCACCTCGCCACCCTCCCAAGACCCTATAAGCTTTTCAGACGGTGGTAGAACATGCGTGCATGCAAGGGAGAGAAAGGGAACCTGAGAAAGTTTTATAAATACAGCACGGAGAAACTAGAATGGTGCCAGGGATCTCTGAACTGTCTGGAAAAAAAAAAACAACAACAAAACAGGGTGAGAACAACATGGTTAGAGCTGATGGTAGAGAACGCTGGCGAGATTCTACAGCTACATAAACATCTTCCAGGCTGCTTCTCCTGTTTAAAGGATGCCTGTAATCCCTCCATTCTCATTCCTTCTCGGTCAATCAAAGATAGCATCAACATTTCTTGGAGAAAAGGAAAAGAAATTTTATCTGTGCAGGACAGACAGAAAACAAAAATTTTGCAAATGCATGGGTAAGTAACATACAGCAAGTGCACTCTACACAGACAAAGCTCTACTAAGGAGTTAGGGATAGCGTAGGGAGAAAATCGGATTGCAATATAAGACAGCGATAAGAATTCTTCAACACCAAAAGCAAATTAAATGAACGTATAAAGATTAGAAGAATGAAGTCTCTCTCAAGTCCAGAAGTGCTGCCTCACAACCTACTTGAGTGTGATGGTTGCTAAGCCTTTGAAAACTAGGAAGTTACCAAACCTCTGCAATACAACCTACTCTTGTAGCACAGCCTCAGAACATCACATATTACTCCTAGCACTCCATCAGTACTACAAAACAGTGTCTAAACAAAGCAAATAAGTTCAGTGGTATGAATTTTGAAGTTTTCTCTTTGTTATATCAGAATCCTGTGCAATCCCCAAACCCCCAGCATTGGAAAAAACATTTAAGAACATGAGGAACACATAACCTCTAGACTACAGCACTTGCCATAGAAGACCTACATCTGGGTCAAAATAACAGTCAGTTCAAAATCTATACCGCACAAGCAGGGAAAATGCATCTTCAGGTCCATGCCTTTACGTCGCGCATACCAAACAGACAGCATCTATGCCCTATTTACAGTCAAATGCCAACCTTGCTCCACAACAGCTGGATCACCGTCTTCCCTTATTCTTCCCTGCTCTTCACTTACCCTCATTATCTCACAGTATGCATACTATTAGACCACTCTTTCTGCAGGGCTTGCGAGCAGTTTGGCAAGTCACTACTGAGAAGTCAAATAAGCCAGTGCTGAAAGGGAAGTTTGCTAGTTTGATGGAATAGTCTTGGCAGCGCTTCTCAGGATCTTTAACGACTTTAAGGCAGTGAGTTTCAATAGCGTTAACCGTGACATGCATGACAACTGCAGGAATGTTATTAATAACATGAGAATGCTGAGTTTATTTGTAAACAGGGTACATGACTTGATCAGTTAGAAGCTCATATGAATGTACTGAACTGAAAGAGCTGTGGTAAGAAACTTAAAACAAAGGACAATGACCACTGATAAAGACATCACAAAAGTATATCTAAAAAAATACTGGACAAAACTAACTGCTACCAAGATTTGTAACAAATGCTCAGGAGTTTATTTTGCTGAACAAGTTTGGGGTGGAGAGGATACAAGTTCTTAAAGAAGATTCTCCCCAATGCTAAGTAACAAAATTCTTTGTCTGAGATAAAAGTTAATGAATTGGAAAGACAATTTAGAAGGTCTATGGAAAGTTTACATCTACTAAGACTTCCATCTAGAAGATGCTGAATCCAGACATACTCATTTAACAGTTCTGAGACATTCCCCAAGACTCTTGTTCTCAGTGACTCTGATTGCTAAATTCCAATCAGTGCAACTGAAAAGAACTGCAGGGCTTAACTAAGAGCTGCTAAGATGAACATGGTTTAGATGCAGGGGACTGCCATGTGTAACTTGTAGTAAAGGAATTGCATGATTTCCCACAAGAGAAGAATCGGGCAAAACTGAATGCAGAAAATTCTATTTAAATGTATAAAACCCCCCTTTTTTTTTTTTTTTTTTTTTTTTTTAAACTGCAGGAGTTAACTGCAGGGTTTTTTAAAATGCAGAACACTAGAACAGGTTGCCCAGAGGGGCTATGGCATCTCCATCCTTGGATATATCCAAAACCCAGCTGGAGAAGGTCCCGAGCAACCCACTCTAGGTGACCCTACTCTAAGCAGGGGCATTGGACGAGCAATCTCCAGAAATCTCACCTAACCTCATCCTTCTGTAATTCCATTATTGAAGTTTCTAAGTCCTGATCTGTTTGAGTGCACAAAATCATTGGATGTACCGCAGCAAGCTTTCAGGTGCTCAAGTTACTCTAACATGATAGACAGCACCACCAGAAAATGTAACCACGAGTGAATTTTTTGGAGATAAGAGCATAGCTACTGACTTATCTCAGTGTAGGTCCATTATCAGCTGTGTTCAGTATGCTCATTTCCCTAGAGGATATCAGAAGCCACCCTGGGATGCTAACACAACTTCTTCAGCTTAGGGAGTCAAACTGCTCATGAGACTGCTCCCACCACAGCTGGTGCTGCAGTGATGTCCTCCATATCCACCCAAAAGGCAGAAGCAATGGAATCCAAATACATTTTGGTGGAATAGAAGGGAGTGCTTGGCAGATACTTCTGCCAGAGGGGAATCTCAAAACCCAGATCCAGCCTCTGCAGTTACCACAGTTGACCACATTAAGTTAAACTGTCATTGAGAGAGTCCTTTTGTGAATTTATACTTTTTCATTATGGCAAACAACCTATGACAAAATCTTAATTAAGATAACATTGAAGAGTACTGTTAAAACTGTTAAATGTAATTAAAGGTATTCTATTACTCACCATCAAATCTTTCACTCTGTTGCTTAGCTGATCAATAAATAATATTGGAAGGTAATGCACTGTCTTCCCCAACTGAACCCTAGGATGTTTAAACATGGATTTTATGACTGTAGTGATCTAAAAAGAAAACTACTTTTATTCAAATTAGCACTCATTCATCACTTTCAGATCTACCCATGTAGATATCTCCCACCATCTTTTCAGGCACATTTTCTTTTAACACACAGCAAGAAAGAGGCCACTACCCTAGAGTCTTTCATTGAGAGACGTCTGTATAAAAAATTAGGCATGTGATATTTCTCCTTTTAGTTTGTTTTTACTTTTCTGTAGAAAGACAGAATAAGCAAAAAAACCAAAAAAAGACAAATGAAATTGGTTGTAATGATGCTGAAGCTGTTGCATGACCAAGGGTAGAGGAAATTAAAAAGTCTGTTGAAGAGAAACGTGCTGACGTTTACTACCATATATTTGTATCCTTTGTCTCAAGTATCCCTCTCCTACTGCAACAATGACAACTCTCCACCATCTCCCCCACTCCTCTGCACCCTCAATGACATCCATCAGGTCATCAACAGCACATGCTCTAGCTAGCATGGGACTATGGACACGATGGCTGGTACGCACACAGGAAGGCTAGATACTACTGGAGAGAGTGCACAAGGAGCAGAAATACTCTCTGCCTTCTCCTCAACAGAAGCTCTCGTTTGGATCGCTCTACCACCTCACCAACCTGCATGAAACCATTAGAAGCTTCCCAGCCTTTGAGCCCTCTACAAAATTGACCACTGGAAAGTTATTTAGCAAATTATGACCTATATGCAATTGCTTTGTCAGTATCTTAGAAAAGTATTTAGCCTAATGCCCTAAGAGCGACAAATTCTTAAAGTTCTTCACTAGAAAGGCAGCTATCTACACTGTGATGTTCTCAATAAAAGTCCATGGAACTAATGTAACCGAGATTTTTAAAGCCTGAAAGTTCAATTTTAGTTGTTGACAAAAGAAAGAAGTCTCTATGCATGCTAAGAAAGACTGCATACTAAATATACAGCGGGCAACAGTAATATAGAAAAGTACTAAATCGAGGCTCAGAAATACTGCTTGGTTATTTAACTGAGGAGGTTTAGATTTCTATATAATAACTACAATTAAAGCTACTGCTAGTGGAATTGCAGCAGGCTATTTCATATCCAAACTATTTCCTGTATAATGCAATGACAAAACAGCATATCTAAACAGGGCCAGAAAAAAAATCCTTGTTCACCAACCCCTTCTTGTTATGGGCCTATCTTATGAGTTACTAAGTTTATCTATTCTGGCTGGAAAGCTATCCCAGAACCCCAGGGTCTCCTGATTAAGCAACTACTTCTGGATCTAACAGGATACTTGTAGAGAAAGGCATCAACATACAGCAGCACAAGCCAATACATCACTATTTATATGGTTAACACTGGAATTAATTTAAGCAAGCTGTGAACAGAAGCTACTGCCTGCATTTAGTGGCCTAAAAACCTATCCCTGCTTTTTAGTGTTTTCTTGAGAAAACGACACAATGTAGGAACACACATTCTCAGAGTAAAATAAAGCCAATCATAAAGGGAGAAAAAAGATGTCATAGGAGATCAGCTGTGCCTCTTCAGCACTTGCAGTTTGTACAGATAATTCGCAGATGAAGGATAACTGGAAAGGTCAAGGGACAGTAATTGCTTTAAAGGCCAGAAGTATGATTTGAGAACAAGGGACTATGAAGTCTGCTGTAGCATTTTTCATGTGTTTTTGTAGTTCTGCTTTGTCTTACTATGATAACACCATACAAAAAAGTATTCTAAACTCTGAGCTGCCCAGGAACAAGATATTTCCAATAAGGTTTTCTAGTACATAATATGTTACTAATTGTCGCTACCGAAATGCAAGCATTAAGAGTATCTATTCTTGTCTCTTAAGCACCAATTTAAACATAAAGTACTAAAGGAGGCAAGGGAGGACGTTTGAAGAAATGCGCAGTAAGTTTATAACAACAAATCTAGCAAAATTAAGTCATCAACTTACATCTTCATGTAACGATGAACATCAGCAGGGAGGGATGATCCATCAAACACAAAATCTTCCACCATGACATTTAGGGTTAATCTTGACCTCCAGTGCGAGACAGGTTCATCTAGAGCACTGGTCTGTTTTTCTGCTTCAATTTGCTTTAAAAATACAATAAACACACATACTGCTAAACAATACAGAATTTTGAATAGGATAATATTCTAACGCACAGAAACTACGGAGTCATTAACTATATCACAAAACAGAAGCCCACTAAGAAACACTTTACCTTAATTTTGACCACATCAAGCATTTTGCTCAAATACGACAGAACGGATTGTAAAGGCCCACCATAATCTGACACTGAAAAACTTCAGTGCCCATTCACAACCTTGTTCATCAAGAATGAATATTCAGCTAATTAATCTTAATACCTTAGGAATGTGGATACTAGTCAGAAAAAGTCACTTTGAAATAAGGACTGTAGAGTAATCAGATGTTATTTCAAAACTGTCAGAAGGATGTGGATATCAACCATACACATTTTTTGGAGTAAAAAGATCAGACCATTTGTTTTGAACTTCTGAGCTTCCAAATGCTCTGTAAAGCAGTGCTGAAACGGAGTACAACCTTAGCTTTCAGTAAATGCTTATCCCCAGGGCATTCTACTTGCTTTTCTTTGGATGAACACCACCTGTTCTGACTACTACTCTCAACTCATTTTCAACTTTATTGTGACAGCATTTAGAAACAGCACTGCTGGCTACAGGTATATTTCAGATTCCAAAGAATAACAGAGTGAAATTCTCAAGCTCCACTTAATCTATGAGGCACAACCATTCACAAGTATTTCATTAAATAACACTACATTTTTTTCCCCCGGTGAGTAATCATAACATTTGTCAAAGGATATGATCTTGTTCTCTCAAATTGAAGTGGGAAGTAAGAACATCCTAAAGGAAAAGAAGCAATTTGACATTGATCACACACCAATGTCAAAATCAAGTTCATATCTCTGTTTTATAAAAGCAAAGCATATTATTTCACATGAATCCAACTCACTATAGAAAGTAGCATCATGTGTTACAGAACAATACAGTATTTCTACCAAAAGCAATGAATCCTTAAAAAAGTAATTAATGTTAACCAGAGAAGTGTTTTAATAGCAGCCAGTGTTATAGAGGGCTCTACCTCCGCTGTGCTGAGTGGTCTACTATTAGTGTACAAGCTGATAATCAGAAGAGGGGTTTTGATTCTTTTTTTCCCTAATATCATCATTAGTGTAAATGCACAGCAGATGCTAACACTAGAAGTGTCTATAAAAGAAATTACTTTTTTTGCAGTTGTTCACCTATAGATGGAAAAACCACTTACCTGTGTGGCTGACTCTCCAGTGAGCAAATTAATCTCTTCTGGTTTAGGGACCATGTACGTGGTCAGAGGGCTTACTATATGCACCTGTTTACCGTCATGCCAAGGCAAAATGCCAGCATGATGAAGAAATATGTATGCATATAACGTGCCATTATTTCGGGTTTTCTTTGGTACTGAGACATTCACTGTCCTAAAATACAAAATAAATATGTTATGAGATGACATAGCTAAATATTTGTCATTTGTGGTTTAACCCCAGCCAGCAAAAAAACTCCACACAGACGCTCGCTCACCCCTCCTCCTCTGGTGGGATGGGGGAGAGAATCGGGTGGCCACAAGCAGGAAAAGTCGTGGGTTGACATAAAAAAAGTTTAATAATTGAAATAAAATGAAACAGAACAATAATAACAATGATAACAACAACAACAACAGAATAAACAAAGCAGGCAATGCACAATGCAACTGCTCACCAACCGCTGACCGCATGTCACGAATGGGGGGAGCCCTCCCACACCCCTGGTTTTTATACTGAGCATGGCAACACATGGTATAGAATACCCCATTGGCCAGCTGGGTCAACCACCCCGGCTGTGCTCCTCCCCTCCCCCCCCCCAGCTTCCTGCATGGAGGTGGCAGGGCATGGGAGATGGCAGGGCATGGGAGGCCGAAAAGAGAAACAAAAAGTCCCCGGTCCAAGCACCACCCAGCAACAACCAAGGCATCAATGGGCCATCAACGCCCCTCTCATACCAAACCCAAAACCAGCACACCCCCCAAGCTACTGGGAAGAAAGTTAACTCTGTCCCAGCCGGAACCAGGACAGTATTTCAGCATGTGCTATTACATATAAGGATCACTGAAGATGTTCTGGAAGGAAGCAAAAAAAGGCTGGGGACATTAAAAAAAAAAAAAAGAAGAGACATTTGGGTTGCCTGGCACACAACAATTAGTTCTGGCTAATATGCCCTAATGAGCTGTGGCTAGATGGGATCAATTTATATACTCTAGTATGTATTACAATATTTGCATTTCCAAAGTTTTACTATTATCTTAAGATATTTTAATCTTTGTCCAATTCATACTTTATCACCCTAGATAACACAGGACTGCATCATCAGGTTTTTTTGTTGGTTTCCCCTGCCCATAGGTCACAGGGCCAAAATTATCACAGCACTTGTAGAAAATTGCCTTCTACGTGCTGAATATGTATCACAGACTGTATACAAAGTTTAAGAAGAAAATCACGAAGTTTTGCCAAGCACTTTGCATTAATAAAATATCTTCTCAGCTATGGCATGCCAAGCACAGAACTCTAGATAGGAGCCCCACACCATGAAGTCACTCCCCTTGTGTTAGCCAAGAAATCATCCTACTTGCAACCTTGCATAATACCTCCTCTATTCCTGTAAATTTGCTCAGGTTATTTTGCTCTGAATACTTTCAGTGGCTTAGACTCTGTCAATAAAACAATTCTTATATTTTCAAGTCTATCAGAGATGAAGTTTAATGACCTAAACTGCAGACTGTTCTTTAATTACAGAAAACAGAACGTGAAAGAACCTGGGAGACCCTGCCACAAAACAGTCAAGAAAAAGGCGACTATTTTAAACAAAAAAAAGTGAGGCCCCAAATATGAAACACAAGTAGTTCTAATTATTTTAATTGTATAGATGCATACGTGGAGTGCAGTGTTATACTCAGAAATTTGTCTAAGGGCACAATCTTATTTCATCTTAGCACCAACATCCCCTCAGAAGACCTCAAAACTCTAAACTACCAGAAAAAGAAGGTTTACTTTTACGATTATTAGCACCGAAACACTTACAGAAAAGCATGTTGCTAAAATGCAGGAAAAGAGAACATGAGTTGACTTCCAAGTTCTATTCCAGGTCTGAAGCCACGGCTATTAAGAACAAAATATCATGTAGCTAATAGACTGGCTACACATGTTATTAGAGGAAAGTCTCAAGAATTTCCAGGCACTTTGACTTAAGATTTTCACAATGGAAAGTCATTTTTACTATTATAAGCAAAGTACGCTTTTGTAAAACATTTGTCTATATGGCTGAAAACAGTACGCTGATCCAAACTAACCAATACTTAAGCTTAGCACGTTATACGTGCGTTACTGATCTAGCGCAGCTAGTAAGATGAATGCTTAGAGTGGAATGTGAAAATTAAGATAGACAACATAGGACAGCATTCAAGATTTGTAAGATCTACAGGAGAGAAACAAGTGTTTCTGTATTTACTAGTAGAGCTTTGTTTTGCAAGCTTTGCTTCTTAAAACGACGAGGTGATTTTCAAAGTAAGAAAAGTTTGTCTAAGAGCCTATTCCTCGGCACCAGGTGAACTTAGCACACCATTTCCATCAAGGCAGGCACTTTACCAATGTTTAATTCATGAAATATTCTAGGAATCTTTAATTAAAGCGAAAAATACCATTTTTATTAACAGCAGCACTTTGTCCTCAACCCTAAGGCTGAAATCCAACTAACATCTTTCCTGCCTTAACATAGCAAATATGGCTATTACTTTACAAAAACCAGTGTGAACTGAATAGCCTGTACAGCATGCAAAAATAGCTTTAACCCCAAAACAAAGAATGCAAGAACAACAACTCTGCTCTTTCAACACAACTATCATGAACAGTCTACCTTGCTTCATGCATACTCCCATACACGTAACTACTAGTTAGGATACATACTTCAGAATTAAACAACTCGTAGTTCGGATACCTACCTTTCAAATTTGGACTCAATATCAAAATCCTCCACATTCAAAACCAGATCTATATTACTCTCAGCACCAATGCTTGACCGTGTGGTAGTATACACACTTAACTGAAATCAAAACACAGCATAGGGAAATCAGAATACAGAAATATTAAATTCATGCATCAGTAAGCTTAGAGTACAGATCTGTATTTCAGCTTCACCAATTTCCCCAGTCACACGATGGTTACATACCGTTGGGAAAGAAAGCAATGTACTCAAAAAACGCCTAACACAGCTGTCAGCTCTCCCTTCCTCCCTCCTTTTGGGGGCAGAAACACGTCGTAACACAGCCACTGAACACACTTTAACAGGATGACCTATTCTTGAAGTCAAAGATCTCCAGGTAAGCGGAGCTATTTCTCCAGCCGGGCTGCTCTACTCGCTGCGTGTGCCAACAGATACACGAAATCAAAAACCAAACCACACCCGCACCCTACCCCTGCTCCAGCCGCGGGCACACCCGCAAGGCGGGGGGAGCCAGCGCAGGGCGCCAGCAGCGGGCTCCCCGCTTTCTGCCCCGCGACCCCGCCACACCCGCAGCGCTACCGGGGGGGAAGGCGGGAGCTGCGCGCCCGGGCAGCGGGCGGGCCGGCCACGCGTGACCGCAGCTGTCAGCCGAGTCAGCGCGGCGCTCCCCGCACCCACCAGCGCAGCGACGGAGACGGGGGCGTCGGGCCCGGGCAGGCACTGCCGCTCCTGCCTCCAGACCGGGACCGGAGACCTCGCCGTACCCAGGAGCCCGTCCCAGGGGCGGATAGCTGAGGGGCCCGCTGACCGGGCGCTGGCCGCCGCCCGCCCGTTCCCACCGGCGGGCCGCTGCGCCCCACGTACCTGCAGCTTAGGCCTCCGCGCCAGGTAGGGCCAGACGCAGCCCGCCGCACCGCCCGCCACCGCCGCCGCCGGGCAGGGCCGCGTGTAGACGATGCCGTACATCACCCAGCACGTGTGCGCCACGTACACGGCGAACACCCCCACCACCAGGCTGGTGAACGAGCTGCGGCTCAGCATGGCGGCGCCCGCCCCCCGCAGCCCCGCTCGGGATCAGCCCGGCCGCCCCACCGCCGCCGCCGCTCGCGCATCCCCCACGCAGGCAGCCGCCCCGCCCCGCCCGGCTGTCCGTCACTTCCGGCGGGTGGAGGAAGCACCGCCCCGCCGCCTAGCAACCAGCTAGGGGAGGTCCCCGCCCCAGGGGACGGCCTGGGTGCGTCACGGCGTGGCGTCAGGGGGGCGGCGCCCCCGCCGCCGCTAGGGGGCGCTGAGGGGCGGGGCCGGCGGGCGGGCGCGCTGGTTGGCACCGTCCGGCCGGGGAGGCCGGCGTGGGGGCTCACACCGGCCGCTGGCCGCGGGCCTCCCGGCCTGTCCGTGCGCCCCTGGCCGCGCCTGCGGGTCTCCAGGAGGGGACAGCAACGTGTTTTCAGCGCACGTTGTATTTTGGGCCCTTCACAACGACCGGGGTCTGGGAAGGGCCCACGACACGAGGCGAGGCCGCCGAGGTGCGGCGAAGGGGCAGGAAGGGGGAGAGGCGCTGTGCCCCGCCCCGGCAGCCAGCTCCGAGGGAAGAGCGGCGGAGGCATACAGAGGAATAATAAAAAAATCCGTCCCGAGGAATTACCTTGGGTGCACGGGCCGAAAGGTGGCGTGACGTGATAAAACAGAAGTAAAGGAAGGGAGCGAGAGGAGCAAACGCCTGGGGAGGGTGGCAGGGCCCAGGAGGAGGGAAGGGGCCGCTGCCCCTCCACCAGCCGCCCCGGGGCAGCGCTCCCGCCGGGCAGCGGGTCACGGTCTCTCCCGCAGGCCTGAGCTACTCAACGTTGTCCCTCAGGGGGGCTGGGAGGGCTCCTCCAGGCCCTGCGCCCGGAATGAAGAAGGAGCGTTTCTTGTGGTCCTCGCGTACCCGCTCAGGTGGCGTCAACCAGGAGAAAGCGGTGACGTGGGTACGTACCTCAAGTGCACCTCAGCCGAGAGCGCCGGGCAGAAGGTGCGCGGGGGCAGAAGAGGCAGAAGCAGGCGGCGAGAGGTGACTGCCCGGCAGCTCAGCCGGGCGGCAGGGCAGGCAGCTTCCCTGCCACGCAGACGGGCGAGGCAAGGGGCGCGGGGCAGGTGAAGGGCCGGGGCAGTCTGGGGCGTTTCCGTAAGCGCATCGCATGGAGCTGGGAAATACCCCGGGGGAAGGTGAAGATGGATACCATCACGGGACCTCATTATGCCTTTTTCCACCCCGCGTTATTAATTTCGCACGTATGTAGGTATCTGGAGTGCTGGATCACTTCTCGTCTGCTTCCTGGATAAGTAAAAGTGGCCAGAGCTACGTCAGTTTAATTTACACAGACTTGTTCTCCAGACTTCTGGAGCCCGTTTTCTGAATCTTTTTTTGTTTTTCAATATTCTTCTTTGACTCCAGTTCTATTTTCTGTGCTTAATCTCCCCTGTTAGGGGAAACAGAACAAAACAAAAAACCAATAACCAAACCAAAACCCATGCAAAAAACCCCCGAACACCCCAAACCCAAACAAAAACAAACCTTAAAACCCTGTAATTTCATACTCCCAGCTGTCAGGTGAACAAACACTGTTCTACACACACTGCCACAGAGAACATACATCAACAAAGCACGCCTGAACATATATGGACTCAGTCTTATTCACAATTATGATTTGTGTCCTTCCCCTTATCGTAAACCTTGTTGTTTATAAAAAACTTAAATCTAAAAAAAAAAAATCCAGAGGAAACCAAACATTTTTTGTTTCATTTTTAATTTGGCTTCACGCTGAAAATTCAATTTACAAGCCATTCACAAGGAAAACGTCCAGTTGGGCAGAATGAGCCATGATTGTATACTGCACATCAACACTTGTAGTGTATCATTTAGTTCCCTTTTAAGCAAATCATCATACACTTATATAGCGTAGTTTAAGCATCTACATCATTTGGCTCAGTTCATCACACGCTATAGTCCATTTCAACCTATCAGACAACTAACAAGAAAAGAATGCTCAAATTGAGGTATTTCCTTTAAGAATTGACTGATCACTGGTATTCAGAGGTAATGTTAAATCATATAGTTTTAAACATTGAAAAATGTACAAAAACAAGTTCATTTTTAAAAAATATTATCCTTAGTCTTCCATGCATGTTAATAAAAAATATAAAAATCAAATTTGTAGCACTGAAGCTATACTTTTCGTTCTGCAAAAGTACTTCCACAATTGGAACCAAAAGCTACAGTCATCTTTAGTACACTACTTGTCTTTGCTTTTCAGTTACGAAGTATAGTCAGTTCAGTGCAAAGGTAGTAGTCTATGTACACATACCATAGGAGCCATAGGAGGGAAATTTACAGCAGAAAATATGCATTCAGAGTATTATTATCCAGTAGCACTATTGTTACAGATTTACACTGCATATCCAAGGGCTATTATAATAAAAAGCTTGCAGCCAATATGCGTCTTTAAACACACCCGGTCTGCTTGAGCAGCCTTGAAGTCAACAGAAGTTGTACCACTGATGGAACGAGCACGTTATACCTTGCAAGTGAGTTCCTACAAAACTGCTTCCTGCTCTGTCAGCACAGGTTTTCAACTAAAAGCATCCTCCTCATGGCAGTGCCTAACTTGGATTCAGTAGCAGTAAGAGAAAATTCCAAAATTTTATCATTTAAAAGGTTAACTTTTTTGCTTTTGCATTTAAATTCTCAAGTGTGTTCAAAAACATAGCAATATTTTTTCCAAAATATATAAATGATATCCTCAATGCAAGTTTAACAATAATTCAAGAGATCAAAAACATTTTTTTTCTGAATTATTTCTCAGCTTGTTGATAACTCAATTTTACTCTTCCAAAAAGATGAACTAGTACCTGCGATCAAATTAGAAATGTCTTGCACACCTGGAGAGATGCTGGGAATTACAAAAAGGTTTAGAAAGTGGTCCCATTGAACAGATGCCAAATACTTGCAGCACAATGCCACAACATTGAAGTTGTATAGTACGTAATACAAGGTTAGCAGATGCTTAGTCTTGGTCCTCCTCCAGGAAACAAAATCTATCACTTCTAAAGAAATTTACTTCTGACTTCTATTTCTAACATTACTGATTTACATGGAGCTCTTAATACCCTTAGAGCAATTTGAGAAAGCAATATAAACGAATCACCAAACACAAACAACCATATATAGACAAGCAGCTGCAATGGTTTTGCTTTTTGTCTAAGTATATACAATTGCTAAGGAGAGATGTTTAACCTAAGGAATTCTAATCCACATTTAAAAAGTACAATTTCATTTTTAGATGTTTACTTAAAAACTGCTTTTGTAGTCTGGAAAGTCCAGCACTGGCTAACTTAAACCTCCCTTCTGAAATATTAAGAAGTATTTTGCTTGAACTTCATTATAAAAGAAAACATAGGACAAAAATATATACTTAGGGCATACAAGATCTTTACAAGTTTATTTCTTTAGCATTTAAAATACAAAATTGTCTTCATGCTGGATAGTGAATAAAAGACATGTATTTGGGTTTTCCCCATATACATTCATAGACTTAGAAATAACCTATTGTCAGATGAATTTCACTTCCAGTACCATGGTAGGATGAAAAGTGTCTGAGCTTCAGCTTTCTCCAGTATCCATGAGGAGACTTTGTTTGCTATCGTGTTTATAGATGCTGCATTCGCAACTTGGAAGTAAACAGGAACACACTGAAAGCGACATAGCGAGTCAGAAGTCAATCCAATTTAAGGTTTCATTGTACTCTATTTCTAAATTTAATTTCTTATTGTTCATAGGAACAAGGAGAATTTCATAAGCTCTCTGAGACCTGCTGTCACCTGGACACACCTGCAATGGTTAAAGTGGGGGAAAAGAAAAAGCAGTCCTTTACCTAACGGCAGGCACAAGCTGAAGCAGTACCCGGGCCCTTAGTTTTGGGTGGCATTACCAGAACGTGACTTTAATATTCACCTGGCGCTTACGGCTCAGGGAGAAAAGTCCATGAATGTCACTGAAGCTTAAGACGCAGCAAGGTCTCCCTCAGGCTGCAACACACCTACAAAGAACAGACAGCGCAAGGACGAGCTAGGGATGCAGAAAAGTGAATTCACCAGCCCAAGAGGCAGAAAAGATCCTTCTTTACTGTGGGAAAAGGGCAGCTGCACAGTGAAAGCTTTGCTGCCATGCCAGCCTTGATGGGCTTTTCTACTTGCTGGTTCAGGACCAGCAGTTCAGCCTGATTTTTCTTCACCTGACTCTTTGGCTCAGAACTGGCACTCTCAACTAACACCCCATGCAAATAATATTTTGATATTATTATTAAAATTACAAAAGTCATTATTATTTTGCTCTTGCTTCTAACGTTTTTTGGTCAAAGTGAAAGAACTGAAGCCTAACGCCACATCCAGAGATTATCGTACAGCCCCTTTTTCAAGATCCCCAAGCTAACCTCAAATAAGCTGGGATGCTCGTATGGCCCTGTGCAATTTAGCTCAGAATAAAGACGCATGACAACTATGTTGGTAAAAAAACCCAACAAATACGTTACTTAACAGGAATAACTTACTCAGGTACAATCTGTGCTCAGGTGATTCCACTGTTTCCATTCCCAGAGACTGGTCATTTGAACACTGCAAATACATCTTTACCAGTTACAGATGGCCTCCTGAAGTTAGCCTGCTCAGGATTGCTCTGCCATTTTGCTAACACAAATGGAACAAGCAGCTGCTGCCATCACACAACTAGTAAAATTATTTTGCCTAACAAGCCTGCAAGACAATATAGGCAGAGTATTTCACAGAAACATAACCCCTCCATTTTACGAGCTTCTTAAATCCTCTTTCTTGGTATCCTCCACTTGCGTTTAATCCCCTTAGACATGATAAAGCACATCATACCATCTGGGGAAAAAGAAGCCACTTCTACGAAGCAAACCATTCCTCCACTCGTAAAAGACAAAATAATTAATATCTTGAAATAAACCTGAAAGGTTTCCTAGGGAAAGAAACTGTCTTAACTTCATCACTGTGAGGCGCAGGAAATACTCACAGATGCAAGTCCAGGCACATCTAATGGATGATCTCTCTGCTGCTGCATTCTCTCAGTAGTTTTACCTCAATATAATGTACGCACGTTTTGATCACAATGTGTTGGTGACTAACGTATACCCAGTTCACTGCCTTAGCTATAGCATAGAGCGATCCTGTTTGTTCCTCTGAGGTGGAGCTGGAGGATTTTACCTCTCAGCAGGTCTTACAAGGTTCCTCTCAGGTTTTGAATACTTTTTTTCCAGTCTTCGTAGGAAAAAGGCAGGGAGAGCAGATGAAACCTCACTAGCTGCGCTGCCAGTGACCTAGACGTTACTTGGATACACAACGCTGCAGTACCTTCAAGAAATCATCCTCTGACTAAAGGACAGCTGGCTTAATTTCTACCTAGCTGGGCTTTACCTGAATGACAATTGCAGTCTTCCTGCTCATTTGTGAAACAGATCTTGTGGTTTTGCTGGACTGATTAATTATTAATTTAATTAATAACTAATTATCAGTGGCACTGATTACAAATTCTTACTTTCCATTTCAAACTGTTGGACCTACTTTTCCTCCTTTTTTGTAAACAATCTAGCCATATTAATTAGGTAATTGAAGTTTTCCAAATTAACTGAAGTTCAGGTACCTAAAAAGTAACAAACCATCTGAAGTACTTGGTTCACAGGGAACTTCTGTGCTTCAATATGAGTTTAGGAGCCGAACTTAAATTTTGCTAACGTAAAACTCTTGGCCAACATATTTATAATTTCTTAATGCTAGGACACTCATGAAGGTGCTGCTAGAAAAAAGCAGAGGCTTTACATGAAGCAAAATGCAACATTTCAGAAGGTTTTATAACCCACACTCTGACCTAAAGGAAAATTGATCTGACTTGGTTAGAGTTTTTATCAGAAATTTTTTTTTTGCATTCTAGTTCAGTCCCATAATATATGCAAAGCTGTGCTTATGTAATTTTTCTGAGATCATGGGATCTACAGCACGTGGCGCTCAAAGAATATAAGTTGCAGAAGTTGAGTCCTTTTTTTTTTTTTTCAAATGAGAACACCATTTCTGAAGGAGCAGAGAGCAGAATATGGCTAAAACAGTTAACACGAAAAGCTGTACTCACCGCATGATAATATAACATAGGAAAAATAATGGCAATACCAAAGATGGCCTTGTAAGGTAACTCATAAATGAATAAAAATACATCTGCTTTAGAAAATTTATCAAGCTATGCAAATGTTAAAGTGCAACCATCCCTCTTCCAGAAAAATGTTTACTACCTATTATGAATAAAAACGTATTCCAACCAGCCCAATGCTTTAGCTAACAAACCTATTCAGTTTGCATGAAAATATTAATAAACAGCTATGTACAAAACTTGACTATTTACTTCTGGCAGCTTTGCCACTAAAGAGGTCGCATCACTTCCTTACTGCAGACATGTCTCCTTTTCAACCTTTGCGACCTAAGGATTTATACCTTCAAAGCGGGATTAGCAAACACACATGCAAGCCTGGTTGCTTTTTATCATAGTAAGATTATTCTAGCTACAATAAATGCATTGAAACATATAGTGTAATTAATTGGTATAAAATTAAGTGTACAGCCTAATTTCTCCACAATCCTTACAAATTGCCCATAATGCCTTTTAAGTGTATCTGCTTACAGCAGCAGGCTCCTGTGAAATCTGTAATAGCACTTGCCTTACTGTGGTAGAGACAGTGGTTTAAACATGCTTTACACCTCCTAAACATTTGCTTAGGGTTTTATTATATTTGAAGAAATATAAATGAAGGGGAAAAAAAAAAAAAGACTTTTTAGATATCTTGGATTTCATGATTTTCTGTGTTACTTTAAATACATTCAAAATACAGAGTATACTTGTTCAACCATATCAGAATAGCAAAGCTTTGGCTGGGCCTTTTGTACAACATATAAAAATTCAGTCTGATGCAAGACTCTACTGACAAGTGATGGCAGTATTACATAAAAGTAGTAAAATGCTCATCAGAAATGTCAAATGCCTTCACAGCCTTGCATTTTTTTGTGTAAGGATCATTTAAGTTAAATTGCTGCAAAGAACTGAAGTAATTTCTTCATATGTCTCCCCGTAAATTTAGGGGCTGTTGATATCACCAGTTAAAATAAAACAACGCGTTTGTAAAATCTGTAATATTTTAGCTGAAAGCATTTGCATGTCAGTGTTTGGTGAAGGGGAAAGGAAGCTTTCACTTCTACCCTGACATTGCAGCACGCCACTGAAACTTGACCGTCACAACCCAGCTGTTCCACAGTTGGGTGCTTTTTAAAAAGGCTGCCGATTTGGAACTACTACAACATTTCAGCAGATGGAGTTTGATAGATGAGTTGTAATGAATGTTGCTGCAGTAATGCAACGTGTTACAGGTCTCAGCTCTCTAATAAAGTCCCAAGTTTACCATCCTACAGTAACGTGGCTTTTCTGTCACTATGAGGCAGTCTATTATTATAGCCTTATATTCTACAGATGCTAAAGTCACCTGAATTATATTCATTAATTTCAGCTTTTGCGATATTATGTGTGATCTAATAATGTTTCCATGCAGGCTGATCAGGACTTCACCCTATCATTCATCCTATTATGTCTCTACCTCGCTCAACAATCTCACAAAAGAGGGAGCACTGCAATTCATTACAGAATCTAAGTGTTGTTTTGTGGTTTCGTGGGGGTTTGTTGTTGTGGTTTTTTTTTCCTTTTTTTTTTTTTTAAATGGTTGCTTCCACCAAGAGTACTTGCTCACCAAGCAAACAATGCGCTGGTCACTGGCCTTCTTCAGCAGCAGCTCTGGACCGAACTCACTGACGCACACAACTTTCAGTGCCTCTTCACCATGCAGCGTGGCGTGTGTTTAAGGGCCCGTCTATTGTAGGCTGCAGCACCCTTCAATGCAAACACTCTGCACAGCTTAATTGCACACAAGTGCAGTTATTACACTCACCACAATTAGAAAACATGTCCCTCACCAATGCAAGTATGAAAACCAACTGAACCCTTTGTTTTCAGAAGACAGGTCCCCAAGTTACACACACCATACATGCAAATTAGGCACACTCAGCCAACTTCAATCAGCTTTATTTTTCTTTCACAGATACGTACAGTGTATCTCTTCCTCTGGAGCTTCTCTCACCCCAAAGTTGTCCATGGGATACTAAGCTTACCTTTCTCTTCTTTTCAGACATATGTCTCGGAGAACTCTATCTCATCCCCTGCACTCTGAAATTCTCAAATTCCCAAGCTCAGATACAAAGCAAAAGATAACTATCCTAGACAGCCAGCTTGAGCCACGTGCCATAGAAAGTCTCGCAGAGGAGATGCGATACGCCCAGACTACAGTTCATGTGCCTTGCCGTACAAACCGACTAAAATACATACTGTATAATCATAGAAAGTAGACCTCAGGATGTATCCCTACAACCCTGGGGCATGATCAACAAAATCAAGTGTGTCTGTTCTTAGTTGTCTGTCTGTTCCACTTTCAAAACCTCCAGTGAAGGAAGGCTCCTCACCCCACCTGGAATAACCCATTCTCCTTAGCTAACTAGGTGTACTGTAAGGAAATTTTCCTAATGTTTAACTTGCCTTTTAAATGAATAGCCTGTATCTACCATCAATGTGGAGAAAAGACTGTTCCTATCTCCTCTATAGCAACTTTTTCCATATTTGAAGACTGTTTTCACATCTTCCTTCAGTCTCCTCTTCTTTAGATTAAAGAATACTTTTGATCTCTTTTTTGAGAACTTTCTGTCCTCCAGACTCTATCCAGCCACTCCCCATCTTTCTCAGGTGCCCCAACATGGACAGGTACTTCAGGTAAGGCCTTATCACACCTTGGTAACACAGAAATACCACCACACTTCTCATAGGCTACACTGTTGATGCATCCCACTATAATGAGTATCTTTTCTGCAGCCATGAGTTAACAGTGCTCAGTTTGTCGTACTGTATACCATCCCTGCCCCAAGATGTTTTATGCACTAATACCCACTCCCTCCTGTTTGTGCAGCTGACTATTCCTACCTAAGTGTAGTTCCTTATTTTTCCAAACCATTTCTCCTATTTTTCATTACCAGTTTTAATTCAAATCTTGTTAGCCAGTCTGCTGCAGCCCTGTCGGCTTGGCATGCGTTACCTAGATAAATCAAAAATTTACTTATTACTTCCAAATGAGGATCTATCTCCACATACCCCACAGAAAGCGTAACTTCTTACATTTTTTCCCCATAATCTTTCCATTAAAGCCAGTTTCAGTTTGGAGACTTGCCACATACAGTTAGGGATTTCTAAGGACACATTCCAACACTCTAATGAGCTTTAAAACACCTCCTGCTATTTAAAAAATAATAATAAAAGCATTTGGTACAAACAGATTTCTTTCTGCTAAATTCCTGCCTTTCAAATCTAATTTTAAATTACTCTAACATGTAGAAGATTCAAATCTCAACAGCAGTCTTCCAATCACAAAACCATCATATTTTAGCGCAGCCCTACAAAATTAATCACAGAAATGATCTGAAAGGGTTTTTTTGTTTCTTTGGAAGTGGAGTTGCCATCAGTTATTTTGTGTCAGAGTCCTCCTTCCTACTCCTTGAGGCTTTTGTCACATTTCCTAATCAGTGAAGCTCTGTGGTTTTATAATAATTTAAATTTTTCTCTGAGACCTCCATTGGTAATTAAGGCATGTGGCTTTACAAAAGGAAAGATAAGAAATATTACTAATACAACTGGTTTAGGTTGGTTTTTGTTGTGTGTTTTTGTTTTTTTTTTTTTTCCTAAATAGTTCTAAACTATTTTAAGCTTCCTATACGTTATATGCAGTATATGCAATGTTGCTATAAAGAGATTTAACTAGCATTTCTTCAGGATGTTCTGCAACTTGTTGCTGGCTTGGCCTCTGAAATAACTGCAACCTTTTCAAACTTGTGCTGATACAGAGTTTTCATAGTCTGTTCC
Organism: Calonectris borealis; assembly: GCF_964195595.1. Taxonomy (NCBI): domain Eukaryota; kingdom Metazoa; phylum Chordata; class Aves; order Procellariiformes; family Procellariidae; genus Calonectris; species Calonectris borealis. Next base: position 72,260,408 of record NC_134313.1, on the reverse strand, counting down.
ATGCTAAGTTATCTGTATATACAGGCTTGCTACAAAAGAAACCTGTGATTCCTGATAAATCTAGGTTAAATACAATTGTGTAAACATCTGCAATTTAAATGTTGGATGGACATGATTTGAATTGATTGTAAGAGAAAAGCACAAACAGTTTTGTCACGTATTTGCAAACAGTATGTGGCATGTCAGTTTGGAAAAAATTCACATTTAATTGCATCTGGAAGATTACAGTAGAAAAGTGTTGGGGTGAGGGATAAGGAGCCTTTCCTTTTCATTCTACCATGGAATAGACTGAAAGAGAAACAATTTTGTCATTCAACAATAAAAATAAAAAGGAAACCTTAGCAAGTTTTTGAATTATTGTTTGCAAACTGTTCACTGAAACCAAAACAAAGGGCCAAAATGTGCTTTCCTTGCTAAAGAGAATAATCCCACTGAAATCAACAAGACCGACTATGCAAATATGGACAGCAAAGTTTGGCCCCAAATTAACATCCCCATAACTAGGGAAAACACTAATCACCAAAGTGCACTTAACACCATAGTAGCTACAGTTTCTTTATACATGCACAGCTTGTGCGACACTTTGTACATGAAACTAGCCAATGGAATATAAATAAGTGTGCCGCTTCCTTTTAAATATGAACATTAATAATGAAACACATTCACATTTTTGCCTTTCAAAGACCTTTTTGAAAAAAATAAAAACACCTTCCCCAAAGTAACCTGGAACATGTTGTTAAATATAGCACATATGATTCAAAGAACGGTATTAAGGTAGAAGAACTTTCACACACAAAACTGGTACTTGCTGTATAGTTGGAGTGACTTATGAAAATCCCAAGAAAAGACAATCCTCTCGCCAGGAGAGGAAGGGAACAGTTGTAGTGTTAATTCAGTTTCTTCTGCAGGGGCTTGTTTTTATCTTCAGCGTTTTCAGGGCTGAAGTCAGTACAGATACCATTAGGAGCAGAAAGAGATGAAGTCTCCAAGCCATTCTCAGCTCCCATCTGGTCAGCATAGAGATAGTCTTCTGCAAAGTGTGGGTGCAATTCAGCAAATCTGTAGAAGTCATCTAAAAAAAAATTGTTGTTACACAGAATCAGCTCTTCGAAACAGAAGGACGCTAAATTTGAATGCTTACACATATCTAGTCACATGATCACCTTGGAGAAAAATAGCAGCAGTTAACATAATGCTATCCCCATAGCTTGTTTTAGCTTCTCAGCAGAAGTTTACCACATCCCCAGAGCCAAGATGCCGCAAAGAGTTATCTAAGCCTTCTTAAAACACTTCAGACCAGAGCTTAGCTTGTATGGTGAAGGGGTAAACAGTCTCAGATTTGCATTAAAATGCATGGGGAGCACCACATGCCCTGACATAGCATCTCACTGTTCACTGGGAGAAGGGCAGAAGCCCTCCAGCTGAGGAACAATGAACAGCAAGAGTAGTCATTTCTTAAAATCTGGGAAGTCTTTTGCAAACATGCCCTTTAATGCTTTGCACTCATAATTCTCTTCAACCTAACAGCAGCTGTCATTGCTGCCTTCTGCTTTCAAGATTTCAGTATTTCAAAACTCTTAATATTTTAGAGAATAATATTGTGAGAAGATAATTAATTTGTAACACATTATTAAAAAAAAAAATCTGATTTTAATGTTGGATACCAGTAAGACAATAAAAAGAGCAAGATTAGTTCTTGGGGGAGCTGGGAATCTTTAACATCAAGAAGTTACTTTTTGGTTAAAAATCAGCCATTGAAGCCTTGTCACAATTTGCCCATATGATTGTTTATTCAGACATGATTTGAACATGAGATACTGTACAGGATCCAAATAATAAAAAGCTATTCTTACAATAGCTGGCAATTAATTATTCTTAATTATAATAGCTGGCAAATAATTATTCTTTATAATAGCTTATAAAACTGACACTGGAAGAAGCTGGATGCAAACATTATCACTAACTCAGTCACCTACAGTGTATCACACAGAGCCCACTCAAATTCACTGTGTTATCCCAGAAGAGCTGATGATCAGACGATGCTATGAGTTCCCTGAAGTGCAGCGCAGATGACAGCTTAAGCAGCCTTTCAGAGGAGTGAAGCCCAGTTCCTCCTGGTACAACTGGGCTGATGTGGAAGAAGGGAACTACCACAGCTTTCCCTCTCTGCCACCCTTTTCTGTTTGAGACAGCGTGTTTTTTCTCAATATAGCAAAGGGCAAGGGAAGGCTCACAGGGGCACTGAAGTTGTAGGTCAACCCTGCCTCTGAACTGTTGCAAAGGGATAGGTGTGGAGAATGCAGGAAACATAACTTCATCCTTCTGCAAACAAAAAAGCGGGTATCCTTTATCCACAGTTTATACGGATCTGAAGTATTTTGGACCCTGTAACTTCAACAAAAGCTGATGATGTTCAGGCCATGAAAACCAACACTATCATTTATGTTGAAAAACCTGTATGTACAACAGGCTGATTGATCATGTAAACGATAAAGTCTCGGGGGGGGGGGGGGGAAGTGTTAAATGTTTGAAAATGCATAGAGCAAAAATTTCTGTTTCAATAATATTTAATGCAAGTTCAACTTTTTTTTAAAATTAACCCATAGCAAAGAATGTGATGCATCTGACCTTTTTCAACAAGGAAACATAGAACATTCTTTTATATTTAAAATATTTAACAGTGGTAGTAGTTGCAATAATACATTAGAAACACTTGATTCTGATGAATCAGTTTGCACTCAAAACATTTAAGCACATTCAGTGAACCCAACTGAGTACATTATTTTTCTGCAGCTAACAAGGAGAGAGCAATCAGCTATCAGCCTTAACTGGGTCTGGCCTGCAGCAGAAACATGAAAGCATTCCCTTCTTTCACATGGATGCTTTAAGCCCATCCCAAGCATCTATTCCTTTTTGTAACAACACATATAATGTGTGCATCATATTAATGACCATGAAAAAATAGCCTTTTTTGGGGAAGGTCACTCTGATAGTTAGCCCAACTAAAGTAAGACAAGTATAAAAATTTCAACCAACAGTACCAAAGAGGATCTTACAATCACATTAAGCGTAATCCTTTTTGCATGGGAAAGACTAGAATATTTACTGTAGATGCCATTCTAAGTAATTCTTCAAAAAGCTGCTCTATCTTTTCAGAAAATAATTTCAGAAAATCCCTTGAAGCAGTTGTTCACACAAGTATGATAGTCTATATCCAGATCAGCATCCTGACAATGCTACCAGAGTCCATCCCTCAATGTTTTATCAGTACTGGATCCAAATGAAAAACCTCTGATTCCAGGGAGGACTGAATTGAACAGGATAATGTTTCTGATAGATCTCAGTAAGTAGACATTTTGGGTCTTGCTGAAACAAGTCCTGAAGATATTAAGGAATATTTATCAAAATTGTACATAGCAGAGCACAAAGAAAAGTGCCTGGGATCCCATTTGCCTCATTCATCTGAAATGTGAGACAAGGTGATGTAGGAAGAAGGACTATTCCAGCATTACTTCTAATCACAGGTCTCATCTTGGAGCTCAAGCTTAAAGCAACTGTGAAGCATTAGACTGGAGGAAAAGATCACCTTAGTCATTTAGTTGGGAAAAAAGTAATTTTGCTTCCTGCCCCTACTAAGAAGAAAGAGACAAAAACTAGGAAAGAACCCAAAGTGGAGTTCTTTGAGATGCTGTCTATACTTTTTCATTAAGTACGCATATGTACTACAAGAAATTCAAGAGGTTTTTCTCCTGCCTTTGCCTCCATCCCACTCCTTGATGCTCCTGATGGAAGCTGTAGGTTCATGAATCTCCTCTAGTTTTTGTTCCCCCTCAGCTACAAATTACTTTAGTGTACAGGAACTTAAAAGGTCAATCCTATGGTTAATATAGGTAAGGATACTACATTTTAAAGAACAAATAATTCTTCCTTCTCTGAATGTTCATCCATATGGATATTCACAATACTGCTAATTGCCCCTTTCTTCTTGTTACTAGCAAGGCAGAGTCTTCAGAACACTTTCACAGTCATCACTTGTCTATCAAGAGCAGGTGGACAGTTTCCTAGAATTTGTGATGCCCACCTACAGAACCCATTCAAATTCTCCAGAATCATGTCTTAAGAATGAGAAATCTTGCCTCTCTCTAGATTACAGTGAAGGGATGAGCTTTGGAATCAAGGTGCATCTAAACAGTTAAGCCAACAGCACACTGCTTAAGAGAACTGAAACAACACACAGATCTTTGGCAACTAGTATATTTTCAAACATGCAACAAAAATCCAGACTTCTAACAATTCAGATCCAATATTTTCAATGTAGTTATAAAATCTCAGTTTTGCTATTGGTTATTCTGTTTACCTGCAACCTGAGGTATTCCTTTGGGATGAGATCTCTGGCTTCAAGGACTCTGCTATATGTGCAGCAATTTAGGTTTGACACTTCGGATATTTTATTTTTTGTTCTTACAAGTAAGACTGAAGACTTATTATTCCTGCTTCACATTCTAACACCCTAGAAAGAAGTAGCTTGTGAGTAGACCCCTCTGCTGTGTGTATCCAAAGTAATGTCAGTACTCTTCGACCAGATACAAAGTTTTGGTTTCTCAGAACTTGTCTGGACAATGCTTTCAGAAAAGGTGCAGTTTGCAAATTTTCCACCTCTCCTTTCTCAGTATTTATGTACAACAAATTGAGTATGTGGAAAGTTGCACATATTCTCAGGAAAGGCAAGAGATTGAATATTTACAGCAAGAACTTTCAAGATAGAAATGCAATACCAAAAGTTTATTTTCATCTTCTAATTCTCTGCTACAATAAATTGAACATTTATTCTTACTATTAAGCTTTCAGATATTTTAAAATCTCAGCACAATGTTTATATTATAAAATGAGCACTTCTCTCAGAAAAAGATCCAAGCAAAATTTCAAAGAAGTGATGTAAACACCATCCTACTTTGTGTAGCCTCACAAAAGACTACTCTTGACTGCAGGAAATAAAATAGTGAAAATGAGAGCTAAGCACTTCAGTGGCCACTGCTCAGATTTTCTTGTGATAGGAACATACCATGACCACTCAGGGGTAAAGTGCAGATTTAAATGCAACTAAGTACTATTAAAGATGGATATTAAAATATGAATTCTTTGGTAACTCACATGAACTGGTCTGAGTTCACTTGTACACCATTTCAAATTTAGCTACTCTCAACCAACGAAGTGTGCCAAAATTAGAGTTCTGCTAGGCTTACCAACTTAGATTCTGCACTGGTATTTTTGAAGCTGGTGATGGGGGCGGGGAGAGAAGAGTTGAGTCACTGCCCAAATGAGTCGGGAGACAACAAGGAGCAAAAGAGAGAGGCAGGAAAAAGGCAGTAACGTAGGATGGACATGGAAATGCTGGGGACATGACAGAAGAGGTACAGAAAGGAAAGGGGTAGTATAGCAAGAATCAAGGAAGCAAGACACAGCAGTCAGGAAAAAAGGGGAGGGCAGTGGCAATGATTCTTATTCCAATAACTCTAAAATAGTTCTGTAGTTGAAGCTTTACATACATATTATATGATTGAAACATAGGAATTACTAGTGTAGAAATTGTGATTTATGGACACTGATGTCTTAATTTGTAAGATTTTTACAAATTAAATACATACTGATTATCCTCAAGGAAAACCACTAAAACAGGGCATGCGATAAGCACTTCTACTGGAGATACATGATATGTTGGCTATGGACAACTCAGTTCATACTTAAATGATACAACTAAATTTAGAACCTTACTGCATAAAAGATGAAGAATCTGAAGTAACACACGAGTACTTTGATTCCCAGCATAATCTATTCACCCAGATCTCACAATTTTTCAAATCCAACTTTCTCGCCTCCATATCACCTGCATTACAGACTACATACTGAGCAGCCTCGTTAATACCCTCTCATTTCCCCCCCGCCACACTTGTGACTTATTTTTAAACAGGCTGAGAAATTATTACAGGAGTAGAAAGTCTTATATCCCCCTATATTCTGGAAGGGCAGAAATAGCGGGGAACAGATATAAGAGACAAGAACAGGACAGAGCTAAGATAGCTTTCTTAAAAATACATATTCACATGCATGGAAGTCACAGAACAGAATATGCTGAAAGAGCTAATGCAGGTATTGCCTGACTTAACGTGGAAAGGAAAACCTCTGAAAACATGTAAACATGGCATTTGATATTGAAGGTGAAACTCGAATTTTTTTTTTTAAATGTAAATTTACTTTGTCTGCAGCGCTTTTATCATTATTAAAGTCAACAAGTCAACTAAAAACGGTAAAGTTTAATAAAAATAACTGGTTTGTATATCAACATGAGTTCAGACAACTTTGACATTTTGTGACAGTTCAGATCCACTTAAAATACTTACCATATGTAATCTCTCCTTTTTCTTCTTCATCTACGGCTCTAAAAAGATGCGTAACATTAATCTGTGACACACCCATGGCAGTCTTCAGAATATGAGCTAAATCCTCTTCTTCTATAGTTCCACTTTCTGACTGGTACAGCTATGAATCAAGACAGCAAGATAAATCATTGCAAAGCTGAATGCTAACTCCTATAGACAGCACCACACTAAAGTTATACAAAATTAAAATTTGGTATTGGAAATTTTTAGTCACTCTCAGATTGATGTGATCTACTAAGGATTTCTGATCAGTCTGGGTAAAAGATAGCATTGATTATTAGTTCACCTGTGTACACTTAGAAAGTAAAGGTTGCTATATTCAGAAAAAAACCCTATGTTTACATGCCTAACCACTGGAATTTCAGTGATATTCAGAGACAACACTGTTTAATGTCATCGTTTAATCCGGCAGGCAGCTAAACACCACACAGCTGTTCGCTTACTTCTCCCCCTGCAGTGGGATGGGTGAGAGAATTGGCGAAAAAAAAAGGAAGATTCGTGGGTTGAGATAAAGACAGTTTAATAGGACAGAAAAGGAAGGGAAAATAATAATAATAATGATAGAAGAATATACAAAACAAGCGATGCACGATGAATTGCTCACCACCCGCCGACCGATGCCCAGCCAGTCCCTGAGCAGCGGCCCCCTGGCCAGCTTTCCCCTGGTTTATATACTGAGCATGACATCATATGGTATGGAATATCCCTTTGGCCAGTTTGGGTCACTGTCCTGGCTGTGTCCCCTCCCAGCTTCTTGTGCATCTCCAGCCTTCTCAGTCAGTTGAGCATGAGAAGCGGAAAAGTCTTTGACTTAGCGTGAGCACTACTTAGCAACAACTAAAAACATCAGTATGTTATTAACATTATTCTTATAGTAAATCCAAAACACAGCACTATACCAGGTACTAGGAAGAAAATTAACTCTATCCCAGCTGAAACCAGGACAAACTCTAACATGTTTTGCAGATACGTAACCGAGAATACTTTTTAGTCCATTGAGCTACATGTCCAAACTCCAAGAGAGTGTGTGGAATCAGGAGATGTATTTAGGTCAGCCTAAAGCAGATACCGTTTCCACTTGGTCAGATGTAAAAGTCAAGATTCCTTTGACCAGCCAGTTTGCATAAAACGCCTACGTCTAAATGGCGTTGTATTAATCAGGAGAATCCTACCCCATACAGTGATGGGCCTGTAATTTTCTACAAATACTTATTCTAGAAAATAATAATTTGCATATTCTTAAGTCCTGAAGCAAAGAGTTTCCTCACAGAAAGAGTTAGCTTTACTACTGACAGCAGATTGATAACTAAAAATAATTGTTCATAGTCTCATTCTATCTTTGCATATGTACAGTGTTTTCCCCTGAAAAAAGGACCTAAGCATTTCAAAACATCTGTAACAAATACAGCTTCATTAAACTTTCTAAAATAACTCAATTTGACTGTGCAATGGAAATTGAGACAGAAGAGTTTTTGAAATATCCTTGTCTCATTTTCAAGCACAACAGTGCAAATATTGAACCATGTAAAAAAATGCTATTTTGGAAACATCACTGAGAAGGTGGGAACTGATGAGATTGAACAAAACAGGCAAAAGGATGTATTTTTCACACAAGCAGAAGTTGCTGTCACGAGACAGCACACCTCAATGGAATAAAAAAAAATCAGTGGAATAAAAAAAATTGACGTTCCGTGGAAGACAACATTCCTGCTCAAATCAGGAATCTTGCCTTTTCCTCCCTAGCACCTAGCTGCACATGTTTCACAAGGAGTAGGGGCAAGGACAAGACACTTGTTTAATAAAACCCACTATATTTTCACAGATCAAGTAGTCAGAAGGTGATACTTGATAGTAAGGCTCACAAGCAACATATTGACAAGATTTACAACACCCTTTAGTTTCCTTAGCAATTAGGAAGGGAGGATGCGTAGCACTTACACCGGAGTGCTGCTCTTAGACTCGATTGCAATAATCCCCCCTTCACTTTTAATTGCCCACTGCTTTAGAACTCTGGTGGCTCAGTAACTCCTATTTGTCAAGTTCTTCAGCCATATTCTAAACACTTCCACTTTGAAAACTTGTTCAGCTACATGAAATGTTGCACTTTATCCCTGAAAACAAATGACAAAGTGCTTTGCAAAAAGTAGCACATGGCAGAGGACAGCACCTGTTCAAAGTCACACATTCATGAACTGGCTAGATCCTTCAATGGCTCCCAATGAGTTGTGTGAATATCTTACTGCACACGAACCCTGGACAGGGGGGAAGAAAGGATTAAAAAAAAAAAAAAAGGTTCTCCTTCCCTTTTTTCTAGAATACTGTTAGCAAAACTTCCTCAGCTCGAGACTTTTTTTAGCCCTTCCAATCATCACTAGCAGGATAAAATGAGCCATACCTGCTTCCCCTTGCTGAATGCTTCCCCTTCTTAATACACGCACAGAACTTCTTTGCAGTTCTACAGTTAATTTAATATTTTGCAATTAATCAGGGAACTCAAAATTATTTATTACGAGTTGAAGAATAGAGCAGATAGTGAAGAACAGAAATTTTCTAAGAAACAGTTCTATTAACTTAAATTTAGGTGCTTCCAATGAGAAAATAACAGCCCAATCTGAGCTTTTCTTCCTCTAAAATGGTAAAAGTATATTGCACATTATGCACCAATGACAGCTAAATCTCACTGAAATACTGCCCAAAAGCCACCTCTAAGTTTACTTTAAGCTTGTTCATTTTAGTATGAAGACACAGAGCTGACCAAACATCACCTGACCATTTCTCATGCCATTATATAGATCAAATGGAATAAGTAAGTGCAGAGACCTTTCTGCTTTTCCCTCAGAAGTAGCAGTAATAGCAGCTATCAGAGGTAGATTTCCCCCAGTATTTGTAGAAACTAAGTATTTTTGTTCCTTCCTCCTTTGCCAAATTTGTTTGATACTCCCCAAAGGGTAAGAATGATAGATGTGAACACTAAACAGAAGCCTCATTTCTTTAGCAAAACACAGTTAAGAGAATAATACAGGTATGCTGAAGAACCTGAAAACAACTACTCAGAAAATAAAGCTGCCATGTAGTACCGTGCAATTGAATGTTCTCAACTCTATGCATTCACTAGTGAAGACAGCATCAAGAGTTAGCACTCTTCAGTTTCAGTAACACTACAGACCATGTGAGTTCAAGGCAAAGGGAAAAGATGATGCAGGATGCAGCAGAGTGTGCGTGTTGAAATAGCAATATTAAAGAAATTAATTAAAAAGTAATAAATGAAGGTGTTGGAGAAACCCACTGGAATGGCAAACATTAAGTATTGCTGCTGTCACTCTCCCAAAAAGCCTGCATTAACCATCTATGCTGACGCTACAACAAACCACTGAGGCTAGAACAAGACCAGAAGCACTTCTGGGAAGCATAAAGTCTGGGCAGAAACTGCAGGACCAACACAGAAACATGGTAAGACTTCTTATCAAGAAGATAAAGGGAGATTAAAAAAATTAATGTCTATTAACATATAGGAAAAATTTTAAAGTTTTTTATTAACTTAAAAAATAAGATTCAATTGAAACATTATAAAAGTAGTAAGCAGAACTCATTAGCCTTTTAGTTTAGAAGAATCAATACAAAGGACTTCAGGTTTGCGACTCAATGTGCTGAAAAGGATTCTACCAGAGATCCACAGAGAACAATTTCAAACTGCAAACTTCCATAAATTTACACAACTTAAATTTGCAGTGCATTTCCTCTGAACATGACCTCTTAATCTAACTTTCCGTTAACATTACTTTAAAATGTAATTAAGTATTAAAGGGCATGTGAAACAAGCTTCTGTAAGTCTAATGGCAGTATTAAGATTTTCCAAAAACAAGTAAACTACATAGAGGAAGAAAATGCTGCTTACCTGAAATGCCAACTGAATTGTTTCCAGAGTTTTGGATGGCTTACAAACAACTGACAGAGCAATGACAAATTCCCGAATGTCAATTATGCCATCTTCATTCTGTGAAGGAAAACCTCACCTCAAAATACTGCAATTTGTCTGAGAACTTTCATAAATAACTAACAGTTGCTAAAGAATATTCAGAAAGATCATTACATATGCCACTGCAAAAAAAGTCTCACTGAAATGGAATTACGTCAGGGCAAGAACATGGGTCATCAAAGCTCTGCAGGCCCTTTTCAGAGTCTCAGTCAGAAGTCATAATTCAAAGATTCTTGGAAGACAGTGCTGCTATTGTCACCCTTCACTGCATATTTAAGATTTTTACGTTAAACCATCTGAATTACCAGGTTGAAATTAAAACTGGAGAACCAGAGGGCAAGGTAGCCTAATTTAAGCCCTGAATACATGACATCTGCTCTTCGGTCTAAGAGAGAACACTGTGGACATATCCACCTCCTGGTACAAAAAGCACCTCGTCCAGACAAAGATAATAGTCATTTCCCCATTCTGACCAATTGCCAGAGGAATGAAAAACTGGCTCATTTGCCAAGTTCCTAGGTCCTTCAGGTTTCAGGCATCCTAAAAGAACAAATGATTTATTTACAAGGTAAGTGAAATATCAGCTAATAGGCATTGCATTCAGTTGCAACAAGCAGCAGAGGCTTAGCCTGAACCCATCTTTCTTCCTCTTCATATTTTGCATCTAGAAAGAAAATCAGTTTTGTCCAACTGATACTCCTTTTAACTTCTACCTGAATTAATGCTTTATTTATGTGATGACAGGTGCTCTTACCTTGCTGAAAGGGAAATGCAGTAGGCAAATACTGTGGTGAAGTGCTCAAAAGCACTTAGCACTGGCCCAAATCAGACCTCAGTGAATTCAACTGGAACAGAATTAGGCTAAAGCGCAGTCTATCAAAAGTAGTACAAATTTTAAACATGATGTTGTTTCTTACCTCATCAAAAAGCCCAAACATACTTTCTAATGTGTGAGAAACTGGAAATTCCAAGTATGCTGAAAATTCTTTAAGATCAACCTTTTCTTTTTTCATTTTCATGGCACTTGCAGCATATTTATCAAGATCATCTTCAAGTGTTTCTGGCTTCAGCCTAGAAAGCATATTATTTTTGCACATTTTAAAAAAAAACCCAGTTTTAAAAATACAAATTTCAATATACCAAATGAAGCAATGGATGATGATAATGGTGTAAAGCATTACAAAATCTGGAATCAGAATTACTAAGCAACTTTATTATAAAATAATGTATTCCTGTAATTTTAAGGCTCCCATTAGTTCTTGAACTGTATTAGAAATTACTGCAAGGGCTTAGGAAGGCTGGTCATAAACTTGTGTCCTTTATTCTACCTTGATTATAAACCGTATGTGTAAGCAGTTCAACATTAACAAGTCTAGAACACAGTCTAGAACTGGCTAATAAATAGCAGGCATGGAGAACTAGGTAGGATTTAGGCCACCTGAATATGGCTGTATTATAGGACAGTAACATAAACCAATTACGTTTCCAAATTTACTAATGTCACCAAACAGGAAAGACCTGATGCATCTTGCCTAAAAGAAATCAGGGATTACATAATAGTGATTATACTGTTAATCCTGTTTGTCAGTCCTCATTTTTCACATTCAGTCCAGAGTTGGACACCATCACGAGGTGACCCAAACAAAGTTATAGCAGTTAATACAGCTACAGAAACTCCCTCAGTCCTTCCAATTGCAAAACCAGATTTTGACTGATGAATGAACAGCTTTATATTTATGCAAATATCTACTGCATGGTTGTTGGGTTTTGTTTGTTTGTTTTCTTTTTCTTTTTTTTTTTTTTTTTTTTTGCTAAGTCAAGCTTCCTGTTACTGCTTTGTGAAAAAAAGTCTTACTATGAATATAATAAATGGTGCTGCAGGTATGTGGGGAAAAGTAAATTGCCTCCCTAATACAACATCAACCAAATCTTGATCAGCAGGTTTCCTCTGAACTGATTTAGGGTAACGTGGGCATCCGAACTTTCCAGTCCAAAGACAAAAGAAGCCAATAAAGTCTTCTACAATATTCTTCTGCAGTTGCCTGTTTTGCTATGGCAGACAAGGAAAAGCAGTTATTTACAGAACTCAAAAGCTCACACCAGAATTGTTCCCAGACTGCAGCTGGGACTCCTCAGCAGCTTCTGCTCAGTGACAAGAATGAATAAAATACTTAATATCAGCATTCTCAGGAGCTTCTGAAAAAATATAAAGAGCGTTTCTGGTAGGAAGATTATCTCATACGTCAGCTCCAGACCTTGATTGCTTGCTGAAATGACCCCTCCTAAAATCATTGCTTTTAAATAAAAACACAACTACTATGCTGTCTGACATTACCTAAACTGAGTTACCAAAAACGTACTAATTAAACAATGCCAAGCGCTGTATTTCTGAATTATAAGACCTAAACATGCAAGAATTCTTCCAGAGACCCATTGCCCCTACAGAACATTCATATGTTCTCTGTCCTGGCATTAAAGCACCTATCTTAAGTTTTGGTCCTAGACAGTATAAAAAGAGCAGTGAAACATTCCTCTGCAAACATTCATTTTCCATGATCAAGTAGAAAAGTAGCAGGAACAAAAGAATCCATGGAGGATTTGAGATGCACAGGGAACTCAGTTCCTCACATGCAGGATTACACATAAGAAGTGTCCACAGATAATACATCCCTACTGTAGTAGCCGAAATGGATTTTAACTGTAGGATGAGGACAGCTGGCATCTGAATCCTCCCTTGAGATAAGCCCCCACTGACACAGAATATGCAGTCTAACATCTGTCTCTAAATCAAAGAGATTTGATTTGCAATGAATTGACTCAAAATTCACCTTCTAGAACTGAGGGAGTACTCGTTTGGTGAGTAGTATTCGAGACTTGCGAGATCTCCTCTTCACCAGTCAAATAAGTCCAAAAAGCTAAGAAGTTTGAAGGCAAAACCTTGTACGGAAAGTAGCATGGCTTACCACAAATCTTACAAACATCTTATGGTTTGGGTTTTGTAAATATAGAGAGAGATGTGAGCCAATCTCAAAAAGAGTATGTGGGTCAGTGAGGCAAACTTACTGCTTCAGCTTGAGTATGACTGCATTGTACTTCTGGTAATCCAAGGTGGGCTCATTACCTCTAGCCCTTTCAGAATCAGAAAGTAATTGATGTGTGGAAGACCATGCTGAAGTTCTTTGAATCCAAGTGTTCCAAATCCCACAATAGGTTCTGAACCAATGTGAAATGGTTTGAATGTCTCAATTCCTTTAAAATTGTTACTTTTATCCCAATGGAGGCTGTAAAAGCTAGAAAGCCAAGAGTGGATGTCTTTGCTCATGAAATCATGCTTGTTTGCCTAATGGCTTCCATGCAGGATCTAGGCTTTGCGATACATAACATTATTTGCTGTTGTGGTGTTTTGCTTCACTTTTTAGGCCAGTGCACACTAAAGAGAACAAAAAGTCATTCCTGAGTCCCTGAAGACGGAAAGGACATTTTTCAAGATTAACAGCTCTGAACATTAAATCCTTCACAGCAGACTTCATGAGGAAAACCAGATCCCTGAAGGTAGGATATTTTCAGCATAATTACCACTATTTTTAGCAAGTGAGATGTCTTACCTCCTTAAAGCTAGTTTTAGCTGCATTTGACTATTTGAAAACAAACTCCTTTCTTGCATGCTGGGAACCCGCCAAAAAACTTCTAGTGTCTCACAAAGCCGGAAGTTGCATAAGAACAGCTGGCTCTTGTAGCTAGCTACCATGAACTGCAAGCTCAGAGAAACAAGCCCTAAGCCAGAAAAGCACAATACATTCATTTTTATGTCTGCTGATGTGCTTCTGTGCAACTTCTTGTCATAATGGAGAAAGGATACTGAACAGCTGCAAAACTGACCTTCTGAATACTCTGGAATACCCTGTCTTGATCCACATGGCAGGGTCTATCATGGTTGGTATTTGCTATGTTAACCCTATGAGGTAATTATCTCCTCCTTGCAGATCTTACGAGCCTATAGGGGCATTGCCTAGTAGGATCCTTGTGGCTAACTGGATGAGGTAATATTGGAGAGTAGTGGTCAAAATGGAACTGCTGTTTAATTCAGGTCATTCTTACCAAAATACTATGGCTTTTAAGAGACAGCAGAATTGGTTCAACACAAGTAGGTTTACTAACATTGAATTTCACCAGGGCCAGGGAGTGTGTAAGGAGGTAAACCTTGCAGGCTTGCTAAGGTTGGCAAACATTCTTCCAGGGCAGACATCACTAGTACCCATCACATGGGTACAAGACACCAGTAATACTCAGGCTCAGGAAAGCAAAGGAGATAGTTAAGGATCCAAAAAGAATTCCAAAATAAATTGATACCCATTGTTAAAGGTAAAAATTACCGACTAAGAGTAATCCTATTGAGAAAGCTAAGAAATCCAGAAGGCAAGAACAGGAGATTTTTTCTGAAATCTGATGTGAAAAAGATGATTTGGTGCAAACCATACCTTTTAAAAGAAGTGGACATAATCAGCAAAGCCATACTGTCTTCAGTGAAAAGTACAAAGAACCTCAGAGTCTGTGTAGTAAATGCGTACACCAAATCAAGAACCTGCCAAACCAAAGGGTCTTGTGCCACAAGTATACCAACAATAAAACGCACATTCACCATGATACCATATTATGCTCTTCCTGTACTTTCTATACTTACTGCTTTTTGATGCACAAAGTGGAAGCCAACTACCATACTGGAAGAGAAAATGTGCCATCTTGTACAAGTATCAGTGCTTGCCTAGCCTCCAAAAAGAAAAAAAAATTAAGATTTTTCATCTATTTTTTCTAATTTTTAAAGAGTATTTGCCAATAAGACTTCAAATGAATAAGAAAAATCAGAAGTAGAAAACGGTGATTAAAACAGAAGGATGTGAGACACATCCACCCTTGCTAGATATTCCAAATCACACCTGGAGTTTTAAAAGTGAAAGATCTGGGAAAAAAAAAACAACAGGAAGCAATTCAGTAAATAATGCAGTAGCATTCTACTCTAATGCAGTAGCATTCTACTTTAATGCAGTAGAGTACTGAATGTTAACAAATTGAAGGGTAGACAGAAAGCAAGAGACAAGAAAAGAGATCAGTTCAAAAAAAAAAATCTAACACGGAATAAGCAAACAGATGATCCTTAATCTGGCTCAAAGTTTGATGAGGCTATCAATACTTTTTTTTTCTTTTTTTTTTTTTTTTCCCCTTTCCTCAAAAAGATGCAAAAGACCTGGACCGCTAGAATTACTTGAGCAAAATTTCAGGTTACATCAAGACCTCATCTAACAGCAAGCAGAACACATTCACTAAAAAATTTCTACTTTGGATTGCAATATGTGCTACATTTGGCTTTTTTTTTTTTTTTTTTTTGAAGAGAGGAGAGCTATTTCTAATTTTCAGAGAATAAAACACTTAAAACTGAGAATAATCACAACTAAAAAAAAATCAGAAAATCATTTGACTGAAAACTGGGAATTCTCTAAGGAGCTACTGATGGCCTAAAAGCCCCTCCATAAGAAAGGGGAACAACAATTAAGGCTAGAAGTTCCTCCTAGTTCATGGGCAAAGTGAACGCCTAAAGTTTGAAACAATAGGAACAAATCAATTCAAATCAGAACTTAAGGATCTCTTTGCAGGCAACTACCCTAAAGCAGCTCATAAAAACTATCTCATAAAAAGGTGGAGATGAGACTTAATTATACTGTATTAACACTTTCTGAAGGGGAAGATATCCGAAGAGGTCTTTAATAAGTTACAAAATCCAAACAAGCTTCGATGTCTAAAACATGGTAATAGATCCAGTCAAAGTACAAATAGAGAATCACTTTAAAGAGTGGGGTAATTAATTGTGGAATAAATCATCAAATGAAGCAGAGGATTTATAATCTATGAAAGCTACAATAAAGATTGCATACAGCTCAGTTATCAGCTCATTGGTCAGACATAGATTATCAGGCTCAACAGAAGCATAACTGCTTGAGGACTAATGAAGACAGAATTTGAGAAGATGAGACTATGATCAATTGATCTCACTGATACAGCAGTCATTTTACCACAGAGTTCAGTACGAGGCAGCTGAGTTTCAGCCAGCAGTGACCTGGCAGCTGTATAGCTGGGTTAACGGAGCTCAAGCTCTTCATTAGATGAAGCATGAGAACTGGCTGCTGTGGCTGCATGGCTTCTGGATTGGATCCCATCCAGCTGAACACAGACTAAGCAAATTTTACAATGTTAATAAATCCTGTGGATACACAATGTGAACAGAAATAACCCTCCAGTGTAGCAAACTGAGGTATAACTTGATTTCAAAGAATCTAAACCAAAAAGAAGTCTGGATTTGCCTTACTATAAAAATCTTCCATTTAAAACTGGATGTTACCTTGAAGGTATGTTACTGCTCAAAAACAAGTATTAAGACTGGATGCAAAATCTATTAGATAAAATTTACTGTTCCAGTTTTTTTGGGATGTGACTGGATGATCTTAATGCCTCCATGGCCTCAAAACCTTTGAATAAACAGCAAAATGACTGCATCGCCATCAAACGTGCATTAGAGATGAAGTCAACTTACAATCTTCATCCAATTGTGCCAGAAAAATACCATCGTAATAGCCGCCTTACTGGCACATATCAAATCAAGACAGGATAGTATTTCACCAATGTACAATTGCTCAAACCAGACAGAGAACTTTTGGGTTGTGGGGAACCTCACTCAAATATGCACATAATTGTTTTAGAGACTAAACCAAAAACCCAGAAAAGCATAATTTGAAAGAACAGCTTTAAATTGAGCACACAGAAGCCAAACAATTTAACAAGAGGATTAGACTGAATCCCAGGATTATCAACTGCATAATATGAGACATGGGTGGTTTTTTGGGTTGTTTGTTTTTTTTTTTGTTTGTTTGGTTTTTTTTTTTTTTGGTTGCTTTTTTTCTTAGTACTGTAAATTCAGAGCCTTTGGAACAAAGCAAGAATCTTAGTTTCCCCTTAGAAGTCTCTCCTATCCTACTGGATGTCTTTTCAGATGGAGGTCCCGACAATGAATTAATATATGCTTGTCATCTGAATGCATAATGTATGCTGTCCTACATTCCTTATTCTCCAATAGATCCTTCTCTTTCTTTTTTTCATTTATGTACACAAGCTGGAAGATGAAGGAAAAATCAGTGAAAGGAAATAAAGTACAGAATGGAAACATGAAACTTTGCTCTACGTTTTCAGGTGAGGAGACAAAAAAATGGAAAAAGGGTGTTTATATATTAAAGCAGTTAATATGATGAGGCTGTAAATTTAGTTTGTGGTTGTTCAATAGGATGAGAGGAGAAACAGGAGAAAAATTGGAAAACAGCAGCAACAAGTTCTACTATTTGGTTTATGTGAATTTTTTCACTGTTTGCTGAAGCTTTCCTGAAACGTAAAGCCAGAGGGAACTGAAGCTGTGAGAAGAGAGAAGCCACACTGCTACAGTTTCATTAGAAAGTCCATCTAGCAGTAACCTACTCAAAAGATCAATCACTTCTTTGTGCTTCTTGGGAAAGGGTGACCCCTCTGCCCTCACACGTTAACTCAGTCACAAAACTGCTGTGGCAGCACTGTTCTCCCTTCATAGATGTCACAGGAAAGGGCAATTGACTCTTAACTGTATCAAACATTAGGAATCCCACAGTATTCCTGACCCTCTTCAGGGTCATGTTTTGTTCTAGTTTTGTTCATGAATGAACACTTCAGACACATTCTGCTCACTTGTCAGACTGTGAAAATATGAATTTTACAACCTACTCTACTCATTAGGATCTAGGGGTGCTGCATGCAAGTGGAGAACACTATTGGTTTAATTTTATATTAGTGTTTCCCCAATTGTAATACGACAACATTCCATATATATTCATAAATGCAATATTGTTATATGAAGGGAAAACTATATAAATATAGATATATAATAATAATGCACCTTACATATAAATATTGTATATGCTTACCCAAGGCTTCTCACAAGCTTTGCAAACTCTAGAAGACATGTGTCTGAAGGCAGACGAAGTTGTCCTTCAGCCAAAGCTAGTTGACAGTCTTCAAATGTATAGTCTGTCACTGAAACTCCCAACGCCCTTGAATAAACCAAAGAAACACAAGTAAGCAAGATAATCTAAGAAAACTGAGCAGAATCATCATTTTTTTTTAATAGCAAAAAATCCTGTAACAATTATGCTCTCTATTCTGAAGAACTACTTGCCCATAAAATAAAGTTCACATACAAAGAATGAAATACGGTACTCTACCCATTGCATAACATCTATTTTGACTTTACAAGTACATGAAAATATAAAAGCACACAAGGGAGAAATTAGGCAGCACATAGACTTTCAAATTCCTTAGAACAGAATGAATTCTTTTCATAGAAGTGAATAACAAGGGTTTAAAAATTATTAATTTAGAACAAAAACATATTTATTAATAATTATGTTAAAGATTTATATTATTATGATTACCCTAGCATATTAATAAATCAATAATCACCTAAGCAGAACAACTATTACCTTCAGGTAATATTAAAATTATACAACAGGCAACATTTCTCTATAAAGAATGGCCAGAACATAAAGTATAAAAGCATGTAGAGTTAAACTCTAAGCAAGTACAAGTTATTTTTAAGTGTATGCCATAAGAAAGGTAGAAGAAAAAATACTCCCAAGTTTTTATACGCCAAACAATTAAGTATTCATTTTTGCTTTACTTCTAACTTGATGCTCTGTAGTAATAGCAGCACCAAAAGATACTTCAAGGAAATCCTGATATTGTAGTTGCACTGCATTTGCTGTGCCAAAGTTGAGAGAAAGACACTTCAGTTTGGAAGTGGCCTTTAAGAATTCAGTGTACAAAACATAAGACGCAATTTAGAAAGCAAACACTACTGCATATGAGTTACTCATCTGCCATGTTTTCCATTATACTTGATTTTACTTATATTAGTACAGAACGTTATCTCCTTCGTGCAGCCTTTTCTAGTTTGATGAAGTCTTCACAAAATTTTTTTCTTGACTTACCTTCATCCTTTGCATCTACAGATTTTTCTACCTTACAACTAACAACCTTTTCCATCTGTTAAGTTAATATACAGTAATGGCAAGACTGATACAAAACCCTGAGGCGTGCCACAGTCATTTTCGCTTTGATGAAAACTCTGCATTCAATTCTACACTTTATTATAGACAGTTTGATCTGTAATGGCAGATCAATGGCAGTTACCTCTCATGCTATAACCACTTAATTTCTGTTAAGTAGCCTCTTCCCCAGAATCTCGTTACAAGGCCTTAGAATGCCAATGTAAATAACATAAGCCAGTTCTTTTTTATCCACCAATTAATTGTCAAACTTCAGGAATTCTAATACATTAGTAAGACATGCACTTAGCATTAAAGCTACTGATCAGGGTTTCTCTCTTCTCTCTAAGGCTGAGAAAATCAAATATTCAGGAAGAACACCTTACTAACAGATATTCAAGCTCAAAAGTACCAAATATGTTAAAAAATAGGTATTATTCATAACTACTTATGAATAAAACAAGGACATACAGGGTGGTGATTTTGGATGAACAGCCTCCTTGCAAGAAGAAACAACAAGCAGGAAGAAACAAAAGGAAAAAGCCAACTAAACCAAAAAGATACAGGTACATAGAAAAGGCATCTTAAAATCCTGCAGACTGTTGAAGGCTAGATTGCCTTATATGGGTGATCCTAAGCAATTAAATTCAGTTCCTCCAAATTTTTCACTTCTTGATCTGTTCCTGTTTCATCACTCTACTCCTCCTACGAAGAGTGCCCTAGTAGTATTTGCAAATCAGTAAACCACCTTAATGGAATGGATGAGAGGTTCTTGTGATACCATATTTCATCCCATAGACTTATGGTTAACATAGTAATGAATGTTGTGTAAAATCCAGATGAAGAACTCATGCTGTGGGGATTTAAATCCATTTCCAAATTCCACCTGACTTAGAGATGAGGTATTGCAGGTCTTGTCAATACTTATATTATATGGTATTCAATATAGCATTGTATTATACCATATGAAATAATTGGTATTATACAATACAAAATGAATTTTCCTTGGAAGAAGAAAAAGGGGTGGATGAAAGGAGGAGAGTCTATCCTGCTAGTTTAGATTACTTCCTATTCCCTTCTTTTGTACTGTGTGCGCATTAGATCATCCTTATAAACTTCCCTGTCAACTGTCAGTGAAATAGCTGAACACCTAGGGCAGCAAGGACACACTATAAGCAGTGCTATCCGAAGTGGCTTACATAAAAGAATGTGGTAATAACCAAAGGTCTTACCCAGCCAGGCACATTACACCAAATTTCATCAGATCTTAAGGCAACAGCAGGTATAGCACACAACAGAAATACAGGAACTTATGGGTGATCTTCTGAAGCATAGGGCAACTACACAGAAAAGGGGAAGCTGGTTAAAAATAAGTTAAAAGAAGAAACTGAAAGGGTAAAGTGTTCATTTGTGGTACAAAACAACACACCGTATTAGGGAATCAGGTGAAGTTACAAGACACTTATCAAGAAAGATTCTGAAAGGACAAAAAAAAAAAGCCAGTATAACTCGGCAACTGATTAAAGGTGGCAATTAGAATAAAAAGACTTTTTTTTTAAAAAAACCAAACATGTTCTCTCAAGGGAAACAGAGAAGACAGACAAGTTAAAACATAACCATAAGTCGGCAAGCCAAAACAAGAAACAATAACTTGTTAAAACTAAAAGCTAAAAGTTTTTCAAACACATCAAAAGAAAGATGACTAAGAAAGATCAGGCCACTCAACCCGGGGGGAGGGTAGAAGCCTGACTGACTGCCATCCCAGAACTGATGCCAGATTTAAACAAGTTCTCCTAAATAATGGTCCCCGAACACGTTGAAGGACCCTAGCCAAAGAGGAATTAAAAAACCAACTAAACAAAAAACGACGACCAACCAATCCCTAACTTACAGTACAGAACAAATTCCAAACAAAAGCAGGGATCATCTCAGACTCAGCCAAACCATAAGGGGAAAACACAACCTGCATCTTTTTATAGCTGTGTGCACCCCTTACAGAAGGAGTGGTATTTGGGCCAGACTTATAGTGCTATCAGTACAGGAAAATTCCCACAATTAATGCCTGCATGTATGCCCAGTGTCAACATATACACAAAATAGGATTGAGAAGGATAAAAGCATCTTCTCTTGCTCACCTGTTGGCAATTTTCCAGCCTTTGGACTTCCAAAAAAAAGCAAAATGAACTGAAACAGTGTGTTTATATAAACATCAGACTTTCAGAATTACAAAGATCAGAAGTAAAAAAGGGGAAGAAACAACTTTTGGTCACGGTAAAGTTCGGTCATAGGATTAACCAAGGCCAGATAAATTAGAGTTCAAGGGGCTCTTGAGTTCAGAAGATAAAGCACAAGCTGTATAGGGCTAGCAGTTTAACACTGCTAATTTCAGCTCAGAATGTTGAAGAAACTGAAGCTGGGGAACATATAAAGTTCATTATTTGTGCTAAGACTCGTGAATTTTTCAATTTCTTAAAATAAAGACTGGCATACTAGAGCTCACTGTAAAGCCTGGGTGCAACTGCAACTCACACGATTTTCTACAGAACAAGTTACCAGACTATTTCAATTTATCTCCAGGGCAATCTTTCTCTACTTCAATTCAACTACTAGGAAAAAAAAGATCATTTCAATTTGAGATTTGAGATGCAAATGGCAAGTGCAACCCAATGTTTTTAATAAATTAGGAATATAACAGCTTTTCTCATATCTTCATTTGGAAGCAATTTTTTTTTCCCCTCTTTTCTTCATACTAACTCTGCTTTCACAGCCAGTTAACCCGAGCCTGGCCTTTTTAATGTTCAACAATTTTATATGGCCAGACGTGCATGTCTGGCTTGACATACCTTGAGACTTTTTCGCTCCCTACCTTCCCTGAAATGCTGCCTATTTACCTTTCATGATATCACACTACATGAAATTCCAAAGTCAGCAAGTCACTTCAAAAAAATAAAACCAAACAAAACCCAAAAGCCTTCCTGCAAACCCAATCTGTTACACACAACAGTTGTACTTCTTATATCCTGACTTCTCACACCAAACAGCCCCCTATGTCTAACACTTGTGCAGTCATAATATAAAAATAAATTATCAACTTTCTCATTTTCTGCATACCAATCCACTACGCGTGCAGAATTCTGAACATAAAACAGAATGTGACTGCTGTAATATTATGCAAAGTAAAAGAACATAGTACAGGCAATATTGTGACATTCTGAATCTATGCTTCAACAAAAAACATTTTCAAAATGTTTTACATTGTTAATAAGCAGAACTGTGAACTAATCTAGAAAATATTCCACAGGCTGCTCAAAAAAAACCCTTTAAATCAGCTATCATCTTTATAGCATGCCGAAAACATTAAAAGGATATCAAATTTGGTATTTTACTTCACTATCAGATATTTAGGAAAAAGACATACAAAACATGGTGGACAAATAATCCCAGCTTCTAGTCGTCATCTGTGCAGGAACTTCCTGAACCAGAAACTATTTGTACCACTGTGTTTTAGAATCATTGATAGACCAAATTTTTCACAGTGTATCTCAGCTCTGATGAATTAATTTTATTCATCTGGTAGTGAATGCCACAATTTTGTACATGTTTTAAAGAGTATTTCCATTTATTTTCAGCTGATCTACTGTTGAGTGCTTTCTATCTCTTCTGCTGTGGAAAGTAACCGACCTCCCTTACTATGCTTTTCCAGATCACTCATGATGTTACTGACCTTCAAAACAACCCTCCGCACTTATTTTCCCCTTTCTTTTTTTTTTTCCTCCTTTTTCTTTCTTTCTTTCCCAAGCTGAAGAGCTTTCACCTGTTTAGTTTTGGAAGGCCAGGGCTGACAACCCCTTTTCTCTCCTTGGACTACTCCTACTTTGTGACATTCTCCAAGCAAATGAAGGTCCAGTCACAAGAGTCTGGAGTTCAGAATAGAGTATCTCATCGTGGTTTAATCTGTAGAAGAAGCAGCTGCTAACAGCTGCATTTATCCCTTGTGTTAAGAAAATGGGTCCTGTAATTGTTGGTCTTGTAGGCTTGTACATCACAAATCTTCAAGGGGTGAAAAACGAAGCAGGTTCTCTTCATGTTGTCAGCATTCAAAAATCTAGTTCAAACCAGACTGTTGCAAAAATATTACTTACCTTTAAAAAAAAAATTTATTCCTTGAGAAAATAAACTTAGCAAGAAGCTGCACAGAGTTAACCCTCAGTAACTACGTTTGCCTAATTGCCACACTTACAGCATTCACAGAAATAAACAGTGCCCAATGTAGTTCTCATCTCCACTTTTGTATATAGCCTGAAACCTAAACAAATGGATGCTTGTTAACTCCAGCACTTCAGTAATTCCACTTACACTGATCCTCATGCCTTTGATGGTATAAAAATGACAAAAAGAAGTCTTGAATTTCAAAGTTGAATGCTGAGCATCCAACCAGTGCTTCTGCAGTATCACATATAAAGCTTCAGACAGCATAGGCACAAAGCACAGCAGTTTTTCAAAAGTTAGATTTAATTGGCCACTGAAAATACAACAAATAGCTATGAGATAGACCAGTAAGCTACTGTAAACCCATATCCTCAAGGCTATTCTTCAGCAACTAGCATTACCGTATCACATACAGTGGCAGAGATCACATTCTGATACTGTCAAAGCCTGCAAGAAAAAAAAAAAAAATCTCATTTTGACTATGTAGAAAATGAGAAAAGGTGAAATGGACACAGAAGACTCTGTAATATCTTTTGCCTTCACCAGCATGCTGGAAAAAAGGATTCTTTCCTCAAAAGCAAAAACGTAATCCTCGTATGTCAAGCTAACAAGAGTTACTGCTTTAACGACATGCTCCAACAAAGGGAAAGTGATCCTGGCAAGGACTTGACTGAGGAAACATAAGGAAGATAGATGTTTTCGAGTTCCATGTCTAACACACTGCACTTTAATTGATTTGAGCATCTACTGTAAATATAAAAACATGTCTTTAAACAATTGTGTAAGTGGGGAAGAAAAACAAAGTTATTGGAAAAATGCAAACCAGACTATGACATTTTGGTATTTCTACAGGAAGTCTACCCTTCTGGGCTCGCTACAAAAGAAACTTCAAAATTCCTGGCTAGTGTCGTGTATGTAGTTATAATGCTGAGTTCTAACACCAGAAAGATCAGAAAAATGAAATGCTCAAATCAGGAATGCTAACAGAACTTCAGTTCCGAGGTGCTTACAGTTTTGAAAAACAAAGGGGGAAAGGTTTCCATCAGGTTTCAGTCTAAACATCTGCCATATGCATAAAAAAAATTAACAAAGTTGCAATATTTTAACTTGCATTTTTTTCCAAATTGTACCATCTAAATCATATTCTCTGTAAGAGAAACTAACAAACTAAAGCAAAACAAATTGTGTTTATATGTTAATAAGTGTCCAACTGGTCTGCGTATAATTATCTAAGCAGTTTACATCTGTAATTATGGGTGAGGTTACTCTAAACTCGCACAAAAATCTGCAGTGCAGATTTTCACAATTAGCTGCCTGCACTTCCATTGGCTTATTTGTATACAAAATGAATAGTGCTAAGTACACGCAACTAACTAGAAGCTGAGCTACTGACATACTCCTTTTAAATATATTTGAGCCCCAACGGATAGTAAGGTAACAAACTAACAAATTTTGTTTTGCAAAGTGGGAGTGGAAGAGTTACATACCTTTTTTTTAAAGCAGTATTTCTATATCCAAACAGTACTTTCATTACTTTACAATTATCAGATAACTTCCAGAAAAGTGCTAATGAAAATTAGATGTTCAAGAATCTACTCAACAGGCAAACGGCTACAATCACACAATGAAAAGAGACAACTATTTTTTTTTTAAAGAAAAAAACCCAAAGAAACCACAAAACAAATGAACTTTAAATGGGTATCAGTAAATTAGAATCTATGATGCAGAAAAATACGATATGAAAACACAGAGAAAAAGTTGCAATTGATGCAGCTAAGAAGCATAAGACTGTTTTTAATGCATAAGAAAAAAATATAAACAGTGACATAACTTAGGACAATAGTAGCATAATGAGCTAAGGATAGTAAAATTGCCAAAAGGCAAAAAAGCCGTTATATGCAATAAATACTTTACATTAGGAAACAATACCTTACGAATAAAATGAAGTAGTTTCCAATGCTTTAACAGTGGTAGAGATGTTTTCTTTATCACTGAGAAATTTTTAGAAGTAAATACTTGTGATGGCAAGGTCAGATGATTTGTTCCTAATAATTCTAGAAGAGCTGGGATTGAAGCCTCAAGTCTACACACCGACAATCTTACAACACTGCTGTAGTTCCAGTAAATCATGAGTTAATACTTCGAAGACATTAAAAAAAAAAAAAAGACGTAACAGAAAGCTTGACACTCAACTAGAAAATATATAGAAGAAACAGTAGGTGCTGAAATTAATAAATTAACAGATCAAAATAATCCATGTTGACTACCATCAATGTAAGGTGATATCAGCTCAGGCACATGAAGACCAAAGAGATGATTTTGCAATTGTAAGTAATACTTACAAAAGTGAGCCAATATAATATGTATCTACATGGCATGGCTTACTAGCATGGTGGTATCAGAACTGTATTAGAGCAATAAAGAACACACAAAGGGAATTAAAACTCAAGATATCACCGAATTTTATTGATTTATTTTAAAGAGAGAACCTGCATGGACTCTTGCCATATTTAAAAGCACTCAACATTTTCAGTGATTTGAAAGTGACTCTAAACACACATCCTGATAGCGTGTTGTGGATGAGATGAGTATCGACTAAACAGTCGCAGTCAGAACAAGGCCAGAAAGACCAAAGACAGACAGACTCACTCAAATACAATAGGTTGTATGAGAAAATCAAATGCAAAGCATATTGATAGGGAGTAAGTAGTGGTCCGTACTTTAAACGGTAGATTAATCTAATCCACACATACCTTTTGTGCAGAATAAGAAAACGATCCAAAGGAAGACAAGCATGGAGTAACTATTCAGCAGCAGTGGCTATCCTGCATAAGTAATTCCAGTTCTGATTACAGAGATAATCCTCAAAATAGAAGAAACTGTGAGCTTAGTGGCTGTAACAAGACTGCACATGATTCTGGTTTTTGGCCCAATGCTATTGGGCCAATATATATCTATCAATGAGAAAAAAGATTGAAGATCACAGACATTAAAATACTGATAATTGCATAGGTGAGATTAAGAAACGCTTTTAGAAAGAAACTTTGGATTTTTATAGATGCTGTAAAGCGATCAACCACTAAGGCTTGGATCTTGCTCATCCTCCTGATGAGGAATCCTCCAATGAAAGATATCATTACAAGTTAGCATTGCAGGAAGCAAATAGCCACAGGCTCAACTGAAAGGTCTGTAGAAGCTGTGAGCCTTAAATTCATTTTCTACCATGACAGAGTGTCCTTTAAAAAATGGAAATGTATCACCTGGATTCTTGTGGAGTTTGGTGATAGATCAGTGCACAAATACTGAAACACCATCAATCAAGAAGAGATCAGCTCATATTACATTTGAATTAATTAAAACATAAACTAGGTTTAGTTTAGAAAAAAGTCTGTGAAATGAGGTCCTGAAAAGCAGGAAGAAAGGGTGCTTGCAGTACAGTAATCCAGACTGAGTATTTCTGGTCACAACGTTCACATCAGTGAAATGGTCATCCCCAACACGATCCAGGCAAAACAAACCAGTGTATTCATACTCAAATGGATGGTATATGGCAGCAGAAAAGATGAATGATACAAATGGTGGGTTAACACTTGAATGCATCTTCAAAAGTATACAATCTTTGTCATCCTGAATGAGAAAGAATATGATAAAGACATGTAGAGTGCTACTACAGTTAAAAAATGGCATTTCCTTTGTTATTGGTATGGCTGCCTGAGGGAACCTGAAGTCCCTGGCCTGAAACAGAAAGCCAAAAGGCCAGGCTCATTTTGGATTTCACTTTTTGGGCAAGTAAATTCACCTGTCCTGCAAGGAACTAATGTCTTAACGAAGCAAACCTCTGTGAATGACAGCATCTCCTTTGTCAAATACTCAATTTATATATAAGTGAACAGGAACTATCTAGAGACCCCCATCACTCGTATCTGTGGCTGCTCACAGAAAATCTAAACAAATAAGGCTAAACCAAAAATTGTCCATAGAGTCAATGAGTAGAAGCACCATAAGAATAAAATACCCTGTCGAGTGCTCTGTTCAACACTTAACAGAAGCTGTTCACCAGACAAGATTCTGATGAAGGCAAACAGATTTGAGGAGTGAAAATAATATCTATTGTTGCATTCAGCAAGTTCTATCAGTTCCCCTTGAAATCAGGGGTAAGACACCAGGTTTTGCTGCAACACTGGTTCTAGACTCACAAATGCATTATTATCTGGGACTGCCACCTCTGCTGCTACGAAATATCCAGTAGGATTAGACTCTTCTTCCAGAAAAATATAATGTGGAGGAAGAGGAAAGCAGACACCTAAACAGATCCTGAAATGACCTTTTGACACCAAAATGGTACACTGTCACCGATTCAATCGTCAAGAAAAGGAGACAAATCTAGATGAAGCAGTAATACTGTCTTTTATTCAGCAATGCAGGGTGCCATGCTAGCACCAAATAGCACCTGAGGTGCTAGAGTTGCAACTGCTACAGCTCCAGAACAGATTGACAGCATCTGAGCTGCTATCTCCTACACCAAAAGCCACATGAATGAACTGGGAGAGTCTGGAGAACTGCCACTAGAAGTAAGCACCTGGAAGTGGTCAGAAGTAAATAAATTTTGGCTACGCTGATATTATTTTAAGTGGTCTGCAGTAATCCACAGTATCCAGGAGTCAGAATTCTGGTTTATTCCCATCTGCATTTTAACTTCAGAACTTTGATATCCAAACACATTTATTTTCCTTTCACATCAACACAGCATCTGCAGCCCTTTCTTCATCTCAAAGCAAGCCATATTTGCTATCCCCCATTCTGAGAGTCTTCCTTTTAGATCTGCATCCCACTTCTGTTACCCCAAATGCCTAATTCTTCAGAGGTGGGAAGGAGAAACAAAAGGAAGAGGAAAATATCTCTCTCCTCCTACACACACATAGAAGGGAAGACTTTCAACATGAAGGTTGTTGTAAACTTCTGTAGTCTTTCAAAATTTCCCCTTATACCACCCAATTCCTGTCATCTGACTGCAGTGGAATTCAGAATGAAGGTTTCTTAACACAGCCTTCTCCCAAAGTCTAAGGACAACACTTTTATGTAGTACCAGTTGACTGTCTTAAATTAACTACAAAAGTCTTTGAGGCCATCACAACTCTAAGACAGGTTGATTCACAGATCCTTTTGTTTTTTCTTTTGTGAGAAATGTCCTTTCGTATAACGGATCGAGTATTGATCTATTGTTATATTATAGGTCCAACATCCTTAAGGAAACTCAGAGAGCTGGGTTCTGCTTATAAACCAGAGAAGAATTATCAGTTTCTGTCTACAAAGTGGCCTTTGGCTGAAACTGGTAACTTAGAAATGGGAGAGAAGTTACACAAAGGAAATTAAAATTTCACAAGTTCTTTAAAAATTAAGAGTAGAAAGATTCATAAATCCTTCAAGAGATATTAATGATCATAGACCTGAGGGTTCTCTGTAAATACTGAAAAGAACATATACTAACTAATGGAAGATTTACTGAAAGGACAAAAAATGAATGAACAAGAGAGATTAATGAAAAATACAACAAGAGAGAATGAAGGTCTGGGTATTCAATGTTAGCTTTATTATACACTATAGACAAGTGTTGTTAAGTGTCCTCACGTTAACATTCAACTTCAGTTAGTTGTTTGCATTGTATCAGTGCTCTGTTTCCAACACAAGCAGCCTTCCTGTGCTTTACTGTTTGAAATAACCACAGGCGAACAATGAATACATGAAACTATTCTTAATCTCATGAAAAAAGTCATAGCTTAAAATGCAACCTCAGTAGCACAAAATTCCGTTACATTAACTTTCATACAATTCAACTATACCTTTCTCCCCAGAGGACTAAATACCCACAGCAGCAAGCAGAACTGGCTTGCTACATGAAGACATGTTAAAAAACTAAGCAACTCCTACAGTTCCTGCTGTATTTGTGGCTCCCTGGCCTCCTCATAGAGGAAGGCAACTTCTATACAAAATGTTTTATATACACTACTGCAGACTACAAGCTTCTTTGCAAGCAAGCAACCACACTGACTTGATTTCATGACATTTTCTTGATCCTAAAATTAAAATCACACGTCTATTTTTATTCCATATTACAACATACTTACTCTGCCATAATATGTCTGACGTTATTGGCATATAACACTGGATTTTTTCTTTCTTCTTCTGAAGGAATATACACGGGTAGAAACTGCATACAGAGAACCGAATTATACCGAGAATATTTAACATTTTAAACAATCTCTACTATAGCACTATGGTGAAAGATGTATAAAGTTTGTTGCTACTTACAAAATTATATTAACAAAAGGATTATTAAAAAAAAGGTAAAAATTGAACTCTTAAATGCTTAAGGATGCATCATACTTCTAGAAATTCATGTAGCACTGACTCTGGTCGTTTCTTACCTCATGGATTATAGAGTTTTATCTTCCTTTCATAAGTGGGACCAGGAATTTTTAAATCGTTTAAAAGTATTAGCATTTTCTTGCACAAACTTTTCTCTTACATCCTGTATTGTTCAGCTCTTTGCAGATAACCAAGAAAAGCACCTGCTACATGAACATTGTTCTATAGCTTAAATATTAAGAATTCAAATTGTCAGAACATCAGGTATTTACTGTTTCCCCTGCACATTTTGAAATCATATATGATGTACATATATGTACATCAGAATGTACACATCAGAAGTGTTTTTATCCTCTGTTGTTGGAGATTTTGAAAAATTTCTCCTTCAAATTGGACACTGGATATTAATACTCAGTTGAAAGAAAAATTCTAAATAAATGCAGATGGCCACAGAATCACAGAACAGTTGAGGCTGGAAGGGGAAAATTAAACCAGAACTGCTGGAGACCTGCAACAGAAAAGACAGCTTTCAGAATGGGATGGTCTACATTAAAAGACCTCCCAGCTTTTGGCTGTTTTTAAGTGTTCATTGAAATACGATGTAGGCCCCAAGATCATGGCCAGTCTCACCTATACAAATTCTCAAAACATCCCATTTCTGCAAAATAACTAACTTCTCAGATAGAAGGACAAGAAGGGATCACTCCGATTCCCACCCCTGCTCAGTACCAGACAGACAATTCCCTTAGTAGTGCAACACAATGAGATAATTTACGCACTAAGTGAGCAAAATGTTCGTAATCCTTTGGAAAGCTTCTGAAGTAGAAACCAAATTTGTAATAAGCTTAATTATATTTCATATAATTACCTATCAGTAATACAAAATGGGAACTATGATCCAGAAATTTCACACTGGTCTTTAAAAAAGAAAAGAAGAATTGGGGAATAAATATTAAGTTTATCATTTAAGCAAATACTTCTCAATAACTACGAAGTTAGCTGTATTTTCAGAATCGCATAATGGTATGATCAGCAGTACCCAAAATGCTGCCATTAGATGTTTGTCTGTTTCTTAGAAGTATTCAGTGATGGACAAATTTTTAATTTATTTTGGGTTTTGAAGTTTTCCCTATATGCACCACTGCAATTGAAAACATACTACTCCTGTCTTCTAGGTTTACAAGCAGGTACGCAAGCCTGATGTGATGTAATATACAGAAGGACAAAGACTGTGAAGCTAACAGAGACAGAAAGACTGTTCCTTCGAGTTCCAAGCCCAATTGTATTTCTTTTACTTTGAGTTGCAAATTGCTATCAAGTCATTCATCCAAACACAGGACAAGTTTGAATATGAGGCAATTTCAGAGGTGTTCTACATGTCTGTGCCTAACTGGACAGAAATAGCATGATTATTTCAGCACCACCAACAAATCTAAGAACTCTCAGCTGCTGCAGACTGTGATGGATGTATAAGCACTGAAGCTGACAGGCCAGCAAAACAAACTGACATGAGCCAAAACAAACTACATGCACAGGTGATCACATACCCTTTCTTATTCACAAGACTGCTTGCATGCCAGTTCCAAGTACTGGATGGATGGATGGATGTATAGGCGGGCCAATATTTATAGTAACCTGTTGTAAAATCTACATAAATGCTTGTTCCTCAATATACATGCTGGCTGACATGTATGGTATGCCAGAACATACATTATATGCAGAGAAGCCCAGACTAACAAACTTCGGATCCTGATTGCTGGCTGTTAGACCTTACAGGCTATCATTTAATCAAAAACATACTGAAGTTGTGTTGTTTTGCTGTACATCTCCCTGAGTTATTGGATCTTCAGCAGTAATTCTGGTATCAAGGCTGGTTGGTATTTGCCAGTATACCCGTGCTGATGGAACAAAGCAGGAATAAAAGCCAACAAACTTTGGAGACCAGGGGAAAAACATGACTTTGAACACAGAACAACTCATTTTTCCTTTACATTCCTAAATCTGCAGCACTTCCTTACAAAAACAGATTCAACAAGTAGCTCTCAAGTACTCTGCCTCATACTTGCAAGCAGCCTTGCAAACAGCTCTTCCCCTCTACCCTCTCCCAGCTCCTGCTTTAGTATGGAGTATTTCAGAAAGTCACTAGCCTTTTTTTTTTTTTAATTAAAAGACAACCATAACTTGTCCTTGTGCAAGTTCTGTATATGCTACAGAAACTCAGCATCCTTATGATTTGTCTTATGCCTGCATAAGACAGTTGCTTCCTGGCCCTTCTACCAAAAACAGGCTGCTGTTCTGGAAATAAGATTTTTTTTTTTTTTTAAATATACTATTAATAGCCGAAAATATGCAACTAAAGTGATAACACAAACCACAAATTTCTACAATAGATACAACTGTTCAGTGGCTGGTATTTTGTGCATTCATTGCTTTTGACAAGGATTTATAGCATAAATAAGTAAACACAGACCATAGCAATGATAAATACTGTGATTAGCATATGTCATATGTTACAATAGTAACATATATGTGTATGTAAATATGTAATAATTCTTCCTACTAACTTACCCTGCCATCAGAGATAAGTAGCTACTTCATTATTAGAAAATGTAAGCGATAGAACTGCAGAACATCTGTCAAATATCCTATATAACACCTTTAGAACACCATACTTCTCCACAAAAATGTAATTACTCTCTGTAAAATGTACAAGGACAGCAATTTAAAAGGAAAGGTTTTAATTGTTTTTGCATTTTCACTACAATAGCCTTCAGCCTTAGTGTTTTCCTTAAAACAAGGTTAAGAATATACATACACTTAAATTTTCTTTGCGTTTTTCAATTTCACATTCTGAACAGTGTAGCCTAATAAAAAAAAATTAGCCAGACATATTAAATAACCTATCTGGTCTATAAGAAACCACTTACAATGATTTTCCTCTAGAAGATAGTCTTTAATTTGTACATCAGCATTCACACACAGTTGGTACACTAGCTGGAATAGCAATCAGGTGATTAAAAGACAAGAAATTTGTTCACAAGACCCTTTAAACAGAGTCAGAAATCTATCTACTCAATTTGAATGAATAAGAAAGTAAAGTCTTAAGCCAAGTGAAAAACTATATTTTGTTATTCCATTTTTAGGCTACATTTTCAGATACAGAAGCCATTTGTCTAAAATATAAGTGGTATTTTAACCTGTTTTTACAGACTGTGTTAACATACGAAGTTTGAATACAAACTTTTACTGTAGAATGAAATACAATATTATGTATTCTGATATTGCTCAGAATACGCTGGCGTTTTTTTACTGACCTCAATTTCCACAGAATTGTGAAACTGACACAAAGTAAGCCACAGAATCTCTAACCTAAAAGGGGAAAAAAAAGGGAAAAGGATGGAGGAAAAAAAATTTCATGTAGTGAAACAGTAGTACATTATGCTCCAAAATCTTCAAGTACCATTCCTACTTCTAGGTATGATCATATTCAGATACAATACTAACAGAAAAGTTCTTTGAGAGTACTTCTATACGTTACATTATGTAAGGTGAAACAAAAGCAATTTACACTGAAGTTGCATCTTAAAAGACACCCAAAAGCAGGAAGGCAAGCAGTAATATGATATACAGGTACTAATACATACAGTAAGATATAATGTATGCATAGGTGTGTAAAGAAAGAGTAAGTCTGTTTCAGCAAAATGCTGTATTCAGCATAGAGTTGGCGAGATTAATTATAACTACTAAGATTTTATCATTACCTTAGTTTGGAATCAAGATTCATTATACTTCAGAAGTCTGTTAATGAAATGCAGTACATGTGTTCTAGTAGCCTAAGACACAAGATACTGGAATAAACTTGACCTTAGAAAGCAGTACGATTCAAATCCAGGAAAGGATTTAGTAAACCTAAATTAGGGAGCAGCGTCAGTAACCACATTTTATACAGTACCTAGGTAGTTACAGCAGTCAATCACTGTGAGGGGAGGGCTGATCAAAATCCTCTTAGGCAGATAAAGTGCAGTTCCTAGAAGCAACACCCTACTCATTTTGCTATACATTCATTCAGGGCTACAACACGTTTTTTTCCTCTTCTTTCCTACTGAGCTTCCAACACATTAAACAACAGTGGAACTTGTGATTTGAAGTTTATGTCACTGACAGGAAACATGAAAGTCGGGTTTCTAGGTCCTTGTCCAAAAGCATTAAAAACTCCCATTAAGTTACAAGTAAACTTTTCTGTCTGCCATCTTTCTGTAATCCTCAAAGTAAACCTTAAATTATAAATATCAATTTAAAAAACTGATAGAACCTGTATCTAACTCAAGTCTGATGTAGAGAAAATTTAAGTTGTATGCTATAGTCAATCTTTGTTTTCAAGGTAAAGTCCGTTGATCTGTTCTGAATACTGTCAAACTAGTAAAAACATTACTTTCATGTGGAAGAAAGTGTATAGTTTCCACGTGACAAGTTTTCAATCCATTTTATAGGCTACATCAACTTTGAAAAAACAGAATACTCCTGGATACATCAACATTTCCAGATTAAGTTTTGGCTAGCACTATGACAGAAGAGAGACATTTGCTGAGAAAGTGAAGACTGTATTAGTCTTAACAGTATTTTGTGCTAAGACATCAGGAATACATTTTAGGTCACTCAGGAGAATTAATCCTAATTAAGTAAAGCTGTAATTTAAACTGACCCAGTGAATTTGCATAACATCACATGCTGCCTCAGATTCTGATTCAGCTTTAATTTAATTTAACTTTATTAGCAGAGGTCGGCACTTCCGAATAAGGGTTTTGTACACATTAAAGTGATCTGAGGCACACCTACAAGTTCCTTCCCTCTTCTTCCTCCGTCTATGTGTTCTTGACTCCTCAGGTAGGACTCTTAGCTGGAAGTAAGCTACTCACCTTTCTCCCCTCTGGCTGAGTTTATTTGCTAGATGAACTGCAGTGCAAATGCAAGGGAAGAGGTAGGAACTCACAAGGAGAGAACAGAAATCCCTGCACACAGTAAATGCTGCAGTACCTACCTACTTTAGACACTATCATAGAGTCATCTACTTCCAACGCGATGATTTAACTGAAAGCTGAACCTTTAAAAGTGATCAATGATTTCCTCAAGTCTCCAAATCTAGATGTGTCCTTAATTAGACCTGGTTCCTAGTCCATTTGAAGGTGCAAAATTAATTGACAAAATTCTAAATTACTTGAATCTTGGCTAATCCCAATGGTTTCCTTGTTACTACTAAAATATAGGATCTCAGGTGAGACATTCAAAACAATAGTTCCCAAGAAGGAGGCTATGGCAAGCCACTAACCACAGAATCCAACTCCCTTTTACTTAGTGTTTAAAATTTCTTGTTTTGATCTTCACCTAAACGTTTTAGAACTTCTACTCCACCCCCAACATGAAAATAATGCTAAAAAAATTTTTTTTTTTAAGCAAGCAAGAACTGCTTCATTTAGTATTTTACATTACATGAATTTGCTAAAGAACCTCTAGAATAATATTTTGTTTAAAAAAAAAAAAAAATCAAAGTTACATTCAGGCAAGATAATGGAAACAGTATCTCCAAATTCCCTGAGTGAGTTGACTGTTTCTGTGGGGCTAGACCAATTTCAAAAAATAGCCATACAGATTTTATACAGAAACACACCAAATCGATTTGCAGGCAATAAAATACGTAAAGCAGAAGCAAGTTGTTTTCCTTCAGGTACTTGGCAAAAAAAAAAAAAAAATTGAAATAAAAACCTAAAATCCATTCTGCAAACTACAAAATCATAGCATCAGAATTACACTGTCTATACCTGGATTCCTCTAAGTATTATCATAATTAGGGAATAATAGATAAAAGATACAAATTAATCCCAAAGAATAATCCAATAACCAGCAATTACTACTTGGCTATATACGCCTATAAGACGTGTAAATAAAAACTAATGAAGGAAAACAATCATGATATAAGCAATAAAACATAAACCACTTACGCTCCTGGCCCTTGCCATGTCCATGTGATTGTATCCTAAGAAAAGAAGCATGACAGTTGCAATTAGTTATTGTACTTTAAAGGTTTTTTACATTACAGATAGTATAACTGATGACATATGACTAAAAGGTTTCCATGGAAACTTCGATGCCCTCTTTGCAAAAGTTCTTAGCCCCAATAGGAATCAGCCTGCCTTTTACGTAGCTAGGAAATACCCAGTAACCCAGCTCTTAAACACAGAATATCTATATTCATAAAACATTTAAAGATCTAGGGATTCTTCAAATGCTGTTAGCCTTGGAAAAGGAAGTTATTTACTGTAAGCTGATGTTCCTTGATATGCATAGTCCATGTGTATTTTCCTAACCCATCCTGCTTGACAGGGTGTCCCTCAAGTGTCCCTACACTCTACTTGGACCTCCCAGCAATAGATATGAACACTAACACTTCTGAAGTGTTTGGGACCTGTGCTGATGACTGAAAGGAAGTCTGCTCAACTGACATGAAGCAGTAGGACAAGTAAGACCCTATGTCTTACCTCAGAACAGTATTTTACTGTTGCCTTTACTCACAGACAGCATACATCCACCTACACGATCCAAGAATCAAAAGGCACGTTATAAGACATCTTTAGATGTCACCAATGCCACCAATTTACTCTTGGGCAAGACCAGCAGCACTTTTAGATGGCCGAGATGAACAGTGTGTAAAACACTAAGAGAGGACAAATAGCAGTAAAAGAAGTGAACAAGACGCAAATAGCAAAAAGGGAACAGAGACCTGGAAACGAGTATATAACACCTGACAAGAAAGAATATGACAGTAAAGGTCATCACATTTTTAACTGTAAGACTAAGAAACAGCATAGGACAAAACTGCAGTGCTTGGAGACTACATTTATGCGTAGAAGTAAGAATCCAGAAACCTGAAATGAGTTCCAAGCTATTGTTCTGACCAACTGGGAAAAAAATGTACAAGTCATTAATGGAAAGACAAGAGGACGCGATAAATTCAGGTTTCTGAAAGACCAGATCAGAAAGATACATCTATCAACCTACTGAAAATGTTCCAGTTCAGTTCTATGCTACCACCCAAAACCATTTTACAGAGTTTTGGTGATCACATGGACCATGACCTTGAAAAATCAAGTCAAACTCATGTTTTAATTACCATTTACAGCAAAAGGCTGTCACAAGTAAAAATGAAAGAAAGCAACACATCCATAAAAGGTGAAAAATGTGATTAATGTGATAGATCAACAGCTTGGAATAAGATCAATATATCATGAAGGACTACTAAAAATTTAAACCTTGACTTTCACAGTTATTTTAAATGAAACAAAATATGATAAAGAATGATTCCATCTCTAGCAATCAACATACATGCATGCAAATAGACTCCTCCACGTAGTGATCTTGTAGAACTTTATTGTCTATAGTTTTACTGTTAAACTGCTTCCAGCAATTTTAATGTGTCTGATAATACTGCAAGTAAACACGTTATGGGCTTTGTTTTTTCCACAAGGAACTTTCATTTACAAACCCTGACCACTGCGATGTAGATAGCTGATAATTTCTCTAATCAGAGACTAGATCTGCCATACAGAACACCACCACAGTACTACACATAACCAATTCAGCTCTCTAAATTGCAAGTGTAGGAGACAAAAAAGTGAGTTCTATAAAGTACCTTGCCTGGGCAACAGATCACTGAACAGCAAATAGAATTCAGCGAATTGAGACATTGTGCTGGCTAGCTGGCAAGACAAACTCAAATAAGCCACGTATCTATCAACAATCCTGCGAGAAATTCCCAATGCGAATGTCACAGCAGCTGTGCATGCTTTTTCTCATCGAGAACATCAGGATGCAGCAGGGATGATGACTATAAATGCTATGTAGTGGAAAACAGGATTCTGCTCTACAAGAAGCAGACCTATTTTGTAGGAGACTCCTGCTAGCATATCCAATATTTTTATGATAAAAACAGCAAGCAGAAGACGGGAAGTGGTATTTTCTGTACCTAGTTTAGGTACCTTTTATATTTAATCACAGCTACCTGCTTATGCATATGGACAGCATTCACTTTGATAGCATTCTGAGTATACTTAAACTTTTGCATCTAGATAATTAATCCTTTGAATTGCGCGGACGTACATCCTCCATATAATTTGTATTTGACACAAGAAGATATTGAGAATCATGCCAAGCTTCGAACAGCAGATTGGCTGTGTTTTTACATGCTCAATCAACCCTGATACACCAAAGCTGCACAAGAAATGCTGCCAAACCTCTTACCAAATAGCACAGTTATCTGTGCTAGACACTTGGACATAAAAATACATTTTAAATGGCTCTGTGATATTTAAACAGGTATATAGCCTTTCATAATTACCAGCACTCTGACAGAAAATTCAAATGAAGGAAAAGCTGTTTACATGAAGAAAATTAGTCTAAAAATGAATTGCCAAAAGGATTGCTGTAGAACCTATGGATGGAGACATTAGAGCATTTCTTTTAATTAGAATAGGTAATAGCTGTCCAGCATCCAATAGGCAAAATAGTACCAAACTAGATAAACAGAAGCAAATTTCGAATTT
Source organism: Calonectris borealis (assembly GCF_964195595.1). NCBI lineage: Eukaryota > Metazoa > Chordata > Aves > Procellariiformes > Procellariidae > Calonectris > Calonectris borealis. Next base: position 72,221,713 of record NC_134313.1, on the reverse strand, counting down.
CAAGTCCAAACAACATTTTAAGCCTTACAATTTCTTTCTGCTCCTGCATCAAGAGGACCAACATACTAACATACTACTCCTAAAGAAACATTGACACAGGACCAGAGCCATCATCTACTGGAAATAATCACAAGCCTGAAGAAGAAAGGTATTCAGGGGGCAACCCTGACTAGAAAGAGAGTTCTTCATGGCAACCAGAACTAGATCTATTTGCTAGAAGAGAACTGAATTTACATCATCATTTTTTGCCACGTTTCAGTCCACTGCAGAACAGTAGTATTTTACCCAGTTCTTGAATAATTCGAGTACAAAGAAATAAACATGTAAGAGTGCATGCACCCCAGGCTCTGATCTCCAAAAGCCTCCCAAAACAGCCAGCTGCACGCAAGTCCAAGACTGTTCTCACCTGTACTGTGGAACTCAGAGCTCTGAAGGTGGAACAGAGCAGGCAGTTCAAGCTAAAAGCAGTGGGGCGACTGCACACAATGCATATCTGGAATTCATTGGCTAAGCAAAGATCTTAAGAAACTCCTTTCTAAACCTAAAATTATAATATGCAGCAGTCAAACAAGGCAACAAACAGAAGCCAGAGACAAAGTTTGCTAGAAATGCTGTCTTAGTGTATGAAAAACAATGTTGTCTCCCTACTCTGTTGTTCTTATTTGCTACCTAACTCTTAACTGTACCACATCATACTCCTCCTTCCCCTCCTCATTCTAACTTTGCTGCAACTCTACCATAGCCCTCAGGCTAATCTAAAAATTAAATAGTAATAGCAATTATTCTCACCCCCCATAAATGCTTAGTGGAAGTAGACCTTAGGAGATTAAATGACTCAGTAAGGCACTGAAAACCTAAGTGTTTTACTTTCTCCTAATACTTTTTATTGCTGTAAAGTTCCATACACAGATTCAGGCCAACTCTGATGGATATCTATACAAATATTTACAGTTTCTTTTATGACATTTTGCAATAATATTAAAAAAATTATGAAAATTTTCATTAAAATTTTCATTGATTTACCTCAATGTAAAAAGCTCATAATTTCTGTTAATAGAGTATTAGGAATTTTTAATATTAGTTTACAAACTTTGTATATTATGTACTACAGGCAATAAGGACATTTCAGTATGAAAATGGATTTTTGAAGATACCTGCAAATTAATGTTTGATAGCATTATATTGTTTGAGATTGTTATAAATACGTTTACTATTAACTAAAATTAACAAGGTATATTAAGTATGTCATAAGGCATGTCCATATTTGCAATTTAAACTGGCAGTGCAATAAAGGTTTAAAAATATTTTTAGAAAAGAATCTTTCCTCTTGAAAATAAAACAATTGTGTAATGAAAAGTCCCAGGCAACCTGCTACAATGCACTTAATACTATGAGAGCATAACAGACTGCTATACTTGTCACAGCATCCGCAAAAATAATTTTTGGGTTTGTTACTGCAAACTAGTTGACTGCCATCACACCTTGACTCAGTCAAGAGCAAGTGGTAGTCTATGTATATTAACTTTGCTTAGGTTCTTTTATTTTTTAATCAAGCATATGTTTTGTATCAACCTCTAAATTGACATAAACACTCAGGTACCAAGAGGAAACAAAATCCTTCCTTAAATCGAAGGGTTGTTAATGGGCTAGTCAAAGAGAGATGATGTGAGATCTTCTGATGCGACATGCATCAGCAAAGACAGTCCTTATTTTACTGCTGACACTCTTCCCATCCTCCCCTAAATAACTTCTGTTTTGGAAGGGGACAGACTGGACCTGAAAATAGCCCCAGAGGGCTCGAAAAGAAACTTCAAGTATAAAAGCTAGCAAAGTTCACTAGGAAGTATCTTCTAATTAACCGAGGAATGTAGACAGACAGGATTCTGGCTGCAGTAGGACAGGAAAGTATCTACATCAGGTAAACTCAATAATAATACACACAAAAAAAAACCAAACCAACCCTCTTCTGTGCTTTCCTGTAGGCTTTGTCTTGAAGTAGATCAAGTGAGCTCTGTCTTCTTTTGTTTGCCTGTATCTTTACAAGCGTTTGTAACTATTGTTTAATTTAGATATTGTAAATAAACACTATAATTTGCATGTATAATTTACGTGAATCTGATTTATATTGAAGGACTACTCCAAATTAGCTAGTGTCTAGCATTCCTCAGCCAAGTGCACAGTGAATGTAAACCATGGACAATGAGACACCTTATAAAGGTGCCGAGGTCCCCAACACATTATGCTATTATCATTCAGCTAGTTGCATTAATTTGTGATTAACACCCCCACAGGCAGGAGATGCAGAAGCATCTTCCGGCAATAAAGAAAACTCTCCAGCACACACTGCAGTAACAGCAAGCACGTGGGAACAGAGATCTTAGACAGAAATTGACATTTGTCTTGTCATTTGTACAGTACTTCTTGTAACAACCTGAGTAACTTTCAGAGCACTGTTTTAAAGGAGTAACCTAATAAAAGCACAAACATTTAAACTGTCTCAGTTAAGACTATTTATATTGCTAGAGACTTAAGGAATACATACTTAGCCAATAAGCATTTATTAAGGCTTTCCAAATTTCTAAATCTAATTATCTAACCTAAAAGATTACAGAAGTGCCAATGTATTTAGAGGAAAATGCCCCATATTTACTGCAAGCTGAACTTACCAGTTTGTTTGGATAACGTAAAACCACTGGCTGTACAGGAACTCCAGGAATAAACGCTCCTAGAAGGCACACGACACATCATTACTTTATAATGCATTTTTGTACAGAAGAAATTTATTGCAGTAAAGAAAAAAATTATACAATTAATGGGCTGATATGCATAGGAATTAGCTGAGAGTGAAAAAATAAGATCCAAAAGTAGCCCCAAAAGTAATCTAAAAAGCAAGCACTGAAGAATGACAATGTATACCCACCTTTTCAGAAGCTAAATAATTAAGAATGCTTGCTTGCATTCTCTAAATTATCCTCTACCACTTAACATAAATTGGCATGTATACAAGTCAAAGCCCAGTACCAAATTCAGCTTGATAAATTATTAAAAAACTATGAGTATGTGCAAGACAGTTAAGTCACTATATTCCCTGTGGTCAACAGTATTTTTTGGTGAAGAAACTAAGCTTTCCTATGCAAAAGAAGCTTTCTATTTTTAGCTGAGCAACATTGATTTATAGGAAATCTATCATCTCTAAAGTAACAATTAATTTAACTTCTTTTCTCCCACGTTAATTCCCCTCAGAAGGGCTTATTTGTTTATTCTGTAGCTATAGAAAATCTAATAGTTAGAAAGTATTGAACTAGAGCTATTGTACAGAAGTATCGCTTCATTTCATATGAAAACTATAGTTCTGACAAATAAGTAGCACAAGATCTATAAATGTCATTTGCTAATCATTTTCTAGGTTTCTAGCACAAAGATTGGGTAAACATGATAACTATCTTGCTCAAGATTTCTCTAAACATCTTTATCTCGTGAAAACAATTAATAAAGACAGTCTTCACTCAAACTGCTTTTTATAGCAATTTACTAAGTTCTGCCTAATATTTCAATTAAAATTAAGAACTAAACAATAGAATTATACTGTATTCTTAGCATTACATTTGTTTTACAGAATAATTGCATAGATGTAAAAGAAGTAATTGTTAATGGAGTATAAACATCTTTAAATGAAGGTCGTCTGAATGGGAACCTGCAGAGATTTGGTTCCTGGCCCAGTGGTACTTTTCTATTCAGTCTCCAAAACAAGAGCAACTTTTGAAAGAATCCAAAGATGACGAAATCTGAGTGGTAGATGACAAGACCACCATTTAAACAAAACTAGACTAGCTTGCCCTGTATGACTAGTTTGCAGAAACACAAAACCAAAAAACTGTCCAGCAAGAGCAAGGAGTGTAGGCCACATGAGAAGAATGGGGAAAGGCATCCTGAAAGTAGTTGCTTGAATAGAGACCTAAAGCAATTTGATATAAGCATGAGAAATTTTGAGGCAAAGGATTTCTGGGAGGCTGGATGGATACAGAAGCAGGTTCCAGTAGGAAAAGTGAGACAGTCAAGAGGCAAACAGCAGCATGTACTAGACCAGAGGAGAGGAAGATAGAGTGGGGATTTGAGGCAGAAAGTATATGGTGCCTGGAATGTCTATGGCACAGCGGGAGGGCAGGAAATCAGAGCTTTAATGAAGGACTCAGGCTGGATTTCAAAGCATGGCCAGGATTCAGGTGGAGAGAAAGGGAGAGGGAGAGTAAAGAGCAAAATAAGTGGATGTTCTCCTAACCACCACTCATTCATCTAAAAAGGTAAGAGCTGAAAAGGGAGGAAGAAAAGCTTTTTGAATGTTTGTTCAGGAGACGATACTGAGATTCCTTCAGCCAAATAAACCAGTGCAAAGAATCACAATGCTGACTCATTGCATGATATTCTAATAGCGACATGTAAGTTGCAAGCAACACAAAATATAAGACACATAGTAAGAAGAGAACACAATGAGCTAGGCAGAAACCTAGGAAGAGTCAAAAACCACATTCACAACTGGATCGCTCACTGCTGTCTCCTCATTAACCATCTCCCTACCTCATCATAAAGGCAAGTTTACATTAAACATTGGTGGTTCACTGCAGTATTGGCACTTCTCCCTATTGTAACTGCAGTTTACAGCTGCAACAACGTTCAATGTTATACCCTCTACTAATCTGGTAAGTTAAAAGGGTGATACTAACTGAAAAAAGCTTAGAATGTGGATGTTGAAGAAAAAAATATTGCAAAAAATGACAGCCTCTGTAACACTGCTACACTGGCAAGATTCTTGTGTCATCTTTATCAGAATGCAGCTGAACAGAAGAGTTCAAGAGGAATCAACCACATACAACACAGCAACAAATGCTGCAGCAGCCTGAAATAGATACACGCTGATACCTTAAGCTTTATAGTGTATCCAAGTGCTGCATGACAGACCCAAAATAAGAAATGGAGGGGGCAAGGAAAAAAAAAAAAAAAGAGACAACCACAAACAAAAACCTAGTAAGAAACATTAGTCCTCCAGCTCATATGCATCTCAGAAGCCAAGAAAAAATCCAAATTATGTAAAACATTTTGCTCAAGTGGAACTACAATCCTTTTGTAGCATCAGAAAATTTCTATTCCAATTCCACTTTACTGCAAGATTTTTAACTCAACTTCTGCAACAGCGAGCAAATTACAATGCAAGTGGTATTTCAGAAAATGAAGATACAAGAACATTCTGTAGAGAACAGAAAAATGAGAATCATACCTACCAGGCTTGAATGTAATTAGACAGGATCGGTTTGTGCAAGTGCCCTCTGGGAATATCATTATCTTGAAGTAAAAAAAAAATTGACTTTTAAGAAATATTTCAATGTGAATTTATTTATAAACACATCTTTTCAAAGCTAACGTTAACTGATTACAGTAAAAAAGGTTTTCAGGGAAAAACAGTTCAGTTAGAGTAAAAAAAATAGTGCTCAATAAAGAAGTCAAGTAAAGTTCTGTCTTAATAGTCAAAATATTTTTATCTGTGAATTTCCCTCTTTCTTGACCTCTGATAATAATTCTATTCGATTGGAACATTGACAGTGACCAGAAACACTTGCGAATACAAGAGAATTTTCACAAAATGTTTTGGTGCTAGTAAAAATATCATGTTATGTTTTGCACCAAAACAAGATTCCTGCTCCCAACCTACCTGCTTACAGGCTAAGGATGTAAAGGATGACTGTTATTTTCTTTTTGCACTTATTACTTGGCATGTGCACAGATGGCAGAATGATAGAGGCGGAAAGTATCTAAACAGAATTCTAATGCTCAAGTTGAACTGAATTCAGAGGAAGATGTTAGATTGTAAAAAAAAAAAGTTTCTGACAGCAAAAAGCCAAGAACTGCTGAAATTTTGTTGAGTTACAGAACAAGGCATTTAAAGGAAATAAATATATATCATAAAGGGACAAAGCAATGGACTAGAATTAACATTTCTAGTTTTATTGCCCACTCTGGTACTAGCTTGCTAGATATTCTGGAAATCATTTCAGCTCTGCAACTCAGTTTCTTCATCTGTAAGTAAGAATATTTACTTTTTAAAGTGCTTTGAAATCTATTGATGAAAGTCATAATGTGAAATCTATATATCACCTTTCTGTCACATTGTTTATAATATTTCTGTAGTCCAGTATGTGGACGTAACCACTGTAGTAGTAACATTGCCATGAAAGACATACTTTATCTTAATCTCAAAAATTCACAAGAAGAATGCTTCCAGTTTTCAAAATAATCACATGCTTCTAGAAAATTGAGACCTTAGGTAGTCATCCCTTCCTTCCCATTACTCTTTTCCAAGGCACATTATAAATAGTCATATTTCAGGTGAAGAAAAAACGAAGCCACTTATTTTAGCAATGTTTTCATCATGTGGTCCAACAGAGGTGTACTCCAGTTACTCGAACATCCGAATTGCTTGAGCTGTCTTGGCCAGTATCGCATCTCCAACAATGACAGTATGCCAAAATCTTGAGAAGGGCAAGAACACGCAATACTCCCCCAAGTATTCTACTGAGCACCTGATTATTTTCTTCTTAGAGGACTTTCTAAACCTGCTGTGGTCTGTCTGTTTAGTATCACTTAATAGAGGTGTATTCCCATGGACTTACCCAGTCTCCCCTTGAAACACACTGCAATGAAAAGCTAGTGTTCTGTACAGGTAAGAATCTTACATTATATCTTCTAGAAAGAGGGGGGGAAATTCCACCCCCCACAAACCACCTAAAGCATCCCACAAGTTAAAAAGTAAACTGCAGATCCAAAGCCTGGAAATGCCAAATACCATCTGTCACACAGTAATAGCATACAGTACCTGTGGCCATTTACCATCAGACTGAGCACGTCTCCTTATCTCTTCAACCGTTTTCCTGCGAGAATCCTGGTCTGACCGAGATACAAATACCGGTCGGATGTATTTGATTAGAGCTGAAGAGGAGGGAAAACAAAAACAAGCAAAACAGCCTTTATTTCCCCTTTTTTGAAACACATTCCCCCCCCAGTAGTCCTCTGGACAAGAATTTTGGTACAAGTACATAGCTATTTTATTATATTACACTGCAAACTTAAACATTCAGCTGAATTATTGCAGTTTTATTGAAGTATTTTCATGAATTCCTGAAAGGAAAACCGTTTTCACAATTTTGGCACTTTGTATTTTTTCAATAGACCAATTTTTCATAGACCAATACACGTACATCACATAATTTAAAACATGATTGTATGTATTATGCATAGTTTTCTGCAACAAGGCAGCTGTGGATAACTATAGGCTATTTCTTCCTACCACAAATATCACAAAATCTATAGCCACTCCCAGCCCAGCAGGAACCTCCCAAGTGCTTCCAAAAGACATCCTGCAGGTCAAACTGCCACTGTCTTTAGAGCTTTTGTCTCCTATGACAGCTCAGCTTCACTGAAGGTACTCCATCAAAGATATTCCATACACGGATTATGGTATCTTTTCTGAGGAATCAGCATGATCAAAAGAAAAAGCATGCTTATTTTCTGAGCTGTCACCTGTTTGCCCGTTCCTCATACCAGATGAATCAGATCTCAGGCACCCTCTTCCTGGCGCAGTGGGAAACCTCTTATACATGGCCAGACACAAAATGAGTGTGAGCAAGAATCAGAAATCAATCCACAATATCCTCTCCATGCATGTCTGTCACAAGGACACCGAGGCCTACTTACAAAATAATAAGTAGGATATACAACTCTTTTGCAGTGTCAAAAAGCAGTACAAGAGAAGCATCTCCAAATATACTATTTCATGCTTTTATTTAAGCAGGTTGTCTTCAAATACCTTTTCATAATTTTTGTATCTTGTAATCTTATTTGAAGGTTCAAAAGTCACTAAATCATTAGCTACTCTATTTGCCTAAAATACAAATATAAAATACAGTTTTCATATTTCCAACTACCGCGAGATGAGTTCGCTGACGCTAGTTGTATAATCTTCTTTTGTCAAGGACAGACTTGCTGCATTAATGGATCAGCCAGTGCTTAAAGTGTGAGGAAAAAACCAGCATAAGGAATTACAGTCCTGAACTCAGCAAAAGCTGCTGATTCTGATGTTACCCCACTGGCAGTTTAGTCAGCTCTCATCAAAATCCTTCTATGGTTCTGTGAAACTAATCCGTCACACCTTACAGCAAGTTCCCAAACATTCAGCCGGCCTCTGAAATACTGCTTTTATCCCACAAGTTGCTGAAGCCTAGGAGACAGTGTATCAGAGAAAAGTTACCATACTCCTGCACTTTTTCCTACATGCCTGCTCTTAGACAATACCCACAGAACAACGCTTGCTAGGGGAGCAAAGATCATCATGTGCCAGCTGGAGTTACTGCTGTGGGAAGGTTAAAAAAACCCAACCAAAAAAAAAAAACCCACCCAAATAAATCACAAAACAACCACACACAAGAAATAGAAAAAAAACCAAAACAGAACAAGCAATAAAAGATGCAAAGGAAAGTATACTTGGTTTCATAACTCTGTTCGTTTTGTTTATTAGTGATGCTAGTCCCGAGTTTCCCCTACTGCTGCAAGTTACTATTCTGTAGCAAAACCAACATTATCAAGTAAAAGAAAGCAAAAAAGACCCAAACATCCTCAGCCTTCACCCTGAAGTTTCTTTTACATTAGGCCCAAATGATGGAATTCAGGTTACTTCAGGCCAAGGAATGAAACAAAAACAAGATAATTCCAGAGCTCCGAGGCTCTTATCTGAGCCATCAACTATTTCAACCCATCACATCAAATCTTAGCCTAATGGAGAGACAGGGTGATCATATTAAGTTTTACTTCCTTAGGGATCAGATTAAAAAGCTGCCAGAATTCTTGTTTTAACATTAAACAGCAACTTAAGATCCTGTAAGACACCAACTACCAGGCCCTTAGTGGGTAAGTTCAACAATTTAAGTGAAATTGAAACCCTCAGTCATCAGTAAGAAGCTGAAAGTACATACCAAGGGAACACTAGTTCTGTACTTGCCTTTCCTCATATACTCTTTTCATAACCACTTCTGAAAACAGAGCACAAGGCTACAGACCTTTACTCTAATCACATATTTTCGTGTTCGGTAAATAGACAGGAATCTGAAAATTCAAAGGCTCTACCAAGTCAACCTGTGCAAGAAATAGTCAGGAGCAAGGCCAAAGGTCTGTGAAGAGAAGCTGAGAAACATACCAAATAGGTGGACAAGATGAGACTGCAGTCAGAAGTCAAGTCGAAACACAGGGAAGCCTTGAGACAGTACTGTAAGGTAGTATATATGAGGCAAGAAATAGGCAGAACTAGGGCAAAGTCAGGGCAGGAGCAAAAAACAGCATGCATGCAAATGCTTCAGACAGCTGGCATACTGAGCAACTAAAGGAAAAAGCAGAACTGTGCAATACGCTTAATAAACAGAACCTTCTGTTTAATCTTAACCTTCTCTGCGCATCAGTTTAACTGTCCAAGACTGATTGTAACCAAGTAGTGAAAACCACAGCTCAAGTATTCAAGAGATGCTGAAAGAGGTGCTTGCCCATCCCCTCTCACTCCATTAAAACCACCTTTAAATTAGAAATTCTAGTGGGCGATGGTAGACAATCCCTCAATTCACAAAATTGACCTTGCCAGTGTCATTACTCCAGCTTTTTCTCTAGCAGTGTCAGTCCTACTTGATGTAGTCACTCTCACCCCCAATTTCAGCTCATCACAAGTGGTCCTGAAGACAGGTGACATATGCTGTACTCCACCTTCTTAGGTAGGTGCCTGCAGTTTAAACAGTACTGCCAGTAATTCATCAAAACCTCTGCCTTGCAGGGCAGCCAGAATACCACAGATACGCTAACCAATGGAAAGTTGCTCTAGCACGAAACAGCCTTTTTTAAGACAGCCTGCAAAAATTCAGTATTGCCTTAATTGCAGGGTGGCAGCTCCAACTGATTTCAGAACCATAACCCCCATGCAATCATTTCAAGCACCAGCTGATGCATAAGCAAAAAAAGTTTCTCTCTGATGAGCTGAACACATACAATTGGTGTCAATGAACTTCTCAGGACAACAGGGAAAAAAAAAAAAGGTATTTCATCTCTCTATTTCCAGGCAAATGTGGGTGAGGAAACGTTGTTTCAAATCAAGACACAAAATGCTATTTAACGTACACTAGAAGAAAGTATTGTAACAAAGAATTTAAATTATGCTTGACACTTAAAACCATCTAGTAGATAAAGCTATACTGGCAGCATCACGACTGGCCTACAAGGCATCAGAGAACACAAAAAGCAACAGAATGGCAGTGTGGCACTAAATATTGTTCTTCTAAAACGTATCCATACACACACTTTTGAGTAGGCAGTTACATTTCCACCACTGCAGAAAAAGCATCAGAGTGACAGATCTGCTGCAAGAGTAGAGAATGCTGAACCTGAGGCTTTCACTTGGCCTCCCCCCCAAACACCACAAAATCCCATCACATACGTTCCTCTGATACACCAAGATGACAGCCTACAGAGCCAGAACAAGCTGTCTCTGTTTGCATTTAACATGGAGGTAGGCTGTGTAATACAGGTAGACTTGCGCTGGGATATCCATTTACAGTATTTACTCCTTGATTTTTCCTACTATGGGAAAAAATACAGACAACTTTTCTAATAGCCGTTGCCCTCTTGTGCATTCTGTACTTAGGGCTTACAAAGACATGAAGGTTAAAGGTTGAAAAGCGCTATCTTGGGCTTAGTTTTTAGGAGCTGACTTACTCAAATGAACATGCTCACAAAGTTCTGAACTCACACCTTTTCTAATAAAGTAATATCTAATATGAAAACTGCTCTTCTCTGGAGAGAAAAGAAGAAGAGAAATCTGCAAGGGACTAAAGTCTTCTGAAGGTTATGCGGAAAAAAACATCAAGGTTCCAGAATAAAATTACTTCCTGTGTATATGGACACAGAGACCTTAAAATGGAGGGGGGGTGTGGGGTGTGTGTGGAAATCAAACCCACGCACAACAGATACACAAAGTTGTATCAATGCACAAAACTGAAGTCAACCAAAATTAGGATCTTTTCCACTTGGAGTTATATTGTTCTTACGGAGATAGCGTTATTGCAGTCATGGTGCTTTACAGGAGATTTGTAAAGTTAGTGGTAGTATCTTGTTAGAGCAACAATCATACACAGAAATATATACTTTTTTGACCCACGCCTGAACCAACCACTAAAGCTAAATATGTGTCGAGAACAACAACTCTGAGTTTGACTAAATGCTTAGCAGACAGACTACCTGACAGAAGAGATACCAAGTATTCCTGGTATAGAGGCAGTGTTAATGGGCAAGCTCTTCTCCCTATTTCCAAAGAGAAAGGCAGGAAACATGCAGTCTGTAGGACAAGGAAAGGTCAGTAGTGGGAAGTAAATAATCAGTGTTCTCTTTAGCTTTAACAGAAGTAAATTCCATGGTAGTTGGGTTGGTCTTTCAAAATGTGATCTATTTATTTTAAGGACTTCTTGAGGGACAAAGACCCTTTTCATATCACAACGATTGCTGTTTGCTGTCACACCTGCAGCACCTGTATGAGGGCATGGCTGTATGTTTTAGCTTTCTGCTGCCAGTCTAAAAGGTATCTTATGAAGGCAGTTGTGTTGGTTTGCAGGTTTCCTATATATCATAGTTTGTACCTTCCATAAGTGATATTAACTAGGATGCTTTAAAAAAGTAATGGTGGTTTAGGCATTCCAGCAGCAGTTTAAATGAGAAGTAATTGTTACTGAATTTACGGTGAAAAAAAATAATCCAACAAGTCCACGATCCCAATCAAAACAATAAAGGCATACCTATAATACACAGGTGACAGTGCAACTATTTTAAGTCTCTCCAAGAGAGCTCCTGCGAGGACTGAAATACGGCAGGACCATCTGGGTGCCCACAGCCAGAAGGAAACATTGAATTTTGAAATGGAAGTTTTAAAAGCGGAGGATGAAATGGTTAAGTTTGGCAATAACTTCAAGATGCTCCTCAGAACTGGGGAGCTCATTTGTGTACTCAAGGCAGGCTACAACACCAACATCCTATGCTATGTTGGCATTCAAGCTGGTGACTTTAATAGTATTGTAAGCTGCTGATTTACAGCGTATAAAGAGAAGAAATCTATGATGCCTTCACCTTATAGCAGGTTTTTCCATAAAGGGCTTTAAGGATGGTTTTGATGAATCTCAGAAGTATTTAAATGTGAGATCCTCACTGAAGAACTATGGGTCCACCACGGTTCTCTTCCTCGTGTGCTTTGGAAGGTATGGGGTGGAGGACTGGAGGATTAGGTTGCGTAACTTTTCACAGAGCTGATGAGTAAGTAATTTGGCATCTTTTAAGTTCCAAGATGAGAACATATCCAGCTACCACAGCATAAATATTTCCCACTGAATTACTTATTTCTTGGTCTTTTAGCCATGATGCTCAAGAAAGGCCTATAAAGCACTTTCAAAAGATAAGCTCGAACAAAAGCTCCTAAGTTTACTAGATGTGAAACCCCCCCCCAATAGAATTGATAGCTTTTACAGCACAGTATGATTCTCCCTTCCTCTACAGTTCTTCTGTATTCTGCCAAATACATATTACCTCCTTCCCCTTTATCAACTCAAGCTAACATATCCCCCCATTCATTTCATAGGTACTAACTTCCTCTCTTTTTCAGAGGGTGATGTTACAGGTGTTGAGAAGTTGCTTAAAGTTTAAATTAGCTTATAACCTTAAATTTAGTTTTTAAAAGTTCAGACCACAGAAGATTTCTGAATCACAGAAGTTGTCCAACAAAATCCCCACCAAAACATATTTACTGACAAATCCCTTTTCCTCCTTATTGAAGTATTTCTGCAGTAGCACTGACCACTTCAGCAATGAAAAATAACTTTTATCCAGGTTGCTTTAGCAGCCAAAAATAAGCCAGTGAGGTGTAACTATCCAGAATTTATGCAAAGAGCTTGTTCTGACTTCAAGTGGGGTCCAGTAGACAAAACAAGAAAGTTTAAGTACCTGTGCCAATGAATGAATTGATCTAACTTCCTCAGCCAACATAAGGTGCAACAGATTCATAGATGTCATCTTCCCTTGGCTGCACACTTTACACTGAAGTGGTCCAGAGAACTTCACATCTCCAACCTACCAAAACTCTGGAAAGCCATTGCGCAGAAAGACATGTCCTTCTTCAGCATCGTGGTGATATGCTCCATCTGTTCTGGCATTCTCTACTTATACCAGATACTGATTTTTTTGATGATCGTTGAAATCTCATTTATATTTGGGCAAGCAGTTCCTCCCCAGAGTTTGTTAAACTAGTGTGTGTGCCAAGTGGGTAATTTTCTTCACTACTGACCACTAACTGATGAGGTCATAACTCTTCTGTCAGAGCAAAAGAGCATTTTTCTATTTGTTTTTTCTTTTCTTTGTTTTCCTACAAAGAAGGAAGTTGTCTGAAGGAGTCACAAGTCTGCTTCTGAAATCGGACTTTGTGGTCCAGGAGAGCTGCCTTCAAGTTAGAAAGCAATAAAACACTCATACACAACAAACACTTGTGGAATACTTCCAATCCCATAAAGAACAGGCTTTTAATGCTCTGGACTTAAAAGTCCATCAAAAGCTTAATATTCCATGACTGGGAAACTAAGGGTACAGTAATACAGGCAGCTGCTCCAGAAAGCTATTAAAATACTTTCAGAACCAATCTTGGAACCAGTTAGCAATCAGATCTTTTTGTGCCTGCTAAAGCACCTGATCCCTTTAGTACACAACATACTATGTCCTGATAAACACTGTCACTACATCAAAAAGCCAACTTATTTATGTCATATTCGGATATTCTTGGATATAGTTTGGGTTGGAAGAGACTTTTAAAGGTCATCTAGTCCAACCCCCATGAAGATGAAGTAGATGAGGATCTATTCTTCACTCAAAGTCCTCATCCTTGGAAATTATCTCCAAATTTCCTCTGCCGCTTCATTTTTTAGATGCTGAAAAGTCTGCTTAAAGAGTTAAATGAAGGTACTTTATTCAAAATTTCCCAGAAGATTCTGAATGACCATTAAACAAGACTCAATTAAGAGACAGCAAGGTTAGGATTATCAATGGCTGGCTCCAAAACTTCACTGGAGATGGTACAACAAGTTTCCAACATTTACAAAACTGAAGAACATAAAAAACAATTCTGACCTCTCTGGGATAAATTCTAGATGAATGTCTAGAGTGTTGACGATTCACCACACAATCCAAGAAAAACATGACCACCTTTTCACAGATAGCATAAGAGAAATACCAGTTGTCCAATAATATGAAATACATTTTTTTGTGTGTGTATGTAGAGAAGTGTAAATAACATCGGAATTAAAATACTAGATCAAAGAAGGAGAGGATAGTCAGTAGCATCTGCTTCACAGAAAACCTCTTTCAAGCAGCAAAAGAAAAAAAAAAAAAAATCACAACTTCTCTCCACTGGAAAGTTTTCACTGAATTTTAAGCCAAACTAATCATTACAGTGATTACTTACCTCTCTGTTAAGGTCCATTTACTTTAATAACACAAACTGCAGTAGTTATTGTTGCTCATATAAAAGTATTCCTCTCAAAAAAAAAAAAAGGGGGTTGAACTCTGAATCCCAGTTATGACCTTTGCCATGCATCATTTCCATGGCATTTTTCTGAACGCTTCATAGTAGACTACATAATTTTTGTGGCTGCATGACATAAAGCAAATGCAGCTATACAGGACAAAATACTCATTTACTTGACTGCACATTCCAGTAATATTCCATTAAATTACTCTATGTAGTTTTCTGGGTTTTCTGTTTTTCAGTAACTGTTTTTGCTCACAAAAAATCAAGTGAATAATTTTAAAAATTTATTGCAGTAAGTCTAGACTTTCAACTGAATCCTGTAAAAGTTATCTTAAAATTAAATTAGATATATAGGAAGTCGTTTGAACTACTCTATATGCTACATTCAGTGTAACTATAACCTCCATATCCCTACAGATTCTCCTCAGGCTTTCCCACTAGTTCCCACTGAATCTATTATGTGGGATAGTTAAGCAGCAATTATAGCATTCTGTCAAATGCCATTTTGCCATTTCATCACATTTCAGTAACACAACATGGCCTGGAGTTACCTCATCCAGTTTGGGTCTTCCAAACAGTCCAGCTGCAAGTAAAGGAGAGCTCCACATGGACTACTTTATTTTGCTGAGCTAGCAATTATTAAACAGCCAATTGAGTCAGCTGAGAAAGAAGATAAATCTGCCCCTGCTTCTATGGCTGGACTGCTCCTAAAGCCCAAGATGGCCTGGATACACCTATACTGTACAGGAGTGTAAACATACCGTCTCACAACGCCATCTTCTTTTGGACAATCTTCCATTGGACAAGGGAGTTCAATTTCTTCTTGTTTTCACACTATGCTCGTCTGTATACATTTGTTTTTAAAAACACATGCCTACATCCTTTTTGTTCAAAGCATCTATTCATTTTTACACTGATTTTTTACACTGCCACAAACGTTTACTAAACTCTATTAGTCAGATATTCAGTGAAATCGAGATACAGATACAGTTCTGGCCTGAGTTTTACCTGATACAGAGACCTTTATACCAAGAGATTCCCTACGTGAAGCTTCCAGATGTAACCACTCACCATTTGCAGCCATGTCTCAGCTTCTGGTTTTGAACATGTCCTTAAAACCACGTTGTCTAATGAAATTTTAGAAGGATGTCAACACCAACAGCCTGATTCCACTTAATTGTGAAGGAATTCAAAGCTTTTGTTTAGACTTTTAAATTAAAGAGTCCCTACCCAAGGTGAAAATAAAGTCTTTTGTCCTTTTTATACTACCCTTAAAATCTATGCAATGAGACACAGGAAGATTCTTTGAACTTTGCTGGTTCCTAGACACAACATGATGGGTCTCTCCAAAATGCTTCCACACAGAATTTGGTTAGAAGTCTACAAGCCTAAAAGCTTACACAATTTTTTGGCACAACCACACCAAAAATCACAGGTCTCTCTCAAGCCTTTGTGAGAATCTATGTTGAAAATTCCAAAGACAGTATTCAAACACACTGACTTGGGCGTCTGCATTTCTTATGACTAAATCTGAGTGCACAGCAATCTGCTCTTGCTCATCTCACACCCTGCCTGAAACAAACTTACTGATGCATGAAGGATTAGCAGCACTCCCTCAAGGCAGGGTACCGTCCATAGCAGACCACATTCCTAAAACACATTTCTGGGATGGCACCCCAACTCACACCAAGAAGTTTTGGTTGACTTTCTCTATAGCCCCGTTCTAACTTGCTTTCCTATTTGTCGAGTCTTAAAATGTTGCAATTTCACTGCAAATTTAACCATGAGTTCTGTAGGATTGTTTTGACTTTGTACAATGATTCAACTTTGGAGAAAGAGTAAAAAAAGAACCCACATCCCCCCCCAATTTTTTCTATTGACATTCAAAGTAGACCAGTAAAAAAAAAAATCTCACCATGTATTATAGCAAAATTTTCTTTGTGTTTCAGGCCTTCTCATACACAACCAGCGAACTTCCTAAGTAATCATTTTTAATTGTTCTTGAAAAACTAAGTATTTACCAACTTACTTCCCCAAACAGGAATATCTTTGCTTTCTGCTTTCATCACAATGGAGGCGAAGGTCATAGTTACTGGAATGGCATCAAAGTAGGAAGAATGGGGAGCCACAGTTAATATTGCTGCTTCTGCTGGCAACGCCCGTCTGCCTTTTACATTTATCCAGTGGAATCCACCAGCCAGCCACATCATTCTCATGATTGCTTTCAGCAAAATATCCACTATCCTGTAAAGAGGTAAGAAAACAGTTATGCTGCCACAGGAATACCTTAAAATAATGAAAAGAAAAACATTACATAAAAACTTTATAAGCACAACAAAAGCACAGATAGGATATGCTGCTTAAATAGAGCAGGAACACTGCATAGAACTTTTGTTTTCTCTTTCTCAGCAGATTTAAGACCATTTTCAAGGTAAGATGCCATTCAATTTCATTTTATGCCTGAATATTAATGCTTTTTAATCACTATAAAATTGGCATTTATTTTATCAATAAATTAATTTTGATTCAGACTATGACTGTTGAGTTTCTTCTACACAAAGTCTAATAACGCTTTATAGTAACACCAAAAAAGCTCTAGTAAAGAGAGTCCTGAAAAATGCTATTAGGATATTGCTAGAATGCAAGAACCCCATATGTGTTCAAGTTTACCCACACAAAACAGTGGAGAAACATAGGGCAGAGATTCTCAAACACGGCGATGCCTACAGAACACATCTGGGAGCTTTGGAAACATTTTACTTCCCTCCCTTTTCCCCATCTCCTCCTAAAGTGTTTTGGGTTTTTTTTTTTGTGGGGTTTTGTTTGCTTGTTTTTTAAACTGTCTGACAGTCATGGAAAGAGAAGCATTTACTTTGAACCAATAAAGTACAAAAACCAAACACCACAAATTGCTACACCCACAGGGACTGGAGGCTGGAGAGCAGGGTGACACTGACAAGTGGATGAAACGAAGGAGGGACAATCTAAAAAGCTTCAAAATAACTGTATGCAAGATTGAAGGCAGTCCATTATTCCTTTAGTCACTATACTGGTATCATTCCAAATGAAATGTAAAGTGGCATGCCCCTGTGGTTCTCAACCTCCTTCCCTCCTGTCATGCAAAATACAATCAGCTTCCCTTAAGCTAGTGCCAGCTCCTAATTTTGAAGTTCTCTACAGAAGAGGCGATACGCTCCTCCTTCCTTGCTCCTCAAACGGCAGTTTTCATGGATGAGTGAACACTATCTTACATTCTACCTTAATTAGCATTCCAATATCAAAGCAAGAACAGACTTATTAATAAGCACCAAAGCATGGGGCAAGCCCTCAGAGAATCAACAGAAGTTTTGTCAATTCATCACATGGTAGCAAACAATGGGGTGAAGCAAATTAAAACAACAATCTAGAATATGAAATCTGGGCACATTCCATAGTGTCAATCTTCATAACAAGAAGTTGACATTACAGAAATAATTGAAATTGAAGGATGTCACAATGAAGCTTCACACTACATCCTCAATGAAAATAAGAAGCCAGAGATGATTATTTTTTCTCCCTGTAATTCTTGGGTCACCTGATAAATCAAACAGTTGAGGTATTTTTAAGTTTCCCATCTGAGGAAAGTGTTTAAATAATAATTTTTATATTTTTCTTTTGAAGAGTAAAGCAGGTCTATGGGACAGATATCAGGTATTTCCAATCTTCTATATTTCAAACTGCTGAGCTAAATAATGATTCTCTCAGTATTTCACCACATCAGTGACTCACTTTCGCCACCAGGAGAGGGGCTTTTCAAGTTCTTGCTCGTCAGATCCCATTGAAGCAATGAATGCAAAAGGCCAGGCCAGCAACATCATAAAAGCAGCAAAAAAAAGTCGGATAGGAAACAGAGTCAAGGTCATGAAGGCAATCTGCAAAATCCAAAACAAATGCGTTATTCTAACACAATCTCAGACTGAAAAAGTCAGTGATTCCTAGAAACTGATCTGAAGTTTTAACTTAAAAATATCTAATGTTAAAAACAGCAGAATACACTTCAATTCCAAACAAATAATTGTAGCGTATGTTTTGTATTCACCAATCTTAATTATAGCTGAAACACAGCACACTCTTTAAAGCTAATGCAGTCTTAGCTTTCCACACTTCTTCAGACCCTATGTTTGTCAGTGAATACATCCGCATGCTCTCTTCCCTTTCTGCAGTCTCACATTAAGTAAATATTTAGCATGGGTGTGTTGTAAATCTCACTGCACTACAGAGAAGTCAGTCCATGACAGCAGCTCCCAGCCAGTGATATGCACTTCTTCAGCAGGGTGCATTCACATCACAATACAGGGCCAACCTGGAAACTCCTCCAGGACTGGGCAGGCACCAGTTCCTCTGTTGTATGTTCAACCAGAAGCTGTGGGGAACCACAGTGGGGAACACTGTGCAGACACACCTCTGGACGAACATCCAGACACACACGAGTTAATGTTCCAGGCCTGTGATAACAAGCACAACCCCCTGAAAGCAGAGGTTTTCAAGAAATTATCCTCCCCTGGGAAGCCACGGTGAACCCAGCTGCTTCTGCACCTCCTCCCAGCATTCTAGTTCTTGGAGAGCCCATTCCCAGCCAGTCAGCCCTCTGCCTTCAACTTTGGTGAAAAACACATCATGTTGGGACTTCTCCCACAGTCTTTTGAAGAGTTCTCCCAAAAGTAGTGCCTTTTTTGAGCTGTTCGGAGTTGTTCCCAACTGTCCTCCAGAAAACACAACTTAGCAACTATCAGTGCAATGATCCACTTGCTCCAGGAAACAGTTCCAGGAGCCAAGAGTCCCATCTTTCTCATTCAAAGGACA
Organism: Calonectris borealis; assembly: GCF_964195595.1. Classification (NCBI taxonomy): domain Eukaryota; kingdom Metazoa; phylum Chordata; class Aves; order Procellariiformes; family Procellariidae; genus Calonectris; species Calonectris borealis. The sequence goes on along the minus strand of NC_134313.1, from coordinate 72,202,236 downwards.
GGAAGAAAGGAAAAAAAGCTCTTACAGTGGAGGAGGGTACAGCTTCAGATGACTGGCTAAGGGAGAGAGAGGGAACTGAAAACTTTGAAGCTGACCCTACTACTGAGGGTAATACCAATGCTCCTCAAGCTGTACAATGGAGGCTAGCAGAAGATGAAGAAGACACTATGAAATAGAACAGCCATGTAAAGAAAAAGAATTCAAAAGGAAATATGCTACATATTCACAGGTGCACCAGATGAGATAGAAGAGTACTTTTCAGCATCACAATGGCTGGGCAAGGATAAGTAATGAGGCATAAGGTGCTGCCTCATGTTGTGCTTAATCTGATGCATCTCCGGGCTGCCGTGGAAAGCATTACTCATATTCTTCTCCTCTTCCCTGATGCAGATCTAGTCATCATGCAGCTCAGTTTTCCATTGATCAGTTCCCGCTTCCTCTCACCTCCCAAAACAGCTCAATAACCAACTCATCCTGTAGCTGCACAAACCTGTAGATCTAGGGTAGAGGCAGGGAACACACAGCAGGAGAAAACCCTAAGCTACCAGCCCTCTGCAATGCCAGATTTTATAGTGATGGTTCAGACTGGCACCATGATCTCATAACAAACATGGTCTCGCTCCCCAAAACCAGATTCCAGTCCCTGGGTAGACTGCTTCAGTTTGCAGAATCAGAAGAAAAAGGGATTTTTTTCTTAGACAGGCTAGGTTCCCAGATGAACCATTCAACTTCCTAAACGGCAATGGTCAGATGAGCACTGAAGTCATACCAAATCACACAACTCTGCATCCATAGACAAGACCACCATGCCTGGCAGCAAATGGGGGAGCATTCACCTGCAAACTGGAGAAAAGAGAGCAGCTGCCTTATAGGCTCATGTCGTGGTTTAAACCCCAGCTGGCAACTAAGCACCACACAACCACTCACTCATTCCCCCCAAGTGGGATGGGGGAGAGAATCGGAAGGGTAAAAGTGAGAAAACTCGTGGGTTGAGATAAAGACAGTTCAATAGGGAAAGCAAAAGCTGCGCACGCAAGCAAAGCAAAACAAGGAATTCATTCCCTACTTCCCATCGGCAGGCAGGTGTTCAGCCATCTCCAGGAAAGCAGGGCTCCATCACACGTAACAGTTACTTGGGAAGACAAACGCCATCACTCTGAATGTCCCCCCTTCCTTCTTCTTCCCCCAGCTTTATATGGTGAACATGACGTCATATGGTATGGAATATCCCTTTGGTCAGTTGGGGTCAGCTGTCCCAGCTGTGTCCCCTCCCAGCTTCTTGTGCACCCCCAGCCTCCTCGCTGGTGGGGTGGGCTGAGAAGCAGAAAAGGCCTTGACTCTGTGTAAGCACTGCTCAGCAGTAACGAAAACATCCCTGTGTTATCAACACTGTTTCCAGCAGAAATCCAAAACAGAGAATCATAGAATAGTTTGGGTTGGAAGGAACCTTTAAAGGTCATCTAGTCCAACCCCCCTGCCATAGGCAGGGACGTCTTCAACTAGATCAGGTTGCTCAGAGCCCTGTCCCACCTGACCTTGAATGGTCCCAGGGATGGAGCATCTACTACCTCGCTGGGCAAGCTGTTCCAGTGTTTCACCACCCTCATTGTAAAAAATTTCTTCCTTATAGCTAGTCTAAATCTACCCTCTTTTAGTTTAAAACCATTCCCCCTTGTCCTGTTGCCCCATACTAGCTACTATGAAGAAAATTAACTCTATCCCAGCCAAAGGAGCTCGTAAGATGAGAAGGACCAGCTGTCAAGAAAAAAGGGAAACAAAATGCAGGTGAGGACACAGTCCTCTGGGATTCACACCCTCTCCCTCCCACTCCTCAAAATCTCCTCCTATACCAGGGCAAAGTTGAATGGCAGGTGACTGGTGGTGAGCTATTCAGTCCTCTGCATCTCCTTTAGAGCCACATCACAAAATGGAAGCAGTAGTTGCATCCATAAGGTTGTGAAAGATGGCATAAGTGCGTAGAAAAGGCCTCTTGGTCTTCTGTGTCCAGGGACAGCAATGGTGGAAATGACCAGCAAGAAGCAGTTCCAAGTACACAGGTGTATGGGGTCTGGCTGTGACACCAGCCTCTTTTTTAGCAGGTGGTAGTGCAGTACCTGTCCGCACAAGAAATTTGGTAGGAGAGTGAAGAAGTATGTTTGTCCCTGAAGAAGGTCAGGAATCAACAAAGACACTAACATTTGAAAAGTAGTTCAGTCTACATCTATATTCAGACATCTCCCTGGGTAAGAAAGCTTCTATCCCGTAAAACCTACGTACAGTAGTAGTGTCAGCGTCAGACAGAAAAAGGGAGAAGATCCTGTCCCCACTGGCTGCTGTCAGAGATCAGAATGCAGGAGACATACACTCCTGGTCTGACCTTGTACAGACATCTTATTTCGGTGAGCGTATTTCTACATATTTAGGACATTCACCCAGATGTATTTGCTAGTAAAATTACAAATTCTATCTGGTGATAAGTCATATGTAAACACCTGTGTTTTAAGATACATTTAAAAAAATCTAAAGGTCCATCTGGAGCTGTACCTCAGGAGGTTCAGCTCATGACCGATTTTCTCAAGAAGGGTTTGACTACAGCTCATTTAACACTTGCTGGTCTACGGGATCCTACTTAGTTTTTCAGAAGTTGAAGTGTATGCTGTGAAAAACCCATGGACAGCAGAAAGGGAGAGGATGGTCTTACAGCTTGTAACAGAAGGCTGCCCTGGGAAACTGTACTCTACTCTTCTGTCAGAAGGGCTTCAATCTGATGAAAGGCAAGTCACTTAAACTAAATAGGTATCACATGTTCTCCTCATTTAAAGACTCTGCATTCAGATTTGAGTATGAACTTACAATGGAGATAAAAAATATGAACTTAAGTGCTTTTTAAGTTCTCCAAAACATCAGGTCCTACCCTACATATCTAAGCACTGAGCAAGAGAATCACAGAGTACCCTTGTTCCTCCTTCTGTATGTCTCAGTTTCCTATCTTGAAAGCCAGTATCTTACCTCTCACGCACAGAGAAGCTGAAAAAGTGCATCTTTGAAATTAGCAATACAGTGAGAAACATCATTAAAAAACAGTTTATGCACAACAAAATTTCCATGGCGTATTACAAAGTAACAGTCACATATTGAACAAAGAAAACAGAATAATGAACTGTACATTTAACATGGTAGAGGTTTGGATTTTTTCTTTTAAACATATCAGATAGAGACTACATCTTGCCCCACACTTTCACTTCCTCACTATTATCATCCCTATAGCCTCAATTCACCAAAGATGGCACTGAAAGAGCTAAGAATTCATCCCCCAACAATCCTCTTACTACCCACCTTCCCACTCTGCAAGTTCCCTGATTGACACAATCATGGTGATAAATACAGGAGAAATTTTCATGTGCAACTAAGCCAATCTAACAGATCATTGCTGCTGAAGAGGGTGGTCCTGTTCACTCTCCCCTCAACCGTCCCCTTGAGGCAGCTCTAGCACTTATCTGAGCTTAAAAAGAGCCAATACAGCTCATTAGACTGAAGAAAAGCAATCCCAGCAAAAGAAAAAAATCAGAATAGAGAAAAACACAATAATCTGCTGGTTTAATGAGCCAAATCAGCTCACCAAGGCACCAAAGGAACACCACAATTGGTGCAATAAAAGGGCCAAAAACACTGGAAGCAAGGAAAATGGCATCCTATTGTGTTTTTAAGCAGCAGGGAAACAAAGCTATGAACACTTTGTGACCGCTCCAGTAATGCTTCTGCCTGTTCTGCAGAGGTAACTAGAATCAAGAGCTTTGACTTATGTGATAGGTGCCCAGAGGATGTTAGGATGAACAAAATTCATGGTTAATGAAATTATGTCTATCCTTCTTCCAGAAAGGATCTTTTTATTATAGTACTGAAATAAAACAGTTAGCTTCAAGAATGACCCCCACTGTCACCCAGATCAGAGTGAAATAACCATCATTTCTACAGGAAGCATGAGACTCAGTTCTCAAATAGCCTTACTGCTTTAACACTCCTGTTATCTCCCAGTTTTTATAAAGCCAATAAAAGATGATGTGAACAATTCCTTGACACTCAAATGGATTTCTTTTTTGCTGTTGTTGTTCCTCTTTGCAGTTGTTTTGTCCTCTTACCTTCTACTTTTTTTTCACTCCCACAGTCTCAGGCTGAAATGTTCTAAAATGCATTTACTTTGAGTTGTATTAATGAGCAAAAAAGCTAATCTAACCTCTTGCAGAGTGCAGGATGAGGGAGGGGTGAGGTGGTAGTGAAGATAATGGGGCTATCCCACAGACCATCAGCAACAGACTGTCAGACCAAGCAGTCTTGTCTCCCAGTACCCTGTGCCACCAACTTCTTCACGTACCTCCAGTCCCCACACATTCCTAACCTTCCTCAATAGGCTTTGCAAGCCCAGAACTCACCCCTCTTAGATTCACAGGGCAGACAGAAAAACCTGTGACACAATATGTGCCTACAGGAAGCGAGTTCAGCTGTAATACTTCATACCGAACCCTCAGTAACAGGCCAGGACTGTATGGAAGAGAACACACACTGCTGTAATGGACTGTAAAGCAGCCTCCCCATTCAAGAATTCTCCCTTTCTGGGAGAGCAGCATTTCTCTTAAGTGGAACAGTTCCACAGCTGCTCTTTAACAGCCTCTATCTCAAGCACAACTTTTCTTTTGATCAGCAAAGAGGTTAGGAGAACATGATTAAGGCAAAGAAGAAAATCTGTAACAGTTCTCTATGTCAGCTTGTGTGCTTTTTCCTCACATAAAACTGCAGAAAAAAGATGGCGAGAAAGGCTGGGTTAAAGAACTCTGTGCCACTGTACATGAATAAAAGATCGCTCACTTTAAAAGCAAGACCGAGCCGTGCTCTTTGGTGAGGCTATTCCTTTGGTCTGCACACTGTAAAAAACTACAGAGCTTTAAACACATCTTGCAGTTTTCACTGAAAATAACAAATCCTTGAAATCCAATGGCAAAGCTCATGTCTCATACAGGCCAGCCCACACAGAAGTCAGGTATGTTCTGTGACCAGTCACTTCGCTGGTGAAGTGGCTAAAGGTCTGTTAGGACTAACAACAGATCAGCAACACCAGTAGCTCATGAAACTCCGTACTGCAAAACCTGTGAAACTGGTACTCTGCCCTCCCAACAGTATTTTTTAAATTTCTTATAAATAACCAAGTAGGAAGAAACATTAAAAAGATACATTAACACTGCGAAATTAAATTGTTATTGTTACAATCAGATACAATCTTAGTCCATGCGAACACATGCTGTCTTTGTTTCTCTCTGCTCCCTGAAAGACTTCTACTGCATTAATTACATAGAAAACATGACTTAAGGAACAACGGAGGGTTACATAGAAAAGAAATCATTACAACTATGTGATTCATTGAGGAAGCTCTAGGTATAAACTACAGCTTTTCCCATTCAAACAACAATTTATCAGTAACCACTGAATTCAGCATTTAACTGTATCATTCTGGGAAACTTGATTAAAAAAAGTAAAAACCTTTTCCACTGAAGTCTACTACGAATTCCTTGGCTGCCAGATACTTACCATGAGGCACATTTTGATGTTTTGTAAATCAGGCCATACATGTCTTGTGTTAAGTATCTGGAGAGCAACAGGGCAAACGCAACAATGAACTTTGCTCAGGATGTAAAATAAATTTGGATCTAAGGCACCTTGATCCGAGAGATTCAATATTAGTGGATCTCAATTTCCATGTTGATAGGTACTGTAAGCTGTTAGGCCCCCAAAACAGCTTTAAGGAAGTGAAGTATTACCATGATGAAAGTAATAGAAATGGCCAGCCCCTTATTAGGTGAGCCTTTGACGGTGTTTCTTCATCCAGCAAGTGACCCAGATCTTACCGAAAGCCTAAGACGAGGGCCATGCACTCTGCATATCCAACCACCTACTGCTCACCGTGTGAGGTGCGTGAGGCAGTGGCATGGAGGGGAGGGGGGGAAAAAAAAAAGCCATGCAACTGCAAATTTACATTTTCATACCAATTCTTGTCATCTCGCGCTACCTATACAATGTATAAATTATGCCACAGGGATTATTTAGCCAGGGGCCAAACTTCAGATGCATGGGATGCCCAGGACACCTTAACTTGCCGCTGGAAAAGAGTGCCTCCACAGGACTGTGCCCCTGCCCCCCATTTAAAAAAAAAAACACAACATGAAACCTTTTTTTTTTTAAAAAAACAGTATTTTTTTTTAAGAAAGCAACGGTGGAGAAGTTAAGGAACACGCCCTCCGAGCGGCGGGCGCTACAACGGCCGTTGGCCTCGCGAGCCCCCGCGCCGCTACCGACCCCCCGCCTCACGGCCGCCGCCAGCCCCCCGCCCGCCCCGGGCACCGCGCCGCCCCCGCCAGCCCGCCCGCCCATCCACCCGCCGCAGCCCGGTTTTCCGGGCGCACACACACACCCCACACACACACTCCGGTTTTCCCCGGTCCCGCCGCCCCCGGCGCCTCACAAAGCGCCGGCGGCAGGGTGCCTCCGCCCGCCGCAGGACGCGGCCCGCCAGCCGGTGCGCCGCGGGAGACGCGCGGAAGGAGGCGGCAGCGGCTGGAGGGGGGGGGGGCCGGGCCCTGCACGCCCCTACCTTGGCTTTTTCCAGGGGGCTGAAGCGCAGCTGGTGCACGAAGGGGCTCCGCGGCGGCGGCCCGCGCTCCCGGCTGCCGGCCACGCAGCATCCCCGGCCGCGGCCGCTCAACTTCATGGCGGGGCAGGACTACGCGCGGCCCAGCACGGGAGGGGGCGCGGACGCTGCGCAGCGACCGCTAGTCCCCGAGTAGCGGCGACGGGCGGGCACCGGCGGCCAGCTCGCTCGCCACTAGACGCCGGCCCCCGCCCTCCTGGGGGCCCGCGCATGCGCCCTGCGCGCCGGCTACAGCGGCTCGGCTGGGCGCCGGTTTCCGCGTCGGGGGGGGGGGGGGGGCCGGCGCGCGCGCACCCTCCCTCCCTCCGCCGCGTGCCGCTGCCGCGCGCGCACTCGCGCCTCCACCCACCGACCCTCCGACCGTTCCCCTCGGGGCATGCTGGGAGAGCGGCCCCGCCCGCCGCCCCCTGAGGCGTCCCCCGCCCGCCGGCGGTCGGGGCCCCGCCCGGCCGCTCCCGGGGGCGGGGGTCGAGGGGCTCCGCGGTCGCGCCAGCGCCGCGTCGCGAATAGGGGCAGGGAGGGTGTCTCGAGCGGCGGCCGAGGGGGCACCAGCGGCCGGGGCGGCGGCGGGGACCTGCCGCTGCTCAGGTGCGCGCCGGGGCTGGCACCTCGCGGGGGCCCCAGAGCGGGGTGCTGCTGGGCGTGGGGCAGCTGAGGGGAATTTTTAAAAAAACTGAAAAACAGAAGGGGTAAGGGGAGTTTCTCTGAGGTGGAGATGGTTCTTAGATGCTATAGGAGTAACGACGCGGGCGATCGATAATATCGAGTGAACATCTCTGCCGTACCTGGGAGAAGCAAGATGTTGTACTCGCATCACGTGGCGAGGTGTTTGTCAAGTCTGTGGGGAATCTTCTATTCCGAGCAACCCTAGACTGTTTTTAATGAAGAGTCTAGCTAATTTGCACCCTGGGATCTCGACAGAGTTGGCTAAGGAAGTATCTAAGTGTGGGGTTTAATAAATCTTTAAATATGAAAGAAGTTCCTGAGAAATAAAAAAGCATTCGTGTTCTGCCTGTTTTCAAAAGATCAAGGAGAATGACCTGTACAATGCTTGACTGTTTAACATCAACCACTGGCAAAGCAGTAGAAAAGATACGTAAACCATTTGATAAATACGTAAGATATCCTTAATCATCTCACAGGTCTAAAACGATTCTGATAGCCTTATTCAATGAGATTTAAAGGTAAATTGATAAAAGTAACTGCAAAACCATCATGACTCTACAGTTCCTAATCATTAGGCTTAGAACTGCAAAATGGTCTCTTGAGTCCTATGGTTAATACCATATACACTTCTAATAGCTAGTGCAATTAAACGGTTAATGTGTTCAGGGGTTAGTTTTCTGATATTGGGGTTTGCAAGGTTCTGCAGGCTCAGCGGCTTTCAAGATTTTTACCAAAGATCCAAAATAAACTCACTGTTAATAAAATCCATGGATGTGCTAAATGGTAACTTGGTAAACTACTGTGAGAGCAACTGCAATGTCATCTGGACTGCTTAGTAAAATTAACGCTTTCAAACAGGCTTTTACAGCCAAATGTGCATGTATTTTCCAAGAATACAAGCCATGCCTCTGAAACGAGAGCTTGTGTCTTGGAAAAGCTTGTCTAAAAACAATTTCAAGCAAACTATTACAGATAAGGTGCAATGTGTCCGGTATGACTGTTGGATGTACTACCAGGATTAGTGTACAGGAAATCAATTTCTGTGTCTATTAATGAGACTGATACTAGAACAAGGGGTGTACCTCTGACATTAAAGATCAGGTGGTGCAGAAAACACCTGCCAAAATATTACAGGACTGGAGGAAATCTCTTACAACAATACATTTAAAAAGCTACGTCAATTTAGTTTGTCAAAAAGATCTGCAAGAGTTGGCTTTACTGCAGTGTTCAAATACATTTACAAGGGAAAAGTACCGCATGCTAGAGCTTTTCAAAATGGTAGAAAAAATGTAGAAGAAGAATCAGTGGTCAGGAGCTGAGGTAACCTAACGCAAATATAACTGTTTTGATTGTAAACTCCTTGGTTCAGTTTGGGACTAGTGATAAGACTTACTGGCCCACAGTCAGAGTATGTGATCCAATGATCTCTTTTAACCTTAAACTCTCTAAAGTATTTTAGCTGCATTCCAAACGATTTGGCTGCCCTCTCCTTTGCCCCCTCTCCAGTGACTTCAAGCCCGTGATTAGTTCAGACATACGGGGCTGATTTCGATAATAAATGACAGATTTCTTGAAGAATGAAGCAGAGACTCCCTCTAACAGGGCCGGCACACCGCGTGGCCGGGGAGGGCTTCGTTGCAGCTCCCCTCCCTACAGGGATCTGCCCGGTTTGCCAGCCGGTAGAAGCTGTCCTGTCAGGTCAGCAGGCAGGAGCTGGTGGCCACTGGCTACCCAGGACGCAGCCCATGGGAGGGCTCCAGCGCATGCACTCGTTCCCCGACCGGTAGGCATAGGTCACAAGATGCGATGAGGGTATTGGAACAGGTTCAGTTGTGAGTGCAAGCAGGCTTCTTTAGTTCTGCTAGTTGTGTTCTATTAGCTTTCTAAAGCCAGCTTCCAAAAATGATCTAATATTATTATTAGTCGCATCAGAGTTTTTGGTATTTGTAATATCTTCCACAATTGTAAAATCTAGTGGAGTATTAGACACCAGCCTGTTCCTTTAGCTCTTACACCTTTGCTATTAGAGCACCTGTTCTGTATTACTGAGTGCACAAGCAGTATTCTTTTTATTACTGCTTTCATGGGCTTAGTCTATTATTTTCTAATTACCACATCTGTACCACCTGAAGGAGTTTCCAGGAGACCTTGTAGTTTTATAGAACTCATTTGTTGGCTAGGAATAGTGTTCCATGAGTTGTAATTTGATGGCCATCTTCTAGGTTGTTTTAGAGTCTACATGAACATATATGAACTATTAGGAGGTTAAGGGGTGCTTCCCTGCATTTTGGTTCTCATTTGTTTTCTTTAAAATTCTGCTGTGATCAGGATAACTTAAGATGGATAACTTAAAATGTACAGCCTAGCTTTCTTAAATTTGCAGGAATGTCTTTCTCCATCTCTGTAATTATAAAAAGATGGATTTAAGCCCTGTTTCTTGTGAAAGAAAATCTACCCAGTGAAGGAGCTGAGCATGAGCCCTGGAACAGGGGCAACCCCATGGCGGGCCTTGAATGGGACAGGCAGGCTGCAAGTCTGCAAGCAAACCAGTTTGGCATGTGATAAACAGAGGGGTGAAGAGACCAGCCCACATGGCGGGGCAGAATAAGCCACACTTATACAATGCTACTGCTTTCTGTGCAGTGAAATGGAAAGTTTATTTGGATCCTTTCAGAGACACACGATGAAACTTGCTCCTGGAATGTTATTATATGACCCTGAGAAGATGGGGCTAAGACTCTGCAAGCGTAAAAAAAGGCAGTATTTTATACTTGTAATATACAGCATAATACAATTATTTAAAAACAAGCATCGTTTTTCTTTTGTGAATTAATTTGGAGATTGAATAAAGTACGTCTATCGTATTGGGGTTTGATTGCTACTTTTTTGTGCAAATCACAAAAGAGCCATAACTATGATGTTGCTATCAAGGCTGGCATATGCTACATAGCTCATCTAGTAAGGACTTAAAAGGACACAAGAAGAGGTGAAGAATTTATTGCAGGATTTATGGAATCTACCTTGCTTCACAAGAGGAGAAAATGTGTGATACATTATATTGGATGTAAGTGTGTTATGATACAATTGAAAAAGGAAATGTTGAAGCTGACTATCATGAGAATAAATTGCAGTAAGCTCTCAAATAATCTCCTCAGGGAAACTGTGGAACCTGAAACCATTAAAATGAGACTGCACAAACATGTAAGTGCCATTCTACCCTGGTGCACAAAAGCTGTAATTGGTCCTTTCTGACATTCATCTATATGATTTATAGGGAGCTGTACAAATAAGAGGACTCACGTATAAAAAGCATACAAATATTTAATTATGAAATATGCTTCTGTGAGCCTTGAAGTAGGAAAAGGAGTATTCAATATTTAACAGCTAAACTGAAGTGGTTTTCTCTAAAATAAATAAAATGAATGTTCATAAAAAGCAAATATGTTGACCGTAGCACTGAACTTTATTTAAAAAGAAAAAAAAAGATTTTCTTGCCTAGGAAAAGTCCTTGCTTTGATTTTTATGATGGTCCTTGACCTTGATGGCCATTTGCTAGAATCAGCTGATGCCTATTCAAGCACGATTCAGGTACACCTCCACCCTTAGAACAACTTTTCTACAGTTGATTTCACACGTTCCGTAAGGGGGGGTGGTTCTGGTGTGGGTTTTTTTGTTTCTTATTTCTCATGATTCCCATTGCAAATCTATTCGGTGTTTAAACCAGCAAAGGTTTTAAAAATATTTGGAAAAAAAAGTATTTTGTGAAGAGAAAAATCAAATAAGTTCATGTTGAATTACTAGCAGTAGTACAGATTTTGCAATGAAAATGTGCTCACATTTTTCTTCTGATTTGTGAGGAAATGCAGAATCCATCTGACTTTCTTGAATCAGGAAAGGAATGGCTGGAGTCAGTGGCAGGTCTGTGGGAAGAAGAGCAGTTTCTTGTTTTGGTAGTCCTGTATTATCTTGGATGTGTCAGCCTGAAGAAATAAGAGGCCCTCGTGACCAAAAAAAAAGGATGAGACCTCCCTCATTCACGAATTATTAGGAAACATAATTCAGGGTTTTCAAGAAATAAGTGTTCACTTAACATGGACTTTTCACCTCAGGATTCCCAGTGTTATAATTCACACATGACCTTGGCTTCAGCAATTGCGAACAAACTCATCAGTTCCTATCTGGCGATGGCCTCTCAGTACTGGAGCAGAAGAAGGCACAGGTGTTAGATGTCACAGAGTCTTTGCCAGGTGCCGAGCAGCCCACACTTGCTCACGAACCCTGCCCCTGCACACCACTGGAAATACTCAGCATTACGAGGGTGAACTTAAGGAGCAGTGCGTGCTGATTCCATCCTTCCCCAGTTGATGAAAAGAAAGTTTGGGCAGCTGGAGCCTTGCTCAGCTCTTTCAAAGGCTGATCCCAGACTGTGGAACAAATTGCTCTGGGATCTGAGATCTGCCTCATATTTGATCACTTGATCAAGAGTATCCCAGTTCATCTTGTGTATTTTATTTCTCCCTTATTGTCCTTAGACTGAAACCCAGAAGAAAGAGGCCGTAGTGGTTCCAGTAATATCTCACTGACCTTTAAATGTATTGGTTCTTAGAGATGGTTCAGATCTAGACTACACTCCTCTCAGTTCTTACTTGAAAAACCACATCCTTGTAAACGGCCACACACACAAGGTGTATGAAGATGAAAATAGAGCACAGATAAAGGGGACTAGGTACAAATTAAAGTAGGAAAAGTTTTCAGTGCTTTACTATGCTTGTAGCCCTCTATATCTGTGTTCATTTCTTTTTCATCTTTGTACAACTTCTTCCTCTTCTTCCTCTGAATGTCTTAGCTAAAAACACTTTATGTTTCTAGTCCCAAGAGGAAAGAGCAATCCTAAGGAAATGAAACAGTCTCTCCTTGACATAAGACAATCTTGGAAGGTGGGGAATGAAATCCTTGAATTCTTTTCTGTGACTTTTCAGGTACATCTGTGGTTTGCAAGTGGGATATGCACGCTCGTCAAATTCTACAAATGTACTTACGCTCAAAAGAAGCAGTTTTTCCCTGCCCATATTTAAAGCCCGTGCGCAGGTACACAGCAGCTATATGTGTCCATATGACTGTCATGCTAATTTCCGCAAGTTGGAATACTAACTACTGAGTCAACATTTTCCATCTTCCAGATCACATTATATAAAGTAGATAAGAACATCTTAAGCTTTCCGTAGACTCCACACTTGTATCTTTGTGCAAATATTACATTATCTTATGAATATACCTTTTGAATTCCAACACATTTGAACTTTCAGTTTGCACGCGTTCTCTTCCGCCCACTTCCTATGATTTCTCATTTCTAAGTTACTGTACGTATTTACAGAGGGTTTGTATTAGGAAACCTTTATTTAAAGAGCACTAAATTAACATTATTCAGAAGATAAGTAAAACGGTATCCAAAAGATTTATTTTAGGAAGCTTTGTGCATTATTTATATAACAAAGTAATCATGGAGATTGCTGATAAGGTTGATCAAATTCATATAAATGAATTCACCAGAAGCAGCCTTCGTGAAATTAATACCATGATCCAATCACATCCAATACCACTTCCCAATCACATGAAATGCTTCATTTAATTTTTCTGAAGTAGTGAAGTCTACTATTTAATATGTTTTAAATATTTGTTTACTATAAGCTAGTAACACTGGTTAAATATGCAAAACATAACATACAAACATTTTATGCTTTGGAAGTGCAAATAGGATGAGCTGCCAAAAGATCCCTGGGCAAGAATGTCCAGATTCAATCTGTTGCCTTGGGAGGCAGATTATAGGGAGGCAAAATCACAGCCTGTAGTGAAAAAGAGACCATATGGGACCCACAGTGGTGCCAGTGGCTTTATGCCCAGCTCATGCCCCTGCCCTTGCCAGCTCCCTGGCAGCTGTAGCCCTCAGATGAGACAGGCAAGGCAGAAACAGGCAGCCATATCCTTCTTACCTGTATACCCTTCCCCAGTCTGCTGGGGGAAGAGGGAGATAAAGTAAGTGGGGGGGAGAACAGGGATACACTGACTGCTCTCCAAATACAGGTGGATGCACAGGTCTTCCCTGGGGTCAGTAAAATGCAGGGATCGTGTGAAAATACAAAATATGGCTGTGCAACAGTAAGTGGTTTGTTCCAATTGCATTTGGCTTCCAGAAATAAGAACCACAAAGGGCTGCACCTGTATATCTGCCAGTCAGGATAACCCAGAGGCAGGACAGGATGCAGGGAGAGCAGACAGCGTCGCCAGTAGAACCAAATAAGACGATAAAGAACTGCCAAATACAGATATGTTGCTTCAAGATGCATCATCAACTGCGTCATCCAATGGAATAACCCATCTAAATCTAAGCATATTAAGTTCTCCACTGAGTTTATTAATGTGGGCTAACACCATCTGTTTGTGGACGCAGGGCATTTTATCTCTCATTAACATGATACAGCAGTTAAATTTAGATAGGCTCTTGTATGAGCTGAGTATCATTTAGCTGTTCTTCGTGCTATGAATGATTTCTAGGCGCTGGAGTGGTTAATTAGTATGACTGATTGTATCTAAATTTTCCACAGCTTTTCTTAAATTCAAGATCATATAGCCAATAAAAAGACAATTCTTTGAATACAACATTTTGTGTTAGTAACATTTCAATGGAAATACTTTACAACAGTGAGCCATGATGACAAACAATAACAATGGCGAAACTGAATGCGTTCATTTAATGTGACGGTTTAAAACCCTGTCAAGTCGTAATAATTACTTGGAGCAATTCAGTTATAAATTGCGTAACCCTTTTCTATACTAATCTTGTACTCAGATTTTAACACTTTTTCATTGGCTGTTGCCAAAAGGTAATTGATTTTTTTAATGTCAGTTGTGTATGGTACTAGATATCCAATTATTAGTTAGCGCAAGTCCCAGCTAGTGACTCTTGCTTCATTCGTACTGTGCTATTGCTGGCTGGTTCAGATTGTTTTCCCAAAGCTTTGACAAGGATGGGTAGATCTTAGAAAATCTACTCAGTGGCAGAGAAGAACAGTCATACTGATGGTCCACCGAACAGCCCTTGTTAAACAGTGTCTTACACGAGGTTTAAGCTCATCTGTGTGACTTCACACAACTCCACCCACAACCACCAGTAATCACAGGTCAGCCAGCAGAGGATTTGCTAAGGGAGCAGGGGAGATTATTGCCCCTGCGCATGGCTAGTGATACAAAGCCACTCACATGCTGTGCCCGGGAAGAAGCGGTAGTTGCATGCCTGCATGCAGGTTGTAGCCCCTCAGTGGAGAAGTCCTACCCGTATCCTTTAATTCACGTGCTGTAGTTCTCTGGCTCACATCACAGTGAGCCAGAGGGAAGGGAAACAGTATTCAGAGACGATGAATTTATTAAGAGGGCAAGGGGATCATCGGCCCAGAATTAGCTGATCCTCCCAACACAAGGTTCAGGCTCCCACTCATGTCATAAGCATGCAATTACATGGCTCTCCTGTTTGGTTTGGGCACATGTCTGCCCTGGCAGTCCTTTGCTTGCGGCATGAGTGAGATTGCTACCAGAGTATTACATCCTCCCTTCATAAATGACACTAGCCTTTAAGTGAGGTTTCAGCCAGAACGCAAAAGAATATTCCATGGTCTGGAAAAAAAACAGAGAAATTTGGAGTCTGATGTACTCTGTGGGATTCATAATTACATGCACTTAAGGAGATTTCTAGTGGTAGATGACTCTCTCTCTGCAGAAAACAATATCATAACAAGATTCAATGACTGCAAGTAGAAGCTAAAAGCATCCAGATTCAAATTAAATTGCAGAATAGGAGATTTGGGGAAGGGCTAGTGAAAAGAAAATAATTAAACATTCAAAGACTTCCTTTCAGATGCTTACATCTCTCCCACTAGACGTTTTTAGTGAAGGTTTGATGTCTTTCGTAATAGAAATAGAAATTAAAGCAAAAGTTACTGTCTGCGGTTTGGGGCAGAAGTTATAGACATCAGCTTAGGTGGTCATGTGGTGTTCTGCCATTGCTCCCAAAGTGGTGGACTTTACCTCTTTGGCTAGGAAGTTAAACTAATGAACGGCGCAGGAGATCTACCAGCAGCCTGGGACTTGGGCAGTGGTCACAGTCAGCATCAGAGAGAAAAAGCAAAGTGTGACAGGTAGCCAAATTGAAATATATTTCAGGGCTCAACTGCCCTAAAAATCTCAAGTTCCGTATCGGTGAGGCTGTTGTTGTCACATGAAGGGTTTGTGAAGTCAGGGAATGACAATGACTTAAAAGGAGATTTCTCAGAAGACAGCTTTTTCTTCAGACGAACTGCTGCTATGGTGTAAAGCATTTTTTTCTCCTGCTTTTTAACTGCTCATTGGGACTTTTCTGAAAGCATGGGAAAACTTTATTCCCATAACTTTGCCTCTTTTGTGCCATCGACTCGCTGCCTTCTGATGTCTGACATGATGAAGAGAATCTTCCATACTGCTTTTCCAAAAATGAACCATGCCAGAATCCACAGTGTGTGAAGAACACCCTCTTAGCTTGGCCCTCTCCCTTGTGATGAATGTCAAATTCCTAGTCATTGGCTTATTCTCCGATAGCAATTATTATTGCAATAAATATAGCTTGGTAGCCTCCCAGTTCAGCAGAAGCTTTGCAACTGCATCATATTAATAAAAATTAATATATAATAATAATATATTTATGTTCCTGCACACAGATGCATACACCAAACTTTCAGTTCTTGGTCTCGTGTCATTTACCATATAGAAACTGGTTACATGCATGTTATTGGTTGCCACAGACCACATACAAAAACCGCAGTTTTATATCCCTCTGTAAAAGATACAGGTCAATTAAACCACAATGTCTTGTGTTCTTCTGTGAACCCCCCCAAACCTCTGTTACGCTGGCATGTTGCTGTTCTTATAGAATCATAGAATGATTAAGGTTGGAAAAGACCTCTAAGATCATTGAGGGCAACCATCAACCCAACACCACCATGCCCACTACACCATGTCCCTAAGCGCCTCATCTACACGTCTTTTAAATACTTCCAGGGTCGGTGACTCAACCCCTTCCCTGGGCAGCCCGTTCCAAGGCCTGACCACTCTTACAGTAAAGAAATTTCTCGTAATGTCCAGTCTAAACCTCCCTAGGTGCAACTTGAGGCCATTTCCTCTCATCCTATCGCCAGTTACTTGGCAGAAGAGACCAACACCCACCTCGCTACAACCTCCTTTCAGGTAGTTGTAGAGCGCAATGAGGTCTCCCCTCAGCCTCCTCTTCTCCAGGCTAAACAACCCCAGTTCCCTCAGCCGCTCCTCATAAGACTTGTGCTCCAGACCCTTCACCAGCTTTGTTGCCCTTCTCTGGACACGCTCCAGCACCTCCATGTCCTTCTTGTAGTGAGGGGCCCAAAACTGAACACAGGATTCGAGGTGCGGCCTCACCAGTGCCGAGTACAGGGGCACGATCACCTCCCTGCTCCTGCTGGCCACACTATTTCTGATACAGGCCAGGATGCTGTTGGCCTTCTTGGCCACCTGGGCACACTGCCGGCTCATGTTCAGCTGGCTGTCAACCAGCACCCCCAGGTCCTTTTCCTCCGGGCAGCTTTCCAGCCACTCTTCCCCAAGCCTGTAGCGTTGCCTGGGGTTGTTGTGGCTGAAGTGCAGGACCTGGCACTTGGCCTTGTTGAACCTCATACAACTGGCCTCAGCCCATCGATCCAGCCTGTCCAGGTCCCTCTGCAGAGCCTTCCTACCCTCCAGCAGATCAACACTCCCACCCAGCTTGGTGTCATCTGCAAACTTACTGAGGGAGCACTCGATCCCCTCATCCAGATCGTTGATAAAGATATTGAACAGGACCGGCCCCAGTACTGAGCCCTGGGGAACACCGCTCGTGACCGGCCGCCAACTGGATTTCACTCCGTTCACCACAACTCTCTGGGCTCGGCCGTCCAGCCAGTTTTTCACCCAGCAAAGAGTGCACCTGTCTAAGCCGTGAGCCGCCAGCTTCTCTAGGAGAATGCTGTGGGAGACAGTGTCAAAGGCTTTACTGAAGTCCAGGCAGACCACATCCACAGCCTTTCCCTCACCCACGAGGCGGGTCACCTGCTCACAGAAGGAGATCAGGTTGGTCAAGCAGGACCTGCCTTCCATGAACCCGTGCTGGCTGGGCCTGATCCCCTGGTTGTCCCGGACATGGCTCGTGAGCGCCCTCAAAACGAACCGCTCCATGATCTTCCCCGGCACCGAGGTCAGGCTGACTGGCCTGTAGTTCCCCGGATCCTCCTTCCGGCCCTTCTTGTAGATGGGTGTCACATTGGCAAGCCTCCAGTCATCCGGGACCTCCCCTGTTAACCAGGACTGCTGGTAAATGATGGAGAGTGGCTTGGCAAGCTCCTCCGCCAGCTCCCTCAGTACCCTCGGGCGGATCCCATCCGGCCCCATAGATTTGTGAGCGTCCAGGTGGCGTAGCAGGTCATTAACTTCTTCCTCTTGGATTATGGGGGGTTTATCCTGCTCGCTGTCCTTGTCTTCCAGCTCAGGGGGCTGAGTAGCCTGAGCTTAACTGCTCTGACTATTAAAGACTGAGGCAAAGAAGGCATTAAGTACCTCAGCCTTTTCCTCATCCTTGGTGACAACGTTCCCCCCACATCCAATAAAGGATGGAGATTCTCCTTAGCTCTCCTTTTGTCATTAATATACTTGTAAAAGCATTTTTTGCTGTCTCTCACGACAGTGGCCAGGTTGAGTTCTAGCTGGGCTTTTGCCTTTCTAATTTCCACTCTGCACGACCTAACGAGATCCCTCTACTTGTCTTGAGTTGCCTGCCCCTTCTTCCAAAGGTGATACACTCTCCTTTTTTTCATGAGTCCCAGCCAGAGCTCCCCATTCAGCCAGGCCGGTCGTCTTCCCCGTCTGTTCTTCTTACGGCACATGGGGACAGCCTGCTCCTGCGCCTTTAAGCCTTCCTTCTTGAAGAACGTCCAACCTTCCTGGACCCCTTTGCCCTTCAGGACTGTCTCCCAAGGGACCCTCTCGACCAGTGTCCTGAGCAGGTCAAAGTCTGCCCTCTGGAAGTCCATGGTAGCGGTTTTGCTGGCCCCCCTCTTTACTTCACTAAGTATTGAGTATTCTACCATTTCATGGTCGCTAAGCCCAGGACTGCTGCTTAGTGCTCTTTTCTCGTAGAAAAGAACCCGAAGAGGATCAACTTCATTGTATTTTGCAGTAAAGATACATTGACAAATTGTACAATAGGCATTTGTTTTAGTGGTATATTTTTTTAGCCAGTCTTTATACTCCATCACGTTTCATCATAAGTCATGGAGTGTGCAGCTTTTAGTTTCAAGCTTTTTTCTTTGGAGGCTGAATTTTTTTACACCCAGAAATCTGTTGGTAGGATGGATAGAATTTCTTTTTTGTCGCACCAAGTTCAATAAGTTTCAAAATTCTTGGTATTTCTTGGTGTATCTCCTTGTTCCTTTGTGATCTCCAGGCAGAGTGCTTACACATAGGTAGCCCAGACAGATAGCTAAATCTCAACAGTTTTCACCCACTACCATTAAAGTTGGCGCAGGGTCATTCTGCAGCAATGAAGGAGCTGAGTTCTACATCTACATGTGGAAACTCCTGAAAGGAGAAGATGCCAGAAAGTGTAGCAGCAGTGCATATCTGTCCTTCTTTGACGGATTTCAAGTAACTAGCAATTTCGGTTAGTTGGCAGCAGTCACTGAAGAGGCTGCAAACCTACATAGTCATGTATGTGTGAGCACGGGGAAGGCTGCCTGGCCCTTGAGAGGGCCTTCAAGTTCAGGAAAGCATGATAAGCTTGCGCCATGTTTTCATCATAGGCTCCTCAGACCCGTGTGGGTCAATCCACCAGGTACCTGTCTGGTGGAAGAGGACACACCAGAGAGCCTGATGGCTTTGTAGGTAATGGAGTGAGCCCAAGGGCTTCTGCTGTGGAATAGAAACCAACGTCATCTCAAATCTCTGGTGAAGAGAGCTGAACATGAGACCTCCACCATTTGCTGCAATGAAAGATGTTTGGCTACCATCTCTGCAACTACAAATACACCATGGCAACCACGGCTTCAACAACTCTCTGTTCTGTATTTTGGGTGTTGTTCTCAGCACTTGGTGTCCATGATGCTTCCCTTTAAGGACATTGCTTTACTAGGTGCACACGTGTGCAATCTGTAGCACGGAGTCAAGGCTCGAAGTGGTAGGGCAAAGTGGGCAGCCCCCATCAGCTGCAGCATTTCACAGAAGGGACATCTGCTGTTCAAATTTCTAGCAGCTCTGTCTGTCCCTGTGGTCTTGCTCACCCACAGTAGGCTAAATGGATCTGTCAGCCTCAACCTCAGAGTTTTTCACTAATCTGTCAGTGTAAATTTCACTGTCAGTCAGCCTAGGGCCAAGTTCAGCCATTCCTCTCTTCTAGCAAAGTAATTATTAAAGGGATTTGCAACCTAGAGAAGAAAACAAACTGCCTTTCCCTATGAAGAGTGATAAACCAGTCTTACTGTAATTACGGATTTCTCTGTAACTCTGACAAACAACAGAGAAGTATTCTTTCTGTGATTAAACTCCGTATATTGGGTACATGAATCCCACCAGCAGCCCACATAAGTATGTGGTATTTCCAGATGCATTGCAACACTGGCTACTGATCCTTCATGATCGCAGTGCGTACTACTGTCACAACAATGATTTATCAACAGTGCTCTGGTTACAGCAATTTTAAATACTGATCTAAATATCAGAGGAAAACCTTACATCCTAAAGAGAAATCTCACTTTAGTGAACCGTAGCAGCAGACTTTTGAGGCAAAAGTTTTGCTGGTGCTGCCAGCTGCTGGTTCCACCAACCAGTGGTAGCTGTTTTGAGCCAAAGACAGGCAGTTCTTGCAAAAAAAGGCTCTTTGGGAAGACTTCATACAAACGTGTCTGCTCAGTTTTAGCTTCTTCCACCTCACAAATCTATGCCATCAGCCCTTCAGATAATTGCACAATCTGAGTTGTACAGCAGCTCTGACCAGGCTTGTGTGTGTCTGAAAAGCCTCAGTACGACTGTGGCACATGTGCACGGTGGCTGTACACAACACGTGGTAAGTCTGGTGCTTTCAGTGACCACCTAGTCTGTTTGCAACGCCTGCTTGCTCCGCGTTGGCTCGGCAACTGCAATGTTCCCAGGAACTTGGCTGCAGTTGTTCTTCGTGCATCCAGTGAGCATGAGGTATCCCCAAATGCACGTGAACCAACTCTGCTGCACACAGATAATGTGTTGGACTTAACTATGTCTATATCTTTTTGGTCTGTACTAATTCTTACCTTCTTTTCCCATCTTGGGACTTGATGGTGCTTAAGCACTTTTAAAGAGGGCAGATTTGAACACTTTGAATCTCTCATTGGGAGATACTTTTTCCTATCTTCAACCATTTCTGCAGCTCATCTGTGAAACATCTCCAGTATTTCAACATCAGTGGTTGATGAACATCAGGAATCAGCAGGTGTTACCCAATAATTCAAAGAAATTAATGCCTTTTTGGGGGTTCAATCTACATTACAATGTCTGCCAATGGAATAGCAAAAGTAAGTGTCTGTGTGGAATATTAGGGAAAGTGTGGGGTTTTTTTCTTTACCTGTCAAAAATGAAGAAGATGGTAACGCCTTATGGCATAGTGGAGGAGGTAAAAAGAATTGCAGCAAGAACAAAGATGACCAGATAAAGAAGCTCCACAATATATGTATATACATATTTTTTCCTCAAGTGGCTTTCAGAGAAATGGTGTTTCTTCACGAGCCTGCTTTGCAGAAGACGTCTTAGTGGTGTCGTACAGGCTGTATGAAATTCTGCAGCTGAAGGAAAGCATGAGGCAGGAAGGCGGGTCTCTGCGGTGGGAAGGCTGGAGCATGGGCTCAGCGGGCTTGAGGCCGGTGGGCACTCATACAGCTTGGCCAAGGCACGCTGCCAGCTTGTAGCTAGGGGCGTGGGCAGGAGCTGAGGATTACCGGGAGGAGAAGTTGTAGAAAAAGGAGATTGAAAATGTTATGCTTGTGAGTTCTTAGGAGACGTGAGGGAAGAGCAAAATTACTGCAGCCTGGGGATCTGGGAAGGCGGATTGAGATCTGCAAGGAGCCACTTCACCTTTGTTGGTTCACCGGTCCGTGAAACAACTTGGCCGTCCCCTTGCATTGCAGGAGCTTAATCCGTTTATGTCTTTTCTAAAGCTAGGAGCACCATCTAGTGGAAACCTATGCTGGTCCGGCAAATAATTCAAATTGTTTCTAGCGGGTAACAGAGATTTTGTCTTTAAGCTAGGAGTGTATACATTTGCTTTTATCTCTATTTACAAACACAGGAGAATAGTTTAAGTCTAGCAAAAGTGGTTTTATTCTATCATCATTCCTATCTAGCCACCGTTACTATCAGTTTTCATGGCCATTGTAAAAATACAGTATATCCCTTTACACAAGTCCTTTCTTTTTAAGTGCTGTGGATTCCCCACTGCTATAGTTAACATTTGGTGTTTTCACGTTCATATTACAGTACTCGCTGTTCTAACCAACTCCCTCAGACTCAATTTATGTGCCTGTAAATGTCTGAACTAGGACAGAGGGGTGCAGAAGAGTCTGGTACAAAGGTAGAGTCTGTATTCAATGAAAAAGCAGCACAACAGAAGACCATAATAGGAATTGCAAATAATCTATAGAAATAAATGTTTATCCTTTAAATTCCTACACTTTATCTGTAGTAGATTTTGACATTCAATTCTCAAAGCTACCTCCTAAGATACGTATTTTCTAACATTTTATGAGAATAACTTTGCGCTGAGTTATAAAGAAATATAAATAAGTAAATGAACTGCTTCAGGCTAGAAAAGAGCTGTATGAATGTATGAGAAAGAATATGAAAAAGATCCCCTACTTTTTTACTATTTTCTTGTAATGTGGTGAGGAGAGCGCTTTCAATGAAGGTGCCAAGTGGCATATTTAGAGTAACAAAGATGAAGTGCCTTTATACACAATTTATAAACAAAGTTTAGAATTCATTATTGCAAGATGTGGTGGAGATCAGAAACAGGTTAAAAATGTGATTATGCATATTTTTGGAGGGTAGGCCTAATGTGGCTGTTGAACATAGCAGTTTAGCTGCAGCCCTGGAAATCTCCCAACGGCTGCTAACTGGAAGCTGGTGGGATTTATCAGTCTTAAGAGCAGAGGAGTGGCTGGACTGGTACAGATCATGGTCCGACTAATCCGTTATCCTGTCTCCAACAGTGTCCACAAGCACATGGCTTGGGAACAGTAAAAGCTGTATAAAATAATTCCCTTTTAAAACTTCCCCATCTGAGGGTATTTCTTGAGACTGCTCTGGTCTCTTTTACAACACTCAGGATCTTTTAAGCGCTCCTGCAACCTCCATTTGAGCCCCACCAGACTTCTTGCAGCCACAGCCTCTTGGGCGAGGAGTTTCTCAGCTCTCCTATCTGCTGTGTGGTGAGCCACTTCCTTTTCTTTGTTTTGAATGTGCCTGCTACTAAATTAAGTGGATGGCTTTTGCCGCTTGTACTGGACGAGTCAGGGAACGGTCAGTCTCTTCTCCATTCAGGACATTGCAAAATCGCTCACTGTGAGCCCTTGCTGTCCCCACGTGTTACTGGAGCACTGCTCCCGAGCTCTAGCTCTCCCTGGTGCACTGGGGCGTGATGAAATTCAGGCGGTATTTCCACCGTGACACAAGGCAGACTGCTCGGGGCCGCTGTGGTCCTTTTCTCTCCCCCACCTCTTCCCTGACCCTGCTCCTGGCTGCCGGCTCCTGCCTCCTTCTATCCTTGTACCAGCATGGATGCAAACCAAGAGCTGTGCCTGTAATAGCATCGGGCTGCTTTGAGCTGCACTTTCCAGTTCTGGAAATGTGATGCTGGGATTCGTGGGCTGGATTTTCCCAGAATGGACTGAGATGAAACCAAAAACGGGCTTGAAAAAAAAAAGCACAGGTTGCCCACGAGCACGGCTCAGCTCATAGTCTCTCTAAGACCTGAGATGGCTCTGCAGATGCTTTGCCCTCCTACCACAGAGCCTGCCGAGCGTGGGGTCCTGGGGAGAGGGCTGGGGGTGCGCAGGCTGCCAGAACAGCAATGTATCCCAGTGGCTCAGCGCATCTTCCTGGGCCTAATAAAATAATCTGCCTTTGGAGCTGGACTCAGCCATCCCAGACTTAAACAAACATGATGGTACTACATGTCTCTATTTTGCCATCTCTTTATAAATTTGGTAACTAGTACTATTACCCAAGTTAGCTTTTTACTAACACAGGAAAGCTTCTAGACCAAGCAGTTTGCTTGAGACAGATCGGCAACCTCAGCACTAATATTTATGTAATCCCTTTTTTCCTTTTTTTTTTCTCCTTTGCTTCTCTTTGTTGCTCTTTGAGACTCTTTCTTTCCATAACTTTATCACACTTGCAATTTGTTTCCTTCCAGCCATATGAATTCACCTTGCTGTTATGTACTCAGCAGAAAAGAGTACGTTAAGGATGGGAAAGTCTATCTTTTGGTGAATTTGGTGTATCCAGGTCACTGATGTTGTTGCAGCTGAGTTGGCTGTCTTGGGAATGGAGTAGTGCCATTTGAAACAGCAGCTGCTCCTGTCTGAGCCTCCAACCTTGTAAGTATGAATTGTGCCTGTGGCAGCAAAATTAATGGCTAACATAAAAGGAGAAATAGAAAGCAGGTGGCCTCTTGAAAAAGCGGCCAGAGCTCCAGGACCACATTTGTATGACAGAGCACATCATCAGCCATGCATTTTCTTTACCCAAAGTATTTTCTGTAACCCTTTTCTGTAACCTTACTCCTTATTTGACCCATAGTCCTCCCAGAGGCCCATCCATCAGCCTGGGAAACTTGATATTAAAGTATAATTAAAATGAATGCATTCAGACCTCAGTAAAAAGACCGCAAATGTTGCACATGTCTATTCATTCATATTTACTGTTCAGATGCTTTTATTTGTAAAAGCAATCGAGTCATGAATAATCCTATCCTCAGAAGAATGTAATGCCATCATGCAAGGCAGCATATAGGTGAAGTCTGCATCTTCCTTTCCAATTATAGTGAGTGGTGTCTCTGTTGATTCAACGCTATGTTTCACTGAACTTGATCAAATACATTCAATATTCCTTTTTCAGAGATGAGCTTGCGGCACAGAGATCAGGCTGGGCTATGAATCTGGCTTTGTAACATCTCCATTTTTTTTCAGATCTGATCCACTACATCAGAGGATCATTCCCTAACAATGGCACAAAATGTGAACCTTGCTTTTTTAAAGACCTATTTTAAAAAGCTGCCTTTTAAGATAGGTGAGGTGAGCTACCTAGGGGTTCTTATGTGAGTAAAAGCCGGCAGACTGAGTGATCCATCTGAATGGGTAATTAATTCACATAAGTCTACATTATGAGATACACACCGATACTACAGAACAAATTATTTGTAACATTTTGTAAGTACTAAAATTAATCTTGTATGAATTTGTCATTTCAACAAAAAAGTTATGGATTGTTTGTATTATAATTTCATCTTGTTAATGTAAAAGTAGGAATTTTGCTTTCTCGGACCCCTTGGGAAGCAAAAAACCAGTGTATCTAATTATCCGAACACTCAGGAACATAAAAGAATAGCAAGCAGTGAAATTATAAATCTGTTGGAACAACTCCATGTTTTCTGATTAAACTCTATTTCTGGTGGCTCTCAGCAATCATGTTCCTCCTATGTTCATAGTAATTGCATGTGTCAAAGCTGAGGCCTTGTGTAAACTGTATCAAATGAGTTACAATTTTAATTTAGAAGGAGATAACTGTATTTGCCCCTGCAGGCAGATTGCATTGGGTCAGAAGTATAAAAACGAATAAGAAAGAGAGTAGGGAGGAGGCTGGAGGGCCTCCAGGTTAATAATAAGTAGAAAATCTAATAAGGCTTACATTACAACAGTTGAATTTTAGGGGAGGGGGAGAAAAAATGTAATTTGCAAACATGAAGCCAAACTCTGTTACTTGCGTCCGACCCATGTGTATGAGTGCACATTCCTATATGCACGTGAGTATGTCTGGCTTTGGTACAGAACTATCTCGTACTTTATAGTTGAAGGCTACAGGGCACTTTACCCCTAGTACTACACTGATGAAAAAATTTGAAAAAAAAGTTTTCAAAAACTTGGAAGCTCTCAAGACCTGATGTATTTTCACTATTTAAAAATACGTACTCAATCCCTATAATTGCATTATATTTCAGATTGTTTCTGGTTTAAGCAATACACTAGATAATTGTTTTAATGTTACATTGCATTTTGAAAAGGTTAGTGTCCTCATGAAGAATGAAATATTTTTTTTCTGAATCTAAAATCTGATTTTTTATCTGAAATTTTAATCAAGACTATTACAAATATGTATGAATACGGCTATGAAGCTACAGTAACTTTGTGTATATTTGAAAGCAATCACGTAAGCGATGACTAGATGCTGTCAATAATTTTGCTTAGTACTCTGGGCTGTGGAAATTGTTTCTGCCTGACCTTCTGTACAGAAGACCAGTAAAACCCAAGGGTTGTTTGAAAAGAGTGAGCTGGAACTACTGCTTATAATTAAGACTGCATTTAATTTGTCTACAGCCTTGCAAAATTTCCCCTTTAAAGAGCCTGCTTCAAGCTAATTCTGTGTTTGTGTATGTTTGATTTTCATCTGAAAGAGTCCGGTCATTTCCCAGAGTGAGATTACAAGAAGAAGCCTGTTTTGTACCTGTTGACATTTTCTTTATAATTGCTTCATTAAGAAGCTGTAGTTCCTTCGTGTTTTAGTGCAGGATAGTTACTTTGAAGACCATGAGAGATGGATAATCTGCTACTTCCTCTATTACCACGTTTCAGAGGTAAACTACCCTCCCCATTAAAATATTCTGCCTGTTTAATAATGTGAATATGTCAGGCTTTAGCTTTCAGCCTTTAGTTCTTGTTGCACTTTTCACTGCTGGTTTGAAAAACTGCTTAATACCTGTATTAGTATTTTTCCCTCGTGGAGATAATTACACTGTGCAATAATTTCTCCTCTCAGTCTTCCCTTTGATAGGTTAAAGAGACTGTGATCTTAAAGTCTCTCTCTCACTCTTACAGGCATTTTTTGCAGTTTTTGAATATTTTTTGAACCTTTGAACCGTCTCCAAATTATGCACTGCAAATGACAGTGCAATGCTTTCACTGTCTTTATTTAAGAGGAAATGTGGTCCTTGTGATTTTTTACTATCCATTGCATGCATTTATTCTGAAACATTTTCTGCTCTCCCTTCAGTTTGAGATCTCTTCCCCCCCAAATAATGGATCTCCCTGGTCTTTGTCAGGGACCAACACGAACAACTTGCCTATTCTGCGACGTCCAGTACTTCCATGCACGCTGTAGATGCATCTCTCATCCGTGTTGGACCCATTGCTCTCTCAGAGCTCTGAACGGAGCCATTCAGTCAAGACATATAGTGTCTTATTAAGAACTTCAGGACAGAGCTGCTGTGTTTGGGTTTTGGTTTTTGGTGGTGGTTTTTTTTTCCATTGAACTGTATTATTTTTTCACTGTTTTGATAGTGTAACCCAAATCATCTTCTGAACATGTATGAACACAATATGTATGAACCAGAATCTGCAAAGACAGGAAGATGGAGTAATAATGCAGGAAACGGAGAAACACCAGTCTTCTTTCCACAAATGACCTTCATGCATCTTCTTTTTTGGGTAGGGTGCAGGCTGGAGACTCAAGGGGAATACACAAAATCACTAGGAGATTTTCTTTTGTCAAAAATCAGTTCTGCATTATAGTGAAGTCAAGGCTTTCAAGCGCCGAATGTGAAACTTCAAAAATTTTTTAGATCAGTAACTATTCCAACTGTTACAACAATTCCAGAAAACTAGTATATATAACCTAAATGATAGTCGTCTTAAAGCTTTCTTTGACTTTGCATATGTCAGCCATGATAGACTTCAAAAAGCCTAATGAAAGTTGATAACTGAGCACATTTTCCACCAGCATATTTGGATAAATATATCGCAACACATTTCTTATCATGTCTGTTTGTTTTTTGGTTTTGTGTGTCACTTTTGAGCAGGATGACCTAACAATCCATCAAGAATACTAAAGTCTATAACTTAATAGTTTGAAATTGATTGTGGTACTGATTTAATATTTGAAGAAGGATGAGAAGACAGTAAACAATGTGGGCAGAAATCAGCTCCTTTTCAGAGAGAAGCTTTAATGTAGTTTTGTGCCAAAATGAACCACAGACGAAAATGTGCTCATGCATTTTAGGTAAAGGAAAGTATTATTCAAACTAAGGGGAGTAAAATCAATTATAGGTTATATGTTCCTTAGCAAACAGTTCTATCATTTCCATTTCAATCTCCTGTAAAAAGATTTCCTAGGATAACTTCTGAATGGCTGAGGGCAGATGGAAATACTTTAGTCTTTTGGCCAACAAAACTAGTTCACAGTAGTCACCTCCAGTGTGTTGTAAACTGGTTGTTTTTTGCAAAGCAGTATTGGTTCCACCGAAAAACTCCCACCCCACAATTTCTAGAGACGAAATCCTTTTCTGTCCTGTATTACTCAAAAGCAAGAATGCCTTCAACATGAGAGCCAACATGAATTTATATAATCAGACAGTTTACCGTGAAGTATTCAAAACCAGAATAACATGACAAATTACAGCTTAGCTGATCCTCTTGGAGTTTCAAAATGACATAATTAAATGTTTATCCTGTTCCATGTGGTCTGTTAGCAAACATATTTCCATTGGAAATGGACCTTGCATTTTCTCAGAAATAAATAGTTGTCTAGCTTTGGGAGATGTTTAATAATGAATGTAAATAAGTGACTAGAAGAAGCCTTCTTTCTGTGGATTGTAGCTTTCACTTACACATTGGAAAAAAATTAGATGGAATAATCACATGCAGAAAACCTTCTTGTATGCAGGCAGTTACTGCTTATTTTGATAGTAGTAGTTTTAAAAATGAGCATTCGGATTAATGTCCATGAGATGTGAATTCTGATAAAGGACAATGGCCTAAATTTTGTTCTCTATTATTGTCTAACATGAGTGATTATATTAAAGCAGTTGAAGCTACTGCAGATTTACATCAGCATTAAAAGAAAGTGGAATCTTTCTCAAAGTAATGTAATGAGTTCCTTCATCCTGCTTAATCCTGTTTCATTGCAGCAGAGTACTACAGCTCGCATGCTGTTAATTACTGTTGGTGAAGCATACTTGACTTCAATTGCTCCTCAGAGCCCCACTCCCTGATTCCAAATGACTTTGTGGGAAGTGGAGATCATTTCTGATTAACAACAACAAACAAAAAATTATACTGTATCTACTTTCATTACTGCCTTAGACTATTAGTTGTTTCTTTTAAATTTGAACATCTATTTGTTTAGAGGTTTCTTTTTCTGGAAAACTATTGCAGAACTTCATTCTTTGCATGAGTAAAAGTCAACTTCAATTTTTTTTCCAAAATATCTTGGGTAAAAAACCCTATAACTTAATCTTAAAAATATTGCAAGTTGGTTTTTTTTTAACTTTTAGAAATAATATATATTAATTAGTACAACTTTGTATAGTATAATTACATATATTTCTAACATTTTAAATCATTGTGATATATCCACAATATACTATAGTATTACAAGCCAAGGATTTGAAAGGCTTATTATTCTTTCAAAGATAAGATCTTAGTGCACTTGAGTTTTGCTCTTTTGCCATCCTGTTATTACTGATAGTTCTGGCCTGTTTATGAGACTTCTTGATTTCTTACTGTAAACCAGAAACAATCTCTGTCTTCTTCATCCAAACATCCTTCTTTGAGATTTGAGTCCACTGACAAGGAAAAATGTTGCTGATTTGAGACCTCTCAGAAATATCAGGCCTTGAGGTTGAGGTGGGAGTGATAATAAAGAAGAAAAAAAAGGCAGCAGTGGTTCACATCCTCAGCAGCAGCCTTTTTCACTCAGCCTGTCCCTTCTGTGTGTACCCAAGGCCACTCTCGAAGCTGCCACACCGTTCCTCCAGGCTGGCCACCACAGCGATCGCTGCAGCAAGAAGCCGATGCCTCTCCCTGTCTTCTGCTTGGGACAGCTCAAACCAGACAGACGTGCTATCGCTGCTGAAGGATACATACCGAGAGCCAGCAAAAACATTCACAGTTCATACGTAACCCTTTTCTCCTTGCCCATGTTCCACCATCTGGCTGAGTAATGGTCCTCGCTGTGTAAATGACCATTCCTTTTCGCTGCTGATTGATCTTTGGGCTCCCTGCACAGCCATAATCCTTCTGCATTTTCCTTCAGAGCTGACACGGAAATACTGAGGAATGTCATCCTGACAGCTGATCCCTGAGAGACTTTATTAGGAAAACCCTTGTTATCAATGAGTCCTTATTAATAATTATATTTGGGCAACCATGATTTAGCCATTTTACAACCAGTCTAATATGAGTAATGATTTCTGTAGTGATTTTTTCTTAAAATGCTGTGCATTACTAAACAGAAATCTTCGGGGGCAAAGCTTGTTTTTATAGCTACACTTAACAGTAATACTAATAAAAATATAATTAAATTCAGTGCAGATTGAAATTGGACACAATCAATGTGTTGTGATGACAGTCTAAGGGAATTCTTCAATGTCCTTTTTGTAATGAAGTCATCAGTCCCTGAAATCAGATTTGTTGACCCTAGAGGGAGACACCAAGATATAAAATTTGTGACCGTGGGGTTCTATCTTTTTATAAGAAAGCCTCCACTCAAAATTGCTGTATATACAACACAAATATAGTTTCATCATGCATGCCAAAGATTAAAGTGAAGGCTAATCCATTTTGTGACAAATCTTCATGATGGTGTCAAGTTCCGATCCAAATGCCACTCGTTCGGATTTACCCCAAGATCAAAATGAACTAACAACCAGAGTAAATCACAGTGTTTGTGACAGTGATGAGGTTGGCCTGAGACTCTTCAAATACAGATTCCAAAGAGCCTAAAATTGAAGAAACTACATTGTTGTGTTTTTCATCCCCAACATTATCATGTGATGGAAAATGAAGACAAGCTTTCTTGTATACAAGAGCCTCTGTGCCCAAAAACCTAACATTTTTTTCCAGATATGAGTTGTTCTAATAAGGGATGATGACTACAGATCTTGCCATGCTTATGTCCTTAGACCATCAGAGCTACCATAACACCAAAGTACTGCGTGCGCTGTCTGTAAAGAAAGGTTGTATAGCTAGCCTTTATCTTTAAGTAACTGGCAATCATCAACAAATGTACCTCTCTTTTTCACAACACCTTAACACTAGTTTTCTCAATTCTCGACACCTTCTTATGATGCTTCTCTCTGAGAATCAGTGAGCCCTACAATGGAGCCCGCTTGCTCTTTGCTCTTAATTTTCACTAAATAAATTATGGAAGTCTTCAAGGTTTAATGCAACAGATGATGAGACAATTAGCATAGATTGAAACAAACAATAAAACACCGTCTTTGCAATAAACGGCCTCCTGATGGCTAATACAATAACACTTTCTCCAGAAGTTTTCAGTAAAGCAGCAAAATCATTGTGCATATCAGTCATGGCACATACCTTCTCTGTGCAAGGTCTAATTCATCTGCATCGATGTAATCTAATAATTTCACTAATTGTCATAGATTCAGCATATTTTTTCCAGTACCGTGATGGGATTCCTTCCATTGGTAGGGGATGACACAAATATTGCTGAGGGTTCATCTGGAGAGGGAGTTGACTCAACTTGCAGCAACCTTATAAAGTTTACAGTCTTTTTCTGGTGTAGGTGTTGCTCCCTTCTTAGTGGTGTCAGTGTAGAAAGCCCTTGTCCATCTCTCTAGCTGTTATGTGTCTGCGGCCAACCTTCCCAGATCTCCAAACAACTTTCCAGAAACCGTTGTTTGAAAATGCACTCCTACGTACTCCCAGACTCCTATCAAGCACCTTTATTCAGTTTTGGGAGAAAGTTATTACAAAATTTCAACTTGGGATTTCTGTGTTGCTTGATGGACTTTCAGACACTGAATAAATCATCAGTTCCCCGTTCAGTCTCCCCTGCTTAACAGTATATAAAATAAAAAGCAGAGACAGATGATTATCCAACTCCCTGGGAGTACTGCTGTTATTCCAAAATTAGGCCCAGGGAAGTATGGTCCTGTGCACTACCTAGCTACAACTGTGATTTTCTGATAGTTTTCATGATATGCTTCATTCTCCCTGGGAAGCTTTTGGCACCCTTCTGGCCTTCTAGAACGTATCTGGGTTTCTTTTTCGGCTTATGGTCTTTCAGACTGCTGGAGTAGGTTGACCAAATATTTATTTTGCTCACAAATCAGTTAGCCAGCTCTGTGGCTTCCTTCACTGAGGTAGGTTAGACAACTAGTCTGCAAGCTGATATCAAGGGGAGTATTCCTGAACCTTTCTAGACACCTACATTAGCAAGGCCTGAGAAAAAAGTCCTTTTAGTCTCTGGCTAGTTCAAGTTCAGTAATATTTTGTTCTTAGACATAAGGTTGAATGAGGAAAAGCATCCTGAGAAACTGATTGTAACAGAAACAGCAAGGAAACTCTTGACCCAGATAGCTAACTAACTGCAATACACCACTCGTTTATTGCCCTCTAGGAAAAGGTCTTTTTTACAAAAGGGCAGGAAGAGACAGGAATACTCTTAAATCCTGAGCTGGGGTAGAGTGCCTGATATAAAATATAGTAATACAATAGAGATAAACATAGAAGGTAGGCTTTTTTAGTAAGGTTTGATATTTATGAATTCCTGGTTGGAATTGTTAATTTGAATGTTTGAGTAGAGCTGGATAATTAAGATGTATGGCATTAGCTGAGCACTGATGTTTCAACAGAAGATCATCGAGAATTATGTTTAGTTACGTATCTCTGCTTCTCTTGCCCTTGGTTTGCCTCAGGAAATGGAACCTTATGAACAATTTTAATGAACAAACAAACAAAAAATCCAATCTAGGTCAAATGACATTTGTTTTGGGTTCAGTTTTTCTCAGGTTAAATTCTTTAGTCAGGCAGTGGTGTTTATTGCAACAGAGAATTGATTGGGTCATGTAGGGCACAGAGTACAAATAGCAGTGTCATTCACCAATAGGTACCACAATTTCCTCCAACATGTACTGAACTCCTGCCGGTCCTTCCAGCACCAGTGGAAGAGAAACAGGAGAGAGTATCAGTAAAACACACTTCGTTTTCATTTCTATATCTTAAATAAGCCTTGAGGCTAAGGCTCAAATGAGTGACAGCCTGGCTTATGTTGTTTTAGTCTACAAAAGTGTTTTATCAAATCGGTAGTGCTGTGTGTCAGTCATATGTGACCTCTGTATGGAAAATGTTTACACGATATTATTAACTGTTTTGCTCCAGGGTTTCCTCATGAATCTGCGATATTCTCTGCATTAACAACGTGAATAGCTGTTATGTGTCTGCAGCCAACCTTCCCAGATCTCCAACCAACTTTCCAGAAACCGTTGTTTGAAAATGCACTCCTACGTACTCCCAGAGTCTTATCAAGCACCTTTATTCAGTTTTGGGAGAAAGCTATTACAAAATTTCAACTTGGGATTTCTATGTTGCTTGATGGACTTTCAGACACTGAATAAATCATCAGTTCCCCGTTCAGTCTCCCCTGCTAAACAGTATATAAAATAAAAAGCAAAGACAGATGATTATCCAACATAGTGATACAAATATGATATTCCCTAGTGTATTGTTGTTACAAATACGGCTTTTTCACAAAAGACACATCATTTACCCAAATAAATTCTGTATGGTGTCCACTTTTTCTAGGAAAATGACTTTTCTATCAAATCACTT
The DNA here is from genome assembly GCF_964195595.1 of Calonectris borealis. Taxonomy (NCBI): domain Eukaryota; kingdom Metazoa; phylum Chordata; class Aves; order Procellariiformes; family Procellariidae; genus Calonectris; species Calonectris borealis. Next base: position 72,168,915 of record NC_134313.1, on the reverse strand, counting down.
TCCAAGTCCTTTTCAGACACACACATATTCCCCCTCTCCTTTTACAACACCGCATACACCACCTCTTTGCTCTAAGTTACGTTTTTCTCTCTTTCTTTCCTTTCTGTCTTATGACACTTGTTTTACTTTGGCAAGGTTATTTCTCCAGACCCAGAAATAACAGTTTCGTGAGTGAGCTGTGACCTACTCTTCTCCACCCCAGGAAGGACTTGTGTTTGAAAGCTACACCTGATCCTTCATACCTGTAAAGAGAAAACAAGGTGTTTCAGGCAGAGTCTTGCTCATAAGCTGCCTCGTATTTTCACATAAAACAGACTCTGCAGCCTTGTGGCTGAGTAATGGAGACAAAATCTGTTCATATAGACTGGGGTGGTTTTACCATTGTCACCTGTTTTACTCATTATCTTTTAAGATCCTGACCTAGAACTCAGTTGTATCAGTGAAGCTGTGTTCCCACTACTTGTGCTTTGTAGAAGGCAACACACTGTTGTTCCCCAAACAACAAACTGCTCCTTATACTGGCATGTTTTGCTCCTTGGTTTGTTCCAGGGCTCTGGTTCCTCGATGGCTCATGCTGCATACATGCTAGAATAGTAGCATCCTCATCTGTAGTGAACCACACAGGTCCATCTGGTGGCAAACCCAGGCATACTTGAAAGAATAGTTCACTGAACTATTTCTGCACCCTACAGAAAACGGAGACAGAAAATTTTTAAGAATGGTCCTCCAGCACCATCTCACTTAATCACTTGCATCTCACTTTGACAGACTCCTATACAACCTCATAAACATGCTTCAACATATTTCTGACATACTTTCCACCACCTGGTATAAGGATGCAACCATGATAGCATGTCAGTAACTTCTTATGATTTCAGGTACCTGGCTCATTTTCAGTTTCTGCCTTTGTGTTAAACCCATGAAATAGCACCTGGGGTCATAGGGTCATCTAAAGAAATCAGGACTATCACAGTCATTTGCTTAAGTGACCAGGTCAAGTACAGGAAGGAGTACTTCATGTTTCAGAGTCTTACAGGTTTGGGACCAGTGCTCCATAGTAAGCTTTGGAAGAGCCTGACCTATATTTTGGTCCTCTTGGCCCCTGAAGGAGGAGACAAAGATGGAGAGGAAAAGCTGTCTTCCGAAGATGCCTTATCAACCTGCCTTTCCTGCCATCATGTCTGGAGGGATTAGAGGGACACTTGGAGTGAGGCAATGCCTCTGGTGCATGTTCTCCTTTGTCAACACTTTGTTCATGCTTACAGAAGACCCTTTCTCCCCATTCATCCCCACTCATCCCCATCCGGGAATGAAGAAGACTCTGATGTAGCCTCCTGCACACTGACAACCCTGAATCACTGGAAGGACACTTCCACATAGCGACTAGCTACATCATCACTCAGGTTTTCGCTAATCAAAAAGCTTATTAAAAGGCCACTCCCTTCCCATACAGACCTAGCTGGGCAGCCAGGTGCCACTGCGCACAAACACACATGCCTCCTCACCTCAGTCTCCCAACACAGATCAAATGCCCGAGCAATACTTTCATTCTTGTAGTTTTAAGACTACAAACTCATGCAGACAGAGTACAGATATACGCTGAGAACTTCTGCACTGCTTAAGTCATGAACTTCGGTGATTTCTTTTTGTCTTACCAAATTCCGCTCAGACTTGGCAGAGATATGAAGTGGTGCAAAAAGAATTTTTCCCAGCTTGTTTCCCCCAGGGAAATGCAGGATGTCAGGCTAAATCAATAAATTCACATGCCAAAATGATTAAAAGAATAGTTCTGGCTTGCTGTGCACAAGTCGGGAAATGCCCGATTTACAGTTGCTGTTTAGCTTTCATTTCAGCTCTCTTGCACTTCTGACCTGTACACTATATGACATGGGAGTCATTCAGGAGAAGCGGCACATACTCACATATAGTAAATCTGGTTTATTTGTCTCTGGGATAATTCACCACTATTGCCTTATTCTCTGGCCCAGAGAGTCTCTGCCATAACCCTTCTGATTTGTACATGAGAGACTTTGGATTATTTGTTACTTGTTAAAGCAGAACTTGTCATTACGAATGTGCACACATACTAAATAACAATGGAATTTCCTCCCAATGAATTCTTGGTTGTTAAAAGACCAATATGTCAGCTTAAACACTAGGGTACAGGCTGCAGACACATTGTGGATTTAAAGCCCCCATGTCAGTGGCCACGTTAAGTCAGATGGCAAGCAGTCAGCGGGGCTGGTATGAGCTGAAGACTTAACCTTTTAACAGCAATAATGATGAGTGGAAAGGCTTATCTAAGTCTTGCACCAAGCAAGAAATTGGAAGCTGAACAGGAGATACCAACAGATAAGCAATTGATATATGAAAGAATCTAGTGTGCTGAACATGTCCTTTAGTGGTTTGCTGAGAAGTCAGGAAAGCATCTTGGTGCAATGCTTGGTGCAAAACCAAGCAATGATTTGAGCTGATTGGAAAAAAAAGCATACAGCACTGAGCAGTCAGGCGGAGACGTGCTTATTCAGGAGTTTGGCAAAGCCTCTGCAGGCTGGCCATCTTGACCAGCAAGGCTCCTTGGCCTCCTCCTGGCACCGTGGACTTTCACTGCTGCAGATGAATCTTTGCTGAAGCAAGACCCTGGTGAGCTCAAAGCACTGCTGGAGGAGGATGTTCAGAGTTGGAAATGTTGCTTTCAGTCCTCCATGAATACAACCTTGGGAACATTCATGGTGCAGAGAAGACAGATCTTTTTTATAAAATGCCAGCAAGCTGTCATTGAGAGGTGAGGAATGCTGCTCATCATAGCATTGGTTGGTTGGCTTGTGTGGTTGCAGATAGACAGGGCAGCCTGCGTTTCCTATGTATGTTCTGTTACACAGGGAGGGGAGGCTGCTGCTGCCCCGAGAGCAGGAGGAGAGCGGGGCAGGGTGAGGCAGGCAGCAGCCCTGAGGGAGGGACCTGCCCTACAAGGCTTCAAGGAGCAAGAGACCTGTTTAAATACTTGTATCTCAGAATTTACGTCATTCAGTTAATAAGATTTCTCTACCTGACAAGTTACTTTGCACCGATATTTTATGCCGAGTTCTAATAAATCCTGCTTTGAAAGCCAGAGGCAGATGGTATCTGGTTGATTCAGTCCCACCATTGGTATTGAGCACGGCAAACAACCTCAGACGGCACCGGGTGAAACTGCGAAGCAAGACTGCCGATCTGGGTAGAACTGATGAATGAAAACAATTTGGGATCTGTAGAGGAAAGGATTTGCCCTTGGAAAAAGGAAAAGCTAAGTGCTTGCCCATCTCTTACACTGAAAATAAGAAGGCCCAGACTGGCAGTGCTGTCTGCAGGATGTTTGTCTGAGGGTCAGGAGCTCAGATGCCTTCTGAGGAAGTAGAAGTGTCACCGAGGTTAACGATGCAACTTCTATGGCAAACATTAGTGCCTGAGTTTGTTTTCTTAGCACCTCACACTCCAGCCAGTAGGCAGGGACAGCTACTGTTTGCTGGGAAGGAAGACCTTGTCAGCCAGCGATGGTGAAGAATGTTTTAAGTGAGATGTTCCAGCTTTGGCAGGCAAGCTAACTCAAAAGCAAGCTTGGAGTTTGGTGCAAGCATAACTGCCAACAGCTGGCATCCTGCTGGATTCACCAAGAGGATGAAATATCACCATGAACATATCACAGACATATTTTGTGAGAATTAAGTATCAATTCTTAAACCAGGTTGTTATATCAGTAAGCATTTTTTACTGAAGTAGTGCTGCTGATGGTAATATGTTTGCAGCAGTCCAACAAAACAGAAGGATGGCAGTTGTGATAGCCAAACAAACCGATGCTTGCAAACGCTGGATACTTTTCAGCTTTTCTTGGCCCAGCAAGGCACAGCCAGTCAAATCTTTCATTTTGTGCTATTATCTTATATTTTGGTGATGAGCACATGTAAGAATGCAGATTTTTTGTTATAATATATTGTGCATTAAACATTTATTCTGTAAAATTTGCATTTGTTAATGACAGTTTTGGAATCGTTAGAACTACAAAAGAACTTCGCATTTCAAGAAGCATCACCTCCAGAATGTTGAAAATTTATAACTTCTGAAAATTAGTCATGGATAGAAAGCCAAATTTCCCAATCCTTTTCAAGTGATACAATTGTAACTGTAATTAAAGATTGCGCCATGAGGCATACACTCACGTGGATTCTCCCTTGGAAATGTTTGGTGTTCAACCACATTGCCTGATAATGTCAAAATTATCATGGTAACAAAAATATGACTAGTGGGTATGGTGATATTTAACAGTTTGTATTTAATAGAGGTAAAGGAAATATTATGAGGCAATGGAAGGGCACTTCTTTGGCCTAATGGCTCTCACCTGAACATAAAAAGTCTGCTACAGATGAAACAAACAATTTCTACTGAAAAATAGAAAAATATTCTTCTTAAGTAAGTTAAGAAGTGCTGTGTCTAAGATTTGCAGTTTTATTTATTTGCATTGAAATGCAGGCTGAATTTGGGAACCTAACACAATGATTTATGATACAGCTCACAATTACACTTTTTTTTTCCCACAGGACCACTGCCTCATCCACTGCACAAAAATGATAGCTCTAGCTTACTAAAGCTGCTTTTTAAATATATTTTTATTCTTCTTAGTTAACAGATGGGCCCTGATTTTCCTTTTTGAATGTTGCCAGGTGCTTACATCAAACAAGGACGCTAACCTGGCTTGCCAAGGAAACGAGCTGTGGGTGTTACCGGTGTTTGTGCCCATTTCTCTGTTCTAGGGACCAACTCTTACTCCATGCAGCAACACTCAGTGATGTAAGTGACCATCGTCTCTGGATATTGAAGGTTAAATATCTTCAGCAGAACACCTCCGGCAGTTTTATTTCAGGGGCATGGCTACATAGCAGGAAAAAATTGTGTCAAAACATGGAGATGACCCAATTATCTTCTGCTCCTTGTCACAGATCTGAGAAAAAAGCTGACCTGCAGCCTGTAGGTCATAGCAGCTGCAAGTAGCCCTCAATGGATGTAATGCAATGAGTGATTTTAAAATGTTTATTTTGAAAGTATTCATGGCTGCAATTTACTGGTTTTTAAACATCTGTTCACTATTTTTCCTCTAATGAATTTCTGGAGACAAGGAAAATCACCTAAAAATTCTATTTTTGCCCCAGTGCCAGGGTGGCACCCAACAAAAGTCCTTGCAGGCAGCTGCCCAAAGTAGAAAAAAGGGTGTGCACACCTGTTTGCAGCTTGATTTATTTAACCATAAACACCAGCTCAGGACTGGTGGTGACTAAATAGCATGTTGGATAATGCTTTCTTTGAGAAATCTTAGATCCATACGAAAGTGTGGTTCCCAGGGAACAACTCCTCCTCAAGAGGTGAATGTAATCAGAGACCAAAGCAGGCAAAATGTTCTTATTTCTAGTTCCTTAAGGACTTTGTACAGTCAAAGCCAGCCGCCACACGTTATACCAAGCCTGAACCAGTTATTAGTTTTTTTTTTTTTTAAAAAAGTAGACTGTATAAACACCATTTTGGCGTATTCCCTTAATCTTAGCAAAGACCAGGCCAAATTCACTAGCATCTGAGGGAAAACGTGACACCTGCACAGATGAGAAACATTGCTAGCCAACAATTCACATTTCTACTTGGAACTTCTCAAGCTGTGATTTCTAAAACAGTGCTTATATAAATGGAGAATGGAGAATAAAATTTATCAGTGTAATCATTAAAGAATATGTTTCCTCTGGCAGAATAATTTCTCTTAAAAGACCTTAGACATCTGCTCCAATAAGTCACAAGCCTCTCACGACCTTTGCTCTTAGGTCAGTACTATTCCTCATCTACAAGTGCTGCCATCTGCACCTAAATAAAAGGAGTCTGAAACATTAGCTGAGAAAGGAATGGAAGGAAGATTTCTTTTAAATCCTTTTCTCATTGAAACCATTCAGCCTTTTGGCAATACCTACCAGAAAACTCCCCAAAACAACACCCACCCCCAAACACCATTGCAGAAAAAGAAAACTATAAAATATTGTCTGCTACAGTCTGGGGAATTGCCCAGGTCTGTGCTGCTTCTGCTTTATCTACTTTCTCTAGTCTGGAAATCCCCTCCTTGGTAATTGTTTGCCTTAGGTAAGACCTCCCTTTTAGAAACATGCTATACATTATCGTTTTTATGCGTATTGAAGTCCCTTGCATCTTCTATCCATTTTTGAATGCACCAGTTGGTTCCTACTGAAGAGCTTCAGTATGGTCCTGGAGTAGCAGATGGGTTGAGAGCGCCATGGTACATGGTACATCTCTCTCGTGTAGAACACACCATAAGCGAGGTATATGCCAAAGTAATTACTTTTCATTGCCAGAATCATTGGTCTGCTGTAAATACAGCCTTCCATTCCCCTTTATATCAAACAGTTTGCTATTGCACTCTTTTCAGAGCATTTCAGAGCAATGGCCACAAGTGTAGGGTACCTACGTGTGCGTTAAGGGGACGATGTTGACAATACGACAGTGAGACACTCTCCTTCTCAGCTTCTGCAGAGTTGGCTGAGGGTGGAAAATCTCAACTGGAAATTTTATTGTAACACAAAGTACTGTGACTTGAACTTCTGCAGCCTTTCCTTTGCTTCTGGCAGTGCTCTTAAAACAGTTTGCTTATTTTTCTACTGTGTATCATGGGGACATGTGGAAGGCTATTGTGTGTCACATGCAAACTGCCTACTCCCAAACTTGTGATACTCAACACATGGGTTAAGCATTCACAGAAACACTCTGCGGGAGTGGAAATGTCAATCACAAGGTGGTGACAATAATGATATCTCAGCAATCATTTTGTTCTTTGGAATAGAAGTTTTGGCACTTAGTTTTCGGTCAGTGCTCCCACGTCTGGTTTAGTCACAGGATTCAAATACTGAGCTGAATATATGTTCTTCTTTAAAGGCTTTTCTGTGACTTTGCCTACTGTGCTCGCTCAATCCCCAGTGCACAGGCACAAAACTTAACTTATGTAAAAGGAGAGCTGAGGGCTGTATGCTACGCCGAGAATAGGAGGGAGCAAAGGGAATAGGCACCTACCTTAGGACTTTGGCAGTTCTCATCCATATGAACAATTTTGTTGCTTTGTATAAAGAAATACCCAGTTGTTACTGAAACTGATGAGAGAGGTTTCCTTTTCATTTCTTTGAACACGAGTTTTTGTAGCTGAACCTGCTTTTCCAATCTGCTGGTGTTAAATTCTTCCAACTGTTTCTGAAATATAATTGACAAAGCCACAGATGAGTGACACAAGCCATTTCTCCTGAAAGGAAATAGCTGACCACTACAGAAGCTCAGGGTACAACAGCAGAAGACATCTCAGTTAATATATATAGGTAATATATAATATACAAATGCATGCCTGGGTTTCCCATCCCAGCTCCCAGGAGATACTGTACTATCAAACATGAAGAGAGATCTTCACCTCTGGTAACTTGCTAAGCTTTACATCTGTTTTAAAAAGATATTTAGGGAAGATAGTTGTACCTCAATTGGATGTGAGCACTCCTTTTATTTTCTCTTTAAGATTATTACCTGTTCTGTCTCTGTTAAGAGCATGGGGTGCTCATAAGCGGAAGTAGCAACCAAAATACTCAGATGGTAACTCACACGCTTTTAATGTTTGAACTGTGCGGTATAGGCAGCACTAATTGATGCCCCCCGTGTCTCGCCATCTTTCTGGGCTTCAGGCATTGTGTTTGTACTCTTCCTCTGTGCCCAGCTAGGCTTGGTAGCCTTCCCCTGTGAGACCTGCTTCACTGGAGTGTCTCTCCGTACGCAGCCCAAGCTGCCCTGCCAGCCCGTGCTCTCCTGGTTTTACCACCTCTGTGTTGTATAACCCCAAAGCTGAGAGTGGCCTCTGCTCCCTGTTTCCACAGTGAGATGAAATTTTGGAGATAGCAGTGGATAGGCACAGACGGCAACAGAGCAAAAGGACAAGAAAAGGATGCTGAGACGTCCTTTGTCCTCAAGGGAGGACTCATCCCCTGTGCGGGCATCCCTCCGCCGGACTGCCCTGTGGGGGGGGGGCTGCAGAGCACGGCCTGTGGTCATAATGCTGATGGACACACTGGGTGATTTTGTGGGATAAAAGCTGATAGACAACTGGTGCTTGGGGCTGAGAAAATTCAGATTTTATGTGGGGATGATCAGGACAGTGATGTGGTGCTTGAGTTTTCCCCAGCATAGCAAGGATGCACTCTTGACACTGTGGAGGAACCCCAAAGTCCAAAGTAAAAAGTATGAGATTAAAAATAAGCTTGAAAAATAACCAATGAAACCTAATCAGTACAGAAGGAGATTCAGCTCATCCTGGAAAAAGGCACCCAAGGCTCAATTGAGGTGTACTGAGCCTGTACAAATGGATGCTGGCTGTTTGTCCCATGTGGGTTGTCAGGCACAAGCACAGACCTAGGGAAACAGTGGTTCAGACCAGGCCAGCCTCAGAGTTTGTTTGAGTTAGGCAATGACCTTTGCAGGGCTGCAGAATGGTTCGTGGGATTGTGTGTGGTGTAGTTATACAAGAGCAAGGGCCACAATAGTTTTGCCTGGGATGATGAGACGGGTGGTGCTAAAGGTTCCTTGTGCATCACGAAGTATACTTTATAGCTTTAGCTCATTAAGCGTGGCACCTTTTTTTCTATTTGTATAGACAAGTTAGTAAAGCAAAGATTATAACCGAAGTAAAAAGTGCTGGATCACAAATAAGTTACAGGAAATGTAGAATACAAGTGTGATTTATAATTCAAAAGCTCAAGCCATAAATCAGTTCAATGACTCTTAAATGAATGCAGTAGCATACAAAGTGGCGTGACTTATGAATCAGGTTTCAGACTTCATACATCAACTAGGCGGAATGTAAATCCATTATTTGACAAGGTATGTCAACAATTCAAGACATAAATAGTATCGTAAGCATATTCTGACAAAGGTCGTCTTGGTTGTAGCCAGTGCTCAGTAAGAAGGAGGAGGAAGGAACAGATGATATTTCTGCATTTGCCTCCCAGAAGAGGCTGAGAGAAGAGCTCGTTTTGCCACCCTCTGCGGGCAATGCCAGCCTTGCACAGCAGAGATCAGCACAAAGATCTCTCTGCTGGCCCTGATCTTGCTGGGCTGGGGAACATAAGCCATGCGTGTGCAGTGCTGAGCTGAGCTAATTCCCTTACGTGCTCGAACATGGCTGGGGATTTCAGGTTTGTATTTTTGCAGCGTGCTCTGCTGTTCCAGGTAGGTGTGCTGGCTCCCTCCCAGCCAGATGGGTATCTCTGATGCTGCACTGCTTTGCGCTGTGTACACATGCCCTCTGCCAGCTACATATCCATTACAAGTTCTTGTGGAAATGCCAGGACAACTTAACAGTCTGGGTAAATAAATCATGACCGAGTGACAGAGCCCAGCGTGACTGTGAGCTGGGAAGCAGGGCTGGACCCGGGGCGGCTGGGCAGGATGTGGTACCTCTGGAGGACAGGGCTAACCTCCTGCTGTAACTGAGCACCGTCAGTTTTTACGTTATCTTAGATTTATTGGGCATAAGGCTGTTTACTGCAGTCACCAAAGAAACAATTTTTTCTCCACCATACTTAGCCGCTCAGGAGTGACGTGCTGCGTTACAAAATGACCTAAAATACAAGACTTGTCAAAAAAATGAATGGTATATATTGTATTCAACAATATAAAAAAAAAATGAAAAAATCAAAATCCAAACGTTATTGTTACCTCTTTTTTTCACATTTTAGTTTTTTTTTCAGTTTCATGGACTTTTATCCTTTCTCTTTAGAAAGATAAATGAGATTTATCTAAGCCTCTGAATCTCCTCCACTTCTTATAGCTATTTTACTTTTCAAAATCTGAATGAGCTAAATTTTACATTTACAATTCTTTTTTTTTTTTGAAAGATGAAGCTTTCAAAATCACATTCAGCAATGTGAAACTTGTCTGGGATTACTCACAGCCACTGGCTGAAAAAAAACAGAACTTCTTTAGAAAAGCAGAAGTTTCTTGGGAAGTTGAGGCTATTGGCCATCACAGCAAAATACCTCTTTCACCATTTCAGCAGAGGATGCCAAGCGACTTCCAGGTTCATCCACAGGTGTCTCCTGCTGAAACCGAGCACATGTACACTACAGTGAGCGAGGCAGTGAGTATCCAGACCCAATTATAAAGGAAGGGAGGAAACACATGTCCTGAGGACCACAATATGGTGATGAGCATTCCCAAGAGGTAAATAAGGGCAATGGTGCTGGATGGGTCCTACCACTCTCTAGTGATAGATGGGTTCCCAGAAGAATGGCTGTAAGGACCAGCTGGAGGCTGCTGCGAGGTCCCAGGAGGAGGTAGCAGAGGTGTTGCTGAGCAGTTACTGAGGCTCAGCCGGCCACCAGATCAGTAGCCCACGCTGCACATCCCTGCGCACACACATGGTGGTGTTGGTTGGGAAAGGCCCAAAGCAGAGTCAAAATGACTCTGAGGCTCTGGCAGGAGCAGGGCGCAGGTGTGGGGGCACAAATGGTGTTCCTGCCAGTCTCTGCAGTCAAGGCACTGGCAGGGATGGAGGCATCCTAGAGAGAAGTACACGGTTTCATATCTGGTGTTGGCAGCAGGCTTTTGGGTTTTGTCAGCGGTGGGATGTTGTTCCAAAAGCTGAGGAGCAAAGATAAGTCTGCCTCACACAAAAACACACACAAAAGAAGTGGGAAATTTTACATATCAGCTTGCTAATCTAGAGGCAAGAGCTTTAACACAGGATAAGGAATAGGTACAATAAGCCTATTAGGAAGTAAGATTATAAGTGAGCCAGACAAATGTATAAAACTGTTAAGATGTATATTTATTTTAATAGCATACTGGAAGGAAAAGGACACTGGGTCATCTTAAGATACATGTAAACTAATGCAAGACATCTGAAGAATAAATAAAAATAGTGAAAATTTTAATAAACACCCAAAATGATGATTTACTTGGTGTGAGAGAGTTGCTGGAATAGTTCACATAGTTAGAAGTGGATTCAGCTGACTCCTTGGTAGTATAAGCCAAATCCTATTTTGCTATTTGGAAGGACAATACAAGGTAATTTATTTTTTCCTTATTCATGGAGGGTTAACAAAAGTCAATTTTATGAGATCATCAGACCAGCTTTTCCTGACACTGTCTTCCCTGAGTGGTAGGGTCCCTGATGGACAGTCCAGCTTTGGGTGTGCCCGGCTTGGCTGTGGCCCAGCCTGCCCCCATCTCTGTGCTGGTCAAGGGTGTGTTTTGGAGCAGCCGCCGGGGAAGGGGTGAAGGAGGAGAAGGCTTCTCTGCGGAAAGGAGGCGTGCAGAGGGGAAGGGGACTGGTTGGGGGAACGCTGTGGAAGTGGGGAGAAAGGTGAGGAAGGGTCTGGCCCCTGGCAGCAGCGGAGTATAAAGCCTCAGTGACGGCACTGCCAGCATATAGGCAGGAGTCCTTCCCGTGGGCATCCAAGGAGCTGCTTGGAGAGAGAAGGGTGAACAGCAGTGGCTGTATTGGATCACCTCACATTGTTGTCTCTGTCTCGCGGTGGCATCAATTAGTCTACTAATACAAAAGGCTTGTCCTGTGAGAACAGGTAAGAGAAAGACTTACTTAAGAGAAACACTTCGAAGCCCTTGCCCTGAAAGCCGGGCTGACGCGCTGTAAGAAATCTCTAACTGGTGGCAGAAGGGACACGCACGTGTCTACTTCCACAGAGGAAATCTGCTACAAGCAACAAAACCAGGAATGACAACAGCTGGATGAGCAACCGGCAAAACCAAGCCAAGCAGGCACTCTGAAGATAACGGGGTTTTTCAGCAAGCCAGACAGCTGCTGAGAGATGACTAGGAGAGGACCCAGAGCACCCAGCTCTCCTTTGGACGCAGGAGATGTCTTGGTTTGGGAGCCAGCAAAGGCAAGCAGCAGAGGGGGTCTCCAAGGGCTGATCCTCACCAGCAAGGAGGAGCCGGCTGAGGATGTGATGGTGGAAGACGTCTTCAGTGAGAGCAGTGGGGTTCGTAATGCCTCAAAAAGGATGGAGGAAGAACCGGGAAATGCAAACAGTGGTTTCAGGAAGGCTAGTTCCAGAGATAGCAGCGGCTGTATGAGAAGCAGTACTAACGGCACCAACGCAAACTGTCCTGTTGAAGAAAAAAAGGCGGGCGATGTCGGAAGAGACCAACTTGGCTAAATCATGAGATGTTCATTGTTCTGAAACAAAATAAGCAAGCTGTCAGGGCCACGAGGGCACCACCAGCCCTGACTGTCCCTCTCAGGCCCCTGCAGCAGGACCAGTCTCCAGCTCCCCACAGCCCTGCCCTGCCCCAGGGCAACGATTTACTGAAAAAAACGTTGGGACCAATACCTGTGAGCATTCTATGAAAGCAATAAAATGAGTTACAAACAGCCCAGATTTGTCAGAAAGAAGTTGTGTCAATTTGTTAAACTTCTGCAGCGAGATGATGAATCTCCTGGGCGGATGAGAAGCAGTCGGTGGCGTTCGTCACTGCCTTACGTGATACACTGACAGCTGAGATAGGGAAGCACACTCAATTGCAATAAAACGGGAGAAATTACTTGGAAAACTGTGCTCAAAGATTGTTTACCACTGATTTCACTGTCAAAATGGACAGGATCCACCTTGTGTCCGCAACTGCTCAGTATTTCTTCGGAAGACCTAGAGGTTGGGATAAAGGATATGTGTATGAAGGTCGCAGAGGGTAAATACAGAAAAGGACCGTGAAGAAAGGCACAGTTTGAAATCATAAGGGTCCTGACAAACTAGAGAAAGAAACTGGAAATTATCAGGGGTCTGAAAAATGTCCCCTGTGAGGGAAGTTTGAACAAACATAGCATAAAGGGGTAGCATAAAGTAAAGAAGGCAGCATTAAACTTTGCTGGCAGCCTTTAAATAAGCTAAAGGAGGCTACAGGGGAGACAGATAGCAGATGCATGGAGAACTGCACAAGAATCAGCAGTTCAAATTGCATGTTGGTAGGCTCAGCTTAGACACCAGGAAAAGCTTCTGCACTGTAAGGATGGTGAAACCCGGAAAAAGGTTCCCTCAGCATGCCAGAAAGCCTCCCTCTTGGGAGGTATTTAAATTCAGACTATGCAAGCTTCTATGAGGGTGACACAGGCATCCCTAATCTTGGTTTGGGAGTGGGTAACAAGCTAGATGGCCATTTGAAAACCTTTCCAGTCCTGAGTTTTATGATCTTGCCAAGCAATCTAGATTACTGTGTAACCGGCTGGTCCTTGGTATCGCCTATCACATTGCCAAGTTGTCTGTGGTCACCATACCTTTGTCATTGCTGATTTTGTTTTTTAAGCATATGGTGATGTTAAATAGTATCAGACTTAGCACTGATCCTTCTTTTACTTTACTGAGAAAACAATGTATGCTATAACATTTTCCCATGAATGACTATTGAGGTCTAATGATAATTAGTCATCATCCAAATTAGTCATTGTTGCTGTGTATTTCAGCTCCATGAGACAGACATGTGAAGAAGGTGCAAATGTGGTTGAAGTTCAGCTGTCTCACAGGGGGAAAAAGATTCTTGCGTTTGAGTTGGCGGGGCTCATCGAGAGGGCTTTAAACTAGGTTCGAAGGGAAAGGGGAAACCAGGCTCACTGGAGAAGAGCCTAGGAGCGGCACGCCAATGTCGGGGGAGAAATCGGCCGCCCAGCTCAAGTGCATCTACACCAATGCACGCAGCATGGGCGGCAAACAGGAGGAGCTGGAAGCCATTGTGCAGCGGGGTAGCTATGACTTAGTCGCCATCACGGAAACATGGTGGGATGAGTCTCACGATTGGAGTGCTGCAATGGATGGCTATAAGCTCTTCAGAAGGGACAGGCAAGAAAGGAGAGGCGGTGGGGTAGCCCTGTATGTTAGGGAGTGCGTTGACTGTCTAGAGCTCAATGATAGTGATGATGAGGTCGAGTGCTTGTGGGTAAGGATGAGGGGGAAGGCCAACAAGGCAGATATCCTGCTGGGAGTCTGTTATAGACCACCTAACCAGGATGAGGAGGCCACGAAATATTCTACCAGAGGCTCACAGAAGTCTCACAGTCGCTAGTCCTTGTTCTTGTGGGGGACTTCAACTTTCCAGATGTCTGCTGGAAATACAACATGGCAGAGAGGAAACAGTCGAGGAGGTTCCTGGAGCGTGTGGAAGATAACTTCCTGACGCAGCTGGTAAGCGAGCTCACTAGGGGAGGTGCCTCGCTTGACCTGCTGTTCACAAACAGAGAAGGACCGGTGGGAGATGTGGTGGTCGGAGGCCGGCTTGGACTTAGCGACCATGAAATGATAGAATACTCAATACTTGGTGAAGTATGGAGGGGGCCAGCAAAACCGCTACCATGGACTTCCGGAGGGCGGACTTTGGCCTGCTCAGGACACTGGTCGAGAGGGTCCCTTGGGAGACAGTCCTGAAGGGCAAAGGGGTCCAGGAAGGCTGGACGTTCTTCAAGAAAGAAGTCTTAAAAGCGCAGGAGCAGGCTGTCCCCATGTGCCATAAGAAGAACGCGCGGGGAAGACGACCAGCCTGGCTGAACTTTGGGAGCTCTGGCTGGGACTCAGGAAAAAAAGGAGAGTTTATCACCTTTGGAAGAAGGGGCAGGCAACTCAGGAAGAGTACAGGGATCTCGTTAGGTCGTGCAGAGTGGAAATTAGAAAGGCAAAAGCCCAGCTAGAACTCAACCTGGCCACTGTCGTGAGAGACAGCAAAAAATGCTTTTACAAGTATATTAATGACAAAAGGAGAGCCAAGGAGAATCTCCATCCTTTATTGGATGTAGGGGGGAATGTTGCCACCAAGGACGAGGATATGGCTGAGGTACTCAACGCCTTCTTTGCCTCAGTCTTTAATAGTCAGAGCAGTTATCCCCAGGGTTCTCAGCCCCCTGAGCTGGAAGACACTGATGATGAGCAGGATAAACCCCCCATAATCCCAGAGGAAGCAGTTAACGACCTGCTATGCCACCTGGACGCTCACAAGTCTATGGGGCCGGATGGGATCCACCTGAGGGTACTGAGGGAGCTGGCGGAGGAGCTTGCCAAGCCACTCTCCATCATTTACCAGCAGTCCTGGTTAACTGGGGAGGTCCCGGACGACTGGAGGCTCACCAATGTGACTCCCATCTACAAGAAGGGCCGGAAGGAGGATCCGGGGAACTACAGGCCGGTCAGCCTGACCTCGGTGCCGGGGAAGATCATGGAGCGGTTCGTTTTGAGGGCGCTCACGAGCCCTGTCCGGGACAACCAGGGGATCAGGCCCAGCCAGCACGGGTTCATGGAAGGCAGGTCCTGCTTGACCAACCTGATCTCCTTCTGTGAGCAGGTGACCCGCCTCGTGGGTGAGGGAAAGGCTGTGGATGTGGTCTGCCTGGACTTCAGTAAGGCCTTTGACACTGTCTCCCACAGCATTCTCCTAGAGAAGCTGGCGGCTCACGGCTTAGACAGGTGCACTCTTCGCTGGGTGAAAAACTGGCTGGATGGCCGAGCCCGGAGAGTTGTGGTGAAGGGAGTTAAATCCAGCTGGCGGCCGGTCACGAGCAGTGTTCCCTGGGGCTCAGTTTTGGGGCCAGTCCTGTTCAATATCTTTATCAACGATCTGGATAAGGGGATCGAGTGCTCCCTCAGTAAGTTTGCAGACGACACCAAGTTGGGCGGGAGTGTTGATCTGCTGGAGGGTAGGAAGGCCCTGCAGAGGGACCTGGACAGGCTGGATCGATGGGCCGAGGCCAACTGTATGAGATTCGACAAGGCCAAGTGCCGGGCCCTGCACTTCGGCCACAACAACCCCATGCAACGCTACAGGCTTGGGGAAGAGTGGCTGGAAAGCTGCCCAGAGGAAAAGGACCTGGGGGTGCTGGTTGACAGCCGGCTGAACATGAGCCGGCAGTGTGCCCAGGTGGCCAAGAAGGCCAACGGCATCCTGGCCTGTATTAGGAATAGTGCGGCCAGCAGGAGCAGGGAGGTGATTGTGCCCCTGTACTCGGCACTGGTGAGGCCGCACCTCGAATCCTGTGTTCAGTTTTGGGCCCCTCACTACAAGAAGGACATGGAGGTGCTGGAACGTGTTCAGAGAAGGGCAACGAAGCTGGTGAAGGGCCTGGAGCACAAGCCTTATGAGGAGCGGCTGAGGGAACTGGGGTTTAGCCTGGAGAAGAGGAGGCTGAGGGGAGACCTCATCGTGCTCTACCACTACCTGAAAGGAGGTTGTAGTGAGGTGGGTGTTGGTCTCTTCTGCCAAGTAACTGGCGATAGGATGAGAGGAAATGGCCTCAAGTTGCACCTAGGGAGGTTTAGACTGGACATTACGAGAAATTTCTTTACTGAAAGAGTGGTCAGGCCTTGGAACAGGCTGCCCAGGGAAGGGGTTGAGTCACCATCCCCTGGAGGTATTTAAAAGACGTGTAGATGAGGCGCTTAGGGACATGGTGTAGTGGGCATGGTGGTGTTGGGTTGATGGTTGGACTGGATGATCTTAGAGGTCTTTTCCAACCTTAATGATTCTATGATTCTATGATTCTAAGTTTGGATTGATGCCAGCGTGGGTAGCATAAAAGGAGGGTGCGTGTCCCATGGTGAAGTAAAAGCTTTTATTGTAGAACAACATAAAAATCTGGACTACTGTCTCATGAAAAAGGAACTGTTGTATCCATATTATACATATGAAGGACATTATCCTAGAGTAATAATAACTTCCGTATGTATATTTTTAGATTTCACAAAATATGAAGCAATGCAACGGATTAAGCCTCAAAATATCCTTCTGAAGTGGGTGATCAAATACTACTATTCCTAGCTTTTCAAACATGAAAGCCTAAGCAATATAAGACTAGCTGAAAGCTGCTGTACACAAGCCTTGAAATCACAGGTTCCTGATAGAGCTTTATTCATATTGTCTGTGTCCTGTTCCTTTCCTTATATTAATTATGTAATTAGAAGATTAAAACATAACCAAGAAAAGGGGGTGGGGGGGGGGGGGGGCTGGTCTGACTCTGCGGGAGAAGAAAGAATCCTCTCACCAAAAAAGCAGATCATCCTAAAAAAAAAAAACAAACCAGTATTTTGTCCTGTAAAAAAAATATTCTGTTTTGTTCTAACTCTTGCGCAGTTTCTTTATGGATGAACAGTACTAAAAAGCCAACTACAATCTATGACATGTCTAGGAGATGCTTGTACCTTGCAGACATCTTCACAAGATGGTCGCAGAGGTCTAAATCACCAGGCGCAACAAGGTGCAGATCGGTCACAGCAGCTATTGTCTTCCCGTAGGCAGGAGGCTGTCTGCAGCCCCTCCAGTGGGGGGTTGCTCCTCCGAGAGTGGGCGCAGCTCCGAGATCAAGGGCGCTGCGATCTCCCCAGTCGCGCTGCCCTCTCTGTGCCACAGCTCGTACCGTGCTGGGTGCTGCTCGCGGAGGCTTACAACTGCTTCTGCTCTCCCACTATGTCCGTATGTGAATGCTTAAAGCTAACATCTCGCAGTTTTATATACTTTATAGAACTGTGTCTTTTCTGTTTCCAAAGAGGAAGGTATCGACAAAGATACCAGGAAGAAAGTAGATGGACTGGCCACTGCAGAGCTGCGTTTGTAACTGCAGAGATAAGATGTGTCCACAGGTTTATTACTCCATATTTATAATACCTACCCTGAATCTTGTGTTTGGGAGGGTTTTTTTTGTATTCAGGACATTTCATTTTGAACTTAATCCACTTTCTGAGCATGACATATCTTAGTTACAGGTCAGGACTTGGCTTTTCTAATGCTATCGTGCTAGTCAAGTGAGTAGTGTTGTTTAATATCACCCAACACTTTGAGTTGTCAATGTCCTGAATATGATAACCTGCTTCCTCTTTCCTGCAGCATGTCACCCATTAGCATTCCAGCTGCATTACACACTCTCTTTAGGGAAACAAAGTTAGGGCACCAGGCTCTCCTAACATTAAACGAGGCGACTGACTTGTGTTGAACACTCAGGATTCAGCAATAAGAGTTAATAGAGATGAACACTCATTGGGAAAAAAACTTTCAACTGGCTAAATTTAGAAAAAATACAGTCTCTTTAATTATGTTACTTGTCCTTTTAATTAATTTGTGATATTTTAAATTTACATATTTAATAGAAATTGTAATTTCTGAAAAATTATTTCCTCACTGCTTATATCTTACCTCTGTATTTGTTGCAAGTCTACAGCCAGCTCCTGGTTACTTAATGCACTGAACTAGTAACTTCGATTTTAAGGCTCACCTCATATTACCAAAGCAATCAGGATTTGGGTCATATAAAGTAATCCACTGGAAATACAATAAATAGTCATTCAGTGTGGATTTATATTTGTAAAATTATTGTTTTGAAACAACGATAAAAGATAATAGAAACCAGAATGGAAAGGATCTTTTAAAATAAAAATTCCATCCATTTGCTGAAGTGAGACTCGTAGTTTGCCTTGTATTTTTTCCAGTCCGATTTTAAAAATCCCAAGGGATATTAAGTAACAAATTAGACATGAGCTTCCAATATGTTGTGCCTATGAAAAAAAGGTCAATGTGGGTTTGGGTTGCATTCACCAGGCACCTTATCATCATATATTGGAGCAGGAAGCTAATAATCTTTCTTTATGTGGTTTTAGGATGCACAACATGCTCTTGCAATGCTGTGTTCAGTTATGGGCATCTTATTACCAGAAAGATATTGACAGATCATAAAAGCACAAGGGCTCAGGTCATCTTCATTTGTCACAGCAGTGTGACATTCCACCCTTCTCATTCTCCCAAGAGGAAGAAAAATCACAACAGAATTTGACTCTAGAAATATTCTGATTTATTTATTGGTAAGTTATGGTAATAAATGCATTATTCTTCTATTATATTATGCAAGTTTAAGTGACCTGCCAGTCTTGTGAGAACAATTCTGAATCCTTGCCATGTATGAAAAAAACAGAAGACTATGGCTTGAAGGTGCAAATGAGAAGTATAAGATGATGTTGCTGTATATTTCCTGCACTAGAATGGCAAAACAATCTAGGTGTCCTCACATAGATTCACCATTTGCTAGAAGTTGTTGGCATCTGGAAGTCTTTCCAGGATACCAGAAGATCATGGCATGTCCATGAAAAAAGAATGATTTTTTTTTTCATTCCTATTATAGGCATTACTATTATTTTCAACATTTAGATACCTGTAAGTATTCTTAAGCTGATCACACTTGTCTCCTTTGTAGTGTATTATTAAGGTTTCTTAATTATTAATGTATTTGTATTACAATCTTTTGTGATTTTACAGATTTTTTAATTTTGTTTCCTTAGTCAATGCCCAAAGAAAACATTTCTCATTTCTTTAATTATGGAGTAGATAGTTCAGTAGGAATTTTCTCATTAATTTTCTTGTAAAAGCTTTTGCAATTCTTTGGAGTCTTTTCAGCTTCTCACTCGAGTGAAAGATTTCCAAAAGTAGGGCAACTTTTGTAGCTTTTTTCTGCATCACACTGAATTTGAAAAATATCCTTTCTGAATCGCTGATGCACAGGGCTTCAGATACGCTTTCAATTATGTCATAAGAAGAATGAATGCATTCTATGCTTATTCATGTTTCATGGGAGATTATCACCTGGAAAAGGACATGATCCTGGCCAGAGTGGGGAGCCCTTTGTCAATATGGCCTCAACCGCACCACAAGCTGTTGGAGTCTAGGTGCAGCAGCTGCCAGTGCTTACCCTTGTAAATAAATCTACGGCTTTAAGAATAAACATGCTCAAACCGCTTGTGAACTTTAAATGAAGATTGGCTCGTATAACATCCCATGTTGTATGTAATACGTAATGTAAGGCATGATCGATAGGTAGATTATAATATCCATACTTACATAAAAATATACAAGTGCACACATATCTATACATACACATTAATACACAAACACAGTAGTAATGAATCGGCTTACATCAGAAGACCATGTAAAGACTTCAGGAAGGTACATGGGTCACTCCTGCAGAGGCAGAAAAGGCAGGATGGATCAGAGTGGGGACATGCTTCCCCTGCCTCTGTGTCTGTCTGTCTGTGTCTGTCTCCACACCGCCCCACAGCCCATAAATGTTCACGCCATAACGTGTGAAGTTCAGTCTATACCACTGTACAAGCACACAGTGTATAAGATAGATAGGAAAATGTTCTGTATGAGGCAGGAAAAGTTACTGAGGGAAATTCTGTGGCTCCAGTTGTGTGGGTCAGGCTTGGTAATCATCACGGTTTCTTCAGCCCCTCAAATATCTGAACTGGATTCCTGAGCGACTGAGGTTACGGTGCCTGGCTTTGGGGCTGCCTGAGGAGATCACTGCATCAATTCCTGCTGTTTGATGAAAATGTGAGGTTATAAAAGTAGGATCCTGAAATACAGATGCACATGGCCTGGAAACATTGTGGAAAGGCAGAAAGTGCAGTTTGGGTCCTTCATTCTTGGGGAAACTGAAATTCTTCCTTAAGCACCAAAAACAATTGTTTCATTTACAAAGTCTGTAGTTCGATAATTACAATAATGTCAGGACTATGGAAAACTGCTCAAAGCATAATCTAGCCTTTGCATGTCATTTTTCAGTTGCATTTACTACCCCAGGCAGACTCGTACATTGTGTGATGCTATCCTAAGTTCACTCTTCCTTTGAAACAGTGTTTTCTACAACACCGTATTTGCTCTGATCTCTGCTTAAAACTTGATACTCTCCAGTTTCTGCAGTGCCCGACTCCCCTTCCTCAGCCTTTTCACCCCCCATCCCTTACCGCTGTGCAAAATGAGACCTTATCCTGCAGTGAGGCTGGTTTGGGAGCCGCAATTCTACAGCTCTCTGTTTATTGCAAAGTTAACGCTGGGAAACGCGTGTACATCGCCTCTGAAACGTGACCCTGTCTTTTAGTAAAGCCCTCCGGCTTCGGTTCTTCTGCCCCTCCTTCGGTAGGGTGCACTGCTCCTGGCCAACAAATGGTGGAGCTGTTGCTTTGAGAAATGGGGACGGTCATGTCACGGCTCCCGAACTGATGCAGAAAGAGGAGCTGGCAAGGCACGTATCTGTTTTAAACCGTAGGGCTGCGGAAGGAACAGTTCTGTCTGCTAGACGGATGCCAGAGGAGAAAAGAAATGCATTATAGCTAAAAAGCTAAATTTTTTTCTTAAAGGCAGCTACATTGAAAAGGCTGGCTAAAGTATGCTCCCGATTCTATAATCTTCATTTTCTGAAATTGGCATAAATGAGACTTAAACGTAGCTCATTTGATCTTTTTTTTTTAATTTAAAAATTCTGTTCATGTGTGACAACTGATGTTTTCATTTTGTAAAGGCAAAAAAATCAGTTTTGTATTTTAATATTAATTCTTAGAAGGTAAAGAAAAAGTAGGCTGTGGATTTTCTAATGGACTCAGTTTTTGTAATATTTTCAACAGAGCAGTTCA
Organism: Calonectris borealis; assembly: GCF_964195595.1. Classification (NCBI taxonomy): domain Eukaryota; kingdom Metazoa; phylum Chordata; class Aves; order Procellariiformes; family Procellariidae; genus Calonectris; species Calonectris borealis. The sequence continues at coordinate 72,147,418 of NC_134313.1, read as the reverse complement.
GATCACTCACTAGAACTTTACAGAACTATGTCAGAAAAAGAAGTGTAAAAATAATAGCTTTTATAAGACTATTCCATCATTCAAAACAGATTTTTAGTTAGATTTCCTAGAATTGCTTTTGTACAAATCTTTATTTGAATATTTTTCAGAGGTCTGTTCGTAATAAATATATGGCTTTTTCTTTTCAAATGAGACACTAATGACAGAGTTAAAAGAGTTTAAAATAATTTATCCTACGCAGACACCATTTTGGAACATAGGGAATAAAATTTTATATGAGTGCTAGAGGTACTTATTTTTTTAGATCCTTAAACATAATGATGCTAATATATATATTTGTGGGAAATACATGTGCGTGTGCAGGTTTACACACCTATCCAGCTACGTCTGCCTGGAGTAGGAAAAAACCCCAGATCAGTCATTCTCCCCTGTCATTGCAATACCCATACAAAAGCACGAACCTGTGTTACACTGCCAATGCCACAGCCTAAGTACTAGCTAGTTCCACCCCAGCTACTGACAGTCGTACAGATCTGGGGCCAAAAGATCTGAGTTATCCTTCATGGGCCTGTAAGTTATGCTTGGGATATACAACCACCACGTAGTCGTTAGTAAGACACTAATTATGTGGCAGATTAACTAGTATGTCCTGGCCTTTCCACTGCACAATGTGCTTGACAATTTAACTGTAGATTGTCCCACACAGCAGAAACCCCCCAAAAACCAGAAACCCCACACGCCCTCAAATCCAGCCTTCCAACTTGCAAGGAAACTCGCATCTAACTCCAACAACAAATGAAGCATTTCAGTGCGATTTGCTTTTAGGCAGCTGTATGGAAACTGGCCAGCCAGGAAAGCTTTCCCTCTCCGTTTCTCCCTTCGCCATTCTGTTTTTCTTCAGGTGGGAGCGACTGCTTGTCATCAAGTAACGTCTGCCTCCGTTATTCCTCACCAAGAGTAATGGATGGGGTTTTCGCATTGGGTCTTCTCAGATCCTGAAGGATCTACCTATATAACCTGCTGAAAAGCCATTATATTTGAAACAGCATAGAATTTATGCTTTAGTCTTACTGCAGTCATAACTACAGGTGTGGGGTTTTTTTAAGGGCTTATTGTTAAAGGGGCCGCAGGGTTCACAGCACTGCAGTCTTTGCCAGTCAGATAACACTTTGCACACAGTGTGTACCCCTGGAAGTGACTACCTCGGCGATTCAGCCCGAGTGCTGTCCTGAAGCTGGCTGGAATAGATTGACTTTGACACTTGGTTTAGTTTGAGTGTCTGATTGACTTGCCGCAAAAGAGTTTCTATCAATCAGTGCGCTTTAATTGTTGCTGTTATGACTGTTTCCTGAAGCAAAAGGGGAGAAAGCATTTTATAAGTGGTGTGAGAGCATTTAAAAAATGATCAGATGTCGCCAGAAAGCTGTATGGACATGTGTAGAACTTGCAAATTACTGCTGAATCCTTTCTAAAAATCTGGGTAGACATCAGGATGCTGCTGCTGCCACTCTTAAGCTGAACTGGTGACAAAGATTTTAATTCATATCTCATAAACAAAAGCAGTTCAGAAAGCATTTAACCTTCTCTTTTGCAAAGAAAACCCATGTTTGCAAACCTAATGCTACAGCAGAATTCCCAGGTAGCACTTGCGGACTGGTCTTTGGAGCAGCAAACGCTGCGCTGGAGGGAAGGCTCCTCGCTCTCAAGGGGCCTCAAATGCTCCGAAGTTTCTAATTTTTCAAAATCTTCTACTGGAGCAGACTGCCCTATGGTTTTAATAACTCCTTTTGATAAGATACTATATTGTAGTGATAAAGTGCCTCAATTAAATTTCTCATCTTTTATAAAAAATTACTAAAATGTAATTTGACATTATAACTGGAAGGTGCTTAGTTGGAAGTGGATTTGGGATCTTCATTAGAGTCAGTGGCTTGGAAGGAGGCATTTAGATCCATTCCATCAGTTTCCATCTCTGCTAATGTCAGAGAAAACCAGTCTAAATAGCTGTCTAGAAAGATTTTTCCCCTGTGGTGCTGTGCTTTAAATTAGATGATTATGAAGTTTTCAATGCAGCTAAGTATAATTTATATTAAACTGAAGTATATCTTATTATTTCTGAGGCTGCGCTTGAGCCTTTGGTTTCACGTTGATGAATTATTTTAACGGTATTCTGCGTGTTAACGCACTTCTTACAATGGATGCAAATGATTGAGAGGTGGGAAATGGCTGGTTAACTAACTTACTTTGATGCTGCAGCGCTACAAAGCAGAGCAAGTAGATGTGAAAACTGTTCAACTTTTGCCAGCCCCATATCTCTGCAAATATCTTCACGTATTTCTCACGTAGGAGTTCTCAGCAAGATTGATCTGCTGATGGCTGGTGGCCAGGACCAAGCCATTTATCGGCTATTAGGGTCCACAGAATCTTGAGACCAACAGGTTCCTTGAATTGCTCAGTTCTCCTGAAGGGCAGAAACTATTTCCTTTTAATTTTCTATTAAACTTTAATTTGGATGGTATTTCTGATTTCGGGGTAATTTTCCCTTCCTGTTATGTTGGTTTTACAGACCCCATTCATGTCTGTTTTGCCATGATAGATGGCTACTGGTACCAAGCCAACTAGTTTGAAGCTGGCTTAGGTTTCTTTCTACCACAGGGCGCTCCCTGGCTGTCAGAATCATGCTAACCGCAATATATATGTACTGATAGCTATAGACAAGCTGGCACCATGCTACCCTTACGAGTACCAGCTATACCCACTGCTAGTTAAACCAGACAAAATTTCATTTCCATTTGCCTACAGAAAGATTCATTTGTGCTCTCCTTTCACATTTCCTCTGGGAACATGCTGTTGGATCTCTTCATCTGCCCTTAAAATTTCTCTTTATTTGCTTTTACAGACACTTAACTTTTTTCCCCTGTAACACTTAGGAAGAGAAAGGTAAAGCTTATGCAAAAGCTCACTGAAGGATGCTGATTTTGAAATCATCTACTTCTTGAGGGGATACCCTAGGCGTATTCCGGGAAAGTTAAGCTGTCAAACCTCATTAGCTATGCCTTTTCAACGCATGATACATCTTTCTCTAGTCTCTTCAACATTTATTAAGATAATTCACTTCATAGCTTTTTTCCCTAAATAAAATATATAGGGCTTGATCTTACACTGATGCAAAGTGGATAGTACGCTCCAGCTGAAGATGCAGCCCCATAAACTGCCGAAGAGGAGAGTAGTTTGCAAAGACTTCTACATGCAATACCAGCATTGATGAGACACAAGCTAGCTTTGCACATATATCTAGTCTGTTTTCTCTTTGTATGCTGAAAAAAATGGAGTTACCACAAATTAAGACCTTCAAAACCAGAAAATATAAAAATGTTCAGCATGGACTGTATAAACTTTGACACTACACTGCTGAATATATTGTTATTGTACAGACTATACTTGAGAAACAGAATGTGATTGTGTAAATAATACTTGCTATTTTCACAGTCTCAGCTACTTAGTATCTTTGTAACCAATGTCCCAGGGTGCTATTTTTTTACTGTGGTTTCTCATAAGGTGTCTTGCAAAGAAATATTCATAGATACTGAAAATATAAGGCAAGGAATTTGTCTATGCACGTAAAGAATGTTACAAAACCTCATGAATGTTGCCATTCCAAAGCTGGACAAAAAATTTTTGACTGATGCTCATATAATCAAGCTGTCCTTGAATAATGAACCTCAGAAATCCTTTACTCTTCACTAAGGTCTGTTGAACAATGACTGAACTTTACAGGATTTATCTTTACTTAGCTGCTTCTGTTGTAAAGGCTAAAGCATACAGCTTATACATATTGAACCTCTGGTTAATTATTTTTTACATGCATTAGCACTGGTTAAATTAATCCACATTAAGTGACAATGATGTTAAATCTGTCCTGATTTAGCAGCAGTTATTATCATTCAGTATGTCTGACTAAGTAGTTTTCCTAGGAGAAATCCTAAGACAACATATGCTTGCAACAGCAATGGGCAGTTAAATACATTGTACTACAATTATATTTTACTGTATGGAGAACTTTTCATCAAAACATTGCATTACGATTGAATACTGAATCATGTTCCTGCCAACAAGTGATGCATCAAATCAGTATGATTACAGTCAGGATTGAATCAGGAAATGAACTGTCAGAATCAATTGATGGTTATCCTGCTTTTGGAAATTTGTAGTTGCATCAGTCAGAAATGAACTTGAAAGAGTGGGCCAATAAACGCATATGAGCCGCTGAAGACAAAAAATCACGGATCTGAAACCAAACACAATCTCAGAAATAGTGTATGCTTTACTTTAACATAAGCTGGTTTTTAACCTGTTTTTAAGATTTATAAATCCATCATCTAAATCACAGGCATAGAAATGGGAAAAGAAACACAGCAGAAAATTAATAGATTGTGCTTCTGACATCAGCACAAATGGAGATGGGTTTAATGCTTCTTCCCAATGCAGTGCCTAATCATGCCAAATCCTATTCCTGTTACAGTCTAAGTACTCAGGTACTCGCCAAAGGTCTATGTAATAGCCAAAGAATTAGAATATGGTGCCAGGAAACGTTAGAAAATCTCAATGATTCAAGGCATTATGGAGTCGTTACACAAGGAAGGAAATAAAATTTAGACACCAACAGTCTGGGGAGCTCCTCTCTACTCCCCTGTGACAGCAGAGCAGAAATACAAGGATGAGAAAGCCCTTCCACTGTGTCCTTGCAGCAACAGTCTCTGCTTCCAGTCTTTGTTTCAGTCAACTCGGTAGCTTTCTGAATTGTAGCAAATCTGAAGCAGGGCCTTCCAGTCCATAGAAGGATTGTGTCGCCCCTGGGACATGCCTGGCTGGCACCCTGCTTCCTTCAGCAGCCCCTCAGCCTCTGCTGCACTGGCAACCTCCAGCTCCTGTGTCAGTCCCTCCCTTCCTCTCCCTGCCACATCCCACCACGTGAAAGCTTCTCCCCCTGGAAAGTGCTCTAAGGCAAGGGCAAGCAGGACTTTGCTCTTATAAATACACAAAATTCAAAAACTGAGAACAAGCAAGTAAAGCAGATACTGTCCTTCAGGTTGGGTAACTCCTTTCTTTGAGAGCATGACTGGAAGGGGAGATACAGCTGCATCCCCTTTCATCCAGAAGCTCAGGGAACACTTCACTCCCACTTTTCTTCCTCTGTGAATTTAACTCCCCCTCTCCTCCTAACAGCTCTCTATTGTTAACTTTTTCCTGTTGAAGTGACTCGACTTCAGTAGAGGGACTTGGTAGCGTCCCCATTGCTGGAGGTTTTCAAGGTGTGATTGGGCAGGGTGCTAGATATTCTCATCTAGGCTCCCTTTCCCATGAAAGGCTGGACCAGATGATCTTTTGAGGTCCCTTCCAACCTGACTGTGTTCAGGAGTTAACTGAGCCAGAAGGAGAGACATGACTCTGAAGAGGAATGATTATGGCATTCGTGTAGAAAGAGTGAGTCCTGGGTTCCGATTTGTGCCACAATAACTGAATTAACTTTCTAATTTACATCTATGGCATGTATAATCTCTGGAGCAGGAACTGGAAACTCTCTCTTCTTCCTCAGGTGTGACCACACAACTAGTGGGCTACAAAATCATGGTCCATTTTCCTCCTCTCTCTCTTGACTCAGACAGGTGTGTTCCCCCTGTCAAATAGCACAGAGACCTGTGGGTGCAGTGCTAGTCTCAGAGGCAGAAGATGTGGAGCTGGAAGGTCTCAGCTAGGGGAAGGAATTTATTTCCTCACTAATCATTGAGCTGTTCTGCAAGAAAGAGGCTGCTACTGCATGGTTTGGCAGAAAGCCTTTGCTGCTTCTTCACCTTAGCTGCTGGAGGTTGTTTAAGAGAAAGCCAGAAGAAAGGGATCCTTAAGCAAACAGCTTGAAGGGATAGCTGAATGACAATCCTGAGTAGGGAAGCCACACGGTGAAGGAAGGGCAAGTTTTCAGAGCAGGGACAGCACTGTTGGCAATCCAAGGTCTGCTCTGCAGCCACAAACTTAATGAGGAGACTATGGGAACCCCAGGGACTATGAAAGTGCTGGAGCCTGCTGTAGTCCTGGAAACATGGGAGGTGCTTTGTATCACTGAGCACCAATAATGGTAGCAAGTAATGGTCCTCTCTTGACCTGAGTGCCTTCAAAAACCAGTGATTCACAGACTGAAGCACCCAAGTACAAGCACGGTCCCAGAGCGAAAAAGATTACTACTTTTTGCATCAGGCTGAGATTGAAATGCTGTTCTGGTCTAAGCTTATTTCTCCTGCATGCTAGCAGCATGTCCAGACCTTCATCCCATATGTCTGTAGAGCACAGGATCACGGCCATCCCCTACCATTGGTGCTGGGCCATCATGTCTCCCAGAAGGTAAAGTTGCATGGCAGGAAGGAGTCTCATGACCTAGCAGTTAGGGTGCCTGGCTAGAAGCAGGAATTCCTGGGACTTGCTACCTTTTCCGTTGATGGTTTATATGTTTTATGCTGGACACCTCTTGGATAAAAATGAAACCATTGCAGAGTCTGTTGCTGGGATGTTAGAGGAGAAAGATCTATACCAAGAAGCCTGACATAGTTGAAAATATATGAGTGAAAGAGGAAGGTAGTAGAGATAGCTAATTTGAACTTTTCAGTACTAGCATCATGAATCTGCCACCTTATGGCTGTGTTAAGCAGTGTTACACAGTTTAGTATCCATAGACCTTAGAATATCAGAAAAAAATCAGCAAAACTAACATGTGGATATCAAAGACTATATACTGGGGGCAATATATCAACTGTCAGGAAAGGAATTCAGCACTAATGTGCCTGAAGTATATTGCCTCTGCCACCGCTTGCAGAATCAGGTTATTTACAAAATATGGAAAAATCCAATGTAAAAATAAAGTATTGGTGAAAATATTTACTGTTAGAGAGTTTCCCAGCTTTGAGCATGACTGGGATGTTTCGGTAGGCAGAAACAGCTGTAATGGGCATTTCAAAAGAAAAAATAAACTAACATTGCAATAGGATTCGCAACAGATCCTAGCCCTAATTGTATTAGAGTGTATAGGGCCCTTTCTGCACATTTTCCTGTATTCTAGTAGTATAAAATGTTTACATGAGACTGGAGGACTTTTAGTTAGACTAATGTTTTCAAAAGGAGCAGCTTATGCTTTGTTCCCAAATCTTGATTTAGACGACTTGCCGAGTAACCTGATACTCAAATTTATTCTTTAGAAGCTTGTTTGCTGCTACTGTAAAAATTATATATGTTGGACCAAGTTCTTCAGCTCTTATTTATGAATACCTGTAGCAATTCTGACGCATTGAGTGGTTTGCATATAACTGGTGAAATGGGACCAATTTGTCATGCAGATTATTAGATAAATTATAACAGGAAAAAATTAAGACCAAAGCAGAAAGAAGATAAGCATTTGCAAATCACACCTAGGACACCAGTTTTGCAAAGAGCTCTACTCACTGCAAGCAGCCCTGCTGAATCCAGTCGAACTCCTAGCAGTGTCTCAAAGTAACTATGTGCCCAATGCGTTGCTAGACAGAAGTGTTGATCAATAAATTGTCATTAAAACCAGCTACCATTACATGAAAAACCTGCAGGAAAATCACAACTTAAAAAGGAGAATAGTTACAGGAGAAATGCTTATTTCTTTCAGTGCTAAATTATTCAGAAGTAATTGAAAGATGCAGGTGTTCTCTTTATATTAAGAACTAAAAGCAGAAGCAGCCATTTCAACAGAGGATGCAAATACAGTTGCCTCAGTAGTTTTAATGTTGAACTTTCTACCAAAACCCCTCAAGTACATGAAATCATTACTTGATGTTGTACAAGATATATATAAGAAAGAGTCAGGATGTGACCGGGGACTTACTGCTTTAAAACATGATCAAATTATCACATTAGCCAAATATCTGTAACCATTTATGTCAACTTTTAGTGTTAGGTAGATGAAACATAATTGGAATTAACTCAGCTCACAGTGAAAAACAGGTGGGTTAAATCACATTACCTACTCAGGCTGGATAGCAGATTCTGTTATCACCAGAAATTTCACGAGTGATGTGCACAGCTAACTGAGCCATGGGACTGCCAAATTGCTTAGTGTGTAGCTCAGAGTCCCACCAAAATTTACAAGTGAGACGTCCTCTGCTCATATCATGTGCTAGCCTGACCCCTATAAAGCAAGAAATTTGGACTCCTGCAGTCACTTGTTAGTGAAAGCAGTGTTTTTTCTTGTTTTCATGTTGTGGATTGGAGGAGGGTGGTTGGCTTCCCACATTCGGTGGTCAAATCCCACATCAATAAAACCCCAACTCTTTCTTATATATATGTTGGTTTCTGCATATATATAACCGTTTCTGTAGAGCACAGGGTGTGAGCTTTTGCAAGCAAACCTCAGCTATGAAAGAATTGAAAAGGCAGGAAATACTCAATGTATAACTCCCATCAAGCAATACCTCAGAAATAAATTTTCATGGAACTTTTCCATAACACTTGGTTATATATATGCTGGTTTCTGCAAATCCTATTCCCAGGCACTTTAGTCTCACTGTGTTTTCTACAAAGAACTTGCTTCTGTCTAATTCACAGCTGTGAGCTTCACTAGGCAAAACTGCCTGGAAGCTAAATGCTGCAGCCCTCAACATCCAAGGGCCCTCGTGAATCAAGCCAGAATGTATCATCTTCGAATAGAAAATCAGAAGATACACTCCTTCGTACAAATTGAATATTGATCTGATTTCTGAAATTAAAAATGCACAACCTATTCCTTTCAGAAGAAACAGCTGGTCATGAAATACTACTTTTCCTGTGCACCTAAATAAATGGACTGACACACTCTCTTTAAACACCAAATTTGCAGGAGGAGGGGGGTTGTTTCTTTAATTTTTGTGATTTATCAATTTACTTGTTTACAAAGTAGATACTAAATTTCAAATCAAAAGATCTCGTCAAAAAGAGGACAAGGTACTTACTAATAATCCTAACACTAAGTAATATTCTGCAGGGAAGTAAGGCAGGAAAAGCTTGTCTTTTCTCCTTCTCTTCTCTCTTCTCTTCTCTTCTCTTCTCTTCTCTTCTCTTCTCTTCTCTTCTCTTCTCTTCTCTTCTCTCTCTTCTCTTCTCTTCTCTTCTCTTCTCTTCTCTTCTCTTCTCTTCTCTTCTCTCTCTTCTCTTCTCTTCTCTTCTCTTCTCTTCTCTTCTCTTCTCTTCTCTTCTCTTCTCCTCTTCTCTTTTTCCCTCCCTTTTCTCTTCTTCACCTTTCTGCTCTTTTGTCTTCACTGAAACTCAGAAAAAATCCATGAAAATTCATTTCTGAGGTATTGCTTGATGGGTATGATACATTGAGTATTTCCTGCCTTTTCAATTCTTTTGTAGCTGAGGTTTGCTTGCAAAAGCTCACACCCTGTGCTGTACAGTGGTATCTGTTTCGTGTGGGAGGTAAATAGTAGGCAGCTAGCTCTGTGTCTGTCGCAGTACATCACAGGAGATGGTGTGTGAGAAAGAGGAAAATAGGAGCATGACACCAAATTACTAGACCTGTGAAATGTAGCAGTAAGATTTCAGAACAATACATTTCTTTTGGGGGGGGTCAAAGAACAGCCCTCCTCTAGTTCTTTCTCCAGTCATCAGGTGCTGAAGTTTCCAATGAAACATGCCATTTAAGATTTGATGTGTCTGCTTCCAGTTTGTTTCTTTGAAAGAAAATTGGTTGTTCAACTCAAACTGTTTTAACAGCAATTGTTTAACCAAGCCTAGTTCCAAGTGATTAACAGCCCTTACGATGTAGCAACAAAGACTGTATGTTTAGAAAAAGATTATATTTACTCACTTAGAATAAACACTGAAATATTTATAGCAAGACATAAATCATGAGTAGGTATTTCTTGTAAATCAAAATTTAACCCTCTAGTAAAAGTAATTGCTTTTCCACTATATTTCAATTGATAAAAATAATTAATAGAAATATTAAATATTGTGGTGACACAGTATGCATTATGTGTGGATTAGTTTTGCCAATTCTCAAAATAAAAAATTGGAAAGTACAAAATATGCTTTACGTATTAGAAACTATGAGTTTTTCTCAATAGAGCAAATCAGAATGCTTTTTTCTCCATTAAAATTTCTATTCAATAAGACCAAACATGCCATGAAACCCCATGGTCTATTGGATTATTTATGGAACTAAGGTTACTCTTCCCGCTTTTGCCATAAATACTATTTTGAACTAGAATTTCCCAGTCATTTTGAGTTATAAGATAGAAGTTCACCTTTTTCTTTCACTGAGGTCAAGTTTAGAGACTTCCATCTTATTTCATAGCAAATTAACATTAAAGCCAGGCCTAGAAGAGAGATCTTCATTGCCTAAGACCATACTTAATATGTTCTTTCTTTCTATATAAAAAAGACAGGCAATTACATTTACCACAGGTAAAATGTATTGGATTCAAGTTGTCTGTAGCCTTGGGCGTATAGGTAAATGAATACTATTAGCTCAATTTTATGGATTTGAAATATAAGGCTCTTGACAAAATAAAGACCAGATTCTTTGGTTACACTGAATAAACCTTGTTACGTGAATAGATACGTTCTTTTTAGTGAGATTTAATGGTAAATCATTACTCATTGTGAATAAAGGGGTAATGAGTACAGCAACCATCTGTCACAATTTCACTTCCCACAGCAGGGATTAGGCATAAAACTGAGTTAGCAATTTTGATATTTCACCTCATATACTGCCCAATTCTGGGCATACCACACAATTTTCCAAAAAGTGGCCCATTAGTCAAAAAGTTGTTGTGCCTTTCCTTACACAAATTTAAAATGTCATGCATGAAAAGGAAGATCTCTATAACTACTTTGTGATTTGAGGTAAGGCACGCAATACTTTATGCCTTTTCTCTTCCTATCAAATCTATTTTCATGCAGAACGTGCTGTAAGGCTGATCACTATGATCTTCCATACCTGTAAAATGGAATCAAATCCATTGAATTTACACACATTCTGAAAACACACAGGATTTTGGAAACATTTTCATCCTTTGAATATCATTATTAAGTCAGTTTGTACATAGCTACAGTCTCCTTTCTTCCCCTTTGTGCTAGAAATCGTTGCAGGTTAAACTAAAAAAATGAATGGAGAGCATACGTTACAGTATGATAATGATCCTCGGCCTTCTCTTGTGGAGAGACTGCAGGGACTAAAGTAATGAGTTGGACCAGAGGTAAAGTTTCATGACATCAAATGTTGTGAATTTGAGCTTAAAATTTAAAAAAAAAAAAAAAGAAAAAAGATAAAAAGTCATTGTCTCCAAAACAGAAAGACATAAAAAGACCCAAAGAATCATCTTAGGTAATTTCTTGGTATTATTTTACCTTCTTTCCCTGCCCTCTTCTCTGCGTGAGATAGTCCTGCCTGCTTTTGAGATTTACTTGTGCCTGTGTTAGATCTGCTCTAACATGGCTCCGTTCTCCACCTCCATAGCTCAGGCCAAGGCAGGGCAGTCTGTAGGGGCCATATCTGGAAAATGCACATCTCGGGACACTAATGAACACTGGGGTGCTGCTCCTCCTCTTCCTTTCATTGACTCTTCGAGAGCACTTCTAGTTGCCAAGCAGAAGAAAGGCAGGACTGCCCTGCCTGCTTCCTAAGCAGCCTAGATAACGGCTTCTGTCCAGAAGACAGGCACCTGGAAAGTGAAGGGGTTTTCCTCAAACAAGCCTAATATTCATCAAAAGGCTGGCATTTCTGTCATGGTAGACACTGACTGCAGGATGAGCCAAAATCTCAAGAAAAATCCCAACCTTGGTAAAACTGAAGTAGGTAACAGACCTTAGGTGCAAATGTAGATGTGTACAAGTTTCTGAAATTCTCAGTTTTAGAGAATTCAGATTTAGAGAATTCGTTTTTAGAAATAGGACCCACCTATGAAACCTGGGTTAAGGTTCAAAGCTGAGTGTCGGAACGCCGAAAGCTGAAGAGAGGCATGTGGCTTGGGCTTGGGTTTCTGCAACTGAAAAGGTTCTCCTGGCCAGCAGCCATGTGAAAGATGGTCCGTCCCACATTATCAAATGAGAGACCTCCCACGCTAGTGAGTACTGTAATGAGCTTACAATCAGGGAGGCTTAGGGAAAAGAAATGACCAGTACAGGAAAAAAGAAAAAGAGGTAAAATTGCCACCTGATCCTACCAGAGATCAAAGAATTCCAGCAAATAGTGGAAAGTGTTGTGCTTTTGCACTTGTTAACTGATTGCACAAGAGGAAAGACAAAGGAGAAAAGCTTAGTCGAGGCATCTGCTTCTCTGTGAACTGTGACAAAGACATGAAGAGGCATTTACTTGTTATCATCAGCCCAGGGAGAGCCGTTCTGAGAATGGAAATGCTAATCATCAATCTCCCTGTGCATGCAATGTCTCTGTTTAATAGCTGATAGAGCGTCTCCAAAGGGGCTTTTTTTTGCTCTTTGTTTAAAATGACATATAATGGACCTGGACTTATCAGTGTCTCTAAATGCATTTTCTGTGCTTTATCCTTACTAAGGGATTTAGTCCGTTCTAATGAATATGTGCAGAATTGATTTTGAGCTTGGTATAATTTAATCCATCAATTTAACATTAAATTAATATGCGAAGGGGGTCTCTTTGTGGATGAAAAACAGAAGGGGAACATTCTTATTAATTTAAAATGGACTTGAGAAATGGAAAGAGGCTGCTGCTATTAGTATCTGCCACTAGGCTTAACCACTGGTTTGTGAGTTACCTTGTACAAATACTGCAGCTGCTAAAGCCACGGCGACCGAGAGGTGCCCAGCACACGCCCAGCCTGGAGCTCAGGAGGCTGCCGTCACCTCTGCGGGTTTCAAACTGCTGAGTGACGTCGTTCCGGGAACTCTGACGGCTGAAGGCTCCTCACCATCCTCCTACTGAAAATGATTTTCCGTAGACTGGCACTCCCCAGACAATTTTTCACGCGAGAGAGGACTCCAAACCAAAGCTGTGTCCCAAGCACCATTGAATATTTGGGTCTGTGATCAGATTTCACAGCTGAGTCTTCGTTCTTGAATTGGCCGAGTTCTGAATAGGAAAAGATGCCTAGAATGGGACATTATGCAGCTTCATCAAGCAGCACGGTTTTAAACGATGCTTTTAACTCACCTATGAGGATCTAACAGGACTCACAAAGGGCACATATCCTCCTAAGGGCACTGGTTCCCAAGGGCGGGAAGGTGGCAATAGAAACACACTGGAGCTGATCCAGGAGACCCAGAAATATTCCAGAAAAACACAAGGGGAATGAATGGTTTAGAATGGCTTTCACCTGGGGGGAGACAATAATAAACTAGGAATCCTCAGCTTGGACAACAAGATATAACAAAGCATAGCAGAGAAAAATTATTGTTTTATCATATCCAGAGAACCCAGTGACAATTGAACTAAGTTATCAAGAAGAATTTAAAGCGAAGGAAAGTATTTTTCCTAACACATAATTAAATTTTAGAATGCATTGCTTTAGGGGATTGTAGAAGATAAAACTTGAATTCAGAAACACACTAGAAAGAGTAGTGAACTGATTTGTGAATATGAATATTTTAACCAGAGAGTTGGCTGCTCAGGTAGAAATGATACTGTGGAAGTATTTAGGTTACTGTTACACTTTGTTCAAGAAAGGCATTTTTTCTTCTATCAAATCATCAGAGCTTTTTTTCCTTACGTGGCATCTGCTGATTTGCAGCAGAAATATGAACACTTGATAAAGAAGGAATGCAGAGCACAGGGTGGGAATGCACTGATAAGTAACATGACGCCCTGGTTAGAAAGACTGGATGGTCTTTACCTCCCTCCTAATAATATATGGATGACTTCTCTTGCAGTATTACCATGCTAACGCATTAAGCTGTGAAAAGACTGATCTGCACCACATGCAAATCAGGAAGATGCTTTCTCTTGAAATGATTTAATGTCATTTAATCATTTTATCTGTTCAGGTACACATGAGTTCAGAAAACTGTCCATCAGAGAGTGCCAGTGAAAGCAAATATTGGAAAGCTGACTACAATGGAATAGATATTGCCTCACCAAATAGAAAGTATGCATAGAAAAAATGTGAACAGCAAAACAAAGTTAATCATCTTTGGGTCTGTTAGCTTTAGCTACATACTAAAGCTGTGATGGGTCTTCATCATGGTAGCTCATCAGCTGAAACACCATCTGCCCCCAGAATATTGTGAGTGACATGCAAAATGAGGATGAGAAAAAGAAAGGGCATGAGAAGGAAAGAATTTTCCCTGCCTACAGCTCCTCTATACAACCCTTAATGCTTTGGCAAGACACTTGTCATCAGGACAAATCCTCCTTGGAAAGGGCAGATCCTTCGTCAGAGCCTTGTACCCCTGAAACCTGCTCCAGCAGCCCTGAGCAGAGGGTCGCAGACCGCTCTCCCTCCCCTCCCTCCCCACCATGGCTGGCAGAGACGGTCAGCTCAACCCTGCAGCTCCAGTACTACTGGAGACAAAACAAGCGTGTGATGCCAGCATGCATTCATTTCTGGGTGTTTTGTTCTGAATTTCCCCTCCACCACTTTTCAACACGTATGCTTAAATGTGGCAAAAAGGGGAAAGGTTCATCTGCTTTGCAGAATTAGTTACAATAAATGTCTCTGGAAGAAAACTGTAGCTTGTTAACAGACCTTTTACAGTTCTAAATATATTCACTGGCTCCTTGCATAAAAGCTCATTACACCTCATCACCTAATGTGTACTTATGTCATTATAAAATTGCTCTCATGATGTAATTACTCAAGAGTTGCAAGCGCTAGCACACTAACTGCACTCAGTTTGGCCCATGACTTGCCGTCATCAGGTCAGTTTTGCCTTTAATCCTCAGCAGAGGTGGCAGTGTCTTGCCTGCGGACTTGCAAGGACAATAAAAAAGCCCTGCTAAGAGTCCTCCCCCAGCCGGTCTCTGCACCCTGCTCTTGTGCATGACATCTATCTTCCTTACCTCTTTGGGAGCAAATCCAAAAAATGTACCAGCAGCAGAGACGTGCTGCAGCTGCGGCACTGGAGGAAGCGATACTAATTGCTAAATTTCTTCTGCCAGTGCCAGAGATGGGAGGAAGCAGAAAGATAAATTTTTTTTCATCTTTGTGGCACCCATGTCCTCTTCTGTTGTCCAAAGGTCTGTCGAGCCCACTGTTCAGAGAAAGAGGAAGATCTGTGCTCTGGAGAGCGGAGGGGAAAGAGGCCTGGTTCAGTCACAGGGGACAACCAAGGGCTCTGCCTGGTACTTGGGGCAAAATGTCATCCTGGCCAGACAGTTACTTGGGCTTGCAAAATTCAAAGCTATCTGTGCTGCTGAGGACCTTGAGCTACCTCTCATAAAGGTCCAGTCCATCAAATCCTATCAGTTAGTTTCTCTGAGAGTCTTTGGTGGAGGACTTTGACAAAAGCTTTTTGGAAATCTGAACCCCTTGTCCCTCAGGAGAGCCCTCACCACACGGTTTTTGCTCCTTCAAAGAACTCCACCAGATGCAGGGTCCATAGCTTGCCATCGCAAAGGCTGTCTTTCATGTTGCACTGCATTTATCTGGCTGCTTGCCAATTCTATCCTTTTTTATAATGCTCTTACTGAATGTTGATTCTCTGATAAGCTCCCTGCTGTGGGGGAGTTTGAAAATTTTTTCAAATTGTAATATTTTAATTTGTTTATATTTTTGTTATTAATTTGTTGTTAATTAATTCTAGTTACTGTTAATGTTATGCCTCAATCTATTTTGGCCTGCATTATTTTGGTCACCAGAGTTGAGGTTCCATTTTAATTTGATTGTTTGAATGAGATCCAGTTTTTGAAGGATACCAGTTTAGTAGCAGTAGCCCCCTTATTCTACTATTTTTCCACTCTGATTAGGGGTAGGAGCATTTTAATAGATGATATAACTAATTTTATAATTAGGGGGCCTATAATATGATATAAAAAGTGATATTAAAGACATTAATTGATATTAACAATTTATGATAAGAATGTTACCCTTTTGACTGCTTTTATTTTTCATTTCCCATTTTTATGCAACTCTCCTTTTCAAAGTTAAAAACTACCGTAGTGGATATTTTGGGCTTTTTTGCTCTCAAAGGAAAGCTGAATTTAAAACATCGTGTCACACCATTGCAACGTGGTTCTTCAGCAGTAAACTTTTAGACCAGGCTCTGATCAGGAGCT
Source organism: Calonectris borealis (assembly GCF_964195595.1). NCBI lineage: Eukaryota > Metazoa > Chordata > Aves > Procellariiformes > Procellariidae > Calonectris > Calonectris borealis. The sequence goes on along the minus strand of NC_134313.1, from coordinate 72,131,178 downwards.
GCTTCTTTTTATGTGTGTGTGTCGGAGGTCTCCGCTGGACTCCAGTGGATCTTCATACATGGTGTGATAAAAGCTGCGCGGCCAAGTGGCCAAGCTGCATCATGCCGGCCTGAAACGTTGTCCTTCAGCCAGAAGGAGAAGCAGGGAGTGCGTATGCCCTCCAAAATGCTACTGCAGTTTCTCCTGCAGCACAGTAGGACCCATCACAGGCAGTTCCTCCAGGTGCTGTCAGACACCAACAGATTTCATCTGTTCCCCTGGTGACCCTTTCCACGGACTGCTGTGAGGGGCAGAGCCTGGTCATATCCTTCCCTGTACCTGCTGTGGTCCTGTGAAATGCAGCTGGAAAGACAGCAATGGTGATCTTGGGGATGGAGGCTGGAGAAGCAGAGAAGAGGTGCATGGGCCACATTCTCAGGTGTCTGTTTTGGCTGAAATGGGCCATCAGAATGAAAGTTATGAGGGAGTAACGTGTTCTGTGGCTGGAGGGACGACCTGATGGACAGGCAGATCACAGAAGCCTGATTTTCATAGGAAACATAGCTAAAATCCACACAGGCTGTCCTGGGTCATCGGAGGTACTGCTATACCTTTAATGGGTTCTTGAGTATTAATTACAAATCTAGGATGACTCAGACCTTTTCCCACTCTGGAGTGAGAAAAACTTTTACTGTATATTTGTTCTGATAACATATATGGATAACAATGCTGTTATTTTTATTTTTACCTATTCCTTTTCCATGAAAGTCATTTTTTCACCATCTTCTCTTGTGCCTCAGAGGTGAATGAATGCTACTTTCACAGACAGAGCTGTGCAGATACGTTTTATTTAAGTTTTTTTCAAAGGATGACAGCATGGCATGGGGATCACAGAGATGACGAAGCTTTGAGAACAACTGGAAAGATTCCTGTTTGAACTGCAAAGGTATGCAGTAGCTGAGATTTTTTTTTTGAGGCTTGCTGCCTGAGCGCACTGGGAGAGGAACACACTGACAGTTTCCTGCATTTGAGGGATGAGATTGTGATTTTAACCAGGTGACTAAAGAAACGAAACCATAAAATGGAATTGCTAAAAATCAGTTAAATACTTGATCTCCTGAAGCATTATTTATGAAAAATAGATATTTTTTTCAGAGTACCAAGAGTGACTCCACTGTAGATTTTACCACGGAGCTGTAAGTTACACCACAGATTTACTGCAAGCCATAGCATAGCTCCATCAGTGGCTGGCATGCTGAAACAATAGATGGTCATATCATCTATGGTGTGAGAGCACTGTGTCAGAAATAGAACTGAGAGCAATCACCGTGGCTAGACAAGATACATGGTGAGGTTCTGCTATTCATGTAGGCCATACCTGACATATCCCAACAGTAACCATTATCCCAAGATTATAGTCAACCTTTCAAATTAGCAAGACCACATAGCTGTAGAAGATTTGGTATAGTGTAAATCACTGTTTACTTTCATTGCAGATCTACCATACGGATGCTTGTAGGTGTCTAACCTGCTAAGAATGTGGCATGTCGTGGATGTTATGAAGAAAAGCAATTGACAGGCATATCCTGATGTGGCTTATCTCAAATTCCACCTCACTGTTAATAAGAAACCATTTTAACCTGGGCAAGTAGCAACACTGCAAGAAGACATCAATGTGGGAAGACATCTGTGCAGTCAAAGACTTAAAGATGATAATTGCAAAGCTGTGAGTTGTGTGAAGAAATAGGTCTAGTGAGAAGATGAATGAGGTGAAATCAAGATTGTTCGCTAGAGGTGGCAAATTAACTATCAGCAAACCATCAGAAAACAACACAAATTTAGAGCTTTGTGGGGTGCCACTATGCCGGGAATTGTGTTCTCTCAGCACATTTTTAACTTTCTTTGTGTGCTGGGTTGGCCCCGGCTAACAGTCAAGCTGCTGCTTGATTACTCCCCCATCCAGAGGGATGGGGGGGAGAAAATAGGAAGAACAGGAGCAAGAAAGCTCGTGGGTCAGATAAAAGACGGGAGATCACTTACCAATAACTGTAATGGGCAAAACAAATTTACTTGGGGAAACAAACTTAATTTACTGACAATTAAAATAAATATTTAATTACTGATTCAGGTGGTGGGAAACAAAAACAAAAAAAGAAACAAACATTTATACACATAGGGGGAAAACACCTTTCCTTCCCCATTCCCAGGCTCAACTTCACTGCAAGCACCTCGCCTCACAGAGGCTGCCCCTGCAGCCTCGCCCCCCCACCCAGTACTTCTCTTTTCTTAACAAGTGTATCTTTTTGTAGGCTGAGTGTCTAGATAGTGAATACCATGCAGTTACTAGCTAAGGCGCGAGACAATGACACGAACATGTGGCCACACCATACATTGTAAGCCTTACAAATGCTTGCACAGGGAACAGGAATGCACACATGCAAGAAGTTCTGGCAGAAGCCTGTAAGATGTAAATTTTCTCAAGGTACTATGCTAGGTTGTGATGTCCTAACAAGAAAGATCACAGATCACTGGCACACATCTTCTTTATGAAAATATCAGCTCCTTCTCCCACCACAGTTGCACCAAATAAAGATTTGCATGGATGAAGAACTGTGGTAAAAACCTCCTTTGTAATAACCACCTGGTGCCAGATATGTTGTCAAGAAGCCACCCGTCTAAGATAGGTGACCAAAGGTGATGATGACTCCACTGGTTTTGACTTCATTAACAGCTGGAGCTCGGGAGACTGGCTGAAAGCTGGCCAACCCAGCAAACCAACCAGAAACATCACTGACTTCTTCAGTGCAGTCACAAGGCTGGTGGCTTCCAGTGACACTTGACTCTTTGCAGTGTGGTGCCCATAGACAAGAGACAGCGCTGCCAGGTGGATGCTGATGAAGTGGTATCATACCCTTCCCTACCGAGTGACAAAGTAGGAAAGGACAATTGACAAAACTTCCTCACAGACTGGTTCTAAAGCCTCTTTTCCTTTGGTTTAAACTGTAAATGAACTATCCAAGAGGATGCACGTGGTGGTACAAGTGGCACGTGTACCAGCAAAATAAGTCTGGAGCGCAAATCTTTCATTTGGAGGGGATGAGAAAGGCCTGCTTGGGGCCATAGTTTGAGTGGTGCACAGAGGGTTTTTTGGGGTGGGGGGAAAGAAGTTGATAGCATGCTATAAAGTACTGAGGCGAGTAATGGTTCAGGGAAGGAAGTTGGAATTGAATGAGAATGAGAACTTATTTATAGCCCCAAATTGTTAGATTAGCTAAAAATATTAGGTGTTTTATATGCCCCTGTTTTATTAAGCTTTTAAGATACACTTAGGTTTTTAAATCCTTTCTGCAGCCAGGAAGGCTAGAAACAACCACCTTTTTTTCCCTCTCTCCTAGAAAGGAAGATTTCTTACATATTTGCAGCCTCCATAAGGTGACTCTTTAAAATTAAAACCATAATGGAATATAAAGAAAAATCACAAGTGTGCAATGCTGACCTTTGATCTAGGAGAACCGAGATCTACACAGACTTCCTCTTTGAGCTTTCAGCAAATAATTTAGCCACATAGGATGAAAAGCTGGCAGAAAATTGGCAGGTCACTGAGGGAGTCCTCCACGCTGTAGACAACCACACCAGATATCCTTATTTCAGACTCTGTTTTAACATTATATAGGTGTTTTGCCCTCCACAACTCCTATTAGAGGGCTGTTCCAGAACCTTGCTTCTCTGGTACTTAGAAACCTTTTTCTAATTTCCAGTCTAATTTTATTCATGACTGGTTTATACTAATTTGTTCTTTCGCTAACATTATATTTTTCTTAAATAGCTCATTTCCTTCTGTGGCATATAGTCCCCTGCTGAATTTATACAGTACAGTCTTAACTCCTCTTAACTTTCATTTTTCTAGGCTAAACAAGGCAACTTCTTTTATATTTCCTCTTGTACTCTAGGCTGTCTGCTCAGTTAGCCATCTTTCTTGACCTTTTTTGCACCTATTCCTATTTAAATTATTCCTCTTTTTTGCAAGGAGTGGCCGGAAATGTGTATAATAATTTGTGGAGGGTCTCACCAGGGCCTTATATAAAGCATTCATATTTCAGTCTGTATTGAAAATATTTTGTTTGGCAAATTTTACTTTATTTTCCTGATCATTTCAGAATGCTGTGAGTCCTGGTTTTAAGTACTACAACCAGATATACGTCCTCTAAAATTATGAAGCCATATTCTGACAATGCTAGTGCTATCCTTAAAAGTAGCTCTGTTCTAAAAATCTACTACCGGCCCATCATTCTGTCCGTTTCTGTGGCTACAATGCTAGATATATATCCAGATAAAAACATTTGGAAACTTAAAACATTCGTCTATGTAGAATGTCTGTGACAGCATCTTTTAAGTATATCCCATGATTCTGGTTGAAAAGCACATGGTACTAGAGAATAAGAGTAAAAAGAATGAAGAAGAATGAGTTGACTTGCTGTTTATACTAACTGATTGGGGAAAGGTGGGCTAAACAAAGGTGACTTAACATTTAAAAGCTTAGGAGGCAAATATTAAAAAAAACAATATGAGCACAAATGCTTCCTATGTTGTATAATGCATTAATTCCACTAAATTTTATTACATACACAACATCTTTTATAAATTATTCCTTGACCAGAATTGTTCATATCCTCACCCTTTAATAAAACCTCCAATACTTACTCCATACTAAAAAATGTAAAAAAATACATTCCATAATACCTTAGTATACTATTGTAAACAACTAGATTTTTTTTTTCTAGTTTTTCATGTGAAAAGGCATAACACAAGATACCTCAACCAAATAGGTTTAGTGAAACAGCTTTTATGGAAAAGAAGGAGGAATAGGTTAGAGGGCTGCAAAAGAAGAGAAACAGAGAAACAATCAATCCATTCCCTGAAGTACATAAAGGGTAAAGCTCTTTCTTCTTTTAGTGAAGAAATAGAGAGGGGATAGGAGAAGGAGGAAAGAGTTGCTGAGTCTGCTACCTCTCATTAGCATATTAGCCTGCAGTCTATTTTGCGTTGAATGCCACATCTCTCACCCCTACGTTAAGTTAGGCTGCAGGAAAAGACCCCTACTGCAGCTGCAGTTGACAATGTGTCCCTCGCTAGCCACGTATCTACGCTATCAGGCCCAGCTTGCAGTTCTGGCTAGCCACTCCTCCTGCCACACTGCAGTAACTTTCCGCTCTTCACTACGCTCAGCTATGAGCAGGAGTACCACGGCATTTCATATCTATGTTCAGATCTTGTTGTAGGAGAAAAAACATCCTCGCTGGACTCCCTGCTTCTCGTGGTGTGTAGGAGTTCTGCATCCCAGGGAGTGAACTCTCGCATGAGTTAGGGTGATTGCTCATCAGAGGTAGGTCCAGGTACAGTTTTATTGTCTGTGCTTTTCACACATTACTGCCATTACCATTTCAACTTCCTGAAATAAATTTATGCTATTGGAGAAGCCCCCTCAAATATAGCAGAATGTGAAAAACAGTTGAAAACAGACGTGCATATCGGCCCCTTCCTCTCATGTCCCTCCTGGAGGAGTAGGTGCCAACCACTCAGGATATGGGTTTCCATCTGCCTTGCGCTGTCAAGAAGGGGCTGTTCTCCTTTAGATTTAGATTATAGATATCTTAAAGCCCCCAAAAAGTAAGGAACGAAGGTTCAAATCCTTCCTGTGCTTAGGGAGACTCATATATAGACTATAAAAACGCAGCTCCCGTTAATAAACAAGGACTCTGAGGGAAAGGGAAGGAGGATAGCTGATGAATACCTGTAAGGACAACCACATCTCAGGTAGCATCATTTTCTTTTCAAAGCCAGCTTTTATTTTTAGATTTTTATTTTGGTTGGGTTTGGGCTTTTTGCAGGGTGGGGGGTATTGTTGTTTTTTTTAGTTTCTTTTTCAACAGATGCAGTCACTTTACAGGGAATCCAACTGGATTTTAAAGTCCTCAGGTGAACAGCAGCCCGATCGATTGAATACAGCAACAAACCTAGATATCCTTGTGAAAATTTAATGCTTGAAACATGTATGAATGACTAATTTTGCAAGTACCTCCTTACACACATCTGGTGTTGAGTCCTAAGGAAGGCTGAGCTCAGACAGAGTGAACCCATGTTGTTAGGTGTCTTCGCATATGCTGAGATAGTTATCCTGCTAGACTCCTCTCATGTAGAGAATGTGGGGCTCTAGGAGGTTTTAGCTAATGATGAATAAGATGTGGGAGGTTATATAAATGGATATTTCTTGTAGTGACAGGACAAGGGCCAATGGTTTTCAGCTGAAAGAGGGTAGATGTAGATTGGACATAAGGAAGAAATTTTTTATGATGAGGGTGGTGAGACAATGGAAGATGTTGCTCAGAGAAGTTGTGGATGCCCCATCATTGGAAGTGTTCAAAGTCAGGTTGGACAGGGTTTTGAGCAACCTGATCTAGTGAAGATGTCCATGGCAGCGGGGTTGGACTGGATGATCTTTAAAGGTCCTTTCCAACCCAAACTATTCTATGATTTTATGAGTCCACATACCAACGGATTATGTCTTAGGCAGGCTGGCTGGTAGACACTACTGGGATGTGTGACTACGGCACTGAGGAATGCATAAATGGTTCTCAAGCAAAAGGCAGCTCTGAGAAACTTCTGTAGCCAGATATTTCCACAGTCACATGGTACAGTGAGATTGCACACGTTTGCTAGGAATACAACTCCACACACATGTTGTTAAGATCACCATTTGTAGCTAGCATGACAGAGGTTTAGTGACCAAGAAATAGTATGTGTTCATGACGCTGTGCTCCCAACGCTTCCCTTATATTTTGTTACCTTTTTTCCATTTCACTCACTTTTTTCCACCTTCCATACCCAGTCCTGGGGAATGTCCACGTACTCTTGTGGCTTCCCCCATCAACAGAAGGCTGGTTTCCTAGGTAGGATCTAGCATATGACTCATCAAGGTCACAATATATATGTCATTTTAGTCAGGGACAAGGATCATTTGCTGCTTTCTTGCATAGAGCCATCCGCAGACCCAGGACTCGCATTAGGTATGGCATAGCCGGGAAATGTGAGACCTTTTCCTCCATGCTTGCTCAAGGCTTTTTGGCCTCTGACCATGAGACACTCTGACCATGGCAACACAGATGTAGACCTGCCTGGAATAGGAAATACTCTGACTGTGGCAGGTGCTCTAGGTTGGTGTGCAGCAGCAGGAGTAGTCCATGTCTATCTGACCTGTGTTGGTAGCTCACCAGGCAACGCGCTCCTAGGTATGGCTGAGGAACTGGATGGTGACCAGCAGCAGCTCAGCTCACTGCTCATCCTAGACATGCCAGGGAGGGGCACTGAAAACAGCACAAGGGTTTTGATCTATTCACTGCTCAAAATACAGAGTCAAAGTTTGGCACGTCTCATACAGGTGACACGACCAAGTCTTCTCATCAACCTTGCCCTTTCTCCTTCAAGCTAAACTAATCTGTAAGTTGTTGCAGAGCTGTAGCCTTGCTGTCATTTGTAGCTAACTCTTTTACTTTAGCTCTTTTACTATCTAAATGTATGCATATATGTGTGTATATACATATAAAACCTTTCCTCATTGTCTCTTCTCAGCTTTTGTCCAAATAGTCCTTCTAGAAGACAATCTGCTAAAGAATGGCTCTTGCTTGGACATCCTCATGTACAATCACTAGGTTAGTAGCCCTGCTAGGTTTAGCTTTTGTTAATGGTTTTTAAGTTTTTTTAAGTGATATTTTCCTTTTTACACCAGAAAAATGGTGCCTTTTTACACCAGAATTCTAATATGATGTCTTCAAAACAATGTACCTGCCTCTTGCAAACACTTCTCTTTTAGAAGCTTGTTTTAAATGCTTTTTCAAAAGCTTCTTCATTTTTTATATACTGAAATTCTGGGGCTTCTTCACTCTGTTGGGATGTTGAATTTGAATATATTATAGTTACTATTACCCTGTGGCCTTTTTTTGTCTTGTGCATTCTCTGACTAACTGCACCAAGAACCAGTCATCCCTTTGTGTCCAAAATTCAGTACACATCATGCCACTGTGCACAATTCATCCAGTTTAGAGAAAGGTAAGTGAACTCATCCATTATTTCCAAGTTTTCTCTTTTTAAAACCTCCCTAATCTTCCGTAACACATCACCTTTAATGAACATCCTGGTAGGTTCTCTGTAATATAGCCCCAATATTATATGTTTTTTAGACAGACATGGAATTCAGATCCTTACATGATATTTAATTATATATTTAATGACTTTGCCTTATTTAACTCTACACTTTAAACCTAGAAAGCCGCTCCTTCACAAGCTAGCTTGATCTGCATCCAACTAATTACAATAGCCTACTGGTATTTCTTCTACTAGGTTGTTTAAAATCTGGTAACCCTGGTTCATCTCCCTCACTTTCCTTAGAGTCGTATAGAAATACATCATATTTGGGCTTAGTCTAGTTGCCCATTTTTACGTTTCCTAATAAAAAGGAACTTTATTTATTGAGATTGTTCCTGAATTTTACTGACTTACATCCACCTTTTTTTCATGTTTACAGAGTGCATATAGAATCATAGAATCATAGAATCATTTAGGTTGGAAAAGACCCTTAAGATCATTGAGTCCAACCATAAACCTAACACTGCCAAGTCCGCCACTGAATCATGTCCCTAAGCACCACATCTACAGGTCTTTTAAATACCTCCAGGATGGTGACTCAACCACTTCCCTGGGCAGCCTGTTCCAGAGCTTGACAGCACTTTCACTGAATAAATTTTTCCTAATATCCAATCTAAACCTCCCCTGGCACAACTGGAGGCCTTTTCCTCTTTTCCTATCGCTTGTTACTTGGGAAAAGAGACCGACCCCCACCTCGCTACAACCTGCTTTCAGGTAGTTGAACAACGCGATAAGGTCTCCCCTCAGCCTCCTTTTCTGAAGACTAAACAACCCCAGGTCCCTCAACCGCTCCTTATAGGACTTGTTCTCTAGACCCTTCACTAGCTTCGCTTCTCTTCTTTGGACGTTCTTCTTTGTCATCCTCTTCTTGGATCACATCACTTGCAGAGGACATGTCATCCTGAAAGTGTTTTCTTTTGCATCTGCTGGGATTTTCCCCCCACTTTCCTATAATCTTCCTGACTGCCTACATAATTGTAACTGCCAGCCAGTGGTTCTGTTTTCTTATAGAGATGGAACTTACATGGGAAAATAACATGTTTGTAAAAATGGTCTTTTATCTGCAGATAGTTCATCTCAAGGCTTATTATTATTGCTAATATTATTTTGCTACAAAAAGTTCCTTGAGTTCTGAGACTAAAGGGTGTTATTCACTGAAGAAACTGAAACATACAGTCCATCAATAGCTCCAGGGCAATTTTTCACCAGAGGTAGTTGTCTGGAACATACTTTTTTCCTCTCTCTCTTCAGATTTTTTATTTTATTTTGGCAATTACATGAAACATTACTTCATCCCTTATTATTCTCTTGCCATTCCTAATAAGCTGTGTTTTAATTTAAAACAGCAATTTACAATTCAATTAATATATAACAACACAATCCATTGTAATCACAATGCGATAAATTTGTGTTTTAAGTAATTTTTAATGCTCATAGCAGCTGGATCTGTGAAGTGTGGAAATAGCTACCATTTTTCACCATGCGCAATATTGCCTGTGCAGAGCACCACTTTTTAATTATATCACCACCAAAGCCCAATGTATGGAAAATGGAGCAACTGTAATTGCAAAGGAAGAAAATCTTTGCTATTATATACAGTTAATACAGAAAATATAAAAGTAATGCCAAGATATAATTAGTAAAACTGATATAAGGGTGAATTCCCTGATATAATCACTATTTAAAAATGTGTTTCAGATTGATATCTTTTAAAAAGTAAAGGGATGTGATTAACTCACCTTAGCCAACAGAGAGTTAAAAGATTACCACATCTGACCAGCAACTTATTCTTTAGAAATTGCAAATAATGCATCATTACTTTACTGGTGGATGGTTTTTCCTTTTCTTTTGTGACAGTCATGTACTTTTTCAAATTTCTGCATTTCTATACTATGTAGATAAAAAACTCCCAAAGGGCTAAGTATTCAACAAGTTGACAGTGAAACTACATTAATTCTGATGTATTTATTACTTATATTTGCCTGTAGTTTAGATGTTAAATATGAACCATCATATGCGAGCTGGAAGAAGTACATAAACCCTCTTCCAAGTTCCACTCCAAAAAAGGAGCGTGACTCTTCCAAGTAGACCCCCTCTTCTGCTCCTACCAAGGCCATTTGGACTTGCTGAACACAAGCTCTTGCTACTGCAGAGATTTATCAGGAAAAGAGACTTTTCACTGTTTCGTCAATGTTTTTACTCTTTTAATCAGGAGTAATCCTATTGTATTGAAAGGAATTGTAGTGCTGTAAATGTAAAATCATAAAAAGGTCTCACTACCTTTTTTCCTCTTCTATCTAATAGAGCATTAACATAGAGGTTTTCTGTAATCCTGATTTACTTCTAAAGGGACTGCAGTACATCAGCTTTCCTTTCATTTCCCACCCCAATAGTGTGTCCTATGACAGTTTGCTCCTGGTCACGTGGCGAGTACTCATCAGAATTTATAATTCTACTAATGAAACCTGCAATATAAGTGCTTGAGGCTTGCAGTTTTTGAAAATGGGAATTAAGTTACTTTCACTAACCTGCCATTAGATTTAGATTCTTTTTTAAGTTGCTTTCACTACCCTGCCATTAGATTTAGATTCTTTTTTTTTCTTATTTTTGGAACTTCAAAGCTGTAGAAAAATGTTCCCAGCATTATGAAAGATCATATATGCAAAAAAAAATATACTGGAATATATATCGCCTCTTAAGTTATTGGATAACCAAGACCTTTCTTAATTAATAGCATGCTAGGATTTTCACATTCCTGAAGGTCAATAGGAAAAGGAAATAAGTAATACTAAAAATCAGAAAATATGTATTATATCTGGTAGACAGAAGAGAAAATACTGAAAATTGTTGGATGGGAAAGCGTATCTATAAATTGGTTATCCTCAAAAGAAACATTTTTATGTGGGCCATTTCCATACTGAGTTTGTGTAAATGTATATAAAATAAACATTCATATTCCTTTATGAGAAGCATCATTATAATATTCACTTATTGTTGAAAAATACAGTGAAATGATTTTAGTATTGGAAACCTCTGTTGTATCGTAAGAAGTCAATTTGAGTTTAGAAATTGGATTTACTTGGAACAGAATCAGGACCAGGAACCCAAAAATGTTAATTTTCTACTATTCTTTATTCAAATGAAAAGATACTGTCTCTGGGAATTGCACTGTAGAGAAAAAAAAACGCTGTTCTTTTATGTTATTACTGGCTTTTCAATTCTTACATTTGTCATTGATATATGTGGCACGAAAGTAAAAAATGCATACATAACATAAAGGCTGAGTAAATATACATTAAGGAGAACTAACCCATCAAGTGATTTTACCCTTATCTGCATTTGCAGGTTGGTTAGATCCATCAATGTATGTACCGCCAAACTCTATAATTCCATTATAGTGGTAGGAGGAAGAAGGTGGGAGTCTTTGAGGTGACGCCATGCATTGTATAGTAAAATCCAGCAAAGTTTCACTTTCAAATATCTGGTGGAGAAGGGGCAAAGTATCTCCAGTAATTTTAAGGACATTTTCCAAATGTTTATTTAGATAAAAGATAGATAACAGCAAAACTATAAAACCTGCAGCCAGATAACTAGGTTTTATTAATGACCTGCCATATACCGTGGCCGGATAATTAAAGTTCTCCCTCCCTCCTAACCCCCTCCTCCTGGAAAAGGAGAGAGTGGACAAATTTATTTGATAGCTTGATAACCAGGGGACACTGGTTGAAAACTATTGATATAATCAGGGTCTATTCAATTTGCTCACGACAGACACTCCTATCTGCTAATTTCACCTGTGAATAGTTAATTATGCCCTGGATGCATATGGTCGAGCCATTAATAAAATTTGTCTGTCATAGGTTTCTGTATTTTCCTTTTTTGTCATCCTCATGTGCATTTTATCTATGGGAATCTTTCCCCTTTTTTTTTCCTTTTAACATTGCACAAGACAGATGTTAGTGGTATGGGTATTTCAGCAAGGCTACGTTATAGATGGCATGCAGCATGGATCAGGATTGCTCTTTTAGCCTGAAAAAGGCTGGGCCTGTGTACATAATGAAGTTGCTGAAGCATGAATGATAATGGAGTTCTTAACCATTTCACATTTTCCAGCTCTGCTTAGGGAATTTGCTTCCAACTAAACAAATGCAAGGGAAAATGCGTCTTTTTTTTGGCAGGCTCATGAAGATTTTACATATATAGGATGGCTGGTTTTACTTTGTTTCCTTTAAATCTGGCTGCTGTCCCTTTTCTAAGACATTTCTTTGGGTGAATGCAGGTATCAAACCCCAGATCTTCTCCCTCCAGTCATCTGAATTTAATAAAGTGCATATTGTATGCCAAAGCAATTTGTTTTAATCTCTGAAAGGCCTCTCAGAGGACTCAGAAAGCTCCTAAAATTCACATCAAATTTCCCTAATTCTGCCATTTCCTTTAGTTGAGACAATTTTCCTTCAGTCTTCCCTATCTTATAAAGAGATTGCCTGGTTCATCAAAAATCATTTGTTTATTCATAGTACTGCAGGCTAGAACACGCTGCTTTATCTAAAGTCTCTGAATAAAAGTATATAAAGAATAGTAATAAAACTATGAGTAAGCAATTCTTCCCCAACTTTTGCTTCCTTTTTTTCCTCCAAATACAGACTGTTTTGTTGACAATCCAAATGTAGTCTTTAAAGCTGCTGAGGGCTGTTCTCTCCTTTGATGTAACACCTCTTTGCAGATAAATTCTCCTGGTTTCCTCATCCAGCAGGTTTTTTTTGTTTCTCTGACCTACGTGTCCCCAGTAAGAGCATGTCCTCTTCTTACTTGGGAAGATCAAGATGGATAAGATCATCAACAAAGGACAAAGGCTCTGGGCCTTGCTGGCCTCTCCAACAACGGCCATCATTCCAACATCGTCATAAAACCTAGCCATACCTTAAACAGTTTAACAGAGGATAACCCGGTTTTGACAAGGACTGGTGAGTCTTGAAATGTGTACTTCAGCTTTATTTCTCAGGTCTTCTGGGTCCAGTCCTCTATATAATGACTGTGATTACCATCGCATGGTTTTCTTCACAATTCTTTCTCTCTGCTAGGCTAGGTCAAGCCTGAATGAGTTTTTAATCCTTCTCTTCCAAAGAGCTGAGTTGGCTTCATGCATTTTATGTTTATGAAGCCATTCTTTTTTTCATTAAAAAATCTAGAGATTCTTGCCACCAAGTTTGCCCTAGGTATATTTTTCATATCTTCTTTTAAGGTTTCTGAGAACTCTCTTTGCTTGTTGAAAGCTGAATGGTAAGGAGAAGCTTGGATATTTTGCTTCTCATAACCCCGACTCACTGGATGACAGTGCTAGATAGTCTTGGTAGGTTGCCTTGCTGTGTTCATCACAGGGGTGATCATCAGTGGGGGTGGGCACGGAAGAAGCTGGAGAGCAGACATGGAGAACGGACTGTTATTTATGAGTTTGTACAGTGCCTAGTGCAATGTAATTAGAGCTAATAAGAACCATCACAGACATAAAAACAAATTATTAGAGCTGGCTGAAATCCTTCAATATATTTTGGTCAAAAAATTGCATTTAAAGTGAAAAGTTTGGCAAAGGTAGTCCAGTTCTGACAACAGAATTTTCCCAGGCACATAAATGGAAAAAATGACATTCAGAACAAAATGGAAATTAAGTAAATTTTTAAAAGTTCTCATTTTCTTGAGAGGAAATCTGAGTTTTCTGTGCTTTTATTAAACAATTATTTATCTTGAATTGAATCACAAACATATAATTTGATGAGGTGTTGCTGCTTAACAGAAGATAGAGGAAGTATATTCATTTTTTGGGTTGTTTTTTTCTTTTTTTTTTTTAATTGGCAAAACATCCAGACAGCAAGCAAGAGTGGTTGGTGTTTTAGAAAAACGAGGAGTTGATGGAAGAAGGAGGGAGACCTCTTCTCTCCAGAAAGAGTCAGCAGTAATGTCTCAAGGCCTCATAAAACAAGCATGGTGCCACAGAGTGTATGTTCATGATCTTCCCTGGCTGAGCTCTTCAAAAACTCATACTGGATAAATCTCACACAATTGCTGGGATGGACAAGGACTTATACTGTGCTGGAAATCTTTGGTCAAGGACTCATCTAAACTGTCCATGCTGACAGGCCAATCTAAGCTGAGTCCAAGAGGCAGAGGCTCATCATTTTCATGTGACTAAGTTTTGCATGTCCCGTTGCCAAAGATTTGGAGAGTGTTGCAACCTTAAGAATTGGTCCTGTGCTTTGTTCTTTGGCATGGAGAAGACGACCACGATCACAGCAATCTCTCTGTGTCTAAAGTCTATGCTAGTGGAGGCGGAATACTCCATCAAGATATCTTGTGTCCCTAACTGCGTTAAACTTGCTTACTTACATCTAATGTGGCATCTTATACATCTAGTTTACAGAGTTGAGCAATTACTTCCCTTTCTCCTCATTGACCAGAAAAACATATGATAAGGAACACCTCATCTATTTTATGCAGCTATTCCCTGCTTACCAGGGATCCTCCAGATGCTGCATGATTTTGCAGAGTTTTTAGTTAAGCTGAGGCTGAAGGCCCTGATGAAAGCTGTCGTCTTTATTAGGGTTTCAAGACTGCTCCTCAACCCACCTCCCGTGACATCACCAAAATGCAGAGGCGGGGACAGGGGGTGCTCTGAAGTCACCCGAAGTTACAAGGATGAACCTCCGCTACCCGTTTTCCCAGTCATGCTGCTTCGAGTAACAAGATAATGTGTATATATATATAAAAATTTTTTTTTTTTTACTTTGTTGATACTATCAAGCTGTTCAAAGCCAGTGACTGCTAACTTTTCAATGTTTCATGGCCAGTAAATCTGCATTTAATTACATTAACTTATTTCAAAAGCATCTTCCCTACTCCAATTCTTCAATTACAAAGAAGGTCTCTTGCAAACATTGGAAATGTTGGAGTTCTCAAGAAAAGGTTTTGAGTATTTCTTTAACGGAAAGTCACAAGTATGAAGTTAATACCAACACCCCTAATAATACATCTGCAGGGAACCTAAGAGTGTTTCTTGCTTAATTGGACCGTTTCACTTCTGTAAGTTCATAGTGTGAGCAGGAAGCACACAGAGGACAGTGCACATGAAATATCTAGAATGACAGTGTGAATACTCAAGACTTAGAGGTTGGTAGATGGATATAATGAATTCATCCAACCTTAGTGAATGGCCAAAAAATATTCCAGAAAGAATATTAACTCATTTGTATCTTAAGGACTATACTGTGCAAGGCTTTCCTTTCATTCTTTGGACAAAGAGAAGATGTACACCTTTAAATTAGACACAAATAACTCTTCTGGTTTGGTTGTGGGGTTTTTGGGGGGGTTTGTTGCTGATTTTTAAAATATGTATTAGTGAGAAAAGAATTTTGTGGAACGTTTCTGGAAACGTGCTCAGTACTTAGCTATTATCAAAAGGCAAGTAGAATGGTAGGAACTATTGGGACAGAAATAGAGAACAAATTAGAAAGCATTATCGTGTCATTATATAAAACACTGGTGTGCCCAGGGATATTGTGTGCAGTTCTGGCTCTCTCTATCACACAAGAAAAGGATATTATAAAACTAGAAAATGTGCAGAAAACAGTGACAGGAACGGGATCTGAAGTAAGGAATGATTTCTATACAAGAAGGTATTAAATAGCCTTGTTCTGCAAACTGTTGGAAGCTGGATGAGATACTGCAGGGAGATACCACCCCATGCTTTCCTTTGATGCTTTCTCTCTAAGCATCCAGTAATGGCCACAGTTAGAAGCACAATACAGGGTGAAATGGGCCTTTGGTCTGAAACTCTGCAGATGTTCTTATGAGTAGAAAGGCTCCTTGCACAGCCTTCCTCACCTATGGGGGGAAATGTCTGTGCCCATGTGATGTAAGAGAACCCATCGAAGTGTGGATGCTGTGAGAGGGGAATCCTCCGTGGCAGCAACTGGAGAATCTTTCTGCAGATGCCGAGTATTTGGTAGCTGTTGCGGATACTGTGAGCACTGACACTGGGCCTCCTTCCAGAATTAATTTTCATAATTTGTCTGTGCATCCTGCTCCGTATAGGGAAGCAGTATACCAAACTGCTAGCACCGGGGCTTGCAGAACTCTTTACGTTATACTGTGACTAGCAACCTCAGTCACCTAAGACGGGGCTCTTTCCCCCACCCTCTCCGCTAGCTGGATTTTAGGTATGTGTGGTCTGAAAGAGCCCAAAGAAACTGAAACTAATAGCTGGCACTCCTCTGGAGAGCACAGCTACCGTTAGGCAACTGTGGAGAAGGCAGATGCTGCCTGTTAGAGGGCTCCAGTAATATGAAAGCATGATCAAACCACAAGACAATGTGATCTTTCTTTAGCCGTATGAGCTCCCGCATGGCCCTGAAACAGTGGCATTTGCCATGGGAAAATGCTGAAGTACACTTGTGCCAGCAAATGCCAGCAGTGAACTTGACAGGCTGCCAGATGCCATGACAGAGAAGGGTCTGGCTAGAGAGCTGTGAGCCACGGGTGGTCTTGAAATTGAAAGGAACAGAGTAGAAGTGATCAAATAAACAAATAAACAGTAGTTAACATCAGATTGACTGAGAAGTTCTAGTTTGGGAAAGCCAAAGGTATCGGGTCAGAAAGACATCATACTATAGGGCACAAAGAGGGGAAGTTGAGTTGCTATAACCAAAAGTGTTTAGGTCGCTCAGAGGCATAGCACGTCAGCCTGCCCATCTCTGTCTTGCTCTGTTAGCTGGTTCATGAAGCCAGGCTACTCTCTATGTGGGACAGTCCCACGTTTGGAAATAGAGCATATCCCTGCAAAGTACACCCTCTGCCTTCAGGCAGCCAGAGCTTCCCTGCCAGGAGGCTGCCAGCTTGCCAGATGAGTCCTGCCTCTGGCTCAGGTACATGAAAAACTCATAGGAGACCATTTTCAGAGCCATTTTTGTGAGAGTGTGCCCCCCAGGACAGGGGAAGACGAAGGATGGAGTGTCAGTGAGTACCTTCCCGAGTCTCTCAGCCTGGGGCAGGGCATGTGTGCAAAGCAGGCTGTGGGGCAGAGCTGTGGGGCACTGAGCACAGCAGCGAGAAGGCACGGGCACGCTCAGGGTCAGTACATGTCCCCAGACCCATGCTAGCATCCTCATCCCTGCAGAGCTCATCCCAATCCTCACAGACCTTTGGCCTCTTTCTCCTTTCAGGAAGGTGATACGGTCTGTCTGCCCCTCCTGAGACCACTGCGCATGGCCATGGCAGGAGGCCATACTTGCACATCCTTCCTCTGCATAGAGAGGGGTAGGAAAAGGCAGAAAGATCTGGCACGGTGCTCAGAATGGTTTGTTCTTAGCAGGGCTGCGTTTCCCACACAGAACGTGGCAACGAATTTTAAATGTAACAAATGTTCTCTCTCACTGAGATGGATCATCCCCTGAATAAAAAGGCTGAAAAAAAAATTGAATATTCATTTATGCTAAAAGATTGAGGAATCACTCTTTAGCAAATACAAATGAAAAAAAACCAACCCCCACCTCTTTCACACAAAGCATTTGAAGGCTGCCTATAAACAAGTCAAATCGTAAAACAAAACTTTGTTGTACCTTTACATGCACAGGTACAGTTATCATTGATTTTTATGAGATACAATTAATAAAACAAGTGATATTTCTGTTGAACAATGAACTGCTTGCACACAATGTAGACAGCCATGTTATATTGTGAACTAAAGCAAACCCCAACAATTAGATTTTAGATATAATTGTCCCAGGAAGAGTCAAAGAGGGAGTTTTTCCTATGAGCTGTTGTTAGGAGATTGGGATCTTCCCTTTCTCTACAAGATGCATTAACCTCTGCTGCAACTCGTTGTGCAAGTACAATTCTTCTTTTGATCCATTAGCAGAATATGCAGCAAGTAGGTCTATCTCATTGCCAGGCTTAGGCACATTAATCCTGGCACTTGTCATTAGGCACTTACGTGCAATGTTATCCATCCTCTGTGTGTTTTGCTAGACAACAGAGGGTCAGAATACATATTTATCACTCAGGATAAGTAAATTCTTACTCTGTTGAGCACTCCTGTAGTTGAACTGAACCCCATGAGCCACGTGCCTTATTTGATTGCAATGCAGGTAGGCATTGCAAATATCTTGTTGAAAAAATCAGTCTGGTTTCTTGAGACAAATTCTGTTTCTGAAAGTATTTGTAATATTCTTTTAAAGTTTCTGTTAGTACTAAGGAAAAGCAATGGTCAAAACTTTTGGATTCAAAAGCTTAACTCACCAGGCAGAGTGCACAAAAGATGCCTCCCTAGAGTAACCCTGGTACCAGTGGCAACACTAGGATGAAATTCTTACAATTGTTGTCCTTCTTTTTGTTATTTCTGTAATCCAATCATTCTGCAAAATATTAAGTTTGTCACCACAAAAGAAAGCATTTTCCGCTACCTCCAAATATGTTGATTACATTTTTAAGACAGCTTAATATTTCTTTTAGCTCAAATAAAAAGAAATAACAAGAGGAATTGTTGCAACAGAACAGTATTAATCTCATTACTTTTGAACACAGATCTTATGCATAAGCATCACAGCTGCACAAACAGGTCAAATTTAAATATGGCACCACAGTGCATCAGTTTGCATTGTCTTTTGCCTATTTGAAAGAAGAGCGTCTTTGAAGCGTTTATAGACCAAATCCTTCCCTTTATAATTAATAACAGCTACCATGAGGCCAGTTATTAGCTTTCAGAGGGGGAAAAGTGTAGAACCTTTGTAGAAATGTCAAGTATTATCAAATAGCTGGGGACCCCACTATGTTCTTTAACAAAGTTCCCCATGTCTGTGATATTTTAGATCAGAATCTTTGGTTTCTAGTAGTTTAATATAGCTTTTAAAAAAAAAAAAGTTTTTATTAACTTGCAGGTGAAATCTTTTTGCTTATTATGATATTTAATTTGCTTTATGTTGTTGCTACTCCTCCATGGACCAACCACCAGCCATGGTTACGCAGTGCTTCAGCAACACACTGTGCGCAACACGCACCTGAGCAGGGCCACTGAGAACCCCCCAGGTCTTTTCTTTCCCAAAACCATAGTAAAGCCTTTGTTTCAGGGTTATTTTGTTTGATTGCTGGTGGACTTTGACTGTCCTTCTGTGATGGAAAACCTTTACAAAGTGACGAAAGTTGAGTTCGTGTTGGCATAACCGTGCAGTGCTGCTGACCAAAGTGATGCAGACTGGTTCTGCATCAGGGATGTCTCTCCACTGTGTGTCTGCTCTTTCATTCCTTATTGATAATACTCCCACACCAATGGCTGTATTGTTGTGCTTGGTATCGACATCAGACTTATTAGCCTGTATTTGTTCAGATCATTACACTTTCCTTTTGAAAATAACCATGAAACAGTGGTTTTCCCTCTGTTCCCAGCACTTTCCTTACAGTTTCAGTAGTTATTAAAAGTTATTAAAATAGTGTCAGCTATTGCTCTCCAGGCCTTGAAAAATCTAAGTGAAAACTATACAGAACTGCTGATTTAATGTTTAAGTTCAGTAGATACTATCTAATGTTGTGTTTAGATAATGTTAAAAATAAGGACACGAACTCAAAAATTTTATAAGTATTTCTCTTCTGCCTTTAAAACAAAGCCCCCAAATGTTACACTTCTGATTATTCGTTGACATTTCCAAATTCTATCACCTGATAGAAATGGATTTGTAATGGTTACTGGGATTTCTTTTGCTACTGCTGGATAGTTAAAATGATAAGTTTTTGTCCTGAAATCATATTGTATTAAAATCTTCATTGATACGTTCTTAGTATATCTGTATTTCTTGGCAGTTACATTTCTTTTTTAGTATTTGTTTATTAGTTTTTTATATTGTATTGCTGATTTTGTCATTTAAAACAGCAGAACTATTTCATTACTGCTGAATTATGGCTTTTTGATGGCATTTTGGGCTTAATGGTATCAATTTTCATTCATATTTTCTTGCTGGAATTCTTGCTTCCAAGCCTTTTTGTTCAAAATTATTTCTAGCTTTAGGATGCTGGCCTTTTTTACTAGTTGCCTAATTAAAGTCCCAAATGATTTAGACGTGCTTAATTTGGGTTACATAATATGACATGTAAGTGAAGTTGAGTGTATATGTGCTTTGTAGACAAGAGGAGGGGTTGCTGAATTGGGCCAAGCTGAGAAATATGAATTAGTCCGGTGAAGTAGCATCTTGTGGCAAGACGGTCCTTCAAGGTCTGTGAGATTTTTGCTGCATGGTATATGATGAATCACAAGCTTTCTGTTTCTTGATACCTCCATCTCAAAAATGCATGGTGAAAAAGGCCTGAACCCTTCTGGATTCCCTTTTGTGTGTTTGGAAAGAAGTTAAGCTTCATTTTACTCTTGGTAAAAGAAAGATATTCTTTTATATATTGCCTTTTCTATTACACCTTATTGACAGAAAAGTCTCTCAGGTTTAAAAATAAGAGACAAGCACGATGCTACAAAAACATCTCTAGAAGTGACCTAAGCTGTAAAATTTTAAATTATACTTAGTTCAGTTGGCAGGATAAGATTTGTAAGTAATATCATTTATTAGAACAGTGGCTCTAGATTAGTTGGTCTATTAAAATATATTACTTCTACAAACCTTGTCCTGCCTGTGGTGTTAGGCTGTTACGGTTACAGAAAAGTATCATTTGGGTTTAAATAGTATTCTTGGTTGTCAAATAACATTAAATACTTATTATACTATCAGTTTATTAAATTTTTTATTTTATTTCCTTAAGTATAAAAAGAAGAACATTTTTTGAGCTGACCATGGGAGTTAATGGGTCATTGTCCTGATGTAGGAAAATAAACTATTTGTTTTCAGACTAATACTGCAACCAATTACTGGGCAGATGCTGAGGTTCGTTAAACTGTGGACCCGGTTGCCACATGGTGTAAACGGACGGATGGTGTAAATGCCAAAATTTGCACAGGTTCAAAAAGTTTTAAGACAAAGTCATGGAGGAAAAATCTCACAGGGGCTATTAAGTAAAAAAAAAATTATCACCTCTAGCTCGTGAACCTTCAGAGCTGCAAATTTTAAGATAGCAGGGAAATATTCAGGAGAAGCATCACTAAATTAAGCAGGCAGCTGCTAGCCGGATACCACGATAATGTCGCTGCGTGGTTGCAGGAGTCACCATGTACATCCATGCAGACACTCCTGTCGGGTGCATCAGTGCTGTCAGCTTGGCTCGCTCCCTGTTTCACTCGTCGGCTCTGCTTCCATCGCCATCCGTACTGCCGTCTTTGCTCCTGGGATCCCCAGGGTGAGGCAGTGGTGCTTTCAAAGAGACATGGGTCAGCTGGCAGGAAAGCCAGCTCCAAAACAAGAAACAGCCTGGGAAGCGCATCTCCGGGATTTTTGGTGGGCGGAAAGTAGGAGCGAGGAGAAAGGAGTGGAGATGTTGACTCTTGGAGATGCCCGGTCGATGCCCACAATCCTACCCTGGGAGTGGGATGAGCCTTTTGATTCGGAGCAGCCGACACATATCTTTTCTGACTAATGGTTTTTCTATGGAGAGACACTGCTTGCTCGGATAATGTGCAGGGAAAGAAGAAGAGACTGTCATTACACGTGTGAAGTGAGTGCAGGGAAAGGGGAGAAAAGCAGCTATAAATCAGACCTTCTTCGACTTTCGTAGGGGCAAGGGTCTGCTGAAATTCTGCTCTGATGCGCTTTCGGCACTATCTGGCCTCACACGTTTGTTTGACATCTTACCTTCCTGATCCACTGCTGATGACGGTGCCAGATTGGGCACCCAGAAAGCAGGGGGCTGCAGCCTCTGGCCTCCCAGGTCTCTGGCAGGAGTCCTCTGTGTCCCAGAGGTCTTAGGCCAATGGTCCTACCTCACAGACACACGCCTTCATTGAGTGGTGCTCCACGCCGGAGAAAGAAGCAGGCTGCTGGTGGGGTGGAAACAGTGTGAGAAGATGTCAAGTACGACCACAATGGCAAATGCAGGGTCAGCAGACGCGGCAGCACTGGCAGGGTATTGACAGCGTCAGCATAAAGAGAGAGACCCACGTGTCGCCTTCTGGAGCCTGGGGCAACGGTCGTGTGCAAGACGCAGGGCACGTGAGCCTTGGCAATGATGTGTCCAGGTGTGCCGGTGAGGAAGCAAAAAGGACCCTGAGATATGTGCCAAGGCAGATAAGGCTCCAAGTGCTACAGCACGGGGAGGGGATCAGTCTGCAGAGAGGTGCAGGTTATGCTGTGTCACTTGGCCTAAGAGGCAGGGATCACTCGGTGGGCGCTTACAGGCCCCTATGGTGGTTTTACCCTTCCTGAAACAACCCGGCGTGCACCTGCTCCAGCTCAGGTTCATCTTTCTGGAATACATGCACAAAATTCCAAGTAACATTTCAGTAGCAGCACGATGGGACTAGAAATTATCTATAACTAAATAACACTATACGCTTTATTAACTAGAACCTCTTCTGCATGCCATTGGCATGTGAAATTTGGAGGAAATACAAAAGAAAGCTGTTATTGTAATTTATATTAAAAGTTCAGAAAATTATTAATAAGCAGTTTTATGAGTAAAAGCCCTCCAAGAAACACCTAGATAGGTCAAGCTTTTAAATGAGCTTCATTTAAAAATGACTGGGATACCATGTCTTAATTTCTTTTTTAAATATGCAAAACCCCTTACTTTTGCTTTCATATTAAGAATAAATTTCAGCTAAAATAAGTAGTCAAAGACAATATTACAAAGAAATATAAACACAGCTTTATAATGGAAAATGACTGCAATGTAAATAGAGAGGTTTCAGTCTTTCTTCAATCTTTTCAAGAGAGTATTATATTTATCTTAAAAAACAGAATTAAGTAATAGCTGTGCATCTCCTTAATTAATTATGTCTCTTTAACTGATACACCTGCTTCCTGCCCCTCTCTAGTTTCCTTCAATGTTCATCCTAAGCCTTGAAATTCCTTGGTGCCTTGAAAAGTAACTAACAAAAAGCAACTACTACAAAAAGCTACCAAGGACAAGTTTTTAACCACTCCCAATTTCTCAGAAGGTCTAGGCTGAGTAAGTGTCTTGCACAAGTAACAGCTTTTCTATGCTTGAAAACTTTTACTTTACTCATTTCCTTTATCTCCTAGAATGAAAACAAAGACCCCAAACCAATTCCACCCCAAAACCACATTCATGAAAAGTTAAAGCTGAGCGTATAGTTAACACATTAAAGGATATAATAATGAAAACAAGCATTATAAACTTTACATACTTAATTGCCACTATCATATATGAAATAAAGTCAGATTTGTGAAGGCATGGAAATGTACACGAATGCCACAAACCTTTGCTGGGCTCTGTATTACAGTATCGTAATAGAACTGAGATTAATCTTTTATATTATGGTGAACAGGCTATATAGTTTCACAAATTCTTTTTCAAAGCATCAAAAACCTAGAAAGAAACTGTATACTATCGAGCATGTGATGCTGGGTTTTTTGCGAAAGGCCTTTGCAAGTATGAGGAACAAATTTTCTCTGTGCTAGTTTAAGTAAAATCAATGTACAGGGTGCAGTTGTTTCCTCTGAGCTTGCTTTGATGTTGGAGCAGATATTTCTGGGTTTAAAAAAAAAAAAAAAAAAAAGTTTTTTTCAAAAACTTTGCAAATGAGAATATTAAAGAAGAAAAATGTCTGATCCCTCTTCAAGAAGAAAGATAGACCAGACCAAACTGAACAAAATAAACAAAAGTGTAGCTTCAGCAGGCTTCATTTACATACCTTATAATTCTCCCCCCACCCCGCCATTTCTCCACAGTGCTGTCTCATCCTGTGCTGAGATTAGGAACAATAATCAAATGAAGAAAGGGATATCATGGACACAGCAAAATAGTTATGAAGTTCATGTACAACAATCATTTGTATATGAAGAATATCAAAATAATAAAAAGTCTGATTATCCTGTCAGTTATTCTGTTAAAAGCTAATAAAACCCTCTGCTGAAGCTGATTCATTCTTATATAACTAACTGGAAGCAGATTTAACCATAAAGAAGTAGTATTAGTCATATTTAGAATACAAGATAGTAGTAATTTTGTATTCTTCATAAGGAACTGTACTGTATTTGCATTCTTCAGAACATTTGTCACAGATGAACATACTCCATTTCACAGATGAAATAAGGTTTCACACAATAGATACATTATAATTATGATAAAACCTAGAATAAGGTCATAGATTCATGCAATAACGTAGGTCGGAAAGGACCTCTGGTGTAATCTGGCCCAAACGGCTGTTCAGAGCAGGGTTGACTTTGAATTGAGATCTAGCTCTGAAGTTTGATCAGGTTGCATACAGCCCTTTCTGTTTGAGTTTGGAGCATCCCGCAAAGAAGGAAATTCCACAGCCTCCCTGGACAACCTCTTCTGATGTCTGATCATCTCACTGTGAAATTGTTTTCCTAATATCAAATTGGAATTTTCCTTCTTTCACCTTAAGCCTGTTGCCCTTTGTCCTTTTGCTGTCCACCTCCGAGAAGAGTCTGGCTCTGCCTTCTCTGTACCGTCTTGGTAGGTAGTTGAAGACAGCGATGAGTTCCCCTCTTAGCCCTCTCTTCTTAAGAGATCCCTTGATGCCCCATACATGTGAAGAGAGAATGATTGTTTCTAACTTCTTTCGAGCATACATGTTTCTAAAACTACATTTTGCAAGCTCTCTTCCTTTAAACACCAGGTGGTACAGACCACTCTACCAAACTTGTGAGTCCCTAAAAGTGTGTAGAACTAAGTAAATTCCCTTTAGCCCCATATTGGTAATCTAATGATGGTGCACTCAGTAGCATGCTAAACTTTGATGGCTGTACCTCATTTTGTGTTCAATAAAAGATAACATGAGAGATCATTAGAGTAACTATGTCAGATTAAATGTATTTTCTTGTACAAAAGTCAAGTCCCTTCAGGAATCATTGCAATTTACTTTGTCTCATGGAGAACAATATTTTCCCGCTAGACCTCAACACAAAGGGCCATTACAAAATGTAATTCATATTTCATATGTTCAGAAACGTTCAGCACAAATTACAAATGGAGACTTTAGTGAAGTATTTATGTTCTGTTACCAACAAGATATGTATAAGTAATATGTATCCCAGGGCTCCAGCCTACACCGCTTACATTTATTTGTTACAGAGTGCACTTATACTTTGCAGTTAAACATAAGGTAAGTCATGTTGCTTCTTCGAAAACATAGAAAAGTGCAGCGGACAAAAACATTATTGTTTCTGAGATTTTTCAACAGCTGCAGAATGAAGAAGGTGCCGTCCGTCGCTTAACTGTTAAAACAGCGATATCCTACCCAAACTTCAATAGACTCTTCACAGAACTTCACCTCTTTCACCTTGAAAAACGTGAGGCTACGTGGGTGCTTTTAGAGACTAAAATGAAGCCCTTAGAGAAGGCCAGTGAAAATCACACCACCGGTTACATTTGTGCCCTATTTTGGGTACCGGCACGGGTACGTGTGCACTGGTGAGGAAGCAGCACGCAGCTCTTGCGACGACCCCCCTGCCAGGCGGCATTTCCACCCCAGAAGGGGTTAGGCAGGGCTACATTTTTTGTTCGTGATTAAGCATTTTCAGTGTAGGGACAGTTTTCTGTAGTGTCCAGAACACGCAAACACAATGTTTTAAGTACTAAAAAGTGTATAGAGCTTGTGGTCATTGAAACAAAAACCACAGGTCAATAAAAAATCCATGTGGCAAACAAAGTTTTCTTGCAAAAGAGTTTAAACACTATTGCATATATTGGTAATTTTACCCTGTTAGACCTACTAAAGAGGACCAGAGTGCTATCTTCTCATAAAACGGAAGTTGTTTTTTTAAAAAAGTTTCTATTTGATAGAAACTGGTGCATCCAGAAGTAATATTCTGTTAGACAGAATCATCAGACAAATGGTTTTCTGTTTCAGGATTATTCTGTTGTTCTTTTTATTTTGCTTTTTTAAAATCATAGTTTATATTAGTTTTAGTAACAGGACAGTTTAAAACTCCATCAACATTTGAGTTTTGCAATTCTTGAATTTCAGTTTCAAACAAGTTGTGAGTGCTGAAAATTATAGCAAGACCAAGTCAGGAAAAGCAGAGTATATGACAACTATAATTTCATATTTTCATTGCTAAGCAATTATAAATTCAAGAAAGTAGACATCTCATCCTGCAATATTAATTTTGACTCCGCTCACTAGCTGTTACTGTCACAGTATTTTTCCTTCATTCAGGTGAGTCACCTATCAGGGACCACATTAATGTTTCTTTTCCAAGAATATGACAGTCAGTAGTGCAGCCAAGCAGCAGGGTGGTACAGTGTCTAATTCCTAAATCTCATTCCTAACTTTACTCTCAGATTGCACAACAGAGAGAGAGACAATCCCTCCTGATTTACCCTCTACCATTTTGAAAATAAATCTGAGAGGGTCTGGATCAGCATGGAGGCACAGCTCATCAGCACCATTTCTGACTGATATTTTGTGTTTTGTGGGGGGACAAGGCCAAAATAATATCACTCTTTTTATCTGGGCATGCTGACAACTCTAGTGCTCCCCTCCCACACACATGCCAATAGTGGTAATGATTTGCTACTCTCCTGTGAATCTCCCAGGAAAAAAACAGCTAATGAGGCTGTTCGGTATAAATGAATAAGAGAAGAGCAAGTTGCACTAGAAATGGAAGTAGCACTAAGACTCATACCAAATTATTATCTCCACTCACGCTGTCTATATTTTTTAAAGGATGTGGGGAAACCGGAGAAAACAAATTCAAGAGCTGGAAAAAATACCGTAAAATACGAAATTTGAAGGGCTCAATTAGTTTATCAAAAGAAAGACTGAGAAGTGATGCGAAGGCAGTATGATTAAAGGGAGAAAAAATCCAATAATAAAGGATTTTTTTAAAAATCCAGTGTAGAAATATATAACAAAAAATGGAAGGTAAAAATAGGCAAATTCGAATTACCATGGGAAGCAATGGATTTTCCATTTGCACATCCAAAATTTATGGATTCCTTAAAAATATTCTGTTGTTACACAGGAAGCATCCTGGGAGAGAGTTAAGTGGATCAGATTTCAGCACCTTATGTTACAGGTGGAGGGGGAACAACATGATCATCGCATAGTCCCCCAGAGTCTTAACATTTCTGAGGTTGATAGGGTTGAGAAAGTTGAAGAGGAGCTTAGCTATTCCTACACAACTGAAGTGGGAATCTTTTAAAAAAATATCACTTGTTACATTTGTAAATTAAAAATGTGCTTACGTTTTAATAACAGTAAATTTTCTTGCTGAACTACAATATCTATGTGCATCTGCTACAGTGTAATCCCAGTGCAACATAAGAGTGGTGATTCCTGTCAGGAACAAGAACATGTGATAAAGACATGAGATGAAACAGAGGTTTGAACCATTTTGCAGAAGATAAACAACAAAAATGTAGAAATAGCTAAATAAACACTAATAACTATGGTGTGATACAGACATTCCATGTTACATGGAAGCAAACAATCTCTTCCACCAAAGTGTCGCTGCTAAAACAGGAGATAATACCATTTTAGGCTTCATCTTTGTTAGTGATAAGGACATTTAAATAAAACAGAAAACAGAAAGAAAAGTTAGTTTAGAGTTCACAAGTCAATTCTGTTTCAGCTAAATGTAAGGCTAAACATGAACAGATCTGTAGCTAAGTAAGAAGGTAAACCTGAATAAACAAAGGGAACCAAATAGTGAATCCAGGTAGAATGAAGGTCTCAGGGCCTTCAACATCAAACCCAAGATGCCGACGTTATTAAAATTTGTCTCAAGCAAATGGGAGAAAAGTCATGGAAAGGGACTCCAGAGCTAACTGGATGAATAGTCATTTCAAGAAGAATGTTAAGAACAAGCAGAGACTCAACATGAAGTAGACCTTGCAAAGAATAGTAAAACGAATGACAAAGGACTAAAGGAGAAGAAGTAAAGCTTCTACACAGTGACTATTTAACCTCTAGATGGAAGGCATTTTCAGTTTAGCCTCAAAACTAAGTGAATACTTTGATTCAGTTTCAAATAATGTGATGTTTTAGTGGGAGCAGAAGGAAGATGGAAAATGTTAGTAAGATTATGGAAACATAAATAGCTTCAACTGAGACAGGAGTAACACTCAAGAAACACTATTGCATTCAAGCTGGGGGAGATCAAATAATCTGCAATTTCTCAAAGAATTGGCAAAGAAATCTCCAGTTAAAGCATCGTAAGAGAGATTTTTCAACAGCCTTGCAATCAGATGAGAAGAAGGATATTGGGGTATAAACTGGTGTTGGGGTGACTGGGAATATGATTAAAAAATAGTGAATGTAGTGCCTGTTTTACAGAATGAAAAAAATGTGACCTAAACCAATTGCAGGCCAGGCCTGGAAACCTCATCTCAAAGGTATATTATACTTTATAAGGATTTCTGAAGGAACACATGAAAAAATATAGAAAGAAAAGAGAAAATTATATGAAGTGCAATAAGAACGAATCAAAACAAAATCCTGTGGGACTGACCTGTTGAGATTGATATACAAACAAACAGGGAGGAGATTTTGAAAGTTTGATTTGCATTAGTGGACCTGAAGAAGTGCCATGTGGGAAACCTCAAGCAAAATTGAGAAAATGGGAGTTATTGGAGAAAGTGTAAGGGAGGTAGGAAGCAAGGAAAATAGGTGAGTGAAGACTGGAACAGGTAGTGCTGAACGGGGCAGGATGAAATAAAAGGCTGAAATATTACTAGTTAGGCTCATGAACTTTGGAGTCAACCTTATTTAATGTTTTCAAGATTGAACATCACAATTGTATTGGAATTATTCTGATGACACTGGTACAAAGTCAAAAGCTCCATCAACACTGAAGACTTCTGGAATACTACAGGGTCGAGCAGTAGGGATGGATGATGGCAAGTGACATTGCATGTGGTACATTGCTTGTTGACATTGCAAGGCTTTACCTACTGTACTGCAGGCGATTCTTCTCACCCATGCCCAGAAGCAGTGAACTGAAACTGGATCAGGTGCACAGAGAGGCTACTAAGAAGACGAGCAAAACAGAGAACCCATCTTTATGGAAAGGGCATTGCAGAAGGCTGACTTGTTTATCTAAGCAGATTGTAGTGCGGAGGAGGTTATGATTGTGATCTATAAATATATCAAGGGTGTAAACACAGTGAGGGGAAATAACTATTTAAATTAAAAGGCAATGTTGGCATAAGAAGAAATAGACATAAAAATATTATAAATGCATTTAGACCTAAAATTAGAAGGTTCCTAAGCATTATCCTAGTTCCAGAGAAGTCGTCGGAGTTAAAAACACCTAACTTTGAAATGAAACCAAATACATTTATTAAATCAGTTTTAGGATACAGTTGTTTGTGATATCAAGGGCCAGGATTCAAGAAAGGTCCTAGTCCTATGTTCCAGTGAACCATATTTAAGATCTTTTTCAGGTACAGGAACAGAGTTATGGCTATAGGACAGCATTTATATGCACCTTCCTCTGTGTCTCTAGAAGTATAAGCACCTGAGATTATTGAGGGACAAAAGTAGATTTTTTTTCCAGGGTGGGAATAAGGCTGAAAAAGGGGCATTTATTACCAGAGGCATGCAGTCTCTGCCATGCTTTCTGCCACTGCAGCTTATGAATGTATTTCTTTATTTTTGGAATTATTTGTAGTAGCATAAGTTTGTTCCACAAGAAGACAAAATTGTCTACAAAGTTAAGACTGGGCTGGGAAGCACAAGTGTAATGTCAGAAGGAGACATGTAGTACAGACATAGATTTGGTAGAAGGTAGTCACTTCAAGGCCAGAACGATGCAGTTCCTGTAGGTTTTATAGCTAGACCTGTGACACACGTAATGTGACAGCCTGTGGAAAAGCACCAGAACAAACTCCAGACTCAGGATTACTTGCAGGACTCTGTGTTTGCCTTTCATGGAGTGAAGGTATTATGAGAAGTTGTGGGGACTATAAAGTCAGTATTAGCTGTGAAGGACTACTGAGGAAGGTAACCAGTGCATCCTCTGGGATTCAACAAATAATGGAACAAAAAATGCAAGGATAAATTATGTCTGTTATCTGGATGACCCTAATTACAGAGAAGAATTCAGAAAGATCCTTAAAGAAAGCTTGAAGGAAGTTCTCCAGAGATTTCAAAATTTGCTGGGGAGATTGTATAAATTCAGAATGAGACTATGCCAGCTCAACAGAATATCTCAGAACCTAGAGAATTCTTAAGTGGCTATTTCAACCCGCTTTTACAAAAATAATTTCATATGTATAGGCTCTAATTACTCCAAGATCTGGCTTAATTCCAATACCACTTGTGCAGACTCACAGGGAAGTCAGAGCAATGCAGCACACGTCATTGTCCCCAGAGATATGGCTTCTACGTGCACCTCCTGTGCTGGGGAACCAGTAAGGCTCATCCACCATGCTGGGACAAAATTTCAGTTTGTATTTTAGTTTTCTCTTTGGGACAGAGTCAGGATGGTGTTGTGCCCTTAGAAGTAATGTGTGAAGAATTCATCCCAAATTCAGAACTGACTTCAGATTAACTAGAGCATTGTTGTTCTGCAGTATAGAAAAAACACTGTATCTTTAATCTTTACCTGACATCAATCTTATGTAGCAAGAGCAAGAAATTTAGAGTCTAGGAAAAAAAAAGCATAGACCCTTCTCTTTCTTAATTTAGCTATATGGACGTCTGTTGAAATGAATACACTCACACATGGACACACACAAATCTAGTGTTCTTGTCTACCAGCTTAAATATGATGATACGTTTATAATGGTGTGTTTAGACATCTCATATGCTATGATTCTTCCTCTCTCACACTGTTGGGATTTAGGATTGGAAATAAGATTTTTTTAAAAAGTTAAAACAATAATCAGAGATAGAGTGGAAGTCAATTGCACAACACTGAGCAGCAGTTTCCTTCCAAAAGAGACAATACAGTTCCTGTGTGTGTAATAGATGTTAGGGAGAGAGGATGAATTTGGGAATGCCAAGATGTAAAAAGAAACATGGTAGGTTAAATGGAAGGTATTGTGGAAGGAGAAAATAAGTAAAAGAAAGAAAGTTTTGACAGAATAATTAACTGAGATTCTATTGCTTGTGTTCAAGTCATTTTCCTCTTCATAGATCCCTTTCTTGACGAAATAGTTAACCTGAAGATGTTAGTATTGAAAAGAATATGGGGAGCAGTTATAACATGGGGAAATGTGTGATTTTCCCATTTGAAAATGGTTTTGGTGTTGTTTCTCCACAGATACCATGTTTGTAGTTTAATTTCTCGCTGAACTTTCTGGTTAAATTGTTAATGCAGTCCAAGCATGTCTTTGAGGATATCTGAATCATCAGCACTTTTAAAGGCAAGTTACTTATTTCAGTATTGAAACATGGGATTAGAAAACTATCTGTGGGCAAATATTATGAAGAAGAAGAAGAGCAGGAACTAGACCTCCTCTTATACCAACCACAGGTTATTGATTCTGCTCAAAATATTTCAGGCACTATTCTGCTAAAGCTGCCCTCTCTCAAGGCTGCTGTACCTCCCTCCGCCTCAGCCGTACACCATGCATTCCCTTCCACTCCTTTGCATGTGCAGAGGTCATCCTGATTTTTGCAAGGTTTCAGCTGGATTGGCTCCCTGAACTGGCTATTAACCTGTTTGCATTAGCGCCGGTGCAAGGCACAGAGCAGAAATGTGCTCTCGGTTCCGCACCAGCACCAGATCAGATAAAATGTCCATGGATCCCCCTCTGCAGTGGTTCAACCGTTCACTTTGGCAACTGGTCACGTTCATACAACTCCCTTTTCTTACTGTGGGGAGTACAGACAAATCTTACTCTTAAACACTGTCCTAATTACTAAGAAAAGGAATATTTGGAAAAAAAGAGAAAGAATAAATTCTTGATTTCTTCTCTCTACAGCATTTCTTTTTCTATAATAATCAAACATTTTTAAAAGCAGGTGACAGAACGCTATGAATGCTATGAGCACTGTATATAGTTCCACTACGCAGGCAGGCACCCTCGATACCAAGCAGTGGAGTCATTCTCACAAGCCTACTCTTTACCACAGTGGTTTCAGACAGAGTGAAACTGCTCCAACCGGGGACACTGGGAAAGCGGTGCCTCAAAGTGAATTGTAGGCTAATGGTCTGGATGCTGTTCAGTCAACTACAAAACTCTAGCTCACATCCTTAATGCACGTATTACAGCAGGTGGTTATATAAAATGCCTCTTATCTTTCTAAACAGTGCAAATATAACAACTCTGGCTGCGCACCCAAATCCAGTGAACTATCCATTATTTGTGAAACCACAGTTGTAATAGGGCTAGGTGGGGACAAACGTTTGATGTGACTTTCAACAAAATCAGTAGTGAGCTTTTTTTCTTAAAATGCCTCTTTTTTGCTCTATGTTTCTACTTCAGTGAAAAAGTGGCCTAATAGTGAAAAATTATCAGCTCGAAGGCAACAGAATTAGAAGATTAAAAAAATCAATACTCCCTAAAAGATAGAAGCATATCTTTATGTTGGGAATGACTGCAAGTATTTCCAAGGCATAGTCAGAAAAAGAGGATCCAAACTATAAAGAATAATAGGAAACCTATTCAAATTTAAAAGAGATAATGAGAAATATAGAGTATTTTCCCACTATTGCCAAGCGAAGTACTGAAGAAAGTGATATCAAAACTGGTTTCCTGGAACAACAAGCAGATGTATGAGGCTTTTGTATTCTTCATCCAGTTTCCTGTGATCATTAGATTGTGTAGATGTGTTTAGGAGATGGTCCAAATTGATTCCTGCCATTTCAAGTATACAGAGATGTCCTGGTTTTGGCTGGGATAGTTAATTTTCTTCATAGTAGTTGGTATAGCGCTGTCTTGTGGATTTAGGATGAGAATAATGTTGATAACACACTGATGTTTTAGTTCTTGCTGAGTAGCGTTTACGGCAGCCAAGGACTTTTCAGCTTCCCATGCTCTGCCAGGTGCACAAGAAGCTGGGAGGGAGCATAGCCAGGACAGCTGACCCCAGCTGGCCAATGGGGTATTCCATACCATATGATGTCATGCTCAGCATATAAAACCGGGGAAAGAAGGAGGAAAAGGGGGCATTCGGAGTGATGGCATTTGTCTTCCAAAGTAACCATTATGTGTGATGGAGCCCTGCTTTCCTGGAGGTGGCTGAACGATGCCGATGGGAAGCAGTGAATGAATTCCTTGGTTTACTTTGCCTGCGCGCACGGCTTTTGCTTTCCCTGTTAAACTGTCTTTATCTCAACCCACGAGTTTCCTCACTTTTACTCTTCTGATTCTCTCCCCCGTCCCACTGGAGGGGAGTGAGCGAGCGGCGGTGTGGGGCTGAGTTGCCGGCTGGGGTTAAAGCACGACAAGAGGATAAGAAGGAACAAGTAAGAAGCCAATTCACGTCAATGGAAAGACTTCCACTGACTGCAGTGGCCTTCAGCTTAAACTCCAAACACTTCTTTTAGATGCAAAAAAAATAGTTTATTTGGTAAGTGTTTTTGTCAATTTAGGTCTATAATGTGTAACATGTTTTTAATTTTTTGCATTTTTACACTAATGAAATATTTCCCAGGTTGCTTACAAGCTACCCAAACAAAGTAAAGACTCTTGTGTATTCTGTGTGTATAGTGGTTCTCCTGCATGCCCTGCCCTCAATATGTGAAATTGGTCCTAGATGTCCAAAATGACTGCCTGTAACTCTTCACGTGGCAATCACAGCGACCAAGAATAACTGTGCACTGCTGTTCACGAGGGAATGGTCTCGGATCTCCCTGGTAAGACAGGTACGGTGCAGGGTGCAGTTACATTACTAGAACTTAGGACCATATAATACAGAATGATGAAGTAACTGGGGTTTATTCTCAACAAAATTACAGTGAAAAAAAGTCAATTACTAGTTCTGCACCATTCATTGTGATCCAAATTGATTTTTTTGTTATTTCCTCCAGAAAGATCAGAATAAAGAAAAACTTTATTGAATAAATGCAGATTCCAGTAAATAATTCAATAAGCCATGTTTCAGTCTCAGGCACATCTGCTATAAATATCAATGTAGGGCCAAATCCTTTTGGCTTTATCTCAGTGAAGCCAATTTCAGTTAGCTTGCTGGGGCTATTCATCCCAGATTTGCCTCAGAATATTTCATAAATGCAAAGTGCAACCTGATTTCAATGAGTCATTCCTACTGGGAGCTGGGAAACAGGAAAAAAGTGAAAATTCAGTTCTTTGAGGGAAGAAAAAGAAAATTTTTTTTTATTATAGTCTTTGATTTAAATTATAGAGTTATAATTAAGAATTACATTCTTTTAATCTGAAAATGAGTCTCTCTTTCAATGATATAAGGTGGTGCATGGTTTAAAGTGTGTGCTAAGAGTTCATTTCATTGCATCATATATTTTAAAACCATATTGTGTGAGTCTGTTTACTTCACATTTGTCCTCTTTCCTCTGCCTTTTTTGCATAATATATTGGTAAGTAATAAGAAGCAGCACTGCAGCTACAATTTAATGGGAAACACAACTGTTTATTGAACCAGATACCCATTATTAATTTAACAACTGAATACAAACGCTTCTGGCAATCAGTGCAATAATTCTCTTTCCTTGATTACTTAAGGTTTGCCATTGGCTTCAGTGGAAGCTTAATCCAACCCTCAGAGGGGAGAAGTGCCGCTTTTTAACACTTGTGCAGAAAGAACACGTACCAGTCTAATTCGGTTATCCTGCATGCATTCCCTCTGTCATCTTTTATAGACGTACACATCTCTCATGTGGTTTTAGGAAGAGATTAAAACTATTCTCTTTCTCATCATTTTCCCAAAATTTTACGACTCAATTGGAATGTGAAATATGTGCAGTAAAGAGGCTACAAGTACTTTTTTGTAATGAGTTATCAGAGCTCAAAGTAAGTGAAAAAATCTCCCTTCTTTGTCTTGAAATTGTGTCACCGACTTTTTCAAGCAAGCATTGTATCATTCAAATTGGAGCACTGCATAATGGGGCCTGTAAAGAT
This sequence comes from Calonectris borealis, assembly GCF_964195595.1. Classification (NCBI taxonomy): domain Eukaryota; kingdom Metazoa; phylum Chordata; class Aves; order Procellariiformes; family Procellariidae; genus Calonectris; species Calonectris borealis. The sequence goes on along the minus strand of NC_134313.1, from coordinate 72,095,886 downwards.
GTGTACATTTCAAAGCTAATTTGGGGACAGAGGAGTTACACCAGAGATTAATTTGGCCCAATGAGACTCTAGAGGGCAGTCTTGGTATAGTAAAAGAAATATAAATTTTTCTGTCATTAGAGACCTCAATCATGTAGAGTCAATACAAAATGTTATAACATAGTTAAAAAAGCACAACTATTTTTAAAGATTTTAAGAAAGTTGTTTGATTTTATATGAAATATGAATACCTTTTGACATAATGCAATAATTCACAATAATATAATGTAATTAAAAATTGAGTGTATTTTTTATATTGTTAAGTAGGATATCCATAGGGTATAATGAATGCATCAGAACCAAAAGTACAAAACTCGGTTTGCTTCTCGGTTTTAGCTGGTTCAAGCACTAGTCAATTCAAACAATGCATTTCCACCAGCAGTTTAAAACTCTACCAAAAGTCTACCAGAAGTCCTTTGCTTAAAGAGAGTAGCATAAAATCCAATATACAGTGCAGATGCAAATTTAATGTCAGTTTTTAAAAGATGTGTTTTACTTTATAAGTAATTAATCTTTATACACAAGTTTTGACTATTGTTGGCAGAAATCAAAATTGCGTGCCTTGTAAATTTTTAATTGAGCAATTCTTAGATTAAAAAAATGCATTAGTCACTTTGACTATGTTTAATATTTTAGAAGAAGTTGTTCTGCAAGAAAACAAATCATTGGTAATGAAAAACAATGTGCAGCTTGTAAGTACTTACTGTGCAAACTTTTGAAATGTGTAACCTTTGTTTCTTTGCAGGCAAACAATATTGCAGGCTTGTTTTAAAATAGGAACTTACTTCTTGTGTAAGACTTTCATTTGTATGTTTCCAAACATTTAGAAGGGAAAAGAGAATCATTATTCCCATTTTATAGAGGGGCATTGCTTTCCCTGTTGGCTGCAGCAGTCATACTGCAAACGAGTCAGCGTAACAAGGTTAGTCAAGCGACCGCAGCTGAGCCGTTTTGGACCACACACACAAGGAAAATGAAAGATTGGAAGAGGTGCTAGACAGAGGACAAGCCAAGCTGCAATCCCGTAAACTTCTGCTCAGCTGTCCTTCACTCCTGAAACAATTAAACTCCCTAGACGCCCCCGTCTTTGACCTTGAAAATTTTGAGGAGCAGAGAGTTTTACTTCTGCCGATTCTCCAAGCAGGAGAGACTTTTCTGCTCCAGCTCTGCTTGTTTATGCTCGTGCTTGAGCTGGGCTGTGAAACTATCTGCCTCTCTGCCCATGTCAGATGGGAGGTTGATCAGCTGTGGTCTCGGGGCCTCCCTACAGACTGTAGCCAAAAATATAGTTGCATCCATTTAAAACACAGTCAGACAAAAAGAAGCCATGTTTAAGGAAAATTATCACCTGGTTACAGACCTTTTTTTAATCTGGCAAGTAGAGCATTCGCCCAATACATGGAAGTTGGATTCAGTTCCTTTTCTGGCCCAGGAGGCTTTAAACCAACATTTTGTGCAAGTTTGTTTTTCTTATTTTAGTGGGATGTCAACTCAAAAAAAAAAAAAAAAGACTGTTCAGAGGGCTAGTGGGAGAAATAGGGAGGCACTTGAGGAAGGACACATTGTAGGGATCTCCATGCTAACCATAGGCAGGCTGGGATGACCTACTTGTTAGATCAGGTAAGAAGTATTTGCTGAACAATTCTGCCTTTTCTATGGTGTTATTACCATTTCTAACACTGTAAATCTATCCTTGGCCTGTGCTGATGCAGTGCATTAAAATAATAGTAATAATGATTTAATAAGTCCTATTCTTTTTCTGCTTGTGGATGTGTCTTTCACCTCTCCCTGAAAGTATGTGGAGAAGTTTTTCAAGTTATGGGTATTTTTGGTTTGGTATTTGAATCTCAAAAGTGGATCCACAATTCCTGCTGGTCAGTGCTTATGCTGTTTTGCAGTCTCTCTGAAACTAGGATTCTTTATCTTATAAAATAAAAACATATATTTAAAAAAAAACCAATAACTATGCCATTCTTTGCCTACTAGAAAATGCCTTCAGATTCCTATTGATGAAAAGAGCCCTTACAGAGATTTTCTTCTGATACCCAATTTCTTAATTCAAATTGTCATTGATATTGTATGATGCTTGATTAAGATTAATACAAAAGAGCATAATGTTTAAAATAAAAACAAACTTGCAGATTCTTCTCTGTTCTCAATTTCCTGCAAAGTTTGTTAAAGCATAAGGTGTAAGCGTAAGCAACTTCATATACACTTATGTTTTTGAAGTACATTTATCACATGAAGCAACTAATGCTTTTGTTGATTTTGTTCTTTTAAAGGGAGAAGTGTTTATTAAAGATTGAGTTCCTTTAAAATACAATGATTTAAAAAATAATGTAAGTAAGCCTTTTGTGTGCAAGTCTCCCCCAGTGAATAAAGAAAAAAATCTGTAGCAATATGTATAATTTCCACTTAGACAGTTAATTGAATTAAAAAAATACAATGCAGGAAAGCAAGGTGTATTTCATAAAAATTTACTCCTGTTACAGTTCATATCATTAATACTACTGCTAATAACCCTAACTCTCACAGAAATTTATATAGTTGAATACTAAAAGCAATGCTTATTCTAGAGAAATAGGCAGTAGAGTACATGGAAAGCAGTTTCCTTTAAACAAATACTACATTCTCATTATGTAAGTTCGCACTTTTAAAGAATGTTAATACAGAGCAACCTCCTTCAAAGAACAAAAATTAGTAGTTTACAAAGGTGATGGCTCCTTGCCCTATTCTCAGTTCACATAACATTTTTGTGAACCACACTATGAATTTTTAACTGAAAGTCTCAGTAGTAGTACTACCAGAATTTCACTGTTGTGAAAATTCAAGTGGAAAAAATAGAGAATTCAGAAGTTATTTTATGTTCTTTTGTGGGGAAACTGTCAACATGATAAAATGACTGCATTTATCATACTCAGTCTTAAAATATAGACTTAGAAATATAGACTATTATTGCCTCTTACAAGCTTCCTGTTGATCTTTCCCCGTCAAAGGGAGCTCACGTACCATACGTAAAACCAGCCGGGCCAGCATGGCACAGCTGAGACAGCAGGACGGCATACGGCGAGGGAGAGAAGAGAGGAAGATCCTGAAGCCAGTACCACCACTGGACACATAGCTGAAGAGCAATTGTGTCTCACCTGGAGTCTGTTGGGACTTCGTTGCTTCTTGTCAGACCTGGCTGGACGGTTTGAGATAGAAGATGTCCGTTGTCTTCAACTATTTCAGCTGGACTGTTAAGACATGTCACCTTTCTTTACTGGTCTTGCTGGCAGATCTGTACCAGCAACTTAGGCATCCAAAAAACCCCTTAGATATACATGTAGTTTGCCTTAGATATACTTATGATAATGCAGCTCATAAAATTATTTCACCCAGATGCATCCTCAGTTCTTGTGCTTGTAAGCATTTGCTAGGACACACTGATTTCTAAGGACAAACCTCATGGAAGTCTACAGGCCTCTAGGTGCCATAAATTCCTATAGATGGAAACTGAAATGCCTAAATCCTTATCATCCACAGCTGGGGCCTCTCTAGGTGTTCTCCTACCACCTGTCAAAGCATGCAGAAAGGGAAAGCATATACTCCAATAGTCCCTTAAAGGGAAAAAAAAAATGCATTTAGATACACTGCATTAAGGATAAAAATGTGAAAGAGCTTAATCATATCTGAAGTAACAGTAGAATTTCTTGAAAGTTTTCAATATTGTAGTAGATTACATCATTTAACAAGCTTCAGATTGCTTAGAATAAAAGCATGTTAAAGATATGGCAGGGTTGGGTACCTCATCCTAAAGCAGCAGATGATGTGATTAATTTGTTGGTTTGTTGTTTTTTTTGTGCTGCATTCCAAGCCTTTTGAAGATGAGTTAGCTGTTTGTAGCAACAGCTAGACACAATTTCTGGTAAAAAGGTTAATATCAAACTAAATCAATATAACAGTAGTAAAAGAATTGATTACAGTCTGTTGATCTCAAATAGTAATTGTAAATAACAATACATAATCAAATGGATATATTGTCCATAACGCAGGTTACCTCAATGTTGATGGAACTGTGAATAATAAGGTGCCTACGTGGAACAACTGGATCTCTTACAAATTTGGGTGCAAATTATCGTTATATGTTTCAGTTCAGAGAAGTACAATATACATCACTTATCACATACAATATGATGGGGAGGGTGCAGTGTCATTTTAAAGGAAAGGAAAAGGCTGGGAAGCAGCAACTGAGAAGCATTTATATTCAACTATGAATAACCAGTTGAACTCAAAACCTCCTGTCCAATGCTGAGGCTAAACGTATATTTTTATAGTCCTTCACAGACAGATATTATCCATATCACTTAGCCCCTGTTCCAAACCAAGCAAAAATCAGTTAGCAGCATTAATGCACTGCTGAGACAAAGTCAATATGTTTTGTCTTGCTCAAGGCTTTTTGTCTGCTCTTAACAGAGTACTAACTAGAGCCATGTGGCCACAAGATGCATTGGAAAGTGGAGCTGAGCTTGCTCATCCTTGCCTAAAAAAAAAAAGAATGTAATGGTACCCTACAGACAGCTAATCTGACCTTGGAGGGAGAGATCTACTTTTCCAATATATGTAAAAAAGGAAGAGATGCTCAGTGAGTTTAAGGAGGTGCAATATTGAGACCACCCTCTAGCTGACAGCATCTGCATTCTAGTCCTCCATGGTCTCAAAAGGTATGTTGATAAGCCTAATAATAGAAATTTCCTCAAACGTCGCTTCTGTGAAATCCATGGTGCCCTATGAGGCAGTCAACCCTGCTTTAGCCTTTTCTCCAACACGAAACACAGTTCAGCCAAGTGTGCAGCAGTTGCAGATGTTTCTGCAGCTTGCTGGGTTAGAAGTCAGTCCTTCCAGAGACACGGTCAGTATCTCCAGGTAAGGGCAAGTAAACCTTTGCAGAATTGAGGTGCTGAACGTTGTTTGTGTACGCTGTCAGAGTACAATGAACAATTTTAACCACAGGTGTAATTCCGACCGCCTTTGCAAGAATTTCATTAAGCATAACCTTGAACTCCCAACTTTTTTTCTAGTCATTATACAAAAAATCACATGAATATAGATATAAACACTGTTGACTGTCTTATCTGTTTCTACATATTTACTTCTCTAGGAAAGGGGATCCTGTTTCTTCTCCTTTCAGGGAGGAAGAGAAAGATTTTAGAGACTAGGTCCTGAGTGAGAAATGGAAACAGAATAGACAATGCACCTGACTTCTATTATACACACACTCAGATACTAACACGGATTGAAAAAAAGGATGCTTTTAGTCAAGGTCATTTGCACAGTTGGGTGTGCTGAGACCTTGTGCTGTGGCAGTGAGTCCAGGATCTCCCCTTCTGAGTGGAATAACTAACAAATAGCTACAGCTGAAGATATTCCAGTATGAATTAAGAGTGATGTAAATTGCTGTCAAATTAACAACGTTGACAAAGTGGTTCAGAAGTTCAGCACTGCTCTCTGAAAGTGTGAAAACACAGTGCAGAGAATACAAATGAAACCTGCAAGACTCCTCTTAAGGATCATTAATCTTCATACCACGCTAAAGCTCTACCCAAAGTGTGTTTACAAAAACTGCAAATAGACATTCGTTTTGATCTGTAAAAAACCTAAAAAATATTTAGATATGGTTTTCTTTCAGATACCAGGGCAAGGGCACCCGACAGCCATTTAAGGCGGGGGCGGCGTTTGGGCCTGGGCAAATACAACATGCTGGATCTGAAATGCAAGGGTTATTGCTGGAACAAAGTTAAGAGACCTCTAGCTGGCTCTTCTCTGTACAAGGGGGACCTTAGCTGGCAAAGGGCTAAGGAATAATCTTTTCAAGTATACGGGAACTGTCTCAGATAATGATTAATTGGGAAGGAGTGGCAATTCTTCTATCATGAACATGCTAGAGGATTAGGTGTCTTGCTCTTCCCTGTCAGGATGGAAGATTATTCGCGGTTGAAAAGACTTGAGTGCTAGCAAGGTCAGCATTATTACTTTTGTTAATCTTGATGTGGTGCGATGTTTCTTATTTAATGCTTGTTATTTGTATATCTTCATGCTGTGTAAAAAAGAGCTGCTGCCTTAACTTCCAATTATGGTGTGTGACTGAGATAATGTGAATGGGACGACAGGAGTGGGAGTACACAAGCACTGATGAATTCTTTCTTTCTGCCTTCTGCTGTTAGGCAGTTGTCATCTTGTTTATTCTCTAAAATTACTAATTGCCACACTGCAATCACATACAAGCAAAATGAAAACACCACCCAAGCACTTCCACAGTTTTCTTTTGCTGGTGCATTCAACAGATGCACGAGTCAGGGCTCAAGGTATTTTAGGGTTCTGAACTCCATGGCTCCCCAACAGAGACTGCTGTGCCTCCAAAGGAAGGGGTATTTTTAGAGCCACCAACAGATGATGCTCGTCAGTAGGCATTTATCTGTGACACTCACTGCTGTAAACTCTGTGCCACACCTGAGCGTGGTGGCCCAAGCAGCAGCAGTAAAGCACACCATTTAGTTCATTTTACAAACAACAGAAACATCATAACAAGGCTCGGCCCTTTTATTCAGAAGAAGTAACTCTTATTTTTTCACCAGAATGGGTGATATATTTCCTGTCAAAGTGAACTAAAATGTCTGGACAGCAGACAGTGGTGTAGCCCTGTCTGTTGATCCGTGAAGAAATTCCATTGATAAATTCTATTTTTCTAAGAGCAGCCATAATAATAAGTATTTCAATTTTACTTCAATTTCTTAGTTGCTGTCCCAAAATAATGGAAAACCATTGTCAACCTAAATAAATTATTGTCTTTTTATTTATAAGAATTTTCAAGCACATGCACAGGAAAGAAAGTGTGCTAAAAAGTGTTAAGTGTGGCTTTAAATCATTAATATATTATATGGAGACGTTCTGATCTAGGAATTTTTAGAAGTGTATACATATATGTGTATGTGTATATATATAAAAATAAAAATTTTGAAACCTGCCCAGAAATCGGCTTTGTTCATTGACAAATTAATCAGATTTTAATGCACATTCAAAGGCAACTATTGAACAGTAAGAAAGACACCTGTGGGTATTCCTCGTGATGGTGCCACAGAGAAGCCGGAGGCCTCGAATACACAGCAATCAGCACTTCAAGCCTAATGACTGTAAGTGGGAGCACAACCTGTTTGATATTCCATTAAATCAAAGAAGAAGTAGCTGATATGTTAATGAAGCCAACTATTATAGACAGAAAAATCTTTCCTTTCCTCTGTTTTTTTAATTACTACTATGGGATCGTGATCAGCGAGAACACGTGCTTCTTTCTCTTCTATCCCAGGACCATCAGTAAGACAGTATCTTCTTTTAATTCTGAAGCAATCAGTTCACAAGGCAAAATAAAGATAACATCTACATTTTCTACAGTCTTGTTCGAAGCATTTCAACTGACAACTGAGATCTATATAGCTGGTTGGTTTGCTTTGTTATTCTGCTGTATTAAAATAATTTTATTTTAGGTTTTTAATGCTGCCAATATTTTTAGCTTTATTTCTGTTACTTATTGATATCACCTTTTCCCTATTTTTAAGTTGTTACTTGTTGGGATTCTTGGTGTTTCTTTCTTTGTTTAACTGCTCTTTGTCATTGTTTTCCAGGGTGTTCTCCAAAACCCAGTTGAACCCAAGACTTAGACAATATTTCAATAATAACTGCTGGAATTTTACATTTAATTAAAATATATCTCTGTCAAATACATTCAAAAAATTTCTTGCAATTCCACTCCAGGCGGAAAATCTGCAGGATGCTTTGCAACTGAAGAGGGAAAGTTGAGGATAATTTAATTGCTCTAGAGAAAAAAGATGTTATGGAAAAGGCAAAGGGGACAAAACAGACAAAAGCATCCTGTGTGTATTTTATCTTCTGCTCTGGAGAAGTGCTGGCACATGATACAACAGATATTGGAGAGCGAACAGGGATCTACAGCTACAGAAGTTATTCTGTTGTGCAAACAACGAAAGAAGTCTCACCTCTGCCGCGCTCCTTTTCCCCAGTGCTGCCCTCACAAGCTCCCCTTTCAGCCTCCTTGAGCTCAGCTGCAGGGAGGTCCATGCAGATCCCACCGGTGCAGTGGGATGCTGTGCTGTCCCTCTGAGTGGTTCCTCAGCTAAGGCCAGCACAGAGGAGTGCTTGGCTCCCAAAACATGCAGGAGGGCATTGGCCCATGGATGCCCGCCCTAGTGACATGAGGGTGCCAGCGATGGCTGAAGAGGCTGTGAGAAATGATGAGAGCAGGCTGTCTGAAGGGAGAAAACCATTTTGCCCTGAGTGTTGCTGGCTGACTGCTTCCAGACCCTCTGATAACAAATGCAGAGGCTTCATCTTCCAGGGAAAGGGAGGAAAGCACAAACCAGGGCTCAGTTTCCCTCCATTTTGGAGAGAGAATTATCCTGCACGACAGCTGAGGCTGCTGCTGGGCCCTCTGCCACACACCTTGATGAGATCCATCAGGCCAAGCTGGCCATGCCATTGCTGTAGTTCCCCCGGTGGAGTCCTGTGAAGAGGACACTTTGAAGGACTCTCACTGCTGTGACTCAGTGTGACCAGGACCAGCTGAAGGGTCTACTTCCCTCTCAGGCCAAACCCCTGGAGGTGCTCTCTTGGGTGCTCACTATTAAATCCCTGGGTACTGACCGTGGATCTTCAGCCCAGGGCGCCTCATGTTCCTGACCAAGTCCTCAGGAAACTGCACGCTCCTTCTCCCAGGGAGGTGGGCTGTGCTCACTCTGCAGTTGAAGGCCAGCCTTCATGAGGCATGATTGACTTCTCGGCATGACTTTTAAGAGCATAGAGAAGTCATTTCACTACAGCATGGATCCAGTTTGGGGAATGTGACCCATTCAGGCCAAACCTGTATTGTCTCGGACTATTTTGATGATCTGTGCTGCTGCCAAGATCTTCTCTAATTGACTTATCAGGATCATTTGTCATTCGGCCATCTAGCCTTTGACCAAAAGAAAGTGATGGACAGGCTGAACCATGACTATTTTATGAGCATCTCCTCAGTCTTCAAGGGCTCTGCTATAATTAGCATCTCTTTTACAAGCACCACAGGGTTTTCTAAGAGACCTTTCCAAGCTGCTCCCCTTTTATCAGGACTTCCTCAGATCCTGGAAATCCTTTCCTGTGATCAAGTCCACTACAACAACCGAGCCAGGGCATTAGGAATTTCAAACAAAAAGTGAAGTCTTCAATGTAATGAAGTAGGACATTTTGGTATCGGAAACAAGGGTACATAAAATTCCTAATAATATGTAGACTTAAGCAAAAATTATACAGCTAATTCTTTTTTTTTTTTCATTCTAATGTATAGGTTTTGTCTTTATTTCAAGGGGAAGGGATGGGAAATAGGGAGAAAAGAGAAAATTTCTAATATTTTAACTTCAGAGAAGTGTTGCTGAGATACTTTTTGCCTTGAATGACTTTTATTTTTCTTGACTGTGGAGTCATAAGATTTGGGGTCAATCAAGTTTCTGAAGGAAGAGAATTCCACATTAAGAACACTCGTCTTTCTCTTTGCTTGAGAAAGGCTTTTAATGCTTCTGTACTGTCGAATATAAAATATGGAGCAAAAGGGTGGGAACATTTAATATACTGGAGCTGAAACTAAAACCTGGACAATGAAGCATGAAATGAAGTATGCTTGATATCACAGAGAAACAGAATTAACAAATAGGTAAGACAGAGAAAGTATGTAAAAGAACAATCTTTATGAATAAAGGGACACTAGGATGATTGTATCTTGAAAAGGACAAAATTAAACATGGAATGCGTTTATGGAGAAATAGGTTACAGCATGTGTAATCATCAAAACACTTAAGGATGTACCATAAAAATCTTTTTTCTCCTCTGAAATATTTCAAAAGTGATACATGACTGGATTGCATGAAGAACACTGAGTGCTTCAGAGCTGCAGGAATTTAAAGTATTATAAAGCAATTAAAAATTACGTCTATTACACTGCACTGTTTGATAGTATTATATACTTGCCTCTTTTGAAGGAAGGACACTGTTCTGTTTCCAGTGACAAGCTTTCTTAAGGAGAAACCATAACAACAAGAGAAACATAAAGAGTTTCTATAACCTTGTAATCACACATGTCATACACAATGTACTATTTTCGCTCTTTATAGCAGAAATGCTCAGAAATAATATATAGTAGATGCTTCAAATTATGTTTTCTGTGACAGAAGTTAATTCTAAAGTAAGTATTCCCTGAAAGAGAAACAGAGAAAACATTTTTACATGTCTATCATTTGTCCTTAGAGGACACAAAACAAATATGTTTTTTAAAGCTTGACACTGGTATTATTCTGTGTGGCCTCCGGCTATATGCTTTTTCCAGTTTGTAGAATTGAAGGGATAAGAAAACAGCTTTGCATTAAGAGGAACACATTGTACAGGTTAATCATAACCATGCAGAAATCAAAATGCTGCCAACAAAATAATGGCGTACTAGTGCCAAGGGAGTCACCAGGATGACTGTGAGGGAAGCTGTGGGAGAATAACAACTCCTTGGCATGTGGGGACGTATTTCAGGCATGTGCTTCTAAATTAATTATTGATGTGGCTGAAACAGAAGTTTTTACTACTGTCGACAATAGCAAATACTCGTAAAAATTTAATTGGCTAAAAGTTAATTTCAGTGTTCCTCAATCATGAAATGCATTAATTGAGAAGAGCCTTTTTTAAGATGTTTAAATTTTAAAAGGAAATAAAGCAGAAAAGCAGAATCAGGCAGGGGAATTTAACAAATGTAAAAATGTTGACAGAACTGAGAGTCATTACTTAGTCAATATTGTATCAATTAACCAAATTAACCTTAGTCCCTGATGAGAACAAAGTAGAATGGCATCATTTTCTAGTTTGTCTGACTCATTCACATTATACATTATGTGTGTACATTAGTGTATACAAATCAGGCAAACCAAAAGGCAGCACCACACAAAATGTGGAAGAATTAGACAAAATAGTGTTTGTAAGGATTTTAAGTGCTCTAAATCCATTAAATAATAAATCAATCGTATGTTGTACTGGTGACAGTTGCTGCTTTTGAAGGAGACTGGCTAGTCTGCTTCCAGCTACAAGCTTTCCTTAGGCTGCCATGAGAACATCGGAGAATCACTTGCCTATATTCTAAACAAATAGCATCCCAAGCCATTGGTAGAAGTACTTACGGATTTTCACTTTAACTAATTAAAGTACAACTATAAAAAATAAGAAAAGTCAACACGAACAAATTCTTTGTTAAGATGTGTGGCATCAGGCTGAGACTGACATAACTGCAACGGTAGTCTTTCCAGGTAATACTGACACTGAGTTTTTAATTCAGCATAGTTGGACAGCATAGTATAGCCATACTTAAATAATTGAAAGGGAAAACTACATATATTATTGTGGGGGAAAGCTTGTAAAAGATTTTGTCTTCACTTACTGAGTTTATATTTTTAGCCCTGAGCGTGTAACATCCCTATACCTCTGAGAAGCTGTTGAAAAGAATCTGTTCAGAGGGGACAACATAAAAGATAACAGCATGCAATTTTATCACTGGAGTAACAGGACAGCCTTTAGTTCCCTAGAATATAGGGACTCGTGGGTAACCCCGGAAAAGCTCATATAATTGCTATGCCTGCCAAGTGTCTGAACACAGCAATAAACTCATAGAAATACCTGAGAAGGCCACCCGCCCTCCGAATTCCTCATACGAGAAACTGTGTGGTGAAGCTTCCGTTGACACTGGCATGGAAAACATGGAGGAGCGTAAGAGAAAGTGTTCACAACACTATGAGATTCACCGTAACTTTCGTATTTTCTCTTTCTGGACAGCAACGAGAGCGAAACACTTCTGTGAGCAGTATTGCTGGCATACAGCCACATTTGATGTTGTTATGTCACCACTGTTTATTAGATATGGTAGCATTCAATGGAAAAATATGTAAAATTGATTTTATTTCGTTATTTTAATAGTAACAGAGAGAGATGGGACATTTCTTAAAAGCTAAAAATTCTATCATTTTCTTACTGAACTTCCTCTGTAAAAAAGAAAATAAAAAATCTTATTAATTGGTAAGGGCCAGTTCTTAGCTTGGAGCTATAATTATTCATGAAAAAAAATTGTTTGGATTAAACTGTACAGGAAATTGTCCTAAGATCATTTCATGAGGTTTACGTAGATAAAAGACACCCCCCTCTAACGCTGCATTGGTTTGTGACAACTATGGTCATCTAACAGGTGCCACAAAGCTCCTTCCCATTGTAGCTTATTCAAATTGATTACCTCAATGTACTACAGTAAATTTGCCCAAAGTATACCTAGATCACAGATGGGTGCAAGTCTCATTGACTTCCATCCTAGGGTTTGGAGACTTGCACATATATTCACTTGTAAGAGAGTTAAAAAATTCAAACAATGTAACAAACTACAAAAGGAAAAGAAATAGTGGACAATCTTTTCTTTGTATAGTTTTACCAATACTGATAACACAATATCACTATAACTAGATCTAATCAATAATATTATCCATTGAAAATAAACTACGTGCAGTGTGAAGTTTGGATTTTTAGAAGCAAATTTTTCTACTGTTCTTATGAAAAGGCTACAATATATATAGCCAGTGGCAAAAGTGTCCCTGTTTAACTGAGGCTGGGTTAAAAGAAAAGTCTTTGAAGGAGCTTATTCGTGCAGAAGCTCAAGATTTGGTCTGAAAAGGCTGCTTCATGGGTTAATGTATTCACCTATAAATAAAAGCAGTGACAGCTCTCCTGTCAGTACATGCTGATGGACGGTTCCTTTTTCCACCATTACAGCCTTGTGAATGTGGGAAAATTAATTTAAGTGGTAGTTAATTTCTAATGAATTCCATTCAAGCGGTTAATATGGTCCCTTGATGTTATGGTAACCTTCATGGATCATTGCATTATGTAAATAAATTCTACTTTATGCTGGTTTATTAAAAAAAAAGGAAGATTGGTGAGTCCAGTCAAGCCTTCACATATACAAACATGCATAAAATTTCTTAAGAAATCACTAAAAATAGACTGTTTAAGAGGAGTACACTTGATATCCTACAAAGCATACCATTTATCTTTATAAGACATCTAATTTTTATATAATTTTGGCAGGATCATCTATTATTTGGAGCTGAGAATAAGACAACTTTTGGAAAGGAAACCCTCTTCACTCAAAATTGTATTAGAAATGCAGCTTGCATGTCCTTGAGGGACTCTTCAAGCCCTTAGATCAGCTGTTTTGCACAGGCATGAATCACTGGACAGGCTTCACACATTCCAGCTCCCACCTTTATCCCCTCTTCTGGGGAGACACCTCTGACAGGGTGTGCTCTGCAGAGAACATACACATGGCATCTTACTTCTCGAAGTCACTCAGCTTCTTCCCACTTACTTCAGTGGGGTTTAGATCAGGCCTGTGCTATTTTACAGAAATTCTAAAATCTTTTAAAAAAAATAGTGTGCAATATTTATTTTCAAATATTAATGTATTTCCTTCAGTATCCAAATTCATGTACATGTACCTTTTGAAAGGTAATGAAGGGTTCTTTTTACTGTGTCATAATACTACTTGGAGAATATAAAAACCCTTGTGTAAGCACAGAGATTTCTATGGTTGTATGCATTAGGTGGCTAAGAAACTGCTGGAGTTTTTGACACCCCTGGTAGTATGCATTGAAACGAAACTTTTTGTGTCCTCATGAGGAATTGAGTACACATTGGCTAGCATTTTAAAGGCACGTTGTTTTCCCTTGTGAAAACATGACCCCTTATATATGCCTAAACTTGGCAGGGGGCGGGGGAAAGACAGCAAAATAGCCTTTGCTCTTATTTGCTGTTTCAAACAAAAAAAAACCCACACAAAACATAAGCTGTTGTTCAGTCTTTTGGTAGCCTTACGCAATCAAACCACTTGATGACAGACAACAATTAGTGTGTATCTAGGCATACATACATTACAGCAGCTGGTCCAGATAACTTATGACCAGGAGACTTTAAAGAGCTGGCTCAGGATATTTTTGGCCTATTGATTTCATATATTTCTTAAAATACTGAAATACCAGCAGTTGAAAGTAAGTACCACAAACTTATAAGCTAAATTCCACAGTGTAAAAGGGTTTTGATATGGAACAAAAGTAATGAGATGAAATTAAACAGAAAACAGGATTAAATGAAACACATGTGTATATCATGTCAAACAAAAGTATCTTTCTTTGACTTTTTCTAAAAGAGGAAAACACGGTAGATCTAATCTATCAGGACTTCAGGAAAACATGTGACAGTTCATTTGTGCCGTTAATTAAAACAGAGAAAGTGAGGATTACCTAATGAATATTAAGGTTGGTAAGGAAGTGGCTAAAAGCGAGGTGTTAGATGGGTGTGCCAAAAAACCAAACATTTATTGAGAAGAGAAGCTAGTGGCGTGTCCCTTCCGACCTAGCACAAACAGTGGGATGTTCAATCAAATGTGCAGGCAAGGTAGCAATAGGAAACCAATATGGGGGAAATGGAAATATTGTGTAGGAAGAATAAAATCACCTATGAACTGAAGGGAATTAGGCTGCTGGCTACTTGTAGGACAGAAACCTGTACATTCTGGTATCTCAAGTAAAGATGCTGAGGCACCAGTGTAAGCTGGCCCATGAGTTGTTCAAAGGCAATCCTAAAATATCTAGGGTGAGGTGTGTTTCCAAGAAACACAGAGGTAGACATTCATCTGTCATATGGGCAAAACCAGAAATATTTGGGAGGACAGAACTATATAAAATATTTCAGGAAGGATTAACTCAAAAGGTGTATGGTGTAGCCAATAATGTCTAAAAATGTATGAGAAGAAATGCTTGTAGGCAGAGGCAATATCTTTTATTAGACAATTGGGACAGTTGGAAAAAAAGCTGGTAAGCTTTGGGCATATGTGAGAATGACTTGTATACCAAAAGCTTTCCTATTTTTTTCCTAACTATATCAGTGATCTAATAAAATATATTACCTCTCCTTACAAACCTTATCTCACAAATTCAAAAGTTACGCAAAAGGCCTATTAGGATGATGAGACGAGCAGAAAGTCTGCTTCATGAGAAAAGACTAAGATGTCTTGTTTAGCTTAGGAAAACACAGATTGAGAAAGGACATGATAGAAATAAATATCAAGCAGGTAAATTCCCCAGGAACAGAAGTGCTATTTAACATAAAAGATAATGTTGGCGTAAGTGTAAACAAGTCCTGAATAAATGTAGAGCTGGAAGTTAGAAGAAGATTAGGAAGAGGAGGGAAGTTCTAGACTACATTTCAAAGAGTGGTGTTAGCAAAAGACACTTAATTTTCAATGCAGAACCTCATGAATTTATTTAAATAATTATATTAAGTAGTTGCCAGAATAGCAGGGAGTTGGAGTTTATGTGTGTAGATTTCTTTTATGACTTTTTCCAGTGATCACCATTCTCCTGATGAACTGGCCTACAGCTGATTGTGACCATACAACTCACAGGCAGCGTCTTTTAAAGTGCCTGGAGACAGTCCAACTATGTAATGCTTAAGGAGAGTCCAAATGCTGAACGTTTCACAGGCCTTAACACCAATGACCTTTACCTTGGCCCCTACCAATAGCCCTACCACCACAGCCATACACAGGCATTGTCTGACTACGCCACCTCTCACTCTGAGCCTTCATGTGGGATGCTTTTAGTTTTGCTCTTCACTTTTTCAAGCAGCAACAAGGGATGCACCGAAAACTCGCCAGAAAGGATCTTCCATCGCAATCTCCTTGTCCTTCCTTGCCTATTTTCCCTCCTGATCCCTCTTTGAACATCACACGTTATAAATCTTAAGTTCCTTAAAAAAACAGCATTTCCTTACTATGTGCCCAAGACAATGAGACGCTTTGCAGCCTTCCATGTTTGTGCTTTCGTTGGATGATGCTGAGGACGTACGCTGAGGATGTACGCTGCGTGCAGAAGGCCACGGTATGAAGTAATGTGAGACACCAAGGCCAGCTGGAATAGTACCAGAGACCCAGGATAGGCTGAAGGAACCAGCCGTACTGTCTATGTGCATGAGCTAGACCAGTCTAGACACTGAACTGTTTCTGGGTTTTGCCTGAGGAATGAAAGCTTCCTGGAAGCTGTCCATCATGCATGCAGGGCAGATGATCAAGTGAACAAGAGGCAGGAGCAAAACCAGAGTGATTCAAACTGACTCATGAGATGTCTTATGTTTCAAAACTCTAAGAAAACCCTAATATATGCATATGAATTAACAACTACTTGTGTAACATGTCAAAATGTAACTGCAAATGGGAACCATCATGAAATTTGAATGGTTTTCACTGTGGTTGCAGAGGTATTAGGACAAGTGATAGATACCCTGTGTTTTGACTAGTGATTCAGGAGTGATGTAGATCAAGCACTGATAAAATAAAAGTCAGCAAAGAGGTAATAATGATAGGGAAGTCACAGGGAAAATTTTATGCTGCTCAACACACTGAACCTACTCAAAACAATTTTGGTTTGTTACATGCAAATGCGAAGTCGTACATCTAGCAAGCAGGCAATGCAGCTACACCTGCAGAATAGAGGGCTGTGAAGTAGTGTTAAGCAGTGTAAAGCCTTTACTGGTCATAGAAAACTGACAACAAACAAGAACTCATTACAGAAAGCTGTAGCAATAATGTGATCTTCAGATGAATGAAGCAGAATATTGGTGAGTGCAAAATTCAGGAGCATTTTAACCTCAGTGTTCAGCATCACTACCTACAGTTCCTGTGCCCGTATTTTTAAAAAGAAATGGGGGAAGGGTACAGAAAATAGAAATATCCAAAGGTTAGAAAAAATATTTTATAGTGGGAAACCTAAGATGATTAATCTGATCAGCTTAGCAAAAGACTAAAGGGTGACGTGAATTTAGTGACTCTACCTTCCGAAGAAAAAAATACAGTACTTGAACAATGAAAGGCACAACAAAATTCAGTAACTGCAAATTAAAGCAAACAAGCTCACATTTTTAACAGTGAAGTGACAGTGTTTTGGAACAGACTCGTAGCTGCACGTCTAACTGCTCACCTATCCACTACGTGGTCTCTGGCTGCAGCCCTGTTTAGGCTTCATGCCTTTACCTCTGGTAGGACAGAATTCTTCAGCCTTCAGACCAAGCCTCGAGTTACCATTTCATATTTACTGTATTGTCATTCACTTAAATACATCAAGTAAGTTCCCTTTTTGTGACTACGCAATTGGTGATCAGGACGAAAGCCCAGACAACTTTCTTAAAACCAATTTGTTATTTAACAGCAGGATGAGCATTCAAAGCAAAACCAAAGTATTTGGCACACAATCTACATGCAATGGTTCTTACCAAAGCCTGAACTTCCTATCAAAGTGACCTATTTTAGATATCTCAGTCACTGCTTTTATGAAGAGTAGCTTCCTAGGTTATTTCCTTCACAGTGATGAGTCCCTTTTTAAACTGTATCGACTCTGAGACTGCTTGTTCCCAGCCTGTTCCTCATTTAGGCACTGGCCGTTACCAATCTTCAATCATGTACAACAGAGAGAGAGGCTTATATTATTCCCTGCCTGTTCCTTTGCTTACTTTCAACCACTAAATGGAATCAATACATTTTCAGATCAAACAACTTCACAAAGTTCACTTTTTTTTCATTTTTGCACAATGTGGCACATAAAAACAGGTGGCTTCTTGAAAAATACTGTGCTCTCTCAACACCGTATTCACCTTTACGGACAACAGATTTCAAAGTCTGATGCACAAGCTTCTGGGTGAAATGGTGAATTTTCCATTTCTGGAGGCAGGTGGATAACTCCAGCAAGTGACAGCTTCATCTTGGGTGCCAATATTCTCCCCGTACCCACTTTCATCACTTTTAGATCAGGTTCAATGTCTTCACTGTGATGAAGCTCTTATAAAGATTGCTGCCTCCACTACGAGGGGGATACGGAGCAATAAGAAACTGCTGCAGTTTATCTCCCAGAGGTATAGAAGTAAACCACCACCACTTACCTAAATAAACTGGGCTGTAAAGTGTGACAGTTCAATAGCAGCTTCATGGGCAGTTCAGCTATTCCTACAGGAAGAAAAATCCAGTCCTAGAGAGCAGAAGAGATCGGACATGACCCCTCATAGGTGTGGCGAGTTAAACTGTCGCGGCTCATCGGAAAGAACCCAGCCCCTCCTCAGCCTCTGGGACTAACATGTTCAGCATCCCTCGATTTAAGCTACTGGTACAGATTTCAAATTCCAAGTTTATAATCTGATGAGCTGCAATGGGATGAATGCAATTATTTAAATGTATAATCAACCTTATTAAACTGAATGGGACTACTGTATCCTTAATTTGCATCTTAAAAGTCATTTGATAGTTTTCAGCAGTGTATATCAAGGTATGTCCACCCTTGCTGATTCAGAACTTTAGAATATGGTGACACTGCAGATACACGTAAACTAGCTTTGGTAACGAAGCCTCTCTAATATCAGGTGCATGGAGCTCACTGAAACCACAGAGAGACCTTGGCATTACAGAGAAGATATTCTGAACAGTGCCTGCAATAGCATGGTGTGTCCATTGCACTGTTAAACAAATAAGAGAGAGAAGCCTGCTTCTCACTTTCTTTTCCCTTGTTTAAGAGTATTTATGTTTTCATTTTATTTTTCTTGTAAAATAATACTTCCAACTTTTAATTTTCCTTTGCCTAGTCATAGACTCATGGATATTACAGAACAGAAGTGTCATCTACTTCACCTCTACAAATAAAGGAAAGTTTCCAATTGTTAATACTTTGCAAAGGCATTAGCAATTGCTCTTAAGGTTTGCTCTTTCTTGTGCTTTTTAAATTTTTTTTGCTTTTGTACATGGTATGATAAAATAATTGGAAGAGCAACACGGTGTCTGCAGAACCAAAAAATAGCTATTATTTTAACTGAGTCTGGGAAACTGACTTTGGTGGTGTCAGAATCTGGAAAAGTCACCTGTCAGTCAGCTAACCTCAGTGTGTACCGCCTCGATCCGAGCACACAGCTCCCCCAGTAGTACCGTTCCCAAAGACTTCTCCCTCTCCTGTCATTGTTGAAGACCTATTGCCCTTAATTCAGCAACTGATACTGTAATTCCCATACACACAACCACAGACAAAGTCTAACAGTCGTTAACATACATGAGCTCTAAGATTTGTGCTCCAGTTGACCTAAATACATCTCTACCTGTTGCGTATCAGGAACCTGACAGCCTCGTTCCCTACAATAGTTCCGAGGAGTTAGGCAAGGTCAGTCACTCACAACTGCAAATGATTTTCAAAACTGTAGGATGGAGACAGCCACAGGAGACATCAGTTGTCACACTCCTACTCCACTGTGGGGATTTAAAGAAGAACGAAGAGTTTCTGGAAGGGGTAACCTAGACACAAAACCAGCAGGAAACCAGAAGCTGAAAATGTAATTGGAGCCTGAGTCTTATTTCAGTTTTCAGTGTATGGATTCTCCTTCCTGTGTTATTGGGTCCTACTTCCCCCCTAAGCCATTTTACATTCTAGCTGCGCTCTCCTTATCATTCCTCTCCCTTTTATCTGCTGCCCACACAATATCTGTGGAGGGGGGAGAAATAAAAAAGAAAACACATACAATTATGGAACCAATATAGATTAGTATTTTTAGTATTCCAGGGCTAAATTTTTGGCCTGGGTAGCCTAAGTAGCAGTTGTGCACCCTCTCCTTTGGAAACAGCAGTTCAAGTAGCACAACATTCAGGAAGTCTGTAATGAAGGACGTGAACCCTTAGCTACCAACAACTAGGCTACTGGCTGACGTTATTTCAGCTTCTCATTTTGTAGTTGTAGTAAATAAGCCTAAAATAAACATGCACCACCACCAGCTCTAGTCACCTTCCTCGTGTCATCCAAATTACAGAAAGCTATAGAATCTCATTTTTTTAATAACACCTTTGTAACACTTTGTGGACATCAACTAAAAAAAAGGTACTTAGAAGTGTGAGAGTCAGTACTCCTGCCTAACAGATGGAGAAGTTGAGACAAAGGCAAAATTACTTTTTCAAGATTAGACAGCAAGTCAATGGCAGAGTACAATTCCAATTCAGAACCTTCTAGTTTCTAACCCTATAATCCTTTTTCCAAAATCCATTAGCACAACCAAATACGCTGTTTCAGTGATGACCGTGAATGCCCCATTCTTTTGAACACTCCACCCCAGGCATCACAAACTGACCGTTCAGATGATGACACATGAATAATTTACAGTCATATTAAACATCTGAATTCACATTACTTCACATCCCAAGTTTCTGACTAGCAGCACTAAATTCAATGGCTTTAATTGTGAAACAATTTTTCCTAATTATAAGTCGTTGAAATAGGCTGCTGAGTCAGCACTGTACAAAAAAATTAAGTCTTAAGTTAACGGGAGAGATGAAAATATAGTAATTTGAGCCCCCCCTCTGCTGTACAATAATCCTATCCCTAAATTTCACTCCCTGTTGCTGAGTGTAGACCACATTTAACAGACACCAGCCTGCCATGAGTAAATCTCCCACATGCTTTTGCATTCAGGAAGTCTGGCCAGAGATCGACTGCTGCTCCTAACCCTGGCAACTCGTACTCGCAGGTCTCTCTCTTCACCATCTGACATTGCTCTTGACAAGCGAGCCCTTGCTTGAACACCTCCCCAGCGACCCACCAGCACAATTTGTCTTGTACCAGAGAGCTGCCCTTTTTTCTGACAGAACCAAGGGGCTGGATGAACTGTTTGGGAGGCAGTAAGACCAGCTGCCAACTACCTTTCCTAAAAGAAAAACCTGCAGACTGTCACTTCTTCTGATGGCCAACTCATTCAATCCACAGCTCAGTCCTTGTGCGTGCCTCATGATCCTCCACAGAAGTGGGTGGGCCTGGAAATCACTGGGTTTTCTGGACATGCATACACTGTTTACCGTAAAGGTGTACTAATAGCTACACTCACAAGCTATCACAGGGATTCACAGCATACAGGCCTTTTCTTCTGCCAGAACAAAATACACAGTGCACACCTAGAAACTTGTACCATTAACTTTAATCTGAGAATTAGAGCTTTTAAAATCTCCAGTTGCTTAGACTACTTAACTGGCAAAGTGTGTTAAAGGTGTAAAACTTTTCCTGCTTACAGGAAATTTCTCTGCTTACATTTTATTTACATGCACAAGCTATAGGTATTTAGAAAGTAGTTGTTCTTATTTGTAAGTGCCTAAATTTCAACCAAACCTTTTGAAGTACAGCAAGTTTTCCACTGCTTCAGAGTTCTTTGGTTTTGAGGAAGCTTTTACATTTTGAATCAGTCTGTCTCTCTTTAGTTAGATGAAGCTAGCCATTTTTCTCCCCCTTCATTGCTATGAACTTGTTTGATGCCCCTTAAGATGGATGTGTATGTTAACTAACCTGCTCCTCTCTCTCCAAACCCACATTTCCAGCGATGAGATAGATGAGTGAAAAGACAAACTACTCAACACATGGGAACCAGTCAATAACTATTGCCTCTGGGTTGCTTAGCCACAGCTTTCCAGGCTTAGCTTCCCATTGTCCACCAAGCACCTAGTAAAAAAAGATGTAATTATAAAAGTTACTGCAATTTTAAAGTTGTAGAATTATAACTGGGCAAAAAAGTTCTTCAAGACATCATACTATCCAATTTACAGCAAGCTCAAACACAGTGCTCAACCAATTTCACCTCTTCTAAACTGGGAACATACTCTCACAGTACTCTGGCAAACTCGTACCAGTAACTTGATAGTCGTCCAAAAGCTTAGTTTGGTACCTTGTGTTGAGAACTTGTGGTTCACAGGAAGATCGAACACTCCTGCCTCAAGCATAGCCATATTCAGAAGCATGAGGAACATCTTTGGGGACTGTAGCAATTTTGGCTGTCTAATTGTAATTCATGGGTACCAGTCCATTAGTTCGCATTCAACAGTATGCTTGGCTATGTGACCTCTCAGGCATTACTGTTCCCAGTTATTCTCCCCACACCTCTATTAGGAGAGAGTTGTTTCAAGGGATACAGGAAAAGTTGTATAAAAAAGAAGAAAAAAAAAGTATAATTTTAAAGCCTCACTGATTTATGTAAGTGAGCCTAAAGCTTTGCAGAAACGTAAGGCAAATTAGCTGGAATCTGAAATTACTATTTTTATCTTCTTTGCTGCAGAGACCTACACAAAATGGTTTACAAACTCCACTCAAAAGGCAATGATTCCCAGGTATTGCCTTTTTATTTGGGTTAAGGTTCGGGAAACTGTAGAATAGTAGGTACACCAGAAACATCAGAGAGGACTTCTCCGAAGGAAGAGGAGGCTAAGAACACTTCCGAGTACACTGTGAATGGACAATATATCATTAAATGTCTTTAGACACTAAAACCCAAAAAAACGTTGATTACTTTATACTAATTAAAATACCACCATCTCCCCTCAAAACCCACAATGATAAGCAGCAAGGGTTACTTACATTGGCGTTACTGAAGCTACGTGGGATTATGTCTGCTGCAACTCAAAAGTTAGAAGAAATTTTTACCTCACCTATTGTGCTGGTTTTGACTGGGATAGAGTTAATTTTCTTCACAGTAGCTAGTATGGGGCTAAGTCTTGGATTTCTGCTGGAAACAGTATTGATAACACAGGGATGTTTTCGTTACTGCTGAGCAGTGCTTACACAGAGTCAAGGCCTTTTCTGCTTCTCACCCCACCCCACCAGCGAGGAGGCTGGGGGTGCACAAGAAGCTGAGAGGGGACACAGCTGGGACAGCTGACCCCAACTGACCAAAGGGATAGTCCATACCATATGACGTCATGTTCACCATATAAAGCTGAGGGAAGAAGAAGGAAGGGGGGGACGTTCGTTTGGAGTGATGGCGTTTGTCTTCCCAAGTAACTGTTACGCGTGATGGAGCCCTGCTTTCCTGGAGATGGCTGAACACCCACCTGCCGATGGGAAGGAGTGAAGGAATTCCTTGTTTTGCTTTGTTTGTGTGCACAGCTTTTGCTTTCCCTATTAAACTGTCTTTATCTCAACCCACGAGTTTTCTCACTTTTACGCTTCCGATTCTCTCCCCATCTCACCGAGGGGGAGTGAGCAAGTGGCTGTGTGGGGCTTAGTAGTT
This sequence comes from Calonectris borealis, assembly GCF_964195595.1. Lineage (NCBI taxonomy): Eukaryota > Metazoa > Chordata > Aves > Procellariiformes > Procellariidae > Calonectris > Calonectris borealis. Next base: position 72,072,636 of record NC_134313.1, on the reverse strand, counting down.
CCTGGCTGGGGTTAAACCATGACACCTATGAACCATGACAAAAGCTAGAACGTCATCTTTCAATGTAACATACTTGATATTATTTGCCATTTAAGAGCGCACCTGACTTTGAAACTATTGGTTCTGTCATCATGGCTTTCAACATCTAGGTTTTTTTTTTTTTAAGAAAGATTCACTGTATATTGTAATAATGCACAATCAGCGGCGTTTATTTTCATTTTGCTTTAATTAAACACAAATGCATCTCAGAGTCCGATGATTCAGCTTTGCCCTTATTAACTTAACAGCGAGGTGGTTGCAAGTAAGGCTTCACGGCTAGATGACAAGAGGTCCTGAAAGTTACGGCTTCCCATTTCTGTTCTTGGCACCCATGAAGTTACGGCAAGGACCGTCGCTCTACGTTAGGGTTACGACGGAACACTGTCACCCACACCAGGTCGCGATCTGCGTCCCCAGCAGTCGGCCCTCAGAAGGCAGGGGGCAGCCAGGGAAGAGGGCGCGGTGCCAGCGGCAGGGACGCAGAAAGCAGGACTCGAGGCCCGACGGGCGAGCACCGCCTTAGTTCTCTCCCTTCCCCGGCGCCCCGCAGCGACGCTCCCGGCCGGGAGAGGCTCCCGGCGGTGGGGCTACAGCTTCCGCTGCTTGTGCCGGGGGTTGGTCTTGCAGCAGACGTACAGCCGGCCCCGCCGCCGGACGATGAAGCAGTCCTTGCAGCGCCTCTTCAACGAGGTCTTCGTCTTCAGCCCTGCGAGGAGCGGCGGCGTCGGCAGCCCGGGCGGCGGCGGGACGGCCAGCAGGACGCGGGGGGCGGCCGCCCCGCACCACAGCGGCAGGGACCGGCTCACCGTCGCCCGCCACCACGGGGCCAGGGAACAGAAGGGCGAGCGGCCCAGCGAGCGGAGCGGCCCGGCGGCGGCCCTGGCCAGGAGGGACAGCATGCTCCGCGCCCTGCGGGGACAGCGCACCGGTGAGGACACCCACCCTGCTCCCCGCCTCCCCCCCCCCCCGCCGCCTCCGCCCCACCAACCGCCCCCGGGCACTGACCGGCACTGCCGCTGCTCCCCTCTCCGGACCGCAGCCACCCCCTCACCCCGCGGCCGGCCCCGCGCATGCGCGCACGCCGGCGGAAGAGCGCGGGGGCCAGCAAGGGGTGGTGCAAGGGCTGCGGCCGCGCCTGCGCCCGCCCGCCCGAGCGGGGGTCACGTGGCCGGCTCAAGATGGCGGCGCCCGGCGCGACCTTCCGCCGCCTGCTGCCGCTGGGCCGCTCGCTGCTCTCCCGGCCGGTGGCGGCTGCCGCCGCCGTTCGGCCTTACGGTGTGCGGGCCTCCGGTACTGGCGAGCTGGTGACACACACGGGGCAGGTGAGGGCGCGGGGCCGCGGCAGGAGGAGGGCGGCCCGGGGGTTGGTGCTGCCCCTCCGCTGCCCGGGGAGGGCGGGCGCGTCGGGCCGCGTCTCCCGCCGTGCCGGCGCCTGCGGGGGAACGGTCCCCGGGCTGCGAGCGGCGCGCTGGTGTGCGGCTTCGTGTAGTGCGGGCTGTGGAAAGGAATGTTCCTGGCGATACGTAGGCAAAAGGTACGCGCGGTTTCAAAAAGAAGACTTAATTAGGAGCAGGGTTGTTAGGCGTTGCCGAGCGTTGCGGTCTGAGTCCAGCACTTGCTGCGGCTGAGGAGTCGGCAGGAAGGAGGGACCCTGGGGTCCGTGCCTCGTAGCTCCCTTTCGTCTGTTCCGTGGTGTGAAAGCTGAGCGTGCCACCCGTGCCGTGTCTGCTGGGGGTGCGAGGGCGGCACGGCTGGTGCAGCCACCCTCGGGAGGTCTCGCTGTCGTTTCCCGACTCGAACATAAATAAATACGAAACTTGAACTTCCTGGTTTATTTCACCTTCCAGATGGCAGTGTGGGATCAAGGAACAGCACTATAAGTAATAAATCTTATGCTTGCCTCTATGGTCAGAGCTAAGGCTCTGTTTAGTGGTTTTAAACATTCCCCCACCCCACCCCCGTTTTCTCTTCTACTTGCCAACCTAAAATGTATTTTCTTGTGTGAGAGAAATGGAAACTACTTTTTCTGTGCAGTACATACTTGTAAGGGGATGGCAATACTTGAAACTGAGGAGACGATTTAAACTATTTAGTCTTGACAGTGCTGTAAGCCTTTGTGTTCTTTGTTTATGGTCATTGCTTTTTAAATAAGATCAAGTTATTTTATACTTTAGGTATATGAAGAAGAGGATTATAGAAGAGTTAGATTTGTTGGACGACAAAAGGAGGTAACTCACTCTACTTTTACTCATGGGAGAGGGAGTGGTTTGTGGTTTTTTTATACCCGATATTGATGTCTTTAACTTGACTGTTATTATTAAAAAAAAAAAAAAAACAACCAACAACAAATCAACCAAGCCCAAAAACCACAACCAAAACCAACTAAACAAAAAAACCCCACCAAAACCAAACTGTTTTGGATTTTGGGTTTGGTTGGTTTTTTTCATTATGGTGGCTGTGGAAGTTGTAGGCATTTGAGCATCTTAAACTTGGACCACTTTTTGACTTAAGCATGTGTTTTAAGAAAATTTTAAGCATGTTTTTAGTGCCATTTGTGTTCAGAAAAATCACATAATTAAATGCTCTGCTGAATTGTGCATCTATGTATCTGTTTAAATGCGTGTTTTGAAGCTTAATTTGCTTCTGCATAGAGTTAAAATCTTGATTGTTACCCAAACTGAGTTTTTAATGAGGCCACTTCATTCCCAGAGCCTGGAGAGCATTTGCTGAAACAGTGATGTAACAAATAAAACTAAAATTTAGAGTATTCTGAAATAACGAAGCCTCAAAGACAAAGTCTAGTAACGCTAGCCAGTGTACTACTGTGAAGTTGTCTTGTGGGCCTGTTGCTGCTGCTTATCCATAGAGTGGGTACGTGAAATTGTAAGTCCTTTAGCACGAAGTTCTCTCTAACAATCGAGCGGCACAGCTCCATGATGGATCTGTTGGCCTTTGGGAGAGAAACAGAGATTGTTTCAGCTAAAATGTATTCCTCGATGCCTGAGCATCTGATTAGTGCCTTTGTGTTAATGCTATAAATGTATATGTATAGTAGAGGCACTAAATATAAGGAGTGGTAGATTTTTTATGTAGTTGCATATAATTATTCCCTTCCTAAATTAACCTGAACTAATTATGCTGATTTCTGAGTTTTCGTATTGAGTTTACCTCATTGTATCACAGATACAATTTAACTCGTGCTGTGTGGCAAAAAAAGGGATTCTACATGGGAAACAGTTAAATGAATATGTCACTTAAAATGCTGAAGTAGTTTACTTCTGGGAGGATAGCAGCAAAGTAGGTCTCTCCCAAATGCAATGCAAGAATTAGGCTCTGAGCCTAATTGTCCATAGGGCACTGGTCCCTCTGATGTGCCTTTGCCAGCAGCTGATTTTGGACTCACTTTCTCTATGGTGAGGGACACCCAGGATTTTCAGTTCAGCCCAGTTCCTCCTTCTCCAGCAAAAGCCGAGCTTGAAATCTGCTGAGCAAGGTTTAATGCTAGCTTTTAGTTGTGAAGTTGGAAGAAAATTTACATGTTAAATACTGAAACGATCCTCATCTGTGCTTATTAATGGGATCTCTCTCTAGGGATTTTGCTGTTACCCTAGGAGATCCCCCAGTGTGTTTCAGCTGCTAGAGTCAGGGTTTCCCAGCCGTGTCTGTAGTCCAAATATTGACTTGTTTCTGAAGCTAAAGCTAGCCTGTGAAGTTGGTGACTGTACTTTCTTGGTCGCTTCTTCTCTTCGCCTTCAGTAGGCTCCGGGTGGTCGAGCCTGGCTTGTGATCGGCCCAGTCCAGCCGCGGCAGCTTTCTTGTCTGGGGACGCGCCTCTGGACGCAGGCGCCCTCGGTGAGGACGTCTGGGCCCGCGCCTGGGTGCTGCATGTGGCCTCTCCAGGCGGTGGCCAGGCACAGCCCAGAGTATGTGGCTATTGTCCCCTCGGTTCTGCCAGTCAAATTGTTAATTAAATCCATGTGTTTTAGCTAAAATCATTGTTCTCTGTGCTGGACGTGCAGAACCAGGGGATTAGTGCTCCCTGGCAAGGGCCTAAAGCAAGTAGCTGTGAGAAAACTGAGCATGGCAACTGTTAAACTGGATCTGCTGCAGTCTGACTAGGGTCGTCCTGCCCTTGTACAATCCCTAAGGTACCACAGGACCTAATTCGACACCGCCATTCCCGCTTTGGCTCTACCCTTTGTGTTGGGCTGGAGCTGCGAGGAGAACTGACCTCAGAGCTGCTCTGGTTTAAATATAACCTCCTGCCTTCCATCTGGATCTTTGAACCTGGGTCAATTCCAAGTTTGGTTTTATCTCTCGGCCTCCCAGACCATGTGCTGGTACAGGCGAGTAGGTAGAAAGAAGGAGCAATGGGATTGTCAAACTGGCACTTCAGCCAGGAAAAAAATTGCTTATTGAATTATGCATTAGGCAAGGAGCGTTTGGATGCGCTGAGGGAAACAGCCCCTTCCCGCTAACTACCGCTGTGCTTTAATTGAAGGGACACGATGTTACTGAAACCACTTTTTTTTTCCCTCAGTCTCTTTTTTTTTTTTCCTGGCATGTTTTCCCTGTGAATTGCTAGACTCTCTTGTTTAGTAGGCTGAACCACAGACAAGTCATAGCTGTACAGTGGATGAGAGGTTCTTGCTTCCCCCCACTCACCACAACTACTTTGTGGTTAAGAAATGTTGGGAAGAGTGGAGTTCTGCTTCTGATCGTGAAGCAGAGGTGCATCATGGTGCTATCTCCCTCTTTCTTTAGCATGAAATGAAGGATGCACAATTTTGAGCATTATTAAAATCAGCAGTAAAAATCCTTGCAGGTTGGCAAAGATTAGATATGACTTACAGACACAGGCCCCAGGCAGTGAGGTTCTTGATGCCAATTTGCTTCAATACCGAAAGTTAACTTTTCGTTAACTTTATTTAGCTTTCATCTTCTTTAGGTAAAGAAAATTTGGTTGTTGGCAAAATTGACTTTTCCACTGCTGTACCAAAAATGCAAATTTTGGGGAGACTTAATTGGAGGCTTGGTGAAAGATTCTAAGTTGTTGTGTACTAGAACTATATAAAAATACCGTTGTAGTTCTTAGGGATTCATTCAATGGACATTTAGCTATCTTTTTCCCAAAAATCTCATCTTCATTCAAATACCAGCTTATGAACCTTATACGCAGAGTAGTAGAGACCGCCTTCTTTGGGTATGCATATTATTTTATATTCTTGTGTATACAACATTGCCTTTGAAGAAGCTGGCCCCTCCTGGAGCATGTTTAGCTGAGGGGCAGTGGTGGCTGTCTGCTCAGTGCTGGCTCGGAGCGGGTTGGAAGAGGCTGGTGTAGATGAGGGGGGAAAGTGCTGTGGCTGGGTGCTCGGGGTCCTGCTGAGGCGCAAGTTGCTGTGTCGCAGGCCTGTCCAGAGGTGGACTCGTTTGCCAGGCGACATAGACGTGCTCTAGGAAAAAGCCCTACTTGTCAGGGATGTGCATATTCAGGAAGTGTATACAAGATGGATTTACAGAGTGGCATAGTGACATTTAAAGGTTTTGCTTTTTTCTAATGCTGAACAATTTGCCTTTCTGACTGTTGTTCTGCACCATCTTCATGTTATCCTGAGGTTCCTGTGCAGTGATAGAATAAGGTGCATGGTGAGAGGCTCTAAATTACCAGCAGTTGTTTTATCTCACTCCTGACCTTACTTGTCCCACCATTATTTTTGAGTTTATCGGCAGTGAGTCTTTTGCAATTTTATCATGTAGTTGCTAAAGCATAATACAGAGGCAGTGTCAGTTAAATATCTTCTGTACTTGGCTGCTTGTTCCTGCTCACCTCTCTGCTGAATTTGCTTAGGTCACGTTGTAAACCTGAGCACTGATGTGGCCTGTGTATCAGGGGAAGGGGATTACTTTTGCAGAGTTTAACATGCTTAGTTCACTGATCTGGCTTATAGCACAGCCTAAGAGTTGGTGGAGGAGGGGGGGAGGAAACATATGCAGGAACTTCTCAAGATGGCTGTAGTGGAACTGCTTGGGGAGGCAGTAAATAGCATTTGCTTTCTGTTTGAGTGGGGAAGGTATCTGAAAGCTTCCTTTTTCTCTTTCAGGTGAACAAGAATTTTGCGATTGATTTGATAGCAGAGCAGCCTGTGAGTGAAGTTGAAAGCAGAGTGATATGGTGCGATGGTGGTGGTGGAGCTTTGGGACATCCTAAAGTATACATAAACTTGGTAATATCTTTTGATCTCTGTATAGCATGTTTTGCCTGTCCATTCTTGTTTGTAAGATCATCTACTTTTTGACATGTTAGTTTAACAAAGTAAAAGGATTAACCACCGAGGTGTTAATTTTATTTGGTGCCTAATATAAAATTAAGATTTCTACTCAGAAGAGCTAGAGGGTTTCCATTTGAAGTTACCAGGCATTTCTTGCTCTTGATTTTGATTTGTTTGATGGGACAGTCATTTTTTTGGAAAAAATAAATGAAGTATGAAGTAATACAAGCAAGCAGTGCCTTGTGAGCAAAAAATATGCTTGCTGTGTTTTGAGAAACTTACTCTTTAAATGCCACCATGTAGATTGAGGATACATTTGCAGTATTCTTAGGAATATGCAATTTGTTTTGAATCCTGCATGTTCAAGGAAAACAACAACAACAAAAAACCCAAACTAAAACAAAAAAAAAACCACAAAAAAACCCAAAACAAAACTCTTTCAGTCTTTGGGAATCTTGGTAGTTCTGAAGATTGAAAGTTTCCATTATGGTCAGAGAGTCAGTGAAGAATAAATGTCTTGTTATCTTTGTATTTACCCTGACAATAGTGATAGTTATCAGTGTATTTTTATTCTAGAGAGTAAGAATATTGAGGCTACTGTCATATGACCTCGGTCAAATCAACAATGATCTGTTGCTTAGGTACTGTTCTCGGACAGACTCTGACTGCAGATGTCTTAAAATCTTTGCTTGCTTACTTAAACTTTGACGTTTGCTTAATACCCAAAAGAATGGTGGGAGAGCGCTGGTGTCGTTTATAGTGTCAGTGTTGTTGCGGCTCCTAACTATAATCACAAGCATTTCTATTTTGAACAAAGTAAGCACTTTATAATGATTCATTTTACATAATTCAAAGTCAAATGCTTGGAGGTTCTAATTCATAAAACTTAGGAAGCTTGTGTTCTTCAGTTAACTTTTGTAGCACACTGATGATTGGTTGCATTTATGTTGATTCGTTTGACCTGCGCCACGCTCTTCTTGAGGAATGCTTCAGTTTTTGTGAATTTTGAGATCTTTTTGTGTTAACAATCAAACTACAAATTACTAAACCACATCTGTGGTTTAGTTCTTGAAAGCTAGTGTCTGCAAAGAGAGAATGGTATTAGACCAGCTTGTTTCCCCTAGCCCTAACAATTGAAATCTTTCAGCGGTGGAGGGTAGCCTGGATTTTTCACTTCTAATCCTGTATTAAGAAAAGGGAACCATGAGTTTACTTCATTTCATGGCTGCAAATAGTCATGTTGCTAAATAACAGAAGATCCCTTAGTGTTTATCTAACTGTCTTGTCTTTTGTCATGTTAAGGAGGACTACAACAACAACTCGCAGTCAGTCAAACTTCTAAATTTTAAAAAAAAATGTATGTATCTTCTGGAGAGAAGAATAAAATTTTATTCAGTAGTAACTGCTTCTTTTCTCTAAAACATTTTCTTTCAGAATTTCTTCCAGAATCCTACTGAAATTTCCTCCTTCCTGCAACTAACTCTGTCAGCTTACATTACTGGCCAAAATTCCTGTCTAGATATAACTTGGAAATGCCAAATCCTGTTTTGTATTAAAATAATTATGAAATGATCTTTTCAGAACATTGGAACAGATATGACTGAACTGACTTAAGAACCTTTATTGCTGGAGAGATATCACTTGGCTTGACTTTAAAATGATATTGTTGAGATTAGGGCTGGTAGTTAAAAGGCTGGCAGAAGGGAAGCTGCATATGGTACAGAAATCAAGCATGAACCTCATACCGTCGTTCTTGCTTCCAGTGTTTCAAGTAAGATTAAACTCTGTACTTCAGCTATATTGATCCATTTTAAGATGGCACATATAAATAAGAGAAAATTTGTAATTTCTAAAAGTTTTATAAAGTGAAACTAGCAGTTGTTGTATTTTTATATTTTTGCAGGACAAAGATACTAAGACCGGAACATGTGGCTACTGTGGACTTCAGTTTAAACAGAAACATCACTGAAATATTATCCCTGTGTGCTTGCAGATTTCTGTTCAGATGTTAACATTTAACTATAAATAAACAACATATTTAGAAACCCAAGATTTGCGTTTGTGTTTATCTTAACTATGGAAAGTCCAATCTGTACCTTTTTAAAACCCAGCTTGTCAAGTATTTGAGAGCTGAATGGTACTACAGTATCTGCTTTGTACTTAATTTGGTTTTCATGGAACAAATGTCCTGCCTTGTTTGGCAGACTTCTCACAGGCTTGGAAGTGGCGTTTGGCTGCAGCATAGGTTTGGTTTGTACTGGGTAGATCTGTATTCTTTTCAACACCGAATTGGATGTAAATGTTTACTGGGAGATTAATTATCTTTTGGCATTGTTTGACAGTCTTAATTTGGCCTCGTATCTATAGCTAGATTCACAAATGGAAGCACAAAGATATTATGATATTTAGCTTTACAACACTTACTCCTGGAAGCAAGATTGTCATCCCTGAATTAAGTAGCTACACTTGCTACTTGTTTAAAAGAAACAGCCAGTGCCTTAGAATGGTAATCAGTCTAAGCTGGAGAACTACCTAAGCTGGCACACGTGAAAGGTGAGGACATAAGCATTTGTCCTCCAATTGAGAGGATCAGAGTGTAAATATCTGATTCTGCTTGGGATTCACACCCTTGAAACCTCTTTGGGAACTGGGTCTTGTCAGACACAAAGTAGGGATTGCTCCATTACAGGTAGCAGCTTCTGCTCCTTTCATGCAGATAATCTGACAATGAGAGCATCCACCTATGTGTAACCCCACCTAGGCTGTGTGAGGCTGGTTGTAGGACGTCATCTACCTTCTTACTTAATTTCACTTCTGCTTCATTCCATCATATAAGCATAACTCTCAAACAGAGCGTGTGTCTGGAGAAGGAGGGTCTGAGCTTTGGTCTTTGCTCCAGAAAGCATTTTAATTTGTTGTCGGTAAGTGACTTTTTTTAAATGCTGGTGATGGAACATGGTCACAGGTATTAATTGCTGCTTGGCCAAAGGTTAACAGGGTGTGATTCTAAACCTACTGTTTATATCATTTTAGTTAAATTGATGTGGTGGTATCAAGTTGAACCAAATTATGTGGGCCTACAGCTGCTTGACTTGCTTGTGTCAGTTTATAGATGAAGTTGAACCAACACAGTTAGGCTTAAAGCAAGGTCTGAACAATTATGTCTGTAGAAGTTGTGTGTTTAGAGGCTATACTACAGTTACTCACAGGCATGTACACCCCTCCTCTTTTTTCAGTCATTCCACCAGTAAGAGCTTAACCTGCCTTTCTATCTCTTCCCCTTCTTCCTTCCCTCTCTTTTTCTCCTGTCCATTGCTGGTGGTTTCAGTTATCATCTGACTAGCCTTCAATTCATTCTTTGTAACGACCTAGATTTAGAAAGTACTATTAGAGTTATGCATTGTAAATTCAATGTAGGTTACTGAGCACTGACTTTTCTATAAGCCCAGGGTCTGACTGAGGCTAGATGGCTGTTATGATGGTTGTAGTTTTGTAATATTAGTGCAGTGGCCAAGTTCAAGAAGACTTAATGTATGTTGCGTTTCGAGTAGCACCTGAGCACATACAAAGATGGCAAAGGATCCTTTCATAAAACCCAGTAACCTGCATTCAGCCTATCTGACCTTATGCAAATGATCTGTCAACTGAGCATAAATATGACATTATAAATGGTCTTCTGGTAAGTCCATCTCATGCTCTAAATAGAAAATAATTACTTGAACTTGCAGTGTCTGTCTTTAAGCATAAATCTGGTTGCTTTTTAGTCTGGCCCTCTACCAGTTCGTAGAGCATCTTGGCTGGCACAGTTCTCTCATGGTGCAATCATCTCTGCAAAGAGACCTGAAACAAGTAATCGTATGTGGTCCTCTTGCTTGGGCCTTTGATTTTCTTATGAATAATATATCTGCTTGGATCACTGCTGCTCATAAATTAACAATGTTTAAATTGGCACGGTATCTGCTGAGGACCCAGACAAATCCCATCCCACTGGTCTCAGCTATGGAATTCTGTTCTTGGATATTCTCCCTAAAGTACTTGTGATATGTGAAACTGTTGACACCACTGAAACACAGAAGGTCTCTACTTCGCTCTGGTGATCTTCACAGGAAAACTTCAGACTTTGCTCCTTGTAGTTTCCTGTGTGCTAAGTTAATATATCTAGTTGGGAATGCCTGTTTATATGAAGCCTTGCACTTTGAGCCACACCATCCACATACCTGTGGAAAGGCCAACCTTGATCTGCAGGAAGAAGTAGTGAGGGAAAGCAGAAACTTTTACTGTGGTGGTCACAAGCAGATACACGTGAAAATGGATCTATGAGGATATACTAAAACACATCAGTATCAAAGCGAGGACAGACTAAAGCATGTAAGTACCAAATCAGCATTACAGTTCTCAGGCAACAAATTCAGACTAGAAAGCAATATGGAATAAAACTTTCAGACTTAAATTCTATCAGTCACTGATTTGTTCTTCGTAGATAATTCATCCCAGGTTGGAACTATAGTCTCTTACTCCCATGACCAGAGTACAAACCATAGTTTATACTCTGTCACTATGGAAATATGAAGTATTCTGTATTGATGTGTAGCTTGTCGTAACAACTGTATCTTGCCTTTACCTACTAAAACCAGATAGTATCTTTTCCCTTTACTGCCGCATATATTAAGCTTTTCTTGGTGAAAATCACTATGTATTTAAACTGCCAAAACAAATAAGGATCATCCATCCTTTCCCCATATTGCTTGGTAGCTCTCTGTCCTTTAATTAAAAAGTAACTAAAATGAATTTACAAGGCAAGTCCTGTTTGTTCCCAAAAGCGCAAAGCGCTACTATGACTATGGCATAGTATGCAAGTGCACCTTTTCTAAAACTTCTTTCAGTCGTTTCAGTCGGCATCTGATTGCGCTCTGGAAATTGCTCTTGTAACAGGCTTCTCCAAATCAGCAAATAGTATCCCTATACTTCTTACTCTCTGACCTGCCAGTAATACTTGCACTTTTTATTTAATGCTATTGCAAGTATCAGATAAAATACAGCATAGTGTAAGAGCAATAGAAATGTTTGGTTCTGTAATATCCACATTGTTGGCATTCTTTGGTGTGTTCCCTGCTATTGGTCTACGTTGTTTTGAGAGGCAATACAATCTTTCTGTGGTGGTCTCTGAGTATGTCGTCTAAATTTAAAGCCAGCGATCCTTGAGGAGCGCATCTGACAATTCAGTCTTGCCAGTGGAATGGATTGATCAGGGAAAAATGACCCTGCATTCACCTTTAAGTTCGTGGCGCAAATTATCATGTGTCTCTCTCTCCAGAGGTCCATCAGGACTCTTGCAACTAGGGAAGAATAGCAGTTTCAGTTTTCATAATCAGAGGCAATATAGTAGAGCAAAAAAAGTAGAATTAAAAACATGATATGTATTGTTGCTGTAAATGTCACTCTGCTGTGGATGATCATCCTTTCACATGCTTTTATTTTTGTCAAGCATTGCCCAGTGTTAGTAGTCTGTGCAACAAGATACGTGTTGAAGACCTCGCATGCCCAGCTAGTGACAGCTTTCACTCCAGGCTTTCCAGATCCCAAATCATTTTCTACTGACTGATTGCAACGGGGGGTTGCAAGTGGAACATGATGATTATCCATTTTTCCATGCACAAAGCAGCTCGTGGAGCTCAGATGTCTTTGAAATGTGGTGAATTTAACTAACAGTTACCGGAACTTATTTTTCTGCACCTGAAAGTTATGCAGTCATTACTGATAATTCCAAGTTTGTATTGCCATCCAGTCACTTGATACTCATTTCACCATCCAAAATCCGCAGCGTTCAGGTGTCAAAAATTGAGCTGGCAAAGCAAAAATTGCTATGTGGAAGAACAGATTATGGAAGTGCAACAGAGGAACCAGGAATGTAATTTGTGCAATATGGAAATGATGTGATGGAGCACTGGGAACATTGCCTTAAAGCGCCTCTCTTTTTTTAAAGGGGGTGTTAGTTTCCCTTAGTGTGATACAAATGCTGTGAGAATATGCATAACTGCACTTACCCATACATCTTCTGCTGATACAACATCCTGCTTTAGAAAGTCCTCCCCATCAGCCTGCTGTGCATACATTTTTACTGATGTACTGGCAACTCTATGCCAGGACAAATGCTATCAACAGCACTTTCTAGTGGAGATGTCATTTTAATGAGTGCTAGAATTCAAGCAAAAAGTTCTTATCTCTAAGCAGTGTGAATCCAGTCGTGAAATGAAAATATACTTAAACATTATGGAATTTGTAAAACTAGCTGCAGCTTTGTAGGTATTTTCCCACCTTTTTTTATGTTCAGCTCTGGATGTATTTTCTTCTTTACATTTTCTAACTTTCTTCCTGTTTCCATTCTTGTCCTCTTCCATGTTTCTGTTGCTCCCTGCCCCCACTCCCAATCGCTTTGTTAAGGACTGGGTCTTTGACAAAGCAATGGTTATCTTATTATAAAGTTGTCTCTTTGGAACAGCCTCTAATGCTTATCTTCTGCTTCAATAAAAGAGTGCCTAACTCAGAAGCCTGTTCTTTCTGAAACTCTGTCACTTGATCTAAGGCATAAATTAAAGTGATCTAAGTAGGCAGGCATTTGGCTAGATTTTCTCTTAATGTTGTGTGGATCAAGAAATCTAGACTGCTTTCACTACAGTTATTAATGATTAAAATGAGATCCCTTTATTTTGGACTAATTACAAACATAGGAGAAAGATCTAAGAGACTTTATAGTGTAGCAACCTGGTAAAATATTGCATAAATGCTACTAGTCATCACTTATGATTTGTCTTAACAGCAGGTCACTTCTGGTCCTGTTAACTTTGTCTAAATACTGAAATCACTGCCTTTAATTGGCATGAATAACTTTCTAAGATTTAAATTTGTTTTCTCTATGGGAGATATAAAGAAGAGGGGAAAATTAACATAGAAGCCTGTTGTAGTATATTAGTATATTTACTTGAGACAGAATGATTTTTAATTTTTTTTCCCAAAAGATGTAGCACAAAAAAAAAAAAAATTAAAGATTTTCTGGCCATATACATTCCTTTACTAAACTTTGATTTGTTGTAAGAAAGAGTCAGTTTCAAGAAAACTTGGAGGAGTAAGGTGGTTCTTTGTTTCCAGGAAGGAATTGTTGATGAAGAGGAGAAAACAGCACAAGATGCATCTTCTCCCTCTTCTCTAAATTGTCTGCAATTGGTAGCAGACCTATGATTTAGTACCTAATTAGATTTAGGGAAGTATCTTAATCTTTGGACTGTGTAGTGCTCTTTGGAAGCTTTTCCCCTTTACAAAATATAAAATCTGGTTCTTGGGCATCAGCTGCTGAAAGGAAATCTGAAATGTGTTTTAGATACTAAAAAATGGATTTCTAAACAAATTGTTGTACCAGCAACTGTAGCAGAAAACCTCAAATAGTGATACAAAACAAGATTATTAGCCCTAAGGATCTGTTCATTATCTGTAGGGAAGAAGGTAATGTTCTATTGGAAATTCTTATGTGACTGATGCGTACTGCAGATTTCATGTTAACAGTCCTAAGTCTTAACCTAATCAAATTATGTTCTGAACTCTGACTTGAAACAGTAAGGACAGGGACTTTCTTTTAGTGCCTTTTGGTAAACAACTGTGAGGTTGGTGGTGTTTTTTGGTTTTGGGGTTTTTTTTTTTGAGTGCTTCACATGGGTAGTGAGACTGTACAGAAAAAGAACAACTTTGGCAGCATATGAGTACATATGGAAAGCATATCAGGTAGGTGCCAAGGATAGACATCCTCGTTAATATAAAGTTGCTTTCAATTTAAAGTTTTAAGATAATAGAATGTCATTATCCCTGTTGTGTAATGAAGGCACATTGGAAGTACAGCAGTGTGATTGAAGAGTGGTATCTGCCTGACCTAATTGTAACCTGGAGTGCCTGGGTGTAAGGGAGGTTGGACACTGAAAATGAAAGATTGTCAGAAGGAAAAAGGTTTTCCGTAAATATATTCCGTGTGGCAAGGATTCCCCAACAGCCCAGGTCCCTCTGTGAAGGGAAAGGGCATGGACAGATTTGAAATGAAGCATTGTAAGGGCTGAAGTTGGCAGAGGGATTGTAGCAGTTGCCCTCTTTCTTGGCTCTAGAGCTGTGAATCCCATCAGCTGTGGCCTCCTGCAGAGCGTGCTCAGGAGCAGCACTTCTAGGGTGAGAACTGGACCTGCTCCAAGTTCAGGTTGTGCCCACTCTGAAAAACAAGCCAAGTGACGTGCAGAGGGGGGGATACAGGGGGTAATGTTTGATTGTACTGTGTTACTAGTCACTCGTAACCATGAGGATTAGGAATGAGGCTATTGCCTGTCTACACGTGGGAGAAGATTCTTACCTAATATTGTTGATTTATTAATTGATTTATAAACTTTCTTGAGTTTATTTTGATTCTTGTTCCTTCTGCACAGGTATATTTCTGGAGGTTTAAAATACTTGTACTCAGTGCCTATGAATTGGATGTGGAGAAATCTGGTATTTCAGGACATCTGGTAACTGAGTTTCCTAGATTTCTGGATGGGAGTTCAAGTTGCTTCTGTTTATACTTGAGTAGGATGGGTTGCTTGGGTTTTTGGGAAGGAACGGTGAGGTATTTGAGCTGGCTGTTTTTATTCTTAGCAGCCCTTGGCAGAAGGATTACTGACATCTGTACGCATGTGTGTTGCAGTGTAGTCCACAGCTGTGGTCTCCAGTTGTGAACACTGGATGTCAAGCCAGAACACATGCTTGGGTTTATTTTGCTTGGCTTCTGCTCCTCGATGACCTTCCTGCAACCACAGCAAAGGCAAAGTGTAGGGTCAGGAGAAAGAATGGGACTAAGGTACAGCTGGATCTTGCAATGATTTTGGGTCAGGGCTGTGGAGTCTGGGAAGGTTTCAAAGTCCTGTGGCTGAGAAGTAGTCCTGCAGGCCTGGTTCCTGAGTCACAGCAACAGCTACTGGAAGCATAGCCAGACATGATTGTGACTTGTTTCCATCTAGTAAAGCTGTGCCAGTAAAACACTCTTCAACTTATTTGTAGAAGGCCTGGAAAAGGGGCTGGAAAGTGAAATGGCAAATGGAATCTTCCTTATCGGTTTATTTGAGATAGTAATGAGAAAGTCATTCTGAAGAATTACCAAACGAGCTTTTTAGACTGACTAGGCAACACCGCCCATCCCTCCCAAGCAACTGAAATGTGGTGTCGACAAATGTAGTGTCGACAAATGTAGTGTGGCATGTGAGCTTAGTTTCACATATAAAATTATGAATCTGAGCTATTATCAACTATTATCAGAGCTGAATCAGACAGGAGTGAAATTCTAGGGTTATCATATTTCCATGTTTTTTAAAAAATCAGCTCAAAGCTCAATAGCGGTCACAAAATCAAGTCTATATTAGGAATTATTGTGAAAAGAATAGTGTAAAAGAGGAAACAGTTATGCTGCTGCCTAAACTAATTTTTTACCCACACCTTGTATTTTCCTTACGGTTCTGGTCCTTGTATTTAAAAATGAAAAAGAAAGAAGGTATATTAGAATGGGAAATAGCTTAGAGAAGGGCAAACAAGATAAAGGTTTCTGTAGAAGGAAGAACAGGTTGAGTCATCTGGGACTCTTAGGGTTATCATAGATAATGATATGATACAAAATCCTGAATGGTAGGGAAGAGGTGGATTAACTGTTTTAAAGGCCAAATCACAGATATTTGTAAAAGCCAGAAAATAATGATGAGCTGATTCTTTTGGGAATATTTAGCCGGGTTAAAAAGAAAAGTTTTTTAAAAAAAAAAAAAAGTTGGGCATGTTATATGGAAATTTTACTTGTTGGCTTAGAGCCAGGACTAAAGAACACCACATGGATTAAAAACCTATCCCCATGTTCAGAGGACAGCTAGCACAGCTATAAAATTAAGTAATACATATATTGTAAAAGGCTGAAAGAAAATGAAGAAAATAAAAGGGAAACAAGACCAATAGTGAGCATAACTAAGACTGAGAAGAAGCACTGAATTACTTCAGAATGAGGAAGAGTCTTAACAGATGTATTGATCTAATGTGAGAGGGATGTGGTAAAATTGTTAAGTGATGTAAAAAGATAGGAAAATTAAAAGATGTATCTGTTATATTATGTAAATGTATAATAGGAAGTCAATGAAATAATTTCCAGTAATAGGTACTCAAGGGGTTGCTCTTTAGTAGCTGCTAAATTTAGATATTTTTAAATTGGCATGCCCGGATAATTAGTTTCAACAGGGCTGTCCAATGAGCTTCCTGGATCATTAATGTTGATTTTTTTATAAGCTTTGAAATACTGGAGAAAGAGCACAAAAATGGCTAATGTGCCAACACTCAAAGAGGGTAAAAGGCATGACCTGGATAATTACATGTCTGTCAGCTTGACATCACTTCTGGGCAAAATAATAAGGGACCTAATTAATAATGAATTAAAGAAGTGTTGTATAATTAGTGCCAATCAACATGAGTTATAGGAAAACGAGACCATGTCAAGCTAGCATGATGTATTTTTGATGAAATTAGAAGTAGTGGTTGATAAAGCTAAAAGTGTTAATGTAAAAGCCTCTGGTTTCTGTGAAGATTAGACTTAGTAGTAGTCCATGATATTTTGATTCAGAAATGAAAGTTGTGTAATCAACAAGCAACACTTCACATGTTTTACATTTATTAAAGAGTAGCTAATTCTTAGGTGTGAAAATGTCAGTGTAAAATGAGACTCATCGCTGAAAGGATGCATTCCTCTTGGACTCTTGATGGCATCCTTTCTCAACCCTATGGCACTTAGCTTCTTATCAGTGTCCTAAAAAACATGTAATAGCTACTGATGGTTTGCAGTGGATTGAAAGGTTGAAGCATTGTTAAGTAAGGAAGAAGATTCAGCAGTGATATCGTTCGCTGCCACTTACCAGCCAAAGCTGGCACAAAGCTGAATGTGTTTCAGTGCAACGGACTGTACAGGAAAAATAAAATACCATCGTATTTATTGAAAAAAATGTATTTCTGTGAAGTGATAACTGTAACAGCCTGAGTTGCAATTTATCCTGGGTGAATAGCAGCCTTAATGACTTCAGGTAACAGGAAACATTGACTATTACATTTGACTGGGGGAGCTTGTTGATCATCAGATTGCTATGAGTTTCCAGTTCAATTCTGTGTTTTAAATAACTTCTATGAACTTTGGAGGAATAGAGATGTATTGAGTAGGCATATCTTTCTGAATTTGGCACGAGTGCATTTGTTACTTGAATACTGTGTCCAGCTTAAGGTCTATGGTTCATTAATTAACGTGGATAAATTAGAGAAAGTTCAGAGAAAGCCATGGCACTAATTACCAGGGTAGAAAATGTGTTGTGTAGTGGAAGATCTAACAAGCTTCATCTTTGCACTGCCTCATAAATGAGGTTAAGGAATGACTTCATCAGGGTCTACCAGTACAAGTGCAAGGAACAAAACCTTGATAATGGGCTTTTTAGTCTGGCTAAAAAGGATACGATCTAGTGGCTGGAAGCTATAGACAAGCAGATTCAGACCAGGGGAAAGGAGGCTTTACAGTGAGCGTGATTTACCAAGGATTGCGGTAGATTCTGCAGCATTCCTGACTCTATTTTTAAGGTTGGTATTTTCTAAAATGTGTATTAATTGAAACAAGGCTGGAATCTGGAAGTCATTATGGACTGTGTTGTAAAGGTAATTAGATCATTGCAGTGGTCCATTCTCAATGTGTAGAAATTAAATATGAGTCAGGCCAGAGACACTAGTTCCATTGAACAGTGGTGCTGTTGAAAATGTCTTACAGACCTTGTTCTGAATAAGGCACAGAAAGGACTTAAACTTTGTTTTCCCACAAAAATACTCTAGTAGTCTGAGGGATGGGGACTTGAACTCTGCTGTTGCAAAAGAGTCCCTGGGTTTGTGGCACTGTGGAAAAAGACCAAACCTCAAATCCTGATGTTTATCATGATGAGGAATTGTCATCATCTGGTTGGTGCCTAACAAAGCCAGACAAACTAAAATAAAAAAAAAAGTCAGAGCTTTAGGACACTGACAATTAGAGGACTTCATATCTGTTCTTACTTTCTCAGTTAAGTGAACATATGTGAAATCTGCATTAATTTTTGGGATGAAAATTAAAAAGGATTGTTTCCATTCAAACTTAAGTCCCAGCTTCCAAAGGTTACAGTAATTTTATTTTTGCCAGTATTGCTTGTGTGGTGCTCTTGATGCTATACCAGATTCTGGAATGAAGAGGCTTCTACTTTTCTAAGCTTTGGTTACCTTCTTAAATCCAGAAGCCACTCTGGATTACAGTGGCTTCTCAGGTTTTCCATGGCTTTGATGAAGTAGCTAGCATTCAGCATCTCCTTATGTGTTGGGTAATAGCATCTTCCTCAAGAACAGCCATGGAATAAAGTGTTTACTGTTTAATCATGAAATGTCTGATATTTATGTCAATTAGCATAAATTAGAAGTCATCGTACTGAAATGTGTTGAGGGAGCCTAAGACAATATTAGGGGAACCTGTACATATCAGTGAAACATCTATCTTTATTAATGCTAAGAGTAACTGGAAGGATTTTAAAGTATATTTTTTAAAAAACCAAACAAACCAGTATTCCTTGATAGTGACCTACATTAAAGAGATAAAAATACCAGAAATATTGAAAAGAGAGAAAATATCTAATAAATAATGTCCTGTGATTGGAAAACATCTGATACATTTATACTAAATGTTGGTGAAATATGTTCTATTCCAACAGTAAATGGAAAGGATGTTAGGCATATACTCCTGGTAAAGACCTTTAGACTTGTGGGACTGGGTAACATTGAAAATTGGCTGGAGAGCTTTCACTGTCACTGATATTGACGGATCTAACCTCTTGGAACACAGGTAAGCCTTCAGAAAACTTCAAGAAAGCTAATATGGTAATATTTAAAGATCCTGTTGAGGGCAGCTGCTCATTCTTGCTGTTTCCTGCTCCATTAGAAGAAAGAGTGATTAGCGTCTAGGTATTTTACCTCCATGAAGGCTTTTATATACTGTATCCTATAACCTTTGTTTTCTTTTGCTAAGATGTACAGAATGAGTTTTTATTTTTTTGTGACTCAACACTCAGCAATTTTTCAACACCTTAAAAATATGATTAGCTACAGTGAATATAATAACTTAGCGTTAAGCACATTGCTGCTGCATGCAGAAATAAAATAGCAGGGAGGGAATCCCCTTTGTATGTATACAAGGGAACATACTCACCTTCTTGGATAGCATGGTGCTGGAAGCTTATGCAGACTTCATTGTCTGCTGTGCCCCCTAGATGCTCACTCACTGGAGTTCCTATGCTATAGATTTGTTCTGCATACTTGTTTTGTTCCTGAGTGTGTGACCTTGCACTTGACTGTATGAAATTTCATTGAGCTCAGATGTGCTCAGCTGAGTGGTTCAAATCACTTTGTAAGCAGTTCTATCGCTGTCTTTTTTTTTTTTCACTCCTCTGCAAGTATTTTCATAATCAGACATGGTTCTATATTTCTTTCTAATTCTGGGTAACAGTTTTGCTTGGTGTCGGGCCTTGCCTAATGAGAAACACCCTTGTTTGACAAGGATTTCCTCATTTGGAACAACTTTCTGAAATCTGCCACCTAGCTATTTCTAATTTCATCTAATGATAGAAATATAACAAGAATGTAAAACTTTTCCTAATGTACTCAAATCATTTACTGGCCTTACGTATTTTACAATATGGATTTTTCCTTGTGTCCTCTGTTCTTTAAATTTTGATTAATTTATGTAGAACATATTCTGTATTCCCTATTTTTTACTGGTTTTTATCTTTTATTTCAGTTGTTTTGTTATGATCATATACATCAATAGTTTAAGTAGTTATTTGTGACTATGATCTGCTATTCCCTCTTGAAGCAGGCTCTTATCCAAAGTTATTAACTGACTGAAAAGTGTTGAAAATTTCAGAATAATAATAATTTTTTATGTGATTGTTTTCTTTGCAAATATTGGGATGTGTGTGTTTGTAGGTATATTGGAGGAATACCCAAACCAGGATTTATTAACTTATTTTTTAATTCATGACAAGTGAAACCCCTCATTTTCCAGCTTGTGACTGAGTTTTTCAGTTCTCAAGTTCTATCTGAATACTTGAAAAATATGTTGTAAATTATTTTGGAAAGAAGAAGTCCCATTCCATTAAGAATTTTTTTCAACCTCTCCCTCATATTTTAAGAGGGCTTTTCCAACAGTTCTAGTAACAGTTCTGTTTTTTATTTAATGATAAAAAAAACAGTTGATTTCTTGAGGTTGCTACAAGTGTTCACTTTATTTGGTGAAGTTAATCACTTCCACATTTGAAGTTGTTCTTATGAACTCTGTAACTTACTGTATTGCTACTGGAACAGAAAAAAAATACTTGGAAATAGAATGTGTGAATCATGAAACCTGGTCTGCTGTGCTGTACCCATTCAAGTCAAAGAGGAAGAAGCACGTCCAACTTGCTGTCTTGAAATTGCCTACGCTTCATCCAGGGTCAGAATTATGAATAACCTGACTTCTGATGACCTATGTGGTCATAATCTATGAAATGTTTTCTTCTCATTTCAAAAAGGAAACAAACCTTCATACTTAATGCTCAAATTCAGGTGTTGCTAAACAGATCATCTTATTAGCCTATGACAGTTTCTTGGCAAGTAGCTTATCGGTATTTTAGGGAATTTCCATTTCGTTCTCCTATTTATTGATTTTGGATACCATCCTCTGTTTTTAATTTTCACATAACCTGATAAAAATCAGTACATTTGGAAGCTGAAAAGAAGCTGGTATTATAAATCTAGTATGATCTGAATACTACTTTTTTCTACACCTCTGTAAAAACCATTCGGGCCATTCCATACAATTACCTGTATGTGGGTAATATGTAATGGTTTACCTTTCACCTCTCAAATTTATTTTGAATAACCCGGGGCTTTGCTGGTGTCTGGGAGCTTGAGACGGGTGCCCCTGTCGGTTCAGGGTGTCGGTTCAGGCGTCACCGACATGGAGGCCTGACTTGAAAGCATCCCTTCTGTGAGGGCTGTGCTAGGCCGCACCTTCTTGGGCGCTAAGGAGTCTAGGCCGTCTCTTATCAGGAGCTAACAGTGCCAGCCTCAGCTGGGACTAGACAAAACTAAAACAGCTACACCTGCACGTACACCAAAGGGAGAGGTTGACTACGAGTCACGTAGTCACGCTGTAAAGATTCGTAGCCCCCCCCGTGCCCACTGAGCTCCGCTGCAGGGCAGCGGGCCGCGCGGCCGCCATCTCCCCCTCGGCAGGGACGCCTCTCACGGTTACTCCTCGAGGCTGAGACACCCCTGACCCGGCATCTGACATCTATAACGAGGTAAGCGGTATTTTACATTAGGCCTAAAAGTATATTGTATGCTAGTGACATTTTTATATATCCAGCTATAGCTTAATTATTAGAAGTGTAGTAAGTAGTAGAGTGTTTGACCGCTGTCTAAATCACTGTCTAAATCACTGCCTAACTAACATTCAATTATTGCTCAATCACCATTTGATTGCCAATTGATTTTCATTCAGTCATCAATTAATTACCATTTGATCATTAATAAAACCCTTTGAGTTAACTCCATAACAATGACTTCTCTTAATAATTCACCTGCCACAGAGTTCCATAAGCAAGTTAATGCTAAATGAAGTGGGAACCTATGTCTGCAGTCAGGTGAAAACGGTGTGGAAATACATGTTGTGTAGAAGTATTTTAGTCTGAAGCTTTCATGGGTTTTGGCGTTGATAGACTAGTTAAGGTTCTGTACATTAGCCTCTGAAGAAATAACCTTTTCTATGAATCATATTTGTGGAGATAAAAAAATGATAACATAAGTTGTAGGAAATGCCCGTTTTATTTCATTTTACTCTCTATCACCCATAGATTATTCTGCTCTCCAGACTATGCCTGGTTTGGTGGAGGGGATTTTTCTGGTCCAAGGATCACCTAACGTAAACCAAACAATGTAAGGAAGCATGAACTGGGATCCTAAACCATTTTACATCTAGCTGAGTGTCACAGTCTCTTAAGCTAGTGTCTGCTTTCCTCCTGCATGATTTCTTTCTGAGTGCATGAATTTCTGCTGAGTTGGTTGGATGATGGCAAAATGTTAGCAGAAGGATGGATATTGCTGCTTTCTTACCATTTTGTTGTATAGGGTGTGCTTAGTAACACAAGGGCTGCCAGCGCAAAGGCGTCAGAACCAATGATGGTTCTTGGCAAATGTTCTAACAACTTGGCTATTGTTCCAGTTAGTGTAATGACAACTGACATAAAAACACAAGCGGTGTTTTTTGGACTCTGAATCCAAACACAGCTCGCCCCTCTTTTTTTCTCTCCCCTCCCCCCCACCCCGCCTTGTCTGTCTTCAGCTCTCACGATTTAGCTTACTGGCTGTTGTCAGGCCAAGTTGACAAGTTGATATGTTCATCTTTGGCTATATAGGAAATATTAGCACTATGATTTCTGGTCTTGGAGCTGGGCACATAATTTTTATGTGCTGTAATTCTGTAATTGCCATGTTCCTCTGTATCCTGGCCTAGTTTTCCAAATAAGGTCTTATGTTAGAAAAAGTATAGAATAATCTTCCTTTCTTCCTTTCTTTTATGACTACTTGATATCATTTAAAAAGTGGAGCTGTAGCGTATGCAACAAAACCAAACTGGTCAGTATGAGAGTATAAGCTTAGATTATTTTCTTTTTATCCTTACTTTTTACTTTCTGTACTGTCTTCACTGAGTTGTATTCATTGCATGAGGATTTCACTATAAGGATATTTGTAAAATATTTTTACAAATGTATGGATATATATATGGATTTTTACAAATATATGGATTTTTACAAATATATGGATAGCGTTCCATGATGGTAAATCTTAACTTAGTTACAAAGCAAACATGATGCAGTTCTTTCTTCATTATGAAGGGTGGGGGAATGTCAATCAAGTAAAAATATGCATGTGTGTTTCAGGTAGTTGGAAAAAGCTGGGGTATGTGGGAGGAACCAAACCCACAATGATTTAATACTTTTTTTTGGTGGCTTGCCAGTGAAGCCAAGGAAAGTCACATTGTCAGCTCATCGCTCTGAACCCCATGGTACTATCTGAAGTGCTTCATGTATCATTCATCACAGCAGGTAGAGGTGAAATGTGGTTCACTTTAGCAGTAAACTCCTTTAGGACTGTTTGGTTAAGTGACTTAATGGCTTATTCTTAATGTTCTTTTCTTTTATCTTGAGACCTCATAACTCAAAATGACCAAAAATAATTCAAATTCTTTTTGGCAGCAGGTCACCTGTGAAATATTTTCTGTCCAACTTTATTACTTTTGAATACAAAATGCCAAGAAAAATGTGTGTGCATGTCTGGGTGTATGAAAGACTTACAGATATACACATCTTCCATGTACATCTACGGCTCCTATATACCTTCTATATACTTCTGTGGCTTTTTACAATGGCAACAAAGAAAAAGTATTTTAAATCATATAATCTGTACCTCATTATAATCTGCTCCATCTTAAAAGCACTTAAGTCTTGACATAAGCCACTGGTAAGTGACATAAAAGCAGAAACAAAGGAGAATTAGAGGCAGTGGGACTTAGTGGGATAGGGAAAGAAGTAGTGAAGAAAAGATGAGAGCTCGTGAGTATTTGGGGAAAAGAGGGGAATTCAGAGGCAGCAATCTTTGGTCTAAATTTTTGTCTGATTTTTTTTTTCCTAATACAGAAAATATCTATGCATGTCACATGGAGGAATTTTTAGAAAACATTCAATACCAGCTACAAATAGAAAAACTTGGAAACTCTGTTTAAAAATAAAATGCCTTAGAACTGTCTAGGGGGATAGTTGTATTCTTTCTCCATATGTCTTTTAAATTTCATTATCAGAAAAGATAAATTACATTATCAGAAAAGATAAATGAACAGTTGTCCTGGTTCCAGCTGGGACAGGGTTAACTTTCTTCCCAGTAGCTTGGGGGTGTGCTGTGTTTTGGGTTCCTTGTGAAAGGAGCGTTGATGGCCCATTGATGCTTTGGCTGTTGCTGGGTGATGCTTGCACCGGGAGGGGGGAGCACAGCCGGGGTGGTGGACCCAGCTGGCCAATGGGGTATTCTATACCATGGGGCATCATGCTCAGTATAAAAACCAGGTGTGTGTGGGGGGCTCGCCCCCCGTTCGTGATATGCGGTCGGTGAGCGGTTGCGTTGTGCATTGCCTGTTTTGTGTATTCTGTTATTGTTGTTGTTCTCATTGTTATTATCACTGTTCTACTTAGTTTTATTTCAATTATTAAACTGTTTTTATCTCAACCCGGGAGCTTTCCTACTTGTGCCCTCCCGATGCTCTCCCCCATCCCACCGGGGGGGGGGGGTTGATTGAGCGTCTGTGTGGAGTTTATTTTTTTGCTGGCTGGGGTTAAACCACGACAGTCCTTTTTGGCGCCCAACGTGGGGCACGAAGGGTTGAGATAACGACAGATTATTTAGAGCATATTAAGGAACTTATATCTGGTAACATATTAATTTGTTCTGCACCATGCTCTTGTTTTTACTGTACCTGTTAAAAATTGGAGTTGGGTTTTGTAGTCTGTTGTGCTCTGCCATGATTAATGATGTTTTACCTGGGAGATTTGTTACTAAAACACTGGCATTGGGGGTTATTTGGTATTTGGAATTCGTAATGAAGCCGTTTCTGCATTTCGGGTACCACCTCTTGGAGACCATTAGCAATTATACCTTTTCCTCCGAGATATTTTTTATGGAGGAAATAGAGAATGGCACCCTCACTACCTTTCTCTATGATGTCATCTCCTTTGTTAAAATAACTTGCCAGTACCTTGAACATCCCTGGGTAGTTAAGATACATCTATTGGTATTCCTTGGGAATATTGTTGCGTTTTTATCCAAGGTTAGTAAGCAATTTAAGAATGTCATCCAGAGATCTGCCCCAAGGTTGGATAGTTATGAGTGGCAGGGCGAGTGGGATAGCATGGGCAAATGCCTAGGACGATGGGCACCCCCAGTGTTCTGGAACTTTACCCCTGAACAAGTGCAGAACCCTGAAAAATTAGTAGAATATTTGGAAGAAGCATCCTGTCACCCTGGCCATTCTAGGGAGACGCAAATCACTACAATGTGCTGGGGCCTGGCCCACGCCTACCGAGCCCTGTTTAACACCACTCAGAACTCCCAAGGGGAAGGAAACGTCTCTGCAGCTGATGACAAAGCAACAGGCCCTATGGCTACTCCACCCCCCACGGCAAGCACAGCGGCTCCCTCATCCCCCAGGGCAGGTACGGCAGCTACTCCGCCCCCTGCGACAGAGAACCAACCCACACCGGTATCAGTCGCCCCTATACAAAAAAGAAAATGCACAAGAAAATCAGCTCGTCTAGTAAGGGATGAAGATGAACCAGGGCCATCACGAGAACAGGAGGAGGAGGAGGCAGAACCCGTAAATGAGATGGTGACCACCCGATCCCTATCTCTGGGTGAGCTGCGAGATATGCGAAAAGACTTCAGCCGTCGTCCAGGCGAGCACATTGTCACCTGGCTGCTCTGATGCTGGGATAACGGGGCCAGTAGCCTGGAATTAGAGGGTAGGGAAGCCAAACAGCTGGGATCCCTTTCTAGGGAAGGGGGCATTGACAAAGCAATTGGACAAGGGGCACAAGTCCTCAGCCTCTGGAGGTGACTCCTATAAGGTGTGAAGGAAAGGTATCCCTTCAAGGAAGATGTTATATGCCACCCAGGCAAGTGGACCACCATGGAGAGAGGTATCCAGTACCTGAGAGAATTAGCTGTGCTGGAAGTGATTTATGATGACCTGAACAACGAGCAGTTATCCAAAGACCCAGATGAAGTCAAATGCACCCGACCCACGTGGCGGAAGTTTGTACGGAGCGCACCAGCGTCACATGCAAACTCATTGGCAGTAATGACCTGGAGAGATGGAGAGGAACAAACAGTGGATGAACTGGCTGGCCAACTCCGGCAATATGAAGAAAGTCTCTCTTCGTCCCTACGGGCCTGTGTCTCTGCTGTGGAGAAACTGTCTCAGGAGGTCCAGCAACTCAAAGAGGATATGTCCTGCTCCTCACCTGCACAGGCCAGTGTCTCAGCCATTAGGAGCAAGCGTCCCTCTGCTCAAGAGAGGAGACATCGTGGGTACACACCCCGGGGCACCCTGTGGTTTTACCTGCGTGACCACGGAGAGGACATGAGGAAGTGGGATGGAAAACCTACCTCAGTCCTACAGGCACGGGTACGTGAGTTGCAAGGAAAAACAACCACAAAAGGGGGTTCTTCCAGGAAAACTGCTGCTCCAGTCTCCAGTGAGCAGTTCCCCAGACAGAGTAGAAGGGCTGATTCCACTTCCGACCTCAACAAAGGGACTTCTGACTCATACTTACAAGAAGTGGATAGCGAATATGATGACCAGGACTAGAGGGGCCCTGCCTCCAGCCAGGTGGAGGAAAGGGACAACCGGGTTTACTGGACTGTGTGGATTCGATGGCCTGGCACATCAGATCCACAAGAATATAAGGCTCTCGTAGACACCAGTGCGCAGTGTACCCTGATGCCATCAGGCTATAGAGGGGCAGAACCCATTTGTATTTCTGGAGTGACAGGGGGATCCCAAGAGTTAACGGTGTTGGAGGCCAAAGTAAGTCTAACCGGGAATGAGTGGCAGAAGCACCCCATTGTGACTGGCCCAGAGGCTCCGTGCATCCTTGGCATAGACTACCTCAGGAGAGGGTATTTCAAGGACCCAAAAGAGTACCGGTGGGCTTTTGGTATAGCTGCCCTGGAGACGGAGGAAATTAAACAGCTGTCCACCTTGCCCAGTCTCTCGGAGGATCCTTCTGTTATGGGGTTGTTGAAGGTCCAAGAACAACAGGTACCAATTGCTACCACAACAGTGCACCGGCGGCAATACTGCACCAACCGAGACTCCCTGATCCCCATCCATGAGCTGATTCGTCGACTGGAGAGCCAAGGAGTGATCAGCAAGACTCGCTCACCCTTCAACAGTTCCATATGGCCAGTGCGAAAGTGAGAGTGGAGACTAACAGTAGACTACCGTGGCCTGAACGAAGTCACACTGCCACTGAGTGCTGCCGTGCCGGACATGCTGGAACTCCAATACGAACTGGAGTCAAAGGCAGCCAAGTGGTACGCCACAATTGACATCGCTAATGCGTTCTTCTCAATCCCTTTGGTGGCAGAGTGCAGGCCACAGTTTGCTTTCACTTGGAGGGGCGTCCAGGACACCTGGAACTGACTGCCCCAGGGGTGGAAACACAGCCCTACCATTTGCCATGGACTGATCCACACCGCACTGGAACAGGGTGAGGCTCCAGAACACCTGCAATACATTGATGACATCATCGTGTGGGGCAACACAGCAGAGGAAGTTTTCGAGAAAGGGGAGAGAATAGTCCAAACCCTTCTGAAGGCTGGTTTTGCAATAAAATGAAGTAAGGTCAAGGGACCTGCACAGGAGATCCAGTTTTTAGGAATAAAATGGCAAGATGGACGTCGTCAGATCCCAACGGATGTGATCAATAAAATAACAGCCATGTCTCCACCAACTAGCAAAAGGGAAACACAAGCTTTCTTAGGCGTTGTGGGTTTTTGGAGAATGCATATTCCAAATTACAGTCAGATTGTAAGCCCTCTCTATCACGTGACCAGGAAGAAGAACGACTTCAGATGGGGCCTTGAGCAACGACAAGCATTTGAACAAATTAAACAGGAGATAGTTCAGGCAGTAGCCCTTGGGCCAGTCCGGGCAGGACAAGATGTGAAGAATGTGCTCTACACCGCAGCCAGGGAGAACGGCCCTACCTGGAGCCTCTGGCAGAAAGCACCAGGGGAGACTCGAGGTCGACCCTTAGGGTTCTGGAGTCAGGGATACAGAGGATCCGAGGCCCGCTACACTCCAACTGAGAAGGAGATATTGGCAGCATATGAAGGGGTTCAAGCTGCTTCGGAAGTGGTTGACACTGAAGCACAGCTCCTCCTGGCACCCCGACTGCCGGTGCTGGGCTGGATGTTCAAAGGGAGGGTCCCCTCTACACATCATGCAGCCGATGCTACGTGGAGTAAGTGGGTCGCGCTGATCACACAATGGGCCCGAATAGGAAACCCCAGTCACCCAGGAATCTTGGAGGTGATCACGAACTGGCCAGAAGGCAAAGATTTTGGAATATCCCCAGAGGAGGAGGTGACACGTGCTGAAGAGGCCCCACCATATAACAAACTACCAGAAAATGAGAGGCAATATGCCCTGTTCACTGATGGGTCCTGTCGCCTTGTGGGAAAACATCGGAGATGGAAGGCTGCGGTATGGAGTCCTATACGACAAGTTGCAGAAACTGCTGAAGGAGAAGGTGAATCGAGTCAGTTTGCAGAGGTGAAAGCCATCCAGCTGGCCTTGGACATTGCCGAACGAGAAAAATGCCAGTGCTCTATCTCTATACTGACTCATGGATGGTGGCGAATACCCTGTGGGGGTGGTTGCAGCAGTGGAAGCAGAACAACTGGCAGCGCAGAGGTAAACCCATCTGGGCTGCCGCGTTGTGGCAAGATATTGCTGCCCGGGTAGAGAACCTGACTGTAAAAGTACGTCACGTAGATGCTCACGTACCCAAGAGTCGGGCCAGTGAAGAGCACCAAAACAACCAGCAGGTGGATCAGGCTGCCAAGATAGAAGTAGCTCAGGTGGATCTGGACTGGCAACATAAAGGTGAATTATTTATAGCTCGGTGGGCCCATGACACTTCAGGCCACCAAGGGAGAGATGCAACATATAGATGGGCTCGTGATCAAGGGGTGGACTTGACCATGGACACTATTGCACAGGTTATCCATGAATGTGAAACATGTGCTGCAATCAAGCAAGCCAAGCAAGTAAGGCCTCTTTGGTATGGAGGACGATGGTTGAAGTATAAATATGGGGAGGCTTGGCAGATTGATTATATCACGCTCCCACAAACCCGACAGGGCAAGCGCTATGTGCTCACCATGGTAGAAGTAACCACAGGATGGCTGGAAACATACCCTGTGCCCCATGCCACTGCCCGGAACACCATCCTGGGCGTTGAAAAACAAGTCCTATGGCGACATGGCACCCCAGAAAGAATTGAGTCAGACAACGGGACTCACTTCTGAAACGCCCTCATAGACACCTGGGCCAAAGAGCATGGCATTGAGTGGGTCTATCACATCCCCTACCATGCACCAGCCTCCGGGAAAATTGAACGATACAACAGGCTGTTAAAGACAACACTGAGGGCAATGGGTGGTGGGACATTCAAGCATTGGGACACACATTTAGCAAAGGCCACCTGGTTAGTCAACACTAGGGGATCTTTCAATCGAGCTGGCCCTGCCCAATCCAAACCCTTACGTACTGTGGAGGGGGATAAAGTCCCTGTCGTGCATATGAGAAATATGCTGGGGAAGATGGTCTGGGTTGCTCCTGCCTCTGGCAAGGGAAAACCCATCCGTGGGGTAGCTTTTGCTCAGGGACCTGGGTGCACTTGGTGGGTGATGAGAAAGGATGGGGAAGTCCGGTGTGTACCTCAAGGGGATTTAATTTTGGGTGAAAATAGCCAATGAACTGAATTGTACGATGTTAGTTATTACATAGAAGTGATGACATACAGTGCTATGGTTACCATATGCCATATTAACAGTATTACAGTAAGAATCACCCAGATTAATGTAGGATGAACTCCGATGGAACTGAGCAAGGTGCAACAATGATAGAACTGGACGAGCGCCCAGAACTGGCCTCCACATGCAAGAGCCCAACACCACACACCATCTCTCCTGCCCTGCAAGGCTGTTATGACAGGTGGAACCCGAAGTCATGGACTAAATGAACTCAACGGACGTTTTAGAGGGATGGCCCATGGACTAAGGGAATGATATCTCTGTGTGTGTATATATCAAAAGGCAGGGAAAAGTAGTGGTGACTAATTGGAATGTATGGGAAAATGTGAGACCTGGGCATGATGTAGATGGTATAGAATAAGGGGTGGATATTGTCCTGGTTCCAGCTGGGACAGGGTTAACTTTCTTCCCAGTAGCTTGGGGGTGTGCTGTGTTTTGGGTTCCTTGTGAAAGGAGCGTTGATGGCCCATTGATGCTTTGGCTGTTGCTGGGTGATGCTTGCACCGGGAGGGGGGAGCACAGCCGGGGTGGTGGACCCAGCTGGCCAATGGGGTATTCTATACCATGGGGCATCATGCTCAGTATAAAAACCAGGTGTGTGTGGGGGGCTCGCCCCCCGTTCGTGATATGCGGTCGGTGAGCGGTTGCGTTGTGCATTGCCTGTTTTGTGTATTCTGTTATTGTTGTTGTTCTCATTGTTATTATCACTGTTCTACTTAGTTTTATTTCAATTATTAAACTGTTTTTGTCTCAACCCGGGAGCTTTCCTACTTGTGCCCCCCCGATTCTCTCCCCCATCCCACCGGGGGGGGTGGTGATCGAGTGGCTGCATGGAGTTTATTTTTTTGCTGGCTGGGGTTAAACCACGACAACAGTCAAAATGAAAATTTTATGTAAATAGAATTTGCCCAGAAAAAATCCTTTCTTAAGTAAATTGCAGTTATGTGCAGATATAGAAAAAGTGGCAAGTTCAAGGGTGGTGGTGTCCTGGGCTGTGATCAAAGAAATCAGAATTAATAGTTCCTCTCTGTAAGACTCTGGTATAACTATATGTAGACCAAAACAGATTAAATACAAGTCTGACAAAAGGAAGTGAATCCAGGCAAAACATACATAAGGTGATGAATAACAAATATCTGTTAAGTAACTCTTTTCTAGCTTTTGGTTTTTAATTAGCCAAGCAAAATTGTTGTCTATCTATTAAGAGCAGTGAATGGGAGGGGTACCAGGCAGCTGCTAGAGGCAGAGCAGGAGGTACTGTGGCATTTCTCAAATCTGACCCAGAGCTTGACTGTAAGACTGCTGTTCTCCTCTTGTACTCTCTCTCCCTTAAGACACAAACTGTCCTCATACAATACTAAAGGAAGCATCCTATTTACATTTTAAAAAAACACCGAAACAATAACACAGTGAATTTGCTTTGAAGCTGGTCTTCTTGAAGCCTATATGTTTCTAACCTTCTACCATGTGTTTTAAATATATTAACCAATTTCTTTTAATAATGAAAGCTTGAACAGAAAGTCTAGCCATGAATTTGCCAATAATTAATTCTGCCACCATTAACAAATAGCTTGCTCTTTAAAAATTCTTGGTGTTTGGCAAGAAAATAATTACATTGTCAGAGAGGAAGATGGATCTTTTTCTCTCTCGCAAAAGCATGTCTTCAGATTTTGGCAAATTTATAAATCCAGGGAATATTGCTTTTGCAGTGGGCTGGGAGACCTGTTAACGGCTGGCTTCTAATTTTTGGAGTGTTCCAGCTGTAGCTGCCTGAAGCTCTGAGCTCTCTGAACCTACTCTGTCATACCCAAACACCTCTGCAGTTATGGTTACTGACAGGATACATGCTTAACGAAGAGGCCATGACATGAAAATGTTACGAAAGAACAGAATTCAGACGAAAGGATTTTAAAAACAAAGTTAGGCTCACAACAAAAATGTGAATAGGTTGGAAAAAGCTATGAGCTACCTTGCCTTGTAGTACTGTGCAATCAGACCAATTCTTGCAGTCTGCCTGATTTCTTACAGCAATCTGTGGCTGTCAAATGCAAAGCTGCCCAGGCCTTCTCCTGGAGCAGCAGTATTGGTCCATGGTCAAAATAGAATTTTAGCTGAACTGTGCTGTGAATCTCCTTAAAATACACCTTTGGCCTAGAGGGACATGCAGTGGTCTTGGGGAGAAATTTTGGTTTTGCTGCTTCTGCTCACTGGTGGACATCACAGCATGAAGTAGTCTTTCGGGCCTCATGTTTTTCCCAGCTAAGATAACATCCTAAAATTCTCCACATGTGGTCAGCGAGAGCACTGTGGGTTGAATCAGTGAGAAATGTCAGATCTGTCACTCGGTTGTTAGTACACTAAGTGGAAAGAAAAAGATGGTGGTTGCGTGGAGATCTGTTACCATCTCATGGGTGCCTTACTTAGCTTGCTTTAGGCATATTGTGTGGAACAATGTGTGCAGCCTTATTAACAGTGATATGTAGCCTAGTAGATAAGGGTGGAGAAGTAGGGTAATTAGCCTGCTAAGAGAGGAAGTTCATATGATATGCTGTTGGCAAAACTATATGGATTGTTTTGTGCGTGGTGGTTTTTTTTTTAAATTACCTCATTCTGTGTAATTGAAGCATACTGCTTAATATTTCCAGGAATTATTATAAAGAAGGTTCAAATGTAAGTCCTTAAGTAGTCTTATTTATTTATTTATTTATTTATTTATAAAAAGTAAATGCAGAGGGAAACTCTGTTTGTCAAGAGAATCCTCTAGGACCTCTTGTCCTTTGAGTTCCCAGGATAATTGGTAATGCTTAGGAGATTCCTTTGGTCAGTTCCTAGGATGAATTTCCGTGGACCATGCTGGCTTGACCATATCTATTTCCTTTCAAAGAATTTATAATACGTTCTTTCTATGTTCTTACATTCTTGCATCTCTGTCTCTTTATTAAGGCTGGTCTCATTAAATCTGTGATCACAATTTATCTTTGCTGGATTTTTCACAAAAAAGGAAATGAGTGGTTTCTTCATACTTAACTGTGTTCTCAGCTAGCTGCTGCTTTTTCCTATCTGTCAATGAGCCAAAACATACTCTTACTTTCTGATTTTTTTCAGTATAGCTATAGAACTGCTTGTTGTTGCTTTTAATGTTCATAGTTAACCAAAGCTTGCTTTGTCCCTTATCTTTCTGATACTCTCGTGGCATGTTTATGCTGTTGCTTTATATTCATTTTTCATTATGTGCCCCTAATACTACTTCCTGTAAATCCTTTCATGGGCCGGTCTGTTCACTGAAGAGTTCTGTAATTGCTGTATCTGTACCAAAAGCTTTTACTGAGATCTTCATGCAATGTAGCCATATTTGCTCAGGTGTAAAATATTTCTTGAAGACTTCTTCCAATGTTTTCTTATCCTCAAAGCATTTTGAAACCAATATTTGTTCTAACCTTGTATTATAACTGCCCCCATGTAAGTTTACTCAGTTTAGGTGAAATAAAGCAAAATGTATTGTTGTGGTCTCTTACAGACATGCACGTCCAAAGATGTATCTTCTGAACAGACCATGGGAAAAATAAAACTCTAACAAGTAGATGGAAGTACCAGTTTGTGGCACTGTAGTGATGCAGGATGTTAAAGTGGGGGAGGATTATTTTCTTATTTCTAGGAAAATGGATGTCAGGTGCTTTCATTTTCTTGGCAGGCAGTTCCTTAGTTACTGTGGAGGCAGTCACAGAATAATCTTGAATATCAGCTCTTCAGCCAGGATGGAAAAAAAGGAAGTGAGGCAGAGCAGCCACATTCTCATACATTTTAGGCAAGACAGATAAATGCCAAGAATATTATAAAGTACATACAATTTGGGCAGAGAGTGGGAGTAAATGGAGGTTGGCCCTTTCTTTAAGAATGAGCAGAGAGGTAAGGTTCATGGTTAGATGCTGTCTGAGTAGAGATCCATTCCAGGCCACAGGAACGTTCCGTACATCTTGGTTTTCAACCTCCTCCTTGCCAGTGCTCTTTGCAGCCAATCTGTCCGCTTAAACTCAGGTTTTGGGTCCATGAGAAACTCGAGGAGTTTTACTGTGCAGATTCATCTCGTATGCTCATCTCGTATGCTCCAACTCTATGTACCATAAGAAACTACCCACAAAGCAGTCTAGGTGTTCAAGGAGAATAAATAGGATCAAAATTATTATTACTATTATTTTTAATACTACATCCAGTTCCTTATTTTTGATGCCATTAACCACTGTTGTCTTTAATATCATAGCAGTTTCCAGATGTGCAATTTAATTTGCTTTTTCACACAGGTACTGAACAGGCAGCTCATCTGTGGAGGCTCAGGGGAGACCTCATCGCGCTCTACAACTCCCTGAAAGGAGGTTGTAGGGAGGTGGGTGTTGGTCTCTTCTCCCAAGTAACTTGCGATAGGACGAGAGGAAAAGGCCTCAAGTTGCACCAGCAGAGGTTTAGATTGGACATTAGGAAAAATTTCTTTACTGGAAGAGTGGTCAAGCATTGGAACAGGCTGCCCAGGGAAGGTTGAGTCACCATCCCTGGAGGTATTTAAAAGACGTGTAGATGAGGCACTTAGGGACATGGTTTAGTGGGCATGGTGGTGTTGGGTTGACAGTTGGACTTGATGATCTTAGAGGTCTTTTCCAACCTTAATCATTCTATGACTCTCTGAAGCCCAAGCTGGAGTAGGCTCCTGGCCGGACCTGTGACCCCGTGGAGAGAGAGGAGCCCACGCTGGAGCAGGTTTGCTGGCAGGACTTGTGACCCCATGGAAAGGACCCACACTGGAGCAGTTTTTGAAGAACTGCAGCCCGTGGGAAGGACCTACATTGGAGAAGTTCATGGAGGACTGTCTCCCATGGAGGGACCCCATGGGGGGAGCAGGGGAAGAGTGTGAGGAGGAAGGAGCAGCAAAGATAACGTGTGATGAACTGACTGCAACCCCCACTGCCCATCCCCCTGTGCCACTCAGGGGGAGGAGGTAGAGAATTCGGGGGTGAAGCTGAGCCCCGGAAGAAGGGAGGGATGGGGGCAAGTGTTTTAAGATTTGTTTTTATTTCTCATTTTTTACTACATACCTTGTTCTATTACCACTTTCACTATCCCCAATAACAGATAATGGCACACAGAAAGGCAGATCTGTACTTCTTGATCTTGGTTAGATGATGTATCAAACTTACTAAAGAATTTAAGTGTCGGGTGTGAAAATTCATAGCTGTTCAAAGACCCTTCGTTCCTCTCCAGCAGTGTGGCCACTTCTGGATGTCAGCCCAGCTTCTTTTGCCATAGCTACTGGTACTACTGAAACAGGCAGGTTGCCTGGAACTATCTTTTGTTTCCAAATGGGTTTTTTTACTGTTACTGGGATGAAGACTCGGGAAGTCTATTGACAGGTGAACCTGATCTCACTGAGCATTTTGCACAGCCAAAAAAAAAAAAAAAAACAAACCCAAGATTTCCTTTCTTGTGTCCTTTTCATAGAAGTAATCCCAACAAGTAGTTGAGGTTGAAGCTGTGAAACTACTTAAGTACTGTGTAGGGATAATCAGTGCCTCTCTGTGGTGGTGCATTCCTGCCCCCCCTCCTGGGGTGCTCCATGATTTCAGAAATTCCCGTTAAACCTTGGCCTTGGAGTAATGAGTCAGGTGGTGAAGCGTCCCTTTACCCTATCAGGAACTCTTGCATAGCTGAGGTTGGGGAATGTACTGATCGTACTAGAAACTTCCGCTGCCTGGCCCAAGTGGAGGACGAGAGCGGGGATAATTGTCATCCCCTGATACCCTTATCTGAGTCGTAGCTCAAGTGGAATGATACCATTGTTACTGAAACCTTGAGAGTTTTGATGGATGACTAAAGTCAATCATCTCGCAACCATATAAACAGCGGTCCCAAGTGAGGCCCTTTGTGCTCTCCTGGACTGCAGGGGGCTGCACCCAGACTCTCCTTCTGAGTGGGACACCTCTCAGAGTTTGCAAACTTTCAAGTTTGCGATGTTTGGAGGACCATCGCCGACTGGCATGGGACCTGGGCTGTGACGCTCCTCAGCCAAAACACTCCTCAAGGCTCAACCCTTCACCAGTTGAGAAATGCCAAGACATTTGACATGAGTATTTCACTGAACTCGAGGCAAATTTTTAATAGGTATACCTTTGTATATTTCTCTATTTTTTGTGCCTGTGTATGTGTGTGTGAATTGATGGAGGTACCTGCTAGCAAATATAGCCTGCTATAGTCCCAAATTAAGATTGGGAATGAACTTTAGACTACTGCTAAACGCATATAATCCTTTAGACATAAACGGTTGACCAAGTCTGGGACTAGGGCTGGATCCAGCTGGGTCTACTCGGAATCTTGTGACTCAGCGGGAGGGTTTCTTTACCCTTTTTTTGTATTCGATATAAACTGTTGACCAAGTCTGAGACTACGATTGGATCCAGCTGGGTCTTCTCTGAACCTCGTGACTCAAAGGGAGCGTCTCCATTAACCTTTTCATCCTCGGCCTCTGCATAAATTGTTCCAACTCAATTCTAACATGATGTCCTGGTTTCGGCTGGGTTTGAGTTAATTTTCTTGCTAGTAGCTGGTATAGTGCTGTGTTTTGGATTTAGTATGAGAATACTAAAATACTAAATACTAAATGAGAATACTATGTTGATAACACACTGATGTTTTAGTTGTTGCTAAGTAGTATTTACATAGTCAAGGACTTTTCAGTTTCCCATGCTCTTTTCCTTTGTATCTTTCATCCATGTAGTAAGTGATAGAGTGAACCTTGCCATCGAAATCTGTTAAGTCGTGCTTTTATAAAGTTCTGTTAAAATCACTTTCTGCTAATACCTTCAACAGTGATTCTTTAAGTGGCCTTTAAAGCACTCATTCGCAACACCCTCATCCCACAAGATTTTCTTAATCATGTCTTAAATCCATGTTAAAAAACAAAGAATAAGATTATTATCTTGCATTCAATATATTTTTTTGTTAACTAACATTTATAGTTCTAAATCCTCTTGTTATTTCTATATGCTTCCTGGAAACTTGCTAAGACGTTAAGAGTCGTCAAAGAATTGCAGCAGTGAGTTCCCCAGTCTACACACATTTTATGGGGAAAAGATTTTTTTGGGGGGATTGCATTTTCCATTTTTGCATTTCTTGACTGCCTTGTTGTGAAAGGTAGAATAGAAGTCCTGATAGATCTTCTGTACATCCTTTACAAAGAGAATTGATAAATATCCTATATTTTAGGATATCAATTTCTTGACACTTTAAAGGATGCTTTTAAGTGTTTCTCTGAAAAAATTACACACTGCTAATGTGTGTGTGAAATAGAGCTTTTGATATTTTTCAGGTGGAAGGGCCTTGGGTTGTAGAAGTGCCTTTTTAATTGTTCTGGAAAATTTCATTCCTATACAGTGGCAAAATTTGGATTCCCCTTTCATTCGCCCTTCTTAGGGATATCCAGTCTGTCAGAAACTGAGGAACATCTGAAGAATCCAGGTTGTGCTACTGCCAAGGAAATAACAGGTGCTGCTGCAGCAGCCAAAACTGCAACCACAGTGGCTACTTCTGTGCTGAAAATGCTGATGTGTCACTGTAACGGAGCTGGGAGGTAGTGGCTTCTTCTGCTACAGTTATACAGAGTACTGTCAAGTTTTGGTGGTTGTTTTCTTTAAGCTTCAAGCAAACAAAGAATCAATCTTAAGAATTTACTTTTTTTTTTTAAGAATTCTATTAGAAGAATACTTCTGCTCTAATTTTCAGCACTCAAAATCTAGAACTGAGCTTACAGTCATCTGCACGTGTTTCCTATGTCTCTTTTCGGCATCTGCAATTTTTTCCCCTTGTTAATCTTGCCTCATTTAGAGTCCAGAGTAGAAACTTCAAGGGGGTGAAAGCTGGTTGTGTGAGCAACAGTGGAATTGCTTTTTAAGTATTTCACTTTTCAGTAACAACCTCCTGATGTAGTCCCTTGCATGTAACTTGATGTGGTTTATTATGTGTCCCTTCTTATTCATCTGTTTGCTAAGGTTAGTGATTCCAGTCGTGGAATCATAGAATGGTTTGGGTTGAAAGGGACTTTTAAAGATCATCTAGTTCCAATCCTCCTGCCAAGGGCAGGGACATCTTCCACTAGATTAGGTTGCTTAAAGCCCCACCCAGCCTGACCTCGAACACTTCCAGGTATGGGGAATCCACAGCTTCTCTGGGCAACCTCTTCCAGTGTCTCACCAACTTAAACATGAAAAATTTCTTCCTTATATTTAATCTAAACCTACCCTCTTTCAATTTGAAACACTTAACCCTTGTCCTTCACTACAGTCCCTAGTAAAAAGTCTCTCTCCATCTTTCTTGTAAGCCCCCTTTAAGTATTGAAAGGCCGCAATAAGGTCTCCCCAGAGCCTTCTCTTCTCCAGGCTGAATAACCCCACCTCTCTCAGCCTTTCTTCATAGGAGAAGCCCTCCTCTGGACCTGTTCTAACAGGCCCATGTTTTCTACTGGGGACCCCAGAACTGGATGCAGTACTCCAGGTGGGCTCTCACAAGAGTGGAGAAGAAAGGGAGAATCACCTCCCTCAACCTGCTAGCCACGCTTCTTTTTATGCAGCCCGGGATACGGTTGGCTTTCTGGGCTGCAAGCACACATTACTGGCTCATATCTAATTTTTCATCCACCAGTACCCCCAAGTCCTCAGCAGGGCTGCTCTCAATCCATTCATTGCTCAGCCTGTGCTGATACTGGTGATTGCCCCAACCCAAGTGCAGTACCTTGCACATGACCTTGGTGAACCTCACTGGCCTACTCCTCAAGCCTGTTAAGATCCCTCTGGATTGCATCCTTTCCCTCAAGCATATAAACTGCACCACATCATTTTCATGGTTTAAACCCGGCTGGCAACTAGACATCACACAGACGCCCGCTCACACATCCCTGAGTGAGAAATTCCTAGGGTTCAATGGCTTTTCTGATGATAATTGTACTCCATTTAAAAAACTATTATCAAATTATTGATGTTACAGCCTAAAACAAACCAGAATGTAAGGCACCGCCAAAGCATGAAGGAGGGCATGGAAACGGAAAGTTTCCAGAAAGAGCCTCCTTACTCAAAAAGACAGAGAGCAGGAGGGGACACAGGAGTGCAGACGCAGTCACCAAAGTGCCAAATAAGAGAGGACAAGAGCATTTTTATTCATTCTTTTGTTATTGTTTATTGTCCAGTTGCGAAGGTGTGGAGGCTGGGCCGCTGGTAGGGAGCCGGCCGGGAGCTGCTGCGACGCTGTGGGCACAATCTCACACAAAGGAGCCTGGATGGCTGGGGTACTGCCAGGTCATCGCTGTGGCAGGTGTGCCCAACTGCCATCGATGATTCGATTGTTGTTGAGGTGGATCCACCTCCATGGGCTCCGTGCTGTCGTCTGGTGGATTGACAGCCATTGGCCCCATGCCATGCTCTGGTGGATCAATGTCCGTGGGCTCCATGTTGTCCTTTGGTGGGTTGTCACGCCTGGGCCTCACGCCCAGGTGCCTCAACAGATAGACACGCCAGGGCCCCATGCTGTTCCCCTGTGTGCCCACAGCTGTGCGCCGGACAACATCGGTGGCGTGAGCGCGGGCCATTGCTCTCATGGCGCGAGGGGTGATGTTGTTCCTCCTCCTCCTCCTGCTCCACTGATTGCCTTTCTTCAGGCTCCTGGGAGGCACCTTCCGCTTTGGCGGTGGCGGGAAGCGTCTCTGTGCTGTCCCACACAAAGGTGAGCAGCCACCCGCCTCGCTGTTCCCACTGCTCCCTGGCAGGCAGGCACGCTTGAGCTCCACGGCGTTCCCTGGCGGGTCTACAGCCATGCGCTGCATGCCGTCGATCAGAGAAGTGAGGTCGATCATGTTCATGGTGGCACGAGGGGTGATTTTGTTCCTCCTCCGCTGCCTCCGCTTCCTCCTCCTGGGAGGTGCCTCCTTCCTCTGCAGTTGCAGGAAGCGGCTTTGTGGCATCCCACGCCAAGGTGGGCAGCCATGCACCTCACTGCTCCGGCTCCTCTTCCTTCCAAGCATGCTTGGCATCCAAGGGACTGGAAGCTTGGCGCACTGTGGGCCAGCTGCAGGGGCCCCTGTTTTTACAGGGCTGTAACAAAAGGCAGTGAGGTGGCTGGTGACAGCAGGAGGCCACTGTGATGGCGATTGTGACTGTGGTCAAATATGGCGGGTTTGGGCGTGGGGGCCTGTGGCCTGAAAGATGCCCAAATGTGGGAGAAGGAGGAGGGGCTGCGGGCCCCTATCGTGGGGCTTGCTCCTGCCTGCCATGTTGCTTGCCTGAGAGAAAGACCCAAGAGAGACTATCGTCAAATCAATTTCTAAAATGATCAAAACAGTACAATATTTATTTTTCCAAAGCAATATTACATAATTCATTATATAATACTTGTGTTCACATATTCATTTAAGATCTTTTTCATGTTAAAGAAGCAAAAGTTATGAATGAAATGCAAGTGAGTAAAATATATAAAAATAAATTAAGAGCTCTTATAGACAGACAAAAGTATGTGTCTCTACGTATATGTAACCTATATATATCCCATAGACCTTCTTTTCATTTGCTGCAAGAGGCTTAGCTAACTGTATTCTCTTTGAAAACTGAGGAAAATGAAATCAGTAGTCCATACAGAAAAATTCTAGAAGGTAAAATAGAAAATTATGATCATTTTTGACTAAAGAGAGGTCATTCATACAAGCAGAGTCTTTGAAGATCATGATTTCCATGCCAGAGCCTCTTTTTCTGGGCTTAGGGTTTTTTGCTTGCTTTTGTTTGTTTGTTGGCTTTTTTTAAGGGATGAGTCTGGGAAACTGAATTTTGAACAGAGGTTTCAGAGACCATAAAGCAAATTGTTAAATTAGATGTAATAGCCTGCTTCAACAAGGGTTAA
The DNA here is from genome assembly GCF_964195595.1 of Calonectris borealis. NCBI lineage: Eukaryota > Metazoa > Chordata > Aves > Procellariiformes > Procellariidae > Calonectris > Calonectris borealis. The sequence goes on along the minus strand of NC_134313.1, from coordinate 72,031,630 downwards.
CCCCAAGGTTTTAAAAGAACCAAAGTAAGAAATTGCTGAACTAATAATTCTAGTATTTACTATATCATCTAAGTTAGCCTTGGTGGCAGAAAGATGGAAGATAAGTAATGCAGTACGCATCTTTTAAAGGAGCTCCAGGGATATTCAAGTGGTTCCATCACTACAGGTCTCTGGACTAAAGAATTTGTTGTGTTGTCCTCTTGTATACTAATAACTGTCCAGGAAACAAGGGAAAAGTTATGTTAATAAAAGGTCAGTTTTTGTGACAGGATACATCAGAAATCTGTAATAGCATTCAGCGTATGCATGCATCATCTGGAAAAAAAGACAAAAATTATTGTGAAAAAATTATGATACAAAATTATTGAGGACAGTAACAAGAGTCGCATAAGAATTTCAAGATACAGATTAACTGAATTGTAAAATGGTTTAGGAATTCAGTATTGGTAAATGTAAAATAGTGCAGACAAGTGAGGAATCTATGCAAGGAAGAACATTGAAATTGTGGATAATTTTGTTAAAAATTTGATTATGTGCTTAGTGATGCTAAGTAGGTAAATCTAAAAATGATTAATGAAGGAAAAGAAAAGAAAACTGAAAAATCATTATGACCCCATATAAAATATAATGCACTTGTCTCTGGAGTGCTGCCAGCAATTATTGTTACTCCCCATTCCCCTCTGAAAAGATGTAATAAAAGTAGAGAAAGTAGAGAGTAAGACATAAAAATGTAGGAACTGCCTTGATGGGACAGACCAAAGACCTAGTAACCTGTCTCTGACAGCTGGGAACGATGGATGCCCAAGAAAGATGCTAGGTGTGTAGTGATGCTTCACTCACATAACTCAGGGATTTCCTGGTGTCATATCTTTGTAATTAGAAGCACTAGACAGATTTTTTTTCTCACTTTGTTCAATCCATTTTTGAACCTGTGTAAAACTTATAGCATCTGCAGAACCCTGTATCAAGGCATGTCACAGCAACACTGTCAGAGGTACAGAAGTTCTGCATGAAGCAAATCTAAACAGACTGTGACTCTTTGGCTTGGGAGAAAGATGACTGAGAGAGAACATGATACAGGGCTACAGGAGATGACAATCAACTGGTTGTTATGGAAGATAACTGAAAAAGGAGGGATGGGAACAAGGCTAAAAAGTCCAAATCAAACAAAAAAGAGGTGAATACTGGTGAAGTCCTCCCGGCAGTGCCTCTAATCATCCAAGGAGGCAACAGGTGCTGTTCAGGGGTGCCTTGCCAGGAAACATGAGCCAGTGCCTACACTGACTTGTTAGATTGCATCGTCAAAGAAAGGCGTGCAAGTCCTTTGCGAGTCTGGCCTTCCCCTTAGACCAAACCCAGTTCCTCCAGATATGCCCTAGGATTTAGAAGAAAATCACTGGAATAATGCAGTGGGTAGAGGGAGTCCTGGTATTATCAGTGAAGACTCAGACCCTCTGATACCATGTTCCAACCAGTAGATTGTCTGTAACTTGTAATGGCAGGAGAGCCGGCAGCAGAGAGTGGTACAGCCCAATGGGAGGGTTGGGCTGGGAGATGAGTATCCTGGGGCAGATGGGTAGTAGGATTTAAAGATTTCCCCTATGCTGAAAGGGACAAAGATGACCCAACAACCGGATTCCCCTTCTCCCTCATGTCTAGCAGGGTCCTTCAGTGCCCGGGAGAAAACCATATTTCTCTGTCTCTTGGAGAGCGTTGCCAACGGCCAAGGGTCCTAACTCTAATTCCCATATGTACGTTTTCAAATGGGATGAACTGCCAAAAAGGAGGCCGCAGATGCAGGGTCAGGATGGGTAGAGACCCTGGCATTTCTAGATGGTATGCCAAGAGATGTGGCTGCAGATACGGGCTCTGCCAGGCAGCAACATGACACACGTGATGCACAGTCTAGGGACTGATGCCCCTGTGTTCACAGGGGAACCAAGAAGAAATAGGTTCATAGCCAACAGCAGGGCTGGGTGAGGCTGGAGTCATTGCTGGGCCTTTTAGCCAGAGCTTGTGTCCTTGTTTTCCCCATCAGCCCATTCTGCTGGATGAGGGGACTGGAGGCAGCACAGTGGTGGAGTCAACAGCAGATCTTGGCTTGTCCAAATTTTTTCTCTGAACTATCTGTGGTGGTGGTGGTGATCCTGATAGGTGCAATGCGGAGAATGCAGCCAAAGTGCTTCTGTTTGCAAGAGAGGTCATAACCACATTTTGGTAGGATCTGCCATGTGTTGCAAGAGAGAAAGCAAAAGAAAACTGCAAAAGTGAGCGGAAAAGGTGTATGGGATAAAGGCGTGTAGTGTAAGGCATTCATGCTAGAGAGGGAAGATAGATACAGTAGAAACTGAAGAAGAGGGAGGGAAAATGAAGGAGAAACATCAAGGTTATCAATGTCTATAAAATGCCAGAGGCTTGGCCTCCCAGTGAGAGGTAGAGGGGTAGCAGTAGGAGCATTCTCGTGTCCTTTTAAGAGTTGCTTGCTGCAAACATATGTACAGGTTGGGAAAGGCTTTGCCTGTGTGATAGAATGGCTGTAGCTTTATATTAAGAACAAATAAAATGTTTGTCATTCAACTTCCCTGCTTCTGAAAATGCTTAAAAAGAGAACAGGAATATGATTTTGTTCATGCAATATAAAATACAGTCTTCCAGTAGGAAACTGAAGTGATGAAGTTTGCCTTAATGTACTGTTTTGATTTGGTACATCTGGTGGGCATTAGTAATTTCTTGGATGGGAAATTACTTTAACTTAAAAAATGGCATATTACCCCTTTAAAAAACGAAAAGTCTAACAAGCCATTTTTGCATGCCACTAAGGAGTAAAGTGCAACTACATTAGACAGATGTTGGTGTGTGGTTTATCTGGTCATTGGTGATGTTCACAAACCACTATGAGTGCAGTCCCAGTATTGGTCTAGAAGTACAAGGAGTTCAACTCAAAGAAACATCAGAAAAAAATTCAGAGAAGGGATTAAGAAAATGAACACAATGGAGGTGAAATAGTAACGCTGCATAATGTATGGAAAGTCAGCTGCAGATTTACTTTGTTAATATTAGAAAAAATGAGCAAACATGAGACATTTAAAAGTAGAAGAAAAATATTTTCATACACAATCTATAGTAAACTTGTGAAAGTGCTCAGTCTGTATTACAGAATTAAAGGTAAAAGATATTTTTTGTAGAAGCTACTCTTCATTCAAAAATTGTTTTATCTGAAAAATGCAAATGCTTATATTTACTCTTGGTAAATATATATTCCAGAGCTTTTTTCTTTGTCTTGCTTTTGTGTTGCCTTTTCACCTCTTCCCCAGAACTGGTAGTTCCCCGAGTCCCTGCTAGATGGCATGGCAAGCCACCACAATAATATTAATGTGATAAGGCACATGTACTAGTATGTTCTGCACACTAGCCAAGTCAACTGCTCAGCCAACATTATTCCCTTCCCTTTTTCTTCATATTTTTTATCTTGTTTTCTTACTTATAAATGGGAGATCACAGCTAGGCTTTTAGTTTCTTAATTATTAAAGCAATGATAAGCAGAGGTGAAGTTTGTCTTTCTCCCGTACAGATGAAAGGGGATTATATCAATAGTGCTTATAGCTGTATTTCAGAAAGCACTCTTGAGTCCTAATAGATGTTCTCACTGCTTTTCCCATCTTTCCTGCTGTAGAAATGCTATGATCCAAGCTCTAACAGTGTCCCATTCCCTCCCTCGTACCCAACTGCAGGCGAAACTTTCTCCTTGGTCCTATAAGAGCTTGTGAATCAATATACACTGTCCTGCTGCACATCTCTCTCCGGCTTCACAAAGACCATGCTGGGATGAGGGCATGGTGTTTGAATGCTGGCACTAACAAAACCAGTTTTGTCTTCAATGTTTTTTTCCCTCTGAGCGTGTTAAAGCTTGATTCAGAAAGCCTGATTCTCCTGTCACTTCTGTTAGGGTGAAATTAAGAGTAATTCCAAATAACTCACTGGGGTGACACTGTTGTAACTGCCGTTAGCAAAAGCACAATTGGAGTGCAAAAGATTTACATGGGACCATTTTCAAAATTGGTTTTGAATTGATTTTATAAAGCAATGTTTTAATTACTGCTGCCTTACATAGTAATTACTTTTAAAACAAACGTGATAGATGCAACAGGGAAGAATGAAAGAGAGATGGTATGGGCATGGATTGGCTATGGGCATGTTATCTGTAATAGAATTCAATCAATATTTGCAGGTGCAGATTTGCAGAAAGTAGTCCCCATCTCCAGCTCCTTGTGGCGGCACTGGGAGCCTGGGTATCCACAGCACAGCATTGCAGTTTCTCCTTGGCATCTTGATCACAGGAGGCAGATGCAGATCGCTGAAGGGAGTCTGTGACTCCATGCAGCAGCTGGCGAGTGGGAGCCTTGTCCCGGCTAGTGTATGGTGGGGCAAGAAGGATCGTGCCCCAGTATGTGATCAGGTGTGCAAGAGGTAAAGCTCATCTTCTGTCCCTCGCCTCTCCCAGTCAGGTGGGGACTGCATTGGCCCCTCCTGCAGCTTGACTTGGCAAAGCACTCAGACACTAAGGAAAGAGGCTACAATATTAAAGAGGTTAATGTGTAAAGATGTCATATAAAAAAAAATCCGTCCTCTCTCTTGACCAGAGTGTAATAGAAAAAGCTTTTTTACACTGTAGAGTTAGTAATTCTGCACACACAGAGGTGCACAGAACTAGTGAGTCTATTATAAATAGTGCTAAGTGTATCAGTTCTAATGTCATTTATTTTCCTAAATAAAAGGTAAGCATTAACAGACTTTTAACTTGTGATAAACGAATTCTCTTGTGCTGCATTTCAGGAAGCATCTAGCTATGGAAAACTCTGGGGAAACACCTACTTAGTGTAGTAAAAACAGCCTATTTAAAGCCTGCACAAGTAATTTCAACAGTGTTAGTGCTGAAAATATTACAGAGAATGTGAGTAATGGGTATGAAAATATGGTATTGCATTGTAGAAAATGCCCTGGAGAAGCAATATGTGATTATAGAGTCTGAAGGATCTTTTGTGTGAGTCTTAATGTGAAATCTTTATGTTGTTCAAGTCAGTGGCAAGGGCTGTGTAATGACACCTGAAGGAGAGGAGCATAGAGCCAGTATATTGATTATTGATACTGTCTTTCATTAGAAAACTATTTGAAGCAATGTATACCTCCTCAGGTAATCCTGTAGATAACAATGGCTAGATGTGTGAAGAGACTTAAGCATCCATGTGTTCCTTCTGGTGCATAACTCTGGTCTTAAGGCACTAGCAAGATTGTTAAAGCCCTAGTTCAGTGGCTAATGGGCATGCACAAATGCATACCCACAGCCAACCTGGTCAGGATCCTTCTTCATAATGACCTCAGTCGAATTCCTACCAAATTCAGTCTCCCTCAGCTTAGCCAAAGGAAGAGTCCTCAAGGGCTACCTTGCAGTGACTATGGCTATTCTCCATGCACCTCTTCTCAGATTCATTACTCTGTGTATTCAGAGGAAAGACTTGAACCCAGCTCTTCATCTGTGCCAGAAGGAGTGCTGCAACCTCTTGGCTGTCAGATATTCAGAGGGGAGGGGAAGAGGAAGGGGAGCTGTCTCCTGTTAAAACTCTTCCAGTATATACAAATAATGACAATTCATTACAGCAGAGACAGAGATTGATGACATAGGCATGTAATTAGGGCTATCACCTGGGAAGTGGGAGAGTCAGGTTCTGGTCCATGCTCCAATGAATATTTAATTATTAACATGAGATGGAACAGCTCTGTCAAGCCTGGGAAGGCTGCACCTGCAATTCTTCAGTGGTTTTCTGCTGCAGGCGGTCTCCTGGCCGGTAAGAGAATTGGATTGAGCTCCTTGCTTCCAGATTAATAGATATCTCAGAGCAGATCTTTCACCTCCTAACTGAGAGCACTCACCACTGAACAATGTTATAAGACAGCAAAGATTTCAGTAGCTTTTATTTATTTTGTGAAAGGTCATGTGTCTTAGGCATTTAATTCGAAAAGAGATTGAAAATTTTTAGCAAACCTTAACACCTCCAGGAGATGTTCCCTTGTGTTCCACCATGGTGGCCGGAAGTGAGGTGTGAGGACCCAGCTAGTGGTCCCATAATTTCTGTGAACTCCTAAAGAAGAAGAAAGGAAACAGACAGAAAAACTTTTCAATCCTTTCCCAGCTGAATAACTGGGGAATCAAAATCTTGGGGTGCAAGGTTCAATTTCAATGAAATCTCTGGAGAAATTCCATTTTCTGGTAGGAATGGAGTGAAAGGCAAGCTACATCCCCAAGCACTCCAAGGAGGTCAAGCTAATGAATACTCAAGGAGGAGGGGAAGAGTCAATTGCCTAAACAGGAGTGTCAAGTATCACTTTTGGTATTGGCTCTGACATTTTAAGCCTGCCTGGCCTCCACTTGCTGTTTTGCGAGGGAGTGGATCTCTCTAAAGTCCTACCTCAGACCTGCCAGCCCCATGCAGATGTTGTGGCTGCCCCGGAGCATCTCAGATAGCATGAGGTGACAATGTTTAGGCAACTGAATCCCACCCATCCTGTCCATCTTGCACGTAACAATACCTCTAGCCTCTGAAAGCAGTTCAATTCCTCTTGTCATTCTGCTTCGCCAGCAAGACCAGTGGCTACTAATGTGACAATCTATCTCAATCTACATAGTGGTTAAAATTGTTCTGTTGTTGCAGAGGAAGGAGCAAAAAATAAATCAATTTGAAAACCCTTGCCATCACGTAGCTGGTTCAGTAACACTTTTTCACTGGTACAAAGCATCATGCTTTCCTTTTTATCGCTCATAAAGAAACTTTTCAGTCTACAGTACAACTTTTACGATGTGGTTTGTAAAGACTGACTGCATTTAATAGGAGTGTATTGGAAATACATAATTTTCTTTGCTAAGAAAAGTACATATTTTCCTTACTGGTTTTATCAATATTTTTATAATAAATTTTAGAAGGTTATGATGTAGTAAAAAAAAATTATGGCAAATTCAGTTCTAAGAGATCAAAAAAGACTGAAATATATAAATAACTTCCCATTGGAAAATGAGAAGACAAGAACAAGACAAGGAAGATGATAATAGGGAAAGATACAGATCGGGGACAATCTGCAAGATGTTGTGTAAATACAACATGTGCCAATAGCAAGCAGTTTCAGTTCTCAAAGACATGCAGCTTTGCATCTTGTATCGTTCTGATTTCTAATTCATCTTGATTGTCTTATATTTGAAATGCTCTTTGCCCTTAATATAAGCAGATTTGGTAAGATTTGCAATTTCACTGCATTTCCCAGTCTAGGATTCATGACCCTGAGTGACATACATCTGGCTATGAATTACATTTTATTTTAAAAAATCCATTATAGTATAAGCACTTCCTCCCTCCTGCTTGCTTTAGTAATACTTACTGAGAACCAGAAAAAAAAATCACAGATCACACTGATACAAAAAGGCAAGACTGACTGAATCTTTTGTGAACAATGTTCTACGAAGTGCTCTATTTTGCGAAGTTTCTTTTCAGTATGAACATTGATTTTTTAAGAAGCTGTGTGGAACTACTTGTTACCAGACATTCCTCTTGGAAATGCCACCCAAGGCTTTGGACTTCTATGCCAGATCTCTTTTGACTGTGTCTGTTGGCTGATGACCTGGTTCCAGCCTGAGGCTATTGCTGAGCACAAACCTTGCTCATCCTCCTCAGGATCATTTTCAACCCTTGTGTGTCAATTTGTATTCCAAAATGCTATGTAGCGTGTCAGCTCGTTGCACTGTAGAAGAAGGCCAAGTCTGGATACCAGCTGGCAATGAGCTTACACTCAAGTGCTGTCCTACGATCAGTATAGCTCTGACAGCTTAAGCCTTGCCTGCCCTCATGCTCTCGCCATTGTAGCCCTGGCTTTCTTTTCCAAAAAGCTGCATGTGCACCTGGTATTTAGAGGGCTCCAGTCTGGTGCACCAAAGGAAAGAGAGTATTTATTAAGGTCTTGAAAAAACATTTTCTGATACAGAACTTTACTGCTAGTGAAGAACCTATGCGCAAGGCAAAGGACTTAGAAAGCCCATTGACTAGTTGGCAAGATACTAGTGGTGGATTATGGATGACTGCTGGCCACTCCTGGGGTCAGTAGAATAAAAGAGGTTAGTGCGAGCTGGTAGCTGCACCATGGCAGGTTTTTGACATTAGAAGAGTAGAAGGGCAATTTTGGTGGAGGCCAGCCACCTACCAGCCGTGGAGCTACTCAGGTAATGAGACAAAGACAACCTTCTCCCAGTAACCTAGATAGAAACAAAAAAAAAAAAAGAAGAGCAGCACCCTGAGTTTTGGATGACACTGTGGATGGCATGTGCCAACAGTGCAAGTTCCAGTAAACTGTGGGACCACTTCATGGTAGTGACCATCAAGTGACCATTAAAATTTACCTTAGCAAGGATGAACTAGTGATGATGGGGGCAAGACCAAGAGGTTTTTCCTGCCTTCTGAGAAGAATGTCAACTACAGCAGGGTGTCCTCTGACACCATCACTGAATGGAGGAGCTGAAATAAGCAGCAAGGTAATTTTGCTCATCTGACTCTTGGAATCAGCTGTGTTATCTTTGCTGAAATTCTCTCTTTCAGCAACTAGGATAAAATGATCTGACTCTGCATGGGCAATTTCAGACTGAAATGTTAAGAGATTGGCAGAAATTATTATTACTGAAAAAGACTTTTATAATGGGAAGTATTTTGCATCTTAACCAAAGGCAATGCCCCTCCTCTGCTTATTTAATTAACAGTAATAACAGAAAACAAGTCAGCTATAGGCTGTGAAACTAAAATTCTGTAGAGGGCCCTAAGTTCTCATACAAATCAGAAACTTTTCTTAGTATTGTACAGAGTGTTTAGTAAGGGAGTAAGGGTCCAGGCAAGTGGTAGATACTGGAGTCAGTGCGAAGATGGGATTTCTTTCTGGGGGCAACAAGAGAAAAACTGATTTTTTGTGAAAATAAATGAGACTCTCTAATCAGTGATTGGGAACATAAGGAAAGAGAATTCTGTAGGCTGATAATTGATCATTTCATCAGTTTGGGGAACCATTCAATAGTGACTGAGTAGGAAAGAATATATTTAGAGAATCTTCTCTGCTTGCTCCTCCATTTTTACATGTAATCAGAGATGTTGCTGTGCTCTGCAAACTCTTCCACTAGTGATAGCAAGTTAGTACTTAGGTTTCAGAATACAGCCACAAACTGTGAAGGAAAACTAGAACAGGAAGAAAAAAAGAGCTTGGGTGCAAGGCTTTTCTGTTTGTCTCCTGGTTTTGCACAATGGAACCTCTCTGCGCAATTGTGCATTTTTAGTGGAAATAACAGTAAAGAAAAGAATGCAGCTTCAAGAGCCAAACTGTAGTCCAATATAATTTTACATAAGCAGGCCATAGTTTTTCTTCATTTTCTTTGAAGAATTTGTATTTTTTTTCTGTACAATAAATAATCCAGTCTACATATTTTTAGATGATTTACAACCTTTCTAATATCCCAGTACTCCTTTACCTATTGTTAATTAATTCCTCTCACTCTTAAGGATTCATACTATTTAAATATTTATAAAGAATTAATATGTTTCACCTTGATCATTACTTAGTCAGAGTAAGTAACTTTTTAAAATCTTGTCTTGCAAGAGAATCTTTTCAGCTTCCTAATTTTTATTCTTGCTGTCCTCTGGACTCCAACAAATCTGTGAGTATATTTTTCTTCAGAGGTAGGATTCTAGCCTGAGGATTGTCTTTGGAGTCAAGGCAAAAAAAACCCCAAAACCCAACAAACAAACAACAATAATACAGTGCCAATATGGAGAAAACAGGTCTACAAACCATTTTTTTTTGTATCTCAGAGAATTACTATCAACAGGTAATAAAAACATACAACTGCAGTAGTTTCTCTGAAATATTTTCTCCCACATAGTTTCATTTATAAGAGAAATAGATTATCTCTTGAGAGCATTTATTTACGTATTCCTCTTTTCTATAATTTCTATAATTTTTATGGGGTGTTTTGTTATTCTACCTCTATATGGAAAGTAGGATTTTTTTTTTAATCCCCTCCAGACTGAAAAATACTTTGCTTTGCTTAGGTTGAAGGTCTTCTGGTTTGTCACTGGAAGGCCCCTTTACTTGCTGATTTCTACTCATTAAAGTGGTAGTTTATCCACCTTCAAATGTCTCTGCTCTGTGTCACAGACACTTATTTGTTCTCCAGCCATCAAAGTGTATTAAAATTAACAGCAGTCATCACATGAGTGGAGGGTAGCCGTTCTCAGACACACAGATAGTTATATACTCACAGCAGGAAACTTGCAATCAAATTCTAACAAAAGGTCACATTTGCAATAAGTAAAGGAAAATGTAGGTAATTGGTTATGGAATCAGTTAATATCTTCACAGGCCTTGAAAGGCACTCTGATGGGCTTGAAACCCTTTTGTTCAAGTAATTAAAACCGAGGTATTGTTATAGTATTAAAAAAACTGAGGAAATTCTTGGTGCACTGTAAAATAGTGTCACTACAATGGCAAACAAATTCAAGAGGGAAAATTATTTGTGGTTTTTTTGAAAAGACATACAGACTTGGGTTCTGGCTGAAATGCAGAAAAGGAATAGGGAATGAAGTGCAGGACAACGTGAGGATTAGCCCTTACAAAATATGTTTTTATGCCCAGCTTCAAAGGCACGCCCACTATTTCCTTCAGCTGATTTAGATTCGTGGCCGCTTCAGAAATACCAGGTCGCGGTGTTTATGCAGGCTTCCCACAGATGTCAGGATACTGGCCAGTTTGGAAAGCAGAGACTGACTTTCCGAGGCTGGAAAGTATTTCGGTGCTGGCTGGAATTCTGTTTCTTTGAGTGGTGTAATGTAGTCTTGAGCAGTTATATGCCACAGCTATAGTTTGTAATTGTATCTTAGGTTGGGCAGGTCCCTGAGCCTCCTGCACGACCAACGGGAAGGGTACATGCCACAGCTAGAACTCAATCTGGCCACTGTCATAAGAGATAACAAAAAATGTTTTTACAAATGTATTAACGACAAAAAGAGAGCCAAGGAGAATCTCCGTCCTTTATTGGATGCGGGGGAGAACATTGCCACCAAGGATGAGGAAAAGGCTGAGGTACTTAATGCCTTCTTTGCTTCAGTCTTTAGTAGTCAGACCAGTTATCCCCAGGGTACTCAGCCCCCTGAGCTGGAAGACAGGGACGGAGAGCAGAATAAACCCCCCATAATCCAAGAGGAAGCAGTTAACGACCTGCTACGCCACCTGGACGTTCACAAGTCTATGGGGCCGGATGGGATCCACCCGAGGGTACTGAGGGAGCTGGCGGAGGAGCTTGCCAAGCCACTCTCCATCATTTACCAGCAGTCCTGGTTAACAGGGGAGGTCCCGGACGACTGGAGGCTCGCCGGTGTGACGCCCATCTACAAGAAGGGCCAGAAGGAGGATCCGGGGAACTACAGGCCGGTCAGCCTGAACCTCGGTACCGGAGAAGATTGTGGAGCGGTTCATCCTGAGGGCTTCAAGTTGTGCCAGGGGAGGTTTATATTGGATACTAGGAAAAATTTCTTTACTGAAAGAGTGGTCAAGCATTGGATCAGGCTGCCAAGAGAAGTGGTTGAGTCACCATCCCTGGAGGTATTTAAAAGACCTGTAGATGTGGCCCTTAGGGACATGGTTTAGTGGGCACGGTGGTCTTGGGTTGACGGTTGGACTTGATGATCTTAAAGGTCTTTTCCAACCTTAATAAGTCTATGATCTGCCAGAAGGCGACTCTGAGCAGCCAGAGCACAGAGCAGGGACCTGCCAGGGGCATCCACCAGAAGAGGCTGTGGAAATGTACTGTGATTTTCTTTGCCCATCAAACACTCCTTTTCATCTAGTTCAAGCTAGGAGTTTCTGACAGTTTCTGGCATGACTGGGGACTGAGCCTCTATGGCGCCTGGTGTGAAGCCCTTCCTCTGCCTGTAGAAAATCAAAGTTGGCACCTGAGAGCCCTCAGCAGGAGACTGTGGACTCCCTCAAGCAGAGGATAGCACAGCCCATACCTTCCCTTTTATGCTCTCATGCTTTGAATTGTACAAAAAAGAAGTCTGCTAGATCAGATGGAAAAGGTGTGTGAAGACCCAGGCGTATTCCTAGGTCTGTGAGCTGGGGCACTCAGCAAGGAGAGGGAAGGCATGGTTTAAAGCTTCTGCTTGAATAAACATTTAAAATAATCAAACAGCCATTAAATATACTCCAGGAGTTCCTTTCTGTCCACCAAGGGCTCTGACTACTAGGCTAGGCTGTCACACTCACAACAACTTCTCTTTGTCTTAATTCAGATTTAATGGTATCACCATTCAAATTTTGACCCCTTCTACAGGCAGGAGGTCAGGCTGGTTTTGCTCCAGAATAGCCCTGAGCCTGGCACTTAGGAAGCTTCCTGGTAGCTGAAGGAAAGCCACCACTGAGCACTGGTCTCTCCTATCACCAGTGAGCGCTCTCCCTGCTGTGCAAACAGAAGGTGGACCTGGCCCTGCACAAATTTGGTGGAGGAACTCCTCTATATAGCACGAAGCAGCTTCAGGCCTCTCAGTGATCCCCAAAGAAGTCTGGGAGCTTTCTTGGATATGACTGGCAGTGGGGATAGAGTTAGAGATGTGAATGAGATGCCCGTGGACTTTCAGGTGCTCCCAGGCTGAGGAAGGTGTGCCTGCATTGTCTCAGATGAGCAAGGGGTTGAGGATTGTAATTTTGCTCCCTTAACTGAAAATAAAATCTCACAAAGCAGAAAGTTTTTTCTCTCCCTCCAGAAATGCTCTCTGCAAACATTTTGAAGAATGTGTTAATAGTTGACAACAGGAAAACTTAAACTTTTCTCCCATCCATTTAATTTTCCATTTAATTTTCATCCCAGGCCTGATCTTGAGATGGTACTTGGATTCTCCAAGAGGAAATCTGGGAAGGGGAAGAGAATTTCCAAGGCAGAATCAAAATCTTATTAAAATGAATTAATTCAGAGGGAGACCACAGCCAGTGCTTCCTGCAGGAAAAACTGTTTCAGGGACGCTCCTTTTCTCCAGCCTTAATTTTCCCCTTCCCACATGGCTATTGCTTACGTTATCCTTACCTCTGCACTGTGTTTAGTGTTTCTCCCACAAAGGTGATCCTCTTTAGCTTGAATAAGTGGGAGCACTGAGGACATGGTAAAGAAACATGAGTGAGGGCAGAAATGGAGTGACAGTGTGGGGAGAGGGATCATTTTTTATCTGGGAATGGGCAAGGCAGAATTTTCTGTGTTGTCCAAGCCTAAGCAGACAAAGAAATAGCTTTCACTTCTTCTCTTCCTTTTCTTTCTCAGTCTGGTGTCCAAAGTGACCATCATCCCTTAGACCAAGGCTGGCATGAAAAGTGGTTTGTCTTGTATTAGAGAGAATGACAAGTGTTATCTCAAATATGTGATCCTCAAACTCTGCAAGTGTAGCAAATAGAAAGAGGGAAAAGCTGGTCAAGGTTTGCCTGCCATGCGGTTTTTGGTTGTGCAGGCCCTACTGGCTATTGTGTTCAACCAATTCAGCATAATAATACAGTTGTGAAAATTAGTGAGAACATTCAAAAGACTTTGAATTTTGAATACTAAATATTCCAGGGAACTGTATGTAATCTGTAAACTGTATGTATGTGGGAAGAAGGGGATGAAGCTAGCAACACATCAGTTTTATTTGAGGATCTTTCCCCAGAGAGTCAGCAAGAAGGAAGATAATAACGCATTTCCTGAATTGTTAGGTGGAGACTATTTGCTCAGTTCTAATTGAAATTATTGCAGGAAACTCTTTGTAAATTTGAGAATCTTTCAACTAATAGGAAGGGGGGAAATACCCAAACATCTTCTCATATTTAAGTAGTCAATCATAGATGGAAATTAGAAGTTTGAGTAAGGCAATACTTGAATCAATGATTGCAGTAGGTAAGTGTTACTTTATAGGTTGAAATAACTTTGCCTAAGCAATCTGTTATAAAATTTCAAATTACAAACATACCCCCAAAAAAAGGACATAGTTTCTGAATATAAGTAGGGATCAAGTTGTTACAATTAATTTACCCAACTAAAATGCAAGATAATGGAAATGCTGAATAAAAGTAGTAAAAACCTCTCAACATTTTGCCTCTTTCTAGGCTAAATTGTGGTAAAAAGTATCTAGTCTAAAACAATTTTCATGGAAGTTATGTTTTTTATATTTAGGGTTTTTGGGGGGAAAAGTGTGAAACTGTTTGTTGGGACATTCTCTTTCAAAATATTTGGCCATGTGAGATCAAAGTATTCGAGCCCTGTATGAGGTTTTCAGAGCTCATCTTACTCTAATTTGAAAAGAAGATCAAGATGTAACTTGATCACTGGCAACAGGAATTTCACAGTGGAAAAAAGCCCTGACAGTAGGGGGTTACAAAAGCATCCAGAGATCCTACTGAAGCTAGACATCATTTCTTGAAATACAATACCGTTTCTTTGCTGTGAGGGTAACAGGGCATTTGTTGAGTGTACATCTAACCGGGTTCCCATCCTGGAAGTGTCTTGGTCTCTGCTGTCCTCTGCCTTTGACTGACTGAAATGCCACAGCCCCGGGGCTTAAGAGAAGGTATTTGATTGATTAAGGGTGTGTGAAATATAGCTTCCCCAAGAAGATGATATGATGGTCATTTCTGTGCTCAAAGCCTATAAAAGATATCAAAATATCTTGTTGAACAGGCTTGGCTTGTTTGGTTTTTTCAGAAAATTTTGAATTAATAGTTGGCTCTTGTTTTTTTTTACTTGGTTTAATTACTTTTCTGTTGTTAAGTTCTCTCCAGTTTCTTTGTCTGTTTAACAAAATCCCACAGGAGCATCCACACCACATTTCAAAACTGACCTCTGTCCTCTTACGAACCTGAAATTTTTACTGTCTTATTTTCCACTTTCCTTTCTGCTGCAGCTTTCCAGTGTTGTGCTTCCCCATTCAGACAGAAGAAAGCCTGATGTTCCACCAACTGCAGGCTGAGTCCAATATAGATTAAATGTAAATTTTAAAATCGGGGTTATTTCCGTAGGTTTTGTCTTTGATTCATGCAAATTCCCCATCCACCTTTCAATGGCCAAAATACGTTGCTTGCATCCCAAAAACCTTTTTAAAAAAAGAAATTTAAAAAAATTGTATTGTAAACTTGAAGGCTGAGAGGTTAAGCATAACATCGATCGGGCTGATGTTTATACAGTTTCACCCTCTCAATCTAAGTCACAACTTCAGCTGCTCCTGCTGATACCAGCCATGTCTGTGCAGTCTGTGCTCGTGGCTGTAAGCACCGAATCTGCCACCTTGTCGAAGATGTGAATGTGTAAGTAGTAAGTGTTTTCCTGAGCTGAAGAGACCATCGTTTTGCAGAACCGAGCCCTGCATCCCCAGGCTAACTGGGTACTTGCTGACAGGGCCGTGCCTTGTTGGAAAGCCTGATAGAGCCAAAAGGCTTGGCAGGATCATGTCAGTTCTCTGGACACTTCTGAGAGGGGTTAGGGAAGAAGCCAGTTTAAACAGTAAGCAAGTCTCCTGGCCTCTCAACCTGGTTTTCCGGGGGAAAGAGGGTACAAGTTTCCTTGGTCTTCCTGATGTCATGCTGCAAGGAGGGGAGGGACAGTGCTGAGTGCTAGCCAAGTGACAAGGACTCTTTTTCCTTTATGCATTTCCAGAAAGAGAAGTATTGAGGACATAAAAGGTTTGGTTCATGGTAGATAGATCAGTTTATGGTATGTATTTTGTAAATATTAGAGGGTTCAGAGAACAGAATAATAATCCTTAGCAATAAAATATTTATAACCTATCTATTTATAAAGCTGATAAACAAGTAATTTCATAAAACCAATTTAAAATATCCTTTTATTTTTTAAAATCTCAAATTGGTTCAGCTCTCAGGATAATTCCTGCTGTAAATTTTATGTTGCATATTTAATACTATTTGGTTTCAAGTAATTATCTGTTTTAAATCTTACTGTTGCAGTTTTCTTGTATGCCCCAAGGCAACTGTGTATAAAGCTATCAAAAAGATAGTATATTCAAAAAGAAGAACAAAATATGTAAAATTTTGTCATATTTTTACAAACCCATGTATATTTATCATAATTTCTAATTATTCTTTTTGGTTTACTGCATATTATTAGTTTAATTGAACCATAAACTTTAGACTAATAACACCAATTTGTCTTTCATTATACTTTGCTCTATTAACTTTTACAAATGGGTTCATCTCAGCCACTGATTGATGGGCGCACAGCAACTGTGCTAGATTTCTCGCCCACAAACAGCTACATTGCATTTTCTGTTCTTGGAAAATGCTTTTTCTTTTTTTTTTCCCAGGATATGAGAGTTTATTCTTTATTCTTGAGGTTTAAATACAAGATACGTTTTGTAACTTTCCTCTTCCAAACATCAGCCCTTCTGGCAGAAACCACCAGCAGTAATAAGAGCTAGAGTTGTCAATTATTTCAAGGGATCCTTTTCAAAATAAAATGCTTGGTTCAGGGTCCCAGTAAAACCCTATTCACTTTAGAATTTGGGGAATTTAAATCTCTTAGTGATCTTCATAGGCAGGCACTTCTCCGTCAAGTGGCTGGAATCCCATGAAAATGTAAAATCACATACATCTCTTGGGGAAAAAAACATGTAACTATAAAATTACATCAAAATACCAGAGAAAATTGCAAAAAAGTTATTGCAGGGCCACTTAGCAAATTCATAGTTTGGTTAGGGCCAAGACTCTTTTTAACAGCATAGTCCTCATATCCCCTTCTACTGTATTCGCAAATCTAATTAATCTGCAGGGAGAAAAATGAGTATTGAAAGTAAGCTGGTCTCTCCCAGCTGGGTCCAGTCTGATCTGTGGTCACATGGGCCAGCTTCATAGGCTCAGGTGATGCTCTGCCTTGTCCTGTCCTGTCACCAAAGATCGATTCTGTGATTACTGTCCCTGTCCTGTGAAGAATTCTGGATATCCAGTCCAGCTGTCATGTCTTTGAAAAATGTAGAGAACAAACAATACCCTGTGCATACTTTTCCTGTCTTTGCCATTGTTACTGAGGCTCTATTTCTTAAATATCTTGCGACATAGTTTTCTGTCTCCCATGTTCTTCTTCCACTAAGATAAACCCAAACGTTTTCTCCTTTGTACTATCTGTTCAGCTTCTTACACACAGGCCTCAAATGCAGTTGTCTTTCCAAGACTCCTTCCAGGCAGAAATAAAAGGAGCTCCAAGCCATCTTTAGCTGGGCAGCTGAGATCTGCAGTGTCACCAAGAAGTGCAGGGAAAATGCAGCTGCAGCCACAGAGACCTTCTCGAGTCTGAATCCCACAGAAAATTATGGGAGATAACAAGCAATTTGAATAAGGGAAAATGTGTGACCCACCAGCCCGAGACACTTTTAAAATTGGCTGTGTATCACCATATTTGTGATAAAATTTTGGCAAGCTGAAGGAAAAAAGTGGAGGATGGATGAAAAAAATGACAGCTTGAGAGGCAATCAAGCAGAATGAGAAGAGCATAGGAACAGAGAGGGGACCCGCGTGAGGAAGTTGGGAAGGAAGAGGAAAGAGAATGGAAGTTAAAAACCCTCCAAAAGATATGAGAAGATGCAGAAGAGAAGAAACATAGTGAGCTGCAACCCATGCAGTCTTATGGCACCCAAAGGTCCTCTACTGCAATAGAAATATTGCAGTTTCTTGCTATGGAAATACCTTTTTGTGTGTCTTGGTCAGTAGAAAGAGAAGTCTGCTTATCCCAAAGCCATAGTGCCTCAGGAGCAGTGTCCCTGAACAGCAACCTTTGTGAGGGGAAAAAGCCATTTTGGAGCCAGTATGAAGCCTACTGACAGGAAATACTTACCTTGGGAATTCGATAATCCAAACAGTAATATCCTTCACAAAGCCAGTATCTCACCAGATATTGTGAGGGTTGTGACATGCTTTTCATTTCAGCTTTGAATTGTTGTGGGGTACTAGTGGTTGCTAAAAATATGGAAAAAAGGGGTTGAAGCAGTAGATCTACAGCAAGAAATAGGAAAAGCAGTACAGAAGGTTCTGCATTTTCCCATGTCTCCATCACAGTGTTTTATTGCGTTCAGATGTCTTCTTTTCTGCACAGATCTTACTAGAACCGGTCCGGAGCTTCCAGAGTGTCGGTGAGTTCCCAGTGGGTTTCCAGTGTTTCAAGTGAATGTTATAACTGCTGGGCTAATAGTTAGTAAAGAAAACATCCTCTCTGTTGTTGGAGGTTGTTTTCTGTAACTTCAGGCAGCGTTAGTTTCAATTTAGCGCAGAAGGTGAGGATAGCGAACAGGAGGAGAGCAAGTGAGAGCTGCATACTGCCTACAGTAATTGCTGTGGCACAGTAAAGCACGACAGTGACATTTTATTAGGTTAGTTTCTATGTCACTACACTCAGATATTCACAAATGATGACTCAGGCCTGTAAAACAATTAAATCATTAAATGACTTATGAGACTTGATAATAAATAATGCATCTGGGGACTCTGCATTTGCCATCTGCATTTTGAGAACACTCCTGGAATACAGCGAGGTCCCATTTTCAAGCGTCTTCTTGCAGCCAGGTTGGCTGCAACCTGCTTTTCTTAACAAAGGCGGAGATTCCCCAATAATCACATACCTTTGTGGGTTGTGGCTTCAGAGTAAATTTCAACCATATCACTGCTCCAGAGAAAGCTGTGAGAGCTGGCAAGGTTTCTCATCTCCTGCAAAGCATTTGTTATGTGTATATATCTTGACTATTTTGTAGCCAATGTCCAGGTTTTGAAATCTGAGATGTAATACTGAGATTTTCATGGATGCTTAAGTTACCTTACATGCTTCTATTCTTTGGTGGCTTTTAATAAAGGAAACAGCTATAACTTTTACGACGACAAAGAGGCTTCCTATGTCTATGAGTCACCACACCCCGTATGTCACATAAAGGGACATCTAGTGAGCATATAACATTCTGGAAGAAAACATATTCTTACGGTATCATTGAGCACCAGACCATACAGTTTATCAAGCCAAACTTTCACGTAGGTAATCCTGTGATTATCTAATTTGTATGTAAAGCAATTATATCTTCACTACATGCACACTTGAAATGGCAATAAACTTTTTACTAGGCAGCTATTAAGTTCTGATGGTGTTTTCAGTATGTATTTTTGAAAGGACAACTGTGACTATTCTTCAATAAATGAGTTAGCTATTTTTTATTATCTCTATTACATGGATCTGCAAATACTATTTACAGTAGAAAAATATAAACATTTCTTCCTTTACTTGAAAGTGGTCTGTCTTTATGGTATGTCATAACATCTCTGTGTTTTATGCTGACACTCACAATGATGAATCAGTTCAGCTTTCCATACATAAAACTTTTATTCTGTTCCTAATCTTATTTTAACTGATCAAAATAAAAATATAAAAAGGGATAAAATACTCACTTTATTTGGTCTGGAATCAGTGGAATCACTGTAAATTATTAGTTTCCTAATTTTTTTTTAAATTTCTCTTATTCTCTCCCTCAGTTTCTCTGTCATTCTTCCTGGTGGCAGTGGCAGAAAATGGAAAGCGTCATTTTGCTGGAACAGAAAACACCATTTTCTTATTGAATTGCTCACTGCGGCCATCCATGTCCTTATTAGTAAGTAATGTTGTAAGGTTCTTAAAAAAGCTTTTTCTTAGTTTTTAAAATGGCAATATGGGTAATAATTATTAATAAATAAAATTTTGATCCATGGTGCATTAAAGTGAAAAAGAAGAAACCAAAAATCAGAAAAAAATATTATAATAACTGAAATGTGCATGTCCAGTTTTATTCCTTATTGAAATATAGACTTGATTCCTATTCTTGTTACTGAGAGTATATTTGACCTGTCAATTATTTAAAATGCTAAAATGTTTATTGCTGATTTCCAAAAAAGATGTGTAACTATTGACTTTTAAGCTGGCACAAAGTTTTTCACATGTGTAATTAGGAGAGAAGTAGATTACTTTTTACCACAGAAAGAACGTTTTTTCGCTGCATGTTTTAAACAATTATTTTCTGGACATATGCTTTTTGGCTCAAAAAACTCTGCAGCTTATGAAGTTGTTTGTTATTTTGCTGTGATTTTATACACAATGGAAGGGTGAGGAAAAGGTCAGCAATAACTCTGCTGTTGCATTTTCACTGGGAAAAACATAATATTGATCGATAAGAAAATGGAAAAAGCACAACTATTAGCGTCTTACTTGATCTTCTCCGACCTTTACCCTGCCATGTTGATTTTATTCTTAAATGTTATGTCTGTTGTTCCAAAGGTTTGTCCTGTTTAGTCTTTTATTTAATTAATACATGATCTTCTTTACTCTCTCTAATGTTAAAACATGAAATTCGTTTTTATTCCTTGTTGAACTGTTGTCCTCTTTACACTCAGCAATGCACGCTGGATAATAACTCCATGTAGGAATTGGCCTGCTTAAAACTACTCTAGAATCACAATCGATGGGTACTTAAGTTCATCAAATTGTTTTTCAGGTCCACAGGAAAATTAGCTTTAAGGATGTGTAAGCTCTTTAAAAAGAAAATTTAAATCTCACGCTCTTAATCTTTCTGGGTGTAGACTGAAGAGCAGAAAATGTGGTGTTGAACCTCAGTACTTTGCTAAATGTCTATGTATCTGCTAGGTAGTGACTATAAAAGGTACTCAAGGAAGCACTCTACACCGTGAGGGCAGCCTGCATACGGTACTATATTCGGTACCTATGCTCACACAGGGCAGGGTACCGTGGCAAAGCCACTGGAGTGCCTTGGTTTGCCTTTGACACAAAATCTTCTCGTGTGATACCAAAGACAACAAACCGCATGTTTTGGCACTAAAAAGGAATAAGGGCCTGTTTTTATTCATGGAGGTAGAAGAAAATAATTAACTGAAATATGCAAGGATAGACACACACAGGAAGGGCAAGCAGTTGAATTTGCAGATGTTGCGCATTTGGGGCTGCACCCCTTGCTGAGGAGCAAGCAGTGGCAGCACGGCTCCCACTGGGAGCGGGGCACGCAGGTGTCCCTGCCCTGCGGGCAGACAGGGGCGACCCTGCCCTGGCTGGCACCTTCTTGTCCCCACACTCCTTCAGCCCATGAAGCACCCATTGTCTTTGGCAATGCTTTAAAAAAGAAAAAAAAAGAAGAGCAAACAAAACCGTGGATGGTGAACCTCACGAGATTTTTTCCTTCCCCCTCTCCTGCTTGCACTTCTTCTTCTAAAAAGGGATGGAAAACCAGCCCCAAACTGGCCTGAGACTGAGGTCATTCATTTGTAGCTTCAAAGAAATATATGGGGAATTCAATATGTCAATAATTTAGCTTATAGCTACGTTCTAAGTTGGTAACTGGGTTTATAACTTCTTACTTCAGGTGCTCTTTAACAGAAAAAAAGTGGTCACAAAGTCATTTGCGCTCCTAGAACTAAATAGGCTTCAGAAACAAGTTAGACAACTGTAATAAGGCCTTTTTTACAAATTAGAGTCCTGATCACTTGAATCCAAGAGTTTTAAAATAATTGTGAGGGTTGTCCCTGGTAACATTTTAAAATTTCAGAATGGCAGGGAAGTTCTGAAGGATGGCAAGTAAATTTGTATTTTAAAACAATCATTAGAAGAAACCTGTAAAGATGGCACTGAGTCTACCAAAATAATGGGATAACTGATATAAAAAATAAAGGATGAGAATATAATTAATTTCAGTTGACATTTTTTATATTTTTTTTACATAAAGTAGTTCTTGCTGGCCTCATTTCCTCTCTTAAGAGACGACCGGCTGATTAAAGGTACCTTTATTAGCCTGATCAGGCTGAATGTCTGTACAATTTTCCACATATTACCATGCAAATTTCTCACTATCATAAGGTGATATGATATGTGATATAAGAATGATAAATATCCAACAGAATAATTACTAGAGAATCATAATCAAGTATGTTTCCACGGAGGTCTCACACAGACCAGTTCTTGCTCCAGTGCAGCCATAAATCATTGACAAAAGCACGTAAGAAAATATAAAATAATTGTTGATAAGGTTTGCAGGTGCCACAAAAACAGATGGAATGGTAAAAAAATCATGATGGCAGGTCATTTGTACAGGATCCTCTGCATCGTTTAGTAAACTGGGGAGAAATAACATGCATTTTAATACAACCAAATGCAAGGCCAAACACCTAGGGATAAAAAGTACAAGATTTAACATTAGGAAGACAATACTTTAAGAAGCACTGAGCCTGAAAAGGCAGTAATACTTTTTCAATGGAAATATTTTCTCATCTGGTGCTACAGCCAAAAGAATTAATGTAAGTCTGTGGGTTTATAAACAAGAAATCATCAAATAGAGGGAGAGAGCTGTATTATCTCTGTCCACAAAGTTACTGACACCATTGCCAAAATGCAGTCTGATATCTATTCTTCAAAAAAGATAGTAAAAGCTTGGAGAGTGTTCAGAGAAGAGCTACAGGAATGATTTTACAGACAGGAAATTCCACCTTACGACCAAACCTACAGGAAGCTTAAAGTTTTTAGTGTATCTTAAAGAATCATACTCCAGATGATGTATGTGTCCTGTATATAGTTCTCTAACTACCGAAAGTGTTTCCTTTTAATAGGGCACTTGAATTCAGAAGACAAAAGCACCCACTCCAGCAATCAGAATATAAAGTGATGTATAGAAAGATTTTTTTTAATTTGAACTTTTACATCAAACGGAATGGTTTCCTTTCCTAAAGGATATTTTGCAGTCAGTCACAAGTTCTTAAACTCAATACCAGATGAAATTAAATGGCTAAATCATACAGAAAACCAGATGATATTCTGGTCTTAAAAATCTATTAACCTCTACAAATCTTGCATACACCAACGCTTCTCTGTAAAAGTCTTCGGCATAATGCCAGAATAAAAGGCTGTGCTTATCATTATTATTTGTTCACATTATTTTTTTCTCAAAGGTGAACAGTTGTTAAACAAATATTACAGGCTTTTTTGTAACACTGAACTCCTCTATCATCCTATCATTATTTCCCAAGCTCTCTCATTTTAAGTGCTTGAAAGTTGTTTTCAATTGCAAATAACCCAGGTAAAAAGAAGAGGGGTGGTGAAATCTCTTTGTACGGAACATATATCTAATTTTAGTGACCTGTGATCTTGGATGTTTGTTGTAAATAAGGATTGTATAGTAAAGAAAAGGTTGATAGATATATTTGGTCTAATGCAAGTTATTCTTTATGAAGCCTGATTTATTCTTCTCCAAGGTTTTGCATATTTCTTCCACTGTGTGAGGTTAGGAGGAAGAACCACAGATAAGAAAGTATCTGGAAGACTCAACAAGTTATCTGCCTTGACCTTTGGAGAGCCTTAAAGGGAAGTGTTGTCACTCTGAGGAGATGTAGAGGTCATACTAGGCACCGAGCCAGCCTACAACTTTTTTTAGAGTGTGTCAGAGCCAGGGCAAAGTGAAGACAGACTAGACTTAATCCTTTAACCTAACCTGTCAAAACTGCATCAAGTCAGCACTGCCAAATCTGCAGCCACCTCATAACTCAAAAAGGTATGCATGAGTGCATTTATGAATTTGCTTTTGAAAAGCGGTTTTATGGTTTGGTATTCACAGCATTATGAAACCTGGCCACATCGCTGGGTATGCAAACATAAAGCTAAATGCTGCCTGCTGCATGAGCAATTCATCCCACTGAGTAGTAAGAAGATATGAAATAAGTTTATTGCAAAAGGTGATTGTTTTTAAGGGATACTTACTTCCAAACGTAAAAAATACAGACTTCAAAGAAATTAGGTTTGTGTTGTTTTAACAAAAACGGTAGAAATAACCTATTTGTCAAATCCACAGTAATGGATAAAGCACACAGCACATTAACCTGATATTTTATATTCATTGACTGTGCAGAAAATACTGTTCCTGTGTAGTGATGATAGTTTGTTTAAAAGAAAAATTTTTTTAGGTATTTGGGGGGTTTACATTTATGCATGTGTGCATGTTGGCTTGTGTGCATGTATGTATGTTCATGTGCATTTTGTGTGAACCTGCAAATAGTTATAAAAGGAAGTATTCATGTGAAAAATAACACAAATGCATGCAAAACACAGGGCCATATCCTAACCGTTCTTACTGGCTTGGCTGACAATGGCACCGCAGCCATGCTCAGACATGACAGTTGTCACAGCTCTCTATATGGCTGTGAACTTTAAATCGTGACTATACCGTGATGCAAATGAAAAATGCTAGAAAGCTCATTTTGTGCTGTTAATCTCTGAGCTTTTCCTTTAGATGGGTGAAGACACAGCAACAATTTTATCTGTCCTCAAGGAGGATATTCTGAAAACTATAGCCTGGATGCACAAAGGGACTGGGACTATAACCCTCTCTTAAAAGAAAGGTTTGTAACCTGCAAAAAAAAAGCTAATGTTTTGGTCCTGTGATAGGCTGGTGCTGCAAACCCACACCCAGGCATAAGAAGTAGATCGCCTCCCCTCCTTTGTCTGTGAGGGTTCACGCGGTCACTGTTGGCAGAAGCACCCTGCAAGCCACGGCGTGGCTCCTTGTCTGACACTGGCACAGGCCAGGGCTTAAGCCCTTGGACCAGTGCTTGTTTAAGTGCTTTTACTGTTGGTCCCCCTGGAGCACGGCATCCAGCTTGGCCCGCTGGGGCAGCTGGAGCAGCCAAGTGCACCTTGTCGGGTCCACCTCTCCCCTGCCAAACGCGACGGCTCCCACGCAGAGGGCAGGGCAACTCCTCCTGCCCCAGGGCTGGTAGTTCAGCCAGCATGGGTCTTTGTGGGATCAAGGAGCCTTGAAGAGACTGTGCCTGAGTGTGTGCGTGTGTCTTGGGGGGGCTGGTGCCATAGAGAAATCTGTGTCTGTGAGGGACAAGGACAGAGCATGAGTGTGATCTCTGCCTTAATGATCAATTAACTGGGAAATTGTCAAAAGAAAATGCAAAAATGTCAAAATTTTGTTAATAGTTCTTGCTTGTGAGCCTGGAAGAACCATTAATGACACTTTGAGATTTTTACGCTGGAAACATCAAAACTAAAATGCAGTCTTCTTTTCTCTTGGAAAATGAGTGTGCTCTCATCTTAATGAGTCATCTGAGCAATTCCAAGGCAGGGCAAAGAAGTCCTTTTATTTACTTTCCACCTGGAACATGACAAGATTGGAAACCTGTGAAAAAGTAGACCGAAATAAAAAGGAAAAGAAAATATATAATGAATTATTAGCAAGAATAGGGGAGACTGAATTGTGAGTGAAGTCAAGTAAAAATGATCTTAAACACACGTGCCAGGGATTTTAATTCATATGTATCTTGTGAAAACTCCATTGACTAATCAAGAATTCCACTTTCAGAAGGAGCAGTAGGTTGGCAGATGTTCCCCACAGTCTTTGTGCTTTTCTGAGGAACGGCTGTGACAGTCTATTTATATGATAGTCCAATGATCATGTTAGGCACAAATATTAACTTTGCCAAGTGGATACAAATTGAGCAGTCTAGCTGATTGCTAACAAGAGGAAAACAAGACCTTTTTGCCTTCAAATCAGAATAGGATTGAAAAATACTCAGAATCACTGCTATTTCAAAGGAACGGAAAGTATGTTGTTTCATGCCTAAATGATTGAAGATATTTAATATAATATACATATAGCATAGATTTACAAGGACATGAGTCGTAATGCTGCCATAAAACTGAAACCTGGATTATCTGTTACTCTTATTTTTGGAGAGAAATGAGTCGTTTCAGGATATGTGAAGAAAAACAGATTTCCAACTTCAAATACATATACAAGGACATACTTTGACTTACATTTTCATACTTTAATGCCAGAAGGCCAGTCCAGGTTTCTGGGGTGACTGGCTTCATAACCCAGGCCATAACTCCTGCCTCAAGCCTCTAATGGCTTACAAACAACCACAGGCCTGAATCTACACTCAGACCTAAGATTTCCATCTTTCAAAGGAGATCTTACCTGTTTTTCTCATTCACCACAGTCTTTATTCAGACTTCTTTCTTGTGCCTTTTGTAGAGAACAACTCCTCTGTAGTGAGAATATGTGTTATGAAATGCTAATTTTGTTCCCCAAGTAATAAAGAGTCACATTACATGTTTCACAAGTAATTCTGTAAGAATACACTGTAAAAAGGCATAAATTTCTTCAGAATAGGCATTCTAACTTTGGACGGTTTAGAACATGTATAACAATATGTAAAATTAGTCTATAGCTAATACTATCGGTGTGACACAACAAATTAAAGGTGACTGTGGATTAGAAACCCTGCAATAGTTGTACTTCAATTGCATCTCAGTATGAAAGTTAATGGCTTTGTTACCTGGGAGAGAAGAGTGGGAGAGATGGCCTTGCCATACTCCTGTTAAGTATTTGTATATCATCCAGAAACTTGAGAATGGTAAAGAAGAAAATGAGTTTTTACACGTCACACAATTGCATAATGAAATTAGAGCTCAAAGTATACTTTGGCCACGCAAACCTATTTTAGTGATGCAAAATCAGAAGGTGCAAGTTTGATATTTCTAACAAGTAGCCTTTTGACAGTTTGGTTGTTTTGTCTTGCCCGGATCCCCAGATGACAATTGTCACTGGAGACTAAGCATTACCATTTATACTATCTAAAGTATAGAGTGCATAGAAGCATTTACTTGTATGACTCAAAGAGTTGAATATGGTGCATGTTGTTCTACTGAGCTAAATTATGTGGGAAAAGAGATCAAGAAGAAATAGGAGATCCTTATCAAAAAGCTGCTTGAATGTAAATGTGTATTGGCTTCAGGTATTTAAATGAAACCAAGTTAAAACTTTTTAACAGCTACTCCTGACACTGAAACAGAGAAAAAGCAAAAGAACCAGATCTGGTGGCAGGAGGAGCAGGTATCTCCCAGCGGCATGGGGTGGCCTGTGCTGGGCTCGGCTGACAGAGGAGGAGGTATCGCCAGTGCTGGTGAGAGCTGTGAGCAGGAAAGCTCCTGTACGGACAGAAGTCCCTAAGCTCTGTTCCCTGTGTCTCGGGAAGGGAGTGTTTCTTTCAAGGGTTTCCGCGGTGCAATGCAAGCCTTTGTTTTGAGCTGTCCCCCGACGGTGTGGTGGGCTCTTCGTACTCGGAAGTTGGTGGGTTTACTGACATTATTCCAAGGACCCAAACTTTTTATTCTGATCAGACTCAGAAACACCCTCTTTCACCTCTGACAGGAGCCTGATTGCTCTAGTGCTTTAGATCTGAGTTACTTAAAGATACCGAATGAGGCTGATCAGATGCTGAAGGGCTGCCAAGATTACAGGCCTGTCGGCCCTATCACTTTTGTTATTAATTATGATAAAGCTGTACAAGCTGCAACCTGGTCCATTCAGCGCAGACAGTGGGACAGCTTTCCTCCCTCGTAGTCCCCTCTTTTCACTGCTCCAGCTATTCTTAGCTAAGGGAACAGTCCCTTGTGGGATGATTGTCATCTGGTATATATACATTGCAGCAGCTGACTCAGATAACCAGGAAACTATAACCAGCTCCCTGACTGCCCTGGGAACTTGGCGGCATCAGGGAGTCTGGCCCAGTACCAGGAACAAGCACACAGCCATGGACAGCATCTTGTAGGAGCAGGACACGTGTTTCTGATGCTTCTTCACTTTTCAGATTTACACCATAAAGACTTTTGCAAAGCAGTGAAACGTAGACAGATATCCAAATTGCAAAACAAGACCCAGATTTAAAGGAAAAAAAAAAGATGTCCTAAGGAGCTTGATGATGTTTGTATGACTCCCACCTTGCGTCACCACTGTGGAGGTCTCTGCCTCTATTTAAATTACAAAACCAGTATGCCTTCTTTTGCTCCTATCAGTGATGCCTTCCTGTTTCCTGCTGACTCCCCTACACATTCCCTTATTGGTCATCTTCTGTCAGTGTGTCTGTTCCTTGCAAAGCAAACAAGGCAGAATAATTAAGTCATTATTAACCCTGGGTGCACAAGGTTACCCCCTCCACAAAAACCCTTTTCTGAAAGTCTCTGTTATTAAATTCATTCTGATCTGATTTCTGAAAATGAGTCTTCCACAAGAAAACCTGCAGGAAAGGAGGAGTGGAGAGATGGGTTACAAGCAACTGCATGACAGGATCCGGCAAAGCTGGTGGGGCCTTGGAGCTGGGAGGACTTCCTTCTTCTGGCGGCAGTGAACAATTCTGTCAGCTTGAAATGTGCGTATAACTTCACCCCTAGGCTGCAGTTTCACAGGCAGTCGAGCCCATAATGTCTTATTGCAGACAAAAGGAGGAAATCTCGTACGCCCCATCCCTGCTTCCTATCCTCCTTCCCCTGCTCCTTCCTCCCTGTCTCCGCTCCCAGCTGCAGACCTCTGCCTGCTCTTGCACTTCTTGGTTGCTTTGCTGTTTCACATCAGCTCACTAAAATAGCAAAAAAACTATTCATCTTTTTTTTCATTAGTTACCTTTCTGCTGTTTTGGTAGGCTAAATTGGCTCATGCAGCACCACCCTTTGCCTCTGCATTTTGACCCACAGAAACAGCTGAGTTAGGGCAACACAATTCTATCCCCCCGCACAACTGGGAGAAGAGGCTGGGGCAGTGTGCTCCCTGCTTCTTGTCCTTTTGCTGCCTAACCAAGGTTTGGTTGCTCCTTCTGTTGCACCTGAAGGATGGTGATGGGCTCAGCTCTTGTTTTTAATAAAATCATAGAATCATAGAATGGTTTGCGTTGGAAGGGACCTTTAAAGGTCACCTAGTCCAAAGCCCCTGCCGTGGGCAGAGGCATCTTCAGCTAGATCAGGTTGCTCAGATCCCCGTCCAACCTGACCTTGAATGTTTCCAGGGATGGGGCATCTACCACCTCTCTGGGCAACCTGTTCCAGTGTTTCACCACCCTCATTATAAAAAATTTCTTCCTTATATCTAGTCTGAATCTACCCTCTTTTAGTTTAAAACCATTCCCCCTTGTCCTGTCGCAACAGGCCCTGCTAAAAAAGTTTGTCCCCATCTTTCTTATAAGCCCCCTTTAAGCACTGAAAGACTGCAATAAGGTCTCCCCAGAACCTTCTCTTCTCCAGGCTGAATAACGCCAACTCTCTCAGCCTTTCTTCATAGGAGAGGCGTTCCATCCCCCTGAGCATTTTTGTGGCCCTCCATTTTGTGGCCCGATCCAACAGGTCCATGTCTTTCCTGTGCTGAGGGCTCCAGAGCTGAACGCAGCACTCCAGGTGGGGTCTCACCAGAGCAGAGTAGAGGGGCAGAATCCCCTCCCTCGACCTGCTGGCCGTGCTTCTTTTGATGCAGCCCAGGATACAGTTGGCCTTCTGGGCTGCGAGTGCACATTGCTGGCTCATGTCCAGCTTTTCGTCCACCAGTACCCCCAAGTCCTTCTTGGCAGGGCTGCTCTCAATCCCTTCATCCCCCAACCCCTATTGATACTGGCGGTTGCCCCGACCCATGTGCAGGACCTTGCACTTGGTCTTGTTGAAGCTCATGAGGTTCACACGGGCCCACTTCTCGAGCTTGTCCAGGTCCCTCTGGATGGCATCCCGTCCCTCAGGCGTGTATATTTTTATATATATATACATATTTGCTCTGTTCATAATATGAACTTGACTATGTTTGAACTTAAGCTCTTCCTGCCATCAGCCATTCAGAATAACAGCACTGCTGCTTAAACAGAGCAGTAGAAGCGATTAGGGGAGTTGTTCAGGACGGGTCCATCACAGCCCCCCTGTGCAGTGACCATTCACCTGAAGAGCTGATGGAGCTGTTTTCCTCACTGGCCAATGAGCTGCAGCTTCAGGCTTCTCTGACAGCAGATATTTCTGCCAGCTTTGCAAGTCTCAGCGTTGTACCATGATCTGTCGTTGGAGTCTTCCTGTCACTGTTTCCGCTCTGGGGTTCCTACGACATTCTGGTTTGCAGAGTAAAAGTCCCTGATAGTGATCCTTGCTTGGCCCTGGTACAGCCTTTTTCCAGCTCTCTGCTTTTGTTCATTACTATCCAGAATTCAGCAAACTCCTGTTCCTTTCGATTTGATTTCACAAAGAAACCCTACGTTTCAAGAAGGAGGTACAAGGCAGTAAACACACCAGGGCTCTTTGACTTAAGAGCCAAGTCTAGATCCCAGAGATCAATGGAGTGATCTCCTCACATTCAGAGATCCCGCAACAAGCTCTAGCCAATCTCCCAAACCCTCAGTGTGCAGATCTGTGCAGAGCAAATGCAGCCTGTGGGCAATAAACAGCAGTGGATGGCTGTTCATACACTCTGGAGGAGTAGGAGGCATGAAGTTATAACAAGAGAACATGGCCAGTCAGGAGGTGGTAGCAGGTTTTCCCACTTATCACTGCTTTCATTCATCTCTTATCATGTCAGATTCGAAGTACTCCTTTTCCTCAGGTGGTGAGCAGGGTAGATATATATAAAATATATTTTTCCTCCTTATTGCAGGGCCGTTTAAGGAAATGGACATGTCTGAAAAGCCACTTGGAGCTTTTGGGAGCTGTTTACGGCTACTACTGTTATGACTGAATGGAATTTGAGTAAAAAAAAAAGAGAAGTTGGAAATGAGGTTGAAGCAGGGAAGTTTCTTTAGGTATAAGAGGATGCAGAACAGTAATGGTGAGAGGCTGAGAGAGGAAGAAAGAACAGCAGCAGGGCTAGTGGAAACAGTGCCAGTGCAGAACTAGGATAAATGAGAAGAGGCATGGGGAAGGGAGGAGAAGAAGAAAGAGAAGATTATGATGCATGGAAGCAAACCAATTCACCCTTCCTAATTCTGTGGCATGTCCCACTTTGAAGCCTTTTGTGCTGTATCAGTGCAAAGACTGTATTGCACAGCCTGAGCAGCCACCGCAGTTGCAAGCTAATAGGAAAGGGAAGAAGTAGCAGCATGCCAGTTAGGTTTGCATGATGCTGATAGCAAGCCTTGCAGGATGGAGAGGTATGCTAGCAATGTCTCCCTTATTTCAATGGGTGTGTGGGATATTTAGCTCCCAGCTTTACTTACGAAGATTAATGCTGTTCCCTCTTAACCATTGCTTTGATGAAAGTCCAGATCAAAAGACACAAACCAGCTCAACAGAGAGTACTGTTCAGGGAGAGACAGAGAAGAGGGCATTGTGTGTCCAGATTACTTCATACTCAGACATTTTGTCTGAATTGATGCTGAGAGCTCTGTGTTTGGGTTAAGGGAAGTTTGACAGTGCTGCTGGAACTGCTGAGAGGAAGCTCCAGCCAGGCTGAGTTACCCATGGGTCGTGTGTCCTGGCCCCCTAGGATACCATACTAACCACTCTTGTCTGAATGCAAGAATACAAATCCCCAGTAATCACCGTCTCTTCTGTGCACCTTGTTCTGCACTTGAAGGAAACCTGAACAAGCAAGGAGGGAGTCAAGATCTGTTGCGGCAATCCCCTGCTGTGGCTAGTCAAGGGACTGGGACTGTGAGAGTGAAGGCACAAGACTGTTCCTCAGTTCAGACAAAGCTTCAGTGTCAACAAATGCTGCTGAGGTCTCCTGTTCCTATACAGGTCAGCTCCTGGGACTTCCTTCAGGATGTTATTAAAAAGAGTCAAATAAACAGACCTGCATTTTGTCAGGTCTGAACCAATGACCGACACGTTAGAATGAAGTAACAGCCAGTGAATAGCTAGTGAAGAGGAAAGCCCTGAAAATTCACAGCAAGACCCTGAGTGGGATTCCTCTAACCCATCATGGATATTGGAGGTCAGAGGACCTGCCATAGGAAGCACCTCTTTCCACTGGCTATAGAGGGAGTTCAAGTTGATTAGGTGAAACACCTTATTTTTTAACTCCTCTGCAGTTGTATTTCCCACTCCTCTCATTATGCAGCAAGAAATTCTCTGTGGGGCACAATGAAAAAGCTGAAGTTTTAAAAATAAGAATCTAAGCGACATACTTCCTTTGGCTTAAGATGAGACACTTACATTGCCATTTTAATTGCTGCAAAGCAGCCAGAGATTTTTGAGATGCTTAAAATCATGTCCTTCCATTGACTTCAATGTGTCTGAAAGAAACCAAACTATTTGTTAATCTGCTGCCTATGAGTGTAATCAAACAGAATCCTTTGAAAAAGGAAAGTTTTGCAAATAATGACAGGAAAAGCATCAGCTATCCTAAATTTCCGATGCCTGCTGCCTTTTTCTGCTTAAAGCGCTCTCTGCTTTCCCTTAAAATTTCAGTCTTAGAAATATTTTTTGGCTTTGCTCACATTTATAAAGCCACGGGTATCCAGAGAATGGGGAGTTGATTTACATGGTCAGTCATACACAGCAGAAGATGCAGCTCTGCATTTGTAGACAAATCATAGTCTGACATTTGTTCACATAAATGATATGATGAATAATTATGAAAAATGATCTAATTTGGGAAAATTACAATCAGGTCATGTACATCACAGGGAAAAGAACTGAATTAATTATGTACAGTGTGTAACTGTCAAATACCAACAACACATGTAATGGAAAGTCAACAATATATAAGGATCCAGCTAATTTCTTTAAAGCCTGAATTTCTCTGGATGTTCACGTTCCTTGGATTCACAAACTGCTGTACTCCAGCTTATCAAGCTGTACCTATAAAAAGATAGGCCAGGATTCAAAGAAATCTTTTAATGAGGATTATTGTTCTGTAGAATCAAAATGGTAGTCTGACTACTGATGGCTGCACCATCGTGGGAGGTTGTGTAGTAGGGCTCAGCAAAACTCCTAGTAAAACTGCAGGCAATTACTGAGTGCCCAGTTTTGAAAATCAAACTTCTTGTGACAAATAGGCTAACTATGAATCGCTTATACACATGAAAATGTCTAAAGAGAAAATAATCTTTAAGATTTTGGTCACAGTGTCACATTATCAATCCCTTAAATTATAATAGTGGAACTGCTGGTATTACTGGTCCATTGTAAAATTGCTTTTCTGTGAAAATTATACAATTTTTTAATGGTTTCTTGGTTATTTGCGCTATAATTAAACTATCTAAAACTTTTTTAGTTTAAATACTCTCTTTCCTAGAGGAAAAACATCACTATGTCTGAATTGTTCTAATTATTAAAACATGAGCAGTAAAGAATGAAAAATGACTAAAAATGGCAACATAAAAGCCCAGAAGCTTTTTTATTGTTTTATATCCTCAAAGAAATCTAAAAAAGGAAGCAAGTGTGTCAGTTGTGAAAAGTGAGAGCCTCAACTTTCAGTTGAAGTAGCTGGTGTCTTTGCCTTAGGTGGGACTGTTGTGACTGAGTACAAATTGTATTGCAGTTATAACTTCGGGAGTTGCTGATGATAGAAAAATAAGTATTATTTTAAAACACCTGATCCTAAGCTTGGAAGTAGGAATTTTTACTCTAACCCTGTTTCCAAAACCAATAATCTTATCACTCAACGTGCACATACTTCACTTTAATATGGAAAGCACACATCTTGTACAAAATGGAGAAAACAGATTAGAAAGCATAAAAACCCATTTCAGTATGTTCTGGGTGTTCACAACAGGCTCACTGGGGACCTTTGATCTTACAGTCAACAACCATTTATTTCCGTCTGCTTAGTTTTTCTTATATGATTACCTTAAAAGAATTCTTGCCATATGTCATTTGAATCCTTTGGGGACTTTGAAAGAAAATGAGAAGACTACTTAAGCAAGCTTTGTAAAATGTATGTGTCTGTCCATATGTATTAAAGTATACAGATAGTTTTTATCTTATGCCATACTTAAATTTATTAAAAATAAATGAAATGTACTGAATTTTATCACAGCTAAAATGTGCAACTTAACTAGTTGATATTCATTTAGTTTTTGCTGACATGTACGTATTAGGGACTAAGCTCAAATATTTATATTAAAAGAGTGAGAAAAAATTTCTGAAGCTTTAGTATGTCCAGCAGAAACACCTCTATTTCTACTTATAGAGGTATGTTCATGCAAATATCTGAGACTATGCAAGTGTTTTTTTCCTCATATAACCAATATAAATAATTGTGGCCATCAAGAAATTGATATTGCTTAAACTAGATAAGGTGATATAAAGTATTGTGCATGATCTATCATGCAACATTCCCAGTGCACAGCAATCCCACCCTGAATTACTAGCTCACCTCTTTCCTAGCCTGTAGTCTTAATATTGGCAAACTGCACTAAATAATATAGATGATGATTGGCATCCATGTATGCACACATTAGGCACGTTCAGTTCCTATGCTATTTAAAGCAAATTACACGTATGATGGGTCACAGTTTGAGAGAGAGCGGCTTCTGTGATCCTTACTTCTTCCTATGCTCTTCAAAAGGGCAGGACCGAGATCTGGTGGGCAGGAGCAACAGATAGGAGAAATCAGCATTCAAGAGGAACAAAATATTGACCTTTTGAGCTTTTTAAGCAAATTTCATGTAGATACAGTTTGCATAATTGCCAATTTCTTGAATCAGAAGCTTCAGGACCATGCACAGGAATAAAGGAGGGAAGGGATGCCCCAGTCTAGTCTGAACAAAGGTTCTTCCACAGTATTGTTTATGCAAGTGCTAAGGCCCAGATCTAAAAGGATAAAGGACCTGCTTAACCACTTTACAGTGCATCAGCAGCATACAGTGAAATGTGCTGCAGATAGAGCTCTGAAGTGAAGGTAGCAAAATGGTCAAAAGCGATTAACTCCATTTCTCGGAGAATTGCCTAGCCTTTAATCCAAACCCCCAAAACATGTGGCAGCCTGTCATTGCTGAAGCTGTTAGAAAATGTGTTACTGATTAAGAGCATATATTGCCTCTGTGCAGAGTGCAGTCACTGAGCGTCTTCAGTCTCCATTTCTTAAATTATGGCTCTAATGGGCTTACTGTTTCCACAGAAAGATTTGGTGACGTGGGGTATGCTACACTAAAGTATCTTCCATTTTTATCCCACACTTGAATCTGCATGTGGAGTGGATTCAGTCTCTGCTCCAGCTTTGAAGAAGGAGGTATCCTTTATTTGAAGCTGGATGCAATAATCATGGCCACACATCCTTCTTTAGTTCAGGAAATCTCACTGGTAAGAGCTGTGCCAAAGCCTGCCTTTAAGACAGCATTATCTGACTGAGTTTTGGTAACATATGCAAAGTCATGGACTTATCCTTTTCCAGATCACAAACAATTAATATATTACTTCCTTCTGGCAGAGCATTAATCAGGATAAGTCAAGATGAAGGCTGAGAACCTTGTCTCCTTACATCTCAGTGTCTGAAGAATTTATAGTAGTTAAAAGCAATGGAATGAAAATAAAACACTTCCTTACATCCTTTTCTTAACGTTGTTCTATTTGTAGAGCTATCTGTCTACCAGTCAGTTACCTCTGTGACAGCAGCAATCAAGGTCTTGTAACAATACTTCCCGTCACATTCTGCTGGCCATCTAGAGTCCCAACTGCTTAAAATTAACAACCCCAGGGGCATACCAGCTGAAACGAGGTATGCCCAAAAGGGCGATCTCTGCAGCTATCTTTGTAAGAATCCTTCTTCATCTGTACTTCTGTGGCTCTCCCAAACACATAGCCTCACATAGCAGCCACTCACTGGGAAACAACAAACTGCTGTTATTTCTTGGTCTGCAGAATCTTTTCCTGTGCTCAGCTGACTTTGTATCAAATTTGGAAACATGCTCTTAGTGAACAGAACATTGCATTTCACCACTCTCCTGTAAATAATGCATCACAAAATAAAATGTCCCCAATCTGCTTTGTCACTATCTGCCCTACTGTTGGGATTAGAGATAGAAGGATGTCAGCAGTTGCTCAGAGCTGATCAAGAATGGACTCCGTCCTTTCTCTAACGGTCCTGGGAGTGGCACTGAGAAGACTTCAAGACACACCATGCTGTCCCCTCCCCGTGGGTCCCTCACACTCAGGAGTACCAAGCTGCTTCAGTCTTCAAGGGCCAAGCCTGAAGTTAGGTTGT
Source organism: Calonectris borealis (assembly GCF_964195595.1). Classification (NCBI taxonomy): domain Eukaryota; kingdom Metazoa; phylum Chordata; class Aves; order Procellariiformes; family Procellariidae; genus Calonectris; species Calonectris borealis. Next base: position 71,995,580 of record NC_134313.1, on the reverse strand, counting down.
GAAGAGCTTGGGGTATTTGCTTGTGAAGGGTTGGAATATTGACTTAGCTATAGTCAGCTGGGAGATCAACTCTGAAAGGCAGAGCACCAGGCTCAAATTCAGCCCAGACAATCCTGATGGGAGGCTGATCGGAGAGGACAGTAAGTAAACAAACTGATTTCCCCATGCATTGTGACTCAGGTTTCCAGACTGATGTTATAATACAGTTTGCCTGGATTAAAAACTGGGCACTTTCAGTGATACAGTTGGCCCACTGATGCTCTCCAGGATTAAGGAACTACAGTTTTGAATTAGTGGCAGCTATAAATTACTTCTATGGTACTGCTGTGCACATACCATGTCAAGCTGATTTGTTTGGTTGTTATTAATTGGAGAAGGATGGCATGGGAATTGTCTATGCATAGCTAATTAAAACCTTTCCAAAGCAGGAATTTGGTGTTTGCAGGAAGCACTGATGGCCATGTTTCGAGAGACTGCAGCATTATTTATTTATCATGTTTGCTTCTATCCTACTCATACTCTATGTATGCAATCCCATTCTCCCAGACTTCTCTCAGTCACTTCCAGCAACTAGGAAATTCTATGTTCTTGATGTATAACTCAGTTTCTGTCTTGTTTGCTTGCTTGCTTGCTTGTCACCTTTTCTTTTTTGTAGCAGAGATTCACAACATGAAAAGATGGGGCATTGTAGATTAGGGGAAAATTCAGGCTTGGTTTATGCATCTAGTTCATACATAATTTGGCATCAGGATTTGGTGTTCATGTCCTTTTGGTTTGCTTTTGCTATGGAACAAGGCGCATTTCTCAGAATCACCTGAGCATTTTCTTATGATAAGTTCCTTACTCTTCAGTCAACTTGCAAAATGGGCACTATCTCTTGCTTTTTTTGTAACGCATTATAATTTGAGTTCTTTAGGTCCTTCATTTTAATTAAAAAGTCTTACTGTAGGATCTTGGCAAAGTTTTATTTCATGAAATGGGTAGAATGAAGGTGATGTGGCTGTTTCTAGGATTACCTTTTTATTACATGGTTGCTCACAATTACAGAATTCAGCCCACTACTGACAATGCCTCCTGTCCACAGTGATAGGCATGAGTTTGCATCTGTGATTCCTGGTTCGAGTGAAGGACATTTCTTCCTACCTGATTTTTCTTTCTCTTTCATCACTTCTCCTAGAAAAGAAAAACTCAGGCAAAGGAAAAGCAGCAGCAAAGATTCATGTATAGCAAGAGAATAGTTGTATCTGAAGGCTTTTTACTGACTAGGTTGTGTGGCAGCAGATGGGAGAAGAGCAAATGTCCTTCTTTCCTTCACAGATCTGTCAACCAACAGAGGCTTTGCATTCCTCCAGGTGGGAAGATGAAGAGAAAACTCTTATGCTTCTCTATCCTGTGTTACCGTCAAAGAAGAGGGGCTTAGTGGAAATGTTTGACGGTAAACCTGGCAATAAGTTTGGGAATCTGACTTTTTGGCCTCCACATTTGTTGATTCTATTTGCTTCAATTTAATACAGAAGTAACATAACTTGAACTGGCTTTCTTCAATAAAGCATTCCATTTATGTGACTGAAATCCTTTACCTAAACCAATTACATAGCGTGAGATTCCTTCACATACTTTGTGAGTGTTGCTAACCTCCAGGTTTACATGCAGGAACTGTGTCAGCAGAGGGTTTACCCAAGTCAGCTTCACGCACAAGGATCCTTCCTGCTGTCTGACATGGTGTTGTAAATACGGAGAAGCTCTAACAAATTTAATCTGAGTTATAGTTGACTAAATCTAGTGTAAATGAAGGCAGAAATCCGTATTGGGTCAATGCATGGACTTAAGAAAAAGCTTCAATTCCTATCACAAAACACTCCTGTCCCCTGCTCCTTTTTCTCTAGTGAGTATTCTGTCATGGTGGGACTTTCCCAGCTTATTTCCCCAGTAAAATCAACATGGATACCTTACTTTTTTAGTTATTGTTTATTTCAGCTAGTGTGGGCCAAACCTGTGGTAAACTACAAAACTGTCCAGGCTGGTTCGGATCTGGTTTACTTTTTCCTATAAGATTATGAGATTGCACCTTTAAGTGAGCAGGTTGTCACTTGTTTCTCTGTGAAGGCTGTAACCGAAGAATTAAATTGTGTACACCAGACTTTGTGGCAAATAAGACTCAAAAAAAAAATGTTACCTGTACTTGATCACAGATGTGACATTGGACTAAAAGTTATCTGTCACCTTTACTTGCAGTGACAGCAACAGCTCCCAGCTTCTACCTCCTCTGCTTAATATGCCATCAGCCATTTGTGTCACAAGGTCGGTGAGAAGATGATGGTATGTTCAGAAAGAGGGCAACCTAATGGCATGAAGCCTCAAAACCAAAGCATTCTATTCACGTGGCTACCAACAACTGATGTCATCAGGGCTGACTTATATGACATCACTGTCACATACAGCACTCTTGTTTGTGTGCTGTAACCTAACCAGGGCAGAAGGAAAAACATTATGCTGTGTTTTATATACCTTCTGTAAGGGCCTTGCTGGTCATTTTTCCTGTTTCCCAGGAAGGAAGGAAGAAGGACCCCATTCACAAAGGATTCCCAAGCACTCCGCCCTTTACTCATTTCACGGCCACTTCTCCTACCGTGGAAGTGTTCCCCTTCAGCTCATTCCCTGGGCACTATCCTACCTTTCCAATAATTTTTTCCCTGGCAAAAATACTAATATAGCGAACCTGTTAGTTAGCCGAGCACCTTCAGATTGAGGACAACAGAACTTGCTCTGAATAACTTGTCACATTAGCCCCGTATCGATAGATACCGTGATAGAGGACAAAGCTTTAGAAGACTCACCAGCCTTTGACGCAGCACATCTCCCATCCCGACATGTCCCGACAAGGACATAGCTAAAGTGTTGGTTATTCAGCTTTGTTCTATTTTCTAGCAAGTGTTTTAATCCTGTTTCACAATAGAATATATGGAGGAAAGTATTCGATGAGATCTCAAGTACAATTTTTTTTTAATTGTTTGATTTTTGACATTCCATAGGAGTCATATAAACCAAAGAAATAATGTTGGAGGGAGGTGTTTCCTCAGTTCCATTTCATCGCCACCGTCATTCTTGGCAGTATTTCAGAAAGGATTTCTGAGGTATTCTTTGAAAAATGGCCTGATTATGATCCCATGGAAACCACTGACAAAATACTCACCACTGCAACTGAAATCCATCCATTTCAAAATTTAAATAATGACGTGCTGATTTGGAGAAAGGAAATAGAGGTAAAACTGAGAAGAAAAAGATTTTTATGCCCTCATTTTTGTCTAGCCAAATCAATGAGGAAAAGAATATTTTCATACATTTGTGTCAGGAAGAAAAGAACATTAAAAGAACACTTTCCTTCAAGAGATTTCCTTCATTTTCATGCTCTCCTTAAACTGGGATGGACAAGAAATAGCTCCTGAGTCTTGTAAGTAGGTCAACTGCAGTTCTTATGCTCAGACCACATTCCCCACTGTGGAAAGCAGGATACCAGTGGGGCTTGCATATATGCATTCTCTCTAGGTTGCATGGAGGCTTCTTGCTTTCCTCCCTGAACCCAGGCCCAAATCTGGAATTATTTTCTGCAGTGATGCCATTTCACAAGGAGTATGAAGAGAACCCTTCCCACAAGTCCTAAGCACCTCACAGCCTCTTAGGCAGTAAATGTGAGTTAAAACCTGCCAGATGTCACACTTTCAGGATCTGTGCTTTGGCCATTAACTATCCCATTAAAAATAGCTTCCTCTTTAAGGGGAAACACTCTTATTACATTTTTTTATCAAGCAAATAAAAATGTATAATTTGACTATTAACATCCCTCCATTCTTCACTTTTTTATGTACAAAGTTACATGCAGGAACCTCAAGAGGCACGGGACTCGGACCCAAGCTCATTGCTTTGTAGCCAGTACTAACTTCATCTAAGGGGGGATCTGAACACTTTGGCTGAAACACAGTGGTGTTTGAATGCTCCTTTTCCTCCCCATTCATCTGCAAATCACACTCATTGAAACAGTTTCTGATCCCTCACAAAATCAGTGAGTTACAATGTTTTCTTGCATTTTCCAGAATTTCTGCATTAAATGGTACATTGTGAGCATTAACTCTTTTCTTGGCATTTAACTGGATACACTTTTGCCTTCATATTATTTGAAGGTCAAATTTAAATGGAAAAGGTAAATGTATATTACAAAGACCGTAGTAAGTCAGAGTCTCCTTCTGAACCATTGTATCTTTAAAATAGTTAATGTTCAAAATCTTGCCAAGACAAAGTCTTCTTGGACTCTTCATGTGGCTGACGGAAGGAGCTGCTACACTGGGTTCTGTGACTGTGAACCGATCACAGAACTTTAATAGTCAAATATGCACTCAGGATAAAAAGAAATGTGCTCCTAAATATTAACAGAAAATGTGTGCATCATTTCATCTATCTGTCTTTTAATTAGGCACCTATAAATAAGCTGGCTGTAGCAAGGTGCTCTATAACCAGGTTACCTAAACGCCAGCCCTTTCCTAAATTAGCATTTACAATTATGTCAGATAGTTACAGATTGTTAATTGCTACTGTTTCTTCTATTATTATTATTGTTATTATTATCATCATTATTTAAGAAACAGGCAATATGCCCCATTGCAATTTTGCATGCATGCCTGGGAAAAAAAGTAGATGACATAAATCGCATGCATAATCTCAGGAGACAATCATTTTAAATCTTAATTGGCTGCCTTTTAAATATCATTTAAGGTCTCGTTTTCCCTGCCTCTCTCTCTCTAGTTAAGAAGGTGTTGTGTCAAAGTCTATTACCTTGCTGGACGTCTCGCCTCTAAGTTTTTTTAAAAAAATAGAACCATCAGCAGAGGTTTGAGAGGTCGATAAAGCTTTTAGATTTGGAGATGTTTTCAGGGAGCCCATTTCCTGCGGCTAAGAGTTGTTAATGGAGCTTAAGGAATTATCTTATGACTCGGGCTGGGAGAGCCGTATATTTCTTCGCTCCTGTTCCCTTGTCGAGGCTGAATATGCTGCTGTCAAACTCGCTTAATGAAAAGTAACGCGTCGCTGATTACAGTTTTATTTGGGCTCTATGTAAAAAGCACTGTTAATTTAGCATCCCCTCCTTTGTGTGTTTGAATTTGCCATGGCTGAATGATTTAGAGTCTCTCAGTTTCAAGCCGTTTCTCTATGATTTTTTTTCCCTCTTCTCTCTTTCTTTCTCAGTCTGCCTTTATATTTCTGCTTTGTACAGCCAGACGAGCTGCACGGTTTTCCCCTTCAGCCCCCCAGCCTTCTCTAAAGAACCTGATCTTTGACTTGTGCCATTCAATCAGATGGCAAAATTAATTTCTCACACTCTTTTGTTCATACCTTAAAAACAAAATAAACCACCTTTTGAGAGACCACTGCATTTGATGGCTGATCTAGAGATAAGGTTGGTGTACCAAAGCAAGAAACTATTTTCCCTCCCCCATAATTTATACCGTCTCCTCTCGGTGTAGGTGATGCGTCGCCGCGGGGGCGCGCAGACACCGGCATACCCGCCAGCCCTAACGCCCGGCCAGGCCCCGGGGCCGGAGGGACCGGCGCTTGCTGTGTGACAGACATAAACTTACTCAGACTTGGTTTATAACGACAATGACACGAAAATGAAGGGACAGAGGTTTGATCCGCTTTTCTTTTGGCTTCTGTTATTTCAGTGCGCCTGTGTTTTGCCCACAGTTTTATCACCTTCATTTTAAGTCCGGGGGGGGGGGGGGGGCGGGGAGGAGTTGCCTCCCAAATGACGAGCTGACCAAATCGCGTTCGTGACCGAGCCCACGCCGGTCAGTAACAATTTATAACTGCGTGCGGTGTAACCTGACAAACGCCTGCCCAGGATGGCGTGCGGGTGCTCGTCGCTCCGCAGAAGTCAGGGCACTTGTAAGGCTGAGGGAGATTTTTGGCTGCTCAGCGGAGGAGCCCTCTCCTGGCACGCTCACACGCAGCTTCACACACACACGCTCGGCTGTCGCTGTGTAGGCAGCAAGAATGAAGCCCCCTTCTATCCCGCAGAGCCTCTGTCGCACGGAAGCTGAAGCCCACCGGGACAACCGATGTCACCCGCCCGATCCCCGCACACGCAGCGAGGCTTGCACGCACAAACCTCCCTGCTTTAACATTGCCATCTTAGGAGGCAGCGGGTTTTCCCCCTCCATCCCGCTTGCCTCCGCCAATGGTTTGAGGGCAGCCTAAACACTCGCCTTTCCTCCCGTCCCCCTTTCTCGCCTCCTTCACCCCCACCTCCTTAGTTTGGCTGAAAATAATTTGCTTTGTCTAAAGGGTTTCAGAGGCAAAGCTCGCCGGCCGCCCCGGCTGCATTAAAATTCCTGCCGGCCCAGCCTTTAGCTGAGATCGCGGCTCCCCGGAGACTCCACTTTCGCTATTACTGTCAAGTACCCTTGACTCTTTATTTTTGCCCTTTTATCTATTACAACTAATTCGAGTTCTTTTGCCCTTTTCAGTTTAAGACGTGGGCTTTCTGTAAAGCCTCCCCCTGCCACCGAGCTCTCCGGGTGCAGAGCCTTTAGAAATTGAGGGGTTTACTGTCAAAATGAAAATTTCACTTCAAATTATCTTGGCTGATGCACGTTTTCCAGGCCGGGGGCTCCTGTCTGAGCCTTTTGACAGCCAGATCAGCAGAGGGGTTCAGTGATCTCGATAATATCATCCAAGAGAGCGAAAGTCAATACAATGACAGGGAATATGACTGGATACAATCCAATTACGGCTGCTCGCAGAGAGGGGAAGGGCTTGATCTGATCTCCGCACCCGGATTCCTTTATTCAGTCCTTGCACTAACAGGTCTCGCTAGAAACTTTGCGGGCTGGAGTATGTTGTATTTTGGCCGCGTGCTGTCTCGCTCTCTTTTATCGTTGCCTTTATACATATATATATATTCCGCATTGTATTCTTATTTACTTGGGGGGCGGGGGGGGAGGGGAATGAGGGCTGGCGGGGAGCCGCAGGGGTGGGATGGGCGAGGAGGCTGGGAGGCACGAAAGGCTCTTCTGCTTGTCCGGTGTCAGCTCGGTCCTTCGGGCGCTTTCCGTCTTCCCCGCAGCGCCGGGCGCCGCAGTTCAGGGGGCTTAGGCCGGTCTGGGTAAGCCGAGGTCTCTTACTGCCTCGCAGTTTCTTTTCCGGCTCTCCCTCTCTCCCGGTCCGGGGATCAGTAAAGTTTGTTCTTGTTCCCGGGAAGGAAAGGAAATCTTTTAAACGCCTGTTACCTAAGTGGTAAATGGGCTGCGAGTGCTCCTGAATCACACGTCGAGAGCGCTCTTGCTCCCGCTCTCTTTTTGTTGGCTGCACTCTATTTAATGTCAAAACGGTAAAGCATCTGTCCTGAAGTGCTGAAATATTCATGGCGGATCAGCGATTCTCCATACTGGCAGAGGAGCTGGAAAGCTAAAACGGTTCCTCAGAAGATCACATTTTCCATGTGAATCAATTGCTCCGCGCACGGCAGAGGCGATGCCGCGGCCGAGCCCGGCCCTTTGGGGCCGACCCCCGCCCGCCCGCCCGCCCGCCCGCCGCTCGGGGGGGAATGCTCCCGCCCCGCCTCGCCTCAGCGGGCAGCCGGCGCCCCCGCTGCCGCCCCGCCGCCCCTCGCCCCCGCCGGCCGCCGGGGCCCGGCGCTGAGCCGCGGGGCACGGTAAAGCGCGCAGAGGACGGCCAAGCATCCCTCCCGCGGATCCATCCTCCCGCGGCAGCGCTCCGCTGAGCCTCTCTGCCCCTCTCCCGGCAGCCGATTGACGGTCCTTGGAATCACCGGGACCTGCTCCGAGGGGGAATTTTGAAACCGAAAAGGTGTTTGCTGCGCAATGCAAAACGCCACCACTTGTGTTACCTCTGAAACAGACAATTTATTGGAGTGAACATACCTTTTAACATATTCTCTTTTTTTTTTGTCAAGATAAATTTGTGCAGTCGGTGTAAACTTAGTAGAAGTGCTGTTTGTGAATTATATGCTAACAAGGAAATCAGGAGGAAAAACTCTCGAAAAGTCTTTATAACTAATGTCGGCATGCCTTAAATTAAATCTGAATTAAAATTTCCCGTTTGTAAACTTTCGGATGTAAACTTTTTAAGTAGGTCTACGCTATAGCACGTGCTTTTTGGACATGGAATTAAATAACTTTCACGACATTGATCCCTTGAAGTCGCAGCCAGGATAAATTCTTCAGAACAGCAATGAGCAAAGTCTGTCCGTTGAACTGAGTAAACTGAACTTTAAATCCTCGTTTCTGTTGTTGGTTTAAAAAAAAAACAAAAAAAAAAGAAAAAGTTTTATATTTAAACTCTCGCAAGTCTCTTTTCAGTGTAGCTGACTCTTCAAGCGTTAGAAAGTCCTTTGCCCCGCGGCGGGCCTGTTAGGAACAAAACATTTTGCTTCCTGATTTGGGAAACGCCAGAAACTCTTTGTTCGAGTCATGGTGGGCCAAGTTTGAGAGCTGCCCCTTGAGCACGCTGGCGCCGTTCCCCACCGCGCGTCCCAAGGCGCCCGTTTCCAGAATGGCTCCTTTGGTGGTAGCCCAGGAAACTGTAGTGTTGCTCAGGGCTTGGTTCAAAGTACTGTGCCTGAACAGGGGGTCGTGAAACACCCCGTCCACCCAGTTCCTGAGACTGGTGACCGGCGAATCCTGGTGCCTGTCGATGACACCGAGCGGGGCGGAGACGGCGGCGGCGGCCGAGCCCCCCGGCCGCTTCAGCATGCAGGAGGGGTACTCGGCCTGGTTGAGGGAGGTGGCGGTGTGCGCCAGGGACCAAATCCTGGGCTTCGCCTCCAGCAGCTGCTGCCCCTGCTGGAAGCACATTTTGGACTCGCAGCCGCGCTGCCGGGCGCCGAGCAGGTCGGGGCCGCACTCCTCCGCCGCCGGCTTCAGGCAGCTCCGCGCCCGCTCCGCCGCCGCCGCCGCCTCCTCCTCCTCCTCCCCGGCGGCGGCGGCGGCCGGCGGCGGCATCTTGGCGGGGGGCTCGGCGGCCCGCGGCGGGTGGCTGCCGCCCGGGTGCGGGAGCGGGAGCGGGTGCGGGAAGGGCCGCCTCAGCTCGCACTCCGAGCTCTCCGACTCGGCGGCGTCCAAGTCCTCCAGGTCGCTGAGCTCCAGATCCTTCTCCTCCTTGCCCGTGGGCTCTGCGGGGTGGGGGCGGGGGAAGGGACAGCAAAAACAAGACACACGGTCACTGGCGGCCCCGCGCTGCCCCGCGGCTGCCCCCACGAGCGAGGCCCGCGGCCGCCCCCACGAGCGAGGCCCGCCCCGGGGGCGAGCTGGCGGCCGAGTCCCCGCGGCCGAACCGCTAAGCGCCTGTTTCTAGCAGGGTACCCTCGGCTTTCCCGCTCTTCATCGCCTCTTCCTGCGAACCCTCCTCCTCCTCCTCCTCCTCCTCCTCCTCGTAGGGCCTCTTCTCGTCCGAGCACTTGTTCCGCGGGGGCCAGGTCATCTTGTTCTCCTTCTTGAGCCGCCGGCGGGCGTTGGCGAACCAGGTGGAGACCTGGGTGAGCGTCATCTTGGTGATGATGGCCAGCATGATCTTCTCGCCCTTGGTGGGGTAGGGGTTCTTGCGGTGCTCCTGCAGCCAGGCCTTCAGCGTGCTGGTCGTCTCCCGGGTGGCGTTCTTCCTCCGCGTCCCGCCGTCCATCGTACCGTACCTGCGGGCACAAGGGAGCACCCGCAGTGTGACACGGCGCCCTCGCCCCCCGAGGACTTGCCCGACGCGGGATCCCCGGGCCCCGGCCCCGGCTGCTTGCCTTGCGGCACCCCCCCGGGGGTGGCGGGGCTGGACCAGGGAGGGGAAGACGGGCGAGGACAGCTCAGCTTTCAGGGGGCGACCTGCCTCCAGAATTCAGGCCGAGGAAGAGGCAAGGATGAAGGGGGTCGTTCAGCTAACAGCAGCACCAGGCAATGCAAATCCCCGCTGTGCCGTGGCGGCGGAAAGAGGGACGAAAGCGCCTGCGTTTATTTGCGGCAAAGTCAATGTCAACGTTTCGGGCAGTGGGGAGATCCTAGCAGCTTGCAAACGCACAGAAATCCCGCTTTCCTGTGGTTCGATCAGTCCTCCCCAAACAGAACACATCTGGGTGACCCCAGGGTGTAACTGTTAATAGAAATATATTTCCTCTTGCTCCTTTTATTAGTAATCTCTCCTACCCTTTTGTTCCTGAAATTGTAGAAACCTAACGCAGATGACACTGGGCTGCAACTGAATATTTAATGCACATCCTGCAGGAAAGGTCATCGGCGCCCAATGGGCCTCAAAGCTTGGAACGGTGCGTAAGTGGCTTCGCGCCGGTTTAAAACTAATAAACATACCAGAGATGCCCGGGCTCCGCGCAGGAGAAGATAATTACCTCCGCTGTGGGGAGGGACAGGCCCCCCCGCCGCCCGTCCGAGGGGCAGAGGACCCGTGCCGGTCCGCCTGCGGGAGGGGGACGTTTCGGTGGGGAAGGGGAGGCGGCATGGCTGGGGCCGGGAGGGAGCTGCTGGGCGGCGAGGAGGCAGGTCCGCGCCTGGGCCCCGCGGCGGGGCGGGCGGGAAGGGGTGGGGATCGCGGATGGGGGGGCGGCGAGCGGGGAGGGGGGTGTGTGCACTTACCTGTCGTACTGGTACTGGCTGAGGGTGTGATCGTAGGGGTAGTAGGCAGCCGCCGGGGCGATGCCCGCATGCGCAGACCCGCCACCGTCCTTCGCCTCCAAACTGTTCTGCAAGAGACACCCCGCCGCCGCCCTCAGCCCCCGCCGCCCCCCGCGGCCGGGAGAGCTCCGGCCTCCGCCCCGGCCCCGCCGCCCGGCTCCCCCGGGTCTCGGGGCGGGGGGGCGCGACGGACCTTCCCGGAGGCCCCGCGGCGGCCAGCGAGATCAATAGAGACATTAAAGCGCGCTGTTACGGTGCCAGGGAAAAAAGGGAGAAAGAAAAAAAAAAAAAAAAAAGGAAAAAAAAGGCAGGCTGGGAAGAGCGCATCATTTTTTGCGAGCCGGGGTCCGGGCCGCCCCAAACTACGCGCTCGGCCGCCACCTCGTCAGGCGCGACTTTTAATTGCGTTACCGTGAGGACCGTGCCGGGCCTGAGCACTGAACGACCGCGGGGTTGGACGCGCCGCGCTCCCGCCCCGGTGGCCAAAAGCGGGCAGGCGCGGGGGAGCGGCGTGCGGCTCGGGGAGCAGGAGGAGAAGCAGCGCCCGGGGCTGCCCCCACCGCGGAGGGGTCCCGCCGACCGGCCACGGCCCGCGGGGGGAGCGCGGCTCCGGCGGGCGGAGCGGAGCGGCGCGGAGGACGAGCGGGCGGGAGCATCCCCCCCCGCGGCGGCGGCGGCGGCGGTGCCGGCGGGGCGGCTTACCAAGGAGTAGAAGGCGGGAGCCTCGGTGCCGTAGGTCACGTAGTTTCCATAGCCCTGGGGCCCGGCGTAGGGGCCGCCGTAGACCCCCAGGGCGGCGGCGGAGTTGAGCTCGTGTCGGGCGGTGGCGAGGAGCCGGCTCTCGTACACCGGGCAATAGACGGGGGTCTGGGCGGAGGCGGCCGCCCCCGTCTCGGCCAGCGTCCGGCCGCTGGACTCGCAGCAGGTCGTCAGGGAGTTGGTGCTCATCAGGAACTGGAGGGAAAGAGAGCGGCGCTGAGGGCGGGGGACACACGCACGCACGAACGACTTCCCAAACTGTAACCAAGTTTGGGGCTTTCTTTTTATCAAGTCGCAGCTTTGGGGTGTCGCCCCCCTCCCTCCCCTTCCGTGTTTTACTTTAATCGGGGTAAAAACGCTCTGGAGAAACGCAGAGGTGCAAGTATTTTATCAGTTAAAAAAAAACCAAACACAACAACAACAAACAAACGCCCCGTGACTGTGGGCTTTTAATCCTCTGTCCTCCAGTCCTTTGCATTTAAAAACTAACTTTTCTGGTGTGTTCTCACAAGACTGGCTTTACACCGGTTTTCTCCTCTTGCAGCACAATGCTTCCCATCTGCGTTTTTAAACCTTTTTTCTAAATCACTCATGCATATTTATTTTGACTGCAGATTTGTAGCAGCCACGCACGCATCTGTCATTAACCTGCTGGTTTAGAATATCCCATTATGTTTCTACGGTGCGGACCGCAGTACTTTCGTGTTTAATTGGTAAACTGTGAATTTAATAGGGAAGGAGAAAAAAGCGCTGGGGGGGAGAGAGCAGGTGGGGGCTGGGGGATCTCTAGCTCCCCTTCTTACCTCCCTCATCTCTGTAATCCTCCCCCACGCATCGTTATCGCCCCCAAATACCCTAAGTCCCGCGTGTTCCTTCCTATTTTAAAATATGTGCGCGAGATATAACTTGAGCATCTCGGAAAGATGCGGAGCGAGCAGCCGATTTCCCGCGTCCGCATGCTGGGAAGGATCGCTGCCGCTCTTAGCCCTGGACGGAAGTAATCAATAAGGACTGAAATTCAATCAATTAACGTTGGTAGGCAAAAAGTCTTACCTGGGGTGCAGAGGAGTAAGGGTAGCCAAACTGAGGATATGACATGGTACAGAGGCTCCCAGTTATCTAGAAACAAGGCGAGACGTCTGATCTGCACGCTATTGCAGCCTGGCTCTGCTCTATTGTACCAATTGATTGGTAACCACAGGTCCCTAGATGCTTATAGGACGAAGCAGAAAACCACATTTAATTTATTTACATGAAATCTTAAACTTTCTTTCTTTTTTTTTTTTTAACCGAATGAAAAAAAAAGATGTAGAGTGATTTTGGCACCTTCCCCTCTGCAGCTACGAAACAGAAATAATTGTTACGTGTGGGCTCCGAGGCTGGCAAACGTGACGGCAGAAATACCTACTTTGCACCCACGGAAAAATAAAGGGGGCGGGGGGGGGGGGAGAGAAAAGTGATACAAATACATCAGTTCAGAAGCACGTTTTTTTAAAAGAGCCGAGCCTCTGACGTCACGCAAAACCTATTCAAATTAACCTGCCTGTAAGTTTAACATTCATTTTCGGGACCCTTTCCTCTGGCATGGAAAACAGACTCTCCAGCATCCCTCTCAGTCTGCCTAACAGGAGCGAAAGTTTGGAATGCTCTCCGGCAGCGGCTACGCCTGCTTGCAACGTTTCTATATATTTCTGCGGGGAAGGGAAGGGAAGGGAAGGGAAGGAAATGAATGGTTTTAATCTGAAGGATCAATGTTGTATCAGCTAAGATTCCCCCCCACCCTCCTTCGTCACTGAAGGGCTGGTAAGCACTTTTAATTAGAAATTAATTAATGAGCAGCTGCTTCTTCCCACCCCACAGTAATAATTAGTCTCAATTACAAACAAGACATATGAAGGGACACACGACTGAGTCTTCATTTAAGATTTAATCAACAGTTAAAATTAGCGCTAACGCTGACAATAAAACACATGACATGCAATCCTGCTTTTCTTTTCAGCTTTTATTCCAGACGTGTGATTACAGGTAGAAAACCCTACAAGCGTATTCCGGGGAATGATTGAAAGGACGTGACTTTTCACGTTAAAACGACTTTGATCCCATCGCGAACCTCCGCTGGAAAAGCCAGCCTTTCGCGGGGCGGAGGGCCGTACCCAGACTGCCTGTGCGCACAGATGGGGGGGGGAGGCTGTAAAAGGGGGGGGGAATTAGGGAGGGGGGTGCGACTCAAATGTGCCGAGTGCCGTTTCTCACCGAAGAGCAAACATCTCTTTCCCGGTGGTTAGGTGGTTCCCCGGGACTACGGCGGGACCCCCGAGTGAAGGAGGGCCTGGGAAGGAGTCTCGTCTCCATCACCCCCTTCTCTCCAACCCGCCCCACCGCTGTCATCAGTCTCACTGCCCTCCGGGGGCTCGGACCCCTCCACACAAGCAGGCAGCATCCCCCCCTCTACTTCACCCTTGAAGGGAGGAGGCTCCGTCCTGCTGCTCGGGGGTAGGGGCCGTCGGGGGGAGATGCTAGGGCTGCCGGCCGGCGGAGGTGGCCACCTCCGAAAGGCCACCACCGAAAGGCCACCTCCGCCGGCCGGCAGCGCCAGCATCTCCCCCCGACGGCCAGCTACCGCCCGGGCAGGGGGAGCAAGCGGGTGGAGGAAGCGGAGGAGTCAGCTCCGAGGCTGAAGCTCGGCTGCTGGTGCAGTTGAACGCTGCTCCGTGGTGTGCAGACTTGCTCAGAGAGATTCCTGGGTTCAGACATGTGAATAGCCCCAGGGTCACACTCTAATTAATGATGATGTTCTCTTCTTCTCCCCAGCTGGAAGACTGCCTCCCAGAAACGAATCTGCCCACACTGACAGCTCGATTGAGGGTGATTGATGACTATCTGGAGACCACAGTACACATAATATAATATCTGCTGCGTAATTGCTTTAATTTACAGATGAAAATACTAGTTCTCGGATTGAGTTAGACTACAGTGAGCGGCGTTTTATGGCGCTTTAGAGTGTTTGCAAATAAAAGATACCAGATACAGTACATGCAAATTATCCTGACAGCTCAGTATCTGTAGCCGGGAGAAAGGTATAAAGAATGGGAATCAAATGACATTAATAATCGGTTTTGAATTCTGTATTGATTTTGGGGGGGAAGAAAGTGCCTATTCTTTCCTCACCTGAAATGCTAATACCTTCTTCTTTCTGGGAATACGAATAACTTAGCCATTGGGTTTCTGTTACAGAAACGCTCCTTTATTCCTCCTGCTACCCCCGTGCTGCCAGGATATAATAACACTTTCAGCTACTATTTACAAGCAGCTTCCTTCAACGCGACCTGCTGACGGGCTATTGCATTGTTTGGGAAGAAAAGACACCCGGTGTTTACACAATGGTCTGCAGGCAGCGTTCGGTGCTGCTCGCTCTGCCTCCTGCGCTGATTGCGCTGGGGGATGTTTATTTAAGCCCTGGAGTATAACTCACCGGTGCTAGGGAAGAAAACAGTTGCACTTATCTCAAGAGCGGCTCGGTGTAAAGCACTATAATTAGCTGGGAGAGCTAGAGAACTGCCTGGAGAAGTCCTCGCAATTTTCCAGGCTACAGTTTGGGAGATGTCCTGGTGTTGTAGGTTTGTTGTTTGGGGTTTTTGGGGGGTTGTTTTTTTTTTTTCCCTTCCCTTTTTTGATACTACTGCGGAGATGTCAACTCCGCAGTGGCCCACAGAAGACTACAGGTTTTGATATTTAGATGAGTCTATTAAACTTTAAAATACAAGGTGAAATTCAATATTTATAGTCTTTGCCTATTTATATATCACAGTTGTCTTTCACTGCACCATGCAAATACTCTGGTGCCCATTTTTGCACTGAACTTTCCTGTATTAATCATGATAATTATTTGTCATTTTTCTTTGCAGCCTGCCTGCTCTATTACTTTACCCCCGGTCAGCTTTGTGCCAGTTCCAACCTGTATTCCCTAGAAAGCAGCCATTAATAATAAAAAAAAAACCAAACAACAAAAACAAAACCAAAAAACAACAACCAAAAACTTAATAACCTTAAACACTTAATAACCTTAGACGCTAAAAGCTGACATTACGTCTTCCTCCTGCGTTCATGTCTTGTTTCACTTACAATCTACAAATAATGGCCCTTTGTTGATAAGAAACTCAACACAATTATATTTCATCTTGAATTTTTGGTGCCAGCGCACAAACATGCAATAAGCCCCACAATGATTTAAAATAACCTTTGTGGTTCTTGCACATAAACAACGTAACACTGTTCAAATCCAAGCAAAGACGCTTAATGCTGTGGGCTATATCCTTAAGCATTTGGAAAATGCAAGTCTTTGCTGTGCAATAAAAATTGATCCTTGTCAAAGCCCCTTTCCTGTACAAAGCAGTGAACAGCTTTCGAGACAGAGAAACACGCTGCTTTCTCCAAAGTTTGAGCAAGTAAACCCATCGCGATCAATAGGAAACGCTGGAGAGTTCCCCTCTGTAGGAGTCAGCCTGCACACCCCGACGAGCAGGTATTTCAAAGCCGAAGCCCAGCTAAGTCTCTCTCCGAGGGTTATGTGTTTCTTCCCCGAGAACCTGGAGCCAACGTTCGTACAAGTTTTATCATAAAACGAGAAGGAAACGCTCTGCTGCTGGAACAGGCCACAGCAGGTAAAGCAGAGAACCTCTGCAGGACTAACGCTTTGATGGACGTCTTCAGGGACATGATCTAGAGGCAGTTAATACAGCTACGCTTTTACTATCTGCATTTTCATCGCCTCCTCTTTTGGAGGGGTTATTGCCACTCCTGGAAATATTTCACCGACGGAATTTGCTTATGGGCTAAACAGACTTTAGCGAGCTCTCTCCGTCGACTTTGCTTTGTTTTCACGTTACAGATTTAAAGCAGCCTTGACACCGCCTGACAAACGCTGTGAAGCTCTACATGTTGCCCATTTGGGATCTGACATGGAACCGAGGGCAGCCTACAACATTTTCAAGTAGATTAGCTCCCATAAAGTCGCTATCGACAGTAAATACGACTGTTTTTTCTGAGCCCATCTGAGGTGTAATTGCATCTCCTGCACTCTGAATCGAGGGACAGCGAGCTGACAGTGCCTACCCGCACAAACCTATGCAATGGCTTGTGATCGGTAGAGCTGGGATGACAAACATAACAGTTGCATAAGAAGGCGCAGCTAATTACTTTGCTCAGATTACAACTACACGTAAAATCAGTTGTTCAAAGCTACCCCTTTGAATGCTTTCATTTTGCAAGTCTTCAATCCTCTTGGCAAACAATCTAGATTAAAGCAGAAAGGCCTCAATGCTCATTCTGTTCTTTGTATTTATTAACTTTTCACACTTAAGAGCTAGAGCCACCACACGCGCTCACACATGCACAGACGGACAAAACTTTTCAGCAAGAGACGCAAACGCTGCGACCTGGGAGCTGCTCTGTGGCTAGATGGACCCTACGACATACCCACATTTACCTGCCCGGTGCAGAGCATCGCAACCACGCTTCCACTAGCAAAGCAGAGACTGTGTAAGGTTTCTCTTCCCAGCTCCCGTACCCCCAGTGCCGCAGACTCGTAGGTGTTCAAACGCCACCGCCTCTAAGCTGTCTGGCAGCGGACAGCCTGAACATACTTCCCTGCGAAGGTAAAACTTTCCAACTTGCAAGGTCAAATTCTACATCTTTTAAAGTTTGCCTTAAAATCCAGAAAGTTTGACTCGATACCTTACCTTAGCGCTCGCTGAGTATCATATCCACACCCCCTTCCCAAGAAATAACACACATATGTTAAAATACATTTGCCCTCTGTCCTAGGTAAAGATTGCACAAAGCCAAATGATTCATCACAGATAGTTTCTCTTCCCTCCAGCAGTTCGTTTTCAGCTGCCTTGCTGCTAAAGCAGGCTCCGAAAGGGGGGGGGGGGGGGATAAACCCCACCGCTCCCCCCACCCCCCCATTCCGTAGAGAGAGAGACACACACAAGCATCACCACCAAAACAAGAAGAAAATTTTTACCTGCAATCACGCCAGGCTTCGGCTAAAACCTCGTCGCGGCGGCTGTGCCATGGCAGGGCTTCTCTCCTCCCGTCTGCGCCGGCTGACTTGGCAGGGAGCTACGGAGAACTAAGGCAGACATTTCTCAGCGTGCAGCACCTGAGCGGAGCGGTGCGGTGCCTTCGGTCCCCAGGCGCCACAGCCACTTCACTAACCCCCTGTACCAGAGTGACGTTCAAGTGAATAGCTCCACTGATCACACTCTTTCCTACTGATTAACACTTTCCAACACGACCAGGCACTCCGCTTCCAACTTTTCCCGTTTTAAAAGAGAAGCAGCCAGCACCGCTTGCTTCCGCGGGTTATAAACGCCGTCTGGGGCGTGGGGGACACCATAATTAATAGCAGGTTAGTAAAATTAGTGCTGCCACTCCAATTGTTGTCCTTGTTGCCAACAATAATTGCATTGATTCTGGAAGGACACGAATGTCCTCCATTTAACCTAATGATCTGCGGGTTGCACACGCTGTAAGGCAGCCGTAGCGTTGATTAACTGCGCGCACCTCCAAACTATCATTTATCTCTGCGAGTCACGACTGAAAGGCGCTAAACTTACAGGCAACTCTCCCTGCCTCTCTCGCCGTCTTTGTTTCCCTCCCGTTTGAGGAGGTGGGCTGGGACGCCAGCGCTAGCCCTGCGCGCAGGAGATGGGCACCTCTACCTGTCCACCCATCGGCCTCGGCTTTATTCATAGCCCTGGAGCAACGCGGCGGAGCCGGCCGCCGCGGAGCTACCGGGGGCTGCGCGGGCCGGCGACCCCCGGCCGCGGGGAGGGGGCGAGGGGGGGCGGCGCGGCGGCGCCCGGCTCCGGGGACCCGCTGCCGGCAGCGCCCCCGGGGCCGCCCTGGGCGCAGCCCGCCGCGGCTGCCCGGGCACCGGGGGCTGCCTCCGGGGGGGGGCAGCGGAGGTGGGGGCCGGGCGACGGCGGCAGCCGCAGGCAGGTCGGGGCAGGAGCGCTTGCTCCCGCTTATCCTCTCCGTCCTCCTGCGCCCCCCTGTCCGACCGTCCGTCCGTCCCGCCCGGTCTCAGCCGCAGGCGGCTGCTGCTGCTGCTGCCGCCGCCGCCGCTCTCTCCTGCGGAGAAGTTATTCGGCCCCGAGGCCGGACGAGGTGGCAGCGAGCCCCCGGCCTTAAATGTCTTTCCTGGTGTGCAGCCCCCCTCCGCCCGCTCACCCCCGGGCGCCGAGACCCTCTCCAGGCTCCTGCCCGCTGCCCCGGGGCCGCGCAGCGCCCAGGCAGCCCTGCGGGGGCCTGGCGTGTGCCAAGTTTTACAGCGCAGTGGGTATTTTCTTTTCTTAATTGTTTGTTCAGCACGAAAAGGGACAAATCGGGATTGACAGAAGGGGGAGGAGGGATCAATATCATTCCTGTTTAAAGGCGTAAGCCTGGGCAGACGTCTCAATAAGACAGAGGAGGAGAAAAAGAGAATATTATATCCTACCTAATTAAGCGAAGACAAAGAGGTGTGGGGAGAAAGGTTCAGGAGAGGTGGGGTGGCAATGGGAATTTTTAATCCGGTGTCTTCCCACCGTAACCACCAAGGCTGAACAACAACGTTAATAGGGAACATCTGTACATCGACAGATTTATTCTTGCCAGGGCTCTTTCATGCCTGTGTCATTTGCATGGACCCGTGCTCGTAATGTTCGACACACGCTGCACCTTGTAGTGCAGTGACAGGGTAAATCTGATGAATGTTGAAACTGGGAAATCCTCTCTCTTTCCCCTTTCTCCCTCCTCGATTGCACTTGCAGCTTCCAAGGCGGGGAAACCACACGGAGAAAGAAAACGTGAGCCTTTTCCCCATCTGCACTTGTAAACAGAAAGCCAATCACGCAGCGAGCCTTTGCATCTTAGAGCAGAGTAACAAACCCACAGCGACGTGGATGCCTGGGTTGCCCGCCCAGGGTGGCCTGCTCGCCGGGAAGACGAGGGGTATGCGGCTCGGCACAGGGGCATCGCTCCGCTCCCAACCACCCCGGGAGGTTATCGCCTTCCCCTAATCACCCGGGAGCGCAGGAGGCGTGTGCGCTGCCCCCAACCCGGCCCCGCAGATCTGGGCTTTCCCTGCCTTCCCCCGGGGAGGCCAGGCCTGCGGCCGCTGCCCCCGGGCTGCCTCCTGGCCCGCGCTGCCTCCTGCCCCGGGCTGCCTCCCTCCTGGCCCGGGCTCCCTCCTGGCCCGGGCTGCCTCCCTCCTGGCCCGGGCTGCCTCCCTCCTGGCCCGGGCTCCCTCCTGGCCCGGGCTGCCTCCCTCCTGCCGCGGGCTGCCTCCTGGCCCGGGCTCCCTTCTGCCCCGGGCTGCCTGCCTCCTGGCCCGGGCTGCGTCCTGGCCCGGGCTGCCTGGCTGCAGGTGGCCCCAGCGCGGAGCGGGGCCGAGGCTCCCGGCGGCAGCGCCGTGCTTGCGGGGGGAGCCGCCGCCCCGAGGGGGACCCCTCCGGCGACCCCTCCGGCGACCCCGTCCAGCCGCCCGCCCGCACGGCTGAGCCCGTGTTTTATAGGGTGGGGTGATATATCCCCTCCGGCCCAAATGTGCTTCGGGGGAGCGGGACCCCGCAGCCCTCCTCCGGCCCGGCGACGCCGCCACCGGAGCCCGGGAGCGCGGCGGGAGCGAGGGGTGCCCGCGGCCCCGGGAGCTGCCGCCCCCGACTCTCCCGGCGGCAGACAGCAAGGGAGGGAAACTGCTGTGGTGAGGTGCTGGGGGGCTGTTGGGTGCAGCTGCCCTCTCCCCCGCCTTGAAATTTGCTACGATGTTCAAGGGCAGGAGGCATCGTTCACAAAATCACTTTTTATATTAACACCTACCACCAGTAACAGCACATTAATATATCTCTTTCATAATATAACAACCTCAGTTCCACGAGATCAACATTTATTATTTCAGCGATGGTTAACAGAAGCGAGCAGACTCTTGAGTCTGTCTTTTCCAATTTGCTCATGTCGACCTGCACACCTTGGAAATTGCCACCCATTGCCACTTTGACCTCTGCACCAGAAAGCACGGTACCTTTCTGGCAAAGACCGGCCTAGCCAGGCGGGAGGCGGTCAAACTGAGCAGAGCTGAAATCCCAGTAGATGTGCATGCAAGTCAAGTGACCCGAAGGACACAACCGCTAAGGGAACACAAGTCACCAATAAATCCGGAAAGGTGCTTGCAACCAGAGCAAAAGGTTTTGGGAAGCGCACCCAAAAAATCATGGGTCGCAGCCCGTGGCTGGAAGGGCGTTTGTGGATTTTGCGTGATGTTGTTCGTGACGTCGTTACAGCTTCTCTTTCTCCCTGTCTTTTTTTAAAGTGACCGATACTACTAAGGTTTCAACCATTTTTAATGTTTAAAGTAGTAAAAGGTGCTCTTTTCACGGTAGAAATTGTGTCGGTCCTGTCTATCCTGGCATTCTTTGGCATTCTTTCCCATTTCTGTAGCTGGATCAATGCCCTCTCTGCTGTGAAAAGGCCGCCATTAAATGATACCAAGTGGTTAAAATCCTTAATTTTCCATGTCATTAGACAAACAGCACTGGTGATAACACAACATACTTCCATTCAGAAAGGGAATATCATTTAATTGCCAGTGTCAATTCCTGCAGCATCGTGGCTGTTCTTTGAAGACCTACTTTCTAAGAGCTCAGATGGGAGAAAACACTAGCCTGATCTCTCCTTTTTTTGGCCTTTATTTTCCTGTGGAGGTTATTAAATCACACCCAGTCAAGGAATAATATACTCATGCTTGTCTCATAACTCATGCACACTATAAAGGTCCTAGAAACACATTAGCTTAATCATGAAACCTCTGAGATAATTTACGTAACTGGAATAATTTCACAGGAAAGCCTGTGAATAATAATTCAGAATGTAGTAAATACATGGATAGAAATCAGATTTTCACTGAAACTATTTTTGTCCTCATCTGGTTTGAGTGCCAAGTTTTGTGCTAGCCTCAGAGCAACAAGGTTTATCTTAATGTGCAGGGATCCGTACAGGTACATTTCTTTTCCTTTTCTCACATTAAATTCATTATGTGATGTTCAAAAGACTGATACACATTAGAAAACCTTTAGGCATTTCAGTGTAAAAGGGATGGTTTATTAAAAGGATAGGTTATTACTTTGAACAATGGCTTTGGTATGTACATTTAAATGTGAAATGTTTATCTGGTGCTGACCTGCATTGTACTGATCTGTACAACTATACTTCTATTCATAAATGTGTGCCTAAGTTGGTAAAATACATTTATTTTCAGATTCTGTGGGATCGTTTGTGGGTTATTTGTAGTCCACAATGATATAGGCTCATAATTATTTCTTCAATATTTTTCTAAGCAAGTGTTACCATAATTCCATTTGTGAGCCCATGATTTTGAGAAGATATTTATTCTGTGGTCGAAAAAAATGTTGATGTGGTTAGAGAAATAGCGAAGGCTGTCTTAGTGTACTCAATATACGGATGGGTGGAGAGAATTCTTTTTTAGTAGGAAAAGAGCATCATTTTAAATGCTTAAAAGCTTAGGCATTTCAACCCTCCTTGAAGGCCCTGAAAAGGCAGAAGATACCCAGTGAATCAGTAGCACCAAGTTCTCCCTCCTGCACTGCAGCTTTGCCCGAGCGGGGAGGGCAGCTGGGCCTGGAGACCTTGCCCAGGTGCGCAATGCTGCTGAGGTGGAGCTCCAGGGAAGCGGCGCAGGAGTAAGCTCCTTCCTCCATTTTACACAACCAAAGAGCAGTGGACCTCGGGTCTAATCCCACCGACCTTCCCGTGAGTGAGTAGTTCCGTGAAATGCTACTCGTGAGGGATCGCTTCTTGCACAAAAGGCGAGAACTGTGTGTGCCTCGGAAAACAAAGATGCAATTAAAGCAGCGTTTGTAGTTTTCAGTTAGGGTTATCTTTCAATGCAGGATGAACCATCATTTTTTTCTGCTAATTATTTTCATTAGCTGTTTTAACTTTTCCTGAGAGCTCTTAATAATTGCTTCAGAGCAGAATGTGTAAAACTGAAAATTATTTATGGCACTGATTAGAACTACAGAATACTAATATGGGTAGTCAGGAATAATTTACCATAGCAGGAAAAGCATTATTTAATTGTTTAATATAGAAGTTTAATTGTCCTTGCATATAATTATCATGTAAATATCACTGTGATCACTTTAAGAGGTTATTTCTAAATGTGCCAAAATTCTGAAGCAATCTGAAAAAAATTAATTTTTTTCTTCCCTCCCTTCACAAGTCTCTCAAGTGCACTATATGTTTTAACTTAAACCAAAATATAGCCAAAGGCAGACAGGAGTTCCAACAGTGACCAGTGTAATACTCACTGCTTTTAATTACTGTAACAATAAATCACACAGGAATGTCCTCCAGGAACTAAATGATTTTCTAAAAACATTTGAGAATATTTTTGAAATTCAATTAATTGAAGGCACCAGATAAAAGGTACACATTCTTAATGGCTATAAAATAACCCTAAGGGATGTAACTGAGCTCCAAGCTCAACTTCAAAGTGTGACAGAAATACTTACTGTATTACTTTAAAAGTATTCAGATCAATGAATCAGTTAAAATTACTTATACATTTACCAACCTTTTCATTTTCTTTCTGAATATGATAGAAAGAATTGCTCTCATTTCCCAGGATACAAAAAGCAGTTGAGACCTGTAAAAGAAATTGTAATTAAAGCCAGCCTTCAGTCAAAATTGGTATTAGGAATTTTTGGTTGACACAAGATAAAGGGGCCAGCAAAACATAAAAGTGGCTTGATAAAACATACATTTAGACATTTTATACTGAAATTTAACTGGTTTGTGGAGATATTTCAGGTTCTGGGATTAAATCTGTCCTTGTTAAAGCCAGTAAGCATTTTCCTATTGAATTCAATCGAACCAGAACGTCACCCTGCAATCTCTGTTGTGTACATCTGTGTACTGCACCAGCTATCTGATTGTGGGCCAAATCAGTTTTCTTCTTTTTTTTTTCCCCCCTCTCTTTGGACTAATCATGCTAACTTGAACACCCACATGGCTTTACAAGGTGCTGAACGTCTCAAACAGTCACAGCATGCCTTCAGCTCTTGTGGGTAGTAGTCTGAGGTAGCATGCCAGCTAATGCTCAGTAGGATCCGACTCTGTGAATAAATACCTTGGCATTTGGCCTGTAATTTATGAGCAAGAGAGGTTGTTTTAAAATAAAAGTGTTTAAATCATCACAATTTTCTGATTTGCAAGGTGATTTTATACTGCAGCATGACTCAACAGCAGGAAAGTGTTAAGAAATACGTAGAAGCTGAACTGTTGCTACCAGCCAATTTTTTTTAGCAGAGGCGCTCTGTTCTGAGCAGCTCTTCCTTCCCCTCTGTAATCTCAATCTGTAGCCACGCTCCTAGTTGTACCCAGGCCACGAAAGCAGATCGTAGACCCACAGTCATCATACCACGGAGATAAGGGTTAACTTCTATCCTTTGCAAAATGCCTGCTTATTAAGATCATTCACTGATGAGAAAGAATTAAACTGCACATGTATTATTCCTTAGTGCAGAAAGTTTAGAAATAGCTGAACCAGAATTATGCACGCATGGACATTCATGCACATCCGTGTCTGCGCACTTGTATGTACACACACACACACACACACACAGAGGGAAAGGATGCAGAGAAGTGTCTGTTCTGTCCGAAGGGACTGTATTCCAAGAAAAGACTGAAAATACTCTATAGAAGACTAATTTTGATATTTTCCAATGGCTACCTACTTTCAATACTCACTGATTATTTTCTCAGTAGGATGTTAACATTTTCTTTATGTTTAAAATGTGTTAAACTGAGTAAAATACGACAATATTACTGCAGAGATAAATGCGTCTTTATCCCTTCTGTTTCTTTTCCTTGGTCATTCAAAATCATAAACACCATAAGAATCTTTGAGTATTTAATATTGATGTTATGTCATGAAAATGTAACATTTTTTTAATAGCCCCACGCAGTAATTCTGCACCCCATGGGTGCGAGGTGGGAGGGGGTCACTGAGCAATGGAAAGATCCACAGTAGATTGCAGTTGCAAAAATACAGTCGCTGACAATACATCTGTAATATAGTAGTTATTTTAAAACTACATGTAATAAATATAATACAAGTTTAAAAACACCAATAAGACTCAGGTTTCATCAAAGAACTCTGTTTAATGAGGGCAGTAGTCTAACCGTGACACCCTTTAAACGGGGACTGCGGACTGCAGAAGACAGTTTGAATATTATGGGCAAATACCCGTAAGATTCACAACAGACTCACATCTACCAAATTAGCACCTGTGACCTGCAGCCAGATTCAAATAAATTCTGTATAAAAAAGACTGAACTTTCTATTAAATGTTTGTTCCACCAATTACTCCAATCCACTGCTCACAAGCATTTAAAAACTTTTTTCTTCTGAGGACTATGCAGTTAAAAGATCTTTTTCAAGAATGGTTAGGTTGTTTGTCTAATAAAGGAACACATGGATTTATGAGTATATGATATCCCCATAAATTATGAGAAACTGTAGGACATTCCTGCATTTCCCCCTCTTCTCCCTCCTTTTTTTGAAAATCAATAAATATTTCAACTAAAAAAGTCTCTCTCTCTTTTTCTTCTTTTAACCTGTGGTGAAATGCCTGAACTGCAGTAATATAGAAGAGCTGAAGTAAAAAACAAGCCAGAATATTGGCTTCAGATTAAAGCTGGGTAAACCCAGGATAACTTGTCTAGAAAGTAGAATCATTTCATTGAAAATACATGTCAGGCAAGGATAAATATGATTAACAAAGGAAAAAAGTACCCTCATACGTGTAATTTTTAGGTCTGCAAAAAGTCAGTGCAGTCAAGATATGAAATGTAGTCGTGTTTGTCGTAAGGTGCTATGTTTCATCTGCGTTGTATTTTCCAGTTAATACTCTCCTCCTCCTCCTCTCCCAAGCAGCTGATTTCATAGCAGGTAAAGCTATCAGTCCTAAGGACACAGACTATGGGAGCTGAGGGATTTCTGCAAAATCCTCATTAATGTTGAAGGAAAAGCCTTCCTTGGGAGGATGACTCCGTTTCTTGTCTTTGCCCGTATCCAGAGACAACCGTGGGAGGTAAAGGATAAAGAGCAGATACCTGCAGCGGCACGTGTCCACAGAGAGCCTGTCCTGTTTCACATTTCAAGCCTCGCACAAAGCTCCCAACCGTGCTCTGTTCCTCCGCCAGCCTATTTTTCAGGTGGAAGCGGAGCAAAATAGGGCAAGAGCTGCTTTTCCAGGAACGAAGAAAATGTCAGTACCATGCTCAAACCCGGAGCGGTTGGGGATGCAGCAGAGCCAGCGGCGACATTGGTGGAGCTGGTTCCTGTGGCTGACTCTGCATCACCGAGAGGAAATTTCAGCTGAAATGGCGTGATGGAGCCAAAGGTCAATGGCAGCCCGTGGCACCACAGACATTACCAGAAGATACAACAGCTCCCACCCAAGCTGCAAAAGGACGCCTATTGCAAGTTTGGCCAGGTGGTCATGTGAGCTGCTGGCTGCCCGTGGTCAGCCAAATGAAGAAGTCTGAGTGGGACAAGTGTGAGAAAATCCGTTCCCTTCCAGCGTTACCAAAATGCAGCAACCCCTGGGCTTGTCCAGACTCGGTAGCAGGAGCTCAGCTGGACCCTTGCTTTTTTGCCCACTGTCACTTCTAGCTTTAACCAATAATTAAAACCTTGAGCTGCCAAATCTATTTTGTGGTTCCCTGTGGGACTGTTGTTGGCTTGCAGTTTTTCATCAGGTTTTCTTACCAAAAGGCAGTTAGCCACTTTACGCTAATGTGTAAAGAAAGATCTCCTAACTCTGCCAGCTCCTGGGCCTCAGACAGAGCTTTCTAGGCTCACTGAGCATTTGGGAGGAGGACTTGCTGGAAGAGGCGATCCCAGCTGGCTACTCTTTCCTGAAACTTAAGGATTTGAAACAGAAAGCACGGTGGAGTAAAACCTGTGATGAACTGAAAAAGAAAAAGCTATAGATATATGTAGAAGACTCCATAAATGTAAGTAAGACTTACGAATCTCAATTTTTCCTATTTAAAATATTTTATGTGAATTACACCGCTGGGAAAAGGCAGATGGGGGTACCGCCATCACTCCTGAAAGCAGAGAGGGTCGCAGAAAGACTGGCAGGGCAGCTTGTTCCTCTGGTCTGTGTTATGACAGCCCTTGTGGTATGTGACCCTAAGTAGCTTTTTTGGGGCGATTTGTGAGTCATGTGACTGTAATGGTTGACCTTTGTGTGAGAGAAGAAAAAAAAAACCAATTGCAATTTTTCTTTGCCTACTTAATGCGATATATTTGCTTTCAAGAAACCTAGCTTAATCTGTGTTTCGGTAACCACCAACACATTTATAAGACTCTCTAACCTGTCTTTTTTTTCCTGGAATTACAAAGCGCTGTGGCTTGCTAGCTAAACAATCCCCAGCATTGCTCACCTGCAGTTTAGAGAACCTAAAATCACTCAGACCAGCTTTGTGAAGGCACTTCAGGATTACCAAAAGAGACAGGCAGGGGGGACCTTTATGAATTTATAAAAATACAGTCATTAAAACTGCAGTTCAGGAGCCCAGTCCCAATTCCCTCTTCATTTTATTTCTTTCTTTCACTGAGTCATGTGAGTTTACTCTTGTCTTACCTTGATTGCATTAAAAAACCCACTTGAAACTCACTGAGAAACAGGATAATGATAAAAACTTTTTCTATTTTGAATGCCACCTTTCCTTTTTGTAGTTTTGTTATTCTCATGGAAGTGCATGTGCCAAGGTAAATTTGTTCAATAGTAGAATTTACAATTGAAAATTTTATAGATAGAACTAGGAAAAATAAAGTCAGTTGTAACAATACAAATAAAGAATGAATCTTGTGTTACATATGAATCATGCAATTAGTGAATTCCACTAAGGATAGTAATTGTTCATTACTTCAGATCTGGAAGCTATTTTGAAATGCTCTGGAAAGTTGAATGAGAAGAATATTGTTTATCTTCAAAATCAAGTTCAAAGAACTTACCTTCAAGCAAATGACGGCATTCCCAAGTAGCGAACACACTAGAGAGTAAATGCTAAGGGGAACTAAACTTAAAGCAGCTTAATATAGAAGTTTGGCTGAAATAAAACTTGGAAGGAGTTTCCCAGAAGAGGATAAAAAAAAAGGTTATGGTGAAAAATAGCAAGACGAATGAAGGCCTAGGACATTCACACCAAACACTTCCACTTTTACATGTGCATCGCAGAACCATGTCCCAGTGCAGCTGAATCCCATCAAGGGTCCTGTGTAAGCCTAATATTTTTCTTTCATTTGGAAGGAAAGGTTTATGCTAATACTATATAGATCTGTGTCAGTGGTACAGGTTCTGTGTATATAACCAATTTGATTTTCTTTCCTCTGCTGGATTTAACTTCATAAATAGTGTTTGCAATGGATGAAATGAGTAAAATGCTGTGTAAAACTGCCTGTCCCAAAACATTTTAAACACATAAATAGCAGTCCAGCTGTTATACCTAAGTATTTAGAAGCTTAATTTAGCAGGATTCCAGAAAAGAAGGGTAATTCTACGGGTAAATAAAATGCCCAGAATCTTTCCTCTGGCTTTATCTGCCCCCAAGATTTGTAACGACATAAACCATCATGTCTTAGGGCATAAGCCAACTGATAAACTTGAGCTGCTTTAAGAGAGGGTTTTATAGTCTTTCTCTGTAGCAGATGGTACTGGTCAATATTAGAAATAGGATACTTGATGGATAGACTGTAGTTCTGTTTCAGAATAGCCATTCCCATATTTCTTCCAGATTCAGCTTTTCTTTCTCCTTTCTTGACTGCCAAGATTATTGAGGATATTTACCCCAACACACCGCTCATGGTCTTGTTTTTAAAACTTTCATTGAAGACAGATTTATTTGGACTTCTGCTAACCAGTTTAGAGGAAATTGTCCTTCTGGCAGCAATATCTCCTTGGGAATCTGTCAGTGTTAATTCTTTCTTTAGCTGTTGAGCCAAACCAGGAGTCAAAATACATATTTAGGAACCTAAATAAGTTTTTCAGAGTTTCTGAGCATCAGCAGCTTCCGCTCTGAGCCGATGCTCAGCATCTCGGACTAGGTCACTTTTTGGAGAAAGCTCTTACCTCTTTTATGTATCAAGGGATGGAACTCATTTCCTTGTGCCAACGTTTGCAGAAAGGGATGCATAAAGTCACGTTTAGGAAGGAAATTTCATTTAGAGATTTAACAGTAAGAATTGGTCTTATCTTGTGACTAAGTAGATTTAGAAGCAAAAACCTCTTGCAACGTGTTCTCTGATGCATTTAAGCTAGAGCAATTTGTGGTGAAAAATTCTGCTCTCAAGGAGCAGGATAGAAACCTGAACTCAAGTCTTCTGTGAGTCAGATTGAACATATGTCAGTGATGTCCCTCAGTCAAAACATTCAGATTTCAATTACAAAATGCAAATTCTGACAGAATTTCCTTTTTTTGTTTTGAACATATTAGAAAACTTTAGGGTAGACGTAGAACAGAACTGGTTCCTTTCAGGGAACTTTTCACTTACTTAAATCCACATATGCGCAGCCTGATTTTCAATCGTAACGATGAGCGCACAAGCACTCTGTAAACATCTACAGGGCCTGAACAAGGACAGAAGAAAAGCAGAGTGGAGAGGTGTGTGGCAGAAAGGTTCTCTTTTCTGAAATCTAGACATAATTGAGAGATTTCATACAAATATATGTACATATGCATACATATATATATATATATATATGGGAAAGACTATGATCCCTCTGTTTGAAAATATCGATCTAAAAGTTTTAGAATGTAACTGATTCAAAAACAATTTAAACAAATTAGCTTTTTATTGAAATTCCCAGAAAATTTTAATCTTTCCTTGAAAATATAATCTGCCCTAAACTGGAATAAAACAAGCAACTCTGGTTTGCAATTACTAAAAACTGACATTGTTTAGGTGAAAGTGCTTCAAAACTTAGAAATACCTGGTAAGTAGCCAGAAAGAAAAAAAAATCAAAACTTCTTTTGCGCTTTTTAACCCCTAATGACAATTTACTGGTAGCAACTCGGAGTGGAAACAAATGAGAGTAGGTTAATGATATGCACCTAACTAGAAGACCAAAAAACAGAAACTGAATTCTTGTCTCTTCTAACACTTGATGCTTCTACGGTTAAATCCTGTAAATCTTTGTTGTTAATCTGAATCTAATACTTTAGACAGAGATCTGTTTGCCCACTTTGGAGATAATGGAGAACTCCTAGAAGGGAGGTTAAGAAAATCTCTTGAATGCTTACTGCAATTTAGTTTATTTGGGGCTTTTTTGGTTGTGGGGTTTTTTTTTTTTCCTTTTTAATAATTCATAGTATCATGGAATATATCTATACCAATCTGGCAAATAGACCAGGTGAAGGACAATTCTGACTACTTTGACTTGTACTCATATTCTTCGATCCAGGATTTGCATAAACAGAGTAAAGGCTTACTCTCAACTGCTGACCCAGGCATTGTTATGGATCACTTGGTTATGTAGTCCATGACCATTAGACCTTAATTTCTCTAGACACAGATATACCATTCTTCAGATTCCAGTTTCTTTAGCTAGAGAAATTCTGATTTCCAGGGCTATCTGTTTCTTTAATTTCCTTCTTGTATACTCTGATATGTTCCAAGTTTATGTATTACATTACAACGTATGTAATTTTCACAATCCTATTAATAAACTTTTGCAAGTTTATTAATAGCTGTGTTAAACTGCTTTTGCAAAAAGCAAGATTGTACTTCACTTCAAAATTGGAAGAGAAAAGAAAAGCCTTTGAGTAGCTTTAAATCCATCTAAATGTGAATAATTGCTCTTTGGATGTTCTCATTAACAATACCTAATATCAGATGGCGTCTATATTTACAACATTTCAACACCAAGAATATTTGACTCCTAAGAATCTAGCTGAGGACTGGGCCAGACACATAGTCCTGTTTGGGCAAGAGCATGTTCAGTTCCACCACTGGAATATGGCTTACTATCTTGCCCAGAGTTGTTACCACCAAAAGCAGAAAGTTGTTCAATAAGACGTTGATAAGCTATCCACAGAATTTTTGGCACTAATTCTCTGCTCATTGGGTGACATCAACAGTTCCCAAACCGGCCCTTTCCGTTTTGATAGGAACAATGCATTCCACCTTGCATAGTTAAGGTGTATTTTGTCAGTGTAGATTGCCTCCTCTGACAATCAGACGAGACTTTGCAATCAAGACTTCCTTTTCATCAGGGTGTGTAGATTCCTTACAATCTTGAAGAACCATTAAACTGACCTCGTCTTGTTTACCACCCCTTTCCTGGTCAGACCGTATCTGTCCTTTCTTTGGAAGGCTCAGTCATAGTTTCTAGGTTCTTACTGTCATTTGAAAAGACTACTCTCGAAACGGTTTCCTAGAATTTAGGCCTCCTGGTTGAGCATGTGTTATGGTCCCTTCTCATCTTTTGAGTATCAAGAAGCAGCTTTTGAGATACTAGCATTTTTAGACAAGTGAGACACTGCAGTTATCAACTTGGAAGCACAGAGAAGATGCCTCTGCCTTGGCTACTTTACTTTGCAGCAGAATGTACAAAAGTTTCAATGCACTGTAGACCAGCAACCTCTCAATAACACAGGATGACTTTTCCCTTCTATGTGAAAGTTCCAATACTTGCTCAAACGACATGCATTTGCTTAGCCTGAAGGTGTCAGGATTAGGTTGGATTCAGAGTGCACACTTCTCCATTTCAATGAAGGATCCTTCCTTTTAGGTTATGAAACAAATGGGAGAAATACATTTAGAAATTGCCCTTGATCCACTTTCTCTGGGAACCATTCTGGAGTGCAGGATTTATTTCTTCATGATTGCTTCAGAATATTTGGGGGGAATTTGTTTTCTCTCCCAAGGAGGCTTTCTGTGAACCCTTTTAAGAGGTGGCTGCTAAAATATATATAAACATCCACATTCTATTTGAGGAATATAGCTTTATACTCAAGAAAATGTTTGGAATACTACAGATCATTCATTTTCTAATTACATAATGGGGATATTTGCTTTCTATATGGCTGCCTTGCCATATACTGCTATATTAGCTTAATGTGAAGGATTTTTTTTTTAATTTATTTTGATGTCTGTTTTAGGCTAGGGGAAAGACATGACTTGTGTTTTTTTGAGATAAGAAAGATAAGAGAAATTTTTGAAAAAGGAGGTGCTTGCTAATCATCTTGTTGTTGTCATTACCTCCTGTTTCCTACTCTGCATCCCTTCCTGCCTCCTTTCCTTCCTCAGACCAGATAGTTGAGTTTGGACATTCTGGTTTGAAGAAAGTGGTTGTAAACTTGTTCTGGATAGACCTGAGTACCTCAGAGTCATTTGTACTCCCTGTCTCCAGACCGTGGAACTGTTATTTAACTAATGTGAGGAATAAGCAGTGGTTGTTTACAGACGGACTTTGGAAAGGAGGAGGAGGAGATTATGATAGACTGAATTAGTAGTAAATAATTCTTTCCACAGAAAAGTGATTTTGTGATCCTGTGAAAAGGACTTACCGTCATCTCGGTGAGTTACTAATTTGTTTACCTTCAAGTAAAATCATATCTCTAGAGCCAGCCAATTTTTATACAGAGGTGTAAAAGAGCTGTCCTATATGGCGACGTGATGGATAACTTCATTATACAACTTAAGAAGCTCTTCTTCCCTTTCTTGTACCTTTTCACACTCTAGTTAATCACCTCACCCTGGTTAAACCAACTGACTACTTCAGCATTAAAAGTATGCAAAATTAACATTTTACTGCACCAGTGCCAGATAAAGGCAGTCTTTTCCATCTGGAAAACAGCCAGTCTTGTTTAAATGATTCTGGCTTCTCCATCTGATGTGTAGTCCAGCTGATGCCATTCCCAATCAAGGGATTGATTCAACTTCCATCCCTTCTCCATCTTTTTTCATAAGAATATAAGGTAAGGATGGCTGTCGTGGGCTGTCCCTGTCTTCGATAGTGGCAGATACTGACTGCTGAGTGTGTATGAACAGGAGGAGGATACAGAGATTTTTCTCCAGAATAATCTGTCAACCTCCAGCAATCTATGGTTCAAGGGCTTTCTGAGTCCAAGATGATGAAGTCCTGGTTACCGTCACTGGGTCTGATCCTGATTCTGCCTAGACTCAGCCTGTCCCCTGGGAGGTGCCCTGAAGGTTCCCCCTTCTCCACTGTATCTAATGTGAAATGACTCTGATGATTCTTTCACCTTGCTATGTACATTTTCAATCTTTTTGAGATGGAGGACAGAATCAGACCTGTACACAGTATTCAGCATATTGGTTCGCTTTAGATTTATACAGTGATATCGGAAGATTTTTTTCTTTTTTTTATTTTTTATTTCTTGAAAGACTTTCATAATCATGATTTTAAGTTTGTAGTTTCATAAAACTGGGTAAAAATTGTTTTCATCTCTGGGGCCCAAATCATGTACAACCCTTTTACAGAAATTGCTGCAATTTTTAATAAAAAATATATCTGTTTGAGAGGCTGTTCCCAACCACGGAGAACATCAGGCTTTCCAGTTTTTTGAAGTCTTTGTCAGAGTAAGGATTTGTATCTTTGAGACCTTATATGCCCTTCCAATAAAGATATTGAGAGATTCTCCTGTTACAATACTTTGCAGGCTAAAATTCACTGCACTTTCTCTTTGCAAGCAATGCTTATCATCTCTCCCTAAATTCTGGGATTCTGTTATCAAACAATAAGAACAGCGCTCAAGCACTATTTTGAGATTTTTCTTCTTTCTTTTCAACGGAAACATTTTTTCTCAAAGCTCTTGTATGAACACTTCACAGTTTGAAAATGAAAGCCAATATGACATCACATTTTGTCACCATCAATCATTTGCTATGCAAATTGAGATGCCTACAGGACTTCAGAGAGTTCAAGGCCTGCCTGCACACGGGGCTTGTACAAACAATGAAAGATTTACAATGTGAGTAATAAGTACTTTCAGGAAAAGACCGATTACAAATCAAAGTATAAAAGGATATGGATAAAAAAAGAAAAAAGAGCAAATGTTGATCACAAAAGGGAAAGAAAGGGAATAGTGAACACATCTGGTAAAATGGTTTTATGAAACACTTTTATTTGAAAAATATACATTAAATTCTTTGGCCTGAAACCTGTGCTTACTTTTCAAATTCTGAGCAGCTTTGAAAATTAAATATTTTAAAAATAAGTATAAAAGCCCTAACAAGAGATCAAAGGTCCATCCACAGCTTGTTTCTGAGAGGTTCACAGAGGATGCCTATGCTAAAATACAGCACCAGGGCAAGAATATAATGACGTTCTCCCAGGCTCCAGCCATTCTCAGATCAGGACCTGCGATAAAGATAATATCTCTGAGTTTAGTGGCCCTTGATTTTTTTTTCCTGCATTAATTTTTCTGATGCCTTTTTGACTTGCTCTGCGTTTCAGCATTTGCAGCATCCTGTGGCAAGGACTTCCAACACTTGTGCACTCACTATATGAAGTATTATCTTCTGCTTGTTTTGAACTTGCCACATGCTAATGTCACGCTGTGATTCTTGCCTGCTGGCATTCACTGGAAAAGTACGCTCAGTATCTAACAACAAAAGAGTCAAAGCTACTGTATCAGGACAAATCAGGATGGTAATATATTGCCCATCAAGACAAGATAGGCCAGATTGAGGTCATGTTAAATGAAAGTCCCAAACCTGCCACACTTCCCAAAAGACAGAAAACGTCATTCCTCTTTCTGGTGGAGTACTCCCCAGTGACGCCCCCCAGATCTGTTTCTGAAAGGATTTTCCATCTCCTTTGAAGCCACTGGCAAAGTCTATCTGGATTACAGATAGACCTCAGGTGTAAAAATAAAAAAGGCTTTAAGTGTACAAGTATAGATTGGATTGAATATAGAAGATAGCGCCTGTTATCGATATTAGTGAATGGTAAGTTGAGGGGAAAAATCCTCAGGCAGAAAATTGCCTTCTATTATGCTGCCTGATTATGCAACCAGAGAAGAAGCTGTATTTACAGGCATCTTTCTCCACTCTTCCCCGCTCTTATGGGTGGCTTGATAATCACGGTAAATTCTGACCAGGCTTCTGACCACGTAGCATCTGTAGGGAAAAAAACTTACTTCTGATATTCAACCCACCAGAGGGCTGTGGACTAAGAATTTGAGATGCCAGTCTCCAA
The DNA here is from genome assembly GCF_964195595.1 of Calonectris borealis. Lineage (NCBI taxonomy): Eukaryota > Metazoa > Chordata > Aves > Procellariiformes > Procellariidae > Calonectris > Calonectris borealis. The sequence goes on along the minus strand of NC_134313.1, from coordinate 71,960,833 downwards.
GAAACAGACGTATCTATGTTCAATCAATGACACCAAACCATATCCATAATTATATATTAACAATAATAACAAAAAAGACCACGAGACACACTTTGTTATCTGGTACTGAAATCTCTCACTCAATTTTTAAGCCTCTGCTGTATTAAGAACGTAAAGTTCATTTCCTGGCAGTGCTGTAGGATAATCAGTTTCACTCTACCCAGTAGGCTTCGAAAAGAGATCTGCACCCAGATTTTTGATGGCAACGTTAAGTTAACTTCCCTTTTGGAAAAATAACTGTCCAATTTTCTGTCAACAAATTGAACACAATCATATGATGAGGTATGATACGCAGTCAAAGCCAGATCAATTTTGAGCAACCCGTACAGGGGGCTCAGGGAAAACCCAAGAAATCCTGTATGAGAGTACAGTGCTACTGCAAGAGCAACCTGTTCATGGCACTGGCCATTATCTATCAATTAAGTGTAATCTGTAAGAATAACCTTCTTTGAAGGTAATTGTCTATTCTAATTTTAGTCAGACACTTGTTGGTTTATACACTGAGGAATGAAGGTTTCTATCCTTAAGGAATTTTTATTCTATGGAGATGTCCTGAGTGTCCCCACTGGTCTCCACCTGCTTTCAGAACAGTGCAAGTCTCCTGTAGGTTTTCCGTCATATTCGCCACACAGACCTCTTAGGATATTTTAGATCATGTTAAATGTCTCTATGTGCCATGTTCAGGCAACTGAATGACCCCCTTTCACCCTGTTCATTTTTGAGCTGTTGAGCTCAATTGTATGCTATCACAGTGAGTTCTTCTGCTTCCCTTCACACAAGGAAAGGATGAAATTCCTTTTCTAGGTCGTTAATTTTCCTTTAATTTTATCGGCTGTTTCCTTGTTTTTTTTGCGATGAGGAGATGAATAAGAGTTCACAATTTGCTCTTGCCTTTGCATTATTTTATTTCTCTCTTACACATTTCCTCTCCAAAGGAAAATCCTGATCCTTAAAAGCTTTCATTTCATGAAAATCTGTCGTTATATTCGCTTTTATGTTGTGTGAACACCTTCCATTTGCACTCTATTATTTATTTTAAATTAGATGACTAGAATTAAGCATGACATTCAAAATGAAAGCATACACCTAGTCTGTAGTAGTATGTGTTAATTTGTAGTGTGCCGGTGACCACAAGCCTCCAGACTGCATACGGTTCCTTTGGGCTGCATGCTGTGCAAACATAGAAGTCTGGCCTGGAAGATCTTCCAATCAAATTTTAAAACAGATGTTAAAAAGGTGAATAAATTATAGAAATGAGAAAGGAAGAGTGCGCAAGGGAATAAAATGGTTTATGAGCAGTTAACGCAAACCCAACTAATCTGATTGATGATGGCATGATATAAATTTTCAGGTATTATTTTAACCCAATTTTTTATGTATTTTAAAATTTAGTCCCCCAAATCTACAAATAATTAATAAATATGTTAATGGAGATGCCAACAGTGACTCATTGTCTCCTATGCCCGACTCCCAAATGACTACCATTCACTTAGAGCTCATGAAGGTGTATCGTCAGCTCGGATCATGTTGAATGTTTTACCTCCCACTGTACGTTAACATGCCTTTGTTAACATGGAGTTTTAACTGCAGTCAGGCTGTGCAGTTGTCTATCTTTTAGAATTCCACATAGTTCTTCCTGGTTTTCAGTAACCTAAATTATTTTGACATCTGTGAATATGCCACCTTGGACTTCACCTTTTCCCAAATAATTAATAGACACATTAATTAATCATTTCCCTGCATTTTTAAAAAAGTTCCAATATTAGCTCTGTTGTTTACGTGAGGAACACAGTATGGGAATAATCACAGAGCCAAAGTGGTAGCACGTTTCCTGGGTCATTGCCTATAAAAATAACCATCAGCTGGTATTTTTGAAATTAGAAATTATTGCTAAGCAAAGTCTAAACGTAATTCCTTACTCTAGGCCTGCCTTAAACAGAAGGAAGTCACAGTCTCTGGGCCAACGGAGGATATTAACTCCAAATTGAAGTTGTCTTTGAAGAGAAAATGCTGATTGTACCTCTTCTGTTTGAAATGAAAGGTATCCACAGGTCTCAAATGCAGGAATGTGTCCTGGGAAAACATACAGTGTCTCAGGTAGGAAAGACAACTCAGGGCCGCACAGGTGAAAAGCAGTGTCTTAAAATTCGCCTAGAAGTAGATCTTGCAACCCATTGACAAGAGAAGGGACAGCATTTAAAAATAAATCTCTAACATGTGTATGAGTTTTCAGTCTAAGAATAAATTTAAAGATGTGGCTTCAGATAAATTCCACTGCAATATTCTGATCTAGAAATGCCAATAAAGTACTGTGATTGTCATTTCAGAGGTAAGAGGGTTACATCTTAGCCAAATACAGCTAGAAAAAGGAGCCTGGTCACAGTAGCTTCTTTTACATAGTCAAATAGCAGAGAGTCTCCATTTTTGAAGTAGCAGCCTTTTGATACAAAAAGTGGTGCTGTAAATTACCTCGTGGGACTATTCATACTTACTGGGGTTTTCCAAAGCTTGAAGCTTCTGAATTCCTATGGAAAGCAACAGAAATAATCCACTAAGCATCTGCGTCTGAATTCCTGTGTCTAAATGTCTAAGTTCCTGTGTCAAAATACTGGTAGTGTCATATTATTTTCTGAACATTTGGGTTTGGTTTCTAAATTATTTACAAGCTTTTAAAATTTTACCTTGGATACTCTAGTAGACCTAGGGGCAATGATTGAATACAGTCTTTTTGCCATGCCAGATAATTTCAATTTATGAGAGTAAACAAAACTGAGGAAAACTGGGAAAATTATCTCTGAACAGCATAAAGATTAATTAATGGATTTCCTGCAGAGAGTAGATACAAGTTACTTTTAAGGCAATCTATTCTTCTTAGGAATGAAAATTACTTACTTATAGACCCTACCAATTCGGAAAGACAAAGATTCAGAGCACAGATGGTTGTAATACAGTTGGCATATCAGTTACTATCAGCTTTTTGTCACTTCTAATTCCTGCATTTTGTTTTCTGCCCTGGAAAAGTTCCCAGGTATAAACAACACTTTACACAGCTTTGTTGGCGGCAGCTGATATTGTTTCAGTTCTGAATTTCACATTACTAAAAAGACCCTGGGAGAAATTTAGAGAACAACAAAAATAATCTGAATGGAAACAATGGGAGGCAAAATTGGTTTATGGGGACAGAGTATAAAAGTGAGGTGTGCACAGCTTTGTCAAGAGGTGACTGCAGAGGAAAGGTGGTGAGAAAGAGAGCAGTATACTAATGGCATATAGTGGTTGAAGGTTTTTCAACTTCAGGAATTTCATATGGTTTAAGAAGATGCAATTATGAATAATAAAAAGAAAGTGAAAACAAAATCAGGTATATGAATATTGTGACATCAAGACTTTAGGCTGCGAAGCAGTTTAGTAATTAAACTGTTAAGTTAGGAGAATATTCCTCCTGAGGAAAGCTATGGTACGTGTGCTGGGTGAGACTGTGGGTGTGATTCAGCTCCAGATTCAGACAACTAACAGAAGTGTCTATTGACAGTGGAGATGCTTACATGTGAGCCGCTAAGTCCTGTCAGAGTCAATGGGGCTCTGGGATGTGTTCATTTGCCTAAATGTAGGTATCTAGCATCGTTTAAGTTGCATGGGCATCACCTTTATCCAAAAGATCTGGCAGAGGTTATAGGGGAGGCTCATGCTCCCCTGGAGCAGCAGCTGGTGCCTTGGGGCTCCGAACGCTATCGGCTGCGCTGGCAAAATCTCCATCGACTTCAGAGGGAGCTGAGACCCTCCACCTGCGGCTCGCGTGCAGACACCTACTGTAAACACCTCAAGTGATGTTTCAGAGGCCAGAGTTGAATCCTGCCTTAGCTGTGTTTTTGATTTAATATTTCCATGACAAGGTAATTTCTGTAGTTAAATCATAGTCATCTGCACATTATTAAGTAACCTCAGCTATAAAGGATCTGGAAATTAATTCTGATGTGTCATTAAATCATATGCTGTCCTTTCTGTTACAATGCTCTTAGAATAACATGATAAGATTTTGGTGCTTAATTGAATGAAATTTTAACAGTTTTGAAAATTATTTGTATCTTTCTAACTTCTTGTGTGAAATCTTTTGGGATAGCAAAAATCTAAGCAAAAATATTCCAAATCCTTTCCTATTACCATCTCTGTTTACTTTGGTAATGTCACAAGTTCCTAGAGTCTAAATAACTTAATTATTTAGCATTATCTGAATAATATGTAATAAAAAGAGACAAATCATCATGTTTTTTTCAGTAGCAAGTGCATCATACCTGAGTAAATGACCTGACTTTTCCATTAGAGATGACATGGCATGCTCAGAGTACTCACACTCAAAAGAAATGAAGATTTATTTTTAACTGTTTGATGAACATTTAAATACAGAAATGGTTCAGCAAATCTTTCCAATAGTTTTTCTTTTTTTGTATCTAGTTCACTTTATAAATAGATAGCACACAATTTTGCCTTTAAAAATATTCTGATATGATTTAAGAATCAAAACATAAGTGTGTGTCTCAGAGTTCAGTACATGCAATGTTTATGTCAAACGTACTTTCACTGCCACTAGTTTCCTTGGGAAAATAAAATTTTAGTACAGTTTTGAGGCCTGTTGGGAAAAGAAAAAACAAACAACAATAAAACCACACCTGATTTACTTATTTCAAACATCCAAATACATTTTAGTGAAGTTGATTTGATATATTTTACGATCTACTTGACATGCAATGAAATCAATTACCTATTTTCTGTTAGGACTAAGTCTGTTTCCCTAACTCATGAACAGCCACTCTATCGCAACATATTATCAGAAAAAGCCTGGCTTACAGCTCAGCCTTAGCAGCTGGTCGTAAAACCACACTTCAAAAAGATGACAAAACCAAGATAAAGTATAATTCACAATGTAAAAACAAAACAAAAAGCTCAAGCCTTAAAACAAAATGTTCTATTGTCTGAAGCTGAAAGAATTGACGTGTTGTTAATATTCTGTATTGTGCTTTGCTCCTGCCTTTATCTTCAATAAAGGATGACAGTGTTACAAACTTCTGGAAGAGGTCGAGCACTGTCACTTTTATCAAATGTGGTATCAGCATTTTTCTTTAGCGGTTTTGGAACAATGTTAACTGCTCTGCCTTCGCTTAGGAAGCGAGTTGACTGCTTGTTTTGTACCGGCATTTTGATTCTTGCAGCGAATTTTGAGGGTGCACTGGGGAAACTAAATAAGCACTCAGAAGACAGGGATTTTGGGGTGTATAAAGAAAAGGGTAGTTGCCTTTGATTGTGTTTTATTATTGGTTTGCCTTCTTCATCAGCACATCCCATTTCTGAGCACTGAATCACTGTGTAGGTTGAAATCCTTTAACTCTGCAGTTTCCCAGAACAATTCATTAAGACTGGGAAATGAAGGACTAGCCTAGTGGATGAATAATAACCTGGTACTTCTCACATTTGACTCTCCGGTGGATAACCTTCTATGTGAAGCGCTCCTTTAAGTTGCATTTAATATTACTATTTAATATAACTTGCTTAGCACTTAAGGGTATTAAGGTGAAAAATTCTTACATTAAATAAGGAAGTTGCAACTTCTGTCTGCGTAACAGCTGTCAACAAAGCAACCCTGTGAAGGAGGAATTATCCGTACATCTTAGCTATGTGTAGTAGTGGGGGATATATGACCTGGTTTTCTGTGATTAGGTAGCTGTCTTACTGTAACTCATGAATAGTACGTGTCAGGGTTTGTTTTGCACAGGGATCTTTACTGCTGATTTCACATAGCAACAAGATTATGCAGCTTAGTGCATAGTAGGAACACAGAAAAAAGGACTTCGGGTTTTCTTTTCTGATCTGTAGGTTAGAAGAACACATCAGAATAACAGCTATCTGAATGAAAGACCCTGTTATATATATTTCGGGAATATAGATAAATGTTGAATCTCACTGGATACTTGGTAGAAAATTCCTTAAAAAGCGAACTAAAAATGCTAGTAATTCCTGAATTATTGAATAATTTGATGTATGTAATTTACTGTCACATTCTTTTGTGTTCATATACAGAGCCAGGAAAAATGCTATGTTTTTGCATACTAGATTGTAAAAAATAAATTTAAAGGTACCAGACTGATTATGTGTTGCTAATGCTTCTTAACAGAGGAGACATGAGCAGAAACAATCAGCCAAATGAATTTGGATTTTGTGCCAATGCACTAAAGAAATCTCTAATGACTCCGTTTTAAAAAAAAAGAAAAGTAAGAGCGCTTGTTTTACAGTGATTGTACCTATTAGGGGAACATAGTAGATTCGATTGGAAAGAAGATACCCAAAGCACTTGTGTATTCAAGTTTGAAGACACGCTTGTGATACGATGACTCCCCAAAGCCTTCATTGAGGGAGTTGAACAAATAGCAGAGCGAGTGGGATGCCACGGGTTAAGCAGCCTTTCAACTCAAAGATATTCAGCAAGTGAGAACTGGGGAAGCAATGATGAAGGCGGGGGTGAGGGGAATAAAGTGCACTGGTAATTTAACGCTTCCTTTGACAGAACAGTGCTCTCTTATTGATCAAAAAGTTACAGATTTATTGGAGAGACTCAGATGGACTTTTGGTGTACTATATGGTAAGAAGGCATGCAAAATTTTTGCCTTTTAGGTCATGTATGTTCAGTCTTAGATCTTAGATCTGGTACTCTATCAAAGTATTACTGAAGTCAGGATATTTCTGGTAAGTAAGGCTGCGATTAGTTCTTCTTCTTCCCAAAATATCCATAAAAAATAGCAAAACCGATCTGTGCATTTTCAACAAAGAAATTAAGATTTGAAAGCATAAAACTAGATACAACAACTGCAGTGGGAAACAGAGTAGAAAAGCAAGCTTAGTTCCTTCAATCAATAGTCGTCTCTGTACCTTTTGTGCATGCTTCAGTAGTTCTTCCATTCTTCTGTATTAAGCCACTTTGTAGGATTAGGACAGATGAATGATTATAGCTAAAATCTAAACCCCACTGGGATTAGGTCAAAACTTTCCTAATCTCTTCCTACTCCTCAGTGATAATATTTCATGCATTTTTCCTTGAAATAGCCAGAGCAGGGATGCTGATCCTGCCTGCCATAGCTCTATGTGTACCTAGGGCTCTGTAGGACTCATCTCAGCATATTGAACCCGATTACGCCCCCATTTAATTGCTTATTCTCAATGGAATTTCAATAGGATTACAGTCACTCTAACAACTTTGAAATATCTGAATATATGCTAAGTACTGGCCTTCAAGTCAAGCAAGCTGCAAATGCTCATTAGGAGGACATCATTTAGTTTCAGGCCATAGTCTGTGTTTTGTTGGGTTTTTTTGTTGCCCCCCAGGATAATTTGAAAAGGTCTTCAAGCAAATGGAAAACATTCTAGCTAAACACTTTCCAAAGGTGAGCACAAAGGGAACATCTTGCAGGTAAGTCATAGAAACACCGGTCATCCAACAGCAGATTCTGCTAACTCTTCTTGTGTGTGTATAACACATCTTCCTCCATAGATCATTCTACTGATTTCAAATAAGTAATTATGTTTATTAATATAATTATGTTAGCACAAGAGCTCTCTCTAGTGGAGCCAATGATGCTTTACTGGTTGTGTTGCTCAGATACTGAAAAAGAGTAGAAATACTTAATCCTGCTGTCTCCTAAATACAGCTAATGTCAGAATGGCATTACAGTCACACAGCATATAAGGAATACCCTGCGTGTGAAATATTTAAAAAAAATAATTTACAAAAGGCGCTGGAATTAAATCTTTACCACTCACTAACATCATTGCCCTCAGTAGAGCTTGGATTTTTTTGAAGGTCTCCATGGGCTGTTCAAGCAGAACGTGAGATTGTTTCTGAACATCCGATTATGTTCGTGAAGTCTTTTTTTCCACTATTTTTTTCTCAGATACGGTGGCTAGAACTGGACAAAATGCAGAATATATTGATGCTGTGTCTGTTCCATCAGAGGACCATGACATTGTGCTACATTTATGTCTCTCATCCTGCTCCTTAAAGAACAGCCCAAACCCCACTGTTGTGCCAGATGCAGCAGCTTTCAAGAAAACGTTGTAGTAGGTAGAGAAGTTCAGGAGACAAGTGGGCCATCCAAACAGCCTTTTCACTCAACTGTGTGGCTGGCTTTTATATCCAGAAGAAAGCAGACATTGAGAGAAAAATCTTAGAGAATGTATGCAACATAGTAACTCGTTTTACATTAATCACATATTGGTTCTGTTGACTTTCTCATTACTTTGCACCTACTGGTGGTGAGTAAGAAGGAAAAAAACGCAGCACTATACCAGTTAATAGGAAGAAAATCAACTCCATCCCAGCTGAAACCAGGACACATGGTCTTTTCCCCTTTTTTTAAAACAAGTTTTCAGATTCTGATGTGTTTGGCTTTCATAGCTACACCTATTTTTCCCTTAGATTTTCAGAAGTCCCTTACGAGCTGCTGAAGAAACAAACTAGTTCTGCTATGGAAACTATATTGCCTGGATTGGAAATCAGTTAAATTGACTAGTAAAAATAGCATGTTTCTGTGATGGCACGTGATTAACAGGGAAGTGCCCCAGCGTTTAATGTAACGGTCAGTGTTGTTTTAACACATTTGTTTATGCTGGTGAGTAGTGGGATGACAAAATCTGTAGCAGACAGTTATTTGGATTAGTTACCATCAGGAAAGATTATGAAAAACTAGGTAAACTGTGAGCTGTGGAGCAGTTGAGGAAATTGAGGTAAACCACACTGGGAGGAATCAGAGCACTCTTATACCCGGGTTACTCCATTATCTTCCTTTCGGATCAGGCAAAGAAATGTAGGCCTGCATCCTAAAAGAGGAATAAATCTAAGTGGGAGCGGTTAAAAACGGTTCTATTGAAGTGAAAAGGAAATGTCTAAGGAGGCCAACGCAGAGGGCGTAAAATGCAGAGGACCGAGGGCCTTCTGTTGGCTTTGTGGTTTTACACGGTGCTACCATTAGAAGTGGCAGATATTTCACAAAGGATTTGCAGCCTGGAAACCTACCCTAAATGTAAGTAATTATGCCCTATTCTTAAAAGAGGTCCTTCTTTTTTTTTTTTTTTTTTTTTTTTTTAAAAAAAATTAGCAGAAAGAACATCCCTCTTTCTAGGCAGTACCGGGTTGAAAGGTACTTTCAGAGAATTGAGGAGCCTGTGGTCTAGTTGCCTCTTTTTTTTTTTCAGAAGCCAATCTTTTGAAAGAGGAACATGTATTTCCCTCTCTCACAGCTTCTCCCACAACCTCCTCATATGCCTGCCCCATGACCAGACTTGTGTTGAAGCAACCATCTAATAACAGCAAGTAATTTTTCCGAGGAGCCTGTTTGGGGAGTTTTTGAAAGTCTCAACATCTGCAAAGTAGCATTTCTTTGCCTCCTGCTTCTGCCTGCCTGTTCCATGTTGCAGCTAATGATCTTTATTACTTTGGGTGTTTGTTTTTTATGATTGGTCTGCTTCTTTTAAAGTCCTTCAGCACTTGTTTTTGTATGACTCGTCCTTCTCGAATGTCATCAGAGGCAAATGGGATGGTACTCATGCAAGCATCTGCACTCCTCATCTTTGGCTTCTCTTAGAGTTAAGGGAGAGAAATGTGCACCTTTAGGGGCTCCGATCATGTTCTTTTAAAAACAACATCTAAAGTAGGTCATGTGAATCATGACTTAAAATGCCTATTTTATACCCAGTTTGAGTATGAAAAGAAAAGCGAATGGACAGTCTGCTACTACCTTCAGGACCAAGGCAAAAGTTTTCTTTTCTTTTTTGTGTGATAGGACAAACTGTTTCAAGAAGCAATTGACTCAAAGGTGTCACCAGGAATCTGAACAGAAAGCAATATGGGGAGCTGAAGAAATGTAACTGAGAGACTAATCTGGCTTGCAGGAGCATTATTACCGGTGAGGAGGAGAAGAGTGTGGCCTGTCCATCCACCCTGTTTGAAATTGGCAGGGCTGGCAGGTGGAAGGTTGCAGTTTTTCTCTAAGACTGAACGCGCTGATATGGCCATCACTTGAAGCTGCATCTTTAGGTGTTCAAATTGTTATTTTTACACATTTACTTCTTAAAATAGGTGTTCACCTTAATTTTGTACATTGGCATTTGAAGAAAAGCAAGCTTCCTTCATGCCTGCCTTCTTTTCTTCCTTTTCTTCTTTGATTTGTGCAGTACAGAATCACCATCCCTGACAATAACAGATAACTTTCAAATTCCAGGTTGAACAGTTAGTGTCTCAAGTGTTTTATTCATGGGCACCATATGCAAAAAGTGAGTAGTTTTTCCTATTGTGGAAAAGTAATGTTATGTTCAGAACTGCCAAAGTTACTTGAATTTGACTTAGCTGTATTTTCAGATGAACCTAGAAATAAAAGGAAAGTTGAAAAAAGCAGCTACATGTTAAATACATAGTATACCTGTAGTTTTAATTCTTTTAGGTCAAAAAAAATTCAAATGCATTCACAGTATTTTTGATTGAAAGAATTTGTAATTGGATTTCCAAACATGCTGCTTTCATCTTGGGCAGTACAATATGCACTTTGATAATAACATGGCTATGTCATTAGAAAGCAGTCCATTTACTAGTTTAGGCATAAAATGAGATACAGAAGAAGACAATAAAATGCTTTCTAACATAATGCACCTTATTTTTTATTGTATTCAATAGAGTCATGATGAATAAGTAATCTTATAAGTGCATCAGAAGTACACCTTGGCTGATCTCTTAGAGGTGTTGAGATTTCACTGCTATTGAGATTATTCATAATATCACTTTAATTTCTAATAAAAAGTGCATAGAACTTTATAATGGATCAAAATATGTGCCCACAAGCTGCTTAGATCATCTGCTAGAAGAGGCAAACTTCCACACTGTAAAAATAATCCAAGACAGGAGGAAAGGAAATTAAATTAAGATGAAAAGTAACATCTTCAAAATTACTTCTTTTTAAAATGTAAAGCCCTTAAATAATAATTTCCTTATTTTCACTTATTCACACTCTTTTACTGGTAGTTGAGCTATATATCTATAAGCTGTTCTGGGCATTAGTTACATTTTCCCCTATGTTTAATGTTATCTCATGCAAATTAGATTTGCAGCAAACTAATCTGGTCCAGGTAGTAAACGTCACTGTTTGAATTATTTTATTCATCCATTCCTTTTTTTTTTCTATAGCATTTATGCAATTACCAGTGCGAGTGGGATTCTCCCCTCCCTCCCCCCATGAAATCAGAAAAAATTAAATCCAAGGAACCTAAATAAGGTTTACATTTTTTTCTAGCTTTTTCTTCTTTTCTAGGAGACAGAGAAAAGAGCTTTATTTGCTTTTAAGACATCCACAATTTAAAATTTAATATCACAACATAAGTAATTTTCCTGATAATAACAGCACTTATATATTCATAGGAAGTTCTTGAAACTGGGTGATTTTGCAACCTCAAAGACAATAGCAAAACCAGTAGAGTAGTTCTTTGTCAGAAGGTGTGCAGCTCTGGTTTTGGACTCTCAGCAATTCATACATGGCAGCTCTGCCTGCTTAATAATCAAGACACTCTTACGACTACAAGTGTATCTAGACTGATTTTTACATGGTATTTGTTTTGAATTTTGTTGCTCATGGGGAGAAAAGGAGGCTTTTCAATTGACCATTGTTTCTTTTTAAAAATACATTTGAATTACATACTTTATTGGGAAAAGTATCACAAAATAAAACCTTGTAATTGTTCTAGTTTTTGAAAATTTGCATCAGTATTAATGTTTTTGATGTTAATAATATCCTTTCTCTAGAACTGATGAAACATTGAAAATAATTGGGGATTCATTTTGCACACTGAGCCTTCATATTCTGAAGCTCACTTGATGTTCAAAATTGTACCTACTGAAACATACACCTTTTCGAAAGCCATACTTCCTCTTGAAAAGATTTCTTTTGAAACCTTAATGAATCAGGCAGGGATTTGTTGTACTGTCTATTGCCAAATATAGTCTCTGACAGTTCTTGGTTTTTTTGTTAAGTAAAAGGCTGGCTGTGAATTCAGTTTTAGAATACAAAAAAACAATCCATGATGTATTGCAAGAATTTAAAGTGGAAAATATCAGCTACTATAATGGCTCATTAGTAGTAATTTATTGCTCATACCCGAAGTATATCATAGTTGGATTTCAATGCCCTCATCCTAGTTGTTGCTATAGTGAGTTGGGTACTGTACAAACAGATAGCTAATGTTTTCCAAAATATAACCCTTTTAAAGAAACCAAAGATACCAGATTTTGAGTCCATTTTATTCCCAAAAAATGATTTATTTAAAAATCAAAGGTGTCATTCCAGTGATTTCAGATAATCTTTTTTTTCCACGTTGAAACTGTTTTCATTTAGAAAATTGCCAGAATTGAGTGAAAAATGAGATTCAGGTCATTAAAAGATAAGAAGCAGCATAAATTTAGAGTTTAAAAACTCCTCAGTAAATTACATTTTTAACTTAACTTATGAAATAAACATACATATTATTCTTTCTGTTTTGTTTTGTGAGTGAAGGTAAAGTCAATTACTGACAACACTGGTCCTGATCCTGCAAACAATTGTGCACATATTTAACTCTTCTCTTGCAAGAAGCTTCCTCTATTTTAGCTGGTCTGCTCCTGATGTTGAAGTTAAACTTATGTGACCAGAGACTCTTTCAGATCAGGAGTTATGTAAGACTGATGTAAAACACAGGAAAGAGAAATAATCTGTAAGTAAATCAACATTGTTTGGATACATTTTTTCCCTATATGTTTTTTAAAAAATCTTAGTTTGTGATAGGAACAGAATTACTATTGTTGAATTACTGCTTCCATTTCCCAGAGTGGAAGAGAAGAAATCCAGTAGTCACCTGTTCTGCTCAGTTCCTTTGAGTGTTAAATATGTGAACCATGTTACTGGGAGGGTGGACTGTTTTCTTCCCCCTCACCAGATTCCATGGCAGATAACCTTACATATGGAAATAGTCCAGGCTTTTTTTTTTTCTAATTATCCCTCATAATTTACTAGACCAAATCAATTTTGCTATTAAAATGGGTTTAGTTGCTTAGATAGACTAAAGTATAAATAATGATGTGCTGTGATACATATTGCGATTTGCAACTAAGAAGTTTAAAGACTCTCTTCAAAAAACCCACAAAACCATGCCTCCATCAGATTCTCCAAACCTGCATGCAAGTGACCTGAAAAAGCGAGCAAAGAAATTATGTGTCCTCAGCTTTCAATAAATTCTAGAAAACTGGGGAAAATTCCAGGACAAAAGAGTGCCCCTCATGTTACCCTGAGACTCTTAAGGGGGCACGTGACAAGGCCTGGGAGATGGTAGGGTGGGTTTCATGCCGTGGTAAGTTAAGATAACACCTTGTAGTCATAGTAGTTCATAAATAACCCAAAAGATCAGACTAAAATTAATACTGGCTAGCATGGTTTCATGGAAAATAGATCTCTGTTGAACAAACTTGCTTTTATTCTTTGATGATGATAAATATGGCTGATATGGTAAACAAGTAGGTGTGATGCACTTAGACATTTAAAAGGCATTTGACTTTGTATAACACGCTGTTCTGATTTAAAAAAAAAAAACCTATTGCTATACTGTGTCAATAAAACACATGTTAAATAGATTAAAATCTGGCTAGCTGACAGGTAACGCAGGTAGTTGTCAATGGAGAGCCATCATCGAGTGTGAGTATTTCTCATGGTCTTCTGCAGGGACAGATACCATGCTCAGCACAGTACAACACTTGCCTCAGTGTTCATGAAGCTAATACAAGATCATTGCTGATAGATTAACAGAACGGTAAATAATCATGAGGACAACCATAGTCTTGTGTAGAGACTCTGCCACTTGCCAACCACTTTATCTTGATTTCTTTTTCTCCATAGGGAGCTACCTGTTTGAGCTGTGGTCTGTGATACACGTTCATATTCACGGGATATCAGAGTAGTTCATTGAAGAGCTGTGGCCTCAAAGTCTGTGAATCTACGAAGTGGTGGCATCTGTGTGTTGAAAACCACAATGGAATAAGGTTAATGGATTGGTGGGAGGACTTGGGGAATTGCACAGGGAAACCGAAGATTTCTTTTTGTTGTTGTGGAACATGAAGTATGAGAAGCTGCTCGTGTTTAGCATGGGGATGAGCAGTCATCCAGTTATATACTGATTAAATCAATATTTGTAAAGAGAAAGGCATGCAGTGGAATATAAGTGCCATGTCTGGGTTATCAATGTAACGTGCAGACGGCTAAACTGATGGCCTGAGTCTTTATGATCCTCATGACACACAGGCAGCAGTATGTGGTGCAGATCCTTGGTGGGATCTAGGTGCACCTTAGCACTATTCACCCAGCATTGCACCTTCACTAATCAACCTGTCTCAAACCAGTCAGTCCTGACTTTTGGGGGGATTTATGTGGCCATATTATGCTAGGACTGGAGGTGACTTATGTCCAGCTAGCTCAGGGAGCTCTGGCAGATCATGTGTGGAGATGCCCAGAAAAGGCTTTCATGTTCATCGTACAGTTTACCTCTCAGATGAAGAAGACAGATCTGTAGCCCTTGATGGGACATTGCAGTACTTCATAAACATAGCAAAAAATAAATTCTGATGAGGGACATCAACTGCTAATTATAGTTCTTTGGGTAATACTTCATGCTGGTGGTCTTTACTTTTCAGCATTCAAGAACACTGCTGAGTAACATGCAATGGAGAATATCAGACTTTGCTCTTACTGCTGGTCTTAATCTTAACTTTTTATTTCCTGGGACTGTGTGTGTGTGCAATGCTGATGGGGCTTGTGGGCAACACTTTGGGTTCCCTTCCAGTAAGTCAGACATTATTATGGTAGAGCGGTGTGTTGGTGGTACTCTTCCTGTATCAGCAACATATTGGAGCAAGCTGAAAGGAAGAAAGGCTGTGGGTAAAACACTCCTTCTACAAACATGTACTAAAAAAGCTCTCAGTGCATAATGGACAGGAGATTAAGTGGACAGGCGGAATAAGATTCAGAAAGCTATTTGGGAGTGTAGTTTCCATTAATCTGAAATCAGCTGTGCTGAGAAACATGAATATTTTTGTGACTCCAGGTTCAGTCTAACTGAAGGACTCCTGTCCATTGAGGCTCTGAGCTGGGACACCCAGTACCAAGTTCCTGACTTGGTATACATTTGATATGTAGACTTCTGTGTTAGGAGATACCAAATCCGGCACCTGTGATCTTCACACCGAACAGGGGAAGAGCCTGTGGCATGTTACAGTTTGTCCCTGGAGTCAATCCAACATCCTGCTAGCAATGCAAGGAGCAGGTCCCTTTCCCAGACTGGGAGCCCTGCTGTCCTCCTTATGTCATTTGAATTCAGGCAATGGAATGAAAGAAAACCAACCCAGGAAAACAAGCTAATAGTTTGTTGTTGACTTTTTTTTTTTTAAACCAGAAGGGTAAGTCAGACTGGTTTCTGTGTAGTCATAGTGATTGTGACACTGAGCTGGATGAAGGAAACACTTTTATCTCACGAGTACTACTGTGAGAGACCAAAATGTCATTATTTTCACTGAATAGTGTCTAGCAGTAGCATTTATCTCATAAAATTGAGACCTTGCCACAGCAATTTGTGCCATGGTGCCTTTGGAGTGTGATCTTGCAGGTTGGAGCAGGACATGGTGGGAGTCGGAAAGTCCTTCCTCCCTCCCAGGGTCTGGATGCAGACCTTGGCCATTTGTGGGCTCGGCGGGCAGCTCACATCCTTCCCCCTCCTCTTTCTGTCAACCCCTAGATGCCTCAACTCCTATGAAAGAAAACGAGGCATGCAAGCTGACAGAGGTCCTTGGTGTTTCAGCCAGGTCCACAGTACGGATAACTAGGGATGAAGACCAAAAGCACCGTCTACAGCATGTACCAGCCTAGGAGATTGGAGAGAGAGTGTCTCATAAGAAAAGAAGATTGGGGGTGGGGGGAAGGGGAACGGGCTTCAAATATACAAAAGGCTTCTGCCAAGACAAAGGAAACACTGATTTTTTATGTTTTTTAATTTGTGGTGGGTGGCTCAGGAAGTAATTGGTTTAAAATTCAGAAAGGAATATATAGGGCAGATGTTAAGAGCTGTTTCCTTGTGGTAAAGACAGAGGAATAAATTGGTTGAAGAGGTTGTATGTAAAGACCTCCAATGATGAAAGTGCCAAAACCTAGACAATTGCTGTCCAGAATAACATAAATGTAGATTTTCTTTAGGGAATGAGGCTGGACAAGGCAACCTCTTGAGGTACCTTCCAGACCTTTGCCTCTATAAACTGTATTTGAACCGACATGGAGACCACAGGCAGAATGTTTTAAAGGAAACCCATTACACAACCTGTCTGCGGATCACATGCCCCCTTGTTTATTTCCTATACCAGTTCTGGGCTCATCTATACAAGATTCTACGTTGTCTGGGCACTGATTGCCTGAGGCCAACCCATTTTGTGCAGGAACACCTGGCATCAGCCGTAACGTGGTTGAGTCATCAGAGCTTTGATTTTAACCATGAGAGCGCTAAAAGCTCTTACTTGAGGGTCTAATGCTAGACCCTAATATCCAGAGAGGATTTAGATTTACAGAATCTTACTTATAGATGGGTTTAAATATCTCCTCCTTAAGGCACTCCCAAAGCTTCATTAGCAAGTTTGGACTGGGGTGATTCAGCAGAAATATAAATTAAAATGTTCAGTTAATTTTTGTAGATGTGCCGCAGGATGGGACAAAACATATGTTTATAACCTAGGAAATAAAATGTGAAAGAAAATAAAGATTACAACAAGCCTGTAAGAAACACAGAGAATTTGTAGCCACAATATTGTTTGTCTTGTGAAGGAAACCATGGCATGTATTTCTTAGTAATGTCAGCTGATGGAGCTGAGACCATAAAATGTTCCTTGCCACTAGCGGAACATTTCTATTGCTAGTTATTGATCGTATTGCTAGTTATTGTGAAAAACATATATTATAAATTGCATTCCGTTTTTTTTTCCTTATGTGAAAAACGTTGCTGTGTGGTGATGCAGAGGAAGCTACTGCCACAGAAATTCTCTGGAGAAACAGGAGGGCACATTTCCTCTCCACAGCCCATGTCTAATATGCCAAATAACAGCCAGGCAGGCAACCAGCCTTGTCAAATGTCTTTCTTTTTCAAGAATCCTTGTTTGTATATGGTGGCCACCGGTTCCCACTCATGGTCTTGCAAGTCTCAGGCTGGTTGCAATAACATGCTATTCAGTAAGCGTGTCTTAGTACGGTAGATGATAGATGGGCACGTAAGGAGGTACACAGAATTGCAAATGCTTCTGAACGGTGTTCAAAATCCCTAGCTACACTCAAGTGGTAATAAGGTAGGGAAAATAGTTGAGCATTTAAGCTATGATTAAGCGCACACATAGAAAAATAAAATCACAAATAGAAAAATGCCAGGAGGTTGGCCAGACCAACTCTTTTCTGGTATGGGCTGTCACAAATCAAAATGTTCCAGACACAAGAAGTCTCTGTCTTGCTTCTGATGTTATCTTAATTTAATTTGTAGCCTTCAGTTCCATAACGCTTGGTTTCTACATTTATACTCTTGATCAGGATGAGTGATTATTGCTTTTTTCCAGAGCTGTAAGAGTAATAATAAAATGCCACCTCCAGACCTCACCTTTTCTGAGGGATGCATCTAGCCCCCCAGCTTCCCCATTGTAAGGCCTTTCGCGTCCATCCAGCTCCCTGGCTATTGCTTTCTAAGCACAATAATGTAGAAACATTAATAATTCATGTTCTTGTCTTGCTTTCATTTTCCTCCTTCCAGGCTCAGTCACAAGTTTCAAGCTTTAAACAAAGCGCCAGGCACCGTTGCACAACGAGCACCTCGATGTGCTCCTTGGCTTCTTTTCATAAAGCCCACCCCCTGGAAGGGCTGGTGGAGCACACTTCACCCCACAGCCGGGTGCGGCGTGGAGTGACTTCCCGCCCGCTGCCTCCCCTGCCCGCTCCGCCAGGCTCACCCATGGCGGGGTACCACAAAGTCCCCTCCTGGCGCAGGGGCTGGCGGGGGGCAGAGGCAGGCGGGGGCACGCCGTGCGATGTGCCGTCCTGCCTTCCTCCGTTCCACCGCTGCTCAACACCAGACTGGCCGTTCCTCTTCCTGATCAAAGACGTCTTGTGCCAGCAAGTTTGACTGCCATTCCTTGGGCTTTAGACTATCAGAGCTTTTTTAATGCAGTTTATTAATTTTCTTTTTGCCTTTCCCCACATGCACTCACTGTTTTTTTGTTTCATTTCTCACCATCCACCCACCCTGTTGCCCCATCTCTGCTCCTGGGCCCTCCCGTAGTTACCAGTTTCCCTTTTTGTCCCACCATCAGTAAAGTTACACCTCTCCTTTGCCCCCACCTGGCTTTCACTGCCTTTTGGACCCCTCTTTCAATCACCTCTCCTATCACAGAGATGTCCAGCCGCCTTCTTACCAGAAACCTATTTGCTAACAGTCAATTCCTGCTACTCCTTCTTTTCCGCTGACCTTTCTCATAGAGGCTCATTGCTGTAGTCACTGTCCTTCAGCAGTCTTCTGCCTTTGTGGGAAAGTGAAATGTGACACTAATGTTTATGTTTTGTTTAGATCAGAACATTTGAAACCCCGGTTTACAGTACTGACTACATGCTTCCAGTACTGAACACCAAAATATACTTTCAGTCTAAATGGCTTTTATTTTGAGTCGCAAAAAAAGCTTCTTTTTCCTTTTCCTCAAAAAGTAACAAAAGCTCAAGAGCAGATATTGCTGTTTATCATATGACAATTTAAGATGTTTTTAGAAATATTCCAAAAGCTTTTTCCAAACTGTTATTTTCATGTGCTGAGTTCCCCTGAAAAGGAAATTATTTTCATCCACTTTCCAATCGCTTAATGCTTTGTATGAAATGCAGGCTTATCAGTTATAATCATTCCACAGTTCTTAAACAGAGATAAAAATATTTTGAATGAAAATGCTTCTGAATAAGTTATTTTAAAGACTGATTACCGCTACTGGCTCTTATTACACAAAGCTGAATATGCTACTTGAATGATCAATATCTCATAAGTTTAAAATTAGCTTTTCATTTGCTTTGTAACTAAGCAGTAAAAATTTCTTTATAATCAGTGAAAATAATTTGATTTTGTTTTAGTAGCCAAAGGAGATTTTTTTTTAAGTTGCTTTCATGGTTCACATGCCTTTGAATAATAAAAGAAAGGCATAGATAGAGAAAGTAAAGTTATCTAGAGCAGAGGATCCAGATCAATGAAAGGTCAGGAAGAGGAAGCAAAGTCAAAATCAAATATGCCTAAAATAATTATATTTTACAGATTTCTCTTCTCCCTCCTCTAGTATTGCATTTCATATACAGTATTTTAAGTGACTCAGAGAGGAGAATGCTAGAGGATACACTGACTGGAGAACTGTGCCAGTAATTAGCGATCTTGGCTCCTGGAGGCCTTATATGTGATGGCTTCCCCCTGTGCCAGCAACATTGTTCTGAAAAGAAATGTTAGCCAAAATCTTTTTTTAGCTAGAATTTTGATTAACATCTCTAATTTCTTCCAAGTAGCCTACAGACAGGGAAAGCATTAGAAAATTGGTTTTCCTAGTTTTTAAATTGACCCTTCCCTCCAAGATGTGTAGATAAGAGAGGTCAAAATAAGCTGTTTCATGTCTGGGGAGCGAGCAGAACTGGATGAAGTTTCAGGTATCACGTTTGTTCTGTGCACAGCAGACACCACCTTTCACTCCTGAGCTCCTCCAGCTGCTCGGCTCTCCCCTCCCTCCCGCTCGCGAACCAGCACCTCTCTATTGCTCTTGACCTGCTGCTTTTCAGGGACGAGATAGTGGCTCTGCAGTCATCCAAGGTAACTGATAATCTCTTCCAGCCGCTCACCTAACTCTGATAATACCTCAAATGTCCAATTTATATGTTACTTTAAAGACACATGCTCCTACTCAACAGATTTAAACTCTCGGTGGGATAATCTCCCTACACTTACCCCCACGGTGTGACCACTGCTCTACTCCACAGTCACCCTGTGGTTCAGCTGGGCTTAGTGGCACCTTTCTTTCCAGTTGTGAGTCAACACTGGCTTACTTCTAGCTGTGCAAGGCTGCAGGTTCTTCCATAGATCCTATGGTGAGTTTCACTCTGAACTTTGCATTTTGCTCACACTGTTTCAAAACCAGAAGCAGAACTTGTAGGGAGAACTAACATATTTTAGGACAACAATTTGTACAGCTTGCGAGAGAAGAGAAACTAGCACCTATGGAGTAGACTTTTAGCAGTGGGAGAGAAGCAGAATATATGGTAGATAAAGCCATTGAGGGCTATTGCATGCAAAAATGCCGATCAAAAATAATGGTTGAAAATCTCAAGGGTATTGGAAGCTGGGAGGGTGTAAGAGAAGAAAGGATCATTTTAGATGGGTTCAGAAAGTGACTGGCCAAATTCAGGGTAACCAAAACCCCACCCAGACTGACAGCTGTGGAATGCAAAGGTGCTTCTGGCTCAAAGTAGGCGTCACCTGCTGCTCAGAGGGTGTTCAGGGGAAGTCTCACGCGACTTAATGCTGTCGCTCTTTACGTTCCTACCCTGTACGCTGTTCACATGGCCTTTCTCAGGAGATGCTGTCAGGAACGTGATGCTGGAAGAAATGATTCTTCGGTCTGATCCAGGTGCAGGTTTCTTGCCTCAGAAAATATATCATCACTGGTTTTGTTTTCTTCCACTGAGACAGGGGCACTCAAACTATTCCGATAGAACAAAGAATGGTGCATTTTCTGTCTTCTCCAGCTTTTTTTTCCACTGCCTGTGTGACAGTAAGCTCAATCGTCTGAGAGCTCACAAGGCATTCTGAAGATACTTTTTTTAGCCCTCACCTTAGAGCAACACTGTAAGTAAGCGCAGACTAACTTAGTAGCTGCAGTTCTGCTTTGTGTAATGCTCAGTGGTCTCAAAATCTGGCACTCCGTGAGCACGGAGACGATTCATACTTGTGGCCTTTCCTGGCTAACCAGTGCTGTACCTCGAATCCCCACAGCTGGCTCTGCACAGCTTTTCACCTCCAGTAGCTTTTTACTTCGGTGCTCCTGGGCTTTCAGATTATTCCCCCTTGCAGTGGAAATGTGTACGAAGTCAGGTAGTGGTCAGTGGGATTTTATCTTTTTAGTAGTAGAACGTTACGTAGAAAAATGAAAACTGTAAAAAAGGTCAGAAAGCTTCAACCTTTTTACAATTGTTGGGATTAATCACCTTATATTTAGTAGTATAACTGAGCTTGGGATAATTAAACAAGCCTAGAAAGGTGCAAGGGAGATCAGAATCTGTCCCTCAGGTTTTCTTCTCGCAATGTCCTGTCATAGCAATGTAATCTCCTACCTTTAATGGTCAATCACATTGCCCTTTAAGGTGATTTCCTTTTTTTCCAGATTGTGTAAACAAAAAAGATGGAATTCACATAACCCTGTTTGTATTGGTTATGATACTAAATAAAAAATAATATTCCTGATTCTAACTGCTTACCAAACATCAGAGGACTGCAAGTTAAGTCATATCTGAGGGAAAAATGGCAAGTTTTTTACCCAGTGATGTATTTGTTTAAGCCCTCTTTCCATTAGGGCACCTGGATCTATAACTTTATGTGATAAAATAAGTGTTATTCATATATGAGTGAACATAGTGTACTGTTCCTTCTTGTGGGACTTACCACTGTTACTAGGGGACTCTTTTCTTTTACTGGAAGCAGTTAGGAAAATCTCAGCAGGCCTTTGTACAATTATCGTGGCCCCCGCTTTCCATCTAGTGCACTTCCAGCTTTGCTGTTGCTAGCCAGTGGGAATTTAGCAGACTACTTGGAAGGAGATCTGGTCACTGAGGCATCAAAATCTACCTTCTTCTCGCACACCAGAAGGTACGGATGCAGCCTGAAAGCTGCACTGTGCCTTTTCACACAGCGCTCTCATCAGGGAGAGAGTCCCAGGGTTGGGACACAGTATCCAAAAATAAAGACCTTTCAGTGCTTTCATTATGGGAGCTTGTTGTCTTTCCTCCTTTTGTCTTGGCTTTGGAAATCAGGTGAGGTATCTTGCCTGCTTGGCCACGTATAGGAGAAAGTGATAATTTGAACCGATGTCCTACGTTTATTAACTTTCCCTGGCTGCCATGAGCAAAGGCAGGGAGTGAGCTCCCAAAACATCTCTCTTACTGCAGATCAAACCTATAGATGTCTGTGACAGGAATATTTGAAAGCATGATTAAGTGAAGTTGCCTGAGCCAGGCACATTTTGAAAAATAAGCACTGTATTACTTCAATTTGCTGTAAATAGTAATTTACTTTGGTTATTTCCTTTAATTACAGCGCTCCATCTTTACACAAGGCTGTATTTAGGAACAAAGGGACCAGTGTCACTGTAAGGTGTATGTTATAATAGAGACATTTGTATTAGGCTTCAGGAGAAGCCTACAGTGTATCCAGCAATTCTGTGGCTCTTGTGACCACCAACCCTTCTCTGGTTTTAATGGTGTTTTTTTTTATATATATATGTGCTCATTTGGCTCTTTCTGGTTCTGCTATGAAGTTTGTTTGACACTTCAGCTATTACCGTCACTGTTCTTACTTTTCTCACAGGCAATATTAGGATAAACCAGAATTAGAACAGCCTCTCCTCTATTATATAAATTGTACAGATTTTAAGGGAAACAATACAAAAAAAATTTTTAACCTAACAAGTGTTATAAATGAGCCAATTGTTCCAAATTTTTTTTACTGAGAAACAGGAAATCAAGTTATCTAGCAAACCTATTTGTACACAGTAGGTAACCCTGGGTTGCAGGCAGGACTAATAAACAAAGAATGACAACCTATTTCTTTTAATGACAAGCTGACATATTTATTTTTATTATTTCACAAAAGTATTCACCAGACTCATCGGTCACACTAAAGCCCCATTCTCCCTCCCTGCAGACAGAGCATGTAGCCTCACTGCACTCAGGTTGAATGAAAAAATAAAAACTAAACCCAACCTTTTTGGAATAAAAAAAGATATTTGAGGGCCTGCAGTTTACTGCGCTGGAACATAAAATACAAGATTTTTCTTGTGTGAATAAAGTTTTATATTGCTCATTTTTGCAAAGTTAAATTACAGCTACAGAAAGTGTTTTTTGTACTAAAAATTAGCTTTATGATATGCTTAAGTTGAATTTCTACTTCTCCAGGAACTGGAACGCCATTTCCTATAAAATCTGACTGATCCTTCTACCTGAATAAGACACTTCACAACTTTTAGTGCATGAAATCGAATAGTTCCTTTAGAAATTATAGAGCCTCTTATAGTATTTAAAAACTGCAATAATGAATTTCAGATATAAACTAAGTCACCATAAAATAGCCTTACTTTTCTGCACTTAATGTGACGTTTTCCAATAATAGCATTTTCTACAACAAAAATGAGAATTCAGTTTTGCTCAAAGAAATAATCACCTTAGTTTTGCTAAATGCACATTTTTGTTACTTGTCATTTGTGTAACACTTACATGGATATATAAAATAATTTAGTGTGTCTTGAACTAGCATTTAGCGTAGCTACAAATCAAGATTTGCTTTCCGATCTTGGACATGCAGACATTGTGTATGCAAATCTCACACTGGAAAAGAATGAGTATCTGTTTTATATGTCACTGAACGGAAAGCCTATTAATTAAGTCCTTCAAAAGAAATTGAGTTAAGCCATGGAAATGTTTAGACCACAAAGATTTTTCTTTTTACTGTCCATTTTTATTTATTTTTTACATAGATGTCAAATACATGTTCTGAGTGCTTAAAACCCCCTAGAAATGTAATGATAGTTAGAATATGCAAGAAATTCAGGTCTAGGACCTAAAAAAGAAACTAGAATGATAGTGTAATGTGACATGAGTGGTGGTTTTGTATGTTCATGTGTATGCATCTTCTTTATGCCATTTATAGCAGCCGTTTGGTCATGGTAAATATGTTACTAAGAAAGGAAGTGTTATGCTTACTCAAAGAATTATGTTGTAATAACTAGAGAATAAAATAAGGAATTCTAACCTTATAAGGTTGTCATTAGTTTAATAAAAAATTTACATACTGTAAAAAAAAAAAACAATTACAGTGGAAAGAAATAGAAAAATATTTTTAAATGCTCCAAATCCCATGTTTTAATTTCATCGTACAACATAACCCATGAGCCACTCAGTAAATAGATCCTTCAGTTTCATGTAAATGCTGCTTACTTTGAAGAGGTAGCCAAGTGACTAAACATTTAAGAGTCCTGGGGATTTTATAGTTTTAGCATGACATATAAACCCTTCAGAGAATGGATAACAACTCTGCTAACACAAAAGCAAAGGTAACCTACCCATTTAAAAATTATGACATCAGCTTCCACTTTATTAAATGCTTGAAAACATCTTATGTCATGTCCATATTACTTGCTTGAAACTGTGCTGGTTTTGAATATGAGCTAATATAAAGATACTGTCACAGCCTCTTGTGTGAATTCAAACTTTGTGGAAAATACAGTCTTTTTTTTTTCCCCCACATGCTTTCACTCCAAAAAATCACACTGTTTTAAGTATCCTCAATCCTACCAGGTCTCTGCATGGTGTTTTATGATACCTGCATTTTATGGGAAAAAAAACAACCCAAAACGCCAACATAGTTTTTACATTAGCATGGATATACTAGAAAAGTGCCATTATTGAGTTAGCTACCTATTCCTGCTCATTCATGAATGAATAATGTTAGAATTAACATGAGCTATAGTGCATTATTTATTATTTCTCTGGATTTGATCCTTAGCAGAGGTGTTAAAGGTCTGATGCCTTTTAAATGTAATTCATTTCCCTTTGATATGTATTTTGCTGGCTAAAAAAGTCCCTTCACTTTTCTTTTGCTATTGGTATTTTGGGGCAATACTTCTTAAAATTAGAGTAATATTAAAATTATTTCAAGTTATTAGTTAAATACATAGAACAATTAGTTGAAAGCATGCAATTATTTAGTGTTAGTGAATAGATCCTGAAGTAAACTTGAAATCTATGTATTTGGCTAATGTCTGCACTTGTATCATGAAAATGAAAAAAAAAAAAATTATGCTCTTACACTCTTTTGCGGTAATTTTTGTTTTTGAAAGTTCAAGAACTAGCAAGAAAGCATCCAGAGTGGAAGCCTGGCACTATCAAAGTAATGGGAATTTCATTCACAGTAGTATAACCCTCTTCAATGATTGTTTGTTCTTGTTTAAACAAGATTCTTATTTATGTTGTTAAAGACTCAAGATTAATATTTTATGTTTCATAATACATAGTGTTGAAGGTTGGTGAACCAGGCAGTAAAACAGTAATTTCCTAAGAAGCATTTTCAGCACAAGCAAAACTGTCCAAATGTTGTTCCAAAGAGGCTGTTCACATGGACCTGAACAGGAGAGGGATCCATACAGAAATTAAGAGTACTAGTTACAAGCTGGGAAAACACCCCGTCTAACTGTAAAAATCTAGCTGTTGTGTATCATCAAGAGCAAACTGAACAGAGAAAGATTCTTACAAGCCACTGTGAGAATGCTTTCTCACCTGTGGGTATATCTGATTATCAGTCTTATAGTTATGAGGGTTTTGGCAAGACTTGCAAATTCCTGCCATGACTTCTGTCTACTCAAAACAAGCTGTTGGCTAGTGCTCTTGGCAAGCTTAACATTTGCTGTGAGGCTTCTGCAAAAAAATGTTTCGGTCCTTAATCATTTAGGAGAACAATTGCTTCCCCAAGGCTTCTGTCTGCAATTTGAGTTGACGCGTCTCTTCTGCAGAGATGCCATGTGACACGTCCCACAACCACCTTAATTTGAATTCGCAAACCATATTTTCAAGGGTTTTCACAATACCTCTGAAGTTCCCTATGCATCTCTTTGCAACTCTCCAAATTGTAACTTTCCAGAGTCCAAAGAACAGCCTGGAATCGGGGCCATAATCCCTAAAAAAACCACCAAAGCAACCAAAAGTACAGGTACACAACCTGCAGTGGCCAAGAAAAGCTGGGCAAAGCTAGAAGGAACTTCCCTCTCTGAACATTTGTAAGACGCTTGGTAATAGGACAGAAGAACGTTAAGTACCACCACGTCACCCCAGTTTTCCTCAGATACTGAGTTAACAGGCGCTCTGGCTCACATTGGGTTTTGCATTATGATTAACTGAAGCAGAAGTTGTGACACCCAGCCGTTCTGCAATTGCGCCCATGCAAAGGCAGGTAGCTGGTTAACCAGGCTGGTTGATCAGCCTGGCTGGGCTTGGTCGATGGCTCCTCCTGTAAGCACGCTGCAGTATCGCAGCTCACTGTCGTGGCTCCTGCACTGCCCACAGCGTTCGCTTGTGAAGCTTAGCTGGGCATTTTTCAACTGTGTTTCAGGATCTGAATACCTTCTTTTTTTTTTTTCCCCCGTCATGTCAATATTAGAAGGCAGTGCATAAATTAACAGTTATTAAATGCACTGATGAATCCATAGCAAGACTAATCTGAGCCTTTCTTCTGTAGAAGGAGGTACAAGAAGGAAAAGCACATTTCATAGTCATTAAATGCCTGCTAACTTCAGAAATATAAGCTGGGCGGGAAGGATTAGGAAGGAAAAGAATAGCAACAGCCACAACTTAGGTCTGGACAGTTTCATCCCCTTTTTTATAACGGACAAAGACTTAAACCCACAGTAGCTTTATTTAACTCCCATTTATTCTAGTGCTAATTATGAATGTAAGTAGGGACTAGACAATGAAATGTGTATCTTCAGGAAACTTGGTCCGTGTGGTTGGAGTAGGATTGTGTTGCAACTTGTTTCCCTAAGGCTTCAAATACCTCTCACCTAAAACTGTAAGGGAAAGTATGAAACTGTAATGAATAAATAAAGAAATGTAAACTACATAATTAATTAAAATCCTGGAAAATTAGTGTTAAAATTGCATTCCTTGCAATAGTAAGATTATTTACAGGTTCTTTCTATTCCATATTAAAGCCATAAACTGCTTTAATAGCAAAGAAATTTTGGAAAGTGTACTTTCCATAGAGTATTTTAATTGTATTGTTTTACTGAGATGATTGCACACAACTGAAAAAAACCAATTTTTTTTTAAATCCATGTGATCATTTTTGTATGTGCGTATGATTTATTTCTCTGAAATTTTGGCGGTGCAGAATGTTTCGAGATGACCAAAAACCCCACCCAAACCATTCCCACTAATCCAAAACATGCCCTGAACTAAAAAAAAAAATGACCTTGTAGTCAACAGCCATTAACAAAACAAACAAATAACCAAATAAACAAACCAGGGACTAAGCAGCAGAGGGCTGAAGTCAGCATCCTAAAGCAATATTTGTGTGCCCTGCATCTTGTCATGATTGATGCATTGCACTCATGTGGCATTTGACAAACATTGTTTTGCAGGTACTTAGCGTGATGACAAATTAACAAATGGAATAAATGGATTACAAAGCATTTACATAGTCATTTATGCCTTTTTCCCATCCAGTCCGGACTACTACAAAGTGATCTGAGGCTAGTTACGAAGAGATATACAAGCTTTACAAGGTGCAGCATGCAGCAGGGTGATTAATGCAGAAAGATTAATGAACATAATTTTGAATCAGTAGCTTTTGTCTTACGCTATTTGCTCATTTTGTTATTAATAGGCACTGAAATCATGACCCTTATTTCATAAATCCTCAAAGGGCTGGCACTGGGCTGCCACAGATAGCGTTCTTGAAGCATCTTTGAAACAACCTCTGATAAACAGGGACAAAAGAGATGATCATCCAGGAGCAAACATCTGAGAAGCAGGGTAAATTAGCTTGGGTGACGGTCCACTCTATCATGGCAGCAGTGCTTCTGGCTCCTCCGTACCCTACTGATCTGGCACTGTAAATCTCAGTGGGCTACTGCTGAAGTGGCCTCAGGTTTGAAACGACTTAGTGGGGTGTCTCCCAAGATTTTTATGGTGGGGAAATGACAGGAGTAATTTTTCACATGCGTCATCCCTCGAGAAAGATGACTGCTAAGTAGTGATGTTGCATTTGTAGATAGTGACCAAAGTGCTCCTTTCTGGGAGAGACCTCATGGGATCTTGATGTTTCTGCTGGGCTGCAGAGGCTTCTGCAGCACAAAGAAGCCCCTCACTTCATGCAGGTGCCATCCGCGTGCAGTGCTAAGCTGCTGCGGCTGCCACCACACAGGCTCTTTCTCAATGTGTCATAAACTTGTTAAAACTTGGTTCGTCCACTCTCCACCACAGACAGCAGAGATCGTGATCCTAAACATATTCCGTGGATGCTTCCCTTTGTCCTGTTTTGGACACGTAAACAGAAAGGCAATTTGTACCAGAAGTGTTTTGGGTTCATTTGGGTTTTAATTTTAAGTTTGATTATTTAGATGATGCATCGTAATTTTTGATGTGTAGTAAATCTGATGTGTACTGTAATATATAGGAAACGTTTGATCTTACACAGTCAGCCTAGCAAGTTAACACGTGTCAGTTGAGCTGTGCTAACTGCCCAATTTTGTGTTCTTTGCCTGTGGCAGCTATATAATTGTTCAATTTAGCTGGCCCTCAGAGAAAGCACCTGCAGAGATTCGGTGTACCACAGACTGTCTCACCCCTTACAGGCATGCAAAGCTGTGAGTTTCTCAATTTGACCACCGCAGTTTACTGCATGCTTGTGCCATCTTGGGTTACAACATATGTATTTGTGGGGGACATACTGAAAGTCAGCTGAGAGGCTCTCCCCAGATATGAAGCACTGAACACCTGCAGGATGAGCTCCCCCTGGTACTGCTCACGCTCTGGAAGAACGTAATGGCCTCCCCTTGCCTGTATGACCGCTGGAGGACACATTTTCAGGGGTGGATAAGTTGCACATTTGTGGCCGCTGAGGTGATGGGGTGGAGAGCCAAAGGCTGGGACATTGTGGGGCAATCGGTGTGAGTTATAGGGGACTGAAGTCTGGCACTGGAGATTTGCAACCCGTTCTAGGAATGCTAAGAAGCGCTATTTCTGCAGATGTTTTGCTACAGAAATGCACCACACCCCGTCTGGGGTGCAAAGGGGGAAAAGAAAAGGAGAATGAAGAAACAGATGAGGGAGTGACAGCAATTAAAGAGTTGCAACAGACACTTGTGCCTTAGGGGGCATGGGTGGCATGAACAGATCTGAAGAAGGGAAGGAAGGAGAGTTAAAAGAGGTGCGTTAAGCTGTATGTAAGAGCTGTGATTCTTAGCTTAAACAAGCAGCTAAAAATTTAATATGTTAAATGAAACTCAATGACCAATCTGCTCCAAGGCACTTGTGTGCATTAAAATTCAACAAGAAAAAGAAACACAGAGTAAAAAGAGTGATAAAATAATACTAACAGTAAGAGTGCGGTGCTTCTCAATCAACACTACATGTGAAATACGTGCCAGAAAGCAAGCTCTGGTAGTCACAAAGTAGAAAATAGAGAAGTAAATCTAAGTGATCTTCTCTTCGCATTTCAGGAAAACATTTGGTAGAAAACACAAAATAGAAATTGACAAATAGAGCCAACTACAGAAGGAATTAAAGAAAATTTGGTTCATATGAGAATAGAAGAGAGAGAATGAGAATAAAACTAGTATTTAAGGATGTTGGAGATTTCATAATTGGATCATGACAGCAGCAAATGTTACATACTTTAAAATTGGTTCTTATTATGAGACAAGGCTCCTTCAGAAAGCAGAACTCATCAATCCTCTAAAATAAAGTGAGACTACTTTTAAACTAACTGATGTATGATCTATGTGAGACTTGTATAAATTAATGTGTTCTTCCTAAAATTCTGTTTTGTGGTGACATATCTAGGAATTACATTTTCAAATAGAGCATTATTAGGAAATGGAAGTGGCAAATCAATTTACAGAATTAATTCCATTTTTGAAACGTGAAACTTAATAAAACATCTGATCTGAAGAGTTAAATAGCATGCAGAAGAATGTCATCCCTCTCTATCAGCAGAACATTTAGGACATTGTTTCTTGCAAAGTTGTTTTCTACATGTCAGATTTCATCTGGCAAGTCATGTATTCTGCAGGAGTTAAAGACGGTGTATGGGGAAAAAAGGAGCACTTGAGGCAGAGCTCTAGCTGGTACATATAGGGATGAGGAAGGTGAGTAGCTAGTCCTATCTCCACTCTTCTGGTGAGTCGTAGGCTGACATGGCTAACACTCCCTATGCAATGTACACCTGTTGACATGATCCAGCTATCCTGTGTTGAAATGCTGGTCTTTTGCATGTGGAGTTCTGAGCTTCCTCAGACCAGGGATCCGGTCATATTTCCAGATCTGGGAGCAGTATATCCATGCTAACCGAGAGGTGATGGCATTTAGTCCAGGTGCGGAACTACACTAAGGCTATGTTGCTGTCAATGCCCAAGCTAGACCTCCTCATGCATAGTGCCTGTTGAGCTTAGCCACATCCCCAACGACCCTTTGGGTTCAACACAGGTACTTCAGCTAATTAACTCAATTAAGCATGTGTGGAGAAAGCAAAGAAACGTTATGTTCTGTCAAAAGTGTAAGAAAAGGAATAAAGGCCGTGAGATCTTCAAGAGCTTAGCCCTGTAGCTCACAGGACAGTCTTGTTTGCAGAAGGTGATGGGCCTAGGAGAGGAGGGGCTCCTGAGTTTCTTGAAGCATTTGAAAAGTTGCCTTGACCATACTAGAGTAATTAATGGGACTTGGCATTTCTGTGTGTACTTAACTACAGATTTATGCATGGTAAAGCTCACCACTGTCCAAATGTACCTGTAGGGCCTCAGCTAATGCCTTTGAAGTCAGTATCAGTCTGAAGAGAATGAGAGGTGGATCATGCCCTTAAACAAATATTTCTGGAAAGCCCACTGTGCATATGGAGAAATATTTTCTTGCTAAGCTGACATTTTAAAATTAAATAATTCTTTGGCTCCAGGCCTTAAAGGAAATGGGACAACTTTCTTTTCACATATTATTTTTTAATGATGCAAAAAATATGTTTAAGCTTCTTTTTATTTTAAAGTGACTGTGTATCTTTTTTCAGTCTTCTCTAAAGAACCCATCCCAAGAACAAAAAATACCCCAAACCCATTGATGGAAGAGAAAGCATCAGAAATTTTTTTGATGAAAATGTTTTTGAAAGTTTTAAGTTTGGAAAGCAGAGAATAAATGGAAACTCTTTTGCAACCACAAGAACTGTTTTGCACTGTATGCCAGTCCGTGGGTGTTTGTGTGTGTCAGAGCTCGTCAGGTAGTTATTGGGATTATATTTTCCACCCATGCTTATGAATCACTCAGAAACGAATCCAGATTTCTGCTATTGCTTTGTTATTTGTAAGCATAAATTGAATAATCTGGGTGATTATGTCCACAAACTGATTGCTGCAGTGTGTCACCACTGGCTGTTCACATAAGGTGATTGATTAACAATTTTACAGTGTAAGCTTTCAGCTTCCCTTTTGGAGAACTAAAACTTTTAGGAAGTTTGAACGATGAATATCAAATTAAGTCAGAATTTAGCAACAGTTAAAGGATCTGATTTTCAATTCCTGTTGTGAGTCTCCATCTAATGGGAAGCAAGTGTTGCATACCTTCTGTACTGTTAGTAAACTTTTGCTAATTTGAATTGTGCTACTGAATCAAAAGAGTCACTTCTAGGAACTACTCACCATCAGTTTAGCAGGGACACTTGCCAGTTTAGCACATAGTGATCAGAAGTTACGTTTTTGTACAATTTAGGTAATAACTTGAGTTATCTTGGGTGTGGATTCAGATTATCTGGGGAAAAAAAGGACTATATGCGTGTGTGCTTCTTGTTACTATTCTGTTATAACCAATTGTTGCTAGTCCAACAATACTGTAAAACAAATGGCACTATTAAAATATTTGGGGGATAGATACCAAAGGACCTTTGGAGGAGGTTAGTCCTTGCATGCCCAGCCTTTATGTATTGTTAACACCTGGGTGATGCCTGAGGCATGCCAGCCAATAATTATATACCTTCATATTTCTTTACTGACAGTCTGTCATCATTAGGTCTAACTGTGAGTTAAAGAGAGGTTCTTCATGCCTACCCTTTTTCCCTGTACCAAATTCTACAATATCTTCTGCAGAATCATATTTATTTCACCAGCAGGTTACATAATGGGATTCATTACAAACCTTTTGCATACAAAAGAAAAATAATGCTGTGCTGGATCTTCTGAACTACTTAAGTGACAGCTGCAGAACAGACTATTTGAGCAAACACATTGCAGAAAGTAATTTGCAATTAAAATATTTTTAATTACGTCCTTAATGACCGTATTTTGATCTTACTTTAAATCAGGAGCATCATGGTTTGCACCTTAGAGAAAGGCAATGGCATAGGATTTGCATGTAATTCATGCATGGCCACGCCAGCCGTGGGCTTTCTGCGAGAAGCAAGGAGTCATAAAATACCCCCGTGTCAGTAACATGTGAAAATTGGGTTGGAACAGGGGAGTTCAGCTCTTTACCTGAAATTGTAAGGTTGAAGGACGGTAGGAATCAGTAGGTCATCTGGTCTGATTTCTTGTATAATATGAGCATCTACCTCTCTAATGAGGTTAACAATTTGCTATTAATTGGTGCATATGTTGCATCTGACTTACATAGCTGTTACAGAAAAGCTTTCAATCTTTATGTGAAGGCATTAAGATGTGGGGAAACTACATGTCTGTTGGTCATTGCTCCAGGGATTAATCATTCTTGCAGTTAACAACTAGAGCATTTCCCCATCTAAATTTCCTTGTGCTTAGCTTTCGTTTGCTGGGTCTTTTTTTGTTTTGTTATGCCTTTCCTGATTTATTAAAATTCCTTTTATAGTCACTATTTTTTTGCCATGTAGATATTTTATATGTTGTAAGCAAACCATCTCTCACTATTGTTTTTTAAAAGCTGAGTAGATTCCTTATTCTGTCTATGCAAGGCATTTTCTTCGAGCTCTCAAATAACTGGGGTGACACTTTCTGTGCACCTTCAACATCTTTCTTGACATAAGAACACCAAAGCTGGAGGAAGCGTTCCAGTATTAGTCTCACCAATGCTGTAAGGGGTAGCTAAAAGCACCTTGGCTGTGCCCAATTTATTGCTCTTTGTGTATCTGAGGATCATAGAAGCCTCTTTTGCTGAGTCACTGTAATGGAAGCTTACCTTCACACATCTGTGTACTTAGATGCCCTTAATTATTACTTCTTTTTTGCCCCTGAATGCAATTCCTTAGCCTGTGACTTTGGTCAACATTCTTTTTCCTTAGATGTATGACTTTCATAGAATCATAGAATCATAGAATAGTTTTGGTTGGAAGGGACCTTTAAAGGTCACCTAGTCCAAAGCCCCTGCCGTGGGCAGAGGCATCTTCAACTAGATCAGGTTGCTGAGAACCCCATCCAACCTCACCTTGAATGTCTCCAGGGATTGAGCATCCACCACCTCTCTGGGCAACCTGTTCCAGTGTTTCACCACCCTCATTGTAAAAAATTTCTTCCTTATATCTAGTCTAAAACTATCCTCTTTTGGTTTAAAACCATTACCCTATCACAACAGGCCCTGCTAAAAAGTTTGTCCCCATCTTTCTTATAAGCCCCCTTAAAGCACTGAAAGGCTGCAATAAGGTCTCCCCAAAGCCTTCTCTTCTCCAGGCTGAACAACCCCAACTCTCTCAGCCTTTCTTCATAGGAGAGGCGTTCGACCCCCCTGATCATTTTTGTGGCCCTCCTCGGGACCCGCTCCAACAGGCCCACGTCTTTCCTGTGGTGAGGGCTCCAGAGCTGGATGCAGCACTCCAGGTGGGGTCTCACCAGAGCAGAGTAGAGGGGCAGAATCACCTCCCTCGACCTGCTGGCCACGCTGCTTTTGATGCGGCCCAGGATACGGTTGGCCTTCTGGGCTGCGAGTGCACGTTGTCAGCTCATGTCCAGCTTTTCCTCCATCAGTACCCCCAAGTCCTTCTCGGCAGGGCTGCTCTCAATCCCTTCATCCCCCAGCCTGTATTGATACTGGATGGCTGTATAATTTTAGAGTTTGGCAGGGTATCTGTGCTGCCCTCCTCTCAATTTCTTTTGCCATTGAGCTTGTGATAGCTACAGATTTGATTAAAATGTTGACTAACATCAGGCTAAATATGGACCCACTAGAAACATCTTCTGCTGTAGGTGATTCCCAGCTTTTGAAATCTGTCTGTGAGCCATTATCAAAGAATCAAAGAATCAAATCAGTTTTTTGGCAAGATGTACTTTCCAATATGCTCTGATGACTGGTGGTAATATTAATATTCTTATCATTTAATTCTTTGTGATGTAAGTACTACATGACTTTTTCATTAATCTATCCTGGATTAATACCAGAATCACGGGTCTTTAGTTATGCAGATCGTCTGCTTGCCCTTCTGTTGAGAGCTTTCACAAAATTAATGCTCCCTAAGCATCTGAAATCTTTTTGCTATTGCAAGCTGTACTGGAGATGAGTATCAGCCAGCAGGGCATTTCAGCTAATTCTTATGAAGAATTAGGAATTCTTGGCTGAAAGTTTTCTGAATCTTCTGTTTTTAAGATATTTGTCTCTTGTGGACGTTGTTCAACATCCTTCTTAATTACTTACAGATTGCAAAGTACTGCAATGCCCTGCAGTCTCAGGCATCATCCTTTTCATTGTCTCAGTAGCTGCATTTCTTGGTGACAAGGCTTTAGCTCTGGTCTAGGTATAAGAGCTAGCAATTGTAGTGAACACTGCTCATTTCTTTCCATTGTGATTCATAAATACTATGGGAACAGTCCGTCCCCTGACTTGCAGGTGTAATTGTCATTGAGTTCAGTAGAACTTGTGGCAAATGCAGTAAATAAGTTGTAGAGCAAGATAACATCCTCTGGTTGATAAGTTGGCTGAATGAAAGACATCTCTCACTCTCTACAAACCTTACCTTGTTCTGATGGGACTTGCATCTATAGTCTGAACACAATAGTTTGTGAACGACTGTATGTTTGGACACCACTTGATGTGTGTATTATACTACAGCCACTATTATCAGTGTCTTGCAGAATGCTAGTCATGCACTGCTTGGTCTTAATACTAATCTAACATAGTTAAAAGCAGTTCCTGAAGTTAGAGCTCTACCTGATTTCAGTGGAAAAAGAACAGATAGTCTCAGTAATTATTGCTGAAAACAGTCCACAGAATGTTTAGGAGTGAACAAAATACAAATCTACAGAAAAGTATTTTCGAGTTTTTGTAATTTCTTTGTAAGAGTAGAAGCATGCGTGTTTTTAAAATGTCAGGTTATTTAGAAACAATTATGTCTGACTATTATAAACATATTTTCTTGAAACATACTGGTAGTTAAATTGGTGTTTGTTGAAGAAATGAATCCACTGAAATGATAAGAACTAATATTAATTTAGTTACTATTTTAAATGCATCATAAGTTCAAGGCATAAAAAATATATCTTTGGTGGAAAGACACTTCTCAAGAATAGAAACAGATATGAGGAAAACCCCTGCAATTAAATGGAAACCACAGGGGAAAAAAATAGATAAAGGTACTTTTAAAAAAAAAATTATGCTTTTTGGCTCTGATTAATACAGCATTGACTCATCCAGGTTATGAAAAATATTATATCAAAGCATCTTGTAATAACAGTGGAACAGATACCTACTGGTAACCACAAATGTGCACAAATACAAACAAACTTATGTATACCCACATGTGTAGAGTAACAAACAATAGCAGCCCTAAACATTACTTCAGTGCGCTGCCTGGAAAATATTTTGTCCAAGATGTGCTGAAATTGGCTGGGCAACTTTATACTGATCATCTCCTGTTATGACATGTTTTATGAAAAAAAACACAGGAAATTGTATGTATGTATCTTCTTCATGCCAACAGTCAGAAAGGACAAAAGACTCAACTTGCAGCTTGAAAAACCTCAGAAATGCAGAATCAAATGACATTCCATCACCCATTACATACACTTTCTGTGCTGAGCAGCCTATATTAGAAACAGCACGTACTAGCAAATATTGGCATGTTATTTCTTTCTTGATAGACTTCAGAAAAGTTTTCTGCAATTACTTTGTGAAGAAGGGCAAAGAATAAGACTAAAGCAACAATTAATATGGTAGCTCCTGTATTAAAAGTAATTTAGATATGGTTGAGTTAGTTTTACCCCAAAATAAAATCATCCAGTATTAGTACATAATATCTAGACATTTAAACAAAAGAGGTGTTTACAAACTGTTGAACAGAAAATGAAATTTGTTTAAGAACACTATGTTTCATGACCAAAAAAGAACTCTGTAAGTTATAAAACAGGGTACAATATATAAGGAAAGAGAGAATTAAAAAAGTAAAATAAACAATCAGCATGAATATGAATAACATTCTTAATAAATAAAAAAATTAAAATCTACAAACCCTTGGTATCATTGCAGTATGTACTGCCAATTGCTTTAAGGAAAACAGAGAGGACAAAAGGGTTATACCAGCGTCTGAAAAAGAGTAACAGCAGCTTAAAAATATGAAACCAGCTAATATTAGCTAATCAGTTGGTTGCTCATCCTGGACAAAATATGACAATGGCTAAGAAGGTACTCAACAAAGTGGGAACGTGAAGCAGTGACACCCAAATTTTCACAGGCCCCACACAGCGGTTTCAGGACTAACCCACGGCCCACTGCCTTCTCCTTCACAGCCTTTCTTACCCTGAAGGTATTACAGTGAGTTCACTGAGAAGATGCAGAACGAAAGCCGTGAATGTACTACCGCGTGCACTAAAACCTACCATACGCCCTCCATGCTGGTTGTCCAGCATATACACAAGGCAGAGTGCTCTTCAGGTGCACAGTGGTATGATGGGGAAACATCTGAGAGCTTCCTGGAGCTATGGTGGCCACGAGGACAATGCATCTAGTCCCACATTGCCCTAAGAAAGATGGCTGGTTTTATGCTGGCAGTAGACTAGAAAATGTAAGTGCTGTGACAGTCTAAATAGTACTGAGCAACAGCCATCCTTTTTGCTCTAACATGCATAAAAATATCAAAAATGTACCCTCTGATAAATAACATAATGTATCAGACTTGAGTATATCATTCACCTCAACTTTTTCCACCACAAGCTGTGATACAACGCAAGCCATACGAACTGTCACAGACATGTCAGGTATGCTGCCGTCCAATTTTTTTTGTTTACTGAGAAGCGTGTAAGGTGCGAAATAATAACCATGTTTAATTGCAGGCAAACCATTTGCTGAGAATAGACACAGAGAACAAACACAGGAGCCCAACCTTGCACTGGGCAGTGTGGGAGAGCTCTCCCTTTTCTCAATGAGTGCGTCCAGGGGCACTAAACATCTCCCTGACTCCAAAGACAGGCTTTATCAGAGATCAAAGTTGCCTAATTAGAACAAGATAACTCTTTGTACAGAGAGATCACTGATCAGGTGACCCATATTAAGGAAGAAGTTTTGAAAACAAATCTCTGAATTCCCCGCTCCTGCCCATTGTATCCTTACAGGGCAAGGTCTCCCCCTCATTTGCCTTTCAGACCAGAAACAGTCACTGGCCCTTAGTTTGCTCAAAGCCCCTGCTTAGGAAAGTTTTTTTCTCTCCATGGTGCCAGAGGGAGGTCTGCTTCCTTCTGCGCACAGGTTCCCTCCTTGTGCCAAATCCTCCCTCCTTCTGCAGACTCCCGTGTCGTGTCCCCCCTCCTGCTCGTGCCCTAGAAGCATTTTGTGCCGGACGTGTCCAGGAAGGGTGCAGTTCTCCTCCCTCCAGAGCACAGCAACCAGGCCAAATGGTTTTCCTTCCTCCTGTCCAGCCCTCCTGCCCTCTTTAACAAAACACAATAAATGGTACTCACAGAATAAACAGAAGACAAACGTGTTAACTGCTTGCACCATTGCTCTCAATCAGGTTGAGAATTTTTTATAAAATGATTCTTGGAATAATCCAACATTTGGCACTATTTGTTGCAACAGGAAAGAGACCCTATTCCTATATTACATATATTACATATATAGTATATTTCATAAAATTTAATTCCACTTGGCAGGACATGCTGCATCCTGTCTGTTTCAGAAGAAAAGATATTCCAAAGAGACCGCAGCTGCAAATATTTCAGACATTAAACCAAAAAGGAAGCAAGATGAAAAGTGAAAGTGCTGAGCAGAACAAACCAAATTAAAACATAAGAAAACAAGTGTGGTAAGAGAACATGAAAACAAACAATCAAATGAAAAGATGCTGCAGTATATAGATCCAGGAAAATATTGCAGCCACAGTTTTGAAAGCATTTCAGTTTTTTAATGTGAATTATTTTCCATGTTGCATATAGCCTCTATGCATTTGCATTTTATTGATATTCTAACACTTGTGTTGAATAGCAGAAATACAAGATATAGAGTATTTGCAGAAAATAAGACTCTAATTCATAATTGCCATTCTTGTCCATAGAAGAAATATGGAGAAAGTCACATGAGAGAGGTAAATCTATAGGGACTCTTTAGAGCATTTAT
Source organism: Calonectris borealis (assembly GCF_964195595.1). Classification (NCBI taxonomy): domain Eukaryota; kingdom Metazoa; phylum Chordata; class Aves; order Procellariiformes; family Procellariidae; genus Calonectris; species Calonectris borealis. The sequence goes on along the minus strand of NC_134313.1, from coordinate 71,922,137 downwards.
AAGAACAGACTCCAAACTTGGGCACTTCTTTGATGCTATGGGTAGGTCCTAAGGATACTGTCCATTCTTACTGGCAGGAATTACTGCTTTCTGCTGCACACACTCTGGTGTTCTGCAAACTATGGGCAATGCTGGTAGGCATCATCCTTCTGCCTGGTTGTCAGAGGCTCGTTACAGTTCACTTCCGCACAGCAGCTTTAAGAGGAGAGGACCCTGCAACTTCTCCTTCTTCCTTCACATCCTGCACAGCATTTAGGAGTATTGCACTGTATTTCTATTTTGCACTTCTGAGATTTATAATCTCCTACAAGTTTCTGTTGATATGTGAAATAGTTGCTACTGCTTCTTTTTGGGTTGGGAAGGATTCGATCATTCATTCAAATACTTATTAACATTTTTCTGAAATTCATAATATTGGCAATTCTTCTGCTTGCATTTACAGCTGATAAAACAGTGAGATAGATTTTTAGCTCCTCAATGGCCATAAAAGATGTGAAGTTTGAATGTAGTGATCAAATATTATACAGATTTTTACCTTTAATTTGCATAGACACTACTTTTAATTTTAAGAATAATAGTGTTAAAGTATGGAAAACATTATTTATTAATTTTTATTTTGGCATGTTTCTGAGCTGTGAAGAAAAAAATAGAAATCTCATTTGTGACATGAACTTAATAAGCTATTTCTCAGCATGGCTTTTCAACTAGTTGACAAAAGGAAAAAAAAATCAAAATTATTTGACTATTCATAAAAAATGGATTTAATACATTAGCCATTAAATAGTCTTTTAGGATTGATAGAATGGCTTGAATAATAAATACTTTTAGTTGTAAATAATGTATTCTATTTCTAAAACCTCTGAACCTATTATACTCTCAATTGTAATTTGACCAGGTCTAACAAGGCTCAGCTGGGATTTCTCCTCTGAATATTGGAAGGCTGGTGCCTTTGCTGGGATAACTGGGAGTGAGCATGGACTCTCTGGATACACAGAGAGAAGACCCCTCTGCTCAGGCTCTGCCTGGCTCGTTGCTGTTTCGTTTGCATTCCCACGCTCCCTAGCCCTGCAGGGAATGGAGAGCCCAGAGCCTACCACCACCGCCGCTAGCCTTGGGAGGGTGTTGCAGCTCCCTGAAGGTTATTCCTCTCCCTGGATATAAGCAGATGTTGCTAGAGAGCAAATTACAGAAGGGGCCATAACTTTGCCCATAAGCAATGGAGGAGTCCTCAATCACCTTACAGTGGCTGCCCATAAGCAGTGGGCAACCGCGGAGGTGTCCTTGTTCACCTCAGTGTGGCAAGTCACTGGGAAAGCTAATAGTTCCCACTGGTGGGAGCAGGGGTATTTCTCCATTTAGGTAGTGTTTTATTTTTGCCTATCAGCTGGCCCGACTTAAGTGGCGCTGGATGTTTTGTTGTGATGTGACGTCCTCCATGGGCAAAGGAGGGGAACCTCAGTCACATGGATGCCAGACTCTGACAGGAGGCAAGTTCGTGACAAGCTGGAGTCTGTGGACGCTGTCACGAATGATGAATGGATGGGCAGCCTGGGCAGCCGCCTGCTCACAGCCACCCCAAAGCCAGAAGCTCCTTCCTGTCCCTCTGACGATGGCACTGGAGAGGCATCTGGGGCTAAACGTGGCACAGCTATGCTCCGTCTGAAGAGGAAACACCCTGCTGAAACACCCTGCCTGCTAAAAGAACCTGTATAGTCACTGGAGGAGCAGTGGTGGATGGGATGGGTGTTACATTTATATAGAAAGATTAAAAAATATGGTTTGGGTTCCTTAAATATTGTTGGGGAGTATAAAGACTTTAGCAGTAATAAAGATTACTTATGACAAAGGAGTGTAGTCTGGAAGTTGGAAAAGTAACAGTTAAGAATATGGTTAGTTTTCACTAAGGGCCATTGAAACTTTAGTGCAAAGGGAATTCTTGAAAACTTTCAGCTGTTTTTGTGATGTTGACTGCTCACAAACTGCACATTAAAAACAAAGGCTAAGTAATGCCTGTGTCCTGACCCTCGCAGTGGTTTTGTGAGTGCTGCAGATGTTATGAGGCATCAGCCCTGGGAGACACTTAACAAATCCATTTGAAGTTTTTAATTTTAAAAAACAGGAGCCATGAATCAACCCTTAGCATTAACCTACCTTTGTTATTTAATATAGGTCTTAATTGTTTAAATAGTTGTGGGAAACCGTTTTATTTCTAGAGATATTATGTGAGCCTGAAGGCATATTTTGTGACTATCACACTCTTTTAATTGTCCATTACTGTTTCAAATACTGAGGTCTACTCAGAAATAGCAAATAGGCTCCATTATTCACCTGAAGGAAATGAAAAATATTAAAAAATAGTGTTCATGGAAATATCCTGGTATAATTCAAATCCAAGAAAATCTCCTTATCATTCTGAAAATTGTGTATGTTGTCCTTTCTGACACGTCATATTCATGAGCAAAAATTTTAACTAGCATCTTATGTCATTCACGTTAACTGTTTTTCTTCTTGCTAATATAAAATGGCAGAAGTACAGCATCTGTAAATACTCATGAAGACCAAGTAGGTAGAAAAATGATCACATCAACACTTCACTTTTCAGTACTGTCCTGGTTTTGGCTGGGATAGAGACAATTTTCTTCCTAGTAGCTGCTATAGTGCTGTGTTTTGGATTTAGGATGAGAATAATGTTGATAACACACTGATGTTTTAGTTGTTGTTGAGTAGTGTTTAGGTAATCAAGGACTTTTCAGCTTCCCATGCTCTGCCAGGTGCACAAGAAGCTGGGAGGGAGCATAGCCAGGACTGCTGACTCAGCTGGCCAATGGGATATTCCATACCATATGACATCATGCTCAGCATATAAAGCTGGGGGAAGACGAAGGAAGGGGGGGGGATGTTCGGAGTGATGGCGTTTGTCTTCCCGAGTAACCGTTACGTGTGATGGAGCCCTGCTTTCCTGGCGATGGCTGAACACCTGCCTGCCGATGGGAAGGAGTGAATGAATTCCTTGTTTTGCTTTGCTTGCGTGCACAGCTTTTGCTTTCCCTATTAAACTGTCTTTATCTCAACCCATGAGTTTTCTCACTTTTACTCTTCAGATTCTCTCCCCCATCCCACCCGGGGGGAGTGAGCGAGCGGTTCTGTGGGGCTTAGCTGCTGCCTGGAGTCAAACCACGACAAGTACTTTTTCTGGGTAATGGTCACGTTTGACAGGCCGGAAGGAGTAAAAGGCGTATCCTTCTATCTTGTTGACTCTTATGGCTACATTCAGTGTAATAGTTATAATGTACTATCAGATTTAACTGTAAAGACTTTAGTTACGGTCTTGTATAAATTGAATTTTTGTGGGAAAAATAAGCAAGGATGGGATCAATGAGGCAAATTTGGGATTAGGAAAATAATACTGTGCTTCAAAGAGCATGAAAATACGTTTAGATTAATCATGGATTAACATTGTGAAAACTGAAAACCCGTTGTTGCTAATATCTTTGAACTAGACTGAGCTATTCTAAGCCAACACTAAACAAACTTTTCATGTGTGGAACGAGGCAGGATTTTTCAACTTTTCTTTTGCTAAAATCCAGATTAAAAAAAAATACTGTTGATGTATTTGTTTCAGCAAAGGTTTCCTCAAGGTTTGGGTAGAGACTCATGTCGAGTGAAGGAGAGGAAAAAAGATTCCGGCCATGGAATAAGCCAGGTGAGGAACTGCACCTTGAAAGTGGGCAAGAAGAATAAAGTTGTATGGTTTCATCCTGGGATAAAATATGGTGGATGGTGTAATGCCACCCACTTAAACTGAAGCTGTATCTGCCCCTCCATATAGTAGGGAAACAAATCTGTATTTTGCAATTAATGAATAAATTGCTTTAACTGCTTTCATTTTTGTTCTGAGAAAGAGGGAGAGAACTTAAACTATTCTCTGACTCCTGAAATTTCTGCACTTTCACAACACAAGCACTACTGGTCAAATTAACAAATGGCATTAAAAAAGCTGTGGTACTTAGGCAAAAAAAGTTTCTTAGTGAGAAATCATGATACATGCAGTCAGCCTTTCCGATAGTCCTGGGTCAATACGGTTAGTACCATTGCTGCATGCAGCAGAAAGACAGGAGGTGCGACTGTCTGCTTAAAAGGTACATATAGCCTGCTGACCCAAGCTTTTCTACAGTCTAAATAACAATAATTCCAATTAGATACAACAGAAATAATAGTGCAGCTGATTTACAAACTATTTTTTGAATGGAGTCTATTTGCAAGACATTTACTAATTATAAATAATTTGCATATTTTGAACAGTCTGTTATTCCATTGTTAAACTAAATTAGGTCAAAGATCAGACCAAACTGAATGCTGTAATTCTTGAAGCCCTCAGTTTTTAACTCTAACCGATCTATTTACGTAGAAAATCCACTAAATTGAAAAGGTGAAAGATAGGAATGTAAAGTTGTTTCTGTCCTCTGCCCTTTTGCTAGTGACCGTGGCCAGTAACCAGCAGGGATCCTCGGTGCTCCCAAGCTCTTTCAGGTTCCTACAGGAGTTTCAGGTTCCCGCAGGAGCGGGCTGTCCCCATGTGTCGAAAGAAGAACGGGCGGGGAAGGCGACCAGCCTGGCTGAACGGGGAGCTCTGGCTGGGACTCAGGGAAAAAAGGAGAGTTTATCACTTGTGGAGGAAGGGTCAGGCAACTCAGGAAGAGTACAGGGATCGCGTTAGGTCGTGCAGAGAGGAAATTAGAAAGGCAAAAGCCCGGCTAGAACTCAACCTGGCCACTGTCGTGAGAGACAACAAAAAATGCTTTTATAAGTATGTTAATGACAAAAGGAGAGCCAAGGAGAATCTCCATCCTCTATTGGATGCGGGGGGGAACGTTGCTACCAAAGACGAGGAAAAGGCTGAGGTACTCAACGCCTTCTTTGCCTCAGTCTTTAGTAGTCAGAGTGGTTGTCCTCAGGGTACTCAGCCCCCTGAGCTGGAAGACAGGGACGACGAGCAGGATAAACCCCCCATAATTCAAGAGGATGAAGTTCATGACCTGCTATGCCACCTGGACGTTCACAAGTCTATGGGGCCGGATGGGATCCACCCAAGGGTACTGAGGGAGCTGGCGGAGGAGCTTGCCGAGCCGCTCTCCATCATTTACCAGCAGTCCTGGTTAACTGGGGAGGTCCCGGACGACTGGAGGCTCGCCGGTGTGACTGCCATCTACAAGAAGGGCCGGAAGGAGGATCCGGGGAACTACAGGCCGGTCAGCCTGACCTCGGTGCCGGGGAAGATCATGGAGCAGTTCATTTTGAGGGCGCTCACGAGCCATGTCCGGGACAACCAGGGGATCAGGCCCAGCCAGCACGGGTTCATGGAAGGCAGGTCCTGCTTGACCAACCTGATCTCCTTCTGTGAGCAGGTGACCCGCCTCGTGGATGAGGGAAAGGCAGTGGATGTGGTCTACTTGGACTTCAGTAAGGCCTTTGACACTGTCTCCCACAGCATTCTCCTAGAGAAGCTGGCGGCTCACGGCTTAGACAGGTGCACTCTTCTCTGGGTAAAAAACTGGCTGGACGGCCGAGCCCAGAGAGTTGTGGTGAACGGAGTTAAATCCAGTTGGCGGCCGGTCACGAGCGGTGTTCCCCAGGGCTCAGTTTTGGGGCCAGTCTTGTTCAATATCTTCATCAATGATCTGGACGAGGGGATCGAGTGCTCCCTCAGTAAGTTTGCAGATGACACCAAGTTGGGCGGGAGTGTTGATCTGCTGGAGGGTAGGAAGGCTCTGCAGAGGGACCTGGACAGGCTGGATCGATGGGCCGAGGCCAACTGTATGAGGTTCAACAAGGCCAAGTGCCGGGTCCTGCACTTCAGCCACAACAACCCCATGCAACGCTACAGGCTTGGGGAAGAGTGGCTGGAAAGCTGCCCGGAGGAAAAGGACCTGGGGGTGCTGGTTGACAGCCGGCTGAACATGAGCCGGCAGTGTGCTCAGGTGGCCAAGAAGGCCAACAGCATCCTGGCCTGTATCAGAAATAGTGTGGCCAGCAGGAGCAGGGAGGTGATCGTGCCCCTGTACTCGGCCCTGGTGAGGCCGCACCTCGAATACTGTGTTCAGTTTTGGGCCCCTCACTACAAGAAGGACATGGAGGTGCTGGAGCGTGTCCAGAGGAGGGCAACGAAGCTGGTGAAGGGCCTGGAGCACAAGTCTTATGAGGAGCGGCTGAGGGAACTGGGGTTGTTTAGCCTGGAGAAGAGGAGGCTGAGGGGAGACCTCATCGTGCTCTACAACTACCTGAAAGGAGGTTGTAGCGAGGTGGGTGTTGGTCTCTTCTCCCAAGTAACTAGTGATAGGACGAGAGGAAATGGCCTCAAGTTGCGCCAAGGGAGGTTTAGATTGGACATTAGGAAAAATTTCTTTACTGAAAGAGTGGTCAGGCCTTGGAACAGGCTGCCCAGGGAAGTGGTGGAGTCACCATCCCTGGAGGTATTTAAAAGACGTGTAGATGAGGCCCTTAGGGACATGGTGTAGTGGGCATGGTGGTGTTGGGTTGACGGTTGGACACGATGATCTTAGAGGTCTTTTCCAACCTGTATGATTCTATGATTCTATGATTCTATGATTCTATTAGAAGGACTACTTCAAAACTGCTACTGATGTCCCACATTTAATTTTTATGTCAAAAAATTAGAGTTGGAAGTGAAGTAACCATGAGGACATGCACTGCTGTTGGAAAGGATTGGCAAGCACAAATATGGACATTAGGAAAGTGGTTTGACAAGCCTGGAGGATGGAAAGGGGAAGACAAAGGTGAAATAATATTTTAGCAATAATGTACAGTTAGAAAAGGCAAACAACAGTGGGTTTTCTTTGTTTGTTTGCTTGGTTTTTGATATCTCCCTTACCTTCCTGCCTCATTTTAGAAGGACTTTTTTTAAATGAAGTTGTCCTATGTTGACCAAAGTATACACACACACAGAGACACACACACAAAGAGGTATCTTGGAAAAGTTATTTTATTTAAAAATGAGCTACAGAAACATGCTTTAATAGTAATTGCAGCTGTCCCTGACACACTGTGCAGCAGTCAGCTAATTTGTGGGCATTCAAGTCATACAGCCACTAGCTCCACGAGAGGAGTGTCCCTGGGCTGCGGTACAGCAGTTTGCTCCAGTGCCACTTATTTCTTTGCCTGGAAGCATAGGAGATAAAAGACTAACCTTAAGATGATAGTGCAAGTCAATAGTAAGGTCCTGAATGAAGTGGGAGACACAGCGCTTACAGTCCCTGCTGGACAGCAGTCAATATCAGACATCACACTTAAACTGTCACAATTTGACCTGACAATCCTTTTTCAGAAGGACCAGAAATAGAGCTAGCCAAGTTACCTTGCATTTCTGAAGAAGGTCATGAGCAGGTCACTGGCAGATGGAAGTGCGTATTAAAGAAGCCTAGTACGAGTGTAAGCATGAACATTTCTAGCCTGCATAAACATAAATGTTAAGATGCATAAGGGATTGTTACCGCCTAGCTGGAACAGGAGCACAGTTAAAAGATCTTTATAAGGAACAAAGAGAGATGTTTGCTCTGTTCATGTGAAAAAAAAAATTACTGGAAGAAAAAAAAAAAGAGACATATAGTCAGCAATATATGTTCTAAAAATGCAATTTCCGGATTAATAACAAAGACACTGTTCTAGTTCACTAGTTCCTTTAGGACGTGCGCTTTTGACCCATGCAACATATTGTGCCCCATGGCTCTTAGCTGAACTGTGACTTAACTGTGCCTATTTTTTTTTAAATGTGTGATGTCTATTAAAACTAGCTGGTGCTTGTACCAGGAGCCCAGTGGAAATGAAAGAGATGTCTCGGTGGACTGTCCATTGGTTAAATATTAAAGGATCAAACTTTAATATTTAAGTGTGCATGTAGTATATTATATAAAACAAATTCCCATCTGAATATTTTAAGTTTTCTCTTTAATCTCGGGAAAGCCAGCGTTTCCACCCCTTAACTCTAATTAACCAGATAAAACAGTATTTCAAGGATATATCTCCTATGAAAAGAGTCAGGTTTTTCTGTGATTATATATATCTTTGCTCCAAGGCACTTATTAATTTGCTTAAAAGTCCATGCATCATTTCACAGATTGTTTTAGCACTTGTCATCTTATCAGTCCACGTCTGAGTAAGGCAGACTTGAAAAAAATGAAGTGAAAGATTAAGTATTCCAGCATGCTCTACATTATAAATATAACCGTCTTCATTTTATAAATGAATTTCCATAAAAACAGAGCAAGAGAGAAGGGTGAGAGGTGATGGAGCACAGTGAAAGATGGTGGTCCTGACAAATGCAGCTGGGGAGGGAATCAGAGGCAGCAGCAGGATTGATACAGCTGGAAATCCTTTATCCTCCTGCAGCTGCAATACTTCTTGGCTCCACTGTTTTGTGTCTCATGCGCCAGGGAGCAGGAGGAGCAGGTGCTCTGCAGGGGCCGGGGGTGGTGGTGGGGCAGGAGAGGCAGCGCCCTGCTGCTGAGGGCTGCCGTCCTGCCCTACCCCAGCAAGGAGGGTAGAGCTGCTCGGTGATGGTAACCCACAGTCCCCATCACCCCAACAGGCCCATCATGATGATGCGAGTCCACAGTCAAGGCAAGTGTCCTGTCCTTGACGTGTCATAGTAGGCTGGAAACAGAAAAGAGAGGTCCTCCAGGTTAGTGAAACTGAGGCCCAAGTCCCTAAAGGTATTCTTCGGCATCCCTATGCACACACACCATTTAAGTGCTCAAAATCTCTACCAAGCTACCACTTGACTGGATCGGTGTTTGCATCCTGCAGTTGGCTGAGCAGTGACCACACACTACGCAGCCTGAATGCTGAGGTCAACCTGCGAGTTAACAGTGGCCAAGATACCTGCCTCAGCCCACAACTGGGTTTTAGATTAGATCTAAGTCTAATCTCCAAGTTAAGGGCTTGAATGTCACCTTCCTACATGTCAGGTGAGGTCTCTCATCATACTTCAACAGGAGGGGCTTCAACAGGAGACCTGGTTGGTCTGCAATGAATAGTGCAGCTCTGTGGACAGATATGTAACTTGACTCTGAGCAAGTTGGCTCCAGAAGCAACATGCCTGCATCAGAGCTGCGTTTCACCCAGGTGAATTAGCCCTGCATGCTGAGATAGCTGCATGGGGTCCAGGACCTACCCACTGAATTGGTCAGGCAGTTGGACTAGATGATCATTGTAGGTCCCTTCCAACTGAAAATATTATTCTATTCTATTCTATTCTATTCTATTCTATTCTATTCTATTCTATGCCATGCCGTGCCGTGCCGTGCCATGCCGTGCCGTGCCGTGCCGTGCTGTGCCGTGCTGTGCCGTGCCGTGCCATGCCATTCCATGCCGTTCCATGCCATTCTACCTTTTTACTTACTGGTTGCTCTGGAGTAGGATCGGGCATATGTCAGCCATTGTCACACAGATACAACTATTAACCAGCCCTTGCATACCAAAATAATCAGAATGTAGGTAGAGAGGAATGGCATTTAGGTCACTTAGAGCCTATGCAGAGGCAGATGACTATGCCTAGTCCCACTTCTCTGCTCTTCAGCTGTGGTTGATTTAGGCAGATCCTTGCTTAACTGATTTCTGATTTTATTTTTTTTTTTTTAGTCAGCCCTTCACTCTCACCATTCATTGCTTGGAAAGTTGTATTTGGGCTGAGAAATCCACGAGATCACAGGGGGAATAAAAGTTAGCTCTGCAACATTTAAGTACCTTTAAGGATCTGGGCCCAAAAGCTTAATCCTACACCGTCAAAGTCAATAGGAGCTTCCTGAAGTTAGAATGGGAAGTTGAGGTAAGAATGTGAATATGTTCTTTTATAATTTATTTTTTATAGTTTCTGTTGATAAAAAGCCTTGGAGTAGCAATTCTTCTTTGATGCTTCTGCTGTAAAATCAGAGTTCAAAGGGGCTGGTTTGGATCTGTACAATAGTCTGACATTTTATCCCTTTTCTTCAGCTGCACAATCATATAAGCAAATTGAGCAATAGAGCGAATTAAAAAGAAGTGCTATGAAAATCTTATTAATTTTACTGGCTGCTTGGCTTACTAGAGAAACTTAGCTGAGGAATCAGAATTTGCCAGTTCAAGTGAAGAAGGAGAGGAAGTGGTTGTACTACACAGGTAGAGGTATGGTGAGGCAGGAAGGACAAACTGGAAAAAGAAGGAAGCAAAGAGGGAGAAATGCAATGTAAGAGCAGCTCATTTTAGTTAAGAACTTTGACCTGAAAAAATCAGGATGAATCTTTGTGATTTTCCTAACATAAATGAAATAGCCACATATGACCCAATATGATGCTTACAATTAAACAAAGCAGACGCAAGCTATTAATTTGGTGTACTACCTTTTCTCTGTATCTGTCTGAATTGCCAAAAGGTTCAGCAGAAGGTTCAGAAAGTTTTGTTATGGAAAATTATGAAATAATCTGCTGTTAGGAAAGTTTCATCCTGCTCTAACTGGTAGATTAGATAATAGCCACTTAAGTCTTGAACTGAAATCTGTCTAATGTAATTGGATGTTCACACTCTCTGTAGAAATCACTGTATTTCTCTGTATTGCTCTAAGCTCTTGGTGTCAATGTTATCTTGTTCTAAGGAAAACTGCACGTGATGTATTTTCCGCATAAGAAAATACTTCCTTTTATCAGGTTTAAAAATTGTTGCCTCTCAGTTTTATGGCAGTTCTGTTTACTTTTGTATCATGCTAACAGCAATTTTGCCCACTTAACTACAGCTGAATTACTCTACTGAGGGAGGGATCAGAGGGTGGTCATACTGAAACTCATTATTCATTGATTAAGTTTGGTGAAATGGTTTGTCTGCAGGCAGTTGAACCCCAAAGACATTTTGATTAAACTTTTCCTGCAGGTTTTCCTACTTATTTTTTTGAAAATACTTGTTTGAGGGGAACTTTTTTTCCATGTGTCTGGAAAGGAGGAATACTGAATTCCAGATCTGAAGAAATTGATTTGTCTCTGAAGGAGCAGATAGATCGGAGAGGAAAAATGGAGCTGGATAGGTAATGGAAGAAAAACATCAGATGGAGAAGAGAGGAAATGGAGAAAGCAAGGAGCATTAAGATGAAGAAGAGTACAGGAGTCAGGACTGAGCATATTCACGGTGTATTGAATGGAAGGCAGAGCTTCCTTCGGCCGGTGAGAGAAGCAGATATCCCAAAGCACTAGTAGAAACCATTGTTAATAGGGAAACTCCTAAAATTTCTTTACGGTAGGATGCATTTCCTGGCAATGACACAGAGTTGTTCCTTCTCCTTCTTAGCTGTGGGTCAGGTGCTGAGATAATGTGAGTGAGTGAGAAGCTGGGGAGCCATCACACTGGAAAGCACAGAAATACACAATCTTGATACTCTTGAGTTTTGCCTGGCTCCTAGCCAAGCTTCTACACCATTTTTCTAGTGGAACAAGTTTCATTATAAGTGATTTTATTAAGGACTTGATACACAGCATAAGCAATTCTTCCTGTGAAAATGCTTAAAGCTCCATATGCTTGGGAGACTATGACTAAATTTGTGTGGCAAAATGTGCCCTGGACTTGTGTGTAAAAACTTGTCTTTCTTTCTTAGCAATGACCACATTCTTAGAGAAGGGACACTTTTGCAGAAAATGGACCATGGTGATCCTTGTGTACTTCAGTCCAAACTATACAGTGGCATATATTGCAAATACTAACGGCAAGTATAAAAGAGTGTAGCTCAGTCATGCTATCATCTTTAGATTACCCTTTTAGAAATATTGAGTGGAGAAAACTTGTTAAGAAAGGCTTTAAATAATTATACTGTTCAGTGGCAGCCCTTCAAGATTTGTTAAAGGTCCTGTTAGCTTCCAACAAGATCAGAATAATCAAAATTCTTGTTTTGATACATGGTACACTTAAAAAATAAAAGAAACTTGTCAAAGGTTTAAATTAATCTCTTCTAAAGAAGAAACATATTTTTTAAATGAGTTGTCTCAGATATTCCCAAATTCTGTAACGGCACAAGATCAGTCCATTGAAATTTTGGGGCATATTGCTTTTGGAAAGACAGTGAGCAATCAAACTTGTAAGTACAAGCCATGCTGCTTGTTTAACTATGAACTGAAAAGTTCCCTCCCTTAATTGAATAATATATTGATAATATATCATGAATATTCAATTTTAATGTTGTTCTTCCTGGACTTATATTAATTTTCCCATAAAGAAAAACTGATTTTAATGAGGTCTCCCAACCTCTCAACAACAGGAAGAGCATCACTAGCAGATTAATAGCTGGAATGCACCTGGAAGTTCCCTCTGCCCGTCAGTAATTTAACTGGGATTTTTATTAATCTTTAGCAGTTTTAAACTACTATGCAGCTAATAGTATACAGCTAGAATTAGTAAAACCTGTGAAGAAATTCCACACTGTGTGATACACATAATAAGCTTAAACAGATTTGGCTTAGAATAAGTTGTTAATTGACAGCATATGACTGCCTAAAATCACACAGCTGCTTTGCAAACCATTCAGACAAGCAGTTCTAAATTAATACACATCTAATTCATTATTTATGTAACAAATTATCTCCTTTCACAGTTAACAATAAGGAAAAGCATTTCCAAATGGGTCATCACTGTAGCTGGCCATAGACTTATGTGGGATGCCATTTTCAAGGGCTGGAGAGAGTTGGTAACTGCTTAGAAAAAAACTGAGTTCATATTGGACCTGGCCCTCATCTCACATCTCAAAAGGAAAGGAGCATAAATAAATAAATATTTTTCCAACTGCTTAGCTATATTTATTTTCCACTGCCTCCCTGCCTACAGCAACACGGATGTCCCCTGAGCTCTTGAACCTGTTTATTTCCCATCCGCTACCTGTCCAATTGAAGCAGCACTAATTATCCCAGAAGGCTTTGCTCCTGTCAGTTAAGGCAGAAAAAGCACTCAAAGCCTTCTGGAGATGCACCAGGGCCGTTGCAGGCAACAGGTTGTGGAGCTCCTGGTGAAACACATCTAAAACCTGGAGTCACAGCCTGGAGCTGGGGAGGATCGTCAAAGTGGAGGAGCCGGGGTAGTACTTAACAGGCCTAATACGCAGCAGCATCTGAGAAACTCATTATTACAGACACGAGCACCTCTGACCTAATTACAGTTAGATTTATTTCTCTTCTGCATGTAATTTATATTGTTTTGTTCCTGGTGTTGCTGAAAGGAGGTACCCTCCATAATTTGTATATTTTTCTCCCAAGATTGTTCTCTGCAGGTCCACTCCTTTTCATTAAGGCCTTTTTTCATAGCTCATATGTTTTCCTGTTCCCTACAGACTCTTCCAGATTTGTAGTTTTGGAGGAGAATCCTGCAATTCAAATGGGAGAATTCAGATATATGGTCTTTCCGTGCTATGAAGAACTGACACCTCAAGGTCTGCTGGCGACCGCCTACCCCGCGAGCACTCTGAGCACCAAATCAGATAATTTTATAGGACTAGGAAAAAAACCTACTTTAAATAACAAATAGTAAATTTATATTAAAATTGTAAAAACTTCCTTCCCATTTAATTATTTGTGGAAATATAAAAGCTATTCCACTTACTCTCTCTGTAGCCACACAGGACCTGTATAAACCATAACATGATGTTCACGCAGATGTGGCCGATGTGCCAGAACTCACCCTACCCATGAGCAAAGCCATTAAGAGTGAAGAAATCTTTCCATCTTCCCTACTTGACTGCAAGCACAGGGACAGGGCAGATACAAAGCGGGTAATAAAACACTCCCAGTATAGCAGTGTCGTATTTTTACCTCCTCTGGGTTCTGGGAAAAAAGGGGAAGATAAGATGCTCCTATTGGGGCAGATACTCGGGGTCTTTGCTCTCAGTCTGACAAGAGCCAAATATGGGATGAAGTGTGTGACAAACGAGAGGCACAAAAGTATTCATGCAGGAAACTTGCGACGTTCTGGGATTCAGTCCCTTCATATAAATAATTCATTTTGTAGCTGGAGACTCGGTTTATGACATGTGTAAGATTGGCAGTAAAATATAAGATGGACCATGTGATTGTAGAGCTAGTTGAAGAATGAGAATTCAAGTTCAGTGAAAAAAAAGAACTGGGAGATTTGGATATTTGTTTTCATTCCATATTGGAAGAGAACAAGAGACTTTGAAGCATTTTTTTCTTGGTGTAAAACCTAAAAAAAGAGCTGTTCTCAGAATAGCAATACTGGAGGCACTCATGTGAAATGAAATACTTGCTCCGCACTGAAATTCCTTCTGTGTGATATAGACAGGAACTTGCACCTGTGGCTTCCATGTCCCAGTTCAACAGTCACTTGGGGAATAGCTTCTGCTTCTCTCTCTCACATTTGGATCAGAAATTTAAACCCAAATCCAAAGGAAAAAAGTTGAAATTAAAACATGTCTGAAAAAAGATTTGGGTTTGATGAACTTGGTATTTTGGAATGAAAAAGGTAGAATAATTTGTTCATGTTTCTTGTGCAGCTACACATGCGATATCTTTGCTCAGTGCTCAGTTTAGCTCAAATAGATTATTAACACTTGGTAAGATCTGTTCCTAGGATAAAATTAATAATTAAGATTTTTTTTATTAGCTCCTGTTATTGTTGGTTTTTATAATAGCACGTTATTTTCCTTCTTCATCTGGACGTTTTAAAAAATACTGTTTCTCAAAATGAAAGTTTGTACTAAATCTGGACTACAGACTAATACTGAGAACAAGCCTTATTTTAAACTGTTTTATTAAAAATGACTAACTGTTGGAAGGAAATATGGTCTTTTCAATGGAATATTATGAATTCCTTACTCGACCATGTATAGCTTTTCTAATATAGCTTTTCTAATAAAGATAGGTTTTTTGGCATTGCCCGCTGTATGATGCTGTGGTTCAGTTTTAATTATCCAATCCATAAAAAGCTGTGCTATAGCCTTTCAAGAACACCTCAGTAATGGTGCTGAACACTGAAGATATACACAAGGAAATATTTAAGACGCTGTAATGCTCAGCTGTCCATTACAGCCACCCTCTTTGTCCTATGTGATGTACAAGTGGGGAAATACGGTCATAGCTCAGCTGCCCCCGTTTACACTCTTAGCCTTGATCAAAGAGGTAAACAAATGCCCTCAGCAGGATACAGAGGCATCCGCGGTAGAAGCCTTTGGCATTTCTCTGACTCCACTGCCTTGGCAACGACCTCGGCGGTAGGGTGGACAGAAAAGAAGAGGAAGCTACCTGAAGGTGCAGCCAAAGGTGTGCTAAGCAAGAAGTGAATCGAGTAGTTCAAGGAACAAGTGCAGATTTCCAAATGAAGGAACAGTTATCCTGCAGGACAAACTCACTTGTGCCAGGGATGCCAGAGTCCTTCTGTAACAAAGTGATGGGAAAAGACGCCTCACTGCTGAATGTCAATCATCTGACTGGTGCACGAGTTCTTCCTGCACGATTGTCCTGATACACTTGTCCACAGCTTGATAATGCATAGGTGTACTTAGCTGTGGCCTTTTGTTACAAAGAGAGAGTGTTGTATGATGATCCACACAGAAGTCTGTAAGGCTGTGTGTTTGTACCTGAATAGGTCCACAGATTGGTTCCGTTTGCTGAAACACGCAGTTCTCTCTGTCACACGAAATATGGTAACAATGGTTGGTTTATGAGGATTTAGGACAGCAAAAAAGTGGGTATTTAACAGGAAAATAGCCCTTAAAACTTGAACAAATTGGCAGTATTAACATGGAGGGAGTTCAATGACAGAGTATACTTGTCTTCCAGGCAAAAATACAAGCAAAAAGAAGAAAACCATACTTTGTATATATAATAATCTTGATATTGGGGAATACAAATGCGATAATAAAGGTAAAGCTTTTCTCTCACTCACCGAGAAGTGTGTGAGACACTTTTGCCGGGAATAATGCCTGAAACACTAGGGCAGCTGATAAAAAACTCCCCTTGCTTGAAGAGCACTGAAACTCCACTGAAATGAGAAATTAGAAAAACGTTTTCTTTAAGCCCACAACCAAGATGCTGAAGATGGCACAGAAACTTATATCACAGAGTTGAGGCTCCCAGCACCCACATTTAGCTTTGGAACCACAGACGTTTGGTTAATTGGAGACAGCACCATGCGTGAGACACACAATATCATCTCCCACTGCTAGGCAGTGAGCAATGCCAGCCAACCGATTTGGTTGTAGTACACTGCCAGATGCTCTTCAGCGTGAGAGAAAACCAGCTCAGTTGTCCAGCATCCTGACAGAGCATGAAATATCTTCTAGGGAGATGGACTGTGAGTGAGGGAGCTTAAGATGGAAAAAGGCCAAAGAAAGTTTTAAAATTCAGCCTTTGTGAAACAAGGAATTGGCGACAAGAAGCTAGCAGTTTGCCGAGACGATGCATCTCAATGTTCACAGAAACTAATCTTCACGTTATCAGAGATGAGAGATAAAAAGAGGTTAGAGATAAGCTCAAGGATCTGCACTGAACCCAAACCTCTAAGCATTGTAATGGCTATAAGTTATAAAACATAGCAAATGAGTGCAGGCTGGCTACCTGATTTGTTCAGGGCAAAAAAATGTTTTCTGTTTCTGTTAAGAATGAGTTTTTCCCTGTGAATTATACAGACCAGCTCTGACAACTTGTGCCATATCATTTAGCAGGTACTCTACTGGTACGCAGTCATTTCTATGAGTAGCAGTTCATCCCAAGAGCTATTCCAGTGCTATCTATGCTTTTGGGAAGAGTTATTGCCTACAGCTGCCTAGGAATTTTTGGATAAAGTATTTTAAACCAACAAAATTAAACCAGGCTTTGGCAAAACATCATGTTGAAACGCTTTTGTGAGGATGAAGGCAAAGTCCCATTAAACTGCTGCCTGGCTTCTCAGCCACTGATCGAACAAACAGCTTGTGGGTCCAAGGTGACGACCCCCTTGAGACAGGATAACCCACCGCTTTCGGACAATACTGTCAAACCCCTCGGAGGGAAGGCAGAGAGCTTTAGAGTCCGCTGTGAATGACACATGTCTGCCCTGGCAGTGCAGATACTGCCACAGCTCTTGGGGACTCAGCCGAGGGCTTCGAGGCGGGAGGGCGATCCTTGTGCCTCCAGGGAACTGCCAAGGCTCACGCAGCCTTGGGGATTGCCTGGGAAGCTGCCCTCAGGTCCTAGGTAAGCACAAAGACTTCCCAGGAGTTAGGATGGTTCTGCGCTCCACATCATTCAAGAAAAAAGAGAGAGAAATGTTTTAATTTTTCCTTAAGGAACAGACAATCTCCCCCTTCGCCCCCGCCATGTTTTTTTTCATTTGAGCCCTGAACTGTAATGTATCGTCAGTCTTGTATAAAGTGCCTGGGGTGGGGGGAACCTTTCTCATGGAAGTGCAGTCCTAAGTTTTGATTGCTTTTACTCTTTGACAATATTCAGAGACAATACTCTGCTTATCTTTAAGCAGATAGCAAGAGTGCCAAATGCAAGAAAAATGCAGCCATCGGGGACTGCTACTGCCTCTATCAAGCACCTGTTGCCTTCTGAGAGACTGGTCCAGACAGAGTCTAAGCCACTATGGAAGTGCCCATGACAAAAGGTGTGAAGGAAGCCCATGGATTTATTAAGCTGAGCTACAATTTTGAAATTTTTATGTGCAAAGTCCTGTCAACCTTTGAGCCACCCCCACAATGATATTAAATTACTGACATTTGGAAATGCAAAGGAGCGCTTAGATATTGTGCTCTTTCCAAACAGCCCCAGCTCTTCAAAGCAGCCAGTGCTACAAAGCCTCCAAAAAAGGGGTAAGAAGGAAATGTAGGAATTGCCCTGATGCAGACCTGGCAGCCTGTACTTGCTAACAAAACTCTAAGCAACCATGGCAGCAAACACAATCAAAAAAGGAGCTACTGAGTGTGCTCTGGGAAGTGAAATGATGCCATCAGCTTGCCATTGGGCACAGCTTGGATATGCCGTTTATCTCAAGTCATTTAGAAGCATCAAGAAGAGGCTAAGAGATTACCCAAGAGAGAACGCTGTTGACACTCCAGGACTGTGGCACTGCTGAAGCTGGATGGAAATTTGCCAGCAAAACCTAATTCCACTGAAAAATGCCAGTCACTTCTGCCTGAAACGTCTCTGCTTTGACAAACATTTCCTTCCCATTGCCTTTATCAATAGCGTTGGTACCAGAACACCCTGAGGTTGCATTTCTCTGTTATACAACTGCCCCATGTTCCTGAGGCGGGTGCTGTGATTACCTCATACGCCCAGGCATTTCTCCCTCTCGCTCCTTTCTAAATGATCAGGTCCTAGCATAAATGCTTTGCCTTAGTCATTAAGTGACTCACTGTGACTCTCCACTATTGAATTTCATCTGATTTTATTAAAATAATACTTCCTACAGAAAGTCCCAATTCTTCTCTTTATTGACAGTTCCTCCCCACATTTTGTCATCAGTACATCTAATTAGCTCACTTAGGCTTCTTGTGGCAAGACAATTAATGAAAATGTTGAATAATTAGAAAAGTATCTAGAACCAATCCATAAGAAACTCCTGAACTAATCCTCACTTCAGCCAGATACATCCTCTTTCAATACTACTCATTGCTGTCTTCCTTTTACCTACTACTTTATTCAGTTTATAGTCTTTCTAGTCATCATTCTGATTTTCTGTACCAACCACTTTTTAGCAATCTGAGTAACCGTGGTATATTTCATTCCCATTCTCTTTTTTAAAGAATCATGTCTCTGATTGAAGAAGACTATGTGGTTGTGTGATACAGTCTACATTTGTTCAATCCATATTGCACTCTATCTCCTTTTCTATTTATCTCCATTTTATTAATTGCTAATTTCTTCAAACTCCAGTCTAATGTCTAATGTATTATGGCTATCATCTTAATGGACATAGACTTGTCTGGGCACTTTTTTGCCCCTTTCATCCTCAATCAGAGACATTACATATGTTGTAATTCAATCAGATGGTATTATGCCAAACACACTGCTATACTGTAAGAGCTAGTTGTGAGTGCCAGTTTTCTCAGAATACTGGGATGGAGATTAACAAGTTAATGCTTCTTCTTCCCCACTCTTGCCCCCATTTAAATCTTTCAGTTTTTCTTCCACTTAAGATGAAGTGATTTCTATTTCCACAAACCCCATTCCCATTCACCATCTCCCTATATTGTTAATCTTCATAATTTTTGAGAAGCTAAGAGAGACTATTGATTTAGTTTGGGGGCCATATCTCAACTGTTTTTAATCTCCACCTCATTATCATTGCATTTCCGTTCCCCTTCGTCTTACTATCTTCTCTTGTTTTTTGCTGATTTTTTAAAAATTCATGCAGCTAAAGAATTTTGTTTTCTGATATTCTTTGCAAAATTTAACACAGCATAATTTTTTGTCAGTGATTTTATCATTTTATCCTGATAGTTCTGACATCTAAAAGACATCTTTTTCTTTCTTGATCAGTTCTTTTCTAAAGATATATTTTTGGGGGTCACTGTTCACCATTCAGGCATGAAAGTCTTCCTTGGGTGTAAGATTTTACTAGTTCTGCAGGGCACAAATTCCAGGTGCCCTTCTTATCCCTTGCCACCAGCAAACAAGCCAAGTGTCTCATAAAACATCACAATTTTCAGCATTGCAATTGGCAGTTATTGACAGTCTCAGTGGAGAGACAATGACTAGATTGGCAAGGAAAATGAATTAATTTGTCATTCTGAGTGGATCTTCTGTAACAAGGCTAAAGGAATTTGGCAGCTCATAATTGGAAATCTTGTTTTTTGCTGGCAGTACTCTATCTATACAGTGAACGGTGCAAAGGCTTCAGAGTTATCACTCTGGTGCTCATTACTAATTAAACAGATAAAAATACTAGCCAAGAAATATCAATTCAGCTAATGAGAGACAAAAAACAGAACGTGAAGCACACTCCGGCTTGGAGTTTACCATCTCTTGAATAACTTTCTCATCTGCAGTTTGGAGAGAGCCCCGTAATAGGAACAAGACTTTTAAAATCAGCCCTCAACTGTTTCTCACAAGCACGATGTTTGAACTAGCAATTTTATGGGTCAGAGGGAGGTTTTGCCAGATGCACAGATTTCAGTGCTTTGTGAACAACTACTGAGTTTAGAAATGTGGCAACAGATTTTTTTGACAGTATCAATTAGATCTTCTATCCATTGGGTCTTGCTGAGAAAGTCATTGTCTAACAAGCACTGTCTATACAGCATGCAACATGGGCAATTCCCTTTGGAGGCCATTTAGGAAAGATTGTAACCATTTTCTTTTACAGGCTGTTTACTCGTAGATTATTTTCTCAACTATTAAAGCACTGCTAAGCTTCACATACATTTGTTCTGTAGTTTCTACCAAAGTCAGTGCCAGCAGATGTGAGATTTCTGTTTTAGGCTATAACGGCAAATGGAAGAACTGGTGATTTTATACCATGTAGGACTCCACTTTTCTCTCAAGTTGTCTTATTTGGAAAAGAAAATGACATCCTCTACAGTTTTAAGTGCAAAGACTGGGGACAGTTGTCCTTTAAATAAATTCCTCCTTTCCTTACCTGTATTTTTTTCTACTTCTGGAGGGCGATTTTCCCTTCTGTCCCTTGGTACCCAGTCCCTTGGAGAATCCCTCTGCCTCTTTATTTCCTTTCAGCTTCCTTTTTGTTCCCCACTTGCCCTTTGCCATTTTCAGGTATTGAAGCGCTCTCTGTTCATCCCTGCAGTTCCAGGCTATGTTCAGATTTACCTCTATTTCAGTCTCCCAGTCCTCTAAGTCCTTACCTGATGCTCTCTACCTCCCACGCTGGTTTCTGAACTTTGTTTCTTGCTTTGCTGTATGTATCATTATTTTTTTACCTCCCAGACCAAAGTGAGATGCCTGTAGGAGTCACAACAGAATGAAGATTGGGCTTCTCAATGCCTGCTTACACACCACCTGACAACCTGCCTCCTTAAAGCTAGAACTAATACATAAACAGTAAGAATAAGGATAAACAAAGACAGACAGATGTTATATATTTTCATGCTTTCTGTGGATCACTTGATGACTTCGGAATGAACACAGTTGCAACTGAGGTGTGGCTTATGCTGTTCAACTTATTTATAAATAATCTAGAAAAGGTCACATTTCGGTGACAGTTTGCTGATGATAATTTATGGCAGTGAAACTGAAAGTCAGCTGTAAAAGAGGTGCAGAAGTATCTCACAGTACTGAATTACTAAGACAAATAGAGATGCTAATTACCATAGATGAATGTAAAATAATGTACATGGGACAAAAATCCTAATGTTGCATGTATCATGAGTTGACCATTACTACCTAGAAACAAGATCTTGGGGTTTTGATGAATAGCTCTGTGAAAACATAGATGTAACACGTTCATTCAGTAGCAGACAAAAGAAAAAAGGAAATTGAATGTTAGGGATTCTGAGGAAAATAATATAAAACAGAAGAGAAGACTAACATTATTCTGCCACCACCTGATGGTGATGAATCCCTGAGGCATGTACAGCTTGAACACCCTGTGTACTTCTGGTCGCTCCATCTCAAAAATAAAACGACAGAACTGCAAAACGCTCAGACAAGGGCAACAAGGACAACTGAAACTCTGGGATGGTTTCTGAGCCAGGCAGGAACCACAGAGCAGACTAGAGAGATGGCTGAGGGGCTACACAATGACGTCTACTAAATCATGAGTGCCATGAAGGGGATAGAAAGGGAACTGTCTGTCCTCTGTTTTTCTTCTCTACAAGACCTAGGAGTGGAAACTACCAAATAGTAAGTGCAAAGCAGACGACAAGAGGTTGTTCTTCCCGTAACACAGAATTAAATTGTGGAATTCTCTGATACAAAACATTGTGGGTGCTAAAAGTTCACATGGTTTGAATGGTGTTTGGACAATTTTATGGAAAAGACTGTTAAATCCCACTTTGCTTGTCCTGTACTTGCACTCTCGGCTAGGAATACACCACTGGCTATTGTCAGTATCTACTGGATTAAACTGAACATTGGTCTGATCTGATATGTCTGTTTTATCTAAATGATTCTGATCATCTTAGTATTCAAATTATTCTCATCTCACGGGAACAAGGACTGTGATGCTTATTTTTGGCTGCAAAACACTTATCATGTTTGGAGAAAATTTTATTTAAGTAACCAGCCAATAACAGTAACCAGAAAAGTGGTCAAAACTGGAATCCAACCTGTAAGTGCCTGTTTGGTACATTAGAACGTTTCTAGAAGAGGCTGGTGCTACCTTCTGCATTTCAACCTGGGCAACTTAATAGCAGGCTTGTGGCACAGAGGAGAATCAGTGAAAGAGCTGCTGCCAGCTCTCCACACTGGTGGGCAGGTGGGGCTGGGAACGAAGGAAAGCTGGCGCTTGTGCTCTTCGCCTTCATTAAGCTGAGTACCCTTCCCACCTGGAGGCAATATCCCATGTTACGGGCAGCCCTTGAACAAATTGTATTACTGGGGGCAAATGGTGTGTTTGACCAGAAGACGGAAGCGGGTGATCAGAGATTTAATGGGCAGAAATGACAAGCTCATGCCTCCACATTACTGCATGACTGGCTCTGTGAAGAGCCTTGTGAAAAAGGAAAAGCAGCAGAAACAAGGACGTGGAGATGGAGTCCTCAGATATTGTTATTTAGCACTTGTAACTGAAAAACCAATAATGAAACCAGGAAAAGTTAATAAATAAGAATGTGAAGACCTGACCTAGAGAATAAGCACTTCTGAAACTACTTACAAACAAGAAAAATATGAAGAATATAAGAATGACAGGGAAGTTTCAAATCAATGGGCAGGTGCTGCAGTACTTCACTTTGGGACAAAAACACGGATACCAGGATGTATAACTGCGTAATACACTGAGAAATGTTTAGCTTCCCAAGCATTTGATGTGACAAGATGAGGAAGTAGACAGTACTCTTTGCTGTGAAAATAAAATATTCTGGTTCTGAATTCTTTGCTTCAACAAGGACATAACGAACTCACATAATTTATTCAACTGCCCTGGCAGAACCATAAAGAAACACTAAGTCAAAATCCCAAATCAACCAAAACAGAGGGTTGAGTCTTAATTCACAATATCTCAGTTACATGCTCACCAATGAAACTCAATTTAACTAGATTATCCTGAGCTAAGCTCTCCCAAAAAGTAAGAGTGAACTGACCTGTTTTTCAGTTCTTATTGTTAAGGTGGTATAAAACCTGCCGCTGAAACCATTTACAAGTTACCTCTGACGACATTTTCAAGTAACCTTTTTGGCTATGCACTGAAGGCAAAGAGTACCTACAGAAGTGCTCCTTGTGTTTCATTCTCTCCAACACACCTGCTTGCTTTTTTTTGGTCTTAGCAATGCCACCTGTCAGTCGATTCCCATGCTAACATTAGTGATAGATATTTTTGTTCTAGGCTATGACTGAAACTCTAGGAAGTGTGAGAGTTGCCTACCAGTGTTAGAAAGACACTAGATTTTTAAAGGATTCATCTCCCAACTGTTGTACATAAATTACGTATTTGCTCATACAGGCTGTTTTCTGAACGAGTACATGAGGCTTCATTCACACTTGGAGTAAACGTATAAAGCCATATTGCCTTGAATTATATTTCTGAGTTCATCCAAGTAAATTAAAGTAAAAGAATATAAATAATTTGTAATAAACAAACAAAATAGTAAATTAGATTGCGACTGGATATCATCAGAGACTGTTTTTTCCCTTAATGAGACCATCTGAAAGCCTGCAATATCTGTTAGGCCCTCTTTTACCTAGGAAAGCTGACAGAAAGTTCTCTGTGAGAAGTCTCAGCTTTATAAGGTGATTTATTTCAGGACATGAGAACACAACTACATTGACCTCTCCAGTGACACATGTCCCATTTGTTCTCTCATCCTCTATTTAGAGGAGAAATGGATATGTGGGTGTTTCTGAAAATCAAAACGCAGAGCAACTCACCAGGCAGAACTCAGCTAGAAAGATGGATGCCTTTGGAGGCTTAGATCTATTTCTATATACGAGGTTAGGTTCCACTTGAGTCTGCTGTTGAAGACAGAAAGGGGTTTCTCTACACAGCTTGCAGATCTATTGCAGTTTCCAAGGAGAGACTGGTTTTACACATGGTACGAGTGAGATTTACTTCTTTATTCTGGCATTTTCTGTACAATTACATGTGCCTTTTACATAAAAATTTAAGATCCCTGCCCTACAATCTACAGAAAGACAGATGGTTGTCCTCTTTGACACCACTGACTTCATTTGTTTGTGAAATGCTGCTCATTCGCCCTTCAAATTCCCTCTCACCTTTCCTCAGCACCTTCCTGATTTCCAATCACAACTGTCAACGTACATGATATGTACCATGTTCCTTTCCATTAGCATCGCTTTTTCTGCATTGCCAATTCTTGAAGTTATAAAAATGTGGCCAAAATGAGGAGGTAAAAGTGAGCCATTTCAGGTCCTTTGTCTTTGGCTGCCTTTCTCATTTGTAAGACATCTCTGGCTGAAATAGTAAGTGGCATGAAAAGAAAAGCAGACTCCATGCTATTCTAAAGCTCTCTGTCCCATGAATGACTTATTTAGCTTCATAATAATGTTTTAACTACGTTTTTGATTCTTTAAAGTGTTTCTAAGGAATATTTGCATCCTAAGTATCCCTTGGTGGGACACTGAGTTTGACCATGAGATTAAGTATTGGAGCCATGTGAGCATAGCTGCCATCATCTGGTCCCTTACTGTCCGTTCTTAGTAAACTGCTGAATTTGCTTCTTGTTCAATTTTGTGCTTTATTTAGGTTGAAGGAGCTCCCCCTTCTTTGGATATTAAAAGTTTCCTTAAACTGTGCCCCTGTGTTACATTTTACCACTTTATATGAGGAAAATTTAAATCATTTGATATGAGAAAGGACTTAAAACTTATTGTCAGAAGGTAACACCTGGCATTAATTCTTTTTCCAAGAGTCATTCACTTTCACTGACCAGGAGACTGTGAGTGTAAAATGACTGCAGAAGCAAAGGAGAAAGCACAGCAGTAGCTGCTTTCTAGCTCTTTTTTGTAATTGCAGTCTCCTCGTTCTTTAAGCGATTCCTTCCTACTTCTTCAAATATGAGCAATACCAAGGGGGTGGAACAGGGTGGAAAGTACTGCTCTCACCCTTGTTCCCTTCTACTTTAATGGGCTGAACCAGAAGACAGGATAGAAGATGGTAGGATTAAGATATGTTATAATGAGGGGTGCCCATTTCCCATCTGAGAGGATTACCTGAAAAAATTTCTTCCCCCTCCCCTGAGACATAATTCCTCCCCAAGATCCACCAAGGATGGGGGCAGGGGGGAAGAGCACCCAGCCAAAACTATGCTTAATGGATCAACTGCAGGATATAAGCAGGAGTTATATAAATACATAAGATAAAATAAAGCAACATGTAAGAAGAGAGCGAGTGTTAGCTCTCCTTTTAGCTGGAAGAATGTGGGCATATACTTGGATTTTTTGGAAGACGTTCAAAGAGTTTCTCTGTTTTTAGGAATACACACATGTTGCTTCCCATTATCCAGGAATGTTTCTTTTCTTGGGCCAATTTCTTCTGTGCATGAGATGAATATAGAAAAACCTCCAGGTAAGGTGTTTAAAGTAATGAAAGCATAGAACTCGAAACAATTTTTACAATGGTTTCATATATTTTTCTACTGTTTTAATCTACTTAAGGACTAGTTGGAGTAGGGAACACTTAAAACATTTGCTTAACACATCTTGCGAAAGATACATCATAATGTAAAATGTTGTTCTGTGATATTTCAAGATGAACAAGTACAAAAGTGTTCCTGTAATATATTTACTTCTTGTTTTTTTCACATAAAGAATGAAAGTGACTTGCAAAAGCCTATTTTCAGTGTAATTACATGTAATGCTTCTCCAGTATGTTTTTTTCCTGAAGGTAGATAAAACTAATCCAACTTTATTTGACTGGCTTTTCTTTAACCTACAATTCAGCCCATGGCTTTGCGTTTGCCTTTCCTCCTCTACACCTCTCTTGCTCTTCCTCTTTGCTTTTCTTTTCCCTTTATTCTGATGCCTTTCCAGTTGAATCACTCCACTTTCTCCTCCATTCTCTGCTTTTGTCTCTTTCTCACACTTCAATATCTAGCCCAGAAAGCCCCAAATTCTGCTTCCTACATGCATCCATTCTTTATTTTTTTCTCCTGCATCTTCCATGACAAAACAATTTCCTCTTCCAGTAGATATGCTATATTCCTTAACAGAAAGTACTACTTCTCAACAGTAATTGAGAAGTTCTCCGTGTGAGTAGTTAAGTTGCTTAGTTGAGAAGTTCTCAATATGTACAGAATCTGTTATTACATTTTTTGTAGTTTATTTTCGCTTTGGATTTTCTCCATTCGATACTCAAATACACCCTTTGTTTGCTTGATCTTAGCAACTATTTCTAAAAGACCAATGAAGCCTTCGTAATTTATATCCACTTTCTTCCCTCTTGTCTTTTCCTTAACACTTTTTTCTTCTTCTCAATATTTTCTCCATCTGCCCTGATAAACCTGTTTTTTCCTCTGTTTCCCAGTTTTCCTTGTTCACATTCCTGACTTTTGAATCAGATAGTGGGTGATTCATTTGACCTACTTAAGATGTGTATAGCAGAGCGAGATGAACTGTACCACAGAATTGCCTGTTTCTTTTTATTGCCATTAACTACAAAGGGATACTGGATGACTAGTTCAGGTACAAATATCTACAAAGTTAGAGGAACTCTATTGCATTCTTTTGCTCAAATAAATCCAGAACGCAGAGAAAAAATGTATCATCAGACTCCCCCGTTTCAGTCTGGGCTGAATGTGGAGGTACTTAAAGAATTCATCCATTCTACCAAGTGTAGAGCTGGACTGATTGGGGGGCAGCAAATAGGATGAAGTGGTCAGGAAGCAATGTCAGGCTGTTGCAAAGAAAGGCAAACGTCTCACTGAGATGATAAGACATGGAAATGCCATGCCAAGATACGTAAGTAAACCTTCTCTTCTATCAACATGCTCCGAGTATTAGCAAGAGCAAACTATCCAGCCTGGGCTACTCAGAAATATCAGCTATGAGGAGAAATTGAACAACCTGGAGTAATTTATCCTAAAGAAGAAATGTCTGAAGGAGGATATGACATTAGCCTTCAAACACATAAAAGATTGATGAAAAGAGGAGAGGCACAATCTGTTCCCCCTGTCCAAGGTGCATGGGAGAGGATACAAAGAGCCTCAGTTGCAACAAGAAACATGATTTAGAGCTCGTTTTCTTTGGTATTTCTGTAACTGTCATTAGAATAAAAAATATCTTACTCTGTGTGTGTGTGTGTGTGCGCGCGCGTGTGTAGATGTATATATTTTAAAAGCCTTTCACGTGAAAGCCAGCTGGTAAGTGCTAAGCTGTAAAACTGAGGCTCAGGTTTCAACTGGCTGGTGCCTAGGGAACAAGAAGAGCACTGTTTCTCTGATTCATAAAAGGGGTGTGTGCTTGTCACCATCTCTCTTATCCTTTTGTCTGCAGAGAAACTGGGCACAGCTTGGGGCTATCAGCTGAGTAAACAAGCCTTTAAATCATAAGCTTCAGGCAGTTAAGTGGAAAGTATCAGTGTTTGGCTTTTTTAGAGGAGGGACTAGCACCTCCACCTTATTATTGTTTTAGGCTTTTATTTAATTTCATTGGGAACTCGGATATGAGTTTTTATATCCGATCGGTGTTTGAACACCTTCTCCTCCGTATGTGGCTTCCACATCATAAAGACATAAAAGCCCCACAGAAATATGAGGTAGAGGGATATTAGAGAAGTGGAAGTTTCGAAATGAGAAATGAACTTTTTCCCTTCTAACACATTCAACAATGTACAGACAGAACTAGCAGGGGAGACATACTGAGGTGGATCAAAAGTGACAGAAAGACAGCTGTGCATATCTGGCACACATTTGCTGGAATAAAACAGCATCTGTATACAATAAGCCTTGCAAATTTTGATTTTGGGAAGGATTCACTTTTCAAAGTTTTATTGTTTGTTTCTTAGTGGTGGTTCTAACAAGCAGTGGCTGGCAAATCAGCATATTTCAGAGTTGGCAGATGTCTTTAAAGGATAATGCATATTTTCATCCTCGAGAGAACTGGACTAGGTCTTTATTTGATAAATATTATACAGTCATTTTTTCTGCATCCTCTTCAGCCTAATTCAGTGAAGCATAAGTAAACAAGGCTGACAATGTGGCACAACTCACCTTGAAATAAAGAGATGGACATTTACTAACCACAGTAGGGAAAGGACTTGCTCTTTAAAATAATGAACATAAAGGGTTGTATTCTTTGATAATGTCAATCAACATAGCCCTGGTGATTTACATCATCTGATTATCTAGCTGATATTCTCAGCATAAGATGGGAGGAGTACATTTTTTTAATGCACCTTGCCAAAAAGTGAGAAGTGAAGTTTTATTCAAACCGAAAACTCAAAAGTAATATTGTTAATGTAACTTCTCCATCATTATTTATTCTCCATCATTATTTATTCCTATCAGCATATTTTTAACTTGAGACAGGACTATATGTGCAAGTTTTTGGGAGGCCTTAATGGTGACAAGAGTTAATTATTACGAAGAATTATATCAGCCATCCTTTGATTTCTTAAAAAATTATCTCTCTGACATACATACACTTCCGTTCAGAATATACATGAATGTACGTATATATATACATGCATATTTTTTTCAGAACTTATGATCTTTTCCCAGCACCTCCTCCAATAGTAGTATATTATTCATAGGTGTAATCTTGCAACATGCTTACCATCATCTTGACATCAAAGGGAACTGACTGTAGTTACCAACTTACATTTAAGGTGCAATCTTTTGTAAACAGTACATTTTGCAACTTAAATTGCTTGTTGTCCTGTTGCCACCATAAATTTCAGATTCTGAATAGTAATAGGGATGCCAATAACCATCAGAAAAAGAAAATAAATTATTAATGGGTACTAATAAGTAGTAGGAGTTACAGAAATTGTCAAATCAAATTTTTCCTTAGTTGATAATGATAATTCAGTTTTTTATTTCAAAACATCCTTTTTTCTTTACCTACTCCTATGAAATTAGTAATGGCTTTCCTGTCTGCTGGCATAAGGAACCAAACTTCTTTCCATCAAATTGACTATAATGTTATAAATGGCAGAACAACATATTTTAGTTAAATTTCCCACAGCTTAGGGTGTATTAAGAAACTTGTACAATAGGATTCTCTCTGCTATGCCGCATGAACGCTGAAAAGTCATTAGGAAAGTTTGAGAAATCTGTTTAATGAAATGATGACGATGTTAGAGTGTCCATAAGGAACTGGATAGCATACTCATGGGAAATAAGGACCCAGACTGCTCTTTCAATAAACTGATTATTTCATGCAAAAATGGAACATCTACTGCTGGGGTACCTGCAAGAACCTTTCACCAATTCATTACAGACCCTTGCTGACTATAGCTGGAAAAATGTGGTGCGAGGATGGGCTCTTTCTTTGTTTCTAATTTTTTTTTTTAAAAGTGGCTGCCACTGTCATTTATGCAAATGCCATTCCTGCTGGTGTGGTAAGTTCTGTCGTGGTCTAGAAAAATGCACCCTAAAATAATGTTAGGTAGAGGGACACAATGAGTACTCAAACTCTACAAGAGTTAGGATTTGGTTAAAAAGTTGCTTTTGCAAACATGTATTTTTTAACTCAAAAATCTTATGTTAACTAGAAAATGTCACACAAGATGAGTATTCATGTAATCAGGGAAAATGCTTTGCAGCGTACTATTAAAATATTTGCAATGGGGGCTGATCACAAGACAAAGGAGAATAGACTGGCAGACAATGTTAATTTCACCCAGATGATTTTGATATAAGTGGTAAAAAGTTGAATTGTTCCATAGGAGAAATATTTTGTACTGAACAGTTTTGGCTGAGACAGGAGAACAAAAATAATAACAGTGCCATGGTGCCCCCCCACCTTCCCTTGGTGTAATGAATCACAGTAGAGCTAGGAGTTGCTTAGGTAAAAAGATTACCCATGGGACAGTGACCTAAATTCCAGATTTACTTTTTCTCTTTTTTTTTTTAAATTGTGTATTATATTACATATTTATTATGCATTATATTACATTTCCATGTAAATAACATGCAAAGCTTTGAAGAGAATACCACTCTTGTAGGTGTCTGTTCTGTTGTCAAAATATGTGCTCAACAGCTTTCAGCAGATGCTTAACAACTCACCTGACATCGAAACCGTGTTTGCTCTCGTGTTGAACCTTTGTCTTGAAACTCCACTTTTAACGAAGGGCAGGGCAAGAGCATTTAAGAGTGGCTGGTTGTGGAGGTCAGGAGGTGGGAGAAAACAGCAGTCCTATAACTCACCTTCAGTCAATTTAACGGCAAGACAAACTCAGGATGATGAGAACTGTGCCAACCGCGTATGTGTGCTGACATGCTGCAGAGTGTGTTTCATGATTCATCAGCCGCGCTGTGATTGATTGGCCCGGCACCCTGGCAGAGCCCAGAATTTTTTTACTTGTCTCCGAATGTGTTTCATGATTCTTCAGGCAATCTCTGATTGATTGGCATGTGGGCCGAACCTAGATTTATTTTTTCCCCGTGCCCTCAAATATTTGTTTGATGATTCACCATACATACATATTGATTGGCACATTGGCAGAGTCCAAACTTTCTTTACATCACAAAACATTGTTTTATGATTTGTCAGGTAAATTGACTGTTTCCTGCTGCCACTTGTAGATAAATTCTGCTAGTGTGAACTGGAGGGAAGCATATGGCCTCTGGCTTACAGCTAGTTAGGGCAGTGATGGAGGATGGGGTCACATTGTTTGGCCAGGGAGAACAGTTCCTTTTGCTTGTATGTAAAGTCGGTCATTGCACTTTTCAAACAGCTGAAAAAAACTTACCTTGAAAACACTGTGTTAGAAAATGCAAAGTGAGGGCATTACTTTTACACATTAATTCTTGTTAATATCAGTCTGGTAACTATGCTGAATAGGACATCCAAGCATGACTAAAGGAAAGAAAGGCCTTATCTAAGTCTGTAAAGAGAGTAGATTTTTAATGACAGTTTAAACTGTGCCACTTGCCTTGCATCACCAAATCATACCACTGTTCTCTAATTGGCTTTTAACCACACACACATTGCTTGAAAGTCAAAGGAGAAATTTTAAAAGCTGGCAACAACTTTAGCACTGGCACTCCAAAATGGGAGTGACAAATCAGATTCTCTTTTCAATACTTGTAGACAATTATTCTTAGGTCATCCTTTTTGCCTCCCGCAGTTGAATAACGTTTGTCCAGGGTGATGGATTCACAATTTGTAATTCAAAAAATGATTTATTTATCATTACATGTCATTGTGTAAGAATTGACTCCGTGACAAAAGTTTCTGGGAAGTCGATCTTTTCTTTTGTCTAGGAAGATGGATGCACTTTTTAAAGTCAGGTTTCCTCCCACAGTTATTGAAACACAGAGACCGTCACCTAAAATGTATACCTTATGAACCAGGAAAACTATATCCCATATATTTCTACACGGTCTGTGCACATTTCTCCAAACTCTGCCCACACTAGTATACTTCCACATCTACAGGAAATATTGTATAGCCAGTTTGGAGTCAATGCAGAACCTTTTTCAGGAAAAATGGAGCCTGAATTGTAGATGTAACTCTTGTTATTCCAAGAGATAAATATGAATTTTTTATGTTTTCAACCCCTCTGCCCCCAGAATTAGCCTGTTTTTTAGGTCTACTTTAGAACTAAGGAAGAACATAGATTAAGCAAGGTGTCACACGGATCAGTTAACAAAATTGTTGCTCCTGGAGTAATCTGAAGGAATATATGGTAAGGGAGAAGAGAAAAACATAGGGCTTTTGAAATGCAGAAGAATGGAAAAAAGGACCTTGACTCCCTTCTCAGTGGCCTGTAAAACAAAGGCATTAAATCTAAAATTATGCTATGAGCTGAGAAAACATAGCACAGCAATGAAAATCATGGAAGAATTGAAAAGGATGCCTTTTGATGGAAGTCACCACCTAGGTAGCGTTAAGCTCTTTGCCAGGAAGAAGACGTTAAGGGCAACATTTTCTAACTAAGACGGCTTCCTAGGTTAAGCCATATGGTTCTCCTGGTTGAAGGAAAGCCTTCAACCTTCCTTCTTCTTTCCTCCCTTCTTCCTCTTTCCACACAGGATTTCCTTCTCTGGGCTTGCCTCCAGGCATGGCTGTCACTGGAAAGGGCTGCCTCATTCTGCAGTTCAAATTGCAAAGAGCTCAGCCAGCGAGTTAAGGTCTCCCTCCCTCCCTCCCTCCCTCCCTCCCTCCCAGGCAGGGATCCAACCGCCTCTACAGTGAATGTTTGTATTTGTGTTCCTTGTGACTTCATGCAGCTGAGACATCATATGTGTCACGACTTCTGCAGGTCTCTGGCATTATTGTGGGGTGCCCCTTTTAGATCTTTTATACTTCTTCCTTCGTTCAAGAAAGGATTGGTATCAATACCAGGCCAAACCTTTTTCTCCTAACCTTGTCTGCTTCAAAGAAGTCTACCCAGGTTTGCTAAGAAAGAGGATTAGAAAAATCACTGTTTCCTCCTTACTTGACATACTCCTCTTTGGATTTTGGCTTACAATGACTAAACTTTGACTGACTCCTCCACTGTAAGAAAGGCTCCTTGAATTTTAAATTGCACTGCACAAGAGATTTCATCAACCTATTTACAGTTGTTTTTAAAAGTACTAGCTAAATGGGAACTGCTTCTTTTTAATTTTTTTTTCTTCTGCAGGAAGGATCTCAAATGGTGCAAGACACTGTTTTCCCTGCTCCTTGGCTTATTTTAATATGTCGCAATAAATTTACAACAAATAATTAATATAATCCACATGAGAGGGAAGTTGATGGGAATGAAAGCGGAGAAGTCAGTTGTGCATTTTTTAAATAATTGGGTTTCAGTTTAGTCCAAGCAATCATATTTTTTTTACCACATTAGGAACTAAAGCCTGAGATGCTATTTATGAGTCTTTAGAAACTGAACAAAAAAACAGCCATTGTGCTGGGGCCCCGGGACGTGCTCAAGTTGCCTACAGACTGGTCTAAAAAGACAATGTGTAATATGTAATGTGCACTGACTTGCATCTTGTGAAGTCACTTACGCACTTGCCAAGAGCAAAATACTGGTATGTAAACACTTTAATTTTACTTTATGTGTTTTTCTGTCATCTTGTACATTTTGTGGCCATTTATGACTGTTCAAACAGTGGAAAATTGTCCTTATAAAACCAGGGAAGATTTTGAAGCAGGGTTATCACAAAATTCAGTATCATAAAATTGGGTTCAATTGTTTAAAGATACTGTTCACCAATAGACTTAGCTAAATTTATCACTAAAGCCTTCTGTGAATCAGATTCACAGATGTCAGCACTGAAATACTATATTGTACATACTGTTTGCCTGATACGGTTTATTAATTTTGTAGCTTAATTTTGTATTTAAGTCTTTTGCCAGCTTTGGGTTAAGAAGCACAAAAAGTTTAGAAAACCTGTATATTTTCATTAAACAGTACTTCATGTCTTTTTAAACTTTTACATTTTAACATAAAAGTAGAATACACTGTGGAAATATACATACCAAAAAGATGGCTGTATTTGTATGCAAAACTGAAAACAACGTGAACCCTCAATTTTACACATTACTGGTCCTGTGTACTTTCTCTTTAAAAAGGGGAAAATAATTTAAGAAGAAATGGAGGCAAATTAAAACAATTTTGGGGCTTTAGTTATTTCTGGTGTTGCCATGGAAGGCGGCTTCTGGGCTCTGGTGTCCTTTCCCATCCCTTGAAGGGATGGCAGTCACCCACCAGTTCATGAGAAGCAGAGATGGGCCTTTCACCTGTCGCTGTATGAAAGTGGCACCACGGAGACCTCCTGCATTCAGTTTAGCAGTTACAGCTGGGCAGAAGAAAGAGTCGGCTGCTCCTTCCCCACGCACTTGCATTTCTGTACATGCTTCTACACCTCCTGATCTCAAAGAACAGTAAGGTATCTGCGGTGTGATTATATGCAGAGAAGGAATAACAAGTAAGACACCTGAAAACCCACAGGTCATTATCTGTTCTAGCGAAATCCAGATAAAATCGTTGGTTAGTTTTCAGATTCTTATAGGAATGCAGTTTTATCTGCAGTTCATTTATACCATTCTAAAATAATATTACAGTATAATAAATAAATCTGGCCACTGTAATGTGAAATAAAATCAGGTTATTCTTATGCAATAAAATGTGTCCTGACATTATGACTTGACACGTATTGAAGAAGGGTCGAACAAAATTATTTTTTTGGAAAGTCTCAACTGTGTAACATTTGGCATGCTTTGTGTTGTATG
This sequence comes from Calonectris borealis, assembly GCF_964195595.1. Taxonomy (NCBI): domain Eukaryota; kingdom Metazoa; phylum Chordata; class Aves; order Procellariiformes; family Procellariidae; genus Calonectris; species Calonectris borealis. The sequence goes on along the minus strand of NC_134313.1, from coordinate 71,887,662 downwards.
GCCGCCCATGATTGATAGTCTGAGCCGTAGTGCTGGTACTTGTTTGTGTATTCACAGGCGTGAGGAAAGCACAGGCCCGGCGCACTCCTCCCTTTCCTGGCCCACGGATACTGTCAGGTGCGTTTATGGTTTTGCGTGCCTAGAACCGGTCATTTCCACCTCCTGGGCCTTCAGACTGGAGTTTCTCCGTTAATAACCTTTCCAAATAATTATTGCATTACCACAAGAACTCTGACTCCAGCCCCGCACCACACTGCGCCTTCATTGAATGTTGTCTATAATTTATAGATTAGATTTTTATGAGGAAAAAACAGCTCTATCTGCCTGCCCAGAGAGAAAATATTTCTGAACAGCAGACAAAGTAGTATTTTCATAACAGCATCTAATAACATTATGGGAAATACCTCCCAGACTGAATACAGAAGTGTGCTTCCAGTTACATGTAATTAGTGGCAAAATCCAACAGGTGGCACAAAAGTATTTGAATTTTATATTGATTTAAATCATATGCCGTTAAATTACCAAATAAACTACGGGGCTATTTTTTTTTTTTAAAAAAGGGGGAAAAAAACCGAGGAAAAAAAAAACGGGAAAAGCGTTATCCCGATGCCGCGGACGATGCTCTGCCTCTGCTGAGCGCCGAGCAGCCGAGGCGGCGGCCAGCGGCTCCCTGCCCCTCGGGCAGCCCCGGGCAGCCGGTCCCCGGGCCCCTCTCCCCAGCGCCCCGGGGAGGGGACACGGCGCTTCCCTCGGCCCCTTCTCCCCTGCGGCGGCTGGCCCGGCGGGAGGAGGCGTGGGCCGCGGCCGCGGGGCCGGGCGGGGTATGCCCACCGCCTCCGCAGCGGCTGCGCGGCCTGCGCGCCTCCCCGCCCGCTCTGGCGGGCGGCCGGGCGGGGCGCGGGGCGGGCGCCCTCCGCTGGCCGCCGCGGGGACTGGAGCGGGGCCGGGAGCGGCTCCTGCCGGCGCCGCCTGCCTGCAGCGCTGCCCGGGGTAAGCAGAGGGCTGCGCCGCGGGGGTGCGGGAGGGGCGGGAGCGAAGCCAGCGGTGACCCCGTAGCCCGCGCCCCCCCGCGCCCCCCAGGCAATGCTTGTGCAGTGGGGAAGTGAGGGCTGGCGAGGGGGCGCTGGCTGGGCTGGCAAAAGCGAGGTGAAGGCAGCCCAGACCTGCCCCGGCGTCGCGCCTGCTCCTCGCTGGGGCGCAGCCCCTCTGCCCCAAGGCCCTCACTCCAGTGTCGGCCTTGCAGGCGAAGCGGATCCAAAGAGTTGCATCCTTGACTGCTTTTTTTTCCATCTGCCTCTGTTGGGTTATCCCTTTGGACAAGCATCTTGTGGCTTTGCTGATGTAAGAAACTCTGACCGGTCTTTGTAAAGTAAATAAATCCATGAGCAAAGATCTTGGGCCTTAAATTATGCCTGGCTAGGCACTACTAATGCTGGTTTTGTAGCACCCAGAAGTTAACAGAGATCTTTTTTTTAATGGACATGTACTGGAGGTTTGTGTGGGTGGGAGAAGACATGAAGATTCGCAGATACCTGTGGAAAAGAATGTTACAAAGGCATGAGCTGCCTGGGATAGTGACGCCCAGGAGATGCAAGCACAGCTCGGCTTTTCACTTTTGAGTGTAGTATACTATGAACATCAATTGTGGAAATTAATATTAAAATGTTAGTCTAGGCCTTACAAACAGATTTACAACTATGTAACATAAGTTACGTGATTGCCGTCTTTATTTATTACTAAATTATTGTAGTGAGTCAGGTGGAACTTTACTGATGTTTTTTTTTGCAAACATGAATGTAGGAGACATATAAAGAATGGCTTAAATTCTTATGTGATGGTACACCTAAACCTGGGACTTAAGTGCAAGTCAAAGGTGCATTCGAGAAGTTGACCAGGATACATGAAGTTTGCTGAATTGACTAAGAGTGAGGCAGAGAAAGAGAGGTGAAAGAGAAGTTGGGCAATTGTCATAAATTAAAAAGGGAGTGCTAGTTTGGCATAAAGTCTGTAAGACTTGGGCCTGTGATAAAAGAAATTAATTGATGCCATTTTATTTTATACATTTATTCTTAATTAAACAAAGGTATTGTGAGCCCATCGTCTGTGACTTGTAATAGAGCCAACTTACAGATATTTAAGTGTCAGCCAACTTCTTAGTAAAAGGAGGCTGTGCTCTAGCATCCGGTTTCCAAGGAGCAAACTGGTGATCTGTATTCCTGTGGGACCAAATTGGAGCAAATTTTGGTTTTAAATGGCAAACGTACTACTATTGACTAGAAGGGAGCTTCAGCTTGAACTCAGAGAGCAACCAAATCACACCACTAAGCAAACGAAGGAGCTACAGGCCTTAGAAGAACTAGTTGTTAGGATGTGGGACTGGGCAAGCACTGTGCCTCAGTTAGAACAGACATCTGTAATACGTATGTTACTGGGTTTGCAGCCCGTGAAAAGTTCAGAAGAAGGCCAGTCTGGTAAAAGATTGAGGGAAAAAAATCATAGTTCATTTGTCTCAGTATCCCATTTTCCAAAATGGTCAGAGTAAGTGAGAGTAAAGGCTGGAGCTGGAGGAATTGAGTGTTTTTCTCGCAATCAGCTTGCCCAGCCAAGCTCTGCTTGCATGGCAGATCACAACCTTTGAAAGATACTGGGCTACCCAGGTCTTGTAGAGGTCTGTGAGGTGCCCTTCCAAACCAGGCCCAAGAAAAACATGTCCAAGAGCTATTTCCAGTATTTAGCAGTACTGAAAAATTAAGGTAAAAACCATCAAACTCAGTTATTTGGTCATTCTGTGGAAAACAAAGCAAAAAAGAAAAAATGACCTGAGCACAAAAAACATACCTATAAATTTGGGTAGAGCTGATAGTCACAAGTGTCAGATATGAAAGCCATTCAGCTGTTGGAGAAATGGAAGGATATAAAATAGAAGGAGCAAATAAAACTGCAAGAGTGACCCTAAAATTTTAGTTCTGGTCTGGGCAGCTGGAGAGCAATAACACAGGTTTGGCTGTGAAGTGCACTGGGATGGTGACTCTTTGGGCAAGGAAAACTGTTAGTAAATGTGATAAAAATGAAATCTGTATAGTAAACATGTAGGAAATAAACAGAAACTGCAAAACGTCAGGGCTCTGAGAGCACCAGTAGGTCTTAATGGCCCTGACCAGCCTCACCTGGGGCATCTCCCCCATTTCAGCTCAGGCGTAGGACTTCAGGTGTGCCTTTAACTCCTGGAGGGACCTCTGACCTGTCTTGCAGGTAGCTTGTCTCCTGGATGGATGCCTTTAGATGTACTTTATTGCTTGTCTTCTGTCTTGTCTTTGTTTTCTGGATTGACTCTGGACCCGTGTTGTAACCTTATTTCCAGTCCTGTCTCCTTTTGCGCTTGACTGGACTGCCTGCATGGACTCTGGACCTGGTTCATCACTTTGCCTTGTCTGGGATTATCAGAGGGCCCTGTTACCGGTAAGTACTCTGCTGTATGTACTGTGTTCAGATGTGCTGGGACTGTGCCCTGGACAGCAAGGGCATTGCCTGCGCTGGGTCATCCTCAGCTTGGGGCTTGCCTTCCGTCAGGGAGCAGCAAGGGCCAGCTTGTGAATCCTTCTAACTGGTTGTGAATCCTTCTAACTGGTTGTGAATCCTTCTAACGATGTGAATCCTTCTAACTGGTTGAAATCGATTAGGCTGTGGTTGATAAACATGCATTTATCCAAAACTGAGATAACTGAGCCTGCCAGTTTGACCTCTGAAATTTGAAGGAGAAAGCTGGAAAGCAAAAATAAGGGTTAAAATAATAGTTGGTTTGGATTCCAATATGATAAATAACTGCTTAATAAGTGGCAAGGAAAACATCCTAAAATTTCATCCATGGAAGTTCCTCACGCAGATGTGGGCTAGGTGAGGCAAATTGCATGAAAGCAGTATGTTTTCACAGTTGTTTTTTCAGTGAACAAAGTTTCCTGGCTCCAGGGATAGAAACCATAATGGCAGCTAGATGTAATGAATGGGAGCTCAGTGAAGAGGAGGGATTTGTTGAGTCTTGTCTTGAAACTTTCTTAATGGAATGAAATTAGCAGAATTCCTTGAAATAGAAACAGCTCCCTGACGGTTTTGCCAAATAACTCTCACAAACAGCAAATACTCAACAAAGGGGAGGGCTGCTGCATAGCATGAAGCTACTTATCTGGTAAAAGTGGGACTAGGAAAAAAGCACAAAAGGAAAGGAGAAACTCTTGTTCCAGGATGTTGGTAGGATTTTTTTAAAGGAACAGAAGGGCCAAGATAGGTGTAACGGACAGGGGTAGCACAAGCTGTTTTCTGAAGAACATTGAACCATTAAGTAGCCATCTGACCAAGTCCCCCCATCAGAGAAAAAAGAGTTGTTAGGGGTTATTCAAGAAATATATCAAGAAGCATGGGTGTTCACTATCCCTGTCTCCTATTTGTAATTTGTTTCTTCAGGATTTTGAATTGCAAATTGCAAGAGCTGAAAGAGGTAGGATGATAAAGAATACAGTGTGGCATACATGTCTCAATATTTATAGCATGGTACAATGACTTTGTGTTATATGGTAGAAACTTCTGGAACTGAAACATTACTAATAATCTGTGATAAGTCTATGGCCAAAAATCTAAAACTAAGCCCAAATAAACCAGAGCTACTTCAAAAAAGAAATTGTGTTCTTTGGGCCTATGGTCAAGGAAGGGGGAATTTCTACTAGTGATGACAACATATACTATATAGGGATTACTAGTACTGTAAGCACTCCCAGATGTGTGCAGTTTTACAGTTTTTAAAAAGCGCTGCTTTTGTGCATGGAGAAGGAAATCGATTTGAATGTGACTTGGCACTGACATGGTTAAAACCAGCTGCGTTGGCCTCCTTGGGGTTTCAGAACGGATTCTTGCATGCATGGGCTTGGACAGTCTTGAAACAAACAAAAAGGCTAACAAGATCAATGGCTTATACAGAAAATCTCAGCTTTATAAAGAGAGAAGTAAAGACACCACTGAGAGTTGGGTAAGTCTAAGGAATATTTTCACTTTTTAGGAGTATGAGGAATTTCCGTGACTAAGACACTGTCTGCATTTGGCTGCATAGAGTCGACAATCCTGGTGGCCAGACTCTTGACCAGCTGGAAAATCTGCAGAGTGTTGATGTCGTGATCAGACAGAGATGTGGCACTACTGAAGTCTGAGCCGCAGTAGGTACTGATGAAAAGCCAGTAGTGGTTTTTTATTTAAGTTGGAGAGAGGGTGATAAGTTTGCTTTTCATGGCTTGCAGTAAGTGTACACTGTTATTTTTGAAAGACGGTATGGTTGCAGGTTATGTAGATACAAATGGGATCCGATGATATTAAGTAACTGGTGAGCATGGCTGTGGCAGAACAGAACTCAACTCAAGTTATAAAATTCAAATGAAGTTATCCATGAACCTAAATTAAGGTGTAAGTGCCCAAGCTGAGCTAAGATATGTAATGCTAGGGTACCCGAGATGGCTGTCTGAAAACTAACATAGGTTTGACCACGAGTGGTGGTCAAGTATTTATTACAATGTTCATAAAGGCTAAAAGAAATGGAAAAGTCTTAGAAAAGTGATACCAGAAGACATATGTTTAGAAGAAAAAAAGGAATATACAGCTTGCATAATTAGAAACTTCTTGATAAAATCAAAAAGCTTGGATTTTAAGGTTGTAGTTTAAATAATTGTTTTAAGAAATAGGAACAATTAGTGATTGATTAGTATGCTTATTGGCGCAATGGAAAAGAGGTTTCCAAGGCTATGTCATGATTCAAAATCACCAGACTTCTATTATCTCCTACATAGGGATACCAGTAGCTCATATGAATTGTGACTAATTAATGTCTTTCTCTGAGTAAATGTGATCTGAAATGTGTTATGTGCTTTTTACTAGGCTGTTTATTCCTTGAACCTGATGTTTGCAAATAATTTCAGAGGTGCTGCAATTAGAAATTGCAGAGGTGCTGAAGACCGCTCAGCTTTTACTCAAGCAAACCAAAAGTTTCTTGAGTTTTGTATGACAAAATAAAATCCCGGAACTCTTGGGTTGCTCTTGAAAATATTGATGTAAGTATTCATGGAGGTTTGTGAGGGGAAAATGTGTTGTTTTGCTTAAACTGAAATTCAAAGACTCAGTCTATTCTGATATAACCTCAGAAGGTATAAAAATGTGTAACTATTTACCTCGACTGGAATTTTGCGAGATGTGGTTACATGCTGTGCTAGCAGAAGAATGGAGCTATGTAAATACTCCCACCTTAGTGACGGGTGGTAGGCTGACACTTTAAATGGCAGACATTCTGGAAAGAGATTCTTGGTTATGTTTCTGCCATTCTATTACATCTATTCTGCCTGTCCTTGCTGTGTTCAAAAGTGCACCTCCCGTAATGTATACTTTGAATTGTTTTTTCTCGATTTCTGTTAGACTGAGTTAAAGCTGTTCTTTAAGAAAACCTGATTTTGAGGATTTTAATGCAGCCTTGGTGCCTTTCAGTTATAGTCCTTAGAAAACGTGCTGCATAATCCTCTCAAAGGTATTTTAAGCAGACACAGTATAACCAGTTGACATTCTACATAGCCGAAGTAGTCTGTTCACAGGATCATTCACTCAAAACTTAATCATTTAATATAGAATCAAAATGTCTGTTATCCAAAATGTCACATTGGGTTATTTTGTTAGTACCTTTCAGGGTTAAAACCTCCACTGGAAACATTTCCTAACGGTTGTAAGACTCCAGTTTGGTTAGAAAGATTTTAAAAGATCAGCAGGCAAATAACTAGGAGAGTGAGAAACACAGCACAGCAAAGAAGAAAGGTCTTGGCTTAAAAAAAAATAATTTTTTTGATGCCAATTATATTCTTGGGCTGTTTAGTAAGGCTTCCTGGGTGTACTTAGTCTCGTCAGATGAGATGGAAGCTCTGATAATATCCAAAGGTCTGATGATACATAGGCTAAACAAATATGAAGAAGCTGAAGGCTGAATCCACTTGTTTCTGCTGCTATTCTAGCGCAGTAAGATGTAACCTCATGGGAGGACTTTAAAAATAGTGGTAGCAAAAATGAAATTTAAGGAAAGTTAACAAGTATCACATTATGTGGAAAAAATGATGAACACGTTATATGGTGAACCAGCATTGTATTGGCTCCCAGACCTTGTTTTGTATGTAGCAGGGGGTCCTTCAGAAAAAGGCCACAAACTCTACTCTGCTTCTCAAGTGGATGGGAGATGTCTACTCCATCTCCTTGCCAGTGAGGATTAACAAGGAGAGGAAGTGCTTTGCGGAAAGTGAAAACAAATAGGTGACCTGCAGGGGGAAGTGATCAGGCTGAGAAGCACCAGCGATAATATGCTGAATGGGGAAGTGGAGATCAGAGGCAAGTACACCATCCTAGCAGCAAATGAAGATCCACCACCCATGGCAGAAAAGGAAAGCTTATGTAGGCAATAGGTGGTAAGATTCACCACCCACTGCTCCTAGGAAGAAGCAATATATGACTGTCTCCCGAGACTGATGGAGAGAGCAACCTGTTCACCTGACAGTCCAGGACATGTGTTGCCTCTTTGAATACCAAATCTGATATGATACTTAAAAATTTGAGGTTGATTGAGGCCACCCAGGACTGCTCACCCATGTAGGCACTGTGCTAGAAATGATCCCAAATGGATCAAAAGTGACTGCTGGCATTTAAAGCAGGGTGAGTGGATCAGGTTTTCCAGTTAAGGTTCACACACATATAGATATCCTGGAAATAAGTGTGTGGTCACAGAACGGACAATTTTGTGACCATAGGATAGTGCGCTCCTAAAGAAAAATGAAAAAAGTGTATTGTCACCAGTTGTTACCTTTGAACTTACCAGTTCACTAACCTAGTAAGAAGAGGGCTTTCTATAAAAGATAAGGAAGATAAAAAAAGTCTAACTGCATACATAACAGTCTTGAACCAGGACAAAAACTAGGAGGTACAGTGTTATTCAAGTCTATGTAGACACTTGGCTCAGTCTGATGGACCTCTTGGATGACCATGATGAGAAAGAATAAGCAGGAGGAAACATGAAGTGTTAATATATGATCAAAATTATGATTTAGTTGAAACAGAAGAGAGGTGATGTGACATGACAGAGAAGTTAATAGGGAGTTTTGTCTGGAGAAGGAGGAGTCCAAATATCGAAGAGGTGTGTTCTCATATTCTGATATGCAGATTGCAGAGGGCAGCTAAGCCTGCTCAGGTTTTCCCAGTGACGAGGGAGGAAAAAATCCAAGACCACTATAATAATGATAGTTCATGACTGAACCAGGATGATCAGCTGGATAGGGATTTTTGCTAGGGATTTGTAGAATCATCCAGAGTACAGGATGTAGTAATTAAACAGAGGATTTTAACTGTCTGGATTTCTGTTGGGAAAAGAATATAGCAGGACATAGACTATTCAACAGGTCCTTGAAATGCACTGGTGATGTTTTTTATACAAATTGTGGAAAAAACAAAACACCCCAACAACTAGAGATGAAAGCATTCTAGATTTGATTTTTGCTTTTGGGAGTGAACTGAGACTGTTCAGGCAGAAAGTAAGATAGATAACAGTGATCAGGAAGTGGTGGCCTAGGAGGACTACTGCCAAAACAGAAATGGTGGATTTTAGGAAAGTAGACCTCAGTAAACTCAAACATCTGGAAGGTACAATTTTCCAGGAAACTCATCTGAAAGATAAGGGAGCCAAAGGGGGGCAGACATTCGTTAAATACATGTGTAGTAAGGACATACATAATTTTCCATTTTGCATGAAAGATAAGCAGCATAATAAGACAGCAGCTTTTTAAAAGCAGGAGTTCTTCATGTACCTCAGGTGAAAGAAGGACGCAAAGAGGAAGAGAAAAGATCAGGTTAGTCTCAGAAGCACAGCAAAATCAGGAAGATAATGGCGCAAAATCAGGAAGATAATGGCACAAAATAGGAAATAAGTTGCACGAGTAGCAAGAAATAATTGGCTGCATGGTCTAGCATTAAGAGGAAAGTCAAGGAAATTGTCATTCTGTGGAGGGGACAAATTTGGTTACTTTGGACAAATAACACCTAGGAGGCAGATGTCATTAATGTGGTTTTTGTTATCAGTCTTCACTAAAATGATCAGCTGCAAGAAGTAGCTAATTCAGCGTGGTCCAGTGAGAAAGAGAGGGGAATCTCAGCCTTGAATGAGGAACATACAGTTTAGAGACAGTTAAGATAAAGTACATATTGCCAAATTGGCTGAGCCCGAGGCACTTCCTCGCAGGGTAACTGCAGAATTACCTGCTGTAATCACCAGCCTCTGCAGGCAGACTTGGGATGGGGTGGTTGCTCATAGTTTCGTAGTGTGTGAACTCTGCGTTGGCAACTGAAATGAAATTTGTGTTGGTAGGTGAAGTCATTTTCTCTTCTGCTGTTCTGTCACTGAGGAGTGACATAGCTTCCTGTCCTACAAAGTTATTCCAGTTTCCCACGTGTAATTAAATTCTGTGAAGCCTGCTCTCCTAGGTCTTAAGATATACAGCTGCCACACCAAAGGATTTTAGACTGGTGTGTGTGGAGGGGCGGCAAGGTTTTACGCTGGCTTTTGCTGTTTCTACTTGAGGAAGCCAAATAAAATGGGTTTTTTGAGGGGCGAAAGGGGATGCGGGTGTTCAAGTATTTGTTTGAAGTGTGTGAGAGAAGCAGAGTTGATAAATTCTCGATCCATTTTATGCAGCCTGTTTCCACTTGTATCATGTTATTTTTCTGAGCTTACATGTGCATGGATTTAAATAGGGTGTCTTTTGACAGGTTTTACTTATGATAGTTGTTAGTCTGTAGATAGTTACTGAATTTTAGGGCTTACTTCGGCTGTAGGTTTAACTTGCATCCTTGAAAGCTGGGCAAAATATCAGTGTCTATAAATTCACTCCCGTACTACGTTTAGGGCAAATAATAGAATATCCTAATTCTAGTCTGAAACTGGTGATCTGTTTAGTTAAAACCATATCAAATGTAGTAGTCATTAAAGAAGTAATTTTTTTCTAGACAATAAGTTATGCTCTATGGAAAGTAAATTAGATAACAAGTCTTATTTTATGGTATTACGGATCAACATTTCAGAACTATTTATTTCATAACAGAATCGTTCTGTACTGGAGGTTTAAAAACTTTGGATAAGATTTTTATTCTCTGCTAAATTATGGGATGTTTGGGTAACATTTTGGAGAAAAATACAGGTGTATGTATACACCTGTGCAGAGATGCTGTATAGATATATAGCATATATATGTATTTTGTATATACACACATATGCATGCAACAAGGATCCTTTTATGTAATAAAATTGTATTGATAAGGAGACATAATTTGTTAAATACACATGTAAGGCAAATACAGAGGTACTGTAAAAATACAGCAGTTACATATTGCTACGTAATTTGTTATTTTATAATGTATGTATATGTATGTGTGTGCACATACATACTCAAAAAGCCACTTCTATGTGTCTCAGTCCTGATGCCAATGGATTCAGCATCTGGAGCTGGTTTGGTTGGTCAGCAGGCTGTAGTTGCACACACAAGTCAGGAAGGTCTCCCAGAGATGATTCTGTTAGCTGCAGAGCGGTGGAGAACAGGCTGTGTGTGAGTCCAGCACATCCCGCCGTAGTCTGCAGTTAATGAACGACTCCTTGTGCTTTGAGAGAAGTGCTGAAATTGCTTTTTTGTCTTTGGCAGTACAAAACTAACTTGTGAGTGATAAGAATCTAGCAACTTTTTTTGGTTGCATGAACCAAAGATTAAATAGCTATTCATACGGTAATTACCGAGACAGGAATCTAATGGTGTGGTTGTGAAAAGTGTCATGGAGTATCTGAGGGTGAGAAGTGTCTATAATCACTCTTGGATGACTGAAGTACGTGCTGCTGATGCTAGATGTGGTCTTGTCTCTTCCACCCTGGCCTTCTCTTGCATACATTCCTGTCCCATCCCTTCTGAGGGCAAAAGTTTTCATGTAGCAGTACCGCGAGCTGAATCTGTGTAGTGACCTGAGGGAAAAGTAACCTGGGAGGAAAAAAGGTGAGACCAGATCCTGGCCTGACTGGCATTACAGCTGTGTTAGCACTTGAACAAGGTGGATTGTATGGATGCGTGGCTGAGGACAAGGCAGGTATGCAGGACTTCCCACGTGGCAGCAGGCCACCCTTAGTTTCTGGATCCAGGGCTGGAGTGACCTCTCTAAGTGAGATCAGAAAATGTACTTTTTGTGTTATTCTAACTGATGATATAGATATAAAAGTCTCTCTGGAAACAGACTGCAGAAGTGGGCATTCTCTCTTTGAGGATAAAATATAGCTCAAATAAATATTTATTACTGACTGATATGCCTGTTTTGTCTTCTTGGCAGTATCAAGATCTAAAATGAAAATTCATTCTAAGTCATTTGTAACATATCCATCATGCATAAAAATCAAATATGTGACATTCTTTCCCTGCTATATATTCCATGTGTTGAAATTTAAAGCTTTCTGTGGACTGCTTTGTAAAAGAAATACCAGTTAATGAAACATTCTGTAAATATTGGGTGTACTTACTGAACAGATTTTGTGAGAATTCGGAGTTCTAGTACAGGGTAAGAATGAGGAGCTGTGGAGTACTAGGACTTGTTTAGCAGAGATCACATTGCAATATAAAATTAAAGAGCTCAGTTCCAGGGAATGAAGATAGAAGAATATTTTACCTTCAGTGAATGTTCCATGCTATGCTTTTATTATATCATAACCAGCACTCTTTACTTGATCAAAAATCCCTGTTGATTTCATTGGGAATGTAGCTAAAAGAAATAGTGCAATTCCCGGTTCTTGGGGACTTCTCCATCGTCTTGCATATTGTAAAACTGATTAAGATGTGTTAAGAAAATGAAGTGTTTGTTAAATTCTGCTAGAACAGAATAGCCCGTATACAACCCAAGCTACTGATAAATATGTTTATACTTTTATAGAACACAGTGTTTACTCGAAGAACTTTTACAAGCAATCATGAGTGCCAGCAACTTCTGTTCATAACACTTTGAATGTGATTAAAATGGAAAAAAAAAAATGCATGAGTTTAGTGGGATCATTTTCCAAATCAGGAAAAGTGATGATTTTTGGCAACATGGTATTGACATATTTGCAAAGCATTTATTCAGGTATTTGTTGCCTGTAGCTTCAATTGCTTCACTGTGTTCCATGATGCAAAAGTAAAATGCTTATGGTAATAGGAATACTTTTAAAAAGAAGTATTATTATACTGTTTTATCGTAATAAAAGTGTTATTTGTGCAATAAGGCATGAAATCTGAGCTCATTATATAGGCTGTATATACAAGCAGTTGAAATTTTGTTTACAGGCTAGTTTATGCCCCTAATCAAGACCTCTGTTATAAACCAGAATTCTTCATCAAGATACTCACTTCATGAATCCTTAACACAGATTTCCAGGCTTGCAAGGGAGTGCCAGGTCTGGTTGGAATTCTGCAGCAAAAGAGAAAGTGAAATAGCTTACCTTTTCCTAGAAATACTCAAAAATGCATTAATTGCTTGCTATTCAGATATGCCAAATAAGTACTTAGAGGTCCACTTCATCTGAAATGAGGACCCTGCTGTGGCACAGCCTGTTCACTGTCTGCAACTGCAGAGTATGCCAAAGTCAGCATTAGAACATGGATATGTAATTGCCATTTGGATAAAAATATCAAGGTTAGCTTAAATTTGGCTACTTTGTGTGACATCATACCGGTTCCAGGATCTACCTGAAAGGTTGAAACCCAGGCGTCCTGAGCTTAGAGGCTTCCTAAGAATGGATCTGTCTGCCATGGCCTGATGAAGTGGAAAGAGGAGATTTCTCCTGTCTCTCTTTTCATCCTCTCGAAGCTGTTTTCATCACTAAGCAAACTTCTGTGCTTGCTTCTGCTGCTGAAGCCTCTGGTTAATGGTGCCCTGAATGTATTGTTGGATGCCACCAGTGTTGAGGCCTGTCAGCACTTTGTTGGACCATTGGTGGAATGGAGCGTTTAGGGGATGCGGCGGCCTCCTAAAATTCCTGAAGATTTCCTCAGTATGTCCTGTCATTAGGTTAGGGCATATTCTTGTTGATGGTTTCAGACCTTTGGTTCTTTCATGTATTGTGTTTTTTGGCTGGGGGGTGCTACTTTAAAGAGCTGCCTGAAGCTTACTGCTAAGTGATAGTGCAGATTGTAATGAATGAATTTTCATCAGCATGAGTGAGGTTTGAAGCAAGCACAGATCAAAGCATATGTTTTGAGTGAAAGGTGATTCTGAAAGTTGCTGAATTCTCAAGATCCCCAGGATTTGCACACATGTATTTCCATGTGGTGGTGGAAAGCTGCAGCTAGTGTGGGCTGGCATGTCCTGCTCCTCTTTGAGTTTATGGAATGGCAAAAAAGCTGCCAGAACTATCTTCATGCAAAGGCAAGGACCTGAGAAACTGTGTTGCCTTACAAGTCAAAGCTCAGCCTTTCAAGGCTTTTTCCAACCTTTTCTTGTGCACTGTCAACAATATTGTTCTCTGATGAGGAAACGAGGGGGGAGGTTGTGGTCTCCTCCTTATTATATCTGTTGGTATTGCTGTGAAGAAGTTTTACTCTTTCCCAGTCAAGAGTACATAGTGCTTTGAATTTTTGGTACTTTTACCTCATTCATGATAATTTCTGTTCTGTATTCCTGTTGTTATCCATGCCGATTTTGATAGTCATCAAAATCTGTTTGAAAACAGATGCAAAATACTAATTCAGCTTCTGCCCCAATTCAGACTGTCACTGGTCTTTGTTCAGACTCACCAAATCATGATCTGCCATTTTTTTTTTTTTAATTGGCTTTGCTTTGCTGTACTATGCCAGGAAAATTTGGCAAGTCCCATTCAATTTCCATGTTGTTGTAGAGGTTAGATGACCCTGATAATCCTTGCTGCATTTTTTGGCTCTTTGCTTGTCGTTAGTAGCCTACTTTGTGATGCTTCTTAATTTAATCAGATTTAGAGTCCCCTCCAGATACCTGGAATACAGATTCCTAGTTATCCTAGCATCTTTGACTTAAAGACATTCCAGTCTCAAATTCCTCAGTTCGAGTTCCCTGAAGAGCTCTCTAGCTTTACTGAAGCTTACCCTTTTGAAGTTGATAATTGAGTTATGAAACTATTATTTTAGCCCTTTGATTTAATTTATGCTAACTTAGCTTTCAATGATAAACTATTTAAATCTTCATTACATTACAAAATCAAATTTAAATAATGTATATTTTTGTTAGCTCTGGCTATTTGTTACAAAGGTTTGTTTGCTGTAACATCCAAGAGTGGGTTATCTCTACTCATATCATTAGCTACTATTACTGTCTATAGTCAGTTCTAATATTTTTCAGGAAGTTTGTCTCCTGTCACAATAGGTATTGTCACAATATCTAATAGTATTTCTCTTTCCAATGATGTTACTGTGATCTTTATCCGTATTTGTATCTGACCAGGGTCTCTTATAAACTTTCACCTTGATTCCAGCAGAAACTCTTTATCTTTTAAAAAATGGACTTTTATCAAAAAACATGCTTTCCTTCATAATGCCTTACAGCTTGTTGCATATCCCACTGCTCTCATCTTTAATATTCTTTCCTGAATTGTATCTGTCCTTCTATAGCTATACTCCAGTTCTGAATTCTATGTTATCAAGCTTCTGTTTTCTCCTTAACATTCATTTTCACATCCTATAAAAGCATTTCAAGATCTTCCATTGTGTTGAGAAAGCTCCTGAGAGTTGTTTACACATCCGAGTTGTTTCTTACTCCATTGCTTATACAGACCAGACTCAGGCATGTCATCTCCTGTTACGTGATTGCTGTTTACAGTCTTAATTCTTGTTACTTACCATATGTTCTCCTGCTACCACAGGTTTTTTAGATCCATTTCTGAGTTATCATTTACCCTATATTTTGTCTTTCCACTACTGTTTGGAGATCTGTCATTTCTCAGTTTAAAACTGTTCTTATCAGTTGTGTTGGCTTTGATCCCAGGTAGCTATTCCCTTGGGCATTCAAGTCAAATTTATCTTTTGAAAAATGACTTCCTTCAATAAATGCATCTCAACAGTCAAAAATTACAGAAGTTTCCTTATACCACTCATCATTTGGTTAGTTGATTCTCTTATTAGGCTTTTTACTCTTTCTCTGGAGACTTGATGTCCCTGAAGTTCATACAACTATCTACTTGTTCGCAAGTCTTCCCTGAAGCAGTTAGTCTTTGATAGTTTTTTCCAGTGGGAATTGGGCAGTATTGGTTTGGGGGTTTGTCATTGTTTTCCAGATTGCCAGTTGCACCTAACAGACATAATACCATTTTGGATTTTGATCCCCTTCCATGACCGGACTAACAGCCAATTACACAGACCTGCCTCTCCACATGGTGCTGTGAATCTCTGGCCTTCTCCTCTGTGTGCCACTTTTAATTCTGTCTGGGGCTCTGAAGGTCCCTTCTGTTTTCTTTCAGTGGTTCTGTGTACTGTCTTGGTTACCCTTCAGTTTCCAATGCCTGTATTCTTGTCATCTTATTTCAGAGCTAGCATCCATTTTCTTCTTTCTTGCTACCCTTATTTTTCCTTTTATTCTCTAGGGCATCAAACCTCCTTCTCAATTCTTTTTCGTATTCACAAGTCAGTCAAGTCCTTTGGCTTGTCCTTGTCTTTTTCTTCCATGGGCTGCCATCCTCAGCTAGCAATGCTTTTCATCTCCTCTTGTTGCGGTATACAGCTGAAGGTTTCATAGAGATGCTCCTCTCTTCCCTTTTGTCCCAAAAAGCTGTGTTAGCTCTAATATCATCAATTGAATTCTCAGTCTTTGAGCCCACTGTGTGTGTATGTTCCAGGTATCCACTGAGGGATAATGAAGATCACACTATTTCATTATCTTGTATCCTTATCCTGGTGTGCTTCAGGGATAAGCATCATCCTTTATTGAAGAAGAATTGCCATTACCTATCCATCCCTGTCTTGGAGTTGCAACCAGAAGAGCTGGTTGCTTATCTGACATAAACTGTTTTTTTATTGTCTCTTTATTGAACTACCTGGGAATGCTGAATTGAATCCAGATTACCTGCTGTTTTCAAAGGTGACATAATCATTGTCCTGTATGTTATTTGTGTGTTGAAACTTCATAATGTCTCTTAGTAAAGATATTAGACATTGTGTATGCTATTGTACAGTTTACTGAGGCAGGGACAAGACCAACTTGTGCCTCTGTTGTTCCACAAGAATTTTTGTTTAATTCTTATATGACTACATGGTCATTTCTTTTCTTCTATATTATACAGAAATATTAATTTACAATGAAAAACCTCAGTATATGTAAAAATATATAATTATAGCAATTGTGACTACACTCCAGAATTAAATACATACTTTGACTAACCTGAGTAGTGCTGCAGTCCCAAATGTTTCATTTAGCACAGTGCAAATGTATTTTATGAAAAAAGGAAAGAACAGTTTCAAGAAGAAGCTCCAAGTTCAGAGAGGTGGGAGAGTGGTCTCTAGACCAGAAATCCACCAAATCCACCAAGATGGTGGTAACAGGACTTGGATGGAATTTGTGGGGACTTTTTCAGGAACTTCGGTATTTATGGACTTTAGGAACTTGTAGGACAAAATGTTTTCTGATTTGGGGCTTTGGGAATGGCATAGTGCTGAAACGCTGAATTAGGCATGATTATACAGAGAGCCTGCACCTGCATCCATAGGTCAGCTGATTCAGTGATTAAATGCATTTCTGTGGATTTTTAACCCTTTTTTATCTAATGTAGCTATGTCTCCTGAATGTGTTTCAGGTCTTGTTTAAGGTTAAACAACTATTTAAGAATACCACCCAGAGATCTGCCCTGAGGCTGGATAGTTATGAATGGCAGGGTGTGTGGAATAGTATGGGCAAGTACCTAGGACAGTGGGCACCTCCAGTGTTTTGGAACTTCACCCTTGAACAAGTGCAGAATCCTGAAAAACTAGTAAAATATTTGGAAAAAGTATGCTGTCACCCTGGCAATTCCAGAGAGACACAAATCACTGCAACGTGCTGGCCCATGCCTACTGAGCCCTGTACAACACTATCCAGTACCCTCAAGAGGAAGAGAAGGTCTCTGGATCTGGATCAAAGCAACAGGCACTGCGGTTACTCCAACTCGCGCAACAGACACTGCGGCTGAACCAGAGAACCAACCCGTGCCAGTATCAGTCGCCCCTATACACAAGAAGAAATACTGGATGCGAAAGTCAGCTTGTTTAGTAAGGGAAGAAACTCCTACTAAGAAGGGGAAGGAGGAAGGAGTGGATGAGGCAGGCTATTCCGAAGCAGAGCCATCATGAGAAGAGGAGGAGGAAGAGGTAGAACTCATAAATGAGGCAGTAACTACCCGATCTCTATCCCTGGGTGAGCTGTGAGATATGTGAAAAGATTTCAGCCGTCACCTGGCTGCTCCGATGCTGGGATAACGGGGCCAGTAGCCTGGAATTAGAAGGTTGGGAAGCCAAGCAGCTGGGATCCCTTTCTAGGGAAGGGGACGTTGACAAAGCAATTGGGAAAGGGGCACAAGTCCTCAGCCTCTGGAGGTGACTTCTGTCAGGTGTGAAGAAAAGGTATCCCTTCAAGGAAGATGTTATATGTCAGCCAGGTAAGTGGACCACCATGGAGAGAGGTATCCAGTACCTGAGGGAATTAGGCATGCTGGAGGTGATTTATGATGACCTGGACAATGAGCAGTTACCCAAAGATCCAGGTGAAGTCAAGTGCACACGACCTGTATGGCGGAAGTTTGTACAGAGTGCACCATCGTTGTATGCCAACTCATTGGCAGTACTGACCTGGAAAGACGGAGAGGGACAAACGGTGGATGAATTGGCTCGCCAACTCTGGCAGTACGAAGAAAGTCTCTATTCCTCCCTACGGGCCTGTGTCTCAGCTGTGGAGAAACTGTCCCAGGAGTTCCAGCAATTCAAAGAGGATATGCCCTACTCCTCACCTGTACGGACCAGTACCTCAGCTATTAGGAGTAAGCGTTCCTCTGCTCAAGAGAGAGGATATAATGGATACACACCCCGACACCCCGGGGCACCCTGTGGTTTCATCTGCATAACCACGGAGAGGACATGAGGAAGTGGGATGGAAAACCTACCTTGACCCTAGAGGCACGGGTACGTGAGTTGCAAGGAAAAACAATCACAAAAGGGGGTTCTTCCAGGAAAATTGCTGCTCCAGTTTCCAGTGGGCAGTTCCCCAGACAGAGTAGAAGGGCTGATCCTACTTCCGATCATAATAAGGGGACTTCTGATTCATATTTACAAGAAGTGAGTAATGAATACTAGGACCAGGACAAGAGGGCCCTGCCTCCAGCCAGGTGGAGGAAAGGGACAACTGGGTTTACTGGACTGTGTGGATTCGATGGCCTAGCACATCAGACCCACAGAAGTATAAGGCTCTAGTAGACACCATTGCACAGTGTACCCTGATGCCATCAAGCTATAAAGGGGCAGAACCCATTTGTATTTCTGGAGTGACGGGGATCCCAAGAGTTAACTGTGTTGGAGGCCGAAGTGAGCCTAACCAGGAATGAGTGGCAGAAGCACCCCATTGTGACTGGCCCAGAGGCTCCGTGCATCCTTGGCATAGACTATCTCAGGAGAGGGTATTTCAAGGACCCAAAAGAGTACCGGTGAGCTTTTGGTATAGCTTTTTGGAGATGGAGGAAATTAAACAGCTGTCCACCTTGCCCGGTCTCTCGGAGGACCCTTCTGTTGTGGGGTTGCTGAGGGTCGAAGAACAGCAGGTGCCGATCGCTACCACAACAGTGTACCGGCGGCAATATCGCACCAACTGAGACTCCCTGATTCCCATCCATGAGCTGATTCATCAACTGGAGAGCCAAGGAGTGATCAGCAAGACTCGCTCACCCTTTAACAGTCCCATATGGCCAGTGTGAAAGTCCAATGGAGAGTGGAGACTAACAGTAGACTATCATGGCCTGAACGAAGTCACGCTGCTGTTGAGTGCTGCTGTGCCAGACACGCTAGAACTTCAATATGAACTGGAGTCAAAGGCAGCCAAGTGGTACGCCACAATTGATATCGCTAATGCGTTCTTCTCAATCCCTTTGGCGGCAGAGTGCAGGCCACAGTTTGCTTTCACTTGGAGGGGCGTCCAGTACACCTGGAACCAACTGCCCCAGAGGTAGAAACACAGCCCTGCCATTTGCCATGGACTGATCCACACCGCACTGGAACAGGGTGAGGCTCCAGAACACCTGCAGTACATTGATGACATCATCGTATGGGGCAACACAGCAGAAGAAGTTTTCGAGAAAGGGGAGAGAATAGTCCAAACCCTTCTGAAGGCTGGTTTTGCCGTGAAACAAAGTAAGGTCGAGGGACCTGCACAGGAGATCCAGTTTTTAGGAATAAAATGGCAAGATGGATATCATCAGATCGCAATGGATGTAATCAACAAAATAACAGCCATGTCCCCACCAACTAGCAAAACGGAAACACAAGCTTTCTTAGCTGTTGTGGGCTTTTGTAGAATGTATATTCCAAATTACAGTCTATTCATAAGCCCTCTCTATCAAGTGACCCAGAAGAAGAACAATTTCAGATGGGGCCCTGAGCAACGACAAGCCTTTGAACAAATCAAATGGGAGATAGTTCCTGCAGTAGCATGAACTTGGCCCAGTCTGGGCAGGACAAGATGTAAAGAATGTGCTCTACACCGCAGCCGGGGAGAATGGCCCTACCTGGAGCCTCTGGCAGAAAGCACCAGGGGAGACTCGAGATCAACCCTTAGGGTTTTGGAGTCGGGGATACAGAGGATCCGAGGCCCGCTACACTCCAACTGAGAAGGAGATATTGGCAGCATATGAAGGGGTTCAAGCTGCTTCGGAAGTGGTTGGTACTGAAGCACAGCTCCTCCTGGCACCCCGACTGCCGGTGCTGGGCTGGATGTTCAAAGGGAGCGTCCCCTCTACACATCATGCAACTGATGCTACGTGGAGTAAGTGGGTCGCGCTGATCACACAACGGGCCCGAATAGGAAACCCCAGTCACCCAGGAATCTTGGAAGTGATCATGGACTGGCCAGAGGGCAAAGATTTCGGAATATCCCCAGAGGATGAGGTGACGTGTGCTGAAGAGGCCCCACTGTATAATAAACTACCAGAAAATGAGAAGCAATATGCCCTGTTCACTGATGGGTCCTGTCATGTCGTAGGAAAGCATCAGAGGTGGAAGGCTGCTGTATGGGGTCCTATACGACAAGTTGCAGAAACTGCTGAAGGAGAAGGTGAATCGAGCCAATTTGCAGAAGTGAAGGCCATCCAGCTGGCTTTGGATACTGCTGAACAAGAAAAATGGCCAGTGCTCTATCTCTATACTGACTCGGATGGTGGAAAATACCCTGTGGGAGTGGTTGCAGCAGTGGAAGCAGAACAACTGGCAGCGTAGAGGTAAACCCATCTGGGCTGCCACATTGCTGCCCAGGTAGAGAACCTGGTTGTAAAAGTACGTCACATAGATGCTCACGTACCCAAGAGTCGGGCACTGAAGAACACCAAAACAACCAGCAGGTGGATCAGGCTGCCAAGATCGAAGTGGTTCCGGTGGATCTGGACTGGCAACGTAAGGGTGAATTATTTATAGCTCGGTGGGCCCATAACGCGTCAGGCCATCAGGGAAGAGATGCAACATATAGATGGGCTCGTGATTGAGGGGTGGACTTGACCATGGGCACATGCACAGGCTATCCATGAATGTGAAACATGTTCTGCAATCAAGCAAGCCAAGCGAGTAAAGCCTCTCTGGTATGGAGGACGATGGTTGAAATATAAATATGGGGAGGCCTGGCAGATTGATTATATCACGCTCCCACAAACCCGCCAAGGCAAGTGCTATGTGCTCACCATGGTGGAAGTAACCACAGGATGGCTGGAAACATATCTCGTGCCCCATGCCACTGCCTGGAACACTATCCTGAGCCTTGAAAAGCAAGTCTTACGGTGACATGGCACCCCAAAAAGAATTGAGTCAGACAACGGGACTAATTTCCGAAACACCCTCACAGACACCTGGGCCAAAGAGCATGGCATTGAGTGGGTATATCACATCCCCTATCATGCACCGGCCTCTAGGAAAATCGAACGATACAATGGACTGCTAAAGACTACACTGAGGGCAATGGGCGGTGGGACATTCAAGCATTGGGATACACATTTAGCAAAAGCCACCTGGTTAGTCAACACTAGGGGTTCTGTCACCCGAACTGGCCCTGCCTAATCAAAACTTTTATGTACTGTAGAAGGGCATAAAGTCCCTGTAGTGCACATAAAAAATATGCTGGGGAAGGCAGTCTGGGTTATTCCTGCCGCAGGCAAAGACCAACTCATTTGTGGGATTGCTTTTGCTCAAGGACCTGAGTGCACTTGGTGGATAATGCGAAAGGATGGGGAAGTCCGATGTGTACCTCAAGGGGATTTGATTTTGGGTGAGAATAGCCAATGATTTGAATTTTATGATGTTAATTGCTATATAATACTGTATGTCATCACTACTATGGTTGCTATATGCCATATCAACAGTATCACAGGAAAAATCACCCAAATAAATGAAGAATGAATTTTGATGAAACCGAGCAAAGTGCAGCGATGATAGAACCAGACAAGCGCAGCAGTGATAGAACCAGAACTGGCTTCACCATCTCTCCTGCTCTGAAGGGCTGTTATGACAGATGGAGCCCAAATTCATGGACTAAATGAACTCAACAGTCATTTTAGAGGGATGGCCCATAGACTTAGGGAATGATATCTATGTGTATATATCAAAAGACAGGAAAAGTGGTGGTGATTAATTGGGATGTATTGGGAAGTGTGGGACCTGGGCATGGGGTAGATGGTATAGAATAAGAGGTGGAGAATGTGCTGGTTTTGGCCCGGATAGAGTTAACTTTCTTCCTAGTAGCTGGTATAGTGCTGTGTTTTGGGTTTAGTATGAGAATAATGTTGATAACACACTGATGTTTTAGTTGTTGCTGAGCAGTGCTTACACTAAGTCAGGGACTTTTCCCCTTCTCATACTGCCCTGCCAGCGAGGAGGCTGGAGGTGCACAAGAAGCTGGGAGGGGACACAGCCAGGACAGCTGACCCAAACTGGCCAAAGGGATATTCCATACAATGTGATGTCATGCTGAACAAAAAATGAGGGAGGTTGGCTGGCAGGGGCGGGACCACTGCTCAGGAACTGGCTGGGCATTGATCAGCGGGTGGTGAGCAATTGCATTGTGCATCGCTTATTTTGTATATTCTTTTATCATTATTATTATTTGCCCTTCCTTTTCTGTCCTATTACATTGTCTTTATCTCGACCCATGAGTTTTACCCTTTTTCCGATTCTCTCCCCCATCCCACTGAGGGGCCAGTGAGCGAACGGCTGTGTGGTGTTTAGCTGCCTGCCGGGTTAAACCATGACAACCTGTTTCATGAGGTCAATGCTAGCCACTGGGATAACTGGGACCATGGAAGAAACTCTCAAAAGAGCCAGCTATAACTTCTGCACACATGCAGGGCACACAGTGCTAAGCTGAGACTGAAAGAAGCAAAACTCTATCATATCTCTGTACCCTGATTTCCAAATAGGACTTGATACCAAAAGTAAAATGTACAAAGAATACTTTTTTTGTAGGAAGAATGGGGTAGCTGAGAGCCTTGTTAGTACTGAAATGTGTGGAAAACACGAAAGGAAGTGTAAGCAGTGTTTCACTTTGTAACTGCAGGGCCTTGGAGGGGAAAAAAAAAAAGAGAAAGACAATAGAAAAACAGCAAAATGGCTGGTTTAGGGTATTTACTACTGTTTAATTAAATTATTCTAGAATCAGACTCATACTATATGGTAAATAAAGCTTAAATTTAAATTAAAATTGTAAAGATAAAATAGCAAAGTAAATGTGAGAAGTTTTATTAAAAAGAGTAAAACTTCTCCAGTTGGAATAACTGTCATTAAAAAAAAACCCAAACATACTGATAACTCACAGCAAATGCATATTGCCTGTGTGTGTTGTGGGGGGAAGTCTTTGAAGGATGCTATGGGTAAAGAACATGAGTAAACATACCATGAGTAAATAAAGTTTCTGAAAATGTGAAGAATTCCTTAAAAATGTGGAGATTGTAGCTAAATGAGAACGGAAAGGCAGTTTAAAAAAAAAAAAAAAAGAAAAAACGCATTCAGAAATGAATTGAAGAAATAACTTGCATGAGGCATAGACATGGATAACAAATCACTTTTCCTGGTGTGTTCAAAAAGTAAGCCTGCTGGAGACCTGTAAGTCCAAGAAAGAGGAGACAATATAGCTGAAAAATTGAACTCTTTTTTTTGTATGTATGTACATTCAAGAAGAACTTGGTGAGGTTTTCCGGATGGTAATCCTTTTTGATGGGGAAAAATGTTGGAGGATCTTTCTCAAATCTAGTTATTAATGGATGAGGTCTCTGAAAAAGGGCAAGAAGAAATCTCCAGACAGAGATGACATTCACTCAAGAGCTCTAAAGAAACTTGGAGATGAAACAGATGAATTACTGAGATACATGACCAGTCATTTAAATCTATCTTGGTACCAAAGATGGCTAATGTGATGCCAGTTTTTAAAACACTATCTCTGGGGAACATCTACGGGAACTACATGTCAGTAAATTTGGCGTCAGGTAAGCCGGAACAAACTTTCTAAAGAATATCAACATTAGATGGACAACTTGGGATCAGCCTTCATCTTTTGTTTTAAAAAAAAAAAAATTCGGGTCTGTCAGTGTTCTCTGGATTCCATAAACATATTTCCAAAAACAGTTTATCAAGATTTCTTACCAAAATCTTCTAAGAATTAAGAGACCGTAGGACAGCAGGGAAGGTTCTCGTATGGGTAGGTAGTGGATTATAAACTAGGGAAAAGGAGGACATGGGTAAAACCTTGTTTGTCACAGTGGAAGGAATTTGCCAATGAACTCTACTATTCTGTGCTGCAATGTGCTTTTTAGCATATTCATAAATGATCAGAAAAAGAATGAATACTGAGGCAACAAAGTTTGCTGATGATACCATCTACCAATGATAAAGATCTGCAAAGCAGTCTAAGAATGCTATGATAAAACAGCTGATTAAATTCAATGTAGATTAATAGATAATGATGCCCTTAAGGGGCGGGGGGGGGAAGAATGGTCCTAATTTCACATATTCTTGGATGGGTTGTGAGTTGACTGTTACAACCCTAAATCTCATTCTGAGTGGTAATAGATAGCCTTATGAAAACAGGAGAGCAGTGCTTAGTGGCAGTCAAAAATCAAATGGAATATTATGAATTATTGTGAAAGGAACAGAGAAAAAATCAGAACCTCATTATGCCACTTTGCAAATCCATCATGTACAATCATTGTGAATATAGTGTGGAAAGCTAGCTTCTCAAATTAAAAAGAATATTATCGAATGAGAAAAAGCATTTGGATGAAAAAAAAAGGAGATGGAGATGATGTAAGAATGAAGTATCTGAGTTTTTTATTTTTGAACAGAAAATACAAGAAAATAAAGAAATACGGACTTATTTGCACGTGTGATGTGGCTGAAGAGCCGTTTTTTCTCTCTCTCTCTCCCTCTCTCATTTTCCTTTTTTTAAACTATTTCCCTGTTTTGTGATCAGTTTATGGACAATAAGTGGAACCAAAGTATCAAAAAAGAGGCTACTGTGTAGCCCAGGATTAAAACTTGACAAAACTGACTTTTTACTGTGAAGGAAGCAGGTTTAGACATATATGTGGAGTGCAGATACTGCCCTCTGACCCTGCAGTCATGTTGGAGGATCCAAAATACTGTAAGAATGCAAGAAAACATACATAACAAAGTTGGTGTCCCCAAAAAGCACGTGGAGATGAGCATCATGTGGCACATTCTGGAAGACCAAAAAAAAAAGTGCACACAGTTTGAGAAGAGACAAGACTTGTAGTGGAATTGTATCACTTTGCAAACATATCCAACTATGATAACACCACTGCTAGATTAAAATAATTCCTGATAAAGGCAATGGATAATATTATAATATTAATCTGATATCAAATGGGATTTTTTTTTTCTTTTTAGTTGAGTTGAGCACTAGCACATAAGCCATGGTGAGGCCAAGGACAAGCATTAAAACAGAAGATAGAGGGGGCCAAAAGAAGATGGATACACTTCAGGGCAAAGGCTTCTGAACATAATATCCTAAAGGAATGTGGTAAATAGAAGTATGGGTGAAAAAAACCAAGGTGAAAATGTGAAAACAATATGAAAATACATAAAAGGCTCAGCATGAAAAGATGTTTGTAATAATAAAATAATGGTAAGCCTTTTTCACCAGGAGAGGGTAATTGCTGGAGGAATGAGGAAATTTGAAGAAATATTTGAGGGCTTCATCCTGGAAAAAAAAGGAATTTTTTAGCATGCACAGACAGAGCTAAATTCACTCAATTCTTTCATGACTTGTGTCCTGCAGCAGAGTATGATATGCCTGTTGCTCTGGAGGGCCTAGGGGAAGTAATTCATAGAGTGGGCACAGTTGCTGTTCTCTGTAGAGGTGGAAAAAAACCCACACGTGGTAAAACGTTTTCTAAATTCATACATCGTTAATAACTATGTATGTAAAAAGGGGAATATTTTCAGTACTGCAGTTGGAGATATCCAGTAAGTAGTGCTTGATGCCCAATGTTTGGGTTTTTTTTAAATTATTCTTGATGCAGACTTTGGTGGATCTACAAATCTGATAGAGGTCTGGCAAGTGTCCTGGGAGAAAGAGAAGGTGTACAAACATCTGTATGTTTTCAGCAATCTGTTTGGAAAACATAGTTTCCTCAGACTGCTGTGTTAGTTATCATTGGCACCCAATCATATATGAATGATAGAAGGTTAGTCCTGGAGTGAGCGCTAAGACCTGCATACCTTTTGATTTAGGGCAGAAATCTAGAAACGCTTTGCTACAGGATACAAAGGAGGCTTTGAAAAGAGCCGGAGCTCTAAGCTGAAGTGAACCGAGGAAAGGTGTACACTGTCTCGTGTAACACCGTTCGTTGGAAGAGCCAAATGTGCTTTAAATGGACTTCAGATGAACAGTGATGTTGATGCTATTAGGGCTTGCGCCATAAGTATACATGTATAAATAATGCCTTAGAAATGTGCTAAAACTACAGGCAAAAAATAAGGCAGGAAAATCCATCTGGGGATCACAGGGGAAAAAAAGATCCCATGCAGTAAAGTGAACAGAGTTATTAGCCTTGGCTGCCCATCTGTTCTTTCACTCCTCTGAGAAAGCCCTCCCGGAATATGCTGTCACTAAAAAGGTCACCATAAAATCAAATCCATTTGGGCTGGCCCTCGTCTGCTTTAATAATAGCTACTATTGGGAGATTAGGCTGTTTGCAGCAAAGTGTGGGTACAGCTATGCCACCCCAGGGTTGTGAAGATAGTAAAGCCCCTCCTGAAGAGGTACGTGGGGTCTATCGACAGTGTACTTCAGCTACATATGGACAAAGCAAAGCTTGGTTTGCTGCCTGCTACCACTTTTTTTGCTCAGAGAACTGAAAATATGCATGTTTGCAGAGTCAGAATGTTATGTTCCAACTGCAGGTGTATACAGGCAGAGCAAAATGAAAACCTCAGCATTTTGGTGTTCAGGAGAGACCCATAAGTCATAAAACCTATGATGTGACAGAGCTGAATGATTCTGTAGTGGAGAAACAGAAATAGTTTGAAATATTGGGTTGGAAAAGATAGCATTGCTGATATATCAACATGTACTGCAGAGAAGTAGATGTTTTCTTCTCTGCATTCAATAGGAGATGAATTAATGGTCACTCAACCAGCCATTTTGCTCAGGAAAGTGTTAGAAAACAGCTGCAGTGGGTAGGGTGTCATTGGGGTAGGAAGGGACCTGCTGGTTAGAAACAAGTCCCATGGCCTCCACCCCATTTTGGGGTGTCATTTTCCTAAAATTAGATGGAACAATGACTTACCACTGCGTGATAGTATCACGGGAAATCTCAGAGCATTAGGTAGTTGGTTATTTAATTTTTTCTTGGGAAAGGAAGATACGAGTAAAATACCTTGAACTGCCTTTGCAAGAGGTTTTTGGAAATGGTTGTTGGGTGGTGTAGAAACTCATGTAAGCTATAGCCAATCAGTTAGATCTTACACATTAAGTGAAAGATGCTTTTGCCAGGCTTCTTGGCTCTGAACAATACAAACCTCAAGATACAGAATACTTTTCTCTCGTTGTCCCAATGAGGATTTCAGGTTGGAAGAGTTTAGACAGGAAAAGTTGCAGAGCATCCCAGCAGAATTACCAAGGGCTTCATGTTGCAGGCATTTTGCAAGGAGCAGTAAGTGAGTTCAGATCTCCTCAGGTGGAGAGTGGTTAAGTAGGCTTGTGCATATAATGGGGTGGCTGTTGTAAACCTGGGGTTCTCTGTAGAAAAAAGAGCAATCATCTCCTTGGTTTTGTGTCTAACTCTAGCTCTCCATTCCATTGCTTTGCTGCTTTTGCCAACACCCATGGTAAAAATAAAATGTTTCTTGTCAGAGAAAATTAAATATTATGTTTTGCCCCAAAATGAAAGTAGCTTTGCTTTTCCATATTGCTGAGGAGAAAACAAACACGTTCCTATCTGCTACTGTCAAGATGACTTTTTCATTTCCCTTGGTCAGGTTTTTATGTTCATTCTCCAAGAAATCTCCAGAAATCCATTGTTCACCCAGCCCTGCTCTATGTCTCTTAGTGATCAGCTGCTCCCCACTCGTTTGCAGAATGAAGAGCTGAGCCTTAATATGTGCCCTGAGCCCTTACACGCCAGAGGGGAAGGGACTGTGGCCGTCTGCGTGCTGCTGAACTCAGTGCAGTGTAAAGCAGTTTCCACCTCTGTACGGACACTTGCTTGTAGTGGAGACAGGGTAGAGGGTAAAAGGAATAACATGGTACTTTCACTGAAATGTAATTAGACCAGCTAAAATGGAATAAGAAACATGTAAGTTGAAATAAGTGTATTCATCAGATTTTTAGTACTGGTTAATAGAATTAATGTTATATCTTTGGTAAAATGACATGTTTCTGATTGGAAACAAGTCATGAGTCTATAAATATTCTTCAGATCAGTAAAACTGTAAAACTTACATTAGCACATTCTGAGTGAGCAATCAGGAAGGGTAGAATAAATATAGAGAATGTTTCATCTTACAATAGATGGCTGGTCAGTGTTCAGCTTCTGTCAGAGGATGTCTTAAAATGCGGCTACTGCAACATGGGGATACTGATTACCTGCTCTTTTTCCCAGACTTAACCCATGTCACACAGGTGACTTTAGAATGAACCTAAGTTTTGATAAGGGTAAATTGCACTTTGATTAAATGCAACTGTTTTGACACTTCCACAAAGTAATTGATTTTGTGTTAGAAAGGACCGTTAGATTATTTACTTCAAACTGGCAGGGTAGCACAACCCCTAGATCATTACATGCATAGAGCTTAACAACTCATAATCTCTTTCAAAAGGGTAGACAACCTAAATTTCAAAACTGTAAGAGATGATTCATTATTCTATCTTATTGTTAAAAAATGGTGACTTAATTCTATTTGAATTTGTTTAGTGTTAGCTATGAGTTATGGGTTCTGCTTTTACTCTTCTCCGCTAGATTAAAGAGCCTTTTAAACACCTGATGGTTTGTTTCAATGAATATACTCATTCACTCTAATGAAATCACTGCTTGATCTTTTGGTAAACTAAGCCAATGGGACTTCTGAATTCATTTAATGTAAGGCATAGTTCAGTCTAAATCACTTTTGCACTTCCTTTCTCTCTATATAATAATATATGTATATTATTTCTGAGACTAGAATTACAGTATCTTCATTGTAGTTCTCATCAATGACATGAAGAGGTAAAGTATATCTTAGTATTCCTACATACTGCTATTGGGTTTACATACATTCACAGTAGCCTTTTGTGTGGCACAGCTGGGCTGGGAGTTTGTGTTCAGCTGTTTGACAATTATTTAGGAGTCATAACTGATGAAGTCACTGTTTTCCTGAATACAGTCCTTTAGTCAAGTGATACAACTGGTATTCCTTGCTTCTATATCCATGACCATGCATTTGACTGTATTAAGGTATATGCTGTAAGAATGGGCTTAAACTTACTAAATTACTTTTCAGATCACGGTGCAAAATTGCTCTCTCTACCTTACTTAATATTCTGCGGACTTTGGTGGATCTACAAATCTGATAATGATTCAGTTTTCATTTAATTCCAGATCATTTATGAAATATTGAAAGGCATCAGCCTGTGTAACACACAAAATTATTATCACTTGATGATTCTTAGTGACTATTTAAGTCACTAAATCATTACTATTTAAGTTCCATTAGTTATTCAGATCTTTATTCATTTAATGTGATTTTGAGTGACAGAGCAGAGTGCTAGATTTTTTTGCCCCTTTGAAAAAATATTTTAGAGACTATTTGTCCACTGTTGACATCTGTCTTGTGTGGTCACTGAAATGCATGTTCAAACATCTTAAATCAAATGTTGAAGTTCCTAGCTTTTACTTCTGAGATATTTATGATACATGATTGGCAACCCTTTCTGGAATCACAGTATCGCTGTGTTTGGAAGGATTCCAGGAGATTGTCTAGTCCAACTGTCATGCGCAAAGCAGGCTCACCTAAAGGAGGTTGCTCAGGACTGTTTCTAGTCAGGTTTTGAATATTTCCAAGGATGGAGACTCCAGAACATCTATGGGCAGCCTGTACCAGTGTTTGACCACCCTCAGAGTAAAGAAGTTTTTTCTGATGTTTAAATGGAATTTCTTTTATTTCAGTTCGTGCCCATTGCCTTTTGCCCTGCCACTGAATATTAATGAGTCTGAGTCCATCATCTTTATCTCATAGAATCGTAGAATCATAGAATGGTTTGGGTTGGAAAGGACCTTAAAGACCATCTAGTTCCAATCCCCCTGCCATGGTCAGGGACACCTTCCACTAGATCAGGTTGCTCAAAGCCCTATCCAACCTGGCCTTGAATATTTCCAGGGATGGGGCATCCACAACTTCTCTGGGCAACCTGTTCCAGTGCCTCACCACCCTCATAGTGAAGAATTTCTTTCTTATCTAAATCTTCCCTCTTTTGGTTTAAAACCATTACCCCTTGACCTATAACTACATGCCCTTGTAAAAAGTCCCTCTCCAGCTTTCAGGTACTGGAAGGCTGCTATAAGGTCTCTCTGGAGCCTTCTCTTCTCCAGGCTGAAGAACCCCAACTCTCTCAGCCTGTCTTCATAGGAGAGATGCTCCAGCCCTCTGATCATCTCCATGGCCCTCCTCTGGACTTACTCCAACAGGTCCATGTCCTTCTTACGTTGGGGGCCCCAGAGCTGAACGTAGTACTCCAGGTGGGGTCTCACGAGAGTGGAGTAGAGGGGGAGAGTCACCTCCCTTGACCTGCTGGTCACGCTTCTTTTGATGCAGCTCAGGATACGGTTGGCCTTCTAGGCTGCAAGCACACATTGCCGGGTCATGTTGAACTTCTCATCAACCAACACCGTCAAGTCCTTCTCCTCAGGGCTGCTGTCAATCCGTTCTCCACCCAGCCTGTATTTGTGCTTGGGATTGCCCCGACCCATGTGCAGGACCTTGCACTTGGCCATGTTGAACTTCATGAGGTTAGCATGGGCCCACCTCTCCAGCCTGTCAAGGTCCCTCTGGATGGCATCCCTTCCCTCCAAGCGTGTCAACGGCACCACACAGCTTGGTGTTGTTGGCAGACTTGCTGAGGGTGCACTCAATCCTACTGTCCATATGGCTGACAAAGATGTTAAACAGCGCCGGTCCCAATACTGACCCCTGAAGAATGCCACTTGTCACTGGTGTCCACTTGGACATAAAGCCGTTGACTGCAACTCTTTGAGTGCGTCCATCCAGCCAATTCCTTATCCATCAATGGTCCATCCATCAAATGGTCCATCCATCAAATCCATGTCTCTCCAATTTAGAGACAAGGATGTCGTGTGGGACAGTGTCAATGCACAAGTCCAGGTAGATGGCATCAGTTGCTCTTGCCTTATCCACCAACGCTGTAACACCTTTTTATACACATTGATAAGATCCCCATGAGCCTTCTCTTCCACATACTGAACAGTTCCAGCTTTCTCAAGCATTTCTTTTATGAGAGATGCTCCAATCTTCATGGCCTTTCTTTGGACTCACTCCAGTAAGTCCACGTCTCTCTTGTACTGAGGAGCCCAGACTTTGACACAAGACTCCTGATGTGCTCTCACTAGTGCTGAGCAGAGACAAAGGATCACCTCCCTCAACCTGCTGGTGATGCTCTTCCTGATGCAACCCCTTTGCCATGAGGGCACATTGCTGGTTCATGGTCAGCTTGTTGTTCACCAGGACTCCTAGGTCCTTTTCTGCAGGTCTACTTTCCTGCTGGTTGGCCCCTAGCGTGTACTGGTGCATGGCATTATTCATGCCCAGTGGCAGGACTTTGCAATTCTTTGTTGAACTTCATGAGGTTCCTTTCTGCCCATTTCTGCAGCCTCTTGAGGTCTCTTTGAATGGCAGCACATCTATCTGGTGCCTCAGCCACTCCTCCCAGTTTTTACAGTGACATTAGCCAACTCCCTCAGTACTTGTGGGTGCACCCCATGAAGACCCATGGACTTGTGTATGTCCGATTTCTCTAACTTGATCCTCCCCCACCAAGAGTATGAGAGAAGGGATTAAGGAATTTTAGTAGTTGAATGATTAATAGTAGTTAGAAGATTGAATCAGTAGGTAGGGGCTTGATACTTTGTTCCTCACAAGGCCGGCTCAGCCTGATAAGACCGACT
Source organism: Calonectris borealis (assembly GCF_964195595.1). Lineage (NCBI taxonomy): Eukaryota > Metazoa > Chordata > Aves > Procellariiformes > Procellariidae > Calonectris > Calonectris borealis. The sequence goes on along the minus strand of NC_134313.1, from coordinate 71,855,702 downwards.
TATCTATGGTGTAAATTAACTGAGGCGCCTCACAAGGACAGCTCCTGATAAAGACTAAAAACTTGTCTCAAGAAGCCAGCTAAAACTGACCCTGCGGTATGGACAAAAGTAAGAAGACTGAGCCTGCGCAAGAACAAAAGGTTACTAGCGGTGACGAAGAGGAGCTATCAGCCTTCATCCCCACGACCCCCGACGACCACCACTAGGAGGCAATGTGCAAGCGCAGATGGGAGGGGTCTATGGAAATGACTTCTTGGAACTCATTTTAATACAAAGCGGGGACAGGTCATGCATATGTATAGGCGTATTACAAAACTCTATGAATATGTAATATTTTACTGTATATATTTATGGTGAGTGCCACGTTGAGGCGCGCACGATTTTGGTGGGACTACCCCCCCGTGCCGTCCAGCGCTGAATAAACATACCTACTTTACAATCTCATAGATTGTGGAGTCCAGTTTCTGCAAGTCAAGTAACTCTTCCTAAATCCAGACTTTCCCACTGGTCTCAGGGGTCTGGGATTCCTGAAGGCAAGTCTTATGAGTGAAGACTGAGGTGAAGTACCTTGGCCTTTTCCCATGTCCATTGTCACCAGGTTTCCTGCCTCATTCAGTGTCAGGCCCACTTTTTTCATCTATTACTCCTTTTGCTGTTGGTAGGCCTGTGGAAGCCCTTCTTACTGCCCTTCATGTCCCTTGCTATATTTGACTTCAGGTGGGCTTTGGCTTTCCTAATTCCATCCTTGTGCACTCAGACAGTATCTATGTATTTCTCCTGGATGAACTGACCGTGCATCCCTCTGTTGTATGCTTCCTTTTTATGTTTAAGTTTAGTGAGGAGCTCCTTGTTTATCTATGTGGGCCTCCTGCCACCTTTGCCTGACTTCCTACATGTGGGGATGGACCATTTTTGAGCATGGAGGATGAGTTCCTTGAAGAACCACCATTCTGAAAGCATTTGTAAGTTTGGTTGCAAACAGCAAAGGAGAGTCTTAGAACTGCAAATAGTGCAGTAATAGAACTGTTTTAAAGTTAGGTGTTGTCAGTTTCTGGGCTAAGTGGAAATACTACAGAAATATTATTTCCTTTCATTTCTGTCTGCACACGGAAATATAGAGGTGTGTGGAAAAACGTAAACCGAAAGGATTTGGAGAGGCAGATCCAAACTTATCTGTGAAGTTTTGGCTTTGAACAAAAAGCACGAAAATGTAGGGTAGCTGGAAATTTAAATGGACTGTAGAAAATCTTCTTTGATCTTACTGAGTTTCTCTAGGTATGACGTAATTCCTGACAGGCCTCCAGGTCAATGAATATGCCTTCAATTCAAACAAACGCAGCTTTCTAAGGTACAAGATAACTTCCATGTTGTATAATAACATAGTTGATGCTTCTGATTGCCATTGTCCCTATCACGCAATCATTTCCTGTTTTGCAGATTTATATAAGACAGCATGCAAAACTGTATTTCACTTTGCATTAATAGGAAAGATAACACATTTTACATGTTGTTGCATTTTCAGAGATAGCAAGGGAAGAATAACCTCTAACATTTTGCCTTCCTGTGGTGGTCCTCAGTGCTCAGCTGCTGAAGTTTGGGAAAGGAGGTTTTCTATAATTTCTCTTTTTTAAAATTAGACTGCACTATACTTTGACATCACTTCCATGGAGACAGATTAGAAGTATCAAATATTCCAGTCCTGCAAATATAGCAAGGAAAAAAAAGAGGGCTTTTTGAAGAAAAAAATGTACACTTTTTATGTTAAGATTTCAATTTTAATAAATAAATGAATTCAGTAAAGAAACTTGAAAATAGAAGAACTTCTGTAAGTGTATTATATTTAGATACTGTATATAGCTGAGAAGCATGTATGGTTCAGTGAAAATGTTAGGAGTTTAGGGATCTGAATGCATGAGAAAGTTCATTTTGTGTGTGCTGTTTCAGCTCAGGCTCAGTCTTTGGTTGAAGGTTTATGCTTGTTCAAAATATTTCATATTTGTCTTTTCCATTAAATTCCATCCTTGTAAGTGCATTGGCTTTATAATAGTGATGGCTAGAAGACAGCCAGCTCTATCATTATTCAAATATGAAAGTTGCATAAGGAGAACAGGATACGCCAGTAAGAGGAGGTAATGGTCTGTTTTGTTTTATCTGATTGTTTTAGCACCTTGCAATTTCCTCAGCCATCAGACTAGCCAAAAAAGTGTGAGTCTGAAAATCAGAAAAAGATGGGGAAGTAATTTGATGCTGTTGGTCTTATATATTTTGGCAACAGACTGTGAAAATGTGCAAGAATGTTTGCAAGTGGTTTGAATGAGTATGTGGAAAGATGTGGATCTGAGGTACCTTTTTAAAAATAAAATAAAACACTCTTAACACAAGAAGAGCTTTTTATGTTTCCCTGGTGTGAAAATTATTAGCAGCTACAGGCAGTCCCCATCTGGGAATTTGGAGCCTACTGTCTGGTCTTTCAGTCAGATTAGTTGGTGATACTAGCAGGAACGAACGATACTTGGAGGAACTGTGCGTAGCTTATGACAACAGACAATTGAATCAGCAACATGTGGCTAACAGCTCACAGACATCTGGTATAAGCCATTTTCCCAAGGAATTAATTTTTGTTGAATATATATTCCAAATCTTTCCTTCTCTAACATAGGCACTTGCAGGAAATTAGATGAAGAAGAAATAAATACTGTATCAAAGTTTCAACATTAACTTGTCAGGAAAGGAAAAACACTAGGCTTGACCTTTTAAATTTTTCTTTGTACTGTCTTAAGAAGGACTGATGATCTATCGGTTCTGGGCTTTTTTTTTGGGGGGGGGGGCGGAGATGAGAAAGATTAGATTTTTTCCTGCTCTATTTTTATTCTTAAAAGTATTGGGGATGTTGTGGCATGATTAACTGATCCAGTGGCTTCATGTTGCTCCTGAGGAACGAAGCAGCTGTAAGTCTGGTAAAAACAAACAAACGAAAAATCCTGGTGGACAATTTTCCCTTGGTAGTGGATTTCTCTAGTGGTGCGGAGCTGACACAGTATTTCCAGTTCGGTCTTCTTTCTAGCCAGGGCTTGAAGAAATGAAAGAGGACAGACAGAACGCAGGTGCCACTGTATCTTGTTCAGGCATTGACTATTGTAACTCGTGAAGAAAGTTGTAAATGGTAGTACATTGAATGGGCAGAGAATTTCACTTCTCTCCTTTGTTTTGCTAGTGCTTTCCCTAGGAGGATATAGGGAAGTGATATGGGAGGCTGGGATTTTTCCAATCTGTAACTGAAGGGATGGGAAAGTTAAATGTTTAACAAGAGAATTTTCTTTTATGTACCAGTAGTAGACTTGTTCTGACTGAGCAATTGTGTTCAATTTGTATGTAGCTCAAAAATTGCTGCTTCAGTTTCAGGTGTAAAAAACAACTTGTTTGTTTGACAGGTTGCTTGATCTTTAAAATCATCATATGGTGTTGTAAGAAATAATTCAATTTCTTACATATTTTACGTCCAATATTGATTATTCAACAAACACACACATCCTCCCTTGATATGTATCCAGAATTACAAAGTTCCCATTCAAACATACGGTGTCATAGCCCTTTTAAATCCTTCTAGGTGTTTAATGCAGTATTCCCTTAGCAACTTACATTATGCGTTTGAAGGATCAGGGTGTCACTGCCTGTCCCGTTCTTCCACTGTGAAATGAGTAGGTTAGGCTCCTAACTGGTGATGTGTCATTTGAAGAAGTATTGGGTAGGAGCCAGTTGCCCAAACATGAGCTTTCATTGCCAGTTCTGATGCCTTCAACAGCTGACTTCCAGTTGGTCTCCAGAGGGGTACAGATCTCTTCCAGTCCCTGGGCCATATCTGCCATGCTGTTGTCTCAGGTAGCTAAGAAGTCTGAAACAGCACTCGTTGCCTCTGTTCAGCAGCAGACATTCACCCACAATGTCAGTGACTTCAAAGGTAGTTGGTAAGTCTCAATGTTCAGTACACTGGATTTTCTCCAAACAAGGAAAAGGACTTTAGGAAGATCTGCTCAAAAGTCTGAAACGATGTATTTATGTTTGTTTGAATGGCAATGTAGGAATGAACTAGATAATAATGTAGAAAGTCAGCAATAAAATAAGGCAAGAACAGAAAAATTGAAATGGGCAAAGAATTTCAGTAAAAGATTGAAGGAAATTTAAAAGGTAGTTCATAAACTTCAAGGAAAAAGCCCTTTTTTCTGCAGGAATTCTATTAGTAATCAGCAAAATGATTAAATTAATGAAGACTCATAAATGACGACTTAAATTCTGAAACTTTTTAAAACTCTGTCTTTCATAAGAAAAATAAAAAGAATTGCATCCTCAGAAATTTGTGTAACATGAGGTTTCTATTATTTGGAGAATAACATCATTAAAATTACCCAAAAATGCAGAAGATGATAGACTGAACAATTCTAATTGACCTTGTCTATCTCTTAATTCTATATATAACCTTATGACTAGAAAATAATTAATAAAGGGCAAGAAAATGCTGGGAGGTATATGCATGTATAATCTGCCGCTCTAAACAGTCATCTTAAGGAGTTAGTAGATAAAACCTATCACATAATCCTCTGACAATTATTTTGGAAGCCCTGGAGACTGCAGATACACTGAAAACAAACCCCAGTGTAATGTTAGGCTTTAGGAGAGTGCCATCCCAAGGAAGTTCACTGGTGATGTGGAAAGCACTGAGCCTTGCACAGGTACAACAAGCTCTTCAGATAGCTCTGGTTCCCACGCATGGTCCATCACGGAGGATGTAGCTGGCTTGGAATCTATGATGCTGAAGAGAGCCATCCCGGATCATGCCTTCCACACCCCTTGTCTCCCACTCGGTTTAGACAAGGATGTCATTGTCTGCAGGCCGTTACACAAGCGGAGAACGCCCACAGAAATGGGAATGAGCTCCTTCACTGGAGGCAGGGACTCACCGTGGCGGAAACTGCCAAGAGCACGGAGGCGAGGTACTAGCGGTCTGCCATAGGTCTAAAAACCTGCACTAGCAGAGAGGTGGCCTGGAGAAGTGAAGGTGTTTCTGTCTTGGACTTCAGGGATTCTGGGAGCCGTGAGGTAATGTTTACAGTGGTAAACGGACTGGAGGCAATATTGAAGTGAAACCCCAAAACATGTAATTGCCAGGGTCAGGGAACACAAAGGCCTCTTTCGCTGCTTCCTGGCTAATGATACTGTGCAGCTCCAGATATTGCAGGCACATGTGTGTAGCTCCTTCAGAATGCTCACTGGCATCTTATGACCTCTTTTGCAGAGATTTCATATTTTTCACTTTGAAGTTGCATTTCTTGATGCTTCTTTAATAGCTGGCAGCTGTGAGTTTCCAGACCATTCCCCTGTATTGCTACCATGATATCTTCCTGGTAGCAAAATTTCAGCTCAGCTCCCTGCAGATGTTTACCAGGTCTGCAGTCTCTACCAGTCCATAGGCTGCTGTGGTTTACGATTTGACACGGTTATTACTTTTTTTTTTTTTTTTTGGTAATTAAACAAATTGTAGTAGTCAGCTCATCAGAAGGCCGCTTTGCAGCTCAACAGACTGGGATTTTACATTATGCCATCAAGGGGATATTCTGTTTTTATAAGGTATTTTGGTGTTTATGAAGGTGCAAGGATAGTGCTGACGGACTGTCTTAGGTAGAGGATTGTAATGTGACATGTTCATAATCATATTGTATGTATCTCTGTGATCATATATGTATCTCTGTCTCTCAAGGGAACAATTTGGTTTATTCCACGCTGGAGCTCAGGAATAAATTCTTCTGTGTGTGTTGAAGTTGGCTATGGGCTTAGGCCATTCCAGCAAACCAGGGAATAAACCAAACTGACTTTTTTAAGATTACCTGTGAACTTGGGTCTATTTCTGAAGAAATGACAAGGGCAGCAGTTCCCCTGTTGTCCACGATGTGTTCTGACTTACACGGAAATAGAATTAGAGTGAAGAAATGAAATTTTCTCCTTTGACAATCAATTAAGGATGCTGATTAACTCTTTTACAAAAGCTGAGCACTAGAATGTAGTGATGTGATGATGACTTATGAAAGTGATACATTCCTCTATGTTTATATACAAAAATGTTTCTTGGGCAATATAAAAGTATGCTCCATCACAGGTCCGCATGATGATGCATGATTTTTATGGATTCCAGTACATTTTTAGTTTTGTGGAGTTGATCTTTAATTACTGTCTTCTACAGAAAACAATTACATGGGAAATGTCAAGCAGCATTCTTTCTAAATAATGTAATTTTATGGAAGCCCTTATAAAATGTTTTTGAGAACAATTGTGAGTTAATAATTTAATGGGAAACGTGAATAACTTTAGCAGAGATAAATAACTTCAGCAGTGATGTGTGAACATGCACTTGCAATTAGGCTGATCAATGTCTGTTATTAATGAGCATATAAGTAAGCAAACTACTTCTGTGGCTTTGTTTAATATGGCCGTAGAGAGCAAAAGTAGCTAAACCTAATTTTCCACTTTGTGTTAATTTACCACTTTATCTATAAGTAATATAGAAAGTAAATGGTATGTGATTAAAGTGCTTATGGTAATCCTGCCCCTGCAATGATATGTGTGTGTTTATCTTCATGAATATTGATCTTTTTTTTTTGCCATTTGAATAAGCAAAGGAAACAGGGTGAAAAATGTTACTACCTAATCCGTTCAGTTTGTTTGTCTACTAACAAATGCTTTCCACCTTTTTAGAAGAACTTTGTATGAAGTGATAACATGAATTAGTTACTCTTATCGTAATCTTTCCAACTTCTCCTTTCCCGTCTTTTTTTTGCCTTAGTGTCCTACTGTACTTCACAGCCTATGAGGTGCCAAGGATATATGTGTGTATGAACAGTGCCTGACAGAGTGAGTTGAGAGTTTATGGCTAGGGCAGTGCACAGTGGCAGCAGAAACAGGTAAATGTTTTGTCCTAAAGGAAAAAAAGAAAATCTCTGTCCCAGAGCTTGAAATATTTTTTTATTGTATTCTGTGTGGTTACCCAGGTCTTCATTTTCTGATTTCACAAGATGTCCTAAAAATCCCCTTTGTTCCCACCAAGTAAGACAAGCAGATCATCACGTTCTTTGCATTCTCCTGATCACCAGAGGTATAGCTGTGAGGATGTGAACTGTCCAGGAATGATAAGCGTATCATCACTAATCTCGTCCTTGTCTGTGTTGGGCCTATATGATATGCTTACCTGTCTCGCCGATTCCTCTCTTTTTGTGTGTGTCTGGGTGTGTGTGTGCTGTGTGTTATGTGCATGGGTGAACCAGCTATTTCTCTTTCACTGTATGCAGTTATCTCAGAAAATAGGACAGGCTCCGAGGGTCACTTGCCTTTCCTACACAATACACTGAAAGTAATGCAAGCAATTGCTACGTTATTAACTGTCAGGCTAAAGTTATTAAGAATCAGCCTTAGGATGAGGAAAGTACATATAAACTATAATGTGCTTTAAACGAGATAAAATTGCAGCTACAACTTAATAAAATTCTCATGTTTTGAATAGTCCCTGACCTGAGAGCATAACACAACAATTAAGTGCTAGAGTCACGTTGGCCGGAGCATGTGCAACTAACTAGACACAAAGCATTTCCACAGAACATTAATACAACCTTAGGACTAACAAGTAGAGAATGGAAAGAGGTCATGGTGATATAAATACAGGTAGTAACAGGCTACAGATCATGTATTTTCAAAAAAAAAAGCCATGCCTTTGGAAGGCTAAGCCATCAATACAAATGCTCTGTACACTCACCAAAAGCCTGTGGGAAAGATGGTTGCAGTAACTCCAAATAGGGGAAGCAGGAAGGGGGTGTTCAACAATCTGGAGAGAAATAAAAACTTGATAGCTGAATTTATTTGTTTATTTATTTTCATATGTTTGGAAAAAGAACAGTTGAATGAATGATTGATTTCCTGCCTTTCTCTCATTCGGATCACTAGATAAAATGACCATTCATTCCTTGTTTCTGGACCAAAGCTTTGCATTTGAAGTTTTACACTAATATTAAAAAAAAAAAAAAAAGTCTGCTTGAAAAATAGAAGTGAATGTCATTCAATGCAACTCTTAATTTCCAATAAATAAATTAAAAAATGTTTGGAAACTGTCAACAATCCAGATATATCAACAATATGATTTTGACTGTGGTTCAGTCTTGCACAGTTCATAAAAAGTCTGAGAAATACAGAATCCTACAAGTTTTTTGTTTCAAAATTTAAATGTTTCATACAAAAATAGATAATTTTTAGTACTGTCATTTAAAAATGCAGTGATAAGAAGAAATAATCCTGAAAAAAAAAGTCACTATTTAATAATATGTCACATCTGGACTTTAATGAAATATTAATGCTAAGTTATGACAAGAAGAGTACCTCTTTCCCATCTTTCTTTTATCTAAATTGTTTAATATTTAATACTTTATAATAGAGAGATAGAGTAGACCAAAGTAGAGTTTGATACTGGTTTATTATGCATGATTTTATTACCAGATAAGAGTATTTAAAAATGTTTAGAATATTATAGGATCAGATACAGAATATTTAAAGCTATGTAATGCGTTCTGTAACAGATCCAGGAATCCAAGATGTTCCTTGCCAAAGACGACTGTAGATATAAACTCAAAATTTTTAGGAGAACCATCATTAATAGAAATATCTACATCGATGTTCCTTATGGGTCCCTTCCAACTTGAGATATTCTGTGATTCTATTTCATTGTTGCCGTAAATATAGCAAGATTGTTTGTTTGGTTTTTTTTTTTGTTAGAAAAGGTGGTGCATTGAATAGCATGTCAGATATGGAAGAAAGCATAAAGAAGTCTAAGTTAAGCCTTACCAAAATGTTAGAAGAACACAATATCTGAAACCTGATGAAGTGTATGATTGACAGTTGCACAGAGACAGCTTTACATATGAAGTGATCCTACTAATCATATCTGTCAACTGAAGAGAGTAATCAAATGCTGAGACAAAAAGTATATTTAGTTGGTGCTATATAATTTCATTTAACTCATGTATCCTGTTGGACTTTGCTGACTTTATTCTTCATTGCAAAACAAAACCAGGTAACTACTAATGAAGGACAGTACAGGATACATAGAAGGGTTTCATAGACATTATTTTCCAAATCAAAATGGATATTTAGAGATATTGGAAAATATTGAGAGAGAACACAGCTTGGAAAAGAACTTGGAAATACATGAGGTGGCCACAGTCACGCTTCAGGGAAACAGAAAGGTTCTTCTGAATCAGATCACTAAATGGAATTTAGGCATCAAGTACTTGACAGTTGCTATTTCAACATATTTTAAGTACTCTGACATAATGTCATGTAATAGTAGTTTGACACAGGATCTTTGCTCCTGCAGATTTGTGAACTTTTAAGTTCTTAGAATAGGAATCAGAAGTGACCATGCAAACCCAAATTGTAATCATGCGAAAGCAAATTTGTGACAAACCCGTGACCTTATTGTCTCCTTTGAAATGGTGGAGGGTACATAACTCGCATTCGGTTTGGACACTGTAGATCTTTGATGGAAGCAAGCGTTTCTTTTACTTGGTTCACATCTACCTTTTCAGAAACAACGATTAGGCTACACGGTCCACCAGAAATTGTTTGTGTGGTTTAACTCTGATATATCACGCAGACCAATGCTTCATTGTCTTCCTGTATTTCTCTGTGTATCTCATCCCTCTATTATCTGGTGCTGCGTCTTAGATTGTAACCTCTCGGGAACAAGGACCAACTTCTTGTTCTGGCTTTAGTCTCTGTTTGAAGCATGTCAGCAATACCTGGCATAACATAAGAAGTGATTTGGGCTCAAAAACCCAGCAATTGCCGCTTTAAGTGAATCTTTGGCGTTGAAAAGTGTGTTCCATACTTGCAGGAGAGTCAACTCCCTAAATAGAGAGTCATCGTGATAGCCAGAAAGAGACAAAAGTACAACTCAGGTAACACCGTAAAAAGTATGATTTTTCTGTTACCCAAACAAAATTTTGCAAATCTAAAACTGAATTAGGGAAAGCATCTTTTTTGATATTACTTACATGAATAAAATTACATGATAAAACCACTTTCATACATGGATTCTATTAACTCTAATGACAAATAGATTATTTCAGGGTTATTGTTTTCTCAAAAGTACCTATTCATTAAACACATAATTAAGCCCAGTTACCTGTACGCTTCATTAAAGGACAGATTTAAACCACCAAAGAATATAGTTGATAGATAGATAAGTGCCTAGAGAGATTTTTCAGAAGTGGTAAAACAGTATGCTTGAAACATCTCGAGTCATCTGGATAACCTTACAGTACAAGCTTAATAGTATTTTAACAGAAAATTTTACTTGTGTAGTGAGGACAGCTAAAAAATCCACCGTCTTGCAGGGATTAGCATTAAATGGTGTGAACGAGCCTAGAATTTCTGTTTTGTGATCAAAAGAAAACAATAACTTTTCTAGATAAAAGGAGGAAGAAGCTTTGAGCTATTTCCTAAGTTAATATTTCTGCCCTTATTTTAAACAATTGGTCTCAGCAGTGTAAGATCTTATTCTGTGGGCAGGTTTAAGGTCCCTGAGGAGTCAGAAATGGCTAGGTGTGCTCTGAGCATGCCTAATCAGCTCCTGCAACTACACTGAGTTTAACAACAAGGGACAAAAACCCCCACCCTTATGCTGGCATTAACTTTTGCTATGCCTGATGAGTACTAAAGAGCCTTTCTCAGAAGAAGAAGGTCTGGGTTCTGAGTTATTCTCAGCCTGGGGGAGTTTCAATTCACAGGTGAGACGGATATTGATTTCAATGGTCCAAAATACTCGCTTGAATGTATTATACAATTGCAAATAAAAATGTTTCTAAATGGGTGATAGGTGTTTTTTCCCCCCCCAGTGTCTCATAGTCAAGAATTCTCATTAAAATAGTCTTGACTTAACTTGCCTACCAAAACAAGAACCAGAAATCCTTAAGAAAAGGCAGTCTGACTATGATGCTAAAATCCCAGACCCCAGAGCTTCAGTGTAAAGAAACAGGCGAAGGAGGAAAGGAGAATCATTGCTTCCTTGCAGCAGGTTGCAGTGTTGGGTCGTTCAGCAGTCAATAATGAAATGGGTAGCACCCTCAATTGCACATATTTCACTCTTACTGTAAGCTCTGTCGTCCTTGTTGGGGATTAATAGTTGTACAGAGTGGCTCCTTCAGCAGTCAAGTGCTTTTTCACATGAACCTTTCCTCTGCTGCCTTCTGGGAGTTAAATGTGCTGGCTGATGGGCTTAAGTCTTCTGGAGCTGGGCACAGGAAAAGAATGTCCCACGAAAGGCTAAAATCCTTAACTTACTCTTTATCTTTTATACACAGTTTTCCTGGTGTATATATGCAAGATTAATGACTTTCTGGTGATTTGACCATTCTCAAAACTGTATGGTTAGTCCTACTATAATAAATCCTACTTGAAACAATAATAGAATAAAACAGGGTATAGCATTTTGAAGATTAAATATTTATCTTCTCATGGAAATAAAGACAGGTGTGTAAAACATTGAAAGGCTACGAATGAAAGAAAGACTAGCACTCTCTGCTATGTACACTTTCACCTCCTTGGTTCTGTACCTCCAATTAATTGTGGGCTGGGATTTTGAAAAAGGAATGTGAGACTTTTGACATTCAAATTATAGGTGACATAATTTTTAGCTATAAACTGTGGCATACTGGAACACTAACAGCATTTTTGAAGCATTTTTTTCTTTTCTAACTACTGAATTCGGTGATACGCTGACAAAATGGCTAATGTGATCCGTAGGTATGAGCACGGAGGATCAATGAGTAGGTGATTTTTACCTCTTTAAACCAAGTCAGTGAGACAGATGTTGAGAAGCTAAATACTGCTCTGTTCCCCACAGTCTGGCTGTGGTCATATTTTAAAAGTGGGGCCAGTGTGTAAATGAGCTGCAAAAATGATGTAAAGGCTCTCGAAGGGCAGACTTAGAAACCTCCAGCTGTTCCGCCAAGAGAAGGAAAAACAAAAGGTTGCGGTAACTTGATTACTATGTGTAAGTATTTCTGAGGTGAAAAAATGCTGGCTGTTGAAGAGACCTTCGTTCTGGCTGGAAAGGCACAACGAGAGTGACTCCCTGGGCGCTGCCGCCACGCAGCGAGAGGGGGCAAGCGCTGAAATGGACTACGGGGTGAGCGGGGGGTTCTTCACCTGACGCATCTTGGCAAGGCCTGGGGAGAATGTTTCTGCAGTTGTTGGGCAAACAATACTTTAGCCAAGTTGAAGTTTTTCAGCACAGCATAGGATAGCTGGAAGATACATAACGCATGTTACAGTAAGTCAGACTGAGTGGTTGAAGGATCCCTTCAGGGCTTAAATTCTCTGATTATTTTTCTTTAAGGACTGCTTTCTCCTTCCATTTTAAATTTTAGACTTTGCCCTTGGGTCCTCAAAAGACAGTCACAGACCCTGGTTCTATTTCTGCCTTTACCTTTCGCCAGTACTTTAAGAAGTGGAGACTATTGCTTTTAGATCCAGGATACCTTATTTCTGTATATTTTTTGTGGATATATTTTCCTGAAACACCCCTCTGAGATCAGTGTCCCTATCATTTGCTCTTTGGACTGTGAAAGGAAGGTCGTGTCACTTGGGAAAGGCTTTTTATATTACTGTGTACTGCTTTTATGATATAGAACGTTTTCCAGGGAAAAGGACCTGTTTTTGTTTAGCAGACTCTTCTGAGGCATCTTTCTCTTCTTAAGATAATCCCATATATGCTGCTGTTCTTTTGCTCCTTAATGTTCTGAATAAATGAAATGAAAAAACTGGAATATGTTTTTATTGGTTACGCTGTCATATCTTATGGTTAAGAGATTTAGAATAATGGAGAGCAATTGTCTTAGAAATTGGAAAACTGTTGCCAAGTTTCTAGTTTGGATACTTGCGAGTGAAAGAGAAGCCCTGCTCAGAGAGAGAGAGACTTACTTTATAAAGCTTGTGGGATTTAAGAAAATCTAACGTGGTGATGGGTTTTTTTAAAAGAACATCCCTGCAGAGAAAAATGTCCAGGACAGTGCTATCAGGAACGTCTGACAGCGGCAAGACCATCTGTTTTCTTTCACCCAGTTGTTGAATCCTCCGGAGGAAAAAGAAATCTCATCTGTGTAGGGCAAAATGACTGAACCTGGAACGTAAAATTGTGAGCCTTTCACTAAGGGGTCTCCTCTAAAGGAAGAGCAGATGCTGCGCACTGTACACACAGCAGAAGTCATAAAAGTCTCTCACAGACTTTCAGCAATAACAATTGCATCTTACAACTGTGGAGAACAAAAGGAAAGTATGAAATAAATGGATAATTGTCATGTATTACCAAACAATATTGTCTTTGCCAATCACTGCTGCCGGTGGATGACAGTGATACAGTCTTTTTCCTATCAGCATGCCTTCTGTCCCCTTACAGTTGACTTTCTCCAAACCCTGACTCCTGACCTTTCACCTCAGTCCATGGTTAGTGCAGATGATGGATGAGCCTTGTTAGGCTCATAAGATGTGCTGGTGTGAAGGAAAAATGCCAGCGGGCATGTTGTGTTTGCTTACATTTTCATAAGAATAACCTAGCTTTGAAACAGACAAATAGCTGCACAGGCTGAGCAAAATAAATTTGTCATGAATGTTTTAGTCCTCTGCCGTTCAGTGTTGAATACTGATGTCATATCGGCAGATAGGGAAAGGTAAGCAAGGCAGGAGACTCTGAAGGGGGGAAGGAATGGTCCAGTTGGAGCTGTAAAGGAACAGGCACTCAGTTTTGCTGCCTGAGGCTGAGCTCAGGGAATACAGAGCAGCCTGGTTCAGGAAGGGAATAAAGGTTCAGTCCCCGGTGCAGTATTCTGTATAGCTGCCCATGTTGTGAATTACACACTTGAAATGGAAAAATAAAGCATTAAAATTATGAAATCAGTATGCTGTGATTTTTTTTCCAAGCAGTTTGAACATAAATTTAGTTTGAACTTGTTTCTAATAAGACAAATGGTATGAACTTGTCATATAAAAATCTTGAAGCAGACCTACATGGTTGAGGCTTTTTTACCTCTTTAAGAACCATCAGGGATTTTTTGTTTGTTTTTTGTTCAAAGAGAATTCTTTTAATGTTTTGCGGGAAAGTAGAAGAAAGGAAGGGGTTCACTTTAATCATTAGATGGCAGGGTGGGAAAGAGATTTCTAAGGAAAGAGTAATAGGAAAGACAGTTGCTTGCTAACATAGTAGATAGGACTTTTATTTAGGTGAGAACTATGGTTCCATGAGATGTTTTTTTAGATGTTTTCATAAAAATACATAGATAAGTACAATGAATCCAGTGTCAGAGCTCTTGGTGGATTTTTTCCAGGACTCCATAGGCTTGAACTGTGGACTTGAATTCAGAAGTCCAGGTAGTCAACAGTCCATATGATATCCACAGAAACAACTTTTTTATGTTTGTCAGGCGTCATGAACAAGAACAAACCAGTGTATTTTGGAAACAGCATATTTTCCGGCAAGGCTTGTTATTTCCTGCTTGTTATCATCTATCAGATGTATTCATAAAAGTCTTGCTCTGCCAATCCAGTGGCTTGTATTTCTCCTGTCCATAGTGCATTTAGCACTATCACCCTTTTTTCTAAAGGTTCTAGTTGGTTTCAGAACCTTTAAGTTGCTGAAGGATGGCTGCCTTAGTAGTCATTTTAACACGATTTTACTTGGCTTGAAAAACAAAGCATACAGGAAAGACCCAGATTCTGCTTCTGAAATTTTGTTTACCGCTGAACTTCTTTTTCATGAAGAGATCATGGAAAGGCAGTTGTTTTCATATTGTGCCAAGCAAACAAAATTAGCTGTAAGCCTTCTCAAGTATTGGCAATTTAATCAGCCCATATTTCAAATGACGTGCTGTCTCCTCATCGTGAAGAGGTTCCAATTCAGTGGTGGGACCAGCGACTGACCACGCTGTGTGAAGAATTCACAGCACAGGGAGCTGCCTCACTGTGCTGAAAGCTCCACCTATAACTTTGGCTATGATGCACTGCGCTTTAGTAACTGGAAGTGTCCCTATGAGAAGGGAACCTCAGGCACAGGAGTGTTTTACTCTGTGGCTCATGGCATGGATATGTTTTAAATTTGGGAAGCTTGCAAAGGGGGAACTACTGTCAGAAAAAAAGGGTTTACCGAGTTCAGTACAGCCAGTATGTGAATGGATTGGCTGAGTATTCAGAGAGAGAATATTGAATACCTGGGGATAAAATCAATTTTAACTATTTCTGTGTATTACATTTCTGCGTTTGGAATAACCATTTCAGAGACTGTAAAGAGGGGAAAATAAAAAAAAATCCCATCACAGAAAAGAATGTACAAATAAAATTCAAGAATATTTGAAAGATCATAATCCTTTTAGCATCTTGGCAACTAGTGAAGGGTAGGTGTTGAAAATCAAGACAGCTATTCACCTTTACAGTGAGGCCCAAAATTGGTCTGCTACTTATACTATGCTTTCTTCCCTAAACAAGATTCTTGTGACCATCCTGTGAAGATGAAACGGGAAGTTCATTTTCTTCTTTTTCAGCATTGCTTCTCATTTAATGGAAATAAAAGCAAGGCCAAGCAAATGAAAACAGCATGCCAAATTTAGAGTAAAGGATATCAACAGTTGCTAAAGCGTGTTTTTACAGTGGCTTGATTTGTGGTTCAGTATTAGTTCGTACCTTGTACACGTGCAATGGCGTGTAGCCATTTGTTATGCCTGCTACCTTACTGGCAGTAGCATGAAATGAGCTGAAGTCTTGTGAATTGGGGAAGTGACACCAGTCTATCTCCAGGCAGCCATAGGTGCAACCTACATCCACGTGAGTAACAATCCCTTGCAGCTCCAGAATTACAAAGTATTGGAAGGGTTGAGTAAAAAAGCCACAAAAATGACTTGTGTGCTGAGGAAAGTGAGTGACAATAAAAGTTTTAAGGAATTCAATCTAGCCATTTTTCTAAAAAGAAGATTTGAATGTGACGTGATTATAATGTTGAGAAAATCATGTGCTCTGTAATTTAAGAGAGAAAAGATTAATGGCAGGAAGTTAAAGGCATAAAAATTTGAACAAGAAATTAGTCCTAATTTTTAACAGTGAGGGCACTGAAACGTTAGCACAGATTACCAGTGGAATTGATGATTTCTACACCTTATGCAGTCTTCAAATCAATGCTGAATGTCTTTCTAAAATAATTGATTTAGCCAAACAGGTTCTGGGAATACAAATAAGAGGAACTACATGAAATCTAAGGACTTCTGTTACATGGGACACAATAATT
Source organism: Calonectris borealis (assembly GCF_964195595.1). NCBI lineage: Eukaryota > Metazoa > Chordata > Aves > Procellariiformes > Procellariidae > Calonectris > Calonectris borealis. The sequence continues at coordinate 71,839,342 of NC_134313.1, read as the reverse complement.
GAGGTAATTGTCCTTCTGACCTTAGTTTCTGTGAATTTATTAAAGATAAGTGTTAGATAGCAGGTGAATCACTGTTCTGAACTGTTAGTTATTTCTATTCTTGGCATTTCATACAACTACTATTTTCTTATGATTCTCGGTGAGAGAATCAAAGTTTATGATGTCATCTAATATATTTATTATAAGTGGTTATATAATCTTAATACTTCATTTCTTTAGTGGAACAGAATTTAAATGTCTTCTCTCTCCAATATGGTCTTGCCTGCTTGACCTACCCTGACCAATCCCCTATTTTCCAGGCGCGTAACATGGCCATTTCAGCAAGAAAGCTCCTCTAAGTCGCTGAAGAGAAGCAAGATACTTTACCACCACCTGGGGAGGTAACTGCATGGTCACTGGTGATGACCAGCGAGTCACCTCCCTTAAGTGAGGAGTGAAGCATCTTTTGTTCACTGGGCCAGAGGCGCTTTCCTTTTGCAGTGGACTCTGACTCCCCTTCTGCCTGACCCTACTAAGATGTTTTAATGTAAAATCAGTAGCTGCTAAATACAGATTGTATAAATATTCCCTTTGAATTTTCTGAGTATGATAAAATACCATTCCTCTTCCTGATAAACATCGCTATGCACACATTCTAGCATTTTGTAGGTAGTGGGGTTGTTTTTCTCTTAATATTAGTGCGTTTGATTCTGTGGGTTTTGACATCTCTATTCTTTTGTCTGACAAATCTGTGCGCTGACTTGTAAAAAAAAATCAATATTGTTTTCCCTGGCACTTTCTCTGCAGTTGAGTTGATTTATTATCACAGTTCCCTTTCCCCTCTTTTTATCAGTGTGTTTCTATTGCTTTAGGGTTGAGTACCTGATAACATCACAGGGTAGAAGACACACAGAGAGTTTCCGTGACCTTATCCCCTGTGTGATCTTGTCCAGTGTGACGGTGAGCCATGGCTATAAAGTGAACAATGATATTATCCAAGCTGTGTGATCAGATTTATGTTCTATTATGTTGGAAATAGAGACGAACTAGAACCAATGAACAAAATTTAGATTTATGTTCAAACTGTACTTGTCCAGTATCTCAGTGGCTAACGGGAGAGTAAACATCCACTGAGTAAAACTTAATTTGCCTGCAAAGTAGTATGTGCTGGAAGAGTCATACAGCCCATAGTCCTTGCGGGATTTAAACCAAGCATGAAGGTGAGCTTGTTATTGCTCTTAAAAATGTAGCTTTATTACTGTTGTTTCTGCTAGCCACTTATATCAAAGTAGTATTTAAGAGCCTCAGTAAAAGATCAGAGCTATTTTGCCCTAGACGTTGTATGGACACATAAGAAAAGACAAAGTTCACAGGCAGTATTTCAGAACAGATGCAACCGAAGGCTGCAACATGTAAATGTGCTGTGAGCATGTTGACAAGCGTAAGCGCAGTAATGCAAACAGAGGCCATGCTCACACATGGGGCTTGGGGAAAACGAGTTAACTAAGTTTATTAAACCTGTGTTTACAGGTTTATATTGTGCTACAGCATATTAGAGTCACTTTATTCTTGGAAGAGAGTATCCTCATGTAATGACTTCTGCCTGTTGACCTTCTTTCTCTGCTAACCATCTCGGTAATCTCAGACCACTCCTTGCCTTGCCACTGGGGACTGTCATTATCTGTAGGCATCGTGAGAGAAATATGCTTGAAGGTAGGCTGCAAAGCAGGATTTTGTGAAGGGGTTTTTCCTATTGGCAGGGAGCAGCAATGAGGAAATGACAGGTGCTTGACAGAGGGGGGTGTGTGTGTGTGTCTGCTTGGGGCTGCAGGGGTTGGGAGACCGAGGGGGGAACTTGACAGTAAAGTAAGCTCATGCTCTGATAGATAGAGCAGGGCAACAGGGTGAAGTCTAATAAGAAAGGCACAATAATGTGTGAACTCAGTTAGTGGAAAGATGCAAAAGTGTGATGATACAGTTAGAGAAAAGAGGGAGGAGGACAGTTCTAGCAGTTATTAGACTTTATGAGATTTGGAGGTCAGCCTCTGGCGAGACTACATCAGAGGAAATGATGCAAGCAAAAAATCTGAGAAAATTTGGTTTGGAAACCATGCCCTTGCACTATTGCCCTTTTTTTTTCTCTTCCCTTCTTTCCTGCAGGGACTCAGGAAGATTTGGCAGCAGGACAGTGGAGTTGGCAATAGAAGGAGCAAGAAGACATGGGGGAGAAACATTACCAGCGTCCCCAGTGCTGCTGCTCTAATGCAATATGTTTCTTAATGATGTCAGAAGCCTCAAGCTTCCTTCAGCTCTGGCCGGAAAAAGTAAGTCCTGATTGGCTTTTCTTTCTTTTTTTTTTTTTTCTTTTTCTCTCACTTCTTCCGGTAGTGTATCAGAGGGAGAAAAGGAGGAAGAAGATAGAGCTTAGTAGCTTTGGTCTTTTCGCCTGTTTTCTTCTCCTTGAGAGAGAGAAAAATCTGCTTCCCCATCTTCTGCTCTCCTCGTCAGCTGTAAGTGGCTGCAGTGGCTGCAGGCAGTTCAAAGCTGGATCAGGAGCGGGTCTAGAGGTGAGAGGACAAGCGCCTCTGGAGCTTCGTGTTTAGTTTCAAAGCAAAGCAAAAGATTGCTGTGGAGCTGCAGTGAGTCTGGATTAATTTACTTGCAAGATGTGTCTACCAGGCCTTCATAGATTTGGTGGTACTTCTCAGAAGAACCAGCTTATCCAGTTGGACACACAACCAGTCCACAGTTACCTAGAAGCAATCACACTGGTACCAAAGCATATCATCTTGGCAACATATATTTCATTAACCTTACTACTTTTATCGATCAATGTATTTTTTTGTAAAAAGAGGCATGAAGTTAGTAACATGTTTTATTTTCTGTAGACCCATACTCATCAACATGAATTTTATTACCCCAGTTAAATTCTTCATTGAGAGTCCAGCCACTGACAGATTTTTTTTTCTACTTTCTATTGACTCTTTTAAGATATCATCAGAACTTCGTTCTTTGTTGGGTTTTTTCCCCCATCCTTTGGAGCTTCCCAGCAACTCAACACACATAATTGTCGTGGTTTAGCCTGGCAGGCAGCCAAATACCACGCAGCCGCTCGCTCACTCCCCTCGCCCCCCTCAGTGGGACAGGGAGAGAATCGGAAGGGTAAGAGTGAGAAAAACTCGTGGGTTGAGATAAAGACAGTTTAGTAGAACAGAAAAGGGAAAATGATAATGATAGAATATACAAAATGAGTGATGCACAATGCAATTGCTCACCACCCGCGCTGACCGGTAACCAAGTAGCAATCGATACTTTCTGGATCACGCCTACCATTCATATACTGAGCATGACGTCACATGGTATGGAATGCCCCGTTGGCCAGCTGGGCTGGCTGTCCTGATTATGTTCCCTCCCATCTTGTGCACCTAGCTCAGTCGGGAGGGCATGGGAGCTGTCCTTGGACTAGGAGGGCACTTAGCAACAACTGAAAACATCAGTGTGTTATCAACATTCTCCTCATACTAAATCCAAAACACAGCACTAGGAAGAAATTTAACCCTATCCCAGCCGAAACCGGGACAATAATGTATAGTTTTAGCAGTTGGTTTTTTAACATCTTGCTTAAGTATGCTGTTACGGAGAGCATTTATTCACCATCGTACACTGATATCATCTGTCCTTTTCCAGATATTGAGCTATAATCTTCTGGAGGCACCATTGTATGACTCCTTTCTGTCTTAATTATGGAGAAATATGCCTTTAAATTGTCCTTAGCTCTGGCATAATGATAGATTGAGTTGTTTTGCTTCCCTTCCCTTATCAATTTTCTACGATTCCTACACTCTGATTTACATTTATCATCAGCTTCTTGTTTCTTTAATCAGCAAGCAATACTTTGATAGCTGCTGTCATACCTGTTAGGGAAGTTTTAACCAGTAAAGGCATCTTTCTTAATTGCTTCAGGCAGAAACTTTTCAGACTTATACTGAATGCTTTTACACAGTTCCCAGTTATCATTCAATTTTTCTGCTTAACTTATTTTCCCGATGGATTTGGTCATATGTTAATACAATAGTAGAGCTGTTTGGGTGGTGCAAGAGTTTGGGGCACAGTGATATTAGAAGGTACACAATGGTGTAGCTACTCGTTCTGTGAATTTTTGTTTTCCAAATTCATTCATAGTTCCCTGCCTACCCATATACATGAGCAGTGTTCTAGCCTCAAAATTATTAATTTCTAAAGTGAATAATGTCTATGTCTGGCATAGTGGTATGAAGTAGAATGGCATATATTTTTGTTAACACAGCTGTGCAACATTGATTTTTTAACAACAAAAAGAGCAAACATCCAATAGTATTCCTGAATTTCTTTTTGCTCAGAAAGCCATCTGAATTTTCAGGCAGCAGAATTTTAAAGCCACATCACTTTCCTCTCACTGGGGAATTAAACTTCAAGGATTTTTTTGTTTTTCTCTTTTTATTGTGGTTAGTACCGATCAGTTCCAAGGTGAGAACAGGTATATCCTTCATAAGTATCCCACATTACAGTTGAGCTCCTCTCTTCCAAGCAGTGCTGGGACAGGCTCTTTTGCTGTCATTGAATCATACTTTCACTTAGTACAGGAGAAACCGTGGCTGACAAGAATCATCCATGTTGATAGATTTCTCTGAAAAATCATACAGTCATAGAATAGAATAATTTGGGTTGGAAGGCACCTTTAAAGGTCATCTAGTCCACCCCCCCCCTGCCATGGCCAGGGACATCTTCAACTAGATCAGGTTGCTCAAATCCCTGTCCAACCTGACCTTGAATGTTTCCAGGGATGGGGCATCTACCACGTCTCTGGGCAACCTGTTCCAGTGTTTCACCACCCTCACTGTAAAAAATTTCTTCCTTATATCTAGTCTAAATCTACCCTCTTTTAGTAGATTCCCCCTTGTCCTGTCGCAATAGACCCTGCTAAAAAGTTTGCCACCATCTTTCTTATAAGCCCCCTTTAAGTATTGATAGGCCACAATAAGGTCTCCCTGAAGCCTTCTCTTCTCCAGGCTGAACAACCCCAACTCTCTCAGCCTTTCTTCATATGAGAGGCGTTCCATCCCCATGATCATTTTTGTGGCCCTCCTTTAGACCCACTCCAGCAGGTCCATGTCTTTCTTGTGCTGAGGGCTCCAGAGCTGGACACAGTACTCCAGGTGGGGTCTCACCAGAGGAGTAGAGGGGCAGAATCCCCTCCCTCAACCTGCTGGCCACGCTTCTTTTGATGCAGCCCAGGATACGGTTGGCCTTCTGGGCTGCGAGCGCACATTGTCGGCTCATGTCCAGCTTTTCATCCACCAGTACCCCCAAATCCTTCTTGGCAGGGCTGCTCTCAATCCCTTCGTCTCCCAGCCCGTATTGATACTGGGGGTTGCCCCGACCCATGTGCAGGACCTTTGACTTGGCCTTGTTGAAACTCATGAGGTTCACACGGGCCCACTTCTTGAGCTTGTTCAGGTCCCTTTGGATGGCATCCCGTCCCTCAGGCGTGTCGACCACACCACTCAGCTTGGTGTCATCTGCAAACTTGCTGAGGGTGCACTCGATCCCACTGTCTATGTTATTGATGAAGATATTAAACAGTACCGGTCCCAATACGGACTCCCGAGGGACACCACTCGTCATCGATCCCCATCTGGACATTGAGCCATTGACCACTGCCCTCTGGATGCGACCATCCAACCAGTTCCTCACCCACCGGACAGTCCACCTATCAAATCCATACCTCTCCGGTTTAGAGAGAAGGATGTTGTGGGGGACTGTGTCAAAGGCCGTACAGAGGTCCAGATAGACGACATCTGTAGCCTTTCCCATGTCCACTGATGTAGTCACTCCATCATAGAAGGCCACTAGGTTGGTCAGGCAGGACTTGCCCTTGGTGAAGCCATGCTGGCTGTCTCGAATCACCTCCCTGTCCTCCATGTGCCTTAGCATAGTTTCCAGGAGGATCTGCTCCACGATCTTCCCAGGCACAGAGGATCAAAATGATGTTGATGAACTCACATTTTGCGGTGAAAATATCAAAAAAGTCTCTTCTATTTTTACACCTCAGATCTTTCAAGGTGGTTATGATGTGGGAAAAAGTATTACATGATTGTGTATCAAAAGAGAGATCCTTCCTGTCTTCCACTGGAAGATGGCATTTTCCAGTTCCTTCTGAGATACCTCAGTGAGAACGGGGACAACCGGAGGCCATTCTTGAAAACCGGGCTGGGGGAGTGGCAAGGATGGTGACCCATGCCAGCTCTGTTACACTCTCTTGTCAGCCCATCTGCCCCATCTGTTCTCCATTAAGCATCTACAGCTATGGCTGAGATAGATAGTTTGGAGACAACATCAGAAGGGGCTGTGAAGATTCATGTCATTGCTTGGCAGACTGCCAGCATTTTCCTGATGGGTGGAAGCAAAAGATGGTGCTTTTTAGGTGTGTCTCATTCTTTGGGAGGCAGAGAGAGTTGCATGGAACAAGGAGAAGGTAAGTCTGTAACCAGAGGGCTTCATCCCTGCTGGGTATAAAAGGCTGCTACAAATGATGGAGATGAGAGACCACGCAAAAGCAAAGGTCACAATTACCTTTTCCAGGAGATGATAATAGAGAACTTTCCCATAGCTGTCACTTAATACACGGTCGTGTCTCTGTATGTGCTGGGCAGGGATAATGCTTGTTTGGTTTTTATCTATCCAAAGAGAAAGAATTATGGGTCAGATTCTGATGCCTTGAGTAACATTAGGTTAGATCACTGATATCGGTTGAATTATTTGGAAGATGCTACTCAGTCTGATTCTGCATGTCCATGCGTATGACTTACTTAACATGATTAAGATCACGTGAACACTCAGTCTTTGCAGTTTTAAATACCCGTGTTTTAGTTTGTTCACAAGTACGTGTAATATTTCTAATTTGATTTGGTACCAAACAAAAAAAATCTAAACACGTGGCTGAATTTGTGAATGTAAGTGACAGCTGCGAAACCATAAGAATGTGTGATAATTTTCATGTTTTTGTAAAAACAAACCCAGCTTTTGACAATGCAGTTGAAATCTGTGGGTGTCATTTACCTTTTATTGTCACAATCTCCCTCCCCTACAAGAATGACAATAAACGTCTTCCTCTTTCATAGCCTACAAAAGAATGAATTCTTGTCTGCTCTTGCCTGTGATATAATTTTTCAAATAGCTCTAGTGATTGCAGTCTTGAGTGTATGAATACAAAATTCAAATTGTTTAGTTGAAAGAGAGTCTTATGAAATTTGCAAGCACGCAGCAAAAACAGACTATGTAGATAAAAATAAGATCACTTTTGGTTATGATAAATGCTAAAGCTCATAATGAAAAAAACCATCCCAAACCTGCAAGGCTTTCATAAGTAGGCTGTTCTGAATTTCGAGAACATCACAGAAAATATAATAGTTTTATGACACTTCTGGTGTTTTTTCAAAAAATCTGCTCTGACTACTGACCTATAATAAATCTGCCAGATTGCTTCTGCCACATTTGAAACCTAAACTACAGATAATTTTACAAGATCTCTTTGCTCTTATTGAATGTTTTTCCATACACACAAATACAATCATATTTTCAAATAAAAAACCAAAAATTTTAATTACTGGTGTCAGCCTGAGGATGAGAAACTATTATTTTTCTTGTTAAATACTTCCAGTGTCTTCTAGATAGTGATTTTCTGTCCCATTTGTGAAAATAAGGTCATGATTATGGCTTCACTTTTAGTTTGGCTTTGTATGTATTTTGTGGCAATGGATCTTCAGTATATCTGGGAGTTCAGATAACTTACCGTTTTGTGAAAGAGTGATGTTAGACAGAAGGTTTATTTAGACGTCAGAAGAGTTTTATCTGAGTTCAATTTATCAAATTTAAAAGAGCAGTATCTTTGCTATAAAAGTGATTTTAACTTTTAAATAAATACTGGCGTTATGGGCTGCTCCCCAGGACCATACCTTGCAAGCGCTTTGGTAGAGAAGCTGTAAAAATAGAAGTACTGTTGCATTAGGACCTATGGGTGCATATTGGTGGCATGACCCTTTCTTCTGAAATAGGGTTTGGCCCTATGCTGAGTGCGCCTGAGGTCAAAAAGGACACACACAGAATAAAGTGGGACCCAGCAGCTGCACACATTTGAGAACTGAGCTTTCAGTATTTGCCTGATCTGAGTTTTGCAGTTTGTATTGAGGCATGATTGATCTTTAGTTGATAATACCACTGGAATATTATTTAGTAGCAGTTTAGCAATGAGTTTATTTAAAGCCTTGATTCAGACGAGTGATTATGTTATCATCTCAGCTTTCATTTAGAAATGTGAGAATGTTTTCAGTCTTCCTAGTGCCGGGAAGAAGTTTAAAACATAGTCTAAGTGCACTAAATCAAAAAGAGAAATTAAAAGACCTCAATATTTCCTTATTTTCTTTATTCTTTTTATGTTTTTTTTAAACAACTTCATGATGCTTTGGGGTCACAGCAATGATTTCTTTTTCATTTGATGATGATTTGATGTTAGCCCCACTGCAAAGCCACTCAGCAAATGTTAAACTATTATGAACACTAAACACAACTCCTAGATTCCTCCTCCCGTCACGATCTATTGAAAAATAACATGTAACAACTGTTTTCTGCTAATTACTCATCTGTGATCTTAACATAAAATTCCAAATTAGATGCTTATAGGTGTTGCACATATGTTTTAGCAAAACTGTTGATAATCTATGAATGAGCTATAAGCCACATAACTCTTCTATACATGATATCAGGTATTGCCGCCTTTATTGCTAGTTCTTGAGTAGTCTTGGAGGCACAGAGAAGGGAGATGCAATGAAGAGAACTCATTAGAGCTGTATCAAAAAGCAAAGGCAAGCTAGAACATTTTGCTAGTTTGATTTTATTTTTTTGTGTTTGATTTTTGTGCTAAACATTGAGAACCAAGGTTAAAGATATGAGATAAAAGTGTTAACGTTTGTTAATGTGAATTATTACTGGGAATAACTCTTTGAAATATAACTCTTTGGCATATAACTCTTTGGAATAACTAGCAGTATTGCTTCTTGATCTTCAATTGCAAGGTCAATTGCCTGAGCTTCTGTCTGCTTGACTGACAGCCCTGTTTTTTAGAGGTAGCTCTTGTGAAAGTGCTTTTCTTTAGCATCCCACCCTAAAACTTTCCACATGCAGTGGCCCAAGTGAAAGGGAGGATGAACTAGACTTGGGTAGCGGGTTAGTTATTTGAATGGTCCAGAAGTGTGAATGCAAGCGTGGGCGTGAGGATACGTCTCTTGTGGTGTCAATGTGTTCATTTGCTATTGGTGTCATGAGCTCCTTTGCAAGAGGGATCCACACAGGCAGTAACAGGGATGACAGCTGAAGCAGAAGACGGTGGTGATGTCTTTTAAACCTTCTGAGACATCCTGCAAGGCCAAAGGATAAAGCTTGACTTAATAAAAATTAGCCTAAGAGCTCTGTACTGAAATATCGTGAAGTTTGAATTCTGTGCCTGTATTTGCTTTACCATCTGTGCTTTGGTTAATGGGAGCTATCCCTTTAAAACTTAGTGTGGCAAAGAGAGTGTCTGACCTGAGGAAGGGGGGTGTTTACATGTGAATCAAGACAAGAGAAAAGTCTATCGAGAAATTTCAGAAGGCTGGAAAAACTGAATTGACAGGAAGCAAAGCTTATTTTTTTCCTTTTGCAAGCAGAGGGACTAAACATCTCAAGTCATTGCTAATTAACCTCTTGCATATGAGCAGTCTGCATCCTGTTTAGTTCTGCCAGGAATAAAGTGGAACCATCTAATACAGGCTTAGTAGCCACACCATTAAATGAGTTTGATGAGTCTCTGCTCTTACCCCCATGACATCATTGATTATGGTGCATCTCTCCCTCGGCCTGTTCACAATGCCCAACGCACAGGACCATGACTTTTCTGGGTCATCTGCCAGGGACTCTTGTGTTGATTGCGGGCTGCAATCAACAGTCCCGGCAACAGGTTTTTAAAAGCTGGCAAAACTCGCTATCACAGGGATGTTGAGCCAAAGGAATTTTTAAAAAGTCTGATGATAGTGAATAATTGACACTTACCTTTCTACATAAAACAAGACATTTCTCATAGTCTCATGACTTTTGATTTCTGAACTTTTTCTTCTGGAAGTACAGTGACAATACTTTCTTTTCCATAGTTATGCATATACTTTATATTCCATAGTTTTCCATATCTTTCTTTTTTCAAAAGTGGTGGTGAGGGAGGTGAACAATATGTTACCTGTTTACTTACATCATATATCAAACAATGATGGTTTGTGTCATTCCTGAAATTTCGTGGCCAAACTATGGTAGAAGTGCAACATGAGGTGGCTATGACATAAAATAGGACCTCTGTTCTGTTAATTAAATTTTTTTGAGTAAATATGGTAACACAAGCTTAGATACTTTTTGATAAAAGATCACAAATACTATGTGATTAATTTTCCATTTCTTTTGTAATTCAGAGATGCAATCTTAAAGGGGGCTGTTAAGAGTATCTGTGCTATCCCCTGGAATAAAGCAGTTATGGCCAGAGTGTGGTCTTCTATACTTAAATGAATTTAGAAACCATATTGCATTTTATATTCAACAGAAATAAGGGTTCTTGAATGAGTGGACTAAGTACAAGAAGCCAGAGATGTAATCAACTGTACTCTATGGACTCATAAGAAAATGAAGAAGAAAAACCCCATGATTCATAAAAAAAGGTATAAAGGTTGCTGGATGATTTAAAGCCAGATTAACAAATCACTACAATGCAGTTTATGGCTTTAGATAATGGGAGGTCAAACATATATTACCAGCTGACTTAAATTTGATTTGACTGAAAGATAGAACTCCGCTACATGAACCATATTATCTAAAAGCCTCTGCTTTACATTTCTCACTGATGGCACCCTGGGGAGGCAACTTTCTTGGCATTTCACTTCCAATTTAAGCACATCATTGATGAAAAGATGGCTAAATTGGTGCGTCATTTTGTAATAAAATATCTCACAAATTGTTTATCTGATCAATGGAGGATGCAGTCTCAAGCTGTTCAGGGCTAATGTGCTCATTGCACTAAAATAGTAAGATATTGACTGTCAGAGGGACCTAGGAATTTCTAAACGCAGTTCAGATTTCCTGAATGAGAGCAACATATTGCATCAGAATAGTAGGTTGTAAGAAATTAACTCTGCTAGCTGAATTCTCACTGAAATCAAATAGATGTGAGTAGAGGGCACTAAGCACTTAGTGGGAAATGTTTGGCTTCTCATATGATCAGGCTGTAGAGGACAGAAAGGGGTCTTATTCTTACCTTACTTCTGCAGGCTTTACACCACTGTAATTCCACTGACTTTATTTGACAAAGTCCTGCAGCTTGAGAGGGAAAATAATGCCGTATGTGTGTTATATATCAAATCTTATTTTCAGAGCTGTAGTGAGACATTTTGGTGCCTGGGGTAGGGTGGGACCTGTCCTTCCCAGGTGGGAAGCATCTGGGGCCTCCTCAGGACCAGAGCCACATGGAGACTCCCTGGGGAGATGCCTTCTCTTCAGACAGGGCTGAGCCAGCCCTGAGGGGAGCTGGGTGGATGTAGTGTAGAGAGAAGAGGGAGCCTTCCTGTGAAGGAGCAAGGTAAGGAAGTATGCATGCATTTTCCCCTCCAGGCCTGGCAGCTATTTTTGCTGGAGCTGATTCCCACTTTGCATCCTGAGGATGGGGAACCAGCACCGTGACAGTCCTCAAGTTCAGCTGACCTCAGTCCTGGCCTCACAGGAATGCAGTCAAATTACTTATGCACCCTTCTTCCTAGCTATCCATTTGGCATGCTTTGTTACTTCTTTTTTTCACTATCATTTTCCCACAAAATGAAGTGGATAAGAATGATTAAGAATGGGTTTCACAAAAAGCAAAACCTGAGGAGGTCTGTCTTTAGTGAGCAAGGCTCCTGTCTCTACAAGACTGGCCTCATTCACTGTAGATGTGGGAGAGAACAAATCGTGTGATATAATTTTATTTTTTATTAATTTGTTTTCCTAGAAATGTTCAATCCACCACAGAAATGACGCACAGACAGAAGGAAATGCAAAACAAAGTGGTTGGTGGATATTTTTAGTGGGAGGAAAGTGCTCTTTTCCCAAGATTGAGGAAGGAAAAGGCTTCTTTCTTTGCAGCCCATGGGTTTAGGACCTTGCAAAGCTGGGCTTCTATACTCCTTCTGCATAGGAACTGGTAAAAGAGTGGAAAAGAGGTGTAAAGTGCATGTACTAGGAAAGCACTTTCACTGGTGAGATGTAGGATATTCAAAGGTGAGTGCTCCCTAGTCTCTTGTTGAAGCTGCTCTGCTGTGCACAATAGATTTCAACATTGTTGTGCCTACAGGGGAGCACAGCACTGCAGGCTGCTGACTTAAGTGTTTGTCTGAGAGCTAGAAACAACAGGTTCCCATGCCCTTCTCCCCCCAATAACTACTATAATTAAGTACTAAAATTATTGCAATTATTTTATTCAGCCAAAAAAACTAGATTCTGTCCGATATTGGAATTTCATTTTGTTTCACTGAAACTGGTACTTTTGTATACAGGATACAAATCATACTTCCAGGAGGATATAGGACTCTCTTATGCTTAAAGCAGGTATCAGTGACATAGAAAACTCAGTTTGGTCCCCACCAGTGATCCACAGTACTACAGAGGCCAGATGGCCAAAATACACTCCTTTTTTTTTGTCTGACTTTTGGAAGTTAAATAGTCCTAGGCTTGCCCAGTACTTGAATGAGAGACCTAGGAAATCACAGATAGCAGAGGAGCAAACCAAAGAATACTGCTTTGTCGCCTGGTGAATCTAAGATCAAAAAAGCTGAACAAGTAGATAGACTTAAATTTGACACCCCGTTATGGCTTGTGGAAAGCTGGGGAAGAGAGAGATGTTGCCCAAGTACTTACCCTGATTCTAAGCATGTCTTCCAAATCATATTTTTTTGACAGAATTTGTCGCTAATTTTATCCTCCCCTCCCTCTTCTGAGGGTGTTTATCTTCAGGAAAACAGGGGGTTTCAGAAGTCCTAAGGGCTTCTGACTATGCATGAACACTGATGGTTTCTTTGAGATCGCAGTTGTCAGGGCTAGTATGCAAACAAGAAATGGTAGAAAACGTCTTTGAGGAACCTGCTGTTTAGAAACATCTGACTTAACAAAAAGTGTGTTAAATGAATGACTTTTTGTTAAAATGGGAAACAATGGTAGTTTGGATTTATCTTTTTCTTGATCTCAGAGACTGTTAGCATGATGACTCTATTTTAATTTTGGCATTTACTATCAGCAGAGAAAGGATATTGATGAAAAATTGCACGGAGCAAAATAAAGCAAGGAAAATGAAGGAAGATACTCCTGAGGAGCAAGCCCTTTGTTAGTTCTGTGGTGTTTTCATCATCCTTAAAGTAATGACCCCTATTGTTTCAAAAAATGTACATATCTGTAGATGATAGCAAAAGCAGCAGAAACCTGAGTTTACCAGTTTTTACTCAAAATAGTTTCCGTAAGTCCTTGTGTGTTCCTGCCATTTGCTCATTTTGGTTTTGTGCAAATGAGAAAAGAGCTCTTTATATGTTACACAAAATTATTCTAGTCTCTTATTAATCTTGTGATATGAGTTGTTCATATGCAGTCACTTCTAAGAACTCTTGAGCATCCATTACTAGTATTACAGACTTCATTTAAATATTATTTTTACATGCACGACCAAGGATGCCAATTTTCTATCTAAGTGCTAATAAATGATTAATTAATATTACTGTTACATTAAAATCAGTGTGTTGATCATGTCCTCATAATCAGGTGAAGGAAAGTGTCCTTAATAAATAAAATAATCCCTATGTTTTACTAGATTATAGAAATCACATTCTTAATAATAGCTAGATCCAGAGCAATACTTTTCTTGTTCAATGACTGGGTAGTTTTGCGAGTCTGCCAGATGACATCTTCAGAGTCTTTTTCTCACCCAGAGTAATTAAAGCAAAGCCTAAAGCACACACATGGGTAGCTCAGGGGACTGATGATTGTGTCATTGTCATTATTATAAGACATGGTAGTGCCCAAATGCCCAACCGAAATTCTAGTTCTTTTCGTGCAAATGGAGTTGGAATCTTAAATTTCTTGGTTATCAGAGCAAATCTAATCCTTATCTGATTCCTTTCTTGTCCTAGTTAGGGTGCTTTTCCTGTCCATTAGCAAAGTCATTACCAGGCAGGTGTGGAGTTACCAGGTGGGACAATGGTGGCTCTTGAACTACCACTCTGTCCTTCCCAAACATTATACCTATCTGTTTTTTCTAGTTATGAGTCATAGTAAGTGATAACAAAAATATTCAATCTCACCACCAAAGGAGGGTCATGAAGATGATCAAAGGACTGGAGAACCTGCCCTATGAAGAGAAACTGAAGGAGTGAGGTCTTTTCATTGGAGAAGAAAAGGCTCACAGGGGACCTCATCACAGTATTCCAGTACTGAAAGGGCAGCTACAAAGAGGATGGAGGCTCTCTCTTCACAAGGAGCCACATGGAGAGGACAAGGGGCAACAGGTACAAGTTGCACCAGGAGAGGTTTCATCTTGATAAAAGAAAGAAAATTTTCAGAGTGAGAACAATCAATCACTGGAACAACTTCCCCAGGGATGTGGTAGCGTCCTTATCACTGGAGGTTTTCAAGACATGACTGGACAGGGTGCTAGAAAATCTCATCTAGGTTCCCTTTGCCATAAAAGGTTGGACCAGCTGATCTTTAGAAGTCCCTTTCAACGTGGGCTGTTCTATGATTCTATTTATCTCACACAGTCATGTTTTTTTGCTATCTCTTCTTTTATAGAGTTGCAGAGAGACAACCTGGTACTCTGTACGCCTTCAGAGTTTGTTGCCTTCCTAAACCCATTCAATAAACATGCCTTTTCAGTAAGTTTCCTTAGAGCTATCAACACACATCCCCGTTTGGTGTCTCTTTGGCCCAGCTCTTGCTATTCTCTGTTCTGCTTTAAATAACCCTTCCACCCACACTTACTAGAAAGAAAACTCTGGTTTTGGATACAACTTTTCTTCAGAATTTATTCCTAAAAATATGAGAGAGAATGTGTGTATGGTAGATACCAGTTTTGTCAACAGCTTTTGGATCTGATCTTTAATTACAGGTTACCATGACTACGTTGTTTGATTCTTTTTTTTCTGACAGATGTCTTTTCTGAGTTGTGGACATATTCAATTTGTGAAATGCTTCAGATCTTAGTGCATGTAGATTAGATAGAGTATGAGTTTGTAAAAGAGAAAAACAGTTATTTCAAAAATATGTTGGCATATATGCTATCCTCGTGGAAGTTAGTGGAAATGTTGGCACTTGTATTGAAATTTATAGTCAGCCTTTCAACACCAACCTACTGGCACTGATCATCTCTTCTATTGGTTTGTCTATAGACAGTCGAGTCATAGTGAAAATTTGTAAATAAAAAAATAACTGAATTAGTCAATAAGACATGACTGAACAGACTTCATAATGAGATAACTGTAGACCTTCAGGATATGGTGAACTACTAGAGGTGCAATGTTATCTCATTACAACACACATTTTACTAAAGAATAGCATGCTCTGAGGCATGTATTTATACTGCAATACATTCCTGCCTCAGGCCTGTTTTGAGGTATAAGGCAAAAGGACAAGTAGCTTTAAAACTTGAAATGCCTTTTACTGTAGCTGCATATGTAACATGCAGTTATATTCAGTGGTTTATTGAGTGTGTTAATTGCGAGCAATAAGGCTGAAAAATGCGTGTTCTAATGAGCAGCTGCCCCCTGCGCCCCCCCCCCCAATTAATGCTGTTCAAAATATTTTCAGAAAGCAGACAGAAACTCCAAAGAAAGAAATTCCAGTTCCATTTGGGGACTCAAATGTATCTTGTTCTAAAGTTGCTGCTATAGTAGTAGTATTATGGGATATTCAGTCAGTCAGAGCAGCAGCTTAGATGTTACTATCTTTCTCCTCATGACAAGAGAGCTTAGCAAATCCAACTGCCCAATCTATTTTGTCTCCACTAAGGATAAACCTGTGGCAAAGCAAGCACCCCTTCTAGGAATGAACAGATTAACACGGTGGCCTGATTGTTCTTTGCTTTTAGTGTAGTGTAAATCTGGGTTGGCCCCGTGAAATTATTGGAGTGACATCAGTAAAATCAAGTGCTGTGACAGAGCATCAGATCTGCAACGTGAAACTCTCTCTCCGTTGAAATCAAGGACAATTAGAGACTGATCTTGGCGCTGGAGGGTTTTCATCCGCGGATATGTTACTAGAAAATATAATGGATTGCAATAAGGTATAGAAGTAACTTTCAAAGTGATCAGGGATTCATGGCAAAAGAGATCTTGTGTGCTTCATCAACCAGAAAAAAGAATAGAATAATTTCCAGACTTTAAAATGGTGTAAAGTGGGAGAATAAAAATAATGAGTGACTAATAGTAGTTCAAAGAAGTGAAATCTGGTAGAAGAGGAATGTAAAACTAAAGATAATTTGTTATTATTTCTATGTTTGTATTACACTGGCATGGAGTGGCCCAAAAGATGTTGCAAGAAGAAATTTAGTGTCCTAAGGAACTTCAGGCCAACACTAAGAAAAAGGTCTGGCTGGGGCCCTGACAAATTAATTGATGAGGGCAGATGCATGGGAGAAATCATAATACTAATTTTACAGTTGCTGTACTGGGCTTCCCATAGGTCAGCTCTGTGTAGTTCATGGCTGGCCTGACCACAGAGCACTTACAGCATTATGCTAAAAAAATTGAAGGATGGTCTACCAGAAATAATGTATATCGAATAAGTAATAATTTGGTAGGGGAATTTCTGCTTTGCATTCCCAGTAGCTGTCTTGCCCTTACCTTTAGGGATGGTATTTTATCTCCATTTCCAGTAAGGATGGTAATAATTTAATTTTGGAGCCATATCCAGATCGCCCTTAATCTCTGTGTCAACCTCATTGTGATCTGACTTTACTTTTTCTTTATGTGGCTGAAAAGTCTTTTGCTATTTGTTCTCATCATTGTTGCAGGATCTTGCTCATTTGGCAATAATTTTAATTCTATGGAAATTCCTTTTGACCTCTGAGACACCGCATTTTTCATTGACCAGTTCTCTTTTTCCCCTTCCTTACAGGCTTTCCATACTGGACAAATAATGAACACCAAAGAACAATGAAATCATCAAGGCTGAGGCTCACCCCTCAGAAGGATCCTGGGAGGGACATGAATGTCAGAGAACAGCATGACGAGACATAAGAATCACAGATAAGTTTCTGTTGACATTCTTCCACTATTAGAAATAAGCTGTCATGAAGAAAAGAGAAAACCGACAGAGGGTGGCTGGAAAAATGATTTGTTTGAACTGGGGAAAACTGGGATATGTCACACTTCCCCTTTCAGTCTTTTTCAAAACAAAATTCCAATCAAGGTATTCACTTCAGATTCTGAAATCTAAGCTTATTATAGAAAAAGAAATAAATTGTCAAATTCAAAACTTTCTGATTAACACAAAATTCTTCTCCCTAAGTTTTTTGGCTTGATAAATTGTCTGTATTTTGATCTTTTTCCTCACTTTCAATGCCTCCTGTCCCTGGTTCCAGATATTATGCAGCTACTTTCTTCCAGCTGGAAGGGGAGCGTGGAAGAAAAAGTGGATGGAAAAAAATGATGGCAAGTTCTCTTTGATTCCCAGGTTTTCTCTCGGAGAGTATTTTCTGTTACTGCGCTAAATAGCAGCAATTTAAGTTTTAAGATAGATGTCTGGAGGAAAAAAAAAAAAAAGAAATGAGAAAACTGAAATTATTGTTTTTGTCAATCCTTGGGAAAAATGTGATAATTGAAAAAAAAAATCAGACAGAACAGTGATCATATCTGATGGTCTTATTTTTGTGGAAGGGTCTTTTATATTGACTTAATGATATCCACTGGAATTGAAACAACAGTGTCTACACAAGGGACTTACCCTGTTTAATTGCATCAATTGAAAGTGATTCAATTTTTTTGGCAGAGACAAACATAGAGAGATGGAAAAAATAAATGACTATTTTTTTATGGTGAAATAAAGGGGAGGAAGCAAAGCAAACAACTTATGGACCTGAAATGCCATATTATTATATCTAGGAAACCATGACCAAAAGATGCTAATTTGTCTCAACTCACTCACTGTGAGGGTTCCCTTTGATCCTCCTGCCTTTCTTAGAGTGTGATGTTCTCACATTTTAATGCAGTATCATTTGACATTGAGATGCAGGGAAAATTGTCCAGTAAACAGCTTTCTTGTACTGATTCGGAGCTTGTGGGAAAGATTATAGCATGAGCTGGAGCCTGCCACAAGAGAAATGGATTATTACTCTGGGAACACTTACATCAAGGAGGGCCCTTTTACAGCTGAAAGAGGCAACCTTTTACAAAGAGCTGTGTTCTGTGAACTCCTTGTCAGCTTGCTGAAAGTGCTAACTCACTTACAGCATACAGGTCATTCCTCCCTAGAAACACAGGAGAAAAGCTTTAGCGTGCTATTTGTGACTTCCTCTCCTTGAATGTAAAGATGTTTTCTACAAAATGACACCCCATCAAAGAAAAAAACCTAAAAATCAGATTTAATGAGACAGAGGGTTTAGGGAGGCAGGAGAAGAGGGGTGGCTTAAAAGACATCAATGCCTCATTCACAGTAGCTTAAGCTTTCAACAAACCAGCCTTGTGATTCGGATAAAATGGGAGTGGTGGCATTTTCCAAACTAAATCCAATTCTGATAAAACTCAGAGGTGGGTAACAAGGTCTCCCTGAATTTCCCCATCCCTAAAATCCTGCTTTTCTTCCTATCAGTTTCGGTGTTATGATAAAATTAAAAGCCTCACAAGGGAACGTTTTTAATTTTGTTTTTGAAAGATTTTTTTTTTTTTAAGTCAGGGAGAGCTATAGAATAAATTATTACAAGGACATTAAAAGGATTTCATTTCCTTGAGCATACATATGCATTCTGCTGCAGCATGTCCTCTCCCTCCCAGTGTAGCCATTGATCCACAGCTTTTATAATGAACTCTAATAACAACTCTATTACTGCAAGGCTCCTGATTGGCTCAGGCACCCACAAAATTAGCTACAAAGAAGCCAGCTTGTCAATATTAATTCCGCCACAGAGATTACTTGTTATGGTAGAACAAAGGTGTTTTGGCTCGGGCTGAACAACTTAACTCCTTGTCTCATAAAATTTAAGCTGCTATTGATCGCCTTCTTCTATTGTGCTGAAGGATTAAAAAAACCAGGGGCGCGGGCGCGCGCACGCATGCAGACAGTACCAGCATGCTGAATCACTCCGATGCATTCTCCTAAACCACCAGCCGCCCCCTTCCTTCCCTTCCCCTTCCTTCCCCTCCCTGTCTGCTAAGAATCATTCAGTAACATGAAGCAAATTAAATCAATGAATTCATCCTAGCAGATGGGTGCTTTAACAGTCAGTTAGCCTTTAGATAATTGAGGCGTTGACTCCGGAATCATAAAATGGATGGCTCGTTTGTACATTTTACTGAAATAGATCACCGAGGTTAAATAAATGAAATCCCATTTGTCAGGCGGTAATAAATGGCCTCCCCTTCTGCAAACAGCTCTGTTTGGCCTAATAAATACAGGGATGTTACAGTGCTCCTCCCTTGATAGGGTTATGGCTTAATGAAATGGTCTTTCCTCTGCTTGTTTTTGCCTCCTCCTGCACCGTGTGATAAGTAGCGAACCAACGAAGCTTGTAATTACAATCTTACAGAGAACCCAGCCAATCTGTATATAAATCTCACCATCCAATTACAAGATGTAATAATTTTGCAGTCAAGCTGGTAATGAGGTCTAATACTCATGCATGTGATAATCCCCCCTGGATGCTGACTCTATCAGATGTTAGCTTTGTAATTATACTGGCAGAAAATCATTATTTCATGTTCAGCAGAAAAATGAGGTTGGTGGGAAGTTAATTTTCTCTATGCTCTGTGAAGCATAGACAAAATTTTAATGATTTAATCATTATGGTTATCCCTTTTGCAATTGACCCGCGTTACTTCTGTAGAAACATTGGCACATTTAAAAGTCCCTGTTACCCGATAAAGCTTGCCAGGTATGCAGCTTTTAATGTAAGAATAACCGTATACAATTAAACTATTAACCTGCTTGATAGGGGAAAAATCCATAGTTTTTATGTTTTCATTATTTACACATAGGATCCAAAGGAATGTTTATGTCCAGTCCACACTGCGATAAAAAAAGACTCTTAAATAAAGAAAAAAGAAAAATGCTATAATTAGGATATAAGCTCTCAGAACAAAACAGCAGGTTCACAATATTCACAATGGTATTTTAGCAGCTCAGTAATCTTTTGTTCCTTTCCCGAGTAGGAGACATTCGTGAGATGATATACCTCTACACAAAGAGCTTATTATGCATAATCAGCATTTTCACAAGAAATAGTTTAAAGGAATCCCTTGTGATACCTATTTTTAATTGCTCTTTTCTGTTCTCAAAATTTTCTTGTTATTTCTATTTGTCTGGCCTGCCAAGGGGAAGGACACAGAATAGGAGAGAAGTCACAACATTGAGATGGGAGAGTGGGAAAATAAACAGCAGTGCAAATCAAAACTACAGGGAAGTAGGTAGGCAGATCAAAAAACAAAGCATGTTGCAAATTTATAGCAACTAAGATATTTAAGGATAAATTACCTCAAAAAATGAAAGTTAATGAAAATGTCATCAAATTCTTTTGTGCTAGGATTTCAACTAAAGACTGGAAGACATGTATCCAAATAGTACTTAAACACTCCCAAAATTGCCTAGATTTGTAAGCTTAATTCTGCTATTTCTAACTTTTGATTCTGTACCCGTAATGTTCATATACTGGCTTACATCACATATATATATCTCTCTATATGTGCATATATGTGTGTGTGTGTGTGTGTGTATGTATATGTATATAAATATTTATGTGTATATATGCTCTGGTTCTCTAAGACAGACATTTTAAAAAGGTTAACTGAATTTTATCTTCTGGAAATACCTTTATACTTCCATTTGAAAAAGCAGCAGGATTAGGACCTGTGCTGTATCTTCAGTTGATGAGTTCCGTGTAGGCTTGATCTGGTATGTCCGGAGGCTTACCAAACCAGAACCCAACTAGTACACGGAGCATGTAAAGGATAACCTCGTATTTCATTCCTGCTAGGGTTACAAGGTAGACACGGAGCTTTTGTCTCAAGACAAAAGCAGTTACGGATAAAGTCCAGAGGGTGACCTGCAGGTAGGCACATCTCTGATTCCTTGGGATGTGGCTGGTTCCACCTGACTTCAGATTTGGCCTTCCATACCTGGGAGAGTCATCTAGAGCCAGTGAGCACACCAAGGCTGCCCTCCTCTTACCCAACTGAGGCATCTACCTTTGGATAAGGTGATCTGTATCCCAGAAGTGCCTTTTTGTCCATTGGCTATAAAAAATAACAAATGAGTAGTTCAGATGTTGATGACTACTCTGTAAGCCTCAAAGATTAGTTGAAACAAATTCTACCCTTATCTCCTTTGTGGATCCAACCCAAAGTGGCTCTGAAGAAGGCCTGGGGTCTATCATGTACTATGTATTAAACTCCTAATATGGTGATATAAAAGAGGCAACTTGACAGACACGAATCCTGATCTAATTATGGTTCTCAGCCTTATTTTTTAATGAGTCCTGTAACTCAAAGCACGTATATATTTAGACAATTTATCAAATGTCTTAAGAAGAAAATCCGGACATTAGTGGGTGGTTCCACTGGCACTCCATACGTTTTCTTCCTGCAGAAGAAGCAGGATGGTGATGAGGAATGCAGATGACCTAAAGTTAATTAGGTTATTAACAAGCAGTGAAGACTAAGGGACTTGATGAGGGACATAATACACTAGTCAAATGGACAGTCCTTTGCTGACAAACCTATTGTGTGTAACATGTGTTGGATGGAGTAATTTGAAATACTTAATGCCTTACTGGATACAAAATAAATTGTTCTGAGTTGGTAGAAAAATTAGGGTATTATTATAGACAGCTGAGTCCAAAGTAATAAAAAATGCAAATAAAATATTAGACTAAGAATAATATGGAAAATAAAATATGAAATACCATTTAAGTGAAAGGCACTTCCTTTTCTAGAATATTGCATTCCTTTCATGCCATGTCAGTTGGGGTTGCCATCTTTTACAAATTTTATCATGATTTTGCCATGTTTTGGGGGGGTGGTTGGGTTTAGGTGTATTCTTGAAGTCATGGTTTTGGGTAATGTTCCTAGATTTCCTTAAAAAAAAAAGAAATATAATTCTATCAATTTGTTCCATGAACAGTAGCTCTGGTTCCTAAAGATTAGTGTCTTCCTAAATGTGGCTTCCTAAAGATTAGTGTCCCGCACTTTTTTCTTTCCCGCACTTCAGAGACTCTCCTTGCCTGCATACGCCCTCATCTGCTTGACCCGCTTATCCATTTGGTGGGCAAGTAGCAGAACGCACAATGACTAGTCTGCAGCAATGCGTTTGCTGAATGGATGGCAAGTGTGCATCTGCTGTCAAGCCAGCTATTTACAATCTTGCAAAATGGGTATGGACACTGCTGTTTAGCTGCCTTTTCCTGGGAAAGGGCATTGAGTGTAAAATGGAATATGCAAAATTGATACAATGGGCTTTTCTGTCTGAAATATCTTTTTACTCTTACATACGTACTTTTGCAAAACACAGATGTAGAGATGGACCTGTTGTACTGAACTCACGTCATGAAAAGGTCTTAACTTTTTATTTAACCAACTAGACATTTTTCTCACTGAGGTAGAACTAGAATTAAAAATCAAGTGAGTTTTATTGCTAGCTAGAGAATTGCTGGGCAAGATTGTATTTTTCTAGCATAAATCAGGTTACAACTGCAGGCAAAGAGAGGCTGGGTGCTCTTGGGTTAAGACGCTGGATTTAAATCCAATAGAATACTTTAGGTGTTGCATAAGTATGGTGATGTTCTAGAGGGTGGATGTTAATTATACTTTCCTCATTTTTCACATGAAGTATTGAAGGCATGAACTTGTCTTACAGGACTATGACTAAGTAAATCTTTGCTACTCAGCAAGTTGTAAAAGGCACAAATGGTAACTCAGCTTCTCACCCAACTTCAGCAAAATGTTTCTCTCTCATCTTAATCTCTCTGAAAATAACAGAGGAGGTATGCAGATAGTGGCTGTGTCTAAAAAGCAGCACATCTGTGCTTTTTGATACAGCCTGCAGCAATGCTTGTTCTGTGGTCCAACCACTGGGTCGCTTGGAGATTTCTAATGCTTCTTCTAGCGCTTCATGGCATAGAGGGACGTGTCTGGAAGACTCCCAGTTCCTCAGGTTACACATGCCAGTTGTAGGTGGTAGGTGAACTGCATATAAATTTGGGGGCTAGTTTGTTAACCTAGAGATGCTTCACTGAGAGAGAGCAAACCTAGACAAACAATGGGCCATGACTGAGTCCTAGGATGTGATAAAATATCAGGTAAAGAGGCTGTCCCCTTCTTAGTTGCTCTTAGCACAGTCTCTGCCTGCATTCCCTAACACGGACTCACTCTTCCCCTACTTGACAGCTCTGGCATTTTCCTTGAGCGCCATAATCCTCCGAATGTCAGCTATTTGGGATCCTTGAGCCAAAGAGCTTCCGTTAGTCACATCCAGTCATGTTCACCTCCTATTTCAATATAGACTTTACCTTCAAAACAGTGGAGAGCAAGTCAATAAGACTGCATGCCCACCTCTCAGAGGGAGCAGTGTCTGCGGCTTCTCTGTGGACTTTGCTTTGCACATCCACCTCGTCTTTGTTTTATGACTCTCTCGTTCTGGGACCTAACTGCAGCCAAGCCATGGAGGTGGAAACTTGGCATACAAAATTCTGGAAACTGTCTGTGAAGTCGCCTTTGATTTTTGTATGGGTTTACATTGCATAGTTCTATTTGAGCATAGTTAAGGATTATATATTCCACTGAACAAATCCAGTCCTTAAAAGAATTTCCAGGTTCAGCCATGATTTCATCAGGCAACTTTTGATAGCTGAACCCATTGAAACTGAAAATAAAATTCCTAGTGTACTTTGTGCAGAAAATAGGAAGTCCTTTTATGATGCAAGATGCTACCAAACCCTCATATGAAGGGGTTAAGTTATAAAAAGGCACTGGCTCTTAGTAGTTGCTAGGTAACATTGACCTTTTCCCAAAGGCTATACTCTGCCAAGGAGGGTGTTTCGGCCGAGGTAATGATTCTGTCTGTGGTTTACTCAACGAGTTGGTGGTAACCTATCCTGCAGGGAAGTTGAGAGGATATAGTTTTGGAGCAAACTGTCATCTTCCACCCGTCCTGCTCTTTCATTCACATTTCTCTCTCTTCTTTACAAAAAAAAAAAACAAACCCCAAAAAGAAGAGGAAAACCACAGTTTTTCTAATTTGCCTGTGAAACCACATCACTATAGTTGCAAGAACTATCTGTCCTCCCCTGCAGACTGAGCACTAGAAATGTGAACGACTATTTTGTGCCTGCAACTAACTACAGTTGTGAAGCCTTCTCTTCAGAGTAGTAAAAAAAAAAACAACCAAATATGCCCATTTTCAAGGTGATTATTGAAACCTCTTTTCTTTAGAATGAGTAAGAACTTATAAAGCAATGAATTTTTAAGTAAGGTTTATTTTTGTCTCTGATTATATGTCAGCATTTTATCTTCTGTATTAGGATCACTGCTTAGAGTTATTTCTTCACTACTTCTGTGTTTTGTTGTATTTTTTAAGAGAAAAGGAAAAAAAATGCTTGAAAATATGTATATTTTCCACATGCATACCCAAATGATTTATAAGTTGATGAGACAAACTTAATGACAAGGAGTGTATTTAGCTCTGTGACTAAAAAATTACAATTAGTTTTTTTAAAAAAATAAACATTTTTATATAGGAAAAGGTGCATAGACTTCATCCTTATGGGCCAGGGTAACTTACATGACAACTTGTTAAATCGATTTTATGCTTCTTTTAGATCTGCTATTCAATTTTTTAAAGTGCAGATACCATGGCAACCCCCTTTCTCATATGGAACGTATGCTGCTTTAGAGATAAAGAGCAAGTACATGCAAAGATGGAACAGGATGACATGTAAACTTTTTTTTTTTTAATATTCACACTCCTTTGGATGAAAAAATATGCTACACAAACAGCTTTTCTCTCAACTGTAATATATTTTATCAAGCAATCACAGTTTGTACGATGCAATTAATTAATCTTCAGCTTGTTTTATAAATAATATAGAAGAAAATTGCACCCTATGCTTTTGTGATGTGTATGTGCATGTATATGAATATATGCATATATATATAGCCAAAGAATTATTTGTATTTCTACATTTGGTAGCTAATATATATACTATATAATAACTCCTTAAAGACTGACACTAACATCTATATTTTTACTGATTTTCTTATCATACCTTAATGGTAAGAATGTAGCACAGTTCTCTGGTTTTGTTTTGATTTTGTGAAGGAGCTGCCTAGCTGCTAGGACTAATTATTTTTAAAAGAAAAGACAAAACACAGCTGAAGCATCAGTTCTGAGAAAAAGCAGGAGGACCTATATGCACTTGGCTATCTTGGCAGTTATTTAAATTGTCTGGATCAGAATTTTCAAAAGCAGGATAGTATATTGGATTCTTCAATTAGCTTTCTAAACAGTTGACTTCAGAGGAGTCTGCTGGGGCACAGCATTTTTGAAAATCTGGTCTCTTATTCGAGTTGCTTTATAAAGAGTTGGATTTAGGTTGTGAGATATTGTTTATATCCGAAACAAGACAATTGATCGAGGAAACTGCCATTTCTTATCATCAAACCCCTGTTTCCTTCTGTATTCCGTACCATGGTTAGAGATAGGATATACTTGAAATTTCAGCATCTTGCTGCTCTTCTAATTTTTGTATTCAGGCCTGGTTCTGTGATTAAAGAAAGACTTGAAATATTAGTAACGTGTCTACCAATACAAACTGCGCACTCACTTCAGGTTGCTGAATGAGTTAGTTTAAGAAAGAAATGAAAACATTTTTTCAGGATTTAAAAGCACACTACTTAATCTGAAACCCTTGCTGTTCTGAACCTCAGTTTTGTCATTCCCACCCATAAAACCCAACAAATTACTCTCTTATGTGATCTTGTTGTTGATTATACAGATGACTTTCATATGCTTGGAGCACTGGAGGAAGGCAGGGTGTAGGATCCATTGTGCCTTTTCCAACTTAAACATCATTAGTACTGGCATTCGAGTATCTTTTAAAATGTCATTATTTAAATCAAGCAAACACCCATGCGTCATCCGTCTCATATTTAAAGACTTGGTTTTGCTGTATTTTTGACACATGCACTACTGTTTGGCTGTCGTTGTCCATTTCCATCTGGCTGCTTTCTGGTCACTGTTTTCACTTGTTGGCATTAAGTTTTGCCAGCTTACATTTCTTTTTGCAAGCTTTAATAAGTTTAGTTTGTTTTTTATAAGCTTGCAAAAGTCCAAAACTGGTATATCAGATATGCTTGTGGCTGCAAATCTCACAGGAAAAGGCTCACATAAGAGACTGACTACAAACAATAAATGCAAATATAGGCTTTTCTTTCTTTTTCTTCACACCTTTCTGCTGGCAGTGTCTGAACCAACTCCCATCAAAATAGGGAATTGATGGTATTAGGATGTACACCAGACATCCAAGCATCACAGGAATTCACAGTGGAAACTCCAAAAATCATGAAAATTGCTGTTAAAAAGTCAATTCTGCATCTTTGAATTATAAATAAGTCTCTGTTCATGTTTAGGGGGATTGGATACTGGAGTTCATGTTCACAATGGTTTACCTTTGTGAAATCAATTTGCCTGTACCAACCACTTATGCTTTAACAAGAAAGTAATGTGATGGTGAGAAAAAGCATGGCATATTGGGATGTTCCTCTGAGTGCTATTCCCTGAGGCAGCTGCTGGAGAGTATTGAAGGGAGGCTAAATCAACATAGCCTACTTTTTTTTTTCCCTCCCCCCCCCCCCCGAGACCAAATGTGTAACCTCTGTGATGCAAATTATATTTAAGCAGCTCTGGGGACTGAATATGGATTGGTGCTTTGGTGTGCCTGGGTCTCTCTATGTGGCCACAGAACAGTTTGTCTCTGTGTTACAAGGCCAACTGTGATACACATTATTTGTATATAAATAAATCAATGAGTTTGTTTTATAATTCTTAATGACAGATCTGAATTAATTTGTTATTTAGTTCAGTTTAGTTTTTATTAAATGATTACTTTTGAAGTGGGTAGCAGTGTTGAAAACTAAGATAACTGAAAAGCGTATTACCCAACTTGGTCTAATAAATGCATATTGAAGGGTTAACTTCATTCAAAATACATTCATTAAAATACACTCCAAAAAACACATTTATAAATACAGATGGCGTAGCTTCCCAGCTCTGAGTTCGTCACTGACTAAAAATATTTAAAAGTATGTTTTACAAATGCTTTCAAATAATGATACCTTCAGGACAATAAGTGAATTACAAAAATCTGAAGGTCTCAAAGGTCTATTTGTTAGGTATCAGCAATTATTATGAGTGAATTTTGTAATGCAGCTATTAGGAGTGCTAAATGGTATGGGAAATTTATTTTTTCTTTATACATTGTAGTGAATATTCAGGAAGTAACAGTAAAATTAAGGTATATATAGAGACTGGTAGATATATTTCTGTTCTATTTAAAAAAAAAAATCTTTTTACTGGCTTTAATTTTCACTTGTGGAAAATAGTCTTCTTACAGTTATTGCAAATATTTTAAAAAGTTAGATTCAAAAAATTTCCCCCAATTAATTTTTTCATTATTTTATTTAATAGCCATTTCCATGGCAATATTTTATTAATTGTAATTGTTTGTAAAGTACATTTTTTAATTTGTGCTCAAAGAACTTATTTATGCATTTAAAAAAATACTTTCTCAAATTACATCTTTGTTTCCTCGTCATACAGAAATCCCAGATAACAAACTAAATAAGCTCCCAGCTCTGGATTTGAGGCAAACAATTCAAAGCATAGGTTTGTAAAAGTAAAAAACATTTCAGCAAATTGCCTGATGGACTTGGCTTATTTTCGTCTTGGCACTACTACTAAACCTCATATGATTGTACTTTATTTTGTTGAAAGACCCAGAAGTAAAAAAAACCCAATGAACAAAAAACCCACCACCACCACCAAAAATGCTGTTGAAGAAGTTTTGTGTTAAGGTGTACACATCACATAAAGTAATATAATTTTTTTCTTTATTTCACTGAGGCTTCGGGGGACGGGGGGATGACAAAAAAAAGAAACAGCACTTTGCATAAAAGACAGACTTTCTCATAAAATAATCACCAAAGAAAGTAATTTTTTTCAGAACTTGCCAAATGAAAGGTTCTTATAACTCTTTTTTTGCCTCTGTCTGTTGTTATATATTTTGTAAAAGGTAATTCTCAGTAATACCAATTACAGAATATCCTTAATACATTCAATTTGAATGTAGTTTTAGTCTATTAAATGAAAACTGTTTTAACTGAAAATGGAACACGTCAATAACAAATTTAATTATCCAACACACTGTATTTTTAATACCAGTAAAAAAAAAAACAATCTGAAATATTTCTTCTTCCAAGGTAAGCATTATTTTTAAATAAAAACTTGAATAAACCTCTGATTTAGGAAATGAGCATGAAAAACCTTCCAAAAATTGTACAAGTTCCCATTAACTGTCATTTAAATGTTGTCAATCAAATCTGTTTGCATCTGGTACTGATGCCATGTGAAATTTATTTATTTAAACTTTCAGTCACACATGGAAAGTTTTGCAGATGGTGTCTCTTCTCATCTGTTTTTTCCAATTTCCCCCCCCAAACTTCAGTTCTTACTCTCTCGACCCCCCAATTTGATTCCTCCTTCTTCTAAAAAAATAGATCTAATCAGTAGCATGTTAAACAAGAGGGGATCTTTTATGTATTCTGTGTTAGGACAAGGAAAGCATCACTGTAGATCACTAGAATAAACAACTCGGGCTGATTCAATTACAATGCCTGGGCCAGGCTTTTATCTGCTAGTGACATCATTTCAATCAAAATGTAAAATAATACAATCCAATAGATGCAAGAGGGAGAGATAGGACACAGACTGCTGCACTTAGTCATTTAATAAAAAAAAGTGGAAGAAAGCTCTTTCTGACAGGCTGCTAGGACTTCCATTTCCAAAACTCTATTACCTTGTATAATAGTATTCAAAAGAATTGAATGCAGGAAATTGTCTATTACTTTTTATTAGTAGAAGCTGTTATGTAGGATACAGCCTACTGCACTGTTTTTTCTTTGTTCCTTTAATTAACAAAAGCATGAAATCCTTCTATTGGCAAGCACTTGTTCCAAAGCTTCTGTTGCCTTCTGTTTTTACTGAAAAGGTGGTTTTTTTTCGTTTCTTTTCTCTGAATGCCTTTTTTTTTAATACTAAAAAAGTAATTTTTTTTTCAAGTCACTGTAATCTAAAGTCTATCAGTCACCGTAATGGGCTAGGAGAGGATAGAATGCAGATACATTTCCATAGTCGCGGAACCTTTTTTGTAAGAAAGTTTCACATTTGAGGAATGAGGGAGAGTCAGATTGTAACCGTGTATAGTCTAGTGCCAGTCTTCTGACCGTTTCGCTTGCCAGCTGAAATTTGCTTTTGTTACTTAATTTATTACGATAGAAAAAAGATAAATCGATACATATCGATTTGATAGATGCACGGTGCAAAGAAACATATTCTTTCTTCAGGCCATATACTTGATCCTCCAAGATTGTCTGTGACAGCACAGGACAGGACGTTGTAAATATCATCAATCTGGCCATCCTATGCAATTCTCTCAATTCTCTTAAATTTTACGGGGGCTAAAACTAGTAGACCTGATTCCAATGAGGTGTAGTTTCACTGACTTCTACATTCATATATATAATAAACCAGAAAGCTGATATAAGGGGTAGAACACTAATGTACCTTTGGAGAGAATATATTTCATTGATTTTAATGATTAATTACATATATAATTCACTGCTATTAGGTTCATAAAGGTCTTAGTAACTTTATTTAATAATTACTTCTATAGCTAAATTTTTATATTGGGTAATGAACAGGATCCCCCCAAGGGCAAACAATGACTACTACAGCGGTCACTGAAGCACTCTTCCCACTATGCTTGCCATTTTAGGGTGCATTATGAAGAAGCAGACTGAGTCAAATGGCTAACTGCAGATGTCGTCCAAGGAGATGTAACTCCTTAAGTGAATTTTATCAACATTTTCTTTACTGATGCAATGATTTGTTCTTCTTCTTTTGCATTTACCAGTAGCAAATAGACCTGAAAAGATCTGAGGTCTTTGGTAGTCTTGGTAGAGAGATGTTGGCTTTATGTCTTCTCTTGCTAAGAAAGAGATTGCTACCATTCCGGATGGCATTATTATTCCAAGCATGTGGTAAACTTTTTCTGATGATTTCTGAAAAGGGTACGTATGAGGATGAAGTAATAAACTACTATGTTGGGAATGAACTAGCAACGACTGTAATCGCTGAATAATTTTAATTCCCCCTTTCACAACCATCAGGTCTGTTTTATAATTTTTCAAATTCATATTTGAACTATACTATCTTTTTTAGGGTTTCTATGATGCTTACTAGCATTCTTCTGCTGTTGCAGTGGGCTTAGACCATAGCAGGCTGGAATCATGGTCAGGATCAGACGACACATTAGACCCACAGTACCTGAAGGAACACAGACAGCTGGTCCTAACAAGGATATTTAAAAACATGTAAACTAGTTATCTAAAATCCCTATCTATCTAGCCAATGAAGAGATAAGAACTCAAAGGGTGAAGGATGCTTAAAGCTAGGTGTTGGGCTACATGGGACAATGGCATGTGGAGTATTACTGCCCCTGTAATTTGGGTGCCTGAGCCGAAGTTGCATATTAAGTTATTTCGCCCATCGTTTCCTTCCTGACAGTGGCCCCACCTCCTCAGGTAGGATGAAATGTAGACCAGTCCTAAGCCTTATCAATGTTCCAGAGGTAAGGGTCTTTTCCAGGAAGGTGAGAGCTATGGATTTCAACTCCTGTAGACTGCAGGAGTATCTAACGCTTTGGTCCCTTAGCTTTTAGGTGAGTGAGCTGTCTGACAGGCTGTTACTGGAAAAGAAGAGTATTTTACCATGTCTGTGACTGTGCTTTTGAGCACTGGGCTGGGCTGAATTCATCATTGTCCAAGTGTGTTAGGAAAGGTCTGGTATGTGCACGATGGAACAGAGACAGTTACATGCATCTTCAACCATCTCTCAGTCCCATCGCAGATTAAGACGTGTGTTAGCTCAGAGAAGGGTAGTGCATTTGCATGACTCTCTCAATGCTTGGGAAACTCTGTCATCCAAAATGGAGATATGAGTTGATAGTAGGCCCCGTGGACATAGTGCTGGAAAGCAGACATTTGTCAGAGATTCACTGAGTCTTCATCTCAGTTCAGGTGGAACTCATATGACCTGCATCTTAAAGCACAGTTTTAACCTAAAAAATGCACGTATGTCAAATTCCATAAGTCAGAACTAGACCTTTTCCTAGAATATCTGCCATATTCAACCACAAATTGCTTTTTTGACCTTACGTAGGCATGAAAATGCTCAGTGTGAGAATTCCATAGCTGTTCTGACCAAAGTCCTCACTTAAACATATGTAGTTGAGACCCCTTAAAGTCATCTTTCTTCATAGGAAAATAAGCCAGGAAGGATAGCAAATGGCAGAATTTAACAACTGAGATCCAGAACCGGCCTACTGTAAAGCGTTTTTGTGAATGCTGAGGATACAGTCCCCTCTGGATGAAAGTAGGATGTCTCATATGCCATGAGGCTTGAGCAATGTAGGCTTTTTGGAAACATGTCTTTAGTGGGCATCCATGAATGTTCAGTTTATAATGGAAAAACTGTTTTCCTAGAATTTCAAAAAAACCCAATACATTAGGCACATAAGTTTGAAAAAAGAAATGAGGCAGTACTTCTGGTTCCTGATTCTCCAGACAGTCTAGTAGAACCAAAGAATACAGATGTTACCCTCTCTTCTGGACGCTCCTCTCTGTTCTCCTGCTGTGCTACTGTGCTTTCCACTGCGCACATCTCTGCCCAACTCTAAGAATTTTAGCCCCATTTTCCAGTCCCACTTGGTTTACCCCTTCCTCCCTGGGGTCAGCTCTTGATTTACTGTTTTTAGCATGATGTTTTTGTTCTCCTGCAATTTCTTGACTCCCCAGGCTGTGTTCCATTTGAATTACAGGAATATTCTTTCCTGAAATCTGAAGGTTAAGGAGTCCTGTCCTAGCTGGAGATTGTTTCAAGGTCTAGCCAGAAATGACAGCATTTTTTTTAATAGGGATTACTTTGCCATGCCTAGTTATCAGTATGTTTTGAAAATACTTGAAGTATAAGTATCATATAACTTTAAAAGACTAAGCATATAATAAGAAACCCTATTTTCATCTAAGAAAACTTTATTTTGTATTCTAGATCTTAATAGGTCTGAAGCATTTCCATAGTTTTGATCAAACACATCTGATGGAACAAAATATACAGAAATTTGGATAATTAAATGTTAGCTTTTTATCTTTGTACCCTTTTTTTTTTTTAATTTTACAGAAACTGTTCCAAAATAGAAAACCCCTGACTATTATTAAAGGCAAGCTGAGCATCAAATCTACTCACCTTATACCTTGTTTAGAAGTCTTGGTATTCCTGTATCTTTCAGTGCAGGATGATGTGCAGTCTTTTGGGTGTAATAGTATGTACAAAATGCATCAGCCTTTTCTCAAAATATGACTTTTGGAAATAGCTTTGCAAAGTGTTAGTCTTATGTAACAGGGAGCAGGCAAGAGCAGGATTTGGGTTTTTTTATATCTTTCACACTGCGCATTTACTCTGCATGTAAATTAGGGTAGATTATATTACGTTTTTTGGAGGTTATATAGTTCCAGTTATTGGCCCTCCATTTCACCATTATCTTAACCAAAGTCATGCTTTGTTGCACTTGCATGTTTGGTGAGCAGGCCGTGTGGTGAAAAAGATTTATCAGAGAAAGCTTACACAGGAATGTACTTTATTCTGTGAGCATCTTGTGGTATGCTGTTCCTGCTGTATAAAGTGTACGTTTTAGACCTGTACATGAAAGTACCTATTGGTCTAATGTTTAATGTGAACACTGCAATTGATGAGGTTTATGTAAAACTTTGTGCTGTCTATACATGAATGGACTTATGCACCTAAAGAGAGACTTAGAATGAATTTAAGCCCGTGGATCCAAACCTGAGATTGTAAATTGTGGCTCATCTGCTGCACGTTGGCTCCCAGGCATCTTGGCATCTTTCATCCAGGATTGTCCCAGGCTTGATCAATCAGAGCAGTTTAGACCATCTGGAAGCAAGAAAGTAGATGTTCCATCAAAATCTAAATCCTTTAAAAATCTGAGTCCAGGAAATGTTTGGAGACTGTACTGGGTAGTGACTGCTGGGATGGGGCTCTTCTGAAAACACAGGGGCAGCTAGTAACTTCCTTGGCAAGTGGGCTGGAGAAGCGCGTAGTTAGCAAAGCAGTTTCTGGAACACGCTCAAGCCATCAGAAAGGCCTTCAGCTGCTGATGGGGCAGCTCTAGAGACAGGCAAAGCAATCAGCTGTCTAGAGCAGCAACATGATTGTAACTGGGTTGGCTGCTGTTGCTGCTGCTACAGAAGGGGTGAGTACGTCTGGGGCAGCCACTGCTTCTGGAGGGGATCCACAGGCGGTCAGTGCAACTGTCTCTCATCAGCGCAGAGAGGAGGGGAGCGGCGAGCCCCCCGCTGCTCCTCAGTCCTGGCAGCACTCCTCCTCCCTGCGCTTTCCTCACCCATGGCAAGAGTGTCTTGCTGCCATGGAAGTGTTCAGAAGGTAAAATTCAATTTTGCTGGCATTACTGAGAAGTCCGAGCCAGCTCTGACTGCCTGAAAGACTTCAAATCAGTATCTCCGACAACGCTGTCTGCTGAGGGGCTGAGCTGGAATCGCTTTTCTCCCTTCCTATTAAAACTGCACCGCTGTGCATAGAGTAGTTTGAGAGAGAGAAATTTTACAGCCTAGTGGTTACAGAATTCACCTGGGAGGGGAAGCTGGGGGATCCATTTGTTGTGTAAAGGACTGTTTATTAAGTGGCCAAAGGAAACAAAAAAAAAAACAAAGAAGGAAAGAGGAGATAAAATGAAAGAGATAATAACAAAGAGCAAAAGAACTCACAATGAAAGGAGAATTTGATTCAGCAAATTCTGTTGAATTGGTTGCTTTTTGATAATTTACTATGAAAAGGCAGCTTTAAAGAGATTTTTGGCTGTGAATGCAGTCTCTTCCTGTTTTCCACTAACATCATAAATTTCTTATAACGACAACTGGTCTTAAATATGCATTCTTCCTTCTCTAAGCTGTTCCAGATGGGAAATGGCATAGTTTAGAGAGGAGCTGGATCAATAATCTTCCTAAATAGAAAAATACCTAGGCAGAGAACCACTTTTTGTAAGGTTTCCTCTGGGTCGTTGAAGCTGGCCAGTTTTAGAACGTGGTCTTGGGTTCAGGGCTTTAGTGGGAAGCTCAGATAAAACACCACTGTGTCTGTGAGTTATTGTTAACATGGGAAAAAAGCATTGTGGTAGCAATGGACATGTCTGGTATTGTTGTCTTTGCACTGATATAGGCACATTTGAAACGTACCTATCCATATTTAACAAATATCTTGATTATGACATATTAATTTCCAGTACTGTGAGATTATTTAAATTATTTTAAACAACGTCCAGGTAAATACTTAAAATTTTAAAATTAATTGCAACATGTATAAAATCTATATTAAGATGACTTTGACTTGGTAAGACTAATGCCAGAATGATCAATAATGGCATGAATAAAGAAGGACATTTATCCTACCGTTCCACATATGGAGGGATCTGCAAGCACCACGAAATAAACTGCTTGCCGCTTTATCTGCTGGTGCTGTTAAAGCGAACTGAAACCCTGTGTGAAACTGGATCTGTCCCTTGGCAGTGATCCCAGTTAAGCAGGCATGTAATTTATCAATGTGCCAATAACATCGTTTCAGTAATTTTTTCCTCCCAGAATTTTGCATTGATAAAAGACTCCTTCAGCCAATAATCTTCCTTAATATTATATCATGGAATAAAACTGCCTCTGCTTTATTCTCCACTTCTTGCTTTGTACGGCTGGGAATACTAGAACAGATCAGTGAAGAATTAACCATTTTCTTGACTGACTTAAACTTGTTTGTTAAAGGATAAGCTACTAAGTGTATATTATATACACTGAAAGCAAAATGTAGTTTCTGTTTTGTACAGACTGTTCTTTGATGTCTTAGGAGAAGAAAGTCCTCAGCTATAGCTCCTGATTCACAGCCGGACTCAAACTTCCTTAAAAGTAAATGTGAGATCTTTGTTTCAGCTTTGACCAGCAGATGGGCCTGAGTTTAAAAAGTTAATTTAAGTCAGTTTAGATTCCATATTCTTATTTGGTTTCACCATAGTCAATATTCTATTGCTAATTATAATCAAGTATAAATATGAGCATTCTAGGACTTGATTTAGACCTGCAGGTTTGGGGTTTTTTCCCACATCTTTTTCTTAGCGAAGACAGTAAAGGCGTGCTGCTTTTTCTCATTCCACTTCTTCACTGAAGCTGCTTAAGAAAATGAGACACAACAAATCCATTTAGGATTAAGTTGAAAAAGCATTTCTGCTTTTAATATTAACCAGATTTTTACTGCTAAGTTTTGCTGGCAAATCTCTGAAAGTTTCAGCTTGCAACTTATCCGGATCACTTAAATCTACAACACTGGCTTTGCAGTCTTGCGAAAACATCTGTTTTGATTTCCAATGCTATCTTTTTTAGTCCTAGAACACTCTTCTTTAGTGTTTTAGGAGATTTTTTTCAGAATCTTAGAGGGCCTTAGTTTTAACTCCAAAACTAAATGAAAATCAGGAGGAAGTACCTCAGTGCAATGTTTCTTGTGCTAGTATTTTCACTGAATATATTCAGTGTAAATTGACAAGGAAACAGCTGGATGTCCACGCCACAGTTACTTTTCTATGACTTCAGTGAAACCTGTCAATACAGTAACGTCGTACACTACACCTCTAATTGTGCTGTTATTGGGGCATGGTTTGTATATATATACCTTTATGTTGTAAAGTATTAATTAATTAAACTATTAATTAATGAACATTAACGTGTCTAATAGCATCCTGTTGCTTTTCTTTGATGGTAAATGGAAGTATTTGGTGGGAGAAGTATTGGTCTGAATCTAAATTTTTAAAAATTATTTTATCATTTTCAAAATGAAACGCCTGAAAAAAGCTTATGCATTGCAACCAGATGGTGACTATCAGGTAGAGAAAGGACTAGTTAGACATCTGTTCCTTAAATTGATTCATCTCTCTAAACACAAGTGTTAATAATGGTATTGTGTACATCTGCACAATGGAAACCAAAACAGGTATGAATTAACTCTGGTTATCACTAAAAATGGGAACAAGTGCTCCAATGGGAAAAATAGCTCACTAGCTGCTGGCTGGTCTTCTCACAAGCTTCTTAGCTTAGCAGAAAAAAAACGATTACCCGGTGCTTAATATCAGTTCCAAGTAACTATTCCTTAAACAAACTATTTTATACTTCTGATAATTTATATACATTAATTTCTTAGTCCATGTACGTATAGATGTCTTCACTCTACTGGCTAAACCTTTACCCTCTGATACACATCTCTTGTACATTAACACAAATACCATACTATTGTAGATATTAGTGTATCCCAACCTTCTATCAAATTGTCTACCAAAATAAATCCATCACTTTTTCTATACACATTCCAACCTAAAAAATAATTACGTCTTTATTCCATAGTTGATACCAGCTTGATGTGTAGTGCCCTAAAAACTCAAGGGTACTTTTGGGTAAAAAGCTAGTATATGCATTGTTTCACTTGCACATTTATTAACAACACTTCTGATTAAGTAGACCTTTAAGTGGCCTTTGTCATAGTTCCACTGTTAGATACTATGATTATATTATGATTTTTTTTAGTACAACTCACAGGAAAAATAAGTGCTTTATTTCATTTTCCGTTGCTTAGGTTTCTTCTAAATGTTTTTCTCCTTTTCTTTTCTGGGTAAGTTAATTTTTAATCAAAAATACCATTTTGAAAACAAAGGTTGAATAAGATTTTTTTTCCTCCCCTAAAGTATAGAAACAATCCTTTTTGACACACTAAGAAATTAACATGTTAAAAACGTTGGCATGAAATAAAATGACATTTAAAAAAATTTCCTTTCTCCCTTTTTTAACTGTAAGTATTTGCCCAATTTTCCTAGACCTTGTGAAAAGCTTTGTTCCTGAGAATTCTTTTCTATGGAAAAATATATGTATATATTTTTTAATATTTTCCCAGCTCTAATTCCAAGAGTCCATGGGAAATATAAATAGTTTTTTAGTTAGTATCAGATACTAGACATGGTATTGGGAGTTGATTGTGTAAATTATTATGATAAATATTAACCCTGCTTTAATGTAGAGCATTCATGTAGCAATTTGATAGTTTTCAAATATACTCATAAGCTGTTATTACCTACTGACATATTTGAAAGGATAGTCATTATTTGTGACATCATGTATTTGCTGTTTCTTACTCATAGTGCACATAGGTTTGTTCATTTAAGTCACAAGATATCATTGTTCGCTTTCCACCTTCTAGTCAGGCAAAAAACCAAAACAGGTTAATGAAATGCAAATAAGGAATAATATTTTTTTAGTTGAATCTATGAAATTTTCAGAATGTGCATGAAAACTTGTTGAACTCATGAATGATTACAAAAAACCCAACCCTCTGTGAATTGCATGAATTTGGCATTTTTATTATTCCAGTATTTTCTGAACAGTCCTTGTGCTGGTTTACCAGCTCATGATAGTTGTGTGGATGTCGTAATGCACCTCACGAATCTTTGTTAGTATCGGGTGGGAAAAATTTGTTAAAAAATTATTTATGTAAATCAGTGACCACTCCATCATTCTGTCCACTTCCATTAGTTTTTAATTGTGCTCTGCTGCTTGTATATTAAAATCTTTCACATTATGTCTCTTTTATTGAGGTTAGTGTTTATTTATGTGACTAACTGCAAAGGTGGATGGGTAAAATGAAAAAGAAAGGTGGGATCATGTTTTCCTCTTCTGTCTCTCTCTTTCTTTCTCTCTCTCTCTCTCCCCCCCCTCTTTTCTAAACAAGCTAAGAGTTTTTATAATTCATCACCTGGCTGACAGATGAGTTCTGCTGGAGAATATTAGAAAATGTCTCAAATCTCATATATATGCTAATGGTATGCTGAGACTGGTTGGTGGTATGCCGGAGTTTTTAATCTGTCTCGACCAGTGTGGAAAGTGGAGGAGACAAGTCATTGCACTCGACAATTTATGATCAAACAACTGAATTGTAAAGGAAGAAGGACATGCAGAAAAGGAGAGTAATTTTCTGATTTAACAGCGTTGTTACTACAAATAAAGAAATCTTGATTTTGACTGCACTCGACATTAAATGAGTTTCCTGTGCCCTGCTCTGAATTTTTCATTTTCAGATTTGTATAAAGCACCCTGCTTAGATACAAGTGACAGATAAGGAGACGATTGCATATGGAAATCAAATGTGTATAATAAAGCCATCTTCTGTTTATTAAATAAACACATGTAGATGACTTCCGTGGAGAATGCACTGATAATTCTTCATTGTGTTCTAGTTTTTTTGCAAGTCACAAAGAATCTTATTTAACAACCACGAATGACTAGATGCAAGCCTTTCTGTTTATTACCTTATAACAAACCAGGCAGTCTAGTATGTGGCATTTATAAACATTTTATTTTTATTCTTTAGTCCAAGTTTTAGCTGTAACAGTACAATATATTAGTGTTCATGCTATTAGTGTTCTGGAAGCTGCATCGGTGCATTAGTATTTTCTGAATATTATGTTTTCATGATAGAAATGGTAAAGATTAGCCAGATAATATGTACATTATTGTAAAATGAAACTCCAGGAGAAGTGAAGTACAACATAGAGCACTTTGGTCTTCAGATAAAAAAATTATAATATTATATAACCAAAACTAAGAAAAGACCAACTTGGCAATGATTTCTGATTCAGTGATTTAAGAGTGTTAGTTTCAGATGTAAAAAACAGTTGAAGTTCATCAAGGGATGTATTTCCAGTTCTTTTTCTCACTCTTGATTTTTTGCAGATATGGCCTTCCTATAAATTATTATAGTATATTGCAGCGTTGGGCAATACCATGAATATGGGTTGTTTTTTCCTGAAAAGGTTTTTATATTGCAACTGAAGTGCTTGTAGGCATTTTAAAGTAAAGCAAAAGACACTTTTTTCACCTCCTACCTCTGGAGAGTTAAGTTCAAATTTAGATTTTGGTTCACATTTTTATTTTGAGAATAAAAAGAGGTGAAGGGGGAATTGGTAATGTCCTGACACTAATGGACTATATTTAGTGAAAATTATTGGCCATGTCAGAGGAGGTCTACAGTTTGTAGCTCACTCTGGCTGGGCTGAGAGAGCCATTACATTGTTTTAAGTCCTCCCCTGTATTTATCAATATCAGCAGCTGCATTAGGAAGATTTTAGACTGTCAGCATTTTTTTCTCAAATTATCAGCAGCATCACCCTGTACTTTTGCTCTTGCTTGAACTCTGCTTTGATGTTTTACTTTTGAAAAAGGAAAAAAACGCACCAAACCAACACTGCAAAAGCAAAGCATGCCCACCTCCTGCCAGGCATTTACTGTTGAATGAGAAGGGAGTTGTGGAATACTGGTTCAGACTTCCAAAGCACCAGGCGGCTTCTCTGCCTGGGGTAACTGTAATGTGAGCTTTGGCATAAGTGCATCAGAAAATCCACATGGATTTCTTACTATGATTGGAAGTGATTGCTGTGCATGGAAGTGCACAACCAGTTCAAACAAGACTAGATAAGCTGTGTTGCAAAGCCATATGGCTTAGTTTAAACAGCACAAAGAGGAAGTCTTTGATCATGGCCTTTGATCATAGTTAACCCTAAATGAAGTGGTGGGCTAATGTAGGTAAAAAGGTGTCAGAATCAAAGCAACTAGAGGCTGGTAAGAGTCTAGTAAAAGAAGGATTTTGGAGAGGACCCTGGTATGCAGATGGTTCATTTGATTTTAAACCTAGGGTAAGGAAGAAAAGCCGTAGCAACTTGGGCACCAGTGGAGAAGACCAAAATATGGCAGAAACTGTGAAGATGACTGGATGCAGAAGCTGTACGGTGTATGTTATCCTTCAGTGAGTTTCTGACAGAATTTACATATGCATGAAGGGTCATCTCATAATGTTCAGGGGAAAAAAAAAAAAGGTGCGAGAGCCTGAAATGCAGCTAGAAATGAGGGTAGAATACAGAAATGCGTTTGAGGATGGCAGACGAGATGAAAGGAAAGAGCATGCATGTAACTGGAGTTGCAGATGGCTTGATTGGCAGATCCCCAGATGAAAAGGAGACTTCTAGAAGTATATGAAAATGATGACAAGGCGGAGGAAAATACCAGTATATGCAGGAAGTCTGTGGAAGGAGTTTGTTTGGTGGAAGGAGTGATGAGGTGCAACAGCTAGAGACAGAATATTGAGCAGCAAGAAAGAAGAGATTGAAGAAATGGTAACAGCGGGGGCTAGCGGCTGAAGAAGAAGAGAACAGATAGGTGGACAGCAAAAAGGAAGCAAGGCCAGGGTTTCATAGGAACCTGGGGTTGCTCTGAAAGATGACTTTTTTTGGTAAAGATTAAGAGACTGGCCATCAGAA
Source organism: Calonectris borealis (assembly GCF_964195595.1). Taxonomy (NCBI): domain Eukaryota; kingdom Metazoa; phylum Chordata; class Aves; order Procellariiformes; family Procellariidae; genus Calonectris; species Calonectris borealis. The sequence continues at coordinate 71,798,283 of NC_134313.1, read as the reverse complement.
TGGATCTAGAAAACAGTCTGGTGCGAAGTCTGTCCAAGCATAATGCTGTGAGGGGTTGGCATGAGTGTGAAAGTCATTCTGAAGAGGCTGGGGAAGAATCCTTTTGCTGTCATTCTGCCATTTGACTGGAAGAATAAGAATCCTGCTTGAGCGGCTCACAGAGGGTTGTGCTAGATGGAGGAAGATGTTCAAAGGTCTTTGTTGGAATTCTTCTATTTCCTAGACCTAGAGGGCAAATGTTTGGGAAGATAATGGTTATCATCAGGATTGGTGAAAGCATCAATGCAAAGTTTGAGATGTTTGCCTGCTTACGTACCTGGCAACGTAGCCTTCTTGGATTTTTGTAACCTGACTGATAAGAGAATGGACAGTAAAGAGGAAGTAAATACTATGAGGATAATAGTGAAGTGGGTAGTTAAAAATAGGAGTGCTTAATTTGGATAGCGAGATTCAACTGGAAACTACCTCAATAATTCATAGGAACTGCACAACAAAGCGGAGGAAGTCAAACAAAGAGTCAGATGTGAAACAACATTATAAGAAAAGCAAAATGGAATAGCTATTATCACTAGAAAAGAGATATGGAAGGAGCTTAACTATTCAGAAACCGGTCTGGTACATTTTGTCATGTAATGGCCTCTAAAGAAGTAAGAGGAGGGAGTGTGAGTGAGCTGCAATCTGAATGGTAATTTCTTTGGAGAAAACAATAAAGTACCTTTTGCTGTGAACATGCTGGAAATCAGAAATTGAACTCCAGTGTTTTAGAATAATAAAAATCTCTATTGTCTCTGCAGTGAATGAGGTCTTTCCGAGATTTTTTTTTTTACTTCTCCAATATAGCCTGAGGTGCAAATGTTGCTAATAATGCTAACACCCAAATGCAAAGTAGACTTCTTCAGTAAGTAGTTGTTGAGCTAGCAAAGGACAATGTTACTTTAGCTTTGGTTTTAGTCAGAAGAGTGTTTAGCAAGGTAGCACACTATCTCCTGCTTTCCTCCATCCTCATCCCCTCTAGTTCTTCTCACTCTTCAGCTCTTTGTTGGCACAGCCCAGGACCTAGGACACCTCACTGCCAGCTGCAAGCAATTTTCTTTTTATCCTGGTTATGGAGGAGGCGGTATTTTTAAAAGGTATTTAAGTAGCATTTTAGGAGTCAGGAAGGCTTGATCCACACACTTTTGTAGAAAATTTACAGGACCAAGCAGGTATACAACAGTATTTTATCAGTAATATGCTTCTAAACCTGAGACCTGCAAGTTGGATTTTTGAGGCTGCTTGACATTATACAAATACATTTGGCACAAGGTGAAGTGGAAAGTACGTACTTTTAAAAGTCTCACACGCGGTATTTTAGAAAATCTCTTATATTTTTAATTTACAGGTTCTCCAAAATGATTGTTTAAAAAATGTATTAATGTTAAAAAAGGAAAATAGACACAGAAATCCCAAAACAACAAAGAACACTTTGAATATAAAAATGTGAATTAATAGCCACTGCTTTTTTCCCCCATGTTCACACAAGAGCTGTCTACACCACTGTGCTTGACTGCCCTTTTATTCTGTAAAGGGCATGAATAAATAAAACTGAAAGTGTGAAACAGCTTAGAAATGTGCCCTTAACAGGGCATAACAAAACTTTATTTAACCTCTATGCCTATGAACAATGCCTCATTTCAGTCGTGCCAGCAGATGGCACTCTTTATATTAAGTAGCTTTCATGGGAAAATTTAATTTGTTTCTTTTTTTCTTTGTTTATTAAATATTGGGAGGTACTATCCCATGTAATGCTTCTTCCTGAAATGATAAATCGATCTACACAAAACATCACATAACTGTATTTATGGTGATGTGCGTAAACTGATACTTCTAATACATGCCTTTCTCAATACAATGGGAAAAACTAGGAGAAGAAATTCAGTATGGCTGGAGAGTTAGCACTCCTGAGCGTTGGAAAATTAAGTTGAAGGAGCAGGTTTCTGGGAATGTTTTGCAACTACTCTTTGTTTCTAGTGGTTAGGCATTTCCAGGCTGAACATTGGATACTTAACGATGTTTAGCCACTTAATTCTGGATGTTTGCAGTCTGGCATTGGATGCCTTTTCCAGTTCCAACAGAAGAGATACCAGAGGAGATAAACGCACAGATATCCTGGCTATAATGGAACAGGGAAGACCGGGGCGGAAGGAGAAGGACTTCAAATGATGCTAGTCTGATCCTGCAGGAGAAGTTCAAGGCTAAGGAAAGAAGCTGCCCGCAAGCAGGAGCTATGTTTCTTCCATTTCCTGTGGTGGGGCTGGGAAGCCCCTTTGTGAAGCTGGTGTGCAGTGGTGGCAAGGAGGTTCCTCACCCCGTCTGAGCCGGGGAAGCGCTGCCTGGGCAGGGAAAGCACCAGAAGCACAGCACCGCTCCACCAGCAGAGAGCTGCTTTTCCTCGGATGACCCCCAACTCCCTGCAGAGCTGCCACCTCCAGCGCTGATAGCCGCACCCACAGCCAGTTGACAGTAGCATATGTTTACAAAGGGATTTTAGCAGTGGAAAGTAATGTATATTCAACCTGTGAACAGTAATATAAAATCCTGTGTTTTGCAAGTGAAGGGGAAGAAGAAAAACAGGTTCCCATAACCCGTAAAAACTTCTGTAGCTAATAATGTGCTAGGTTACTGATGGACACAGGACACATAGCCCCTGGGGGAAAATAGAAAGCCTTCAATTTTTCCAGCTAGAGCAGAGACTTCAGCTGAAGTGGAGCCTCTTTTTCTGAGAAAGTAAGTGGAAATAGCTTCTGCTGAGCTAGAAAGATACTCTTGATTACTTGCTGTGCTCTTAGATAATCAAGGACACAGTGGAAATACCACATAGCATGTGACCAGCTTTGATTTATCCCAGGAAACCTCTCTCAACCTCAGAATGTGTTGTAAACAGCTGCTTCACAAACTTCAGACAGAAAAACCTCTTCATTTTTTATCTTAGTTAATAACAAAAAAAAGTTTATTGGATGTTGCACAACTGCATCATTTCCGGTCCTTGCATGAAATTTGAACATGAAACAAGGATGACTTCAAATAATCTTGTTTCTTGGATGCAGTCTTTTGCAAGGTTTCAATTACTAACTCAAACCTGTTAAAAATATTTGCCCCATTAATCACATTATGTGCTGTGTTATTTGGTATTCTGGCTATTTCTCTCCTCTAGCATGGAATTACATATCTCTCTGCCCTTTAGAAACTTCTGATAGTTTTTCATTATTGTGCCTTTTTACCTCACCACATAGATGTTTACAGCTACTACCCCACTATCCTTAACTTTCCTCAGCTTCCTAGTTCTGACAGCTTTTAGTAACATCGAGCCTTGGTAAAGCTAATTTCTGGCTACCTCTCTAACATTTTTTTTCTTAATAAAAATCCCCAAATCTTGAAAATAAATAATTAATATGTCTAATCCCTCTTTTCTTCTAACTATACTCACTCTTTTTTCTCTCTCTCTTAATTTTTTCTTGGTGACTTTGGAATTATTCTATTCTGCTCTGGTCTGTGTTCACTGCTATGAGCAACAAACTCTGTAACCTGGGAAGCTAAAACCTAAAACTGCTATGTTCAAGTGCTCTCTCTACTTCTCCCTTCTCAGGACTTCTTCCTATATATAGTGCTGCTTGTTTTCCTTCCTGTTTAACATCTTTGAATCCCCTTGGTGCCCTTCGTTACACAACTTTTGTTCAGGCACTTGGGATTTCTTAAATTGCTTATTAGAAACCTTCTATCAACACTTACCTTATTGCCTTAAATCTACCAAAAATGCTGTCACATCAAAATAAGCTATTTCACTTACACTTCTGCTTCTGCACAGTCACCTCCAAACCCTTGTATTGACACATTTGCTCTTTACCAAATACAAACCTCCTCCGGCTTGCTGCTTGTTTCTTTCCCTTCATTTCTTTTGGCTGACCTCCCAGCCACTTTGTTGAGAACGAAGTCTTGCAACTAAGCATTTAACTTCTGTTTTTCATCTGTTGCTCATTCCAGGACTCTTTCCTGCATCTCCATCCTCCATGGCCACATTCAGAGCCCGGCAGCCCAGGTGAGGTACTGCAAAGCTGTGCATTTGAGTAGTGCTAATATAGGGGACCACAACCCCTGTTCACGCAAACCTGCATTGCTTTCCTTGCTTACTCTTGTTTGAATGTGTTGGCAACTTTTTTTTTAATATTTGAAAATGGACCTTACTATTCAGATGAAAACTGAAGCAGTTAGGTCTTTTATTTTGCTAGTACATAACATGTGTGCATAAGTATTTGTGGAAAGAAAAAAGTATAATGAGAATTTCTATGAGTCCCTACTTCTATAAATAGGTAAAGGTATAAATATTCATCCTTGAAATATTTTTGCTGTCGTCTTGGAAGCTCTTTGAGTGTAGCAGTCACCCAGATACACAGCAAAAAGGAGACAGACAATGCCATGGAAATTTTTGTGAAAACTTTGGCAATTATTCATACTTCTGAAGAAAACTCTGTCAGTAATTAAACAACTGAATTAATAATTACCAGTATGCATGAAAAAATGTTTGATAAGCTCCAGTCTTACTATCATTTAGATGCATATATCATTTGTCTGCATGTTCTTTTAAGATTTTTGGGGAAAGGAGGGGGAAACAATGCCATTTTTCCAGTGAATGTCATTTACTGTTGTTTTAATGCAGAGTTGAACTATTTTCTTAATATTCTTAATTTCTTAATTTTCTTAATATTCACAGTTTCCAGTGTTGTTTTTGCTGTGCTGTTCATAACCTCTGTCCCTTTTCTGAGCACAACCCATCATCCCCATCAGCCCTTATCAGTATTTTGCTTCATTAAATGCTTGTTTTTCTCTATGCTGATGTGAGATGCGCAATGCTCTCTAATTAGTAGATCCTTCTTATTACAAGCCGCTGGTCTGGGAGAACGGCGCATGCGAAGGGGACAAAAAGTTTCATAATATTCTGGAAAGGAGATGAAATCCCCTAACATACCCACTTTTTGCCCATAGCATTTCTATATTGCAATCGAAGACATAGCTGCAAACCCTTTACAATGTACTTTGACAAGCTCCAAGCTAGCTTGTATGGATAACAGCAGCATTTTAAGCAGTACAGCATGGACTCCAGCACCAAGTTCAAGGTGAGAGCTTGAACTCATCTAGCTTCTAAAATGGGGTGGGGGTTGTGTGGTTACCAGTATAAGGTGTTGGTCATGGTTGGTGATCTATAATGTCTGGGTCAAGTCAAAGATCTGTCTAACCTCTCTTGGGCAGTGGAAAAAAAATGGAGCTTGTATTAAGGAGAAGGAAAACATATAGTGATAGTCCCCTTGACTTAATCTATGATCTTTTACCATGCACTACTTTAACTTGTGTATGATCCAGGTGTCACATCCAGAGAATCATGTGTTACAGATCTCGGGTTTAATAAATACATCTTCCTTTAACTTCCAGGATTTAGTTGTGCATTGTATTAAAAAAAATTGTTCTGTTTGTTTCAGACTTTCAACATGATTATTGTTTTTGATATTCCTAGTTCTTTTGTCAGGAGTAATAATGAATCATGGTTTCCCCAGTTACCTTGTCCAGGTGTTGCGGATGAGTGGTTTAAGGCCGCTTAAAGAATCACCATCAAAGGTATTAGCAAAAGGTGGTTTTAATAGGAATTTATAGAAGTGCGACTTAACAAAGTTTGATGGCAAGGTTCTCTCTATCACTTACAACATGGATGAAACATACAGAGGAAAATCAAGTTAAAATCGAGCTAGAATGATTTATACAGAGACCGGAGACACAAAAGGGTAAAGGAGATCCTCCTGTTGAGTCACGAGGTTCAGAGTGGACCTCCTTGCTTCCTAAACTCCTGATGGAGCTTAGGTGCGGCTGGATCCACTCCTAGTCCCAGACTTGGTCAACGGTTTATGTCTAATAGAAGAAATACAAGGAGTAAGGAAATTCTTCCGTTGAGTCACGAGATTCAGAGTAGACCCCCTTGCTTTCTAAACTCCCAATGGAGTTTAGGTGCGGCTGGATCCACTCCCAGTCCCAGACTTGGTCAATGGTTTATGTCTAAAGGATTATATGTGTCTAGTAGCAGTCTAAGGTTCATTCACAGTTTTAAGGTGGATCACAAGATTTTAGCAGCACTTAATCATTGACTAATTTAACATTTGCAAAGTAAGTTGATAGAATTTACTACACTCACAACAGTGACTAAATCACAAATTCGAGATGGCAATATTTATACTATACTTGCTATCGGGTACCTAAATCAATTCACACATGCACAGACACAAAGGTATATAAAGGTATACCTGTTAAAAATTCCCCTCGAGTTCGGTGAAATATTCACTTCAAATGTGTCGGCGTTTCTCAACGGGCCAGGGTTGAGCCTCAAGGAGTGAAGGGTTTCGGCCCAGGTCCCGTGGTCATCTTTTGGCGACGGTCCTCCGAACTTCGCAAGCTTGAGAGTTGGGGAGCTCTGAGAGGAGGGAGATGTGGGTGCAGCCCGCTGCGGTCCAGGAGAGCTCAAAGGGCCTTGCTTGAGACCGGTCTTTATAGGGTCGCAAAATTACTGGCTTTAGTCATCAGTAAATTTCCATCCTGGCCACAATCCGGAACACTAACAATGGTACCGTTCCACTCGAGCTACGATCCAGGTAAGGAATGTTCCAAGGCTGTCAGGGGATGGCTAATTATCCCCGCTCTCGTCCCCCGCCTTGGCCAGGCAACAGGAGTTCCTGGTACGGGCAGCGCCGCTCCCCACCTCAGCCGTGCAGGAGTGCCTGGTACCGTCAAGGGACGCTCAGCCGCCCGACTCATTACACAAAGGCCAAGGCCTAACAGGGGTTCCTGAGATCGTAGAGCAGTCCGGGGGCGGGGGGGAAATGCAGCACCACACCAGGACATTCATTATTTTACAGATCCTCATTACATCCTTTTTCAGTAGCTTCTTTTGCAGCCCCAAAATCCTGGTCTAATTTGTTTTTCCTTGTGTTATTCCATACCCTTTATAATTCTTTTTCTTTCTGCATTTTTTTTTTCCTTTTCACTCTTTGGAGTGTTTTGGGGTAAGGTCAGTTTCCGAAATAAGACGACTAGAGCCACATAAGTATTCAGGATATGAACTAACAAAAAATTAATGGTAGCACAATGAGGTTACTTTGTTTTACCATTTTTCCTTAATACTTCCTAATAGTGTTTTTGCTTTTTTGCCTGCTACAGAACAGTGAACTGATTTCCAGAGATCCCAAGCTCTCTTTGCAAGTGGTTGTAGATAATAGAGTCCAAAACTGTGTGGTTAAGAATATTTTTTGTGTATGCCTTCCTTTTTTTTTGTTGGCATTGCATCTTTACTGACATTCTGTCATGTGATCAGTCACTAGCATACAGGTTCCTCTGCAATGCTTTTTAGACAGTGTTAGTTTTGACTATCATAAATAACTTTCTACCTCAGCAAGCTTTGTTGCCTCAGTATTTTCCTTCTTTTTAGCATATTTTTTTAAGTATGCTGAAGGACATAAATGCCAGTGTAGAATCTCATGGCACACCACAGTAACCTTCCTTTCACACTATTTTCTATCTTTGTATATCCCTGTAAGTGTCTTCCCTTTTATTCCATAACAGCTTGCTTTCTTTAGAAGCCAATGTTAAGGGACCCTGGGTGAGACCCCTAGAAATTCAAGTACTTTGTGTCATTTGGTTCAAGCTTACTCACATACCTGCTCATATCTTCAAAAGCTTCAAGCAGATCTTTAAGGCATTGCTTTCTTATAAAAGCTGCATCAGCTCTTCTCTAGTTTATCATTAGGTTTCATTGCAGTTTTTAACAATTTGCCAATGCTTCCTGTTTGCAGTTCTCAACCACGTCCTTAAAAACAAGGCTATTTTGTATCTTTTATCCTTCCAAATTTAAGTTACAGTCTACATGTCACCAGTAATAGTTCAGATAATACCAGAGTTCCTTTAAGGCTCTTGTGTAAATGCCATGTGATCCTGGTGGCTTTTACTGTTTTTACTGCCCTCTGGAGGGGTCCTTGCTATGGATATTTTATGAAAAAAGTTTTATCTTTAGCTATATTCTTCAAGGAAGTCGCTCCTCACTGGATGCCTTGTAATTCTAGCTAACATAAAATTAGTTCTTCTATGTTCCAAGACTCATAATCCAAGTCTTAAACACACTCTATTTCTGCATTCTGTTCTGAAAAGTTTGTATTTTATTAGCTCATTACCCAAAGTACTAACACTGAATATGTAACTGTAAAATATTAATACAAAATCCAAATTCACTTCCAGGTGTGACATTTTTCAATAGAAAATCCTTCAGTTATTCTAGAATTCTAATTTCTGAAAAAAATGTGATTCTTCCCATATGCCTCAACTTTACTATTCACAGAAGATATCTCATCTTTTTCAGGTCTAGGAATGAGTTGTGGAGGGGGGAAACATCATTTGTGGATAGCTGATACACAAAAGGTCAGTGGATTCCTCAGGTATTTATGTGAAGGTAGCAGGAAGCTAGCCATCAAAATTCCTGGTTTCAGCCTTGAAGCACTTTACTAGTGCTTATAGTCTGTGCTACAGAATGAAAAGGGATGACCGTTTTGGTTAGCAGAGGAAATTTAAATTAGGAACTCGGGATGAGAAAGTAGGAACTTCTATCAATTATTGCAAAAGCAACAGATGCTTTAGAGTAAGCTGATGATGTCAAGCATGGTCTAGCTGTGTTTTAGCTCAGTGTCTCACAACCGTTTTTAATGCAGCAACTAATCTGTTGGGATTTGGAAAAAACCCCACCTTGTGTCATGCTGCTTCTGTTTTTCACTTAAAACCAAATGTGTGTGAATCTAGGGACTATTACTATTTATCTTCTTGGCAGTTGTTTCATGGGTTGTTTTCATTTAGATTGGTGGCAGTTCATAGGCCAAAGGATGAGAAACATCAGTCCAGTTTATAAAATGTGACACCAAGCTGCAGCAAAATTTTTTGCAATTATCTCCTGGTGTTTCTTTTCCAAGATGGGCAAAGTGTGTGTGGTGCTGCCACTTTAGATGTCAAAGTTCTCTTTCCAGGTCTGCCTGAATTAATATCATACAATGTCATAGTTACAGGAACAAATGATAGATTATGTCATCTGTGCTATATCATCTCATTTGTATAATGACTCCCACTATCAGTGCAGGATTAGATGAGTAGAGTGAGGTACCACATAACCAAAGGGGAACAGGGATAGCTGGGAGAATTACTGGGGGTGGGGGATGCAGATGTTGCCGCCAGTTCAAATCCGAGGTGAGCGTGGAGTAAGGATCAATACACACATGTATTGGGAGATCCCACATGTTGGGAGATCTCTATCTTCCAGCTCGGTGTTAATTCCTCACTAGCATAATGTTGCCACTCCAGCCAAAAGATCAAAGCAGATTGCTAGTGCATGGTCAAGGATTATATAGTCTGTACTTTGAAGCAGTTTTCTGCCTTGCCCCACTCCCTTTGCATGTGTCCGATGATGCCAAAGGAGCAAGGTGGCAAGTAGCCCCTATCTTTGGAGGATCCCCAGTCAGAGGTGGAGCTAGTTACCTAGCTGTGATGGCTCTTTTCTCTCCTCACCTCAGGCAGGCTGCAGATGACAGTGACACTCCTTGTTAGTTGCTGGGAGGGGTGGCTGCTGCTTGTTGGTTGGTTCACAGGCTTTTCTCGATGTTTCCTGTGCTGCCATACCCGCAGCCGAGCTTTCGCTGAGTTCCTGCTTGCTGTTGCTCAGAGTTTCAGGGAGGCAATGCAACAGCCACAGCTGTTCTCTTCCTCACCCCACAGTGTACTAATAGGCAATTAGAGGGATAGGGGAAATCAGGGAAGGGAGATCTGTGGGGCCAAACACTCCCAGTTTAGACTGGGCTATTGCTGCCCCCTCACAGCTGTGCTCCAGGGCCACTGCGCAGAGACTGCCTCCCATCCATTTATTACACACCGATAATTTAAATTACTCTTGCATGCCAGGCAGCTAATGCTTCTTTACACAGAGAGAAATCCAAAATAGGCGGTACGTTATTACTTACTCATAGATCCATACAGGAAAAATTCAGAGAGCTATGCAGATCTTTATTTATATGTGATAATCTATATCATACATACTCACAGATATGCAAATTGCAGCTTTACATCAAAATTCACAGGAAAGCCTCAGGCTGATGTTAATTCCATCATTTAAATAAATAATTTCCCATTGTTACAGGGGCCTTGGAGTGCTTCTGTGCTCTTTCTATTTACATAGTGATTTTCTCAGTTGAACCAAATGTATAGTGATACAGGCTAGTGATACTCTTGCCAGTTATATAGTGAATTATTCATCATTACAGGAGATTTCAACCAATACTGATTAATCGTTTCTCTTCTAAATACCGTTTTTTGTTATAAAGCTTCCACTAATTCTGTTCTCTTGCCATTATATATGATTTCTATCTGTTATCTGAGTTGGTTTTCAATCTGGTATTTAAAAAGTACCAGAACTGTCTAAAGGCTATTCAGTGAAACAGACTTTGGAAAGATATACTGTCAAGGGCAGAGTATTGAACAAGGCAGTAAGAGAGAAAAGAAAAACCCAGACAACATAATGATTCAGTTACAGTGATTACACTTGTAGTAAGCATTACTTTCCTGGAGAAATGGATGGATGGCCCACTTCCAGAACAAAAATAGACAGTTCTTATTCTGCATCCCCCACAACCTTCTTCCAATGTCTCTCATGTTAAGGCATGTGATTTTTTTCATGTCCTTTTAAAGAACAGGTAGTGAAAGAGGTGCTGAGGCTTTTTCATTTGTGCTTGGGGCTATCAATCCAAAATTAAGACAAAGATATGTCTATACGATCACGTGACCCATGTCAGGGGATAACTTCTGATTCTAGGCCAGCTGGATTGGGATGCTCTTCATGTCATTGTCGTTCAAGGCAGGCACTGGCTAGAGGTGGACTGGTCATGTCCTCAAGGTGTATCAGTTGTCCTCATGGCCTGCCTCAGCATCTATCCCCTATGTCCTTGCATTTACTCACTCACAAATCTGTCTAGTGTGCCCTGTTTCATACATAGCATATGACCACATGGAGAGGCTTCAAATTAGGAAACCATGGGTGAAACATCTTGGCAGCCTTTTTTGAGACAACGTGCTGTCTTCTGAGTCTACCAACTACCCACTTGCCATTTCTCCTGCCTCTGCTGCTTATACTTGAGAAGGCACAGCAGCAGTGCTATGCAAGTGTCCACTGCGTGCATAGATGTCACCATCCTGGGGGAGTTGGTGCTTCAGAATATAAGAGGAAATTTTTGCCAAATGTATGAGCCAATATTGCAGGTCTGTGGTATTAGCCAGGGATCTGGTCAGGGCTAGGACTTCAAGTAATCATCCCTTTGTTGAGAGGAGTACAGAGATGACCATGTGTTAGTGTGGCCATTTTGTATTCTGAAATGACCACTAGTGGATCCGGAACTTGGGGATGAGAGAATAACATCTGAGGCCCTCTGTTGTTACCACCAGCCATTTGAGCCTGAAAATCCACCGGTAGGTTGGCAGCCAGTTTGGGGTAAGGAAGTCTGCCGCAGTTTATGATCATGTAGAGGTCTCCAAAGCCTTTGCAGTGATTGTGTATCTATATGTGACCTGCATAGACAACATCTCACAGGTGATGAGGGCCTTCAGTCTTTGTGGACTGTACAACTGTAGAGGAAGGAAGATGGCTGATGAGATTCACATTACTGTATGATGCTTTCATCCCTCACCATGGCTTCTTGTACTTGTAACAGGCTCAAAGGCCACCACTCTGTAATTCTGAGGCCTTGGCAGTGGAAAATTCATGAATACAGTACCGCATTATACTGTGTGCATAAGCCCTTGATTTTCCACCAGAATCAGGCCCTTTTCCCAAAGTGATACTAGTTTGTGTTGATTCAATAAGTGTCATGGCTGACACTGTGCACCATACGTCTGTCTGTAAGGAGCGGATCCCATAGCAAATTGTCCTTTCAACCCTACTGAGTTTTCTCTTGGAAGGAAATGGTTGTCTTGTGCTCAGCTCAAATCTGGGCACAGAGTAAGAGTTATGCAGCGGAGACGACTGGGATCCTGTAGTCGAACAGTGACTGAGCCACATTGACAGTGCAGACACAGACACATCCCAAGATTTGGGAAAACACCAGCTGGACTGTTTAGCCATACCTCTAATTGTCACTTGCATCTACTTTCATAAAGGTGTAGATCCATCCAGATCTCTCTGTGGTTCTAATTTCAGTCTCTAAGCCCATTCTTCAGGAGAATTTACCTCCTTGGACAATGAGAAGATTAAAGCTTCTCGTTAAGCATTTGTTAAAATGCTAGGGCAGCATTTTGCTGGGATTCTGAGACACCTTGTTTCTCTGTTATAGGTCTGATTTCTCATGTGCATGTTAAGACTCAGTTCTCATACATCTGTCACAAACACTCCTCTACGTTTGTGTGGGTGTTTTTCCTGCCATACCTCCTGTCTGCTTATTTAGATCTATATATATGTAAAATACTGTTAAGTGCAAGTAGTAGTCCACAGATATAAATGAAAATACTCTGCGAGAGGCAACATGCAACTATCAAACCTGTTGTTTTTCTCCTAAATTCTCTCTTCATTTCCCCTTAGAGTTGGAAATTCTGTTAATGCAATGATATCCAAAAAGAATCAGAGAAGAAGTAGTAGTAGTACTTCATGAAATAGTTTATCTTCTAAAACTACAGCAAACTAATCAGTAGCATTAAAAATTAATAGTGACTGCAAGTATAAGAAATAATAATGTAATATATTTTTTGGTAAATGTTATCTGATTTTTGGGAGGTTTATTTAAGACCACTCACTTTGAAGACTCTGAAGTCAGACACCCTTTCTGAAAAGGTGAGTATTGAATGACAAGAATATACAAAATCTCAATATGAATTTATGCAGGGACACTCAGTTTGAATATGATCCTCAGTACTGAATTTGAATTACTGTTCTGCTTTATTATCTAGATTTCATTTAACACAGACAAGTAAAACCTTTGGATTAAAATATGTACTCCTAGCATGATGCTAGTGTTTTTGACAAAGAGGTTTCTAAAGATGGTTTATATAAGAATTAATTTTTTGTTTCAGAATAGACATTCTCTTTTCTCAGAGGATTCATTTTATAGAGCAGATTTAGAACACATCACGCATTCCTTTCTGATTTTGGTCAATAAAGTTATCATGTAATTATCATCAACTAGTGTTTAATAATTAATTCCTACCTCTAGGGCTGTCTGTGGACAAAGTATGATATCTCATCTGAAAGCAGTGGCCAAATTTGTCAGTGAGGTATGGGGGCAGATAATCAGTGTTGTCATGAATAATAGAGCTTTCATAATTTTCACTGCATTTAGAAACCATTTCTATACTTTAAACATGCCCGAAGTGCCTGCAGCTCAGGACTTCATCGTATTTTTTGCATAGTCTCTGAAATTCAGAGTAAAAATCTAGCTTTACACAAAGTCTTTAAAACAGAAGTAGCGCAGCTGTGGGCAGCTTAGGCAGAACTGACCTCGGACACTATCAAATGAGGCCAGCAGTTTCTGCATTTGCAATCATCTGAGGCATGAACTTGGATGCAGGTAATTGCACATCAGCAGAGGCATCCTGCAGTGGTCAGAGCAATCTCACTACCTCACCATGCTGGCACTCAGTTGGAAATTCCCAGGTAACAGCATAGCTCACAGCAACTGCACAGCAGAGGAGGGTAAAACCATTTTCAAAGGTCTCACTTTCTACATGGACTCACTCCAGCAGTGAGTCTAACCTAGGCTTTTGCCCACAGCTGCATACTTTGGTGTTGGGGTGCAGTTCCTTCGGGAAGCTGAGCAAGGATGCAGGGGGTACTGTGTGAAGCTAACTGCTGTCAAGGTCTGACAGTCACACTCCCTGCTGTCACAGGCACTTTTAGGGAGAAGAGCTTGGTTCTAGCTGTACTACTTCCCCATAGCCTACTGCAAGGGGTTTTTTGGTAAAGCATACTGAAGGGAAATGCACTGCACATGCCTCCACTGATTGATATGGCCAAAATGGCCTGCATTTTATTTTATGACAATTGGATCTTGTATAACTCAAGATTTATCTAGGTGAGCAGGCTACTCAAAGACATGGCAGAAGAATGTGGGGCATATCAGGGACTCCAGTCTGAAGGCAAGACAGCAGTAGGAGGAGAGCAGAAATACAAGAGGTGTCATGCACAGATACCGGGGACTTTACTGTTAAGTTTAAGAGGTACCTTCTTGCGTCCTCTTGTGTCTGACCTTTGAACTTTACTCTCCACAAATAAACCTCCTGGTCCTGTGGGAATCTCACAGATACTGGAGAGGGAGAAAGGCAAAGGCGAGGCTTTTGTTTCATATATTGTTTCTGGTGCCAAGGAGGAAACGACGATCTTGTTCAGATCTCAGGAAAAGGGAACATTTAGAAAGGGAGAAACAGGGCTTTCATGTCTTGTGTGAGTATGGACCTTCTACTCTAGGAGTGCCTGGGACTGCCTGTGGGCATTGGGAAAGACAGCTCAATTTATGCTTATGCCAGCCCAAGACTTGTATGCCAAGACTTGTGTTGAAGCTGCCCCTCATATGTGTGCAGATGGCATAAAATATCTGTCCTTTGTCATACATTCCTGGATGCTATAAATAGTGAAACTGGATGACCCATGGGCAGTCATCACCCTTACGCAAAGTGGTCATGGTGCAGTAGACTTCACTGGCCCTCCTATCCAAGGTCCAGTGTATCTCAGAGGTCCATCCTGTGTGGTTCATTCGGCCACCTGAATTAACCTTTCACCTTGACCGTGCAGTTTTGGACCTTGTTACAGCGCAGCTGTGGTCCTCGATTGTTTGAAACGGCGATGTGATTCAGGGTAGTAGATAGCATTTGGTGTTCCCTATGACATGAACTGGAATCCTGACTTTTTGGAGGCCAGTGTATCCTAAAGGAAGAAGACATTGATCTGTTCCCTTTAGCAGACTCTAAGATGTAGACAAAATGGGTGCCACAAAATCAGTAGGGCAGCTAGTTGTGATGTCCACCATTCTCCTGGGAGGTAACACAGTCACCCTTCCAACAGTTATAAGATCGATGTGAGGGGCACATGAATCCTGTCAGTTGTGTTTCCACAGCTGGAAAATTCATGCTGAGTCAAAGTCCACATGACATTCAGGGATACAGTCACTGAGGACTGTACAGGAGCAAAGTATCTTCAGGGAGGCAACGCAGTCCTCAGCCACGCCATATTTTTGGTAGACTTTTCTACCCCAGACTGGTTGTCCAAGTTGAGATTACATGCATCAAAAGAGAAATGGCAATTTGCAGATGGGTGTGGCTGTAGAAGGCATTATGCTGGTGTTGGAGGGAAGGTATAAACCCTCAAAGCAGAGGGCTTGGAATTCTAAAATTCCAACTCCACTGCTGGTCACCCCATGTCTATGGGACAAAGCAGTGCCTTCAGTGGGTTTAACCTCCCTCACTCAAAACCTCTTTGTGGTGGGAAGGACTCTTGCGGGACTATGGTCATGCCTCAAGCCACTGTGAGGGGGTGAAAGTATCGGTAAAGGTCCTGACGAGCATCTGCTCGGTTTCCTGTCAGTCTAGGGCAATTCACAGACCAGTGCACACCATGTGTCCTAGCTCACTCCATAACAAAGGCAAGGATCAGCTTATCTGTCAAGACTGCACGCTCCTTATTTCCATGTGTGGCAGAAGCGATCTTTATGGGAAAGAAAGATTTGTAAGCCCAGTCCGTGTTTGATCTGTCTTCTGCAAACAGTGATTACTTCCGCCACATTTAAGTGAAAACATTTTAAAGTTTCATTGTTTAGATATTCTTAAAAATGAAAACAACATGAAAGTCAATATTCATTAATATGCATTTCCAAACAGAGTTTGCACCTTCCTTTGTATCTGAAGAGTGCCTGTCTCATGGTAAATTCTAATTACAGCCACAAACTTATCGAGACCCACAACAATAATAATGGCAAAATTCAAAGGAGGGAAATTGAGGAATGACAGAAAACACTAGTAACTTGCTAGTTTCTCCATACACCTGTGGTTTGTATTTGTATTTGGATTCCTTTGTATCTTTTAAATTGAAATAATAATTTTTTATGGGCCACATTTATACTTAGTTTTCCTTTAAAAATATTTAATAATGTATGTTATTGACTTAATTGGCAATGATGGCTACTTTGGAGCCATGAAGGTGCAGTATGCCAAAGCTTTTAATTCATGATTACATATTACAGCAGTGGAGACTTCAGACATTTAAATATTGGTTTGTTTGTTTATCTTCATATTGATCAAAGGAAGGTCCATTGATCACTCTTTGTAAAAGAACAAAAGACTCTTGAAGAATTATTTTTCACCAAGTCCTAGGTAAAAAAGATGAGGACTTACAAATAATGTTCGGGGCTTTTCTTATCCTTGTTTGAAACAAATTCTGTAGAAATAATCTGTGGAAGGACATAAACTACAAAACACATACCATTTCTTCAAACTCTTTTTTTTGTGCAGCTTAGGGAGATATCCTAACAGGAAACGTACTTTATCAGCTCATTTACTGGACTGCTTCTCAGTCCAGTATGAGCATATGTGAATAGTATGGCTATAGCTGCCTATAAAATTATTCTCGAAAGTAAAGAGAAATAATTCTGAATTCACCCCAGCCTCTTAGGGAAAACAGAGACAGGGCGTGATACCCACTAAGTATCTAAAAACAGCCAATAAATTAACAGAAACCAAAGAAACTCTCAAAGCTATTAGTTAAATTTTAATCTATACCATATTTTATAAATACATGGGATCTAAGGGCTAGAAAGAACCATTAAATCATATAGCTTTATTTCCTGAGCTCAATGATTTATGTTTGTCGAAAGCGTATCTTCCAGGCAGACTTCCAGACAATGCTTTGGATATATTAAGTAGTGGAGAATCTACTTCCCTTGGTAGTTAGTGTCGCTGTAAAAACGTGTACCTTATTACTAATACGAATTTGTCTGTCTTCTTCAGCTTCTGGCCGTTGATTCTCTTCATGCTTTCTTTACTAGATGAGAAAGCACTTCAGTGCACAGTACTTTTTCTCTGGAAGGGTACTTATGCAACTATAATTAAGTCACCTTGATCTTTTTTTTTTCTTTTCTTTCTTCTGATTAGCTAAACAGCTTGATTTCCTTTAACATCTCACGACACGGCAATTTCTATAGCACGTGGATAATTTCTGTGGCTACTTCCTGTACCCTCTCCCGTTTTTTCAACGTCCTTTCAAAAGGAGGGACACGAAAACAGTTTGCAGTCATTCAGCACCACTTTGGTGAAGCTGGTTACAGAAATAAAGTAGACTCCTGGCTCCTTGAGGTGTCCCCTGTGTGCACACCCCACCTCATCTCACCCCCCACCCGCCCACCATTTAAACTGTTTACCGCTGCATTTTACTGGTAGTTCGTGTTCTGTTGCTTCTCAACCCAGACCCCAAGATACTTCTCAGAATCGTTCCTCAGTGGAATATGATGCCTCATTCTGGAGGTTTAACTTCCATGTCTTACTCCTAACAACAGTACATATAGCTTTGCATTGTGCACTTTAAAGGAAATTTGGGTTGAGTAACCAAGCGGTTATCGATAGAATTCTATAGGATTGAAATGGCATGAAATGCTGATTCCTGAAGAACCTCCCAGAACAGTCCTCACGTAAAAGCTGTTCCTCACTGAAACTACCTCTTGAGAGATATCACTTATGCTGTCACATTTGTAATATGTTTTTATTTGCTATGTTGTGTAACATTAGGACAATGCTAATTATTTTGTGTCTACATCATCTTCAAACTTTATTTTAAAAAGCTTTCTCTTTTTTTTCAAGATAATACTTGTTGAATATGAGGAAGGGAAAGGGAGGCCACAGTCTGAGGAGACTTCTTCAGTGGCACATCTTGAAGACAAACAAGACTTATCATGCTCTTCCAGCTGACTGGCATGTGTGTGCATTCGTAACATAGCTATTCCAATGCAATCAGTTTCCAAATTAGTGGTGACAAATGCACTATCACACAATTAAGATACATCAGCTCCTTTCTTTCAGTCAGCATGCAACAACGTGCTGAGTGGTTCCACACTCAGTCCCAAGATATGACTACCCCTGCATCTTTTTAAACATTTTAAAAAAAAGAAATTCATGTGAAATCTCCATTCAAACCTATTTGGAGGTAAAAGCTGTTAATGTTTTATTGAGGAAAAAAAACACAACAAAGCCCACCAAACCCAGAGCATTTTAACATCTGCTTTACAAAGTGGCATACCTTAAAACAAAAGACTTGCCTACCTCGCTGCATAACCAGAAGTAAATGTTCTATTTTAACCAGTGAATTCAACATTTGAGGTACAGAGGACTTCTTTCTAAGGCATATTTAAGGCTGAAAGTACTCTATCCTCTAAAAGCTCAAATTTCAGTGAACGCTGGAGATTGTTCAAGACCACCATTCAAGACAGCAATAAAAAGAGAAATAAACTGTTAGGAAAATGGTGTCACTTGTTATATTCAATACTAAAGTAGTTTCTCTAAGAAAAAGATGACATCTCTCACACCCCTTCCTCTACCAAATAAAAAAAAAAAGGTAGAAACAGTCCTGCTTAAGACTAAGAAATTGGTTTGGAAAACAATGTGTATTGAAGAGGGGAAATCCTGGTCTATCAGGCAGGTGGGCTGGATAATGTAACATCTACATGTTGAGGGTCAAATTGTCTTTACTTTTGCAACAATGTGAATCAGTAATAAACCCCGTGAGGTCAGTAGACTAACTCTAGGTGCATATATGTATAATGGAGAGTGGAATTTTGATTCAACCATGGCTGGATTAAATTAAATATTATCCTCCTGACAGATTTGCCAGCATGATAAAATAACAAAATTAATAAATAATAAATCTCAGGCAATATTCTCTTTAAGATAAAAATAAGAAGAAGGAGTGAAACAGTGTGTGAAAATAACTGCCTCATTCATCTTAGGTTGATCTATAAGCTGTGGCATTTACTGATCTCTACCACACTGTGCATTCTCAAAGACAAAAGTAGGTAGTCAAATGCATTGCAACTCTTTTTTTTTTTCTTTGCAGATTTGTTTGGTTTTTTCTCCTGCTCAGAAAGACATGAGAGTAGAAATGTTTTGTCCACATTACGATACAGACGCCTTTCACAGGACAAGAAAAGGAAATTTTCCTGATCATCCATTTTCTGATTTCTGAGCCATTTCCCATCCTACTAAATTGCTTAATACTCCCTGTAGCTGGACCTGTGACCTGGAATCTTTATGCAAGATTAATGGGAAAGCAAATGGGAATTAGTATCTGGGCGGGTTGCTGCACAGCTCTTGCTTTTATCTAGCACTCCACCTGTTTTTTTTTACAATTATGCTTTCATTAGTTTCTGAAGCCAGCGATCCTAAAAGACCTTCCCATTTCTTCTCTCTATCCTCCCTCCCCCTCATCCTCAATTCTTTCCATCTCCTATCCCAAAATTATCACACTCGCTCTGCTTGTAACTGACATGCTGACAGGAAATTATTACACGTCATTACACTTCTTAAAACACAATTTACCCAGCCTTTGCAAATTATTCTTCAGCCAGTGTGAGGGGGTAATGGAAACTGTCTATTCCACTTACAGTTGTCACTCATGCTTTCTTCTGTACAATGAACAATTTATGTTTTCTCTCTCTCCAAAAAAGGGCTGTGCTCGAAATATGTAACAGCAACTTATCACGGAATAGGAAAATAAACCTCCCGTTCAAGTTCCCTTACTCTGCCTTATTACAGAGCGGATCCTTTTTCTATCATAACCTCATTAGTCCTCATGCAAGCACAGTACAGGCTGATGTTTATTTAGCAGGAGCAGACCTCCTCCTGACTTCTGGCCTGCCAATTGCACTTGACACTGCTGTAAAAGAAAAGCGATCTTGTGTGACTGTAGTACCCAAAACTGATAATCCACTATCATAATAGGCCTATTCCTTGCCTGACACTTTTATTCTTCTTCACAGATAACTACTGCAAAAGGGTGTCTGCGGTATCTTTTTTCCCCCTGTTGCTGCACCTTGGTTTTGGTTTGCACTTCTTCGTCTTTTGCATTTGTCTTATATAAATTCAAACTACCAAATCTTAAAGTGAATGGGTTTTGTTTATTTAAAAGACTTAGAAAGCAAGGAAAAAAAAAAATTGTGACGTGCTCTCCCCCTCAACTTGATCATATTGATTAGCTTTCAGGCGTTCCTCTGTCAGGCTCATTCTGTCTCAATGGGAGAAGGATGATGAATTGTCTGACTACTAGAGGCGGGGAGAAAGAAATGCTAAGCCTGGGTCTGGGAATTGGCTAAGTACTTCTGCGGAGCCTCAGCCTCTCAATTGCTCTCAGCAACTTGGCCTCCTTGATTTATAAACTGGAGTGGTGATTAATGATCTTTTAAGTGGACAAGGCAGGCCAAATCTGCACAAATCGGGCCACTCAAACATGACTACTACTTGTAGGAGAAGAATAACAGCCTTTACATAAAGGTAATTGAGACCGCTTCAGAGGATCTGGTAGCCTGCTTCAGCAGAAATAAATCAGCCACACAGGCCATCTATTTCTGAAATCAGTCCTTCTCATCAAACCTCCTCAGGTCAGCACGTGGCGTTGAGAATGTGGTGGGTTAGCAGATGTACTTCAGGTCAGAAACAAGGCGGATTGAGCAGCCCCCCTGTGCTCAGAGAGGAAAGAGCATCCCACCTGGGCATCCTGCTGCAGCTTCCCAGCGTCAGCGCCGAGCTTGACCCTGCCTTTCTCTGTGCCTCCGTGTCGGACGAATGGGGCCTGCCCTGCAGGTTAGAGGCTTGATTCCTCTCTGGCTCATACCTGTCCTATACCTGTCTCGCTACAACCTTCACCTGGGCTGCCTGTGACTAACTGCCTGTCAGCGTCTACTTCCTTCAACGGCTTGCGGCCATATCTGCTGCGCCCCAGGGCCGGATCGGGCTTCCTGGGGGGGTGACGAGCTCACAATGTGGTAAACAAGGCCCAAAAGCTGGGAGCCTCGGCTCCTCCTGGATGCCCAATGGAGATTACTTTAAACAGGCAGAAGCACTGACAGTAAGTGCTCAGCGCGCAGCAGCTTGCGCGAGCCATCCCTTTCCTCCAAAATTTGGCTCCTCAGGCAAGCACTTAGTTTGCCCATCCTTAGGGCCAGCCCTGCAGACAAGTGATCTCCCTTAGAGGGACTAGTGACTTTGCAAGACACTGTAGCGTCTGCAGCCAAGACAAAAGTCTTTTTCTACCATGCTTGTAAGGTGGAGAACAGAAATCATGGGCCACAATGAATATTTATCAAGGAAATTATACCTGGGATCAGGAAAGCTGAGGAGCAGTAAATAAAGGGGGTGGCTAGAGCAATTGAGCAGCGTGCGGCAGCAGGATCAATAGCAGAACGGTAACTTGTGGTCAGAAAGGAGCACATGCTCTTCCCCGGAGGGAGATTCCAAAACAGTTTCAATCTGGTGTCCCCCCCGGGGAAAACTCCCCTCTATCTGGGAGGGGGGCGATCACAAGCCTATTTTCTGAAACTCAGTTATAACAAACAGAGCCGTTTGCTGCAAGGTGGGTAATATCTTTTCCATTAGCCTTCCCCAAGCAGAGGAGTTGCAACTGAAGTAATGAATTATCCCCAGACTCAGGCTATCTATGGATAACAAACATCATTAGTCTGTTTCCATGAGTGCCCTGGCTGTGGGCTTCTATAAAACCTAACCCCAAATTGCGGTTTTTCACAAGAGGACTGGAGAGGTTAAAAACCACAACACTACAAAATCCTCTCTAGAGGAACTTTCCTGACTGTCTTACCATTACTAAAATGTCGCTTTTAATAGAGGGGGTGTAGGAATCACAAGACTCGCAGCTCTGCACCCTGTTATCTCCTCGAAGGTGACTTCCCTGCTTTGCTGTATTTCGGTTTGTCCTGTAAAAACTGTATAGAACAATATCCAACTCACAGAGGTATTGTGAAAACAAGTTTTAAATATCTGGAGACCATCAGATGCAAGAGCACAGGATTATATACATAAATATACATATACACATACACATATATATACACACACACACACATTCTCAGATGCTCCAAGTATGTCCTCTGACATACTCGAACTTGTTCTTCTGAGAGCAACTGCTTTGAGGCTAGTGACATAGGTATTATTTTTAATGTCAGCTTTTTAAAAAAATTGAATTATTATTACTGTTATTGTTATTATTTTAAGACTGTAAGGGGAGATCTTGTGCACTGGAAACTCCTATGTCTCACTGGTCCTTTCTGTGATGCCTATCCTGCTATAACTGGAAACAGCAGTTCCTGATGGAGAGAATAAAAATTTTTAGAGATGCATTCAATGTTGGTTTTGTTCTGTAGCCTTCATATCAATATATTCTGTTTTAGGCATAAATTATTTTTTTATTATTATTTTTATGTGGAAAACCTCTTGAGATTTCTGCTAATGATATCCTCCTAATATTTTGTATCCTGTGGCACACTCAACTATGTGTGCCAAGCAGATAGCTTTTTGATAAGTCATTAGTGTTTTGAATTGTACTTATTTATCTGTTCAGTTTCTTTTTACTCTTGAAATTATCCTATTTTCATATAACCAGACAATTTCAAAGTTTATTTGTAAAAAACCAGTAGCCAACTCATGCAATTCTCATATGCAATCAGTAGCAAAGCTTTGTGTAAAATCCTAATACAGATGTCCTGTTCCAGTGCATTGAGCTAGATCTTAAAATAAAACTAGAACATACATCTGTGTGTGTTGGGGTATATGTTGGTGTGGAGCTTGAAGACAATAATTCTGTTAGTCATTGACTAATTGCTCCATGTCATATCTGCCAGAAGAAAAGAAAATCCATAATAACCACAAGTTTCAGGACTTGATTGGAGCTTAGTTTGCAGCAGTAGTTACTTCTATGTGCAAAGGAATTTTTTCACTCTTCCATGCCTGCAAAGCTCAGCTGTATTCTCCCCAGAGATCACAAATCTTGCAACTCGAAGCATGGGGAAGTGCTTCTGAAAAGTCAGGTTTAGCTCATATCAGAATGGGATGTTGATGTGAAACTAAAACGTCAATGACAACCAAAGCAGACTAGCCTTCATCAGTGATGCTTTGTCTTCCAGCCTGTTGCATAGCCTGTTGTAAGGACTCTTCTGACTTGATACTGACTGGAGAAAAATCTCTTCTCGAGCTGAGAAGAGAATGGAGCACCCTATGGCAAGACTCTTATACAAAGGAAAGGGATAACTCTGACCTCCAAATGGCTTACGGAAGTATTTTCTGACCTCTAATGCTGGCTGGGCACTGCTTATAGTACATCTCTCATTGGAAAGTGAAGCCATATTACCTGCTTCTTCTCAGGAAAAAAAAAAAATCCACTTTTTGTAACACTCTGCCTTATTTTGGCCAGTCATTTTTGACCCCATTCTCATTTTCTTAGAGCCTGCTGCAGCATGGAGAGAGGACTCTCTCTGCTGCTGAAAGGAGATATGGAGCTGGGTGTTCTGAGTGCGTGGCTACTTTGGGCCACCCGTGCAGCTCCTTGTGCAGGGCAGCCAAGGAAGGCTTAGGATGAGGCTAGCATAGCCCTGCAAAGTGAACTTCTTCTGCTTGGGCTGTGTCTGCAGAGGCAGGATGCCACCAGTTCAGTGCTATCCTGTCCTCTTCAGGCTTCTTCAGGCACAGCATTATGTGCAGAGTTGCAGTTGCTGCAAAGCAGTTATGGCGGGTTTATGCCTGTTTTATATTTAGCATCTGTCCAGAGTCATGAGAAGCAGGCACCGCACTGCGTGGGTCCATCTCTGAGGGGGATTTGCTGTTCAGCTGCTAAGGAGTACGATGATGTCGTAGGTGTCTTCCTACAGTTTTCTTATGGAATTTATGAGGAAGGAGAAATTTTAGGCAGATTGTTTATTGGCATTAAATATGTGGGTAATCATGGTCAATTCTTCCTTTAACAGCTGTTTGAGAAAGGGCGAAAGCAACATTTTTCTCCTACTGGAAATGTGAGTCTGACAGGCTGAAATAAAATTACAACACATATGTGTGTGCATGTGTGTTTGCATGCTGCATGTTTGTGTGTATGTAGGTGTGAAGACATATATTATGTCTGACAGAATGCTGTTTGTTGAATTTTTAGAGGTTATAAATAATGTTTTTCTTCATCAAATAATTTGCAGACAGTGGGAGGTAACTCTGTTTTGAAACTCTTTATGGCAGTGTAATTGTTGAGATGGAAGAGGATGGTTCCTTGGGTATCAAAGATCTGCCTAAGTTCAATATAGACAAGTAGAAGATTGCCCCAGCCAGCAAAAAGTGGTGGTCAAAAAAAAAGACAAAAAACCCAAAGCAGAACAAAAAACCGCAAAACCACAATGAAACAGAACAAAACCCCAAAGTGTTTCAGAGAGGATAAAATAATGGATTATATTTAGGTACATCTGCATTATATTCACAAGATATGAATAAGATAAAGAATAACATAAATACATGTTAAAATAATAATTTCAGTCAAGGTGTGTGCCTTATTTAGTTCTGCCCAAATTCAGTTGCAACCTAATTAGAAGGACCCCAATCCCAATATTTAATAAATGCCTTAGAAGATAAAACGGTTACCGCAAATGATGTAGACCAAACATTATGAAGAGAAGGCGCCTGGTAAAGGAAGTTAGACTGCTGTGAAACATCCTAAATGTCCCAAACCAATGTCTATAAATTGAAATAAGGTACGTATTTTTTACTGCTGATAAAAGCTGTCAAAGGAAATAGCAGACAACCCTTCTCTAGCTGCCTTTCTAGAAGCTATGCATTAAATAAATCAACCTGTTAGGTTAATACAGGGGATAAAATGCAATAGCCTTTCGTACAAAGGAACACGAATCATTCATTCAGTGTTCACTGACCGTCTCTGCTGAGACCACAGGATCGAACGTTAGCCATTTGGCCCTAAAGTCTGTGCACTTCTGAAGGCCATTGGAGGGCTTCTGGAGGAGGGCTGCTGGGAGACAATCATGCATCAATGAACACTGTCATTGATTGTCATGGTATTTCCTGCTAAATGCCACTCCCAAAGCAGCTATAGTGCCACAGAGTTTGTTATTGTTTTCATGAATTTTATCTAAGTGGTTTGAATTCAGTCAAGGGTCTATATTAAAACAGCCACTCTTCCATTCTTTTAAATTCTAATCCACCCCTAAACTCTTTTCTACAGTAAATATTTCAGCCTTCACCTGGGAATTAAAATGAATATAAGCCTGAAAATGTTGACCTGTTCATTCAAATTCTTGAGTTTCATGCCAAAATCTAACTTTCTGTGTTGCAGTCTAATTCCAGAAATGGTATAAGCAGAATGTAGTACAACACTGATTTTTTTTTCATATAACCAATTCCCACCATCGGCCGTTTGCAAGCTCTCCTGTCTCCTTTCTCTTTCTTTCACAGCATTTTCAGTCTTTATAAATACAGGGTCACTACTATGTCTTGAAAAGCGAGTCAGCACATACAAGAACAATAACCGTATTTTGTGGCACAAAATCCAACTGTTTGATACAACTGGCTTCTAGTTTTTTGCAACCATTTATTAAGATTCCACATCTGCCCACAGACAGAATATGTTTAGAAGAACTGCTAGACTGTCATGGCAAAAGTTTATTTTGCTATGGGTTGTTTCATCTCCAACCAGTTGCGATATTGATTTCTCTCAGTGGATTAATTATCAGTGGCAGTTTCAGTCTTCCTTGCAATGGGCGGAAGGAAAAATGATGTTTTTATTTCAAGGAGGTCTATTGACAATTGTGCCTGGGCTTCCCTTGGGTCCTAAAGTCAATGAAGTTAGAAGACCCATGTCATGGAAGTACTGTGCATGAAATTATTTATTTTATCTGAGAGGTAGTATCATGTGCATGCCATGATGACCGTTTAATTTGAAAAAAAAAAAGCTGGCTTCATATGGTTTTCATATGATATTGTAATTGTAAAAGCAACACTGAAATTGGACAAATATCAAATGATAGCATAATATACGAAAAGTCGCAGGAGTTATTCATACTAGCAGCAAACCTATCAAAATGTTTAGTTTGAATAGAGAGGCTGCGTTCTTCTGTAACAGAATATTTCCATTAAAAGCACTATACAGAGTTTGGAAGGAAAATCCAAGCTTGTGTTGTTGCCAAAAAGCGCTGTGCATATGTGTATAAAACGTTAGGGATCTGTAAAAACCAAAGACATAATGGATTAAATTTTGGATTGTATTGCTTTCTTTTCTGCCAAACCCCCAAAATATACGTATATAATACACTTCAGTATACCTACCTATTGATAAAATATGTATCATTCTCTCTCTATATATGTGCATGTATATAATGTTCTACACATAACTGTTCTAACTTTGATGGTATTGTCATAATGCACGGATTATACATGGGCTATGTACCCATTATTAATTTGAAAAAAAAAAGGAAAATATTATTACTGTTAAATTATCTATTAAAGTGGGTTTTTTTCTTCAAATCTTAATTCAGTTACTACATAAACCAGATGTGAAAAGACTGCAAAGAAAAAATTAGGGATATTGCAGGTAAGAATACCAGTATTCTTTTCATTGCACTGTTCTGTCTTCAAATATGCTTTCAGCTGCTGTACAAATTTCCACTGCAGCATGCAAGATTGATGATGCAAATTTCCACAAAATAATGTAAGATTATATAGTTGGGATACATGATCCAAAATGTTGCAAAGAAAATTACATAACCTGGATTCAGTATCTGATTCTTTTAAACTAGAGACCACTTATTTTACTGAGATTATGTTGTAGCTGTGTAGGCTAATTGGTTTGCATACCTGGAACATACCCCATCAGTTTTGTTACTTTCAGGACATAGGCTCATTTTGTAGGAGTGCAACTGAGAAAGATACTTTTACTCACAGAAGAGCTAATTTGATAAAGAATCAAGCATGAATACAAATCTCAGTGATAACATTCACAGCAACACTGTTGAATTTACTCTGTAAATTTGAAAAGCTTGCAAAATGTTTCCCTCAGCTGTTTGGTCCCTCAGCCTTCTGCAGAGGTAAACAAAGAAGGAAAACATTATTTAAATATCTTCCTTATCTCCAGCACTTTACAAGATGATTATTTCTCTAATCACCACAGCCCAAGGCACCACAAAAGCCCAGGAAGACATCTCATAAGGCTGAAAAATAAAACCCCTTTTAAATAGAATGGGAAATGGACTGGTGGGCAGGTAGTGACAGTGACTTCTCCGGATTTTTAATAAATTGACCTTATTCTGCATCCTCCTGTATCTTTTCCAGTCAGAGACTCTGGATTCATTAACTAGAGCTCAGCTCTACCATAGTTACAACGTTGTTACATTGCAAGTCTCATTTTTGCCGTATAGCATGGTCACTAATTCCCAACAGCTGTGTAAGTAGTCATATAGTTTTACTTATGTTCAACACAAACATAATGAGGTAATTTGTTGAGAATCGGGCTATAGCGGAAGCTCCAAGCAGATGGGATTTTTTTTTTTATACTAGATGTGAAATATTCTTACACTTCAGAGGAATCCATTTCTTGTTCTCTAACCAGATGCAGTGAATATTTGGAGAAGTGGTAGAACACCAACTAGGAAGGGAGATTCACTTCTAGCGATGTTTTGTGTAAGGGAGTTAATGACATTGTTTCCTCATCATCCCAATTCCAATGGAAAAAATTAGTTGTTGAAAACTAATACAAATAGAAAGTGTCTGCAGTTTTTAGCCTTCCTCTTGGGACACGTGATTTTTGAAAATATTCTTTGAGGACTATAAATAACATTTCAACTGATCTAAAAATTGAAAGATTTGGATAGTGGAAAGTACAAATTGATACTTTCCATGTGCGTATTTCTTTTTACAATACATTCAAGGACAAATACGATTAATTTAATAAACACATGTATTGCAAAAAAGTATGGAAAGCCACATAAGAAAATTAACATCAGTATGTTGTAGCAAACAAAACAAAAAACAAAGAAACCACAATAAAGTTTAAAAAAATGAGTGAAGCAGATGTGCTTTT
Organism: Calonectris borealis; assembly: GCF_964195595.1. Taxonomy (NCBI): domain Eukaryota; kingdom Metazoa; phylum Chordata; class Aves; order Procellariiformes; family Procellariidae; genus Calonectris; species Calonectris borealis. The sequence continues at coordinate 71,770,100 of NC_134313.1, read as the reverse complement.
TCATGCTTGACCATGTCAGGACCACGGCAGCGCTGAGATTGGCTTAAGCCATCACAGATGAAACACATCAGGAATTCCTCAAAAACCTGTAGTGTGCATGTTCATTTAGATAGTAACATTCAGCATCCTGTTCCTTCCCTTGCAATTAAAATACCTGATTTGGAAATTAATCACATATATTTTCCACAAAAGTGGTTCAAAAAGAGGCTTCTTTGGAGTCCTAAACACAATCCACATGGCCACATGTGCTTGCTTGCTGTGCTGGCTAGAGAACAAAAATGTAGAGTTCCGGCATTGTCACTTCTCTTTCTTTATTATGGGCATATCCTTTATCCTTGAAAGCCAGGATATAGATGCCTTCGGGATCTTTTATTTCGTTATTTATAAACTTATTTTCAGATAAGGCTCGATAATTATTTTCAGATAAGATTCCCAGAAGTCATCACTCACTGTTCAGTCCTGAGAAAGCTTATGTGGAACTGCATAATCTTTAGACTTTTGTACTAGAATTACTCACTTTCATATGTAGTGGCACACGCATAAGTGTGCGAGAGATAAAAAACATAGTGTCACTCTCCGAAGTACCAACATGAAAGGGAAGAAAGAAAACAAATTACATTTTTTCCTGCTGAAGAAACATGTAGATTGACTACCATCAACATAGTTTTATATAGACATAGAAGTTTGCTTGGAAATGAGGTATACATTGGCTACACAAGGCAGCATAGGTAAGTATACAAACTACAAAACAGAAGCATAACAAAGTAGTGGAAGGAAACCGAAAAGTATGCATTAAAACAAACTCAGCCTGGTACCTAAACCTCTGATCCTCGGATTTTGTGACTAATTCTTGTGTCAAAACCAATAAAACAATTACAATTTTAATGTGATTATCCAAGATTAAAAAAGACAGAGAAAAGGAGATTTTTTCCATGAATATAATCATGAGTTGAAATTTTTTCTCTCTCTCTCTCTCAAAGATTAGTCCAGAACTTGGGCTATACTGTAATTACCGTATAATTACACTGTAGTTATGCAGCTGTATCACAAAATTCAATACTTCAATACAAATTTCTGATCTTTAAAAGCCTGAAAGAGGCAGTACAAAAAATGTGAGTCCACTATTGGTTTAAAAACTTGGAAACAAAGGTACATGCAAACACACATGCTATATAAATATATAAACATATCTTTTAAAGTTGCAATGATTTAAAAGCAAAGCATCTAGAGGTTTCTCAGTATTCCAGCAAGAAGAGATGGAATAAAGGACATGTACCAACATTTTTTTAACATCTACACTTCCTCTACAGATAACATGGAGGGGCAGACACACTGAAATTGTGTGATAAATCTTAGATGTTGATGGGTGCACATGGATCATGATGGAAACCCTTTCCCTCTCCCCTCCTCTCCTCTTCCTTTCCCTTCCCTTGCCTACCTTTCCCTTCCCCTATCCCTTCCTCTACCTCTTCCCTGTCCCCTATCCATTCCCTTCCCTTCTCCCAGCATTAGTCATCAGTTGGTTGAATTTAGCTGGTGAATTGGAATTTTTGCAAAGGGCCATATGATGCATCCTGACCCCAAGTTGGCAAGATGAATTTCCCTCCCTTAAAGTTCCTGTATATAAAGACCAATTATGCAGATGAGGAGAATTTCACCCAAAATAAATTGCATGTTCCATCTGATTATGGGTAATAGATTATTCCAGACCTATACTGTCCTCAGGTGGAATTGAAGGATCCTTTAAACATCAAGGAGTATATTCATAACCATTATCCTCTTAACCCTTTGATGTGAAAAGATTGCTATAAAATTTACTAAATTCATCTAAAATGGCTTTTGAATCTCCAATCACTTTGTTCTCTGCATTAATAATACTAGGACTAATCCTGCATGACTTGTGAGATTTAAGATGAGTAGCTAATAGCTTTTGAATCAAGGGTGCCTTTCAAGGGTGCCTCTAAGCAATATCTAAAACTGTGCGTGTGCAATTTATCTTATCCAAATTGGTGCATATTCAGAAAGCTATGTAACCTATATACAAACTGCATTTTCATTCAAGATGTACGTAGACCATGATCTTCCTAACTCATGTATGCAAATATAGTCTGAGGATTAACAGTGGATTTTTACATAGAGAACAGAGAAGAACTACACACGACTACTTACAGCTACTTCTGAAAATTTAGCTCTATTCATCCAACTAGCAGCTGTGGGGGTTTGATTGCTCTTAGTCTGATTTTGGATCCTAGGTATTTTTTGCTTTTCTCCCTGGTTCCAGGATTTTGTTACCACAGCGTTAGGTTAAGGCTAACACGCTGACACTAGTATTTTCCCCCTCTGTTCTCTACCCCTCACCATTTGGCCTTCAGGTAAAAATCAGTCAGAAACACTAGTCAGTGGGAGCAGCTGCAGACACAAAGTATTCAGAGACTACAATCTCGCCATTTTCTTGTCTCTTTACTTTGTCTGACTTTCTTCTTCCTTCATAGCCTCTGCATCCAATGTTTATCCTTACCTGGTTCTTTTGCCCTTCTTCTCCCCTGTTTTAACTCCCTCAAATTAAATATTCCTTCTTCTTCTTTTATTCTTTTTATGTATCCCCAGGTAACCTCCTAGTTCTTTCTTTGACCTCCCTCCCTGCATCCCCCAAAGATATAATGGAACATTATGGAATGTTATTTTCTGCTGCTTCTACTTTCTTGCCTATTTAGAGGATAAACTTCTCAGAACAAGGACTCTCTGCTACTCTTTATGCTTACTAATCCTAGCACAAAAGGACCCCAAACAAAAACTCACCCACAAATCTTACGTATGAAATCTTGAAATGTTTTTTTTTTCCTTCAGATTCATGTAATTTGAGCATTTTCATGTTCTATTGCAAATCAAATAAAGACATTTTCATGAACAGAAACCAAACAAATTTCCAGAAAAGTTGTTTCACCTATCAAAAGTAATAAAATCACAACCTATTCAAGGTAACATAGTCTATGTTATCTATGTGATCGTGGATAGCATTACAGGATATGAATCCTGTTTGTGAAAGTGTAATTTAGACATTTAAATGATTCAGCCTGTTTGCAAAATGATTACTTCAGAAGTTGGTTAGGCTATCACCACCAATGACCTTCAAGATCAAAGCCTTATGTGTTGAGCTGGCCCTCTAAAAACATGGAATCTGGAATGGCATCAGGACCAGTCTGATGCATCCTCTTTCCTTTTCTCTGATAATGCAATGAACTGCCTAGTTTTGAGCAAAATGAAATGTCCTTTCTGTTTCCATCCTCAGAGAAAATAAGATCAGTCCAGACCAAAAATTATGAAAAGCAAGTATTGCTGTGGCTGTGAACAGACCTCCCCTACACCTGGGAGGATAATTTTCCCCATGATCTAAAGGTAAAAGAAACTGATGCTTGAATACCCAGAAATGACGACAAGAACTGTAGGATCCAATGATCCTACAGTAGTAGCTTTGTGTATTTCATTCTCCCTAGGGCTCGGTTTGAGTCATCTGCTTGTGCTTGGGGCAGGAGCTTGGACAAGAGAACTCCAGAGGTCCTGTCCAACCTAAACTAGTGAATGATTCTCTGTTCAGGGACAGGTCTTCAGAGACCCTGTTACATACTGACTGTGTCTTACCTGCAAAACCAAGGTACACTGCAAAGCTGTGTCCTATCTCTATTTTGAGATGAGAGCTGGGGGCAGTCCACTTCGCTGTCTCCCTTCCCTTTCTCTCCTCCCTTCTCTCCGTCCCCCACAGCATGTGAGAAGACACTTGTGTGGGCAGTTGGAAAGGGTGCATGTGCTGGGCAGATCTCTGGTGTGGATGCTCAGGAGACCAGGCTCTGATCAGGAGACATGGGAGACCACCGCTCCTGCAGCTTGGTTATTATGGCCTTTGAGTGGGTGGTTGAGCTCACGTCCACTGAGGGAGGGAGAGCTAAGCTCGCATAAGGCATGGAAAATATGTAGCATCTCACAAGCGACCTTCAGCTTATGCTGAAGAGCAGAAAAGGCAGTGATAGTTGTGAGACTCAGCCTGCGAAGACTGTTAAGGAAGAAGCCATTTTCTGGGCCCTTTCTTGGGCCTATTTGAGACCAGCTGTCAATGTTTGAATACTGCATAATAGCAATTAAAATGTGCCACAAAGCAAAGCAGCAATCGACAAACTGCACCCTAAGAAAATCTTGAAAAGTAGGGTTTACAAGTTGTAAAAGAATAGATGATAAAACTACATTTTATTGAAAACACAGAATACATTCACAACTGGGAAATTCCGATGCTGAAAAATACATAGATACACACAGTATCATATCATAGCGTGTGGTGTTTTAAGATCAATAGGATAGGTAATACAAATTTGTTTTATTGAGTGACTTTAACAAAACTCCCAGCATAATCAGACTGAAAGAAAGGTATGTTTACGTGCCATCAGTCTTACACAGTTGTTGATTTCCTGGGGAGGCCAATGTAGCTGTGGCTGCAACATCAGCGCTGCTTCATGCACTGCATCTTCTCAGACACTCAGGGCTAGGGTTGCACACAGCTACATCCTCGCTCTTCACAAACCTCTTGCCAAGAAGTAGCTAATAGTTTTCTTATTTATGTAAGGGGAACACAGGCTCACAAAACCAGTAATAACTAATAAATGCATTTTGTGCATACCACCCGTCTTAGTGTTCAGTGAGGTAGTGTCTATTGAAGTAGTAGAACAATGATTTATACCATCTAAGAATATGGCACAGGAACTGCGTTTAATAACATTTTTTGAGTTATCTTTGCTAGTAAAGTTGTATTACCCAGAAATAGCTTGTTAAAGCTAAACATGACAGTTTTCCATATTTTCCAGCAGACAAAGGTCTGTCAGATACTCTTTGCTTTAGAGAATCTTCTGATACTTTACTTGACCTTCCACAGAAAAAAATTCTTTCCAAAGTTACCCATATATATGTCCCACAACCTTATGCACTAAATATACATTTTTGTTAAGCTACTATATTTTTGCTTCCTAAAATAGGTCTTTCACTAAAATAATTCCTCTTTCTCCATAACAAAATAAAAATAATAATAAAAAAATGCAGTTGATGGTAGTGCACAGTATACTGTGCTATTTTTTCTAACAAATCTAAAAAATCATGATTTCTCATGAAAACAGTTATTAGCTTTTACTATTCTGTACCTTTTCTTTGTCTCTGATTTACACCTTCCTTCATTTTACAACTGTTTGTGTCATGATCAGAGTATTTTGCATTAGGGTTTTGCAATTGCTTGCCTGTGTTGGTGTTCAAATTCCCCAGGCCTGCTATTTTCTGAAAGGAACTAAGTAATGATACATTTTAATTAATGTTGATTTTATACGATTTTAACTCTGCCTGATGGATACAAGCTAAAAATCAATCACTGTCTCTTAATTTTCAAATCAATCCAAGGATATATGAAATGAAACATCACAAAAGGCACTTACATAGAAGATATAAACTGATGGGAAGCTGTTTGATTTATTATACAACAGATAAGATCTGCATGATACAGCTTCCTGATGGTTTATGAGCCTATGAAATCTTTCTAATGAAGGTTATTCCTGAACTCATAAAATTTCATATTCCAGTCTGTACTCTATCATCAACCTGTAATGCTAGATTTGGATTGATAAACTTAGTAATTATAAAAAAACCCCTTCTGTTGATCTAATGAAGAGATGCTTTTTGGATGGAAGATATAAAAATGGAACTAACTTCTGCCACAGCATATCCACAAGGGAGCAGCAAAACTGACCACTTGTTTCCTATTATCTTTCAACTTGAAACAGAGAGGGAAGACTTCACAGAGCCTTTTACATATCATTATTTCAGATTTTGCTTCTCAGGATACCGTGTTCTAGAGAAGACACACACATATATATTTGAATTTCTGTCTTAACTGGAAATTAGTCTATAAACTTTCGTTGTTTTCCGAGTAAGCTAGGTTTGAATAAATGATGACAATTCAGGATAGGAGAGAAGATGCATAGATACATCAGGCAGTGCTGCATTGATAAAAATTACTCTGAAAAAGTCCAGCATCGTTTACATGTTCGGTTACCTCTTTCACCTGAGAGTCACTAACAACTTGCTGAGGAACAGCGATGCTCAAGCTACGCATCAGCTGTACATGATGTGTTCATTGACTCAGTGGAAACATCCCTTGTAATGTCAGAGGACACTTGCCCTTTTATAGCTTACCTGGCCATGATTGTTCGTTATAAATATTAGGTTTGGTTATAAAGATACTATCCTCATTTTTAATATTCTTCATTTTCAAGATCAAATCAGAGTAACAGAGTTAGGCTTGTATTTCCACAGTAGGTCCCATCTAAAGAAAGCATTTCGGCATGTGCTTAAATTCAATCCTATTGAAAACAACACATATGCATGTTTTTAACATTAATATAAAAATGTTCCAATAAGAATGATTTCCTGAGTGAGATCTTTAATCTCTACCAAGTATTTGGTAGAGCTCAAAAGAGGATGAACATGTGGCACTTTTATTTTGCATCAAAAATTTGCATAATAAAGGATAAACTGACAAAAGAAGTGACTTAAAAAAAATGGGCTAGCCAAATAATTGAAATATATCCTTAATGAGCAGAGGAAAGAAAGTATACATGAAAGGCCTTTTGGGATTTCTATAAAAAACAAGGACCACATGAAAAGTCAGCTGATGTTTTGGTTATTTTTTACCCTGTATTTCTATGAATCCATTCACATGCTTTCATAAACTTTATTTGTCTTTCTCTGAAGCAATTAGAAAGCTTTCAAAGTGGAAAAGAAAATACTTTATCAATTAACTATCATTTTCCATTTCCTTATTTATGATCCTGTGGCTACTAAGCATCAATAATTTCTGCTTTGCTACAATGTCACCAGGAAGATTGATTGTGCATGTCACCTCGATATGAGAAGATTTAAATGGAAAACATATACTTGCAACACCACTAAATTCACTTTTGCAAAAAAGAACAACTCAATTATGTTTTTAAAAATACAAGTTTTAAGAGGCATCATGTCTCTATTCAGATGAAAGCTCTGAATTTTCCTTCAGCGTTTTTATTGACATCGTTGCAATACTTGTAACTATGCAAGCACCATGCTAAGAAATATATTATTATTGTTGAAAATCAAGCACTCAGAAAATAGGAAGTGCCAAGATCAAGATTGCACAGATAAATTTAAATCATCTGCCAGTGCATATAAATTATGATACAGTTAATTAGATGATCACTATAAGATTACACAATACAGTAGGTCTTTGCTTCATTCAGCGGATAGAGTAGATGGTGGTTAGGGAACTTATCAACAATTGGTTTTCAGATTTTTTCCAAACTCTCCTCCAAAAGAACCCATCCCCATTCTGCTGAGCAAGATGCCTATGTACTTATGTCTAACGCTTTAGGCACTCAGTTTCCACATGTTTACAGAGACACTGTAGCCCTCTGCTCAGCACTGGTATTTTCACAGGCTGGCATTTGCAGAACTCTTCAGGCTTTGATGCTGCTGAGGGCCCTGTTCAAGCCTGAAAGAGGATTCTCAGGTTATTTAGGGGAACGGCTCTTTGACCAGTGGGGTGCTGTCCTTCAGGTGTGCTCAAGGCACCTTGAAAAGAAAGGACTGACACTCTTTTGAGCAGATCGCCTGCTCCACTGATTTGTGATGTTGGGGACTAAAAATGAGTGCCTGCTTCAGAAAGGATGTGAGCCTCAGTTTCTAAGACAGTGCTCTATGGAAGCTGTTTGTTCCTCTTCTGGCCCAATAAATATTTATTTTATACAAAGATGTGCAGAAGAGACTAAGGAAGCCAGGGCGGAGGGATACTCAAAGCATGTAAGTTCACGTCCCTGTCCCAAATTGATAAAAGCATAGAGAATTTGGAAATGTAGATCTTGCATCCCAACTGAGCACCTCCATCAGGATTATTGGGTATTCTGGCTTTGTGCCATCTCTCTGCAGTATAATTGCAGATGGAAGAGGCCTGAGCTGCTGAAGCAGCTGTCTGTCTTCAGTGTCTCACAACTGGCTGGCACTGATACTTCCCTAAGTAAATGCTTTCTGGAAATGTCTTTGTCAGGCTTCTCACTCACCTATGTGTATATGGGAAGACAGATACCAAACGCGGGCCTGAGGGTTCCTTTGCAGAGAGCATGCAAAACCACCGTGTCTTGCAGGTTCTGATCTATTATTCCTGTCTCAGATTCCTCAGTGTATCATTATCTTCATGGGCTGAAGACAATCATCTGCCTGCATTTTCACAACTATTGTGGGCGCTTCACAAGTATGAATGAATTTGTCGCTACGCTTCTTGGAGGAGTAATTTCCAAATAGGGAACCGTGGCACAGAGAGATGAAGGTGACAGGTTCTCAGCAGTGTCAGGTTCCCCATCCTCTGCTGCAGAGGGTTACTTGCAGGAGGGCGAGAAAGGCTGAAGAAAGACCTGCAAAGCCCTTAGGTTCCCATCTCAACACTGGAAGGGACTTTTAGTGAAGGGATGACTACATGAGGAGCAAGGCAGAGAGCCTGCGGCACACTCCTGCCAGCCTGCCCTCTGCAGTTCAGTTACAACCCAGAACAGAAGTACTCTCTATCTCAACCTCTTCTCATCACTGTAAGACTGGAAAGAAAAGAAGAACCTAAGAACCAGCCACTGGTATTTAGGTTATCCTGGCTTGATTGACATGTAACACACACCACAAGTTGTCCTAGGGACTTGTGGGGATGAAAGGATTTAACATTTTTGGGATGCGGAACAAAGTTTGGAAGGATCATATTAATTCACAAGTGGAGATTGCGGTTAATTGTATAGTGGATGCTTTGTTTTCACACAGAACACATTTTGTGACCATATATTGTTCAGTATGACAGTACTATATAGTACTGTTTTCTAGCAGCGTAAATTATATTAATCCCTTACCCTGGAGACACAATACACTGTGCCCCATTACTCATATATGGGTGTCTGTTATTGACAATTATATTCTTTACCTTCTTGGGAAAATAACCTAAACAAAAGCTTTCTACCTGTTTCAGCATCCTTCCCTCTCCTTCTCTTTTCCTTCAGCCTTTCTGCCATCTTTCTGCCCCAAATATATATAAAGGTCATATGCTTTTTTACTGCAAAATGAATGAATCTTGGTACAATGTAATCCTGAATCTAGAATCTTGACCCTGTTGTTTTATGAGATCTGAGGCCTCCTTTCAGGTCTGGTTTTCTACTGACTTCTTTGACACGCTTCACTAGACCTAATAGCTCCCTATTACCAGTTACAATTTAGCATCTGAGCCAGGAGCTGGAGGAAAAAGGGAAAAAGGAGTGTAAATTATACGGAGTTGCGGTGAACAAAGGTTTTATTTCTCCTGAGCACAACCCTTTGATAGGAAAACGGGGGAGACAAATGTGTTGCTAATTTAATTAAGTAGTATGAGATGGCAGGGTCCACAGATGCCATTTAGGACTGGATTAATCAAGAGCAGGTGATGAAAATGAATAGTCACACATAATGTTAGCATTTTTAACAATCCGACACAGTCTAATGGAATCAAGCGCTGTTTAACAACAGGGCTCAGTTTTGCTTGCTAATCCAAATTTATCTACACTTTCACCCTGCACATTCATGTGGATCAAGAACTCTATTTCCTCTGATTCCCATTAATTTTCTGGGGCATTTTCAGTTATTTAACATTTTGCACAACGTGTTCATGTCCCCTTGTACTTCACATGGAAAGAAGCACAGTGAGGGCTGTAGAAGCATTGCATTTTAGGTGCTGAACACATTTAACATGCAGCAGGTAAATACCTTTTGACAGCTGAGAGGTCATACTTACCAGTATGAAACCTTTCTTTTCCTCCATGCATTCCTTTCTAAAAGTACAAAAAAGGTCCTGGTCCATTGTTTCCTTATAGAATCAAAGCCTGAAAATATTTTTGTTCATAAATTTTGTGACTGCCTGCAGCTATTTAACACAACTCTTCCAGCACGGATTTATCTTTCCTGGCAATAGCTGAAGAATGGAAATTAGTAAAATCTTCAGTCTGCTCTCTGGTGAAAGAGTTACTAGATGGAGATTGAAACCTCTGTCAGACTGGAAGCAAATTTAACTGCATATGAAGTCACACTTTCCCAATAAACAGTTTTCAGCTAGTATAAATTTTGTGCCTATAATTTCGCTGCTTGCAAAGGGCTAGAATGTGCTGTTGGAGATCAGAACTGTGTCCAGTTGTGGTCTTAGACCTGTGAACAGGCTGTGGCCTCAACAAACACATTACCTTTATAGAGCAGTGGGCATATAGCTCATTCCTCTACTCCTCTGACAGCCTTTGACACAGAGGAGAGTGTGTAGAAAAGTGGTATGACATCTGTTTCTCATCCAGTTGTGCAGAGAGGTATAAAGACTCTGTCACCTATGCTAGGGCCCTGAAAGCTTTATAACCTATTACTTCTTTATGTGGTGCCATAAAAGCAAACCAAATCCTGTCCAACACGAGACTGACAGCACATTCTGCAGTATTCCTAGTTTTCAAAGTCTGAGCTCTCTTTACCCTTTTAATGGATGGATTTATTGCACTTCAGAGTGCAATTTCCCATTAGTTGTTATCAGGACTGAGGGGAGCTTCTTTATATCACAGGGAGAGAGAACTACTCTGTCAGGTGCTGTACATTTTGTTGCATTTACAGAGCCTTGCCAAGCTTGTTTTCTAAACCTTATGAAAATAATTACAAACAGATACGTCTCAGTTGCCATCTTTCAAAACAACTATTCTCCAATCCCTGAATTCTCTGTAGAAGAGAGACTTCTGTGTGCCGTCAAAATATCTGTGGTTTTAAGTACCTCTGAGTATTAATAAATCCAATACAAGAAATTCAAAGATAACGTATGTATATCTTTTCAGTGAGCGTCCCCAGGATGACCTACCTAGTTCTGCATAGTGGTCTTTGGCTCTCTGGTTTTTCAGCTGAACAGTTTATTTGTCAAAGTACTCCTGACAGAGAGGAGACAATACCAGTGGGGAGAAAAAATACACAGCCTCACAGAAAAAGAACCCTAGAACACAAACAGCAGAACCCAAAGCCAATGTGTGTTATATGAATGTGTTTTTATACCAAAAAAACTCCAGGATCATAGTAAGTTTCAGGATGCCAGTTGTTTCTGAAAATAACACTGAGACTTAAAACCTCATTAAACGTGCTGTGAGGCATTTAGCAATAGTGGATCAGGGATGTCCATGCCCAGCTGCCTGTCTTTCCCTCGCATGGTGGTAAATGCACTATAGTCCTCAACTGATTAAAACTCATTGCTTGGGATAATCTCTTAAACTATTACTGACCTCTGTGCCTGTTTATATCTTTTTGCCCTGTAGTTACTTCTGTAACATCTTAAGTTGCTCCAGCCGTACTTGCCAGAACTTGTCTGCAATATCCATGAACTTGGGTGCGTTTATAAAGCTGCTGTCACATTTGAAGAAGTTACCACATCTTCCTGCTCGCTATTGCCCTCAGCTGAGACATCACAACTCACAGAGCAAGTACTCGGAGACTTCCACTTCAATTCAGTGCCAGGATTTTTACTTAGCTCATCTCTCTTACTTTGCACTGATTAGAGTCACTGATGTAGGGTGGCAATGTCTTAAACTGCCGAAGCTGCTTTGCATACATGACAATGACCTGAGATTAAATGATTATCGAATCTTCTTTTCAGGAGAACAGAAATAAGGAAGACTCAAGTGGAGAGGGTGTGATCAGCTGAAGGAACAGTGTGCCTTGGTTCTAAAAAACTTCATCTAGAGCTGGTAGTTCAGTGTCGAGATTTGTGAGATTTGCGAGAAGTGAGTGATGAAGGAGAAAGAATTGCTGTGTGCCTGTCCTGCAGGCTCATGCTGGAGCGGAGAGAGAGGCTGCTTTGAGTTGGAGAGAGGGGGGAGAGAGGGGATTACAGAAAGTATTTGGTGTCTCTTGCTCTAATTAGGCTTTCAGAGTAACATCCATAAAGCTCATTCTTTTTTTTTTTAAAGTTCTCATAGTTTCTCAACTATGTTCACTTTTAGAGATGCGATCTTGTGCATTTCATCCCTCTTTGAAGGCAGGGTTATATTCTGAGGTATGTTTGGGTCTTTTAATTAAAAATTACAGGTAAAATATTTAGAATACTTCTGAATTATGGAATATTTTTGCTTTGCAAATGGAAAAGTGTAACCAATATTCTCATTGCATTTTATATTCAAACCAGTGTTAAATTATAATAAAGGAAAAAAGTTAAAAGAATTACAGTCTGGATTTATGTATATGTGTTGAAGATTAATGCCTTTGGTTAATTTCGGTTGAAATATATATTCTAATAAGGTGTTAAAATTAGTTCTGAGAGTGCTCATCTGGCAACCATGAATATGTTATAACAAAGTGTAATTAAGCCTCTCTAAAGCTTTTATCTGTTTACTTTTTTCTTTTTTCCTTTTTTTTTTGGCTGAACTTATAGGAACTTAGAGGCAGGTGCAAGGACACTTTTCCAGGGGAAACTATAGTTTCATAGAAGTGCACAAGCAAATTCCTTTATGTGTGTTCTCCCTCTCTGAAAAAGAAATCTGAGAAAATCATGAGGGTAAAAAGCTTAGTGTTTCCACAATTTTGAGGTCTGTCTGTAATTGTTTTACATAATAAAGATCTGCAAATTATCACCCAGACTTAACCAGATGGGTGGAAAGCTGGATGGATGAAAATAAGAGTAGAATATCCAGGCTCCGAAGATAGTGGTTAACGGGCCATGCTTTTCCTCGAGGGTTCGTAGCAAGTGGGATACTGCTGGGATCTCTACTAGGACCTGAACTCTTTAACATCTCTAGCAATGACTTGGAGGAGGTGACGGGTGGCAGTCTTGACTTGGAGGAGGTGATGGATGGCAGTCTTACCAAGTTTGCAGGTGACACCATATTGTGGGGACCACTCGCTATGCTCAAGGACAGGGCTGCCATTCAGAGATACGCAGACAGGCTGGAGGAAGGGGACAAAGAACCTCGTGAAATATGACAGGGACAAGTATTAGGCCCTGCGTCGGGGAAGGAAGAGACCCTTGCAGCACTGCAGTCTGGGACCTGAGTGCTGAGGGAGCAGCTCTGTAGAGAAGCGCCTGGGGGGGGCTGGTGGACAGCAGGCTGAACAGCAGCCAGCAGCATGCCCTGGCAGTACTGATGGCCCACAACATCGTTGGCTATTATCAACAGGGCAAGAGCCAGTAGGTGGAGGGAAGTGCTTATCCCTCAAAACTCAGCACTCACTAGATGATGTCTTGAATACTGTATTTCTTTTTGGGCTCCCATTGGAAAAAAGATGTCTGTCTGCTGGAGAAATTTCAACAGAGGACAACCAAGATGGTCAGGATCTGGAGCACTTCTGCTGTGAGGATAGGCTGAGGGAGTGGAGGCTGTTCAGCCTGGGGAAGACATGTTTTTTAACAACAGCCTTCCATTACCCATGAGGAGCTTATTGAGAAAACAAAGTCAGACCCTTCTCAGTGGTGCATGGCAGGACAAAAATAGACAACGCCATAAGTTGAAATAAGAGTGGGTCTGATTAGATACAAGATACTCTTTCACTATGAGGACAGCCCAGTATTGGATGAGGTCGCCCAGAGAGTCTGTGAAGTCAAGGTTTTCAAGACTGGATAAAGCCCTGAACAACCTTCCTCTGACCTCATTGCTGACAGGTCCATCCTGAATTTGCCTGTGATTTCATAAGAGTTACTACTCATCTAGACCTAATATTTGTTTAAAGGTGGTACACCTGGATTAGAAGAAAACAGGCCACAGGCAAATGTGGTAGTACTCGACTCGCTGAACTCCCATGGCTCTGCCTGCAGCACATAGCGGAGCATCACAGGCTTGCTAGGAGGAGGAGGCTGCTGTGTCCTAACAGGGCAACAACGGGTGCAGTCACTTTGAGGAGGCTTCTGCTGCTTTCTGGTCTTCCTCATGAAGTAAGGTAGTTCTTCTCCCCTCAAAGATTAATACTTAAATAGTATTGTTTGGCCTTCCCATCCCACATAGCAACTGGAAAATGCATGGTGAATGCACCTAGTGTCTATGAATGTCAATAAACAGTGTGAATACTGTTGAAAGGGTTATTATGATATATGTGGAAAGTGTAATAATCTCATTCATTTGACATTCTAAATTTTGAATTTCTTGCCTTTTTTAGTAAATTAGTTGTGCAGCTTTATCACTGCAACCACAATGGCAAACTTATGTAGACTCATGGTCCGAAGTTCTCAAGAGGTGAGAGTCATCCCTGGGATGTGACCAAGATGGCTTAAACAGTTGTAATTCCAGGTGAATTTTCAAAGAGTCACATAGGAGTATCAAAGAGACAGCTAATGTTTATATCAATCCTCTTCTTTACCATTTGCCTCACAAATGATTACTCCAAAATGGAGCTGTATTGCAGCTAGGGGCGGGAGGGAAAGAACAGTGGAGTGACCAAGGCTTCCCACCCTCGTATTGTGCACAAGGCACGGAGGAAAGCAATAGGGATCAAACAGAAAACTGGGAGTGAGTGAATGCTGATGCAGGGCCAGGGAGCGAGGGAGGGAAAAAGGAGGCTGGCAATGTAGAAAATAGCATGACAGACTTACGGTTTTCTTCAGCTGAAGATATTTTCAGAAATGAGATCTATCTACTGGAATTGAGTATAAGGTAAATCATAAAAATTCCATCAATATATAATCATCCATTCTCCAGAACACCTTTACTTATCCATTTCTGGCTAGTACATCTTTTGTACATTTAATTTCTTAGCTGTTGATTTCAGGTATTGGTACATATTAAGTACCAGAATGTTCTGACAATGTTTGTTAACAAGTAAAGCACTGCGGAGCTGCAAGTAGGAGAGAAAAGCTGCTGCAATACACTCCAACTGAGAACTTGTTTTCATCAGGTGAGCTGTAGTTGTACTTCCTGAGTGGATACCTAGTAATGAATTTCACTAACTTTTTCTCCTTTTTCTCCTGCCTAATGAAAATATTCTTATGATGCAGACATTACAGTAGAGGATCCATTAAATAGGTCAGGTGGAGCTTGCAGATGTTACAGGATAAAACAAACAAAAAACCCAAACAAACCCTCCCTTCCCCCAAAACAACTTTATTCTCCATTGCTGAATAAATCAGCTCATCCAGTTAGATCTAGCATTATGCTAAAACTCCTGACATTTCCTTGGGAAGGTTTTCTCAAACTGTATACTCTGCCTGTGAGCCATGAGACCTTTGGCTTATCTGAAACATCTCTGGAAAACGTGCAGTAGAGACCTTAGTTTTTTCCTGATCAGCACAAGAATGGAAAGAGATGCTAAGAATTTCTTCTTGCCTTCAGTGCTGTAGTCTGTTCTCTTACCACTCCTTCCTCTCTTCAGAGACGGTTGTTAGCATCTGCAGCTCCATGGTGCTGTCAGCCCAGTTCAGAGAGTACTGTGGTTGCAATGGCCTCACTCGGAGAATATCGACCCAATATGTGAGGAGGGGGAAAACGGTACCTCACTGGGGAGAGAAGGAAGAACAGATTATGGGAATGAAGAGCATAGAGAATTGAGCTTATCTCCTCTAGGTTCAGTACGCAGGGTACTTTTGGGAAGTCTAACAGGAATGACCTCTGGGGTCAGATACTTTACCTTGGCTTGTTAAGATGGAAGAGTTATTACAAATACCAAGCAGCTGAATACTCAGAGAGGCAAACCTGGAGTGGATGGTGGGAGCAGGTGTTGTCTTCTTATGAGATAGGACATCAACACAGCTTAAAAGTTTTCAACATCCCTTAAAGAGCATAGTCACTAGATGTATACACAGTATTCCAGTTGTGTTTCACTAACTTTTCACTAAGGTAAAAATTTCATTTTTCTCCTTACCTGCTTACACGTACAAGTGTCAGACTCACTCTAGTGCACCAAGGGGCTGTTCTCGGCAAAGAGGCTGTTTTGCTGTGCCATGCCACCAAAGCGCTCTGTATTATGTCAGGCTTTATTGATCTGTGTGGATGTATGTTTCTAGATCAGTGGACATCTGCCACAATAGTAACAGAGCACTCCTTAATTGCCAGTGCCGAAAGGACTTGCTTTCTCCCCTGCAGAGATCTTGAAGAACAAACTTTGAAGCAATACGTGTGACAACTTCCAAAGAGCCGCGATTTCTCTCCTTTGCACAGCTAAGCAGCCAACCGTTCTAGGTACAACTCCAACCACACACAAGTTGTTGTTAAGTTTGGTTTTTTTTAAACTGCAAATAAAATTTGATTTGAAGTGCACAACAGGGCACCTACATAGATGTCCAAAAATTCTGTATGTACCTAGGCAAAAATCTATCTTTGGATTCCTGTACGGCTTAATGGCACGTCTTTTCTCCAAGTTAATTAAGAAGTATATATAAACATACTTGAGGCCTGTTAGGAATCAGCAGAGCTGTAGAAAATCCCAATGAGGAGTTTTGTCTCATAGCTTTAGCAACTGCATAATTATGTAATTGTTATGTTTCTTTGTTTAGCATGTGCACTGTAGTCTCGTTAATCAGTACAGCGATACTGAAATGGCCCTGATTTCCACTAGCGCGATAAGACGTGTTGGCTGCTACATTCATAAGGATAAATTGGTTATTTTACACAGTCTCAAAGGGTGAAGGCTTGGGGGTTTTATTTTAATGTTTGTCACATGATCTCGCTGCATGACATCGCAAATCTCCCATCTCTGCTTTGTTGGCCTATATGCATGAATAATTTTCCCAGTGCTTGTTTGTAGCCGAGCGGGAGAAAGAGAGAATTACCGCCGCACAATCTCTTGTTGTCGGTGATCAGCATTCCGATGGTCTGAGCTGGCTTACAACAGTGTAAAGACATCAGTGGCATGTGTTATAATATATTGAGCATTGTACTCCTGAAGAACGCACGAAAGAAAGAACATTGTTCTACTAGGGAGCAATTCATCGGGTTTTTCCCAGAGACTCTTGGGTCAAGTTTTTATAGGCCTATTTGATTTTCAAATTCTTTTTCCCCCTTTTTCCTCTCAGTGAGCCATAGTGTCCAAACTTGTCTACATTTACTTCCCATGTTTTGTGCATGGTAGATGTCCTTTAAAAAGAGTATCTCAAATAAGTCTTTATTCTTGTTTTGTTGGCTCTTATTCTGTGTTTTCATGAACTCTGGCCCTGGCCATGGCAACTGCAAGAAAAATGTTAACATTGATTGACAGGATTAAGAAAGCCTCCATGCCTATCCGCATTTCAAACACTTTGGGAACAATGGTGTTTGGTGTGATTGAATTAATGAGATATCGCGGACTGTCAAAAGAGCACACATACTTTACATAAACCTGATTATCTTTGCATGGCAGAAATGAAAAAAAGGAGGGAACAGAGGTTTGGCTTTCACTCATACCTCCAAAGGAGCCATCAAAGTGTGTGCCCTGGCTCAGAGAGTGATGTGCCTGCTCAACTGGCCTGCCCTCCCTTTCTCTCCACATACTGCCTGGCTCTGCTTAGCATACATCAGCCATGGGCTTTAACAAGTCTATTCAGGCGACTGGACCCAAAACAACACTCTTTTCACAACTCAGCACCTCTGTGCTGTTTTTTTTTTTCCTAGGGATCTATTGTTTAACTTGAGCTAAGCATACATTTCAACAATTAGACCTGAACTGGCTCCTACCGCCCTAGCTTAACCCCAAAGAGTGACATCAGTCATGATACAACATACATTTTGAGAGGTGAGCTACAGCTGGTGCTCACTTTTAGCAGTAGAATTACTGGAGAGAGAAGAAAGTTTTGTAGGGTAACTCTTCCCACTTAAGGCTTTCAATGATATTTCTATCCTCTGGGAAATATTCCAGCAGGCACAATAATATGGTGAATAAATGCAATTCATTGAAGTAGTGCTGTATTTTAGCATAAGCTGTTTTTTTCACAAGGGGACATCATGGATTAAGAGGCTCTGAAATGAAATGTAATCCACAAGCTGAAAGGATTCTACCTACCTGCATACCTGTCTGTCTAGCTGTCTACTTACCTGTCTTACGACCTCTCTAATCATTTTACAGGGTCCTTATTACCACGGATGAGTATTGCTTCCTCAAATGTATGCAGCACTGGCTTACTGAAAATCGTAAGTTTAAGGGAGGTGACATTTGGTAACTGCACAGTTTATATCAGGCCTTTCAAACTTTTTGAAGCAGGTAGTCACTTTTTTATTGAATTAGACTCCTTAAATTTAAGAATCTAGCTGGTTTTTTTTCACTCCAGGCATGGCTTATATGCAATTTTATTCTTCTAAACATAATTTTCTTTCTTTTGTGTGCTAAATCCAGTTGGAAAAAATGTGGAAAAGATTATTTATCGAAAAGGCTCTTGTTAGCAAGGCATTTCTGTCAATATTTCTAGCTTGACTGGAGTAAAGAGATATTGGGACACCCCTAAAAAATTGTTCGTATGGGAATGTTCAGTCTGTTTCTGCAGAGGTATGAAGCATGGATAATTTGAATAAAGTTTAAATAAGTGATCAAACTTTGCTAGTTTACTTGCATCTACTCAAACCTCTAGTCCTCCCAAGATCCTCCTATCATTACTTTACTTCTCACCCAGTAGGAAAATTTAGCTTATATGAAAGTAGGTTTAGTAAACATGAAATATAATAGTCACTGCTTTTTTAGGATCCTTAACTCACTTATATCATACTTTAGGTCTTAATAAGTAAACAAGATATATTCTTTCT
This sequence comes from Calonectris borealis, assembly GCF_964195595.1. NCBI lineage: Eukaryota > Metazoa > Chordata > Aves > Procellariiformes > Procellariidae > Calonectris > Calonectris borealis. The sequence continues at coordinate 71,751,339 of NC_134313.1, read as the reverse complement.
CCATGTAACTTCAGTGGTAGTGGTGCTGTGCTGAAAATTATGAGTTTCAGTGGCCAGATAAAGTATTTCTGCCTTTCCCGCTTTATGGACTTCTTCCCTAAAACCTTGTAGCACTCCTGCAAGCTTTGGTGATTCTATGTTGTGATAAATGATTAATTTTCACTAAGGATTTTGAAAAACACTGTAAGCATACAGAAGTTTAAAATCACCTGGTGGCACGTGTTGAGTATTGCTTTGTAAATCGTTAAATAATTTATGGCAAAACTCATTTTAACACGTGTGCATATTTTCTGAGGCCATGGATTAGTGACAGACCTATCATAACAGATTAATGATTCAGATCAAAGAAAAGGAGTAGAGCACTGCACTGTGAAGTCGCAAAACAAAATAAAATATTTCCCCCCAAAGCTTAACCAGTAGATGTCTCTGTTTCACAAACCCTGTCGTGGTATCAGCTGCCATATCCTCCCAGTTACATCTCCTGCATCCTTCTTATTAGTATAAATTCACCTTTACATAAAAATGGCAAGCTGATGTGAGGAAGGTGGTATTTTGAAGCCTGTATAAAGTTGTCTGAATACTCAAGACGTTTGAAATTCAGATGTGCACATAATAAGCAGTAGAGATTTGGACAGCTAGTGAGTGGAGACTCTCTGACAACTGACTCGGCATAACCAGACTGCTTTGCACTACATAACAGGGTCTTGGTGTTACCATCATTTGCCCCTTTTTATCGACAGAGAACAACCAGGATTTATGGGACTTATCTATAGCAATAGGTAGGGATGCCACCACAGCTCGCTCAAGCTTAAGCTTCTTGGTTTTTTCCCCTCTATCCTGTTATCTGCACTCTGGCTAGTATGGCTTCCCCTCAGTGTCTTACAGACTCATCTGCTCCTTCTGAACTCTTTCTCCTCCAGTCCTATGACACAGAGCGAAGCAAGGGGAGCTCCAGCCCTCCACTGGAGGAGAGCAACTTTCCTTCTCCAGTCTTAAGAACTTGTGTGCCGAAAAAAGAAAACCTGTGCAAAAAGAAGGTGGACAGGGAGGTGTCCTTGGGAGAGGGACAAGAGGGAAGGAAGAGTAAGTGTGATGATATAACCTAGCAGTTTCTTCACGCCCTTAAGCTTCTGCCAACCTGCAGTGCCTTCTGCAGAACACCCTGCTCTGCGCAGCACGGAGCAGCTTCACTTCCACAGAGTGCCACTGGCCTCCTTTCCCTCCCAGGGAGGAGCAAGAAATGGCAGTACTGCCTGTTTCTCCTGCTGAGAGCTCTGCCAATGAGTTAAAAAATGTTTTCAAGCAGTCCTTTAAATTCACAGGGGCAATTAAATGTCTATGAGAACAGCAACATAAAAGAAGAGAGCATGAAAGAAGGCAACCGTGATTTCTGCTTTTGCGAACACAGGTATTGTTGATCTTTATGTAAACTTCAGAATGTTTTTCCCGCTCACTTAAGAGTAAACATTCACTCCACCCTGTAATTTACTTTCAACTTTCTGAATGAAGGTTGCTTGCTTTTCCTTCTCAATTTTAGCGAATTTGCAGTAAAATTATGCCTTTCATTTATTAAAACTATTAGAAGTTAAAATGTTAACACCTTTATTCTTGATATAAACAAAACGTAGGCCTTTTCCTCATCAAATAAATAATTTCAATTTGGGTAAAGCCTGAGGTTGAGGATTCATAACTTCTTTAAGCTAGCCAAAGTGTGGTCTGCTGTCAAAGTAGGTAATTCCAGCCTACCCTCTGCCTTGTCTCACCACGCTTTTCTGCCACTTCTCTTGTGTCAGCACTAGCACTAGCACGCATGCATGCCCACGGTGAGCTAGATCGCTTCCCCCACCTGCTTCTCCCCCGGCTAATGTCAGCACAGAGGAGGCGACAGGAACACCTGGCTGGGGGTTGGGTGGAGGTGGGATTTCCAGTTTTTAGTTGCCTGTTTTAGTTAGATGAGCCCAAAGCAATGGTGCAAGCCCAGCCCAAGAGAGGAAGTCTTTGAATGTTGCAAAGGTGCGTGTTTAAGGATATGTAATTAACAGCTATAACTGTTGTTATTCTACCCAAGCAGAAACCTTTTCGTTTTTTCTGCCATCTTTTTTCTAGCTTCTTTACTAAAGGAGAGAATAATTTCCATTTTGGGTCCTTCAGTACAGATGCTGTTATTATCTATACTTTTTCCAAGACATAGGCAAAATTTTAATAAAAACATGAATAGGAAAACAAACTACACAGTGTCTATACTAGCTGAAAATTCTTATCATTACTGTACAACAAATTTGTGTAACAGACCACATGAGAAGCATTGGCAAGTAACTAGGAAAGCAAGTAACAGAAAGATACAGAAAATGTGAGGGAAATAATGAAGACACCTTCTTCCAAGTTTGTTGTGTCTGCCTTTGTTTCATCTTGGTCCCACTTTGAAGCTTGCACAGCGAATTAATTCCTTTATCCTGACTCACTGTCATGCGCATGCAGCCTTCCAGCAACCAGCAACTTACCAGCACTTCAACCCTCAGCCCTGACTCAGGTCTCCCTCCGGTTCAACTCAGCCAAATTCCTCTTGCAGCTTGCATGTAGCTCACTGTGCCATCAGAGCAGGAAGGATTTCTGCTGGTAGACTAACCTGCGATAACTGTGCAGGCTTCTTCCACACATATCGTTCCTGCCAGTGTTGATGTCCCCTCTGTCTTCTTTCATGAGCAGGAAACCTTTCTTTCCCTTATCCTGACACATATTTCTAACTTATTCTCCCATGTGTGAGTTTAGTTAAGGCCTAACTACAGGAAAGAGTTGAGTTCATGATAAGCTTACATTTATTGAGTGATCCTGCTACCTTTGCTCTCAAATAGATGTGTCAGTATCTTGTATTAATACTTAGGTGGCTGAATAGAGGCTATGGCCAGTGAGTTTGGACAGCAAACACCAGCAGATGTTGAGTAATGCTTTAAACCATATTAATTAAAACATGATGGCTAGCATATTACAAAGCATCACTTATTTTCCTAATCCTGGCAGACCCTTTAAGCTTCATCTCCAGTAACATCCTAACCTAACAGCAGTTCAGCAACAAAAATCCCATTTACCCCAGGGCACTCATAATTTCATTAGGCTTTCTAGAAAAAGGCAAAGAGTGCACCTAGCAGCATGGTCTTCCTGCCACTTCCCCATTTTTCTAATTACTAAGTCAGCTAGTACAGAGTTAAGCACTATAGATGAGCAGAATTTGTTAGATTTTTAAAAATTTTGCAATGGCATTATAAATTTTTCAGTACAAAGGCCACAAGTCCTCTACTCTCAAAGATGTTTAGTGTCCTCATCCTTGAGAAATGTGATCTAAAACACAGAAGAGAAATTTAGAAGACTGAAAATTAAATTGGACAATATTATACTTGTTTCCCTTAAATAATGAACATACATCTGCATATTCCAGGGGGAGTTTGTTTCTAGTTACAGCCTTCTAATTAATTTCCACATTTTCAATTTTTGAGCAAACTTTGCAATAAAATTTTAAAAAGAAAGTAATTTCGTGTTAAACCTTACTGAATTTACAAAACTCTGCACTGAAATTATTTTTCTCTAATGACAATGTATGTAAAACAATTCACTAAATGTACGATACATTTCTTGATTTAGGTTCTGACTTCCTGATCATATTTCCCTCTGCCTTAAATATAGCAGTCTTAATTTTAAATCTGGCAACATTTAGAGGTTAGGAGTTTTCCTTAATAGAGACGGTTGCACTTTCCTTTTCAACTTTTTTTTAAGAGGTGCATTCTTTGCACTGCAGACTCAGTATCCTTGAGTAACCGGAAATCATTAATAAATATAATTATCGCTAGCAGTGCTGGAACAGGGGAAGCTTTGAGGTTAGTACAATGCCCTGGCAAAACATGTTTGACTGGATGAAAAAGTTTACGGAGATTAACACCCGCAGAGCTGGCCCACTGGTAGGTTGTTGCAGGTTAATGGAAATGTGCGGCAACAGGCAGCAACATTAGCAGGGTCTTTATCTTTAGGTCTCATAAATATTCTCCTTAACCCCTGCTAACACCCATGTTTCAGGCTTTTCTAGAAAGAATTAGGACAGCTAACTCCATGGTTGTTGTTAGGATTAGGCACGTTCAGTTCAGGTTTTCCCCCCTGTTCAGAATTGCCCAGCTTTTTGGACACTGATTTTGAGCCTGTATCAAATGTTGTGATTTGCTGATTGCTGCTTCTTGTCTCTTAACTAAAGGAAGGGAAATTAACAGCAAATTCTTGGGTTGTAGAGAATAGACCTCGGAACATTTTGTTTGAAATGTAGTGCTCTATTAAATAAAGCCATGAAATGCTGAACTGAAGGTTCATGCCTTTCTGTGCTGAAAAGCCAGTTTGGTCATTAAGTTAAATTTAAAAGCAGTATGAGCTTCTTGTAATCATGTACAAGTTTATTGCTCTTTTCAGGTCTTTGTCAGTTTCTTTGTATATCAAACCACAGAGACTTTATTCTTTAGTAGATTGAAAATAGAGCTGGGAAGGGGTTAAGGATCTTCGTTGACTGCAATTTCTCAATCAGCCTCAGGAAGCCTCAGGTCAACTTTGCTCATAAAACTCTGCACAAATATTTCTTTTTCTATCAGAGGAATTCTAATTCCACACACAGACCAGTGCCACTCAGATTATTACACATTATTAAAAATTAATTTTAAAAAATGGTTTGGTCCCTGTAATCTCCTGTAGAACTGTGAGAACCCAAGCTTTGGAAAAAATCACTCCCATAATAGTAAAATAAATACTAAATATAGTCCTTTTCCCTGCTGTTCTTACTATTTCTGTTATCCCTTAGTTTTGAAATCTTTGCTCTTTTTCCACCTTGCATGGTACAACTGAAGATTTTATCTTTAGCTACAAGACTATCCTTATGAAAAAAAATCATGTGGAACTTAACAGGGATAAAAACCTGCTCTAGAGATTAATAAGTTTCCATAGAAATTACTCTAAACCCCTTATAATTTAATAGAAACTTCAATAGAAAATGTGAAAAATCACTCCCTCCTGTGGTATAACATGTAAGAGGGTGGGCTCAAGAGAAAAATACTTCTGTCGCAAGGAGACTGTTATATTGTGTGGCTATGGGGCTGGAGTTGCCTGTCCCCCACAGAATAGGCCTGTAATCAAAATTATCCGGACCAATTTGGCAGCTTGCAGGGAAAACACCTTATGTCCTGCTGCTCCGAGACAGCAGGTCTCCAGGAGAGAGACATGAAAAAGAAGTTGGTCCTTCCCCTCCACCCAGGTGCCAGTTTTCATTCAACCCTCCTCAGGACAAAGCTGACCATCTAAAAAATGCCATATACCCAGCCACGTCCTAGCGTGGCGGATGGGAGGAAGGCTTGTTACGTGCCTGTGTTGGCACCATGTCCTGTGTGGCCGCTGGGAAAGGTTTCGGGATGCTCAGCGTGGGGATAGGAAAAGAGAGGTGCAGGAGGTAGGGTGCCTGCAGAGAGGGGATTAGGAGACCAGGAGGAAGCCGTGGGGAGGGCACCCTGCACCATCATGTAGACCCATGGACATACTCCAGGCAGGAGTGGTCACAGGCAGGTTATCCTCACAGAAAAGAGTGTGGGGGAAACTACTGCCAGCTGCTAAACTAGACCAAAAGGGAGCTGTGGGTGAGGGGCAGGAGATTTCTTCTTCAAATATTTTTTTGCCATTGTCTTGTCCTCTGACTTTGCTTCAATCATGTCTATTTTCAGAGTTACCTTGTTCTAATTTGTGTTTTAATAAAACCTAGCCCTTTGGGGTATTTGTGTTCCTTCATTATAGAAGAGATGGGATTGTTCTACTTCACGACTGTGGTGAATTTGGGACCTCAAATACACCCGAGTAGAGATAAGTTTTTAAGTGTACCAACTACTGGTTCCAGCCTGGAAACTACCCATGTGCAAAAATATGGGCCAAATGCTGAGGGTTATTTAAGAGAGAGATTCTTTTCATCGAAATATGCCACTTGCTTGTTTTCTGTCAATAAAAAATTTACAATTCTTACTATATTCCACAGAAATCTTGTGTGTGTGTGTAAGAGCAGTTAATGACTGATTTAGTATATCAACAAGCAGGTGGAAGTCCTCTACCCCTCTGAAAGGCTGTTTGCTTATTTATTTGTACACGTTAATAAGCTTATTAAATATAATTCTGAACAACATTATTAGCAGTGCCAGACAATTCTTTTAATAAAGGTAACAGTTACTTATACCTATCCAGTGACAACTTTCTGAACAAAAGTTTTCTGTGCTAGTTTACCTGACACCTCCATAGGAATAAAAAACAAAAAAAAGAGTTTGTTTATGCTAAAACATTCTGAGAGCAATTTCTTAGAGCAATGCATGATAGCAGTGGTCTTAGCCTTACAGAAAACTTTTCCTACAGTGGAATATAATAAAAAAGTTGAAGTGACAGATTTCTCATTTCTTTATATTTCTTCACAGTAAATTCTGATCATTGTGCTAATTTGGGTGCTCATCAGAACAACTTGCATTGGAGACAAAGAGAACAGAAACGATGAGGCGGAGCAGAGCCATCAGATCTGCAAAAGGAAGGAGGATACGATTTCTGGAAGTAGTCTGGTGCTTTCCCAGAGAGGGCCAATGCATATGTAAGCAAACTATACATCACTCAGAATTGCACAAATGGGACCACCTGTGGATCACCTGTTTAGCTGATCATTTACAACATGTGATACTTTTCAAAAAGGCTGATGTTCGAAAGATGCTGGCAGATAACCCAAATTCCAAAGCATCTCATGGAGTTCCTGCCTTAATAACCACCTGCATAGCACTCAGCAGTTTGTGACAGTGAGTAGATTTTCACATGTCAGGGTGTATCCTTATCTGTTGGACTTTTCAATGTGTATGCAGAAAGTACTATAAAACAAGTCCTGCGAGGATTCAAAAAGTGAAGGAAATGGGTAGATACACCGTACGTAATATCAGGTATGTTGATGACTCAGCAATTCTTTGCTACAGCTTCCGATGCAATGCACTGAACACTGTAGTTTTAAATCAGGTGAGGAAATGATATCATCCCAAAATGGAGCAAATCTAAAAGGTATGAAGGCTGTGTCATTTAATATAAACAGGATAATGCCCAAAATTAATAGTCATGTTGCAGAAGCAGCAGGTGAATTCACTCGCTCAAACACTCATCCATTCACAAAAGGCTTGGAAAGGATGGAGTCTAAGAACGTACACAAGTTTGTTGCAAAATGTAATTCTTCCATAGCCTGTTCTCCTGGGAGTAAAAATCATGAAAAATAGATGCTGCTCACAAGAAACCATGGGGGACTTTTAAAAATGGTGCTGGTGGAGACCTACATATTTCCTGTACCAAAAAGAAGACAATTTCTATGTTACCAAGATGGGAGTACAGCACAAACATATGTACTTTGATCATATCAGGCGTAGGGATGGAAAAGACCTTGAAATAGTTAGTGCATATGAAAGGGATCATAAGAGACCACCCTTGCAGAGGATGACTGGCGAGAAGATGATGTGTGACAGATGATCGGGAGTCAGTTACTTATAACTCAAACAAGAAATGGTCTGAAGTGGCTCCCAAATATTGCAGTAAGGTGTTACCAATATTTTACACGGATTTTACCTTACCTAAGGGAAGATGAATGTCTCTCATACCTCATTTATCTCACTTCTGGTGTTATTCTGAATTCCTGACCGGCTACAAGTCTTGTTGCACACAGAACCTTTCCAGGCCAGTGGGAATAAAGGTCAGTTCTCTCTATATACATAAATGTAAGCTGGAAACATTATATGTAAGATAATTTGATCTGATATTCCCATGTATTTTCAACTCTCAAGATATAGAAAAAGTGATCACTGGCTCAGAGAAGAGGACAAATATTCAAGCAGACATGAAAGGGACCATATTCCTAACAAAGAATTTGAAGTATCAGATGAAAATACATATGGTCTCAATGCTATTATTTGCTGGAACGTTTTTCAGAGGACACTTTGTCGTTCTGAATAATTTGGCTTAAGAATTGAACTTTTATTATTACCAGTAACATCAGCTACAGAGAGAGGAGGCATCATGACAGCATCTCTTCCCTCCTGTCCTATGCAGGTAGGAGGGTCAGGCAGTGGAGATAATATAGCTTTTGATGTACGCATAGCAAGCACAGAGAATAAGACACATGGGTCTGGAGAGTAATTGTGATTAAAGGGGCATATCTGCTATATTTAATTCAGTTTCAGTGGAAAAAGGTGGTCCTTTCTGAACAATGTTTTTGACAAACTAGATTTGCTTATGTTAAAGGGCTGAATAGTTAAAGTCTGGACAAAAATCCCCTTTGAAGGGACTGCAAAGAGAGCATTTGCTTTGTCTTGTAACAGGAAAACAAATGCGCGTTGTATTTTGTGTAAGTAGTATATCAGAACCAAGTACTGCTGCTGTCTCTACATTGGGAACTTCCCCTAAGAATTTTTTTTTTTTTACTTCTTGTTTCTTGCCTTATTTCTCCCCCTGACATTTCCTTGTTCATTGGAACGATTTGTTTTTAATTTGCTCTTATCCTCTTTAGAGAAAGACAGGCTTGCAGAACAATTTTTTTAAGTATTGATGGGCAAGAACTTGGTGCTGCTTTCACTAATATTTTCTAAAGTTTATCTGAACTAGATATATAATTTGCAATTATAATTGACCAGCAGTGACTTAGCAGTAAAATAATAACCGAAGATCCAAACAAACAAAACCTTTTAGGCTCATTTTTCAGAGGAAACTATATGAACGTAGTTTGTGTGAAATAGTAAAGGAACTGTATTCAGGAAGCGCAGATATGTAGTTGCTAACAGTGATATTTATCACTATTGAATGTATTTGTGCATGTAAAAATACATGATGCTTTTTTCAGAAGTGGTTGCCTAACCACTATATTTATGCACAAAAATATGCACAAGGAGTACTAAAATAAACATTTGGACATATATTTTACTCAGCTAGCAATGCATTTCTTGTATTTTATTCCTTGTTTTATTATGCAGGGAGAGGGCATAACATTTTAAAATGTGAAACTACAGAGTTATATTTAATGCTCAAACTCAACTTTATTTCCCTTGGAGGATAAGAAAATTCATTAAAATTTCTATGTATTTTTCTCTCCTCTTTTCCTCACTTTAAATTGTTCTGCACTTGTCTCCTGAAGAAATAACACTTGTATTGACTTATTCAGGCTATGCTCCTTTTTTGTAAAAGCCATCTAGTGGAGTAGGACTTTTTATTTAGAAGACCATATAAAAAGGCAGATCCTTAGCTTGAGTAAGTTATCCTAGTCTCGTTGACTTCTATGATGCTCTGGAAATTTTCCCCAGCTGATGTTGTCCAAGTTCCAAATTTCAAACATTCAGTGGGTGTCCGCTATGCTTTTTGTTCTGTAGGTCACTAAGCTATAATGAATTTTTTTTTTTTTTTGAGGACCTCATGTAGAAATGACCAACCTGAGGAAAATATCTGACAGAGGAAGGGACAAGTGATTTGCTTACATTGAATTGAGTGATTTGTTCACAGTGAATTGTTTCCACATACAGACTCCATTAAAAAAAGGATGTGCTATCTTCCTTGAAACATTATACTCATGTGCTCAACTTCTAGTACTGAGGATGAAGGGACATCCAAGTGAGTGGTTAACAAGTGCACTGAAAGCAACCTATAAGACCTAGGTTCCCCCTAGTAAGACAAGCTCACCATAGTTACGTGCTCTAAGCAGTAGCTGCAGAAAACTCTCAAATTCTTTTTCTTCCCATGCGTGGGGTCTTTTCCCTTATTGGTTTCTTAAGCTCCACGGATCAAGCTGGGGGCGGGGAGAAAGGTTTATCACCCATACTTTGATTCATTGCTGTATAGCAAAGAACAAAGTTATTGTGCTTATATTAGCAACACAGGTATTTTCACACTAAAGTTATACAGCTATTTTTCCATCTTGGTGTAGGAAAAATAGGAAAGTTGACCATTCTAGTGAAAGGGAAAATAAAAAATGTGAAAAAATATTTGTAAAAGTCCAAACATTTTGTTACTAACATTGCTGGAATGGCTACAAGTCCTGGGGTATCTTGGCTCCCACCTTCCTATTTATATGCTGAGACAGAGAAGGAAAACATTTCAAGTGTTTCAGAGACATATCTCTGTGGTTCCTTGAAGGCTTAAAACCTGGAAGCCATAGCTTGCCTTCGGTCTCCCAAGACTTCTGGGCCCACCTGACTCCCTCAGATCTGAACCAGTCCACATGTCAAGGATGTCTCCAAACTGCACACCTGAAAAGACTTGTGGCCTGCCAAAATTCTCAAAGGAAATTCAGGACAAGCGAGTGTGACAGTAATGCTTTTCACTATATTTCTAATGTTGTGGCTCTTAGCATGTGACCAGGAAATAGTAAAACTTGTTACAATTTGTTATCACCTCTTAAGAACAGTGTGACTGGAGAAAATGAACTACTTATGCTTGAGAAGTGGGAAGTGATACGAGCAAATAGGAACTCATAAATCAGAATGCAGTTTTGTGAACACATTTGGAAGACAAAAATAGTTAAAGACAGGAAGTTAATGTAAAATGACATAAACCCCAATATGCATTTCAGATTTACCTGATGCCTTTCTTTATAAGATGACTGATTTGATAATCAATGTTAATGCAGTAGATGTGCATCTTAAGTAAATCACTGGATGTGGTGCTGTAAGGAAAAACAGATTAAATAAAGAAGACAGCATTAGTACAAGAACTGTTAGATGAATAAGGAGTTCATGACATGGGAAACTACAGCAAATGCACTATAGGGAAGCTATCAGATGGAAGAATACAGAAGAAAACTACTCATGCTCTCTCAAAAAGAATGGTTTATGGACCTAGGCTATATAGTATTGTTATTAATGCCTTTGATAGCATGTGTTAATGAAATCTGCTGAAAACACACACAGAGGAGATATCCCCAGTACAGAGAAAGACCAAAATACCAGAGAGGAGAAACCTGAAAAGTGGAATAATAGAAACTTAATTAAACTGAATAGGACAAAATGCAGTACAGACAAGGAAGGCTTTCTTATCTGCCAGACTTCCCAGTTCTGAGGGAGTTCACATGTCAGTGATGCTTTCTGAGGTGGAATGTGGTAGATACAATTTGATACATACATTAAAAATCCTTGCCATTAAACTTGTGATCACCTAGGAAAAATTCCCCGTTTCCTGCTATCCCAGCACCTCATAAGCATTCTTGAAGATCTGAAGATTTTTCCTTCTTGGAGTTAGGGAGTACAATTTATCTCATCCTAAGGCAGACACCTAGAACAGTGGCATCCCACTGCTTCTCTTTGCTTATCTATTTTCCTATGCAGTCCTTTCTACCGATTCTGTGTGTGATGTGTACATCTGACTCCCACACCATGCATCATAAATCTCCTTCTCTCTGCCTTCCCTTTTGTGCCTAGGGAGTCCTTCACTCATAGTCTCAGAATTCCTAGAACTGGGAAAATGGGAAGAAGTTAATGAATTAACATCTCTTTCCAGTCATCCATACAAAATTCTTCTTGCTCCACGGGATTTCCCATCTAATATACTCATTGACTTTATTCCACTCCACCGTAATCCCCAGATTCTCTTACTAATGCTTTTCCAATGCCCTTGATTGCAAATATATGGCTGTTCAGCCCTGCATGGTCACCTCGGACCACAGGAACATCTGCACTTTTCTGACTATCTCTCCATAGCTTTCCCAGAAAGTATGTTTCTGGGGCTGCATGGCATCTAAAAGAGCTCTCCCTAGAGGCTGCCGAGATGTCTGTCCAGGAGTTGCTGTGCCTTGCGGAATATCAGATGCAGGTGTTTTATGGCAAGGCCCTGATAAGGAAGGAGATGGGCAAGAAAAGATAAAGACATTAGGTATTAAGGTGCCCTCCCAATGCCAGGTCTACTGTAACCCCTTATTCTAGATCTTTGTTCCTTAATCTTCAGCCAGAGATCCTTATTGCCCCCATTTTGGCCACTACTTCTTTCAGGGGTTATTCCTGAGCCCTTAAACACCTTCTTATTGAAAAAAAATTTCAATTTTCTGGAAGACCCTTTCCATTGTTCTCCATTTTCATTTTTTTGAGGGTCTTGAACAAAAAGTCTCTTACAAAAAAAAGGGGAAATGTGGATGAATAGTTATGGGATCAACCTCAAGATGAGATCTTTAAAGGGCATTTAAATGGGCATTCCTCTTGTTCTCGTACCTGACTCCAGGAATAAGGACTTTTCATGTCATGTGGGCACCGGGGCTGTCTTTTTTGAAGGGGACATCCTTCCTCTGCACAAGTTTGGTGTTATATTGCTGTCATTTCAATGACCGGATCCCAATGGGATGGGACAGCTTGCCTGTCCTCAAAAAGACTCATCTCCCCAGAAGTAAGGGGATGCATTCATCTCACCTGATATCTACATCTGAGCTAACAGTTTACTTATAGCCAGAGGTTAAGGATGGTTATTTTTGTTCTGTCATTATCTCCTATATGGAAAATCCTTAAAAGTATGTTTCCTTCCACTGACTATAACTGCAGCCAACAATGTCTAGTTGTGAAGAAGTCAGATGAGCCTCACCCAGGGAGTCTGACAGGCCTGGAAGCTCTGAAAGGTGCTTCCCTATTGGGAATGGCATTGTGCAAAGCCCCTGCTGTGACCTCCTGTAGACTACACTGCAAATTTTGGTAACTTATGGAGAAAAAAGATTAATTCAAACTAATGTGTGGAAAGAAATTATTCTGGAATGATCAGGGATGTGGGGATTTGTTTTACAATGGGAGAATAAAAGAGCCTGGTTTGCTTGGCATCAAAAATAAATGATAAGAGGAAACAAAGTTGCTCTTTGTAAATTTTTTGTAGGAATAAACACCAGAGATGGAGGAAAACTGAAGGACAAACCTGGACGAAGACAAAATGGGTGTAACTGAGACGTTTAAGCTGGGAAGTAGGTCTATAGATATCAGAAGAGTGAAGTTTTGGAACAGACTTACTATCAGAAAGAAAGGAGGAAGGAGACCAAACTGCTTTTAAGTTGGGTATAGGTAAAAATGGAATTTTTACCATATTTAAAAATGGAATTATAAAAATGTAGATGCCTGGAATAGTACAGGACTGTGATGATGTAGGCTACTGATATGTTCTTAGGAGTGCTAGTGAACAGTAGGTTGCAGAACAAACATGCTACAAGATTCCAATCTTTCATTTCTGTTTCTGGAGACGGAGAAGGAATGCAGAAAAATGAAAATATTTCCTAAAATAGGACGTAAATTTTTGTTCTACATATTTTCTGTCCTCTATCAGCATTGTATCTGCAAAACCTTGGATAGAAAATTTATTGTATATTCTAAATGATCTATGTAATCTGCTTTGTTACCATTAATTGGGTGTTCAGAAACCAGAGGAATGGTCGTCTCACTTTTCTGCTAGACTTTTGTCCATTAATCATTCCTGGGGTGTTCTGAAAAAAAGATAATCTTATACTCACATTCCCTCCGTTATAAATATATTTATTTAGTTTTCCTACAGTCTTTTTAATCTCAGTCCCATCATTTCCATATACTCTCCCTGTTTCTTTTCTGTTCTCTTATTATTGGTATGGGTGAAGTATCCCCTGTTGTTTGTTTTAATTTCCTAATTCATGTCTAATGCAATTCAGTTGCAGACCTTAGACCTGAAGCCTAAAAGTCAGGCTGACTTTCAGTAACTCTCATTTGTTCCCTTTCCATATCCAAATTAAATCTAGGCTCTTATGGAAGACCTTGCATAAACTTTACACCTATTTTACAATTCCTTTCCAATGTGATTCTCTCTCAAACCTAATGAAACCTTCAAATTGACATGCTGATATCAGTGATGATGCAAATTTTGTGACGGTAATTCAAAAGGGACATTGGCCTGTAAAAATATAGAAGAAACACACAAGATTCCTCCAGCTTCTGGCACTGTTTTCACAGCAATATCTGAGAAATGAATCTTGTTTCTTCTGAAATCTAGGTGGTGCTTCCTCAGCTCTTGGTGTGCAACAACCTTTGCCTACCTTGTAGTGTGCACATTACCTTCTGAATTACCGGAAGAAATAGAAAAGATTACTGTCAGATGGAGTTGTAAAGATGGAAACAACATTTATTGGAAATGTGCTTTTCAGAATTATATTGTAAAGTTTGAAGATACTAAAACTTTACACTACAATGTTTAAAAAGAAGTATAGATGTTTTTATTTGCAATATTTGTCATTTTGTTTCTCATTATGGGGTAGGAAATTGGGGGTAATGCCACTGAAGTCAATGAAATTGCTCCGGATTTTTGGAAAGAAGTAAGAACAAAATCTGTGTCTCTTTGAAAAACGTGATCCTATTGATCAGTTTCCAGCTCAGCTATAAGATTCTTGTAGAGGTTGGGGAAAACCAATCTTTTTGCCTGTAATCCTGAAAATATTTAGAAACCTAAGGTAAATCAGATTGCATCAACGGTCTATATTGCATTTACATGTTGCACTCCTTTGCACCTACCTATCACTGTATATAGAATATATACTTTCTTAGTGAATGTCTATGCAAAATGGTCTCCAATGTCAGTTAAATGGTCTAGCTATATAAAATAATAATAATTAAAAGTATGAAAATGCCATTGGTGGATTAACCAGTTTCCTTTCTTCCTCTTTTTTTTTTTTTTTTTTTGGTGGTAAGTATCAAGGAAAAAGAATATTAATTTTTACTCTAATACTACTGAAATTATTTCACAGTATGTTGTGTGGTCCCAAATAGTAAAAAAGAGTGCAGGACAAATAGTGTCATGGATTTTTTAAGTGTATTTTCTCATTTATCACTTTTCATATAGAGCCTACGTGATAAGTGGAAAAAACACAGAACAACCATTTAAAATTTTATTCTCTATGAGAAATTGAGGCAGGAAAGGGACAGGATTAAAGTGGAAATAAATGTAAAAATAAAATGTTTCCTTTTGAAGATTACTCATTTAAAGAAAAAGACCTTCATATTTTCAGTTAAACAGTTCTTTGTACCCAGGGAGCCTTTCTTTCACTCAAAGAATTCTTGTTAGTAACAATTTCTTGTTGGTAAAAGTTAAATGTATTTTCTTTTTGATCTTAAAAGTTTAATTCTTCTATATTAATCCTACTCTTAATCAGAGAGGTTTACCAAGACTTAAGAAGGACACATGTACGCACACAGCAGGGAACAGACAAGAAAGGGAAAAAAAACAGATGACGACTCCTATTTATGGTTAAGCTTTGGAAAGATATAATTAATTCAGAACCCAGATTATTCAGGATTTGAGGGATGGTAGCTTTCTTTTCCTATCAGTGCAGATTTTAGCCCTGGACTCTTGGAAGGTAATTTGTTTTTTTGACAGAAATTCTGGAGCCTTCACTTCTCCTCTTCAAAGGCCTCCCATACCAATTAAAAGCTAGCTGCATATCATTCTGGCACCTCATGAAGGAAGCTCTTTGTTTCTTCGGCATGGTAGGTGCCGCAAGCCAACGAAACTACAAGTCCGTGCAGTTTAACATTAAGAAGCATAAGAAATATGAGGGACAAAGAAAACAGATGGGTGCGTGTGAGCAAACGCAGTGTTACAGCCCTCTGACAGGAAATGAGGCTTTACATCAGACAATGTTTCCATCACATGGTCATTCGTTGATCTGAGTTACAGAGAAATCATTGAAAAAGAACCTCTTTTAATTTACTTTTTGGTAAATTGGTTGGTGGCTTAAATAATGCTTTGTTTTATGGGTCAGTAGTTGATTTTAACATAATAAGTATATCTAGCTCACTGGCCCAGGTTATGGCCAACATCAGCTGGTAGTGGCCAGACTCAGAAGCCAGGATAAATGGGTAAAAATACCATTTAATGATACTTCCTGCAGAATCTTTTCCAGCTTCTAGTGATTTGTGGTCTGGAGTTTCTTGAGAAAGAGATCTTGAGGGAGTTCTCTTCCATTAAATTTGCTCAGTCGTCTCTTGAAATCACATGAACTTCCAACATCTGTAGGATCCTGGGTCAATGAACAACACTGTTCTTTGTGTGGAAGAGTATCTCCATTTGTTTGTTTTCAATTTACTAGTCATATTTGATGTCTCCTAAATGTTGTATCAAGAGAAACAGTGAACAGATATTCTGTTTTTTTCTTCTGTGAGGCACACATGGATTTTATGGACCTGTATTATTCCCTCATTCCACCCCAGCATCTCTTTTCCAGGCTGACCTGTCCTTTCTTTTAGTTGTTCTTTAAAGGGAAACTGTTTCTTATCTTTGATCACCCACACTGGCTTTCTTTCTGAGTTTCCTAGTGTTTGGCTTTGAATATTTTTGAGAAGGTGACAGACCAGTATTTAATATGCAGAAAATTTAATATGCAGTAGCATAATTATATTTTATTTTTAATTTTGTTTTGGGTTTTTTTTGTTAATCTTTGCTATTCTACTGAAGTACAGTGACAGGTTTATTCTGCTTTAGCACAGATGTCAACAGAATTTTAATTTTATTTTTCCTGCAATTTAATTAACAAGTGGAATGATGGTCCTTTTGTTTTCCTTGGCTATATACTGTATATGTTAGCATAGATTGTATTTATTCTACTGTACATTGCTTTGAGGACAGAAGAGGAGGTTCTAAAGCATTAAAAACACTCTCATCAGTCTGTGGAAAGTTGCATGACACAGCGTTGTGGTGCAGTTTTCAAACCAGGGACTCCCCAAGTAGTTCATGTAGGACAGAAAGTCTTTGTCTTTATATACTCACCCTGCTTTAATATATGCTGTCTCTACTGCGAGCAGTCACATGTGGCTACTGAATGCCTGTAGTTGCTTTTCTTAACCTGAACAACACTGGAACAAACTGCAGTCTTTTCATTTCTGTAGAGATATCTACCTCAGGATTGGCAGCGGCAGCTGAAGGGTTAATTCCCAATGGACACAGAAAAAGCAAACAGTCTGGGTGCTGGTTTGTAAAATGAATTTTCAATGTATAGCCCACAGACTATCATTGATTGCGGTAAATAAATAAAACCACTCCTGACTTTTATTGTTGTAGGGAGTAATTATAATTCACAGGGCCAGACCCTTTGTGCCACAGAATGCTTCATTTGTGGTTTGCATGAGCAGATACATTAACTTCTGTAAGCTCTTTTCGTTAGAACGCTATTACTCATTGAGGACTGATCAATATATCATCTATACAACATCTTGAATGTGGATGTCTGGACCCATTGTGGGCTTGCTGATAATGACTTCTTTATTCAAGCCAGCTTGTAGGAACAAGGAGATAAAGAAAAGGGAAGAGAATTATAGCATATGCTCATGAAAGTATTCTAAAGGTTATAAACAGAAAGCAGGAGTAAAGCTACAGGGTAGGGAAAGCGATCATAGAGAAAAAAAGAGTGGAAAGGAACTGAAAGTTGAAAAGGAAAAAAGGTTAGAGTTTCACTGTATTTCTTTTTCTGACATTATGCAAAGCAAGCTAAGTTTTAATAAACCTTCTTTTGAAACTAGTCCTCCCCTTTGGGATTATATTGCCCTTTAGGTTTTCATCTCCTAATGCTCTGCTCATCTTGTGAGGCATTTAAGTATTCCCAATGAAAGCAGAGCACCATTTTCCTTTCCCCTTACAATCTTTTATTTATCTTTTGTTCTCCTCCTTTCTCACCTCCCTCCTTCTACCCCAAATAAACTCTCTGGGGCTCAAAGGTTTTATTTCTTCCATTAACTTTTGATTTCTTACTGTATTCATCCTTTTCTTCTGTTTCAAGCTTTTCTTATGCTCTTTATCAAATTTTGTATCATTTATTAGAACTTTAATGCGTAGTGTGACAGATTACAGCTTGATTCAGGCTGACTGCACTCTCCGTATCTGGGGTGCATTTTGGGAAATGGTAACAAATAGAAAATTATATATCCACAAACCTCTTTATTCATTCATTCTAGCTTTTTCCTTGCTGTTCTACTTTGACTTCTGTTTTGCTGATGACAAAAGAAACGAAGAATTATAGTCTGTTCTGTAGATTGGAGAGGAGATGCCATGCAGTTGAAGGAAATATGGAAAGAGAATTGTTTTCAAGGATCAGAAAAAAAAATTATGAATGAATGCATAACAAAAGAGCCATTGCAAGCTTCAACCTTGGGGTGGGAAGAAAAGCAATACCTTTTTTTTTCTAAAAGAAAACAAAACCAGATTCCTTATAAAGCAGGTCCTCATCAAGTAAGTATTTTAAGTACAATGCCAACAAAAAGAGTGTGAATTAACACATCTCATGAGTTTATTTCAACAGATTCAGCAGTTCAGGAGGACCTTGCAAAGGAGAAGAGTACTCTCAGTGACAGAAGGTCAACATCTGGAGGTCAATAAGAAGTTCAGGTAATAAGGCAGCACACATGATTTTTCTGAAGCTGACTGAAAACAAACAACTAAAGATCTGTAGTCACATTTTTAGAAAAACCCAGAACAGTAAACTGATTTTTACTTCAGTCCAGCAATATAAAGGTGTTAAACAACCCAATTCATGGAAATTAGGGACTGGATGTCCCCACTGCAGAAGATGAAAGATAAACAGCATTGCAGGCTGCTATCAGAATGATTGAAATATTGCCCAGTATTGGTTCATAACAGTAGCAGAGGTGATCAGAAAAGATCATTTTTATTACATGGGAAACAGATATGGACAATTTCTAATAAGTCCAGGGTAGGAAAAATTTTTGTCAAAAAAAATTTTGCTTCTGGCTTAGTCTTAAAAATAGCCAGATCTTTCCATGTGAAAATTAAAGCAGGAGTAAAGAAATATTCCATTCTGGGTTGTGTTCATTTGTCAAGTCAGATCAAATATTATTCTTTGGGGGCAGGTACCAGTAACCATACGTCTGTTTTAGCTGCCCCAGTGCTTTATGGAAGCTGCAGTTCAGGCATCTCGCTTGTGCCTCATGATGTAAGGCTGCAGCATGGAAATCACAGGACAGACTTAATCTGCCCCAGCCCACAAAGGAGGAAAGGGATTAATTGCTCCCACTTCCCTGGAACATGAGAAAATGCAGTTCAGTGCTGAACTGTGTCTAGATGAAACTTTTCAATTTGGAAATCTATGTTTGTTTCAACCAAATGAAGCAAAGGGAAAGGTCTGACATTTCAGAAGGGGAAGATTCCAACGTTCAAAAGAAAGAAAAATAAAATTGTCTGTGGAAAGAAAAGCTAAAACCAGAAAAAGGGTTGGCACTGAAGTTCTAGTTATCACTGTACATGGCTGGGCAGACCTGGATAATCTCTGCCCAGTTGTTATCAGACCACAGACACGCAGTAAGTCAGTAGTGACTTCATCTAGAAAAGGCTCTGCAGCACCTGTACTGGTGCAGGGCTTATGAAGTACAATTCGTAGTCCAGACTGTGCTGCTCAGGGTCCATAAACAGTGTGTGGAGAGAATTAAAGCACAGCTCTAGCATGCACACCCTGCACTTACTGTGCACTCTAGGTGTTTCGCCTTGCTGACGCTATGTCTCTCTGCAACTTGCTGTTATTTTTGCCTGCCTGTCCTGCTCTAAAAAAGGCAGAACACGAGATTTCACTTCAGCTTATTGGGTTGGGGTAGTTCACGTACTTTCTGTAGAGTGTCAGTCCTCCTGAGGGTCAAACACGGAGATGTTTCAGACTGCTTTATATATACTGTGCCTTCTAGACTTCAGGTTGATGTCTCTGATTCTATGATTATTCCAGCAATTTTATTCTGCTTATTTATAATTTGTTGTGCTGCTGAAGGAGGTTCAGTCAAATGTTAACAAACCTGTTTGTTTTGTACTTTGATTCAGCTTTCTCCTGCTTCTGCCAGACCTCTCACACCTCTTAACCTTTTCTTGGTATGCCTAATATTGCTATTGCAGCCTTTCACTGTGCTTGTATGAAGGAATTCTCCTTTTGCGTGGGCTTCTCCTAGGGAATTTTCTACTGTTCCAGCAGTATTATGTAAAGTAGTGCCAGGCTCAAGTGGGAGAATCATTAGAGGTGCTTCATTGAGCCCAGAAATGTTTGGGCTTCTTAATGTGTAACAGAACTTGCTTTAAATCTCCATGGAGGTGTTCTAGCCTGTCTTGGGATTGGGAACCAGAATGTCTCTTCTCATTAGCCCTACAGAGGTAGCAGCCACACTGAGCACTCAGTCCCTAGCATTTGGCCAATATCAACACCATTTTCCTATAATAACCAATGAGAAGCTAAACAGCTAAAATCCCTGCCCTCTGGCATTTCTTCACTGGTGAGCATCCTTTGGTAAGTGTATTTCTTGCAACTGTAGAGTTTTGCTTAACTTCAGTAGGTCCTGAATAGACTCCATAATCCAAGAGCTGTAGTTAGCTTCTTTGCATATCCTGTTCTCCACCTGGCACAAAGGAGAAATTCAAACATGTTATCTTTGTCTTCTTTTCTCCCCTCTGCTCATTTCAGTGCCTTCCTGTTCCTTACTCCTTATCACAGTACGACCAACATACTTCTTTCCACAGTGCTTACCTTTTGGAACAGCTTAAACTTCTCAGCTTCATAAGCTTCCCATCTTTTTACAACTTGGAAATCAGATAAACTTGGCAAAAAGATAAATATTTTATGTTCTGTACCCTTTTCCTATTGCCCGGATGTGTCAATGCTCTCACTTATTCTTTAAACCCTGTCTTTACACCTTTTTTTCTGCCAAGTGTAATACAGATTCTGCTTTGCATAGAGTTCTTCCAAGTGATTTAGGAGGAAGTTTGTATTAAAGATACTATGTAAAATAAATTGCATTCCAACTGAAAAAAAAATTATACTTAGATCTTTCACTAAAAGAAAAATTGTAAAATAGTGATAAAAAATTACTGAAGAGCAGTTATTGATGGTTCAGTCACAGAATTGGGGTTCTCTGGAGACCTATGCTGAGTCCAATTTTATTCAATACATTAATTAATAGTTTAGTTTTCATAACAGGGAATAAGCTCCTTACATAAAAAATATTTAGCTGAGGGGCTGTGAATATGTTTAAAGATAAGCACAAAATTAGGAAAAATCTGAGCAAATTGAAAAATCTGATATGAAACCCCTCTAGTTTTCAGGTAGGAAGGTTTGATACTTAGGCAGGAGTCATCAGCTGTGGAAGCACATAACACAGAGTAGTTGGCTTTTCTGTAGGAAATGCTGTGAGAGACACTGAAACCATAGCATAAGGGAAGAGTACCATGTGGCTGCAAGCACCATATTGAGAGAAGGCAAACAGCATTATAACTGCAAGGTGCCTGAAGTGATCGTTTTAGTTCTTTGGGAAAACATAAGGTCCTGAGCCTTGTGGTCATCTTTAGATGCTACACTGAAGAAAGATGAAGGTCAATTACAGGAAGTAGAAAGGACAGAGACAAGAATGATGAGGTGAGAAAACAAGCTGAAAAGGGAAGGCTGAAGCAGTCAGGGTTATTTAAGCTGAAGGAGAGAAGATGGAGGAAACGTAATAATAAAGTGAGGTATGCAAAAGGCTGTTGTAAAAAGAAGAGGACAAATTGCTGTCCAGGTGGACGGGACAAAAGAAAATGGGTTTATACTGCAGTAAGAATGCTCCAGAACATTATCCCTGTTTTCCAGCATGACAGTGAGGAAGCCCTGGAAAAGATTTGGTGGAGGTTATGGTGTCTGCGTAGACCTGTATAAAAGCTGGATCTTGAGGACCCCTTCTATTCCAGTCTCTGCACTGAGGCAGTCAGTCCTATCAATGTGGTTGCCGCAGTTATTTGTCTAACCTGTTCTGGGAGATCTCCTTATATCCCCAGGCTGTCTATTCTAAGTTTTCATTAGACTTCCCTTTAGGTGTCATTCTGAATATCTTGCCTTTATCAATGATGAAAAAAGAAGCAGCTTTATGTATTTTGCAAGCAGCAATCCTTATCCACACCAACAAAATACTGTCCTTTTGCCTTACATGGGGTTCCTTAAAAACAGATGAGATTGCTGCAGTAGATCCTACCATGGATAGGGATTTCACCTGTAAGTACCTGCTTAAGGTTCTTCCAACCCACTTGTTTGGGTTTTCTGGATTTGCCAGCAATACACCTGCATGATGGTAGAAGAGGGTAAGCTGCACTTGTACTAAGGATAGAGGCGCACAGGAATCCAAAGATGGATTTGAAGTTCAGATAACTGAAGCCAAACTACCTTCATATTTCCTATGGATTTCAGCTGGCAAGTATTTATGCAGAATCCTGGGTGGGCTTGGGCAGCCTGTGCTGAAATCCAAGCTGTTTTGAGAAACACATTCCTGGGTTTTCCAGGTTGTCTCTACACAAGCTGCAGGCATATCCTTGGGTTCCGGTATTGTGATGTACCTGTTGGAGACTTTTGGTATCAAGATATTGTAATCCAAAGAGCTGTCTTGGCCATCCAGAGCCTGCACTGCTTGTTGTGACTTTCAGTGGGAGAACTGTATTCCCTGTGAAATTTTTGTATATTAGATCAGGAAGACATTTCAAATGAAACATGTAATTAAAAAAAATTTTAAACATGGATTAAATTTACTTGTCCTTAACTTCTTTGTGAGTGTCCTGTGAGTCCCAGGGCCATGGTTTTTAGAGGAATTACATTATCTGAAATGATCTGTCAGTATGCTTACTGAATCATGGGAGTGAATCTGCAACACTCTCATGTCCTGAGGGCTGGATAAGGTTGACTGTTTGGTACTCTTCTAGTCAGGGACACTCTCATATCCTGCTGAGCAGCTATATGTATATCAAGTTTTATCTTCCAATCAATATTTGGAGTATATGAAGTGTGTATTCATGTGTTTGGTATGGACCTTTATGACTATGTGAGAACATGTCCTAAAAGATCTTGAGGAATGTGAAAGGAAGATGAGTGATGTACCTCTCATGTACCATCTCAGGATGTCAATCCTGCCAAACATGCAATTTGAGATTGCTGTGGTGGAGGCTTTTTTCTGGTTAAGCTCCAGTTTTGCAGGGTGTAGTTTATGCAATATGTATAGTATATAGGTATATTTCAGCATTAAAACTGGAACAATTTATGCTCATGCGTAACTTTCCTCACCTTGTGTAGAAATCTTTGATGACTGCTCAGGTGGATAAACTAAAGGATGTGCCTGAGTGCTTGAGGTACAGGAGCCTCAGTTATTATCATTCTTTGGAAAATGAAACAAGGCCACAAAGAGGTCTTGTATAAATTAAAAATGAAGCAAAATGAAAAAGTAAATAAGTCAGGAAAAATAATTAGCTGACATACGTTAATTTTTTAAAAATACTTGTTTGTGGAACAAAGTGTAATTAAGCCCTTAGTGAGCATATGGTATGCAAATACTAACTCAGTTTATTAGTATGTATTCAGCAGAATATTTGGGCAGATCATTCACATATACATATAAAAGCAAACTGAAAACTAGAATGTGAGAATGAGAGCGGTCTAGGAATGATGAATGTTCATTCTACTGATATTTTTGGTTTTGAAGGAATCCAGCAAAATATAACCTCTGTAAAAGACACAAACCAATTTTATTTTTTAATGAGGGTGCAGGTCTAAGATGAGGGGAGGGTGAAACTAGCTGTGTTAAGCTAATTAAACCTACTCTCTTTTTTTGTAATTTTCTAACACCAAGTACTGAATTAGCTGTAACCACTTGTAACAGTTCTGGCTCCAGTTTTCAGTACTATGTACACCCAGTCATGCTGGATCAGTTCCTCTCTCTCCACTTCTGCCTTTTAAGAGAGAGACCTTTTGAAAGTTTTGTTCCAAGACCTGACTTACTGCTTTCAGAGAGAGATTTTGAAGAGCTTTAAAATCTGCACACACAATTTATTTAATTTGACATTGTGGTCAAATTAGCATTAATTAAAGCAAGAGAAGTTAAAAATCAGTAGTAACTCATAAACCTAATGTAGTCATAATGTGTTTTTTCAAAACTGGTACAGAATATGGTCAAAAAACTAGTCAGTTGTTGTATTGTCGGGTCAAGACTGCCTAACATGAGCTTCTCGTGACATTTTTTGTTGTGCAGAACTAGTGAGACGGGATGAGTGAAGGAAAGAATATGGAGCAGCAAAAATTAATTTGGATTTGTGCAGTGCAGTGATATTTCGAGGGGAAGGAGCAGTGCCTCCTTCATTCATGACAACCTTCATTCCTTACAGCTGTGTGGTCTCTGGGGCCACTCAGCATAAATGTAAGCACGTAACACATCTGTGCAAGATCTCAGTCTCAGATCACAGGCAGATCAATTCCACTACTGTTTTTTACAGCAGAAAGTACAACAGAGCACCAAACCTAATAGGATCATAGGAGTCTCCTGAGGTATTTATTAATAACAAATCTTATCTAACAAACACATTATAGATCCGTACAAAGAAGAACGTCTACTGCATCTATACTACTTTAAAAAACTGTCCAAAAAACAGATGGGCCAGTTGTGGTAAATGCATTTCTCTTGACCATAATACTGTTCTAGTAACACATACAAGATGAAAACTTGGCATGATGTGTTAGTATATAAAAGAGGCAAGTTGTCATTCCAAGAGAGATACTCTTGGAACACTATGGTAAGGTATCGACTGACAATGTGTATATTAATTATTTTTTTATTGTACATTTACATTTTGTGTTTATTCCATAACCTTCACTATGGAATATTGTATATTGAGGGAAGGGATTTGACTGACTTTTTAAATTGAATTCACAGGAAGCCCCATCTTGAAAGTGGCACTAGTGTGTGAAATGAGACTGCAGAACAAAGATTAAAGCAGCAGAACAACTGCTGAGTATTGTTACAATATGGTTTCAAATAGTGGGAGAGTGAGGAATGGTTTCTTAATAGTTTTAAATGGTAAAATATTTCCGTACACTGATGAAGACAAAAATTATTTGCTTTGTTGCTGCAATTCTAGCACTTACATGGTCGACAAAGGTTCATTGCAGAGCATTAGTGGAACTCCAGCAAAACGGAAATGTAGTTTAAGACAGGGAAGCATATCATACCTTGCTTTCACCTCAGCTGATGATAGAAAATTCACTGATGGGGAGAGCATTTCTGATTCCACTGATACAAACCACATATGAACTAATGGAATTACTTTTGATTTACCAGCAGGATAATGTCTTTTTGCCCTTAAGTCATATAAATTGCACCTGAGAAGTTCCAGACATTATGCACCTTCAGGTATAAAAAAAAACCCCTTTCCTTATGTAAGAGTCTACAGCACTGAAAGTCATATTTTGCAGCTGAGAAGACAATACTTTTAGTGCATGACGATATGTCTCGGTTGCTTTGAAAGGAACAACTACACTTAAGACTCTTGCCCTTGACTGTGGTGTGTTCCCACTGCAGGACAATTCTCAGCTTTGCAGTTGCCTTTCTAGTTTTTCACTCTGTCTCTGTACACACTTTCTTGAGCAAATTAAAGCTGTCTGGCCCAACCCAAAATTACAATTTTACTATAAATTGAAGATTGATTTTAAAAATTATGGTGGCATTTGGGTGCCATTTAATTCTAAGGAAAAAAAAATCTTACCCCTGCTATAAAATTTCATATAAAATAAAGGTTGTTTTTTTTTTTTTTGACAATTCTGTCTTTACCATAGCAGAGGTAATTCTGCAAACTATGATTTCTATTAACTTTTTTATACACTTAACTGAAAATAGCTTTTCTCTTCACCTATATTCAATTCATGCCATCCTCTCAACTGATATTTTTATTAGATAGCTAAGATATACAAACAGAAAATTGGTTTAATTAAATTTTCTCTGTAGATCATTAATTTTTAGGATAAGCCCTGAGTACATCACAAAATATAATTGTGTTCATACAAAATAATGTGGGCCTCATCTTTTTTTCCCTGAAGTCCTCCATGGACTCATGGAGTTGATAATCAAGCTTGAAATGAGATTATTACATTTTATAGAAATTCATGTGAAATATACATATTTTTCAGTGAAATGGATATTTCTCAGATATCACACCAGCCGAGATCTGAATTGTGGCTGACATGTTTCTGAATCAGTGGAGATTGTGCATCTATATCACATGTGTTTAGAAAAAGTTACTGTTATATTAAGAATCCATTACTTTTTGTATTGGCACTCTTCAGAAGACAACACATACTAACACTCAAGGTGTTACTGGCATAATTTCTTTTTTAATTTGGGCATTTCAGATCCAGATGATAGTTTTTGGTTTTAGTTTCAAATGTGAACCTACAGTTCTTTTATTGGGAATCTTCAGAAGTCCAATTTTGCATATGTTTAAAAGAGAAAAGGATGGCAAAATAAGAGATTCAGGATGTTGCCATTCAGCAACACTAGCTGGCACTTAAAAAAAAAACCCAAAAACACCACACCTGAATGCTAAGTTACTATTTCACTACAGTATTTTGAAACACTTTCCATACTTTATAAATGTCATTGTAAGCCCCAGTATTTTACCATAGCTGTAATGGTTAAGGGACCCAGGCAGAATAAGGTTTGTAAATAGAAGCAATATTTTTTAAGACTAGTCCGTATGATTAGGAGAAGTTGCTCAAACTGTCAAGCGTACAAAACCTTGAGGTTTGTCTTCGAGGCCTGAAGAAGACATGAGCCTGAAAACCTGTCTAATTTTTCCAGCTATATCAATTAGTCAAAGAAAAGATATCACACATCCCAACAAATCTGTTCCTGCCTACTGTGAATAGTGAGCTTTTTTATTTTGCTTTTGTTACTCTTCATTATTTATAATGCTATTTCTCTAAAGAAATCGAAAAGGAACAGGGAGAAGTAGTATCTTGTTAAACCAGTTGATATAGCTAGGGAAAAAACAAACTGAGCAAATTTCAGACATTCCGCTACTTCTGCAGGAGGAGAGAGACACCCTCGTGTGGTGCCCTTGACTAGCTTGCAGTTGCACGGGAACCGGAGAGTCACAAATCCACCGTTACAGGCAGTCACGTTTTCCGTGGCAGGTAGCCCAAGCACTGGAAAGGGTAATTCCCCTACGGTGCTGCAATGAACTGTTTAACCTGCACCAAGGTTTGTGACATATACAAGTGTGGAGGTCATTGCTGACTGTCATATGAAACTGGAACTAGGTGAGGCTTCACTAACACTTGCTAATTTTGCTCGGTTCATTTCTGACTGCTCATACTAAAATTGTCATAGGAAGCACATAAGGAGAAAACAAGGGGTACAAGTTGCTGTCTTTGGTGGAGGAACTGAAAGAGACATTGTTACAAATTGAACTTTTCTTGCTATTTGTTTTCTTCTACATGTCTCCGATCTCAGTGGTTTGGCAGATCTAGATGGTCAAGAGGTCTCCTCCATCCTGGGAAATGTTCCAAAGAACCGTGTCTTAATGGCGCTCTTTTATTAGACAAGTTGTCTAATTTATGTACGTCTCACAATGCATCTGGGGTAGCTTACTGCTATGTACACCAATTA
Organism: Calonectris borealis; assembly: GCF_964195595.1. Lineage (NCBI taxonomy): Eukaryota > Metazoa > Chordata > Aves > Procellariiformes > Procellariidae > Calonectris > Calonectris borealis. The sequence goes on along the minus strand of NC_134313.1, from coordinate 71,723,878 downwards.
CAATTACCCCAAACCTCAATGTATGCAACATATCGTCTGGAGGGATTGCATCAGAGCTGGATGAGGCACAGGCAATGTCAAAGCTGAACACAGTAATGGAGACGATATGCTACAGGCTGAAAAACACTTAAATAGAGCATTAACCCAACAGTTTTGCTCTGTAAGTGTTATGTTTGATTTTAACTAGACAACAAGCCTTAAGGAATGTGACTCCTTAGATTAAGCTAGATTCATATGTGACCTTTATATAATATCCTTATAGCTTTGTAGAAAGATTAAAGGCAGTGGATTAAAGCCAAAGACTAAAGGGACAGTATTAAAAATGTATGGGAATGTTTTCACGCATGATAGCCATTTTGAAGAAGTGCGGCTAGAAAACATCCAAGAGAGGCAAATTTCAGCAGTTTGCAGAAGTAAATTTTCTCCACAGTCAAAATAGGAATGTTTCCTGGAGAAGACTACAGGAAAATTGCTTGTCTAGGTAGGGCCAAAGACATTGAGGCAGACGTGGGAAAGATGGTGTTGCTCAGACTTGAAGTTCTTCTGCTAATTGTTCTCAGTGCAGAACAGGTAGAGACTCTGGCATCTGCAGTGGAAGCTGGTATGTAAAATGAAGAATGTAGAAAGCTGATGCACTTCATGGTGAGGGGATTAAGCCCTGCTCTTAGAGGTATCTCTATAGATGGTTTTGATACCAAACCTGCTTGTTATGTACTCTTTGTGATGGGGAAGAGAGGCAGGAATCATCTATAAGGCTCGCAGAGATCTTGAAACATCTGACTTGTTACTCAGTGTGCTTCTCAAGGTTCAAACCGAAATACTTTTTTTAAGTTTTGTGATTATTTTACTCCAGTAAAAAAATTACTTGTACTCAAGAATTATGAACTTGGCACTCCAGAAAATTTCTTCTCTTTTTTCTTTAAAGAATAACATACAGCCGAAAAGTAATACATTCCCCATGTGTTTCCCTTGCTGTGTTTCTTGGTTTATCTGGCCAAAACGAGGGTAGAAACATGTAGCAACTCCGAGGTGTTAGGTGCCAATTTATCCATTGGAAAATGATCTGACACCAACAAACTCACATAAAATGGACAAACAACAGGTAATACTTGTCATTTGTTGACTTCATGGGCCAAATTTTAATTATAAAGGGTTTGTATCCTATTATTAATTTTCTGAGAAGTTGAATCCTCCTCAAACTTCTCTTTGTACAGAGAAGACTAAAGAAAACCCATATGTCCGTGGTTTTATTTGACGGTTTAAAGAGAGAAAAGCGTGCCTTTTTTTTCTGCAACACTCCTCTATATTATTTACCTGATTCTAGGGAATTCCAAGGGCAGGACACATCCTTTAATAAGGCCATGAACTGTATATCACAGCTAAGACTAGTAATAAACTCTAATACTGATGTTATAAAAGCCTTCTTAAAGCAAGGTTAATAACATGACAATAGTAAACACCCCAGTCAGCATAAAATGAAATGAAGCCTACAGTATTTTAAATGCATGGGTCCTGTGAAAAAGGATACCAAGGAAAGACCTTTTGTTCATGAGCTTCTATATATAAAAAAATTCAGTTTTCTGCTTGTGTCTCAGTTGAAGGTCATCTGTACATGAGCAAGAGAAAAATAACTACCATACTTGACTGCAGAATGCTGGGATTACATAGCAGCGTTTACAATATTGCAAATACAATGCTTTAATCAAAGATCAGTATTATTTATGAAATTAGAGGAGTTCCATTAATGGCCAGACATGTATTGTATTCATTTGTATTTATTGCTTTTTGTTTCCCTTTTTTCCTCCTGAAAATAATTTGTATGGTGTAGAAAGTGACAGAAATACTATTCCTCTACTTCAGCCCTATGACAGAACTAAAATAATCTTGTAAAAATGTCAGCATAGTTAGCTGGCCAGTTTCTGAAGAAGCACTTTCTGTAGATCACCGTTGTGTCCCTCATTCAAAAGGAAGAAACAGAAGGATATCCAAGTTCAGGATCAAATTTACATTTTGATGGGGTCTTGCACTGCTGGTTGGAATTAAGGATGCTTTCTGAAATTGGTGCCTCAGTCTCCAATCAGTTTCTCCCATCAGAAAACATTTCCAGAGGGAGTGCGTGCAGAATATTTGAACTAGCAAAACAAAACAAACATACCAATTTTCAGACGAATAATCACTTCAATTGTTTTCAGCAAAGAACACCAATTTCTTCCATTCATTAAAATTATAAAGAGTATTTGGAAGTTTCAACACCATTTCTCTTCTCTAAGAAGGCAGAAAATAAGAATTATCATGCCATTCATCAGATAGTAGGCCGTCATTTGCCTGTCATTTCTAAAAGGGGCTAGATCTAGGCTGATTCTGATGAAAATGCAGGAAATCTAATAAAAGATGTAGAATGCAATAGACTATTTTCTTAACTTTCTGGAATGGGGCTTTTCTACCTCTTTGTTTAACAATTTTCTCAGTTTGCTTGACTTTGAAAACTCTGCTGATCACTAATCTCCTCTCCCCACAGAAAAAGTTTCATGATATTGTAGTACCAATATGTAAAACCTGATTGAGCGGAAGAATGTTCATTTAAAGTAGTTTAAACCTGCATACTACAAATGTTTTCAAGCTAGTCAGAAGAGAGCAAGTTATATCAAAATCACATGATAAACTAACTTTCTTCTAAAAGTTAAGGAAGTTTTTCAGCTGGTCCTTTGGATTTGTCATGCATTATCATTTTATTTTACAAAGTAGCTTGTTATTCAAAATATAACTGAGCACTCTGGACATGAGAATTCAGTTAATGGTGAAGAATAAAGCAGCATAACACCACCTGTTATACACTTTTTTCACTTGTCACCAACTTTACTTTACTCACCAACTACAGAAGTGTAAACAGCTTTTAGGACATCCTGGTAGTTTGATATAATATTAAAAGACAAAGTGTCCAACAAAGGATGACCGTATTTTCATAGTGAAAAGCTAAATAAAAGACAAATAGTAATTTCTTGAAGTAGGAACATCCAGCCATTTTTCAGAATTCTTCCATTCATGAAGATGTGGCCAGCTTTATTTTTACTTTTTTAATTTTACTTTTTTTTCTACCAGATTTTCCGCTGATAATTGATTACCTTTCTGTGGATTACTGTAACACCTAAAAAACTTCTTATTCTTTTGCATGGTTACTAATTTAGAGGATTCACTTTTTCCCTCAGCCAGTTCATTTACTAGTCTCTACATATTCAGCTCTTGACTAAACTGACTAACACAATCCCTAGAGGTATATAGAAGAAAATACCAAATATAAGTTGATAGGTCCTATTGTCTCTGCATGTAGCACTGGTGCTGCTATCTTTGAAAACTGTCCCCGCTTTGGTGTCCAGAGTTCAGACTAGCTGCTGATAACATTGCAAAGGCCCACAGAGAAGTCCCAAGCACAATTTAGAAACTTCTTACTCTGTCAGAGAGTTAGTTAGGAGGTATCAGGTTTAATCCGGTGAGTATTTAAGGGCAAGGTTAGTAATGGGCTTTTCACTTACCTCACAGATGTTTAGTATGATTTAATGAGTTGAAATTGAAGCTAGAACAACTGAAACTTGGTCTTTGTTTTCTATGAGGTGGGGGTTAATTTCTAGGACAGCTGTTCATATATTGTTGCGGAGAGAATCCACGTACATTTTCAAAGACATGTTTGTAGTATTTTTTAACCTGAAATCCATCTCTGGTTCAAATGAATATTTAGTTCTGTGCCGGGCTACAGCTTGTCTTAACGCAGGCAGACCGGGTGACCAGATCTTCCCTTGTACGTTAGTCCCTCCGAAGCAATGCTTACTGTTGGTTGCACTTCTGTGGTCTCACTCCAGTTTGTCAGTGAGATGTCCTGAACATGATATTCCACTTGTGTGGATTTCCCCACTCTGGGGTCTGTCAGCGTCTGTGTAGGCAGATCAAAATCACTGTGAACATTTTTGCTGCCAGTTCATATTCCGCCGAGTATCTTTCAACACCACAACAACCTTCTGCTACCAGGTATGCGTTCCTGCAAATGCACTTCACAAATTTTGATTTGTAGTTTTCTGTCTATAGCTTCATCTCTGCAGATGTAGGTAGTTATCTTTTTTGCCACACTGGAGGCCACAAGTCCTCTCACTCTGGGGTTGGAGATTACAATTGCAGAACATGCTGCAGAAAGCTCTGGACATTACCTTCCAGGGTGCCTAAGCAGGTATCCATCCTTGTGCTCTCACAGTACAGAAAAGCCAATCTGTGATGCCAGTCCTGGTGGTGGAAACCCCGGAGAGGTCAAGTGAATGTCGTCGCACAGCCCTTCGTGCACTAACCAGTGGAGGGGCAGAGATCCTGCAGTGTGTCACCTCAGAGTTTAGAGGTGGCATTTAACATTTCGCCTCAGGCCCTTTGCACGCTTCCTGATATGTTCAACAGCAGCTTGGGGGTGCATTAGCTTTCGTTAGCAAATGCTATGGTTTGGTCTAGAAGGCATGAGACGTGGGTTACACATCCCCCAAGTAAACAGAAATCATTCCCAAGTCCTGACTCAGAGCTGTGTGGACTCACCAGCTCAGGTCTCGGTGCAGTGCTGTCACAGAGGGCTTCTTCACTTACTGCAGGGTTGCTCAGATCTGGTTAAAATACAGGATACCAGGTGACAAACTGGTCAGACCTCAGGAAGGGCTCTGGAGACACACACATGGCATGCCATGAAGAGGGGAGCGATGCGGTGCTGTAGGTTCTGGCTCCAGAGCCAACACTCGTCCTTGAGGAGCCTCTACCATCAACCAGTAAGGAACATTTGCCATGCTGCTTCCCACAGCTGCCTTTTGTGCATGGAAGGCATGCATTTTCAGGGCTGTACCAGGACATGAAGCGATCCAAAAAACCACACAAAGCAATGGCATATCACTTAAGGATGTCTCCAGAGGCTATGGTATAGCATAGTCCAAAATGTAAACATGAGACCTTAAAATTAATTGGATCTAACCCAGCCTTCTGTTCTGTAATTTTTTTTGTTCTGTCAGCTAAATCAGGAGTCCAGTACTAATTCCCCATAAAAGCAAATTTAAGTAGGACACTAAGCCTCAGTCTGGGGTAGCTGACTCTCACCTGCACCGGGACTGTTCTCACATGCCCTGTACCTCATGTACACCAATAATGAGTGCAGCACAGCGGTGTGAGGTGCAAGGACTCAAGCCGTCACTCCAAAGTAAGAAATAAAGCTCCTAAAGGCAGTCTTGGGCTCAGCCATAGCAGTTCAGAAACATGAAGATCTGACTCCCTTTAGTTTAAACACAATTTCTCTACATGCACCATGGAATGTATGTTTAACGTATTAAAAAATGAGTGTTTGAAAGAAAAGAAAAAAAAAAGTAGGGTAACCCTTTAATAATGTTTGAGACAAAGCAGTCATTTCCCTGATATATTAAAAAATAGCAGTGACAGAAGACAAAAGCACTGAACAGGGTATTAAAGAGAAACTCTCCTTCTGCTGTTTGCTTTAACAATGTAAAATAAAAAGTTGTATTCACATACATAACCTCCAGCTTTTCAACTCACCTGGAGAGCTCCCCTACCCACAATGCACTAAGTGGATGATTAAAAAGAAATGGGGGCTTAACTGAGGGGTAAGCGTGGGGTCTCTGGAGCTTTGCAAAGCACTGAACCATGCAGCTACAGCTGTCCTCCAAACAAGCCCAACATTCTTTATTTATTTGTTATGAAATATTTATGGATGTTATGAAAGGTTTAAAATAATGTGTCTGTCTCTCTCTCTCCCCTCTTATTTTTGCCCTGGCACAGTGTTTTCTAATGCATAAATAATTCTGGCCTGTGGACAGTGGGACAGCACATTAGGTGGGATGTATCCGCTGTATCACATTCTTTCTGCCTGAGAGAAAATATCATTCCTAGTAATTTTCTACACTTATACAATCTGCGTTGACAGTAAATAATTGATGTATGAATTTAGGACTAAACTCCAACACAATATGACTTTATGTCAAGGGTTACTCCCAGAAGATTTTGAGCTAAATCATCTTGCAAAATGGGTTCTTTCAGTGGAAAAAGGGGGGAAAAAAGGCTTTTTGAAATTATTTTAATGGAAAGATGGGACCTTTGCGTAGTGCTTCTTTTGATGAGGTCTTGCTTTGCATGGCTGGTAATAAAACCAAGCAATCTATCCATTATGAGATTGGAAATGTTTCATTTGTGATCACAAATGGATTTTTTTTTGAGATTGACATAAGCAGGTTCTTTTTTGTTCCTTTCATTCTTTCCTTTCCTTCCCCTTTTCTTTCCTTTCCTTTCCTTCCCTTCCCTTTTCCTTTTCTTTCCTTTATCTTTTCTTTTCTTTCCTCTACCTTTTCTCTTCTTTTCCTTTTCTTTTCTCTTCTGTTTTCTCTTTTCTTTTCTCTTTTCTTTTCTCTTTTCTTTTTTCTTTTCTTTTTCTTTCTTTTCTTCTTTTCTTCTTCTTTTCTTTCTTTTCTTTTCTTTTCTTTTCTTTTCTTTTCTTTTCTTTTCTTTTCTTTTCTTTTCTTTTCTTTTCTTTTCTTTTCTTTTCTTTTCTTTTCTTTTCTTTTCTTTTCTTTTCTTTTCTTTTCTTTTCTTTTCTTTTCTTTTCTTTTCTTTTCTCTTTTTTCCTGTTTTTTTTTCGTGATATGAGAGTTAACATGTGATAGGGTGCCCTCTGCTTTCCATGCCTGTATTTTCCATACAAAGTACAATTATGTTTTAAATTACAAGCTGGATATATTTGCAACTTAAAGATACATAACTGGAAGAAAGACTTCACATAAAGGATTACAAATTTACTCTTAGTGCCTCAATTAAAATCCTTTTCATCATGAGAAAGTGGTTACCATCAGACAAAAAGGAAACAAGGAAAGAAATGGATTAGAGAAGAAAGCTTTTATGATAGAGATGGAACTGAAATACTCAATACCTCTATATATCTTATTAAAGACTAGACAGGAAGATCAAAGAAAAATCATTATATAAATAACACATCATAAAATGCTCTTATTTAGAAGAAGGGAATTAACAGAGTGGGGTGGGAGTTATTTGGGTTTTTTTCATTCTTTTTTATTTCATGATTTAACGCACAACAGAAAAAAACCATGTATTTCCTGCTATACAAAGTATTTGCACCATTGCTGGTGCAGCAGGCATATACAGTTTATTTTAAATTAAAACATCATCACAGTCTTTGAACAAATATCAATATCATTATCTCTGTCAGTGATTCCTTCTCTGCCTAAAATTGTAATGACACTTGTTTACTTATGTTAAACCTCCACTTGTAGAAAATTACTGAATTTGTTGTGACACATAAACTGAATAGCAAGAGAGCTTTTTGTCAAAGGGATAAAACTGTCTCCTGGGACAACAGGGACAAAATTCTCTCTTATTTCTCAACATTCAAGTAAATATCTACTAGTGACTGTTCTATAGATGGCACTCATGCCTCTAAGCAAGAAGCACAGATCCAAGTTCGAGTGAGGAATATTAAAAACAAATACTTTGATCTGAAGAAAATTTCCTAAAACAGATTGACAATTGTTTGAGAAATAGCAAAATGTTTTTTCCTCTTATTTATAGATTTGACATCTAAGACTGTAAAATAACAACAAAAAGATATCTCTGATAGAGAAGAAGTGGTTTGCAGTAAACTACTTTGTTGTCCCTTTGCTTGAAAAAGTTATGGATACTGTAAGTTCTGTGATTTTCTGGAATAAGGAGAGGTAAGCTGTGAGGAAAAGGCTGAAAGCAGTCATGGTTTTAGTTAGAGAAGGTGCAATTGAGACGTGTAATAGAATAGAATTTGCTGTAATTTCTGCAGGTTAGACAAATAGTTCTTAGGTGTGTTCTCTTGCAGGAGTGTTGTTCGACTTAGTACAAATCTAACTGCAACTTCCTAAATGTTCCTAAAATAGGCAGTGCATGTAACTTTTGCAAGACAGAAGTTTAAACCAAAAATACAAACCATGCATTTAATAGTTTAGGAAAGCCCAAAAGTTATTTTAAACTGAAAGCAGATAGAACTGAGGAAGTTCAAATTAAAGAAAGCTGCCCAGCAGGTATCTGTCATCTCTAATAGTAACATCATCTTTGGCTGAATTTTGACTGAACTGGTTATCAGTATAATTAAATATATAAAAGTAAGTAACATCCTGATTCATGAGGAATTAATTCGATTTTCTCAATAGGCTGCTCTGCAAATCCAGAAAATCAGGAGTGCTCTTCACACTATTCCAACTTGAACCCCAAACTCCTAATTGTTACACCCCAGTTTAAAGGGGTCATAATTCATATATCTCAAATATCCTGGCACAGTCCCTGTAGAAATAAGCCTGTCTTGGGTCTCCTTTTCAGTGATGAAGCTGGAAAAGACCTCTGCAAAGATGAACCCTCAGGTCTTAGGGCACTTGGTGTCATTTGGCTCTGTTTCAAACATGGCTGTGAGGAGTAGAGATCCTCCCTGACAGAAGCATTATCAGGGGGCTACATGTAATGTAAGAAGCATTTAGGAATCTGAGTTGTTCACATCACTTCATGTGGTGTAAACTTAGATCTGAGAAAAAGAATTGCTTTCTGTAATGTAAAGGGGAAAAGGTGCGTCTGCTATTCCCACCAACTTCAAAAGAAACTAAACTTCGTTCACCAACCTTGAATTAGGCCCGTAAATATAAAATGAAATATGCTTAAGGAGGACAAAATGAACCAAAAAGATTAAAGGATTAACACTCACAGTTGCAAAACCCACAAAGGCGTCAAAAGCCACTCTCATTGTTCTGTCCCTGGCAGTAACAGTAGCAGATGCTGAGGAAATGAATAAGAAACCAAAGCAAGTACAATTTGCTCTTTCATTCAGAATGGCCTCTTTACTTGTGAGGATCAGTGGGTCAGGGGCTTCCTGAAACAGAATTTGCAACAATGATGTGTCCTTTTGTTTTTGAAGCCATACATACCTTTGGCATCTGCAGCATGCAGTGGTGGTGAATTCTGTGCATTATTCTGTATGTTATTCTATACAAACTAACTATGTAGTTTTCTGAAATCAATGTTCTTGTTTTGCTTTTAAGAATTCTCTCTGATTCTTGTATTGGGAGACCCCTAGTTCTTCTGCTTTACTAGAAACAGTAAACAGCTTTTCTCTGGTCATATTATTGACATCTCTGAATATTTTGTATATCCTCTCACCTTCTGTCTGTTTGTTTTGGTTTTTTATACTGTAGAATCAAAGAATATTCAATCCCATCCCATATGGAGGTAATTCTGATCTCTGATCATCCTTACCTGTACTGGTCCTTGTTCTGCTACATAATTATTCAGATTGAGTGGCCAACATTGTGGTCAATGGCAAAGATACAGGTTCTTTGTGTTTTATGCATAATGTAGTAGTATAATGTCTGCTGTTTTGTTCTCTATTCTTTTCCAAATAATTCCTTATGTTTTACTTGTCTTTTTTGGTGCCACCGAACACTGAGTTGATGTTTCCAGACAATGATCCACAAAGACTCCAAGATTACTTTTCTGCATTGAAATATCTAATTGAAAGCCCACAGCTGTATATATGTATGGGTAGAGTCATATTCTTCACTAGGTATTATTTTACATTTATCAAGACTGATTTTCATCTGCCATTTTAATTCTTTGTCACTTTGTTTGCTAACACTTTCTCCAGATCCTCAACCAATGATAGTTTTGAGTATCCTGAACAGTACTGTGTTACTAGTAAACTTTTGCACTTCATTTATGAGGCTATTGAAAGAATTTCTATGGGATTCAGGCAGGATAGAAGGAAGCTGACGCTGTGAAATGTGGTAAATACATAGACATATGTTGAAAATACCATCAGAAGGTCATGGTAAATGCCTCCCACAAATCTACAATGTTACCATTTGCAAGTGTCCATTCGTGTTACGTTGGCCCTTACTCAGCCTTTCTGAGGCTCTCATAGGTGATTTTCCAGTTCTTCCTACTGGTTAGTCCATATGTTGTTGCAGGCTTATATTTAGAAAAAAAATACGCAGTGGGGAAAAAATAAATAATAAAAACATTTCTTGCTTCCATAGGTGTTCATGCTAAATCTTGTTTCTTTCCCTGGAAGAAAAAATAATACTCCATGGAGGAGCCAGAAATCAATACAAGAATTTACACCAAGTTGAGACGAATTTTCTAGGAAGTAAGGATGAATCTGATGGACTGGGGGAATGTTCATGGCAGACTCACTCTGAAGTTTGGATAGCAAAAATGTTTCATGGGCACCTCGAAAAATTTTCTGTTTGTGGTGTCTGCCCTTTTCTGGGCTAGAAATTGAGCTTTGGCTAGTGTCAATGGTACAGTATTCACAGGTACATACACTGAGGTGACCATGGCATATATTGCACAACTGGCTGTATCTTGCATCATTCACTAGTTCTTCTAGAAATACGTTAGGATGCACCACTCGGTACCTCTCAGAGGGAGCAAAGAGCTGCAAGGAGGAAGAGGGAAGAAAGCATGCTGCTATACTGTGAAGAGCTGTCAACACTTCTTGAGTCCTAGCTCAGAGTTTGAAAAGCTATATCCTTCTATAGGATCCAGTGAAAAGATATGTACTATTTTAAAGAGGCTGGAGCACCAAAAGAGTTACCTGAGACCATTTGAGGCAGAAGTTTTATAGAGAAGTTGATGGGCACAGTATCGGAAAAATATTGTGTTAGCCATTTTAATGTATCCCTGGTTTTGTACTTCTACTGTAAGATTTCAGCTAGATGAGGGTTTTCATATACTGCTGACATCACACATTCAGAAATTAACTATGACACCTGAGAATCTGAAATGGCTTCAAGTGCTATGAACTGTCTGTTACTTTTCTTTTACTCAGCTTCTGGATGTTTTTGAACTTATGTGATTATTTCATGTTCAAAACTCAGCCCTAAATACACTACAAAGTACAACCTCATTGATCTTTGGATGCTGGAGGACTTTGGTTATTTTCTTTTGTTCCAGGAGTGAGAGAAAACTGTCAGCTCTCTACACAGAAAGGCAGAAATGAAGAATTTTTTACTACTTCCCTGATTTTATTTCCTTTAACTTCCTAACTCTATAGTCCAGTGACTCTAGATCTTTTCTGTTGATGACACCTGCCAAGGGCTGTGCAACTGTCAACATGAAGGGCCATAGTCAATAAAACCTTCCTGAGCTATGGTGGGGGCAGGACAAAGAAGATGTACCAAACCTTATGGTACATAGCCATATATACCAGAGAGAACAGGTATACCAGGGTGCACAGGGCGGTAGTACGTGCTTCAGATCGCTGGCACAGATGCAACTACCTGGTAAAACTGCAACCTGGACATTAGTGAGCAGTAGAAGAGGCCTGGTCATTAGTGTTAGGTGTATTGATTTAGACACACTCTGGGAGTGTCAGGGCCACTTGCCGTGGTTTGCAGCAACCTGGGAAGCAACCACCGTCTTTGCCTTTCCAGGTCTATGTAAATGCTCCTTCCTGCCTAGGTCTAGGCTGACAATTAGCAATCTTCAACCTGGGATAGCTGAAGTTGGGTTCTACACCAGTATAGCTACAGGACGTAAGGGAAACTCCAACTCTTGCAAATAGTTAACCCAAATGAGTGACACACTGTGCTAGGCTATAAGCAGGCATAAAAGGCCTGCATGTAGGCTACCTTTACGTGAAATTTGCAATACTCAGTAATTTTAAACTTCTTTTCCTTGTTTCCTATCTCTTCCCTCTCCTTACTGCCTACACAGGGTCGTTTCATCTCCTGCACTTCAGAAGTCTAGCACCTTTCCTCCCTATCACATGATGACTGAGGAACTCCCCGAGAGCTCTAAGAGCATTCTGGATTTGACCGCACTTGAGCCAGAATTTTACTTGTGGCAGCCTTAATTCCACTTTCAAAAGTTAAAAGTATGTCCCATGAGCTCCTTTCTCCATCTTTTTTTTTCCCAGACCTTCTTGTCTGACAGTAGTCTAAAGGGGGGAAAAAATCATAATCTGGAAACTCAGTCCGTACTAAAATTCAACCTTAAGGAGAAAACATCAAAACCCAGAATTTGGAGAGTTAGTGATGCTGTCACAGTGCTTGCTTGCTCGTAAAAGCAAATACACATTTTTGTGAGTTCAGTTACCTCACTGAGGAGGGAGTGCTGACCTGAGCTGGAGGCTGGTACCTGAGCTCGCTCCTTCCCAGCTCATTTGGATGTAAGAGCGGTCAGCCAGTCATGCCTTCATCTGCAGTGCAGCCAGACTCCCCTCTGTCCTGTCCTAGAATGAATTAACTTCTCATGGGATGCTGAGTGATGAGGGTGACAGGGAGTCACAAAGGGTCATATTCTTCTGCTATGTTTAATGTTAGATGAGCAGTACTGCAATGTTTTGAAGATGGTATTGTATTCTAAACATGTTTTTCTTGCTTTCTTAAATTCCTTCTAAGCTTTTTACCAATAGATTTTGCAGGCCTGTTAGTCCTGCTTAGTCCCATTTATACATTTAAATCTACGGTCCACAAATTCTTTAGACTGGAGTACTAGTCTCTGTGATACGAAATTCATTTTGCCACATAAGACTCCACAGATTTACTCTTACTGTGTCATCATTGTGTCCCACCAGAATATAGTTGAACAGTTCTTCCTTATTCTCCTCAAGGTAAGCATTCTGAAATTTTATTATTTTTTTAACGTGAAAACTGGATTCTTGGAAATTTGCATTCAGAAATTCTTTTTCCATTGCCTCGTGAATGTTACAGGTTGAATGTCTCTAGTGTTCACTCTCAGCAATTGGCCACTTCTTTTTGGAAATGTATTTTTTGTGGTGCATCTGGGGAGGCTGGCACATCACTGGAAAAAAGGTACATATGTGAACCTCAATATATAGAAATAAATGAAGGTTTAGAGTACATTTCTGTTCATTTTCCTCCATCTTAGCCAAAACATTTTTTTCCACATATTTCCCTTTTTTCCAGAAGGGAAAAAAGCAAATATTTTCTATGTAAAAGCCGGCAGCTACAGAAAACCAAGCTTGAGCCCTAGCCCGGAGTATATACTTGGGCAGATAACCAAAACAGAGATCCTTCCAAACACAGTTGCTTGAATTCCAAGTGAATCATGCTATTTCTATTGGGAAGACCGATCCATTTTTTTTCAATATTTTGCTGTGTACTGAATTGAGATGACTAACTTTTCTCTCTGTGTATAGAAGTGAGCACTATTGTCTGAGGTAGATAGAAAAGATTTAGGCAAATCTGATAAAATGCTGAGTGCTATACTGCATGAAGTGAAAAGAGAAAGCTTCCTTCATTTTAAGAAATCTGCATAGAATATAGGTAAGAATCACAATCAGTCTAAATTTCCGACCAAAATTTCCTGAAAGGGAAACTTTACTACAATTTTGGTATTTTACCTTCTAATATGAAAATGAAAGGTATCCCTTTAATATATTTTTCTTTAAAATGTAAATTATACTTCCGTCCAGTCTCAAAGGTGAAAGCCAATGGTGCTTCGAGTTTCTGCAGATTTCCTCTTGGCCTGAGTTCCCTATTTTTGTCTTGACAAGCAGTGTCCCCATAAAGGGCTGTGGAGAATGGTGTGAAAACAGGTTTGTAGATTAGAGTTGGTGGCAGCCTTTGGACAGGTGAAAATTATTAAAAAGGACTGATGAACTGCACACTGAGTTTTTGTTGCCAGATCATTCTGAAACCAGTAACGAAGTTACAGCCTAATTAGGTTCATCCCTTTTCTTTCCACTCGAACGGCTGGAACACAGAATGAGAGCAGCCTGACATGCAGGTTTTTTTAGAAAGTGACCCTCCACTGTGGATCGTCCTTTTACTCTCTAGCATGTCTTTGGCATTGTTCTTGTGTTCTTAGTGTTGATGCAGAACAGAGCAATATCTCCACGTCCCTCCAGCCCAGTCTTTGCAGAACTCCAGTCTGACATCAGATATAGCGATAGGTGCAGAAAGCTGTTTTGACTAATGTCAAAAAAGTTTGTTTTCAAGACTTCTTTCTTGTATGTGTAGGAGATTAGGAGAGGAAAGCACATTGAAACGGAAAAGCGAACACGGAAAACAAGAATTAAACAAATATTTGATCCCATAAAAATTTAAAGCAGCATAACTAATATTTAGGAGAATATTTACATGTTAGAAAAAAAAATAGCAAAAACTCAAAAGGCATCTATTTAAATAACCATCCTTTCAAGAGGTTAGATCAGCATATGCTGACAAGAGGCTTGTGTTGTGGTTTTTGTAGTACTCTTAGCCTAATTAACAAATGCATTACTGGCACAAGTGAGTCTGGAACAATTGCCAGTCAGAACACTCAGAGAGAAGCCACCAGGGAACACTGGGTAGCAATAAAAAGCCATGGCTGCTTATTTTTAATTCTTTGGAGGGCCAATTCAAACAGCAAATGTAATTACAATTCTGTAAATAGAACACCCGAAAGCACTCCTTCTGGCATTAGTATGCATATCTTTGATATTTGTTTAACAAATGATCAAGTAGCCCTTTCCCTATGTTGCTTCTTATTTGAGGGGTTTGCAGATTTGAAAAGCAATGCTGAAAATACCATCTAACTGTGCAGGCTTTCACTTTCAAATGCATTGGAAAATCATTGATTTGCTTAGGAAAGAGCCTGAATGTTACTTTCTACTTCAGGTACAACAAGTAGAAGAGGTAGGTTTGCGAATACCTTTTGTGTTGGTATTCCTTTATTTGAAGACCAGACACTGATTATGTTGGAGCATGATAAAGTCAAAATTATTTCGAAGGGAAATTATAGCATTTGAACATCTAAATGCTAAATTAAATGATCTGTGTTCCTGCTCCACTTTCACTTAGCACAAAAACAAGAGTCAAAATAGAAAGGAGAAAACTTTACTGTCCTTCAGATGTGGCATACTTTCCCATTACGTGACATACTGAGTGTCTCAGCAGGATGTTATCCTACTTTGCAGTATTTTGTGCAGCAAGCAGGCTTGCTGTGGTAGGTTAATTCAGAGAAAGAGCAAAAGTGGCTAAGGCACAGCAAGATGTGATCATAAATTAATAATGTTCAATGGACTGTGACTGTGAGAGCTGCTATTGGTATTTCAGGTCAGGATAATCCCTAGACTCGGTTTAATTTCAAAAATGGCAGCCATATATTTCATGTGCAAGTGGAAGAACACAGAAGTCTTGTGGGGGATAGAAAGCTCTTAGAGAGATGAAGGCAAGTACCAGAGGGAGATAAAGGGGAAAAGAATAATAATAAGGCCAAAGTGAGGTAAACTATCCTACCATCTGTATGTGAGTACTTGATAAACACAGTAACATTAACAACATGATTCCTGTATTAAAGATTAATGTGATCAAAAATCTCAAATTCTTCCCAAGGTATTCCTGCTTTTCCTCTGACTTTGAGAGTTAATTGACAGCTTTTTTCCACTGGCCAAATAGGTGGGTGAGGAGCAGTATCAGCTCTCATTAAGATGTAAATAAGTGAAAAGCGTCTTTAAAAGCTCTTTCTGTGCCCCCTCCAGCCTCCCTGCCTGCCCTAGTTTCATAGTTTTGGTTGGTTTTTAGGAAACAGAAGCCACCTGTTTGGCTACCAAAACCCATATTTGTCAACTCTTAATTTTATTATTGCTCAACAGCCAGTGCTTGACATCGACTTTAAAAGACACCGCTACATTCTCAACAGTCTAAAATCATACCACATTATTTGTGCAGCAGGCACAAATATTTGCCTTGTGTTTCTAGTATTTTTAAAAAGTCAGTCTTACTGCTGGAATGTATTTACACTTCTGAATTTGCGACAGAGAGGAAAGCTCTGTAATTTACCTGCTTCCAGTCTGCTTTAAAAGCACCTGTTCTTTCAAGGTGGTGTGGTGGGGCAGAAGGAAGGCTGGCTGCTTGTTTATCCCAGCTGGTGTGCTTCACCTCTGCCCAAGCCTTCACAGGAGGAGGAAGGACTGTCAGGGATGCTTTGGGAATGCAGCGTGGGGCAAGGTGAGAGGGTGCGGACACGGGGATACCCAGTTTTGTTACTTAGCAAGCCAGCTTCAGAGCATGCACTTGCTTAGCCGTTACCCTGTGGTCATAGTGTACAATGGCTCTGTTCAATTTTTTTTGTGTTGCAAATCAATACACACCAAACTGATGCAAGTTTAAAATAACCTTTAAAAAGGTTATTTGTAACTCAGATCATTTCAGAGAGCTGATTTACAGTGTGGCTTCCAAAACTGTTGTCTGGGCACTGCTGAATGGGCAGTGAACTAGTGTGTGAGAACAACTGCTTGGGAAAAAGAGCCTTTTAATTTGGCTTTGCTGCCAAAGTCAGTATATCTTGTACTCATGTCCTGAGACAGACAGCAAACAGGGAGCGTGCAGCATGAAAACCAACAGGGAGGCTTCTGAAAGGAACAGGAGTCCTGGCTGCAGTGAAGACCAAACTCCCTGTCCAAAGGCTCAAAGGTGATGGATGGCAAAAGACTTCCCTAGGGACTGTGTGGGACCATTGAGGCTTTTGGTTGGCCAAAAAAGACCACAGGGAAAAGTCAATTCTCAAGAAAACAGTGCAGACACTTATTTTTCTAACCTTCATTTCACCTGTTTGGCTTTTTCCCAGAAGATCTGAATGTTCCCTGTTGGAGGCACTGCCTTCTTCTGTTTTTCTTTGCTGATAGGCTCAAGCTTTGGAGGCTTGCGGTACACCCGTGGCAGGGGGAGTAGGGGGCAGATTGCACCTCTCCATTGTGATCAGCATGGGATCTCCTCGCAGGGGACTGCAAGAGTTCATGAAGGCTGAATATGAAGAGAGCATTTAGTCTGCAGCAAAAGCTAACCTTGACAACATGAGGAAGTTTGTCTTCGTCTCAAGTAGGTAGGTGGTGTTAGGGAGGAACAGGATCTTTGTGGTGGAGATGCCAGTAATTGGCTGAGTTCACTCCAGGAAATCAAGTAATGCAGCTGTAGCAGGGCAGCACTGAGTCTACAAGGTAATATTACTTTCAGTTGTAAAGCTAACACAGCAAGACTCTTGGGTTAAGGTTGAGCATCAGAGACAAGCCCCCAGTACCCACCTCCCAGGGCCAGAAGATTTGAAGTTAGGGGAAGTGATATCAGGGGCATCTAATGCCTTATCTAACTTATGGATCTTGTCTTTAAGCTTGAGTGAAAACTATGTATTCCCCAACTTGTGTTGCCTGTAGGGCTGAAGCTGTTATGTAGTATTATTATGGTGTCTTCTGAGTTCGGACCCATCTCCCCAGTTTGTGTCACAGCTGGAAATGGAGGTGGTGGTCAGAGACTGTCAATCAACGGACCAGTGGTGCAAGCTGTCACCCCGTGTGTGAAAGACAGGGAGTCAATTCAGTCTTGAAATAATTTGAGCCTACTTGTTCCAGCTCTCATATGAATGACTTAACTACCCTGTAGGATATACTCCGAGATTCAATTTGTTTATTTTAATATTTCCCATCTGTTCCATTTCACATAAAGTAATAAATCCTTATTGGGTGTAATTCTACAGAGCAGTGGATACAGCAGATAACACGGTTCTAATTCCTGCTTCAATTGCTGGCATATAATGCTTTCACTGATGAGTGGATGTGTAACAACTAAGTACCTCCACACTATACATTCACTCAAATATTGCCATTTATGTCAGGATCTTACATAATTCAGGCGTTTGGTTAGATCTGACTGTAGCACAAAATAAAGTAAGCAATAGGATTTGTAAGAGCTAGAACTAGGTTTTGTCAGAATACAAAGCAGGACAAAGAAAATTTGATAGTAACGACATACAGGAATGTAGACTAGATGGGCAAAAAAAAGAGTAAGAAACTACAAGAGAGTTACAAAGAAACCTCTCCCTCTGCTTACGTTGTGGTTTAATCCCGTAGGCAGCTAAACACCACACAACCGTTTGCTCACTCCCCCCTCAATGGAATTGGGGGGAGAATCGGAAAAAAGGTAAAACTTGTGGGTTGAGATAAAGACAATTTGATAGGACAGAAAAGGAAGGGAAAATAATAATAATCATCATAAAAGAATATATAAAGCAAGTGATGCACAATGCAATTGCTCACCACCCACTGATCGATGCCCAGCCAGTTCCCAAGCAGCTGCTGTGGCCCCCTGGCCACCCCGCCCTGTTTTTTTGTTCAGCATGATGTCATATGCTATGGAATATCCCTTTGGCCAGTTTGGGTCAGCTGTCCTGGCTGTGTCCCCTCCCAACTTCTTGTGCATCCCCAGCCTCCTCGCTGGCAGGGCAGTATGAGAAGCTGAAAAGTCCTTGACTTAGTGTAAGCACTGCTCAGCAACAACTAAAACATCAGTGTGTTATCAACATTATTCTCATCCTAAATCCAAAACGGTACTATATCAGCTACTAGGAAGAAAATTAACTCTATCCCAGCCAAAATCAGGACAGCCTACCATTTCTTGCCAGGACATCTCCTCTCCTTACTGTTTGGTCTGATTCTAGCAGCATTTCAGTGGAGTCCTAACTTGCAACTAATTCTGTGCAGTTTCCTCTAGTCTTTATGAAAAGTCTTCCCTATCACTACATCCCCTATAAGGTCTAGGTATACGTCAGATGCTTTCTTTCTGTATGTCCCTCTTAACCTCTTAAAAAATCTTTTCTTTACTTACACTTTCAGGAGTTTCCTTTTGCAGAATACTGCAAACACACAGCTTTCCCCTCTTCCGCACAACCATGGACTTTCAAAGTTGCTGAAGAGAACATCTAGTGAACAGCAAACAAATAACCAGTTACCCTGTCTCATTGTTGCTTCTGATTTCTTTTGCTACTGTAGTCGGTATCTCTTCAGAAGGTAAAACTACTTTTTCCCTGGCATGCAATCTGGCCACAAGTCTGCTTACTACTCTTTTTCAGCCTAACCTGATTTACTGGGATCTGGTTCTCCGAATCTCTTCTCTTGTTTATCACAGTCACCACAGGAGAAAAAGAAGTGTAAGAACAAAGTGCTGTGCCCTGTTTGCCCTTTTCTAGCAGCACTAGGAGTGTTAATTGGCCCTAGACCTGCTTCTGCTTCCCGTGGCCCAGACGGATGCTCTGATGCCATGGAGCTCACCACAAACAGCTGGTCTGAAAAACAGCTGGTCCTAAGCTTGGTGCTTAGCTTCTGAGCTATCTCCTTCACGGCCGGGTTTTTGGGGTAGATTCAGAAGCTCAGTCATGCTCAGATTTTCCATGTGGTTCTGTGTTTAATTGTATAGGATCAATATTTTCAATCAATTTCCTAAAGTTTTGCTTTAGGACTTTTTCTCTCTTCTCTAGCAGATGCATATTGAAAGTTTTATCTAGTTTGCAAGGCTTGCCATTTTAAGAAAAAATTTCCAGAATTCCAACCAGGGGCTTCTCTTGAACTAGAGTTTATGAAAAACAAGACAGAGCTTAGCTTTTAGGTTGTTTTTTAACATTTGATGACTGAATATGGAAAGTTTTTTGTTATTTCTGCTACAATAAAGTATAAAATAACTATATGTTTTAAAGATGAATTATAAAGCCTTGGTAAATACTCAGATAAACAGTCAACTTCATATGAAAGATACGTTATCTGAGAAATAATATGCAATGTTCAAAAGCTGATTGTCCATTTAATTCATCAAAATATGAGCAGGAGTAAATAAAAGAACATATATGTCAAGACAGAATTCTGCTCAGTTTCAGTATTTCCACTAGTTCCTATTTTATACAGAGGCACACAGTTATATTTTTAGCTGTTTGTGAACAATTCATAGATCCACAGCACAGTATTTTATGCTGACCTTTTACATATTTTTTTCTCTGAGGAGAAATGTGACAAGTATGTGAAGTCAGGTAATAAACCTGTTTTTATGGAGCAGCAGCCTAATATGCAGATGTGACACTTTTGACACTTTTGCTTAGAATCAACCATAAGCTTTTCTTTATATGGGCTTCGTGAAAGATTGCTTACTTTCTTTTAGAAATTATTCTATCAGTTTAGAACTTGGATTTTTGGGATGACGTACACCGGAGTTAAAATAAACTGCTTCAAATATAGCTCTTTGGGTTCCCCAGGAAGCACAAAAAACCCCAACTTCTGAGCAAGTCTGCTCGGCTTCCTTCTAGAGCCAGATCAGAAAACAACAGCCTGCTGTAGTTTGTTTTTAACCTTTGCAATTAAAATGTAAAACCATAACCAGCAGAAAACCAACATGGTTTCTCATCCCTACGATTGTGTTCCTCGCTTCACTGTGGACATTTTCACCTGTGAAGTTTTGTTTGTGTCTAATGTTCTATCAAACACTTTTCCCCTGAAAAACATTAAATACTTTAGCTGTGTGCAGACATTGAAAATATCTATCTATCTTTGGCTTGCTGAGTCCAGCAGAATTGAATCTATGCTATGTTTTCTTATTTACTGCCTAATTTCAAGTTTGAAGTTGTCTATATACATTTGGAGAAGCAGGAAGTTTAATTGTCCTTTACAGAGAAAACAACATACGTATCTGGAGGAAGGGGAAAAAAGACTTAGAGAGGAGGCGCATCCCTCATTGGAGAGATGCCACAGTGATACAAAAGGATTTAAGCAGCATGCTGCCTGAATTTAACTATTTGGTGTGGTATAGCCACAAAAGCTTCAGGTTTGGGAATGGCTGGCTGTATTCATTCATGAGGATATTTCTCTGCCGCAAGAAAAGGCAACCATAAAAAAGAGTTGCTCTGCCTGCACATAAATTCTTTCAGTGCAAAAGAGTTGTTCGCAGCTGTGGTTCCACAATACTCAGGTGTGGGGTAGGACGTAGGGAATTTCACCTGAATGGTATTGCTGGCAGGCTGTTGAAAAGAAGCTCTTGGGTCTGGGGGTTGGCCCTGGCACCTCTGCCCGTCGTCAGCAGGGTGGAGCTGCCTGTGGCTGCACTGGGGCTGAGCTGGCCCTGAGCCCCTTCAGCTGGACCCTGGGAGGAATAGGGTCTTTTAGAGTGGACATGGCCAAAAGGATGCAGGCACCCACTTAAAATGTAATTTTTTCCTCTTTTTTTTCTGTTTAAAACAAAGAAAAACATCAGTTGGTTCTGCAACAATTGCAAGATTGTTTCAAGAATAATGATTTTTAATTATTTTTTTACATTTCATTTTTCAGTTTTCTGAGTGTTTGAGTTTTTGAGCTTTTTTAAGCCTTCCTTTGCATCTGATTTTTTTTCTTTTTTTTTCTACACAAAAGCTGTGATTTGTCTCATCATCTCATAACTAGAATATCCTGGTATCCCATATAGTATCCCTTAACTATGGGATAGTAAATGTCATGGGATATCAAGAAATGGCAAAACTGAAGCTTTCTTTTTCCTCTGTTGATCCTGCATAGGCTCACTCTCATGAATGGCAGAGGATTTGGAAAGAATAAAAGGTTTATATAAAGAAACATTTTCTTTTTCTCATCTACATTTCTTTTCCTGTTTCTCTAAGCATTCTCCACAAGCGTCTGATAAGAAAAAGATCTCCTTTCCTACACTGAAATAGAATATTTAAGAAAGATGAGAGGAAGTAGTTGGTGCTTAAAGCTCAAAGCACAAAATTACTTGTAATGATAAGAAGTGAAGAAACACTATTGATAGCAGAGTACAGAGTCAGTATGCTCAGTGGTGGTAACCTCACAAGCCACATGAGCAGGTGAAGAGAGAAATGTTCACTGTCTCCTGTTGAAGATTTGAGGGGCATCAAACAAGCAGGTAGCTGGTTCAAAACAGACAAGCAAAGGTGTTTCTTTTGCGATGCATAGTTAAATGTGGAACTGATTGCCACAGGACACTACTAATGCTATTCACACATGAAATCAAGAAACAGGTAGAAAAACTCATGGTAGAAAAGTCCATCTAGATTAATGATATACAAGGTTCATTTTTGCAGCTTAGGAAACTCTCGACCCCCAGATCTCAAGACCACCGGAAACCCATAGCTACATGATCTCTAGAGTTTGGGAACCCCTTGTTTGTTTCCCCCAAAGCTGGAGGCCTTATAGTTTTACCTAGAATGCACAGTTTGATTTTGTTGTGTATGACTAGGATGAATGGGTTTTCCATGTAACCTAGCGTGGACATTCTTATGACCTTAACAGAATATTTATCAAACATTTCATTATATATCCCAGGTCAAAGAAACATGACTGGTGTTGACTCTTCTTTCTGCTTTTTCAGGGCCAGATTTTGCTGTCACTCTACTTTTTCTTACTTATCTTTTCAAAACAAAACGCTCATTGAGTCCAACCATCCTGAAATTTCTTCTCTCATAGACTAGCAGGGGACTCCTGGTCTGTGCAGAAACAAAGTTGCCCTTAAAGAATATCTCATTGCTTCTCACTCATCAAGTATATAGCAGCTGTCCTTCTGTTTTATCGTTGCCAGATAACATGTAAATGACATGAAAGGAGCAAAACGGGGAGGCACACACAGAAATAAACTTCTTGTGGGGCATGACAAATTTCACTCATCCTTCCCCCACCATAGAAACAAGAAAAGAGGATGTAGAGGAGAGGTTGGCATTTGGAACAAACCTTAAATTGTGAATTCCACAGTTATGATTTCCTTTGACTATGTGTGCATGCTTATTGAAAAGAAGTGAGAAATCCTCTATTCAAAATGAAAAAGTAAAATTCCATATAAGATATTACTAGCCTGAGCGGCAGAACGTGGCAATAGGGAGGAAAATTGAAAAAGAGAAAAAAAAAGACTACACGGTAAAATTATATGAAATTATACGAAGTTTATTTTCGTCTAACACCTATTAATCTACAGGAACTCGGCATGCTGATCCCCTTTCCTAGTTACTCTGCTACTTGGTACTACGGCCAGCTAGCAAAAATGAAAGAAAACCTAAACCATAGATCAGTCTCACAGCTACAGTACTTGGATAAACACAAGGAAAATGAAGGGTTGGAAGTGGTTTTTCTTGTACGTGCTGGTTAAATTGATTTATATCTGTCTGCCTCTGAAACTCTGTTTTAAAACTAATGATTGTGGCTTCACGTAGAATAGTTGATATTCTGACCCACATCCTAAGGGCCTCCTTCAGTCCTTAGCAAACAGAAATAAAAATGACCCCAGGAGCTAGCAGCCTCCACTGAGGTGCTGAATCAATGACATCTTCTTTGTCCAATTCCCTTTTTTTTTAAAAAAAAAAAAGCATTTGAACTTTTTTTTTCCTTTTTCCTTCTTTTTTTTTTTTTTAAATAATGCTCGAGGGCAAACTCTTCTACCCCTTCTCCTTTTGAATGTTGCTGATGTACCAGGTTCTTTCCAAGCTCCAATAACAGGCCACTACAATATAACTGGCTGGGCTTGGCTGCCAATCTATAATGTTCTTGGCCATGATTAATCTGATAAATAATAAATATATCAATCTAGTCTTTTAGACAAGGACAAATTCTTACCAGCAGGGAGGCACGAGGCCTCTTTTACAGCTGCCTGTAGTGCTGGAATTAATTATTTAATGCTTAATTCTTCAGGAAATGAGAAAGTTTTGATTAATGTTGTCCAGTGTCATTTCTTGCTTGTTTGATATGTGTCAGATAATTTTTCCTCGGCAGTCGCTCTGAAGAAGCCAGAGGCTACTGTCACTGGGATCAGACACTGAATTTCTGGAGATTAATTGAAGTGAAAATTTAGAGAAATGCACCATAAGTGCTTGCCCAAGATAACCTTTCACAGGCTAAATTTAGCTTCCTTTGGTAATGTTAGCCTCCTATTGCCCTGGTGTAAGACATTTATTTTTAATGCTGTGAGAAACCTATTTTGTTTCTTTGTTTTTTTTTTCCTTTTTTTCTTAACTCCACGTATGTCAGCATGACTAAAAGATTTAGGGCTTGATTCTCCTCCCATTTACCCCACTATAATTCTGCAGCTTCCATGGAGACCGATATAATGTTTATTAGTTTATTACAGAAAGGTATGGGTAGCTAGAGTCAAGCCATAAAATTAGAACTAGGTAAGCTAGGTATCAGCACTACCTGCAGATTGTGTTAGCTCTAGCTCTGCAACAGAGTAAGTCGGAATGCTAGAGGCTTGTTTTTCTTGCTATTTGTGCCAAGGTAATTCAACTAGCCTCATCAGATTTGCTGATTACATATATTAGTGTGAATTAAATAGACATCACTCCTGCATTCACCAGATGTTTTGTGCAAGATGAGGTTTCCTTTGAAATACCTAGACATTTGGGGAAATTATTCTAGTGTCTTTATAGAGCTACACATTTCCTTTTTTATTTGGCCCTCAGTTTGTGCGAAGAATATTTCTGTGTAGGTTAAAATCGTGGCATATGAAAGAAAAAAAGATGTTTTCCTTCTCCTTAAAGTTGTGTGAGTATGAAATCAAGAGACCGATGTTCTACATGCAAGTCATATGCTTCACAAATCCCATTTCTCCTCCTTCCTCCAAATCTATCAGTGCAATGTAGTTAGCCTTAGTCTTGAAGAAAGACCCCCATCAAGACAGAGGACCTGATACTGCTGTGACTGCTACGAGCACTAAGATAAAGCGTATGGTACTGGACGTTCACATGGTTGTTTTCTCTGTAGATCAGCACCCTCCAAAACATTTTTTCTTATGTTGGTCTTTCCCAGTCTTTAATTTACTTCCATTACTGTCTTCCTTTGCTAGTAAATAAGGGCTGTATTCTACCTTCTTGTCTATTTTACTTCTCTTTAAAATCCTGCAAGTGCTTGTGCGTATTACATCCTTTGAAGATGAAGTTGTTTAACTGTTAACACAGTTTATCAGATTTTCCTCTCACAAAAATATAGGTACATGCAGAGACTCTTGTGAGTATATTTGTCTAAAAGAGAACAATTTTGGGCTAGTTAGGCATGTTTGGCTGGCAGGTGTATACTTATGATGTATGATTATGGCCCATCACATAGTGCCAGTGGTAAAATTTCCTTCCCCTCCAGTCAGCACTGATGAGGCCACGCCTGGAGTGCTGTGTCCAGTTCTGGGCTCCTCAGTACTAGAGAGACACGGATGTACTGGAGAGAGTTCAACAAAGGGCCACTCAGATGATGAAGGGACTGGATCACCTTTCTTATGAGGAGAGGCTGAGAGAGCTGGGACTGTTCAGCCTGGAGAAGAGAAGACTCAGGGGGGACCTCATCAATGTATGTAAACACCTGAAGGGAGAGTGCAAAGAGGATGGAGCCACGCTTTTTTCAGTCGTGCCCGGTGACAGGACCAAAGGCAATGGGCACAAACTGAAACACAACAGGCTCTGTGTGAACATAAGGAAACATATTTATACTGTAAGAGTGATCAAGCACTGGTACAGGTTGCCCAGGAAGATTGTGAAGTCTCCATCCTTGGAGATACTCAAAAACTGTCTAGACATGGTCCTGGGCAACTGGCTTTATGTGGCCCTGCTTGAGCACGGGGGTTGGACCAGATGATCTCCAGAGGTCCTCTCCCACCTCAACCATTCTGTAAACCAATCTGTGAACTATTGCTATAATCTAACTTCTATGTTCCTAATTTATTACAGAGCCATGTTTTTGGTATGATTTAAGAGTTTTCATTAGTGATGCTGGGGCTATTTCATTAACTCACTTGTCCACCCAGCTGCTGCACCATTTAGATCTAAGGGGCAGCAGGATGGAGGAGTGAAATATTTAAAACATACCCATAAATAATCTACATGTTTTTTTCTGGACATGAAGAAGTATCGAACTAAGACGTGTTGACCTAGGCACCTTCACAACTTTTGGCCAAATGTGCAGAGCTCTTGTGTCTGGCCTGGCAGGGAAAGGAAACAAAAAAACTTTAGAATTGTATTACCTGTCTAGAAAAAAAAAGGTTCCAAACTGGATGTTGTCATTCCTTTTATTTCAGAAAAAATTTCCTTATTGCAAGGAAATTCTAGCTTAAGGGTAAAATCTTTTAAAGTCTTATTGGATTTTGTTTCTTTTATTTTATTTTTGTTTTTTATATCAGCTGTTTGAAGCTGTATGGGAGTTGGGAATCTTAGAATTGTAAGATAGATTACTAAGCAGGTGATGGAATTGTAAACATATGATTAATTGCATAAGGTTTTGAAAAATACATTTACCAGTTCTTCCAATTATCACATGGGAATCATGCACATGTGCACATACACACAGAGACTTGCCCACATTGAGTATAAACAATTTATATGAGGATGGATTCATTAAACAGGTATTTTAAACTTGTGAAGGGATATAAATCACCACTTTATGTGAATTCCTCTAATATCTAAGTACAATTTGAGCATCTGAAACACAGGCAATGTCAGGAAATAAACCATCATACAAAAACCTCTTTGCATTTTTCTGACTAGTTCTTTGAATCTTGAGGGAATCTGACATTTTTTTTCACTTGTTCTCAAAACAAAATAAAAAAATGGCTTGAACTAATAAAAATATGAAAGTGAAAAACTGCAAAAAGTTTGACTAATTCTTGGCTCACAAAAAAAAAAAACAAACCCAAAACACCAACCCCAAAACTTAACTAACCTAAGATAACTGCAAAGCACAAGAGAAGGGTTTTACAATGTGTGAATGCAACTTCAAAAGTTGAATTTGTTTAGGGAATTTGTATTTTCTGCTTCTTTCTTCAGGAACCTATTTGCATTTTAAATAATTAAAACATTAAAACTGAAAAATTTATAAATGAGAGCTGCGAAGAGAACCCTGCTTGGCAGACAATAGAAAAGAAATTATTACCCTGCTAGGTTTGCTTTAATGTCATATCTGTCACTCTCCCTAAGGTAGGTTCATTACCATACCAAGTGCACCTCCTGCCAACCCCCCCTCCACACACACATACTCTTTTTCTTCCACTCCCTGCCACTTAAGGACTCTGGATCTCTAGGGGACTTTGATCTCATTGTACACACTAACCCAAACAGAACCTCTGCTGTTCTCAATAATTTTTTCTTTAAAAAAAAAAACAGAGAGAGGAGCATGTGGGGGGGAGGGGAGTGAATTTGTGTGAAGAGTGACAGAACGCTTTGTCCAGCGCAGCTTTGGCTGGTTGTAACAAGCGTCAGGACATTAGACGCAACAAAAGCTGGATTGGCAGTATCATCAATCACGGGTCTGACAGTCGACTTCAGTTTGTTTGTTCCACTCTGCATAATAAGTGATTGGATCAGGTTTAATTAGATATTGGGTAATCAATCATTGCCAACAAGGCAACCCAGCTTGGGATTTAGATGCTGCAAAGGGAGGAAAAAAAGCAAATCTCATCCAGGGCGCATAAATACTCAAACGTATAAACACATAGGGTGAAGCTTCAGAGGAAAGGTATAAAGATGTCTGCAAGATGGTACATAATAGAATCGTTCACATCTGTACTACTTGTTACCAGACATCTGCAGTTTGACATTTTACTTTCGCTGCATAATTACTTTTCAATATAATATAATATACTGACCTGAGGGAGAAAGACAAAGCAATTAAATTATGCATAAGATCCTTTCCTCCCCAATCCTTACCAAAAAGACAAAAAAAAAAAGAGAGAAAAAGCAAGAACAGGAATTAGCATTCTTATGGCTTTTTAAAGAGAAGGACAGAAAATTCTTCCTCCTGACTGCTATCATGCTGAGTCCCACTGCATAACTTGTCAAACCAGCTACTCTGAATTGAGACTACAGTAAATAATTCTTTCTATCTTATTTTGCAGTGTGTACCTATAGATTAAGGCCCACGCAATGAAGTAAAAGGAGTGATAGATGGAGCAAATTAATCCCATTAACATTAATTAATCCCATAAATTGAGAGAAGAGTTTAAAAAATTCTTCTAGAAGACCCAAAGGGAAGCATACTTGCATTTTTTATAAACACATAATGCTGATACAAATTAACACAGGATAAGATGTATCACTCATTAACAAGGACCTCATTATCAGAGGCCATTTTAATGTGCAAGGTAGAGCATACACAAGGTAGGTGGGAGCAATGCGATGCCTAACTCTGGTGTGTCCTCCTGCCTAACAGTGCACAGTTCATGGGCGGATGCATTACTTTTCTATACAACGTGTGGGGAAATGTCCATGAGAAAGTGGGTTCAGAGAAGCTGGCAAGCTGGGAGAAGATTCACTCGTGCTCAGCAGCATCAGGAAATGCTGAGACTCAAACCTCATAGAACTAGGTGGAACCAGGGCAAGCATCGTACCTGCTAGTATCTAGTGTTGTTTTCATTCTTCTTCTCTTCCACTGAATATTTAGGTGTCTTGTAGGAATTAAAAGAGCTGCAGCAAGAGGGTCTGCATCATAGGAGAGAGGAGCAAGGAGAGAGGTCTGCAAGGAGAGAGGTCTGCAAGGAGAGAAGTCTGTCTGGGATAAAATTGCCCCGATAAGGATGAGGAAGGATCGCTGCCTGCATCTCCTACATCCTGGATGCAAGTTTCAGATGAGACTGGTGTAAGGGTTTTATTTTTTGGTTTATCTGATCTGGTACTTGTGTTCTGACAGCTGAGCACCCCAAAGATGTCTATGGCCTCAGTTAGGCAAGACACTCTGTTGGGTAGATACTGTCAAAGGAAACTGATCATACTGAAAGGACCAGACTGTTTACAGGATGTGAAGGCAACTGCTGTCCTTTAGACCTTTAAACCATGGCTGGGGAAGAAGTCTATCAGAGCCTGGTGACTAAGACCTCATATAGCGAAAGAGGCAGTTTCCATTCCCTTTTCCACAGCTCTCACTGCCAAAGTTTTCGGCTAGGAGTGGAGAAAAGCTAGATGTCACGGTCAGACATGGTACCTCTTTGTTGAAGATGTGTTAATTGGGAGAAAAGAATTCAAGGTTTATCAATCCAAAAAGCAACCAAGAGTGGGCATGTATAACCAGCCTATTTGATTAAAGCAACGAGCTGAGAGATTTGCGGTGTGGTCTGAAATTTGCAGGTGTTTTCTGGTCAGGGTGGAAAAAATATCTGAGCTTTTATATTATGGAACCACTTATAAAAGGGAAGGAAAAGGAAGGCTGTGATAAAGACTTTCCTCTGCTCAGCTGCGATGTGCTACATTGAACAATGTTTCATGTTTGACACACACTTTAACCTGACACCAGTGTAGTGATAGCCTGAGTATTTTGTCCACTGGAGAAAGCTTTTATCTTGATTTGTTGTGTTATGTATTGCACATTTTATGATGTATCTGGATCAGCTGCCATGATTCCTAGACCTGGGAGTAGCCATCAAATTATCAGAGTCAGCCATCATGTCATTCTAAAGAGATAGTCTCCCCTGACTCCTCTTCAGTCTCCTCAGCTGTAAATCGGGGGTGGGCCAAGCTTCTCTCAGACAGTCTGAATGCCAAGTTTATTTCCCTGCAGTGACTAGTGAGATTGGACTCCTCGGTAATATTTACAGTGTAACTTTCTAACACCCAAGCCCCCCTTAATCTGCTTCTCTTGTTTCCCTTCAAACTCACTGAGTTTGAAGCCAGAGCCACTGGTCTTTCTAGTCTGCTCTGCTTTTATTGCAGAGCATTATATCTGACACAGCTGCCCCACACTCTGTCCATAGTTTCCAGCAAAATAGACAGCCTTGATCTGAAGGTATGAAGAAATAGGAAGTTAATCATTCTGCTAATCAAGTGACTGTTCACTGGCAGTGTTTACAAAAACCTATGCCTGCTTTCATTTGTGTGGCCTGGCTTTGGATTTCCTTGCAAAAGAGGTAATAAAAAAACCTGAAATATGCCCTTGTCCTTTGTAAGAACAAGGGCCTGTATATTTTTTAGGAGGATCACGGTGTTTATTGGCAGATAGATAGGATACAATCAAGGAAGGGAGTTCTCAGATTGCTGAACCTCACCTCCTGCTCTGGCAAAGCATCAGGTGCGTTGCTCTCACGTACAGAGGTTGTCTGACCAAACCCTTGTAGCAAAACCGTCCAGCCTCTCTGCCTACTCCATTGGAAGTGTGATTTGTTCATTCATGGGATATTGGCTAGCTGAGGAAGTGTACATGTGTACATGTGTACATTTAGACAATTACTTGATAATTTTCATGAAGTCACTTAAATTGTAACCAAAATTAACTAAAAGATCTGTGATTTTGTTTAGTATTCACATTTCTATTTCAGCCTGAATTCCCAATCTTGTTTAAATATAGATGTTCATTAATTGTCCTCAACAGCCTAATTGTGTCAAAATATTAAAGTGGAACATTTCAGTAGTTTTGAAACAGTGTGGGTTTGGATTTTTTTCTAAAATGTCTTCTAGGCAGGTTTACATAAAACAGGTTCTTATGTATGAATGGACTTTCACCACTGTTCATGTGCAGAGCTACCTTTCCAAACCTGGAATCAATTTGCAAAGTGTTTTACATGACTTGGAAAGCTACTAGTGACTAAGAAGAGGGAGAGACTGTGTTGAGAGCCCCAGTGCAATCTGCTTGGCAGTCCTGGAAATCTTTGAGTATATAGTAACATGAAACCATTTGCCAAACTGTGCAGGAGCTGAAGATCCCGGGAATTTAGGCTGCAGATCCCCCATCAGACTGCCACTCAGGCTTCTGAGGAGTCAAATGGATAAGCAGGCATGAGACCTGACTGAATTGGGTTGTAACCTCATCTAATTCAAACCTTCTCTGTGAAATGATTGTGCTGTAACCAGTCTAACAGATCAGTCAGTCAAAAGGAAACAGAGTCTTTTGAAGAGCTTTTCAAAAGCTCGTTTTATTAGCCCCAGCATTACTACTAGTGCTACAAGTACTATACCATTTGTGTTCTAGGGCTCAAATAAAGACCAGCAGCCCATTTTGCCAGGCTTGAGGCAGATCTGCTAGGGCACAACCTGCCTCTTTCACAGTAACTTTGTTGGAGTTCATATACAGTACGTCAGATAATTGGGTCTCTAATCCGTCTGTTAACTGTTCAAATTTGCATGACTTCATGTTATTCAAAAATTCTGTGACAAAATAGTCTGTTAGCTCATCTTAGACTCCCTTTATTCCCTGACACTATATAGAGAAGGCTTCTTTTTCTCTTCTTGCTGCGCCACTGCAAGTGATCATACAGCATGTGAAAGGAGCTCTGCCCACAGTCTCCTCTGATTCTTATTCACTTTCCCTGAAAAGGACTTTCACAGCTGTAAACTCAGAAATGGCACTTTCATTGACATTTCTCTGGCAATATCTACTTCGAAAGCTCGGGAAAAAAAGCATTCATGCAAGGTCTCCTTGAAGCTGACATTATTGTTTTAGTGAAAGAGAGAACAGATGAAACAGAGTATGGACAAAACAGCGAATGCTTGTTAGAAAACAAAAATACAGTGGGGGAAAAAGGTTTTCATAATGCATTCACTAATTCAGTCAAGTTAGACATTACTTGAAATTGAATTATAGCAGCATTCTTTTCAGAGAGAAAATCGGTTTTCTGTCAACAGATTTTGCAATCATCTTGTAAATAAAATTGTGATGATTTCACAGTATTTGAGAAACAAGTCAGAAGGAGAGTTAGTTGGTTGTCAAGCTTTTATAACTCTGGCCTGTCTTTCTTTAACAAAGATCTCTTTTGAGAGTTGTACTTCAGTTTATTTTACAGTGAAGTATTTGTGAACCCAGGCGTACTACAGTTTGTGATCCCCTTAACTACATTTTTCCTATTTGCATCTATATATGTCTTGCCTGCGTACGAATCCAGAAAAATCCAGTTGGCAGTGTATACACTTCCAAGAGATTCCCACTTTAAATATCTTCCCTCTGGGTCATATGGTTTAAAGATATTTCTTACTGTCCTCAGAGCTCATTTTCTTTAATCCTGGATTAGCCTTGTTGCCCTTCTTTACCTTTTCAAGTACTGCAAAATCTCCCCTCCACCTCCCCCCAATGCAGTAAGGAGAAAAGAACATAATACTCCAAATGATTTAAATTTTGACCAAAGCAATTCATCATCTCAGCATATCCTCTCTAGATTTCTAAACTTGCCTAACATTTCATTTGCCTATGCAGGAGAATGCTTTTTCTACAACATATTGGCATTGTTAGAAAGAAGATGAAAATTGCGTCAAGATCTTTATGGTAGCTCCAGCAATCTTATCTGTCTTGAATGTTCTTGCATAAAAACTGACTTTATGTCCAGTGGCCACGCACACAAACAATTGCAGTTAATCTGTTAAAACAGACATTTACTAATTGTAATCACCCGTACCAAGTTGTAGATGATGTAGGTGTAACACTCAGAAGCCACTTGGGCATTTCCAAAGATGATACTGAAGCAAGGTCTCTGACAGCAGAACAAGTGTTTCTTGTTTGGGATCAAGAAAAAAACCCCCATAATTATGTAGTAAAGGGGTTTCAAATGGAGAAGCTGTGTTATATAATGCTTTGTGAATGCCAGCTATATTAAATGGAATCTTTGAGTTTTTATACTCCTTTTTCTAATCTAGAGTAGTAACGAGAGGATTAAAGATAGCTTCCATAAATCCTACTTCTTACACTGACTTGGAAAATACCATTTAAAAAACCATTCATCTTCTCCCTGCAAGTGCAGAATTGCTGAATGACACTCAAATATTAACAAGCAACACTTTCAAATTACGTGGCTCCAGCTTAATAATGAAGACCCTCAGATCATGAAAAATGACTGACGAAACAGAAATCATACTTTTTCAAAACCATTAAAATAAGTTTAAGTCAGTCTGCAGTGGTGGTGATGGTTTAAGCAATTATTTTTTAATGGAAGATCGTAAACACCTGCCAGAATCCTGCATATTGGTGGTTTCTTAACAATGAATACCCTCTCAGAAACAACTATTATGCTCTTAAAAAAAAATCTTTAAAAAAACAGAGCAAAAATAACAGCATTTAAACCTAACCAATCAGTCAGGGAAAAGAAAAAACAGTAACCCCATATGTAACACACAGAACATGCCTTCATGTCTGCTGTTATCTGTGTGTATGAAATTACATTCAGTGTTTATAAATGTTTTAATGTCTTGACATATTTACCCTGATTTCGGTAAATACTACCTCATAAGGTGGATGATCTCCTTGCTAAGTCTCCCCCCTGTGTATTGAAATTTGCTGGAAATGATTTCGTGATGCTAAAGAGGAGAGCAGGGCTCTAAGGTGTAGGTAAGGGAGCAAGAGAGAGATGTGAAAAAGAAGCTGGGTGAGATTTTGCACTCTTGCCACCAAGCCAGCAGCCGGCGTAGATGAGACAGTGTTACAAGTTTAGAACAGCTGCCAACTAATGTTTGATCAGGGATAAAATATGCCGAGGTGACAACATCTTGCTCCCCTGCATTTCAGGGACTATCATTAAAAATGCAGCAAGGCTCGTACAGGCCCAGAAGGTCCTATGTTCTCTCAAGGTACAAGGGAGAGAGACAAGTTCACAAGATGTCAAGAACAATATCCATTTGTGTTTACTATGCAAACCCGCTGAGTAACCTTTCTATGCATGTTTGTACTAAGGACCATTGAGAATTTAGGGGGAAAAAGGGCTGCTTAGAACGAGAGGGAAGAGGCAGCCAGGGAGGAAGAAATAGGCAGAGAGACGCGTATTTGGGAAGTGGAAAGACCACTGCACGGGTAACTGGCTTCTCTGGGGGGGGAAAAGAAAGAAGAAATACAAGATTAAAAGGTGTATATATTTATGCACAAACACAGCTAGAAAAGCTGCAGTATGGCTACAAGTTAGTGTCTGCGGCCCCTTCCCTCCTCCCCTTTTAATAATATATTGATGTAAGCAGCTTGCGCATGCCAAACAAATTCTCTACATAAAAAGTCAACTGTCGGAAGGAAGCTCATCAATCTGGCAAAGTGCACTCAGGTAGAACGCCTCTCGGGGCGCCCGCCCCAGCAGCCATGCTGCTCGGGGGAAAGGGATCGCTCCAGCTGACGGGCTCATAAATGTTCATTAAAGAGTCTTTCCACCAGTTTACAGAAAAAGCAGCTGTTTTGCAGGAACGCTGGTAATTTATTTCTCAGTGATATTATGGAAAGCTGTTGCGGATAATTGAACTGTAGGAAGTTTTGCTGTTAAAATGGCAGAGACAGCTAGCCGAATTCACTCAATCAGCACCTCTTCACTAGTACAGCAACAACAGCAAATCCAGAGATGTTCAGTTTGGGCTTCTTTGCTGCAGTTTTCTAGGAGCCATGTTATGTATTCTTTCCTACATTTCTCACATTGTCTCATCATTTCTTCTTCTCTAAAGTGGAGGGAGAAGAGGAAATGTATTTGTTTTTCTGCTGCAGCTATGATTTCCCCATGGATGACAGAGATATGCAGCTTTAGGAGTGCTATGTAATGTTGTCAAGCAACTACAAAAGGCACTGCTAACATTTAGTTGAATTAGGAACCATATTTTGTAGCTTTAACTATGATCAAAAATCATTTCCTTATTAACTGCAGGATTGGTCTCCTTTCTCCTGAGGCTAGTGGTGAAGGACCTATCTATTTTCTACATAGAAAATATTGCATGAATTAACTAGATATTTTCCCTAACTCTTTCAATATTTTAGAAATTGAGGTCTGTGCTTTGGTTTTTACATTGTAGAGGTTTTAGTAGAGATTTCAAGTAAGAAGAGCTTTGTGTGGGTGGTGGGAGAACAACCTCTTAAAGTAAGAACTAAAATAGTGGGATGAGATCTTACTTTCTTTTTTAATAGACTGCTTAAAAATAATTTACATTAAACATTTTCATAGATTAAAAATAGAATGGTTAGCTTAGTAAGCCAGTTAGATAAAGACTCCAGGCTTGCATGAACAGTTTACTGTTCTCATTTTAGGAAAAGAAGCAAAAAAAATGTTTACATCTGGCTTTAAAAATGAGTAGTGTCAATTAAAATATTTCCATTTTAAGATGATCATTTTAAGAAGTATGGTAAAGCAATACATTTATTAGTTCTCAGGGAAGAAAAAAATCTTTAACTTGACTTCAGTTGCGCTGGTTTGTGCTAGGGACGACGATGGTCACAGGATAAGGGTCTTGAGAAGACTATCTCAGAAGATCAGATTTCCAAAACAGAATAAAGAATCTGTCACAATAAAGGTCAGCTAGTTTGCTATACCACAACAATTTTCTGCTCTGAAATCAGAAAGGAGATCCTTTTGGCATCTTTATTAGTGCAGAGGGATTGTATAAATAGGAGTCTTCTAAGACTCCATACGCAAAGCCTGATTTTACATATAGATGGGTGACTAATACAAAAACAGTACTAATGCTTTACTTATGTTTAAATCGGTTGTGAGGTTTTTTTTTAGTTTTGATACGGTTGTTTAATAAGTGACTTGAAACCAAGTATGTCTTGTTTAAAATGAGTGAGAATATCCATACAGTCTTTTGTGTTGGTTTAGCTGAATCACCTTTTAAACCAACAAAACTCCTACCTGTCAACCAACCATAAATGAAACATTTTACCGCCTGCATATGAAGCTCTGAAGAGCTTAATAAAGAAGCCATTTTCCACAACCTGGTGGCATTATTACACTCAGAAAATAAAGAATCTGTAAAAGATCTAAGGCAACTGTCATACATTAAAGAAACACCCTGGATATTGTGATGTCACATACACCTTCCACTATGACCCAATGTTTTATAAAGAAAATTATCTTGATAGTGGTTTCAACAAAAATCATGCCTTGAAAACTCTCAGCAAGTTCTGTTAGTTCTAGAGGTAAATCATGATGAATTTCCTGAGGGCTCACCTCTCATTTTGTTTGCCCCTGTTATTTTCTCTCATACAGAAAAAGTAAAACTTCTCTAATTTAGCCTAAGGAAAAAAAAATTCAGATTAAGGTAAATAATTAACATAAATATTAACAGGGAAGCTGGTATATATTTGGATGATATGGATCAGTATGGATCAGCAGTCAAGATGCTTCCCTTACACTGAAATTCTAAGACACTAGTCCCATTTTCTGAATTATTTAGAATAAAGGAAACAGTATTGTGCTTTAAAGTAGCCACCAAGAGGGCAGTGTGGACTGATGCAGAGCTCTACTTCCTTGGCGTCCATTGTCTGATGAGACGGGGACAGAGATCAATCAGTCAGACAGGGGGATCAGTCATCCAGATTTAAAGTCCTTGCAGCTTCCATTTGCTCTGGGCTGATTCCAGGGTCTCAAAGGCAAATGAATAATAAGAAATACCAGGTAGGGCCATGTAGGTGGAGTGTGGACCTAAGGTGGTCCACTGAATGAATTGTGTTGACCAGTTCCCTAACATGAGAATAACAATCCTAACAACAGGAATCAGCCTTTTGATGGCAGTTTAGCACGATGTAGCAAGTACTTACACTACTGCAAATCTAACTCTCCTATTTTTTTTCTATTTTTCTCTGCCTTTTGGGTATAAGTGTACTTTTTACTTTTTTCCTCTTATTTCTTTCTTTAATGCATGTTGATCTATAGAACATAATATTTATGAACATACTATTTACTGATTTCCATCCAAACTGGATATTTTAATGCAGCAAATTGCCAAAGTCTATGCTATGAATACCCAGATGGAACAAACATTTATCCAGTGTGCATTTGCATTTGTTATAATGGTGTTTCATATAGTGGTCAAACCTCTGAAACTACTTTCTGAGAGTGGTATCCCCACAGTGTGAGAAGTCAATTGGCTTGACTAGTAATGTTGAGGGGAAAGGGAATCTCATCATCTTACCCTTATATGAATACCTAAACCCCAACTATAGCCAGGTCGTTAAAGCTGCTGGATATCAAAACAAAAGAAAACACTTCCCAGAGATCTTATTCTTTTACCTTAAGCATGTCTCTAGAGAACTTCAGTATTATTATTAGATTCAGTGTAAAAAGTATTAATCTACATCTAAAATATACATATTTTGAAAATAGACCTTTATTACAGTCTTATGCTAACTTGAGAGAGAGAGAGTGTTCTACTCTGAAAAGAAAGTCTCAACTTTTTATGCTAGAGTGGCACTAGTGTTCTTATTCCTACAGGAACCAGGAAAAAGTCAAGTAAACCTGCAAAATATTTAACTTTTCATGAGGAAGGTAGCTGAGAATTTTCGCCAGGGCCTCACTTTAACTTTCTTCAAAAACACCACATCAGATACGGACATCATATGAAGGTACAACTAAATTTAAAAAAAAAGCAGAAAAAAAAAAAGGAAAAAAGAAAAAGAGATTTAGAAAATTAACATCACAAACTTTTCCAAGTGTTAAGATTATGAAAGATCAACCAAGTAGTGTGTGCAATTGTAACAAACTTCTGTTATTTGTTATCTTTTTCTGATGTCCTTTCACCAAGCTTTCAGGTAAAAAAAATTGTGTGCTGCGAATAGCTATCTTTTTCTGCTGCACATATTCTTCCAATTATTTGAATGATGTCATGGTCCAAGATTTGAAGTTTGACTGTTACCTCTGCAATGAAGAATTTTGATGGTGCTGACAACAGTGTGACATCATTGAAAATAATTAACATGAGAGGTAAGTAATTGTAAGAAGGAAGCCTGTATTTCCACACAGACACTTCAGTAACTAACTAATAACTGTTTATGAAGTTTGGAGCATACTTCTAAACTTGTATGTGGAAATATAAGCATTCATCACACCATCCTGTGAATGCAAAAATAAATATTTTCCCACGCTTGACCACCTGTCGATTTTTAGTTTTCTTTGGGTTGTTTTTTTTTTCTTTACCTCCTACATGCTTTTGTTTCTTGGTATGATCCTCATAATTCTGCCTTCCTTCCTTTTACTACATTCCCTTTCTCCTTCTATCTTCTGATATGCATCAGTAGTTTGCCAAACCGGGCCAAAAGTTTGGATGTATGTAAAGAACAATCCTAGATCTGGTATTTTTCTTGAATTAGATGGGGGAGTTAAAACACAAACATTGCCTTTCTACTGGTGAGACTGCGAACAGATGCCACTAAAGCATTAAAAATTTCTAAGGAATGTGAAATAGTAACAAGTTAGGTAAAAAATTAAAGTTGTGGTTTGTGTGTAAAGGCTGCCAATCCTTGTAGGATTTTCACAAGTGTTTGGTAAAAGTCCCATCTCCTAGACCCTGTTGATAGTGTCACAATCTAAAAATGCAAAGATTAAAAGATTTGTTCTCATGGAGGAAAAAACCCCATCTGAACAGGTCATATTAAGGCATCAAAGAATTTCAAACAAATACAGAAAGGCAAACTGAAGAACGGTGTGATATAAACGTATCTATTTAAACCTCGTATTAACTACTCTTAAAATTTAGGATACCTTGAGTCTTAGCCTCTGTAAGTTGGGTGTGGTGGCACAACATTGTCCATTGTCAGTTATCTCAGAATCCGTCATTGTTATTGCTGCCCCTTGCTTCCTCTCCATATTGTTCATATTCACAGCAGTCATTTTATTTTGCCTTTTTAACACCATCTTGACCTCCTCTTGCACCACTGCTAACTATTCAACATTGCTGAGAAAGTCTTCCTTCGGTCATGTAACAGGTGATTAACATTTTAGCCGTCAGCGTAAATGTTGGGATGTCTTCACTTCGAGACGAAGAACTCTAACATTTAGCTTTGACTTCCCTCACTAACGAATGCCACCTGCAGTTGGTGTCAGTGACATGTACATGGTTATGGCACCCACACGCACAGAGGTGAAGGGGTTACATAGTGCAGGTTTGGTCTGCAGGTCTGTAACACGTCAACAGTCATGCCGCTTTTAGCAGGTGGATGTGCTCCTGGCCTCCAGCCCCCTTTGTTGTGGAAACCAGTTCAGCATTCAGGATGGGTCCAGCGCAGCCACGTGCTGCAGCTGGCAATGGAGGGGAACCCACCGAGGTCCGCAGGAGCAGGGATAAGACCCAAACTTTTTCCAGATCCTTTGCAATACATCAGAAATATCTGGACTGCTCTAAGCTCAGGCTAAAATCAGAGAACTAGTTACCTCACAGTTTTATTTCTGTCATTTGTTACTGTCTGATTTTTATCCCCAACTTTCAAGTGGGTTGTGATTTCCAATTAGGTTATGCTAGAGCAGAATGTTCCTGACAAATTTGGAGAACTTGGGTTTTTTTAAAGGGGAGCTTCCTTGTCATGTGGGATTTTCAATGCCTGCTTGTCTCTACTCATTAGAAGTGCTTATAAATTAACTATAAACCTGTTTTACAAACCAGTAGGAGAAAAACTGTGTGGTATGTTGGATATGATTAAGAGATAAGAGCAAAGAATTTGAGAGCAAACACAGAAAGAATTTTTATTGACTGGTCTGTCTTTTAGCCTTTTTCTTGTGAAAATCATTTTCCTTTATAAGAAGATCTCCTGCTCTTTGTTGAAAAAAGATGTAAGCTCCATTTGGAAGTGGAGCTATGACTATTTTAAAGCAATGAAAACCTAAATTAAAAAGAAAAAGAGGAGAAAAAAAAATATATATGCAAATACATACATCCTTTACTTTCAACCTGGAGAAGCGGCAAATAAAATCACAGTCAGTATATATCTCTCCCTGGAAATCATTTCTGTTTTACTTTAGTGGGACAGAAGGAGTTATATACTGTTGTATAGGATTTGACACCTTTCCATCTCCACCTCAGTACTGTCTCTTTGCCAATCTGCCATAGGGCTGGAATTGCAAGACCAACCTTTTTGTATCAGTCCATCAATTCCTCTTCATTTACCTGCTTGAAGAGTGGAGCATCTGATACACACTTGAAATTCTTCTTTCTATCCCCTGTTTATAATAACAGGTGCTTAGAAGTCCTACCTCAGTTGTAAATAAAACCATAGAAAATGCATGAACAGAAGGCAAACATTAGAAAAGTCAAAGGAAAAACAACCAAAAAAAAAATCCAGAGGCCTATTATGTGTGTAACCTTACTGCTGTATTGAGATTGTCCCTCGTAAAACCAGGAGTGTGGCACCAGAAAGTGCAAATGAAAAATAGCTTGTTATGGTAAGATGAATGGGCAATATGTTGTCATCTCTTTTTGTCTGTTTTGAGTTTTATTGTTGTTTAAGAATGTTCAGAAGAAGGTAAAAACCAAAGGACTTGCAGTTAAAGGGAAAAATCAGTGGGTTTCTGCTTCATTATGGCACTCTGCCTTTCATCTATGAGACTGATTGCTCAATACATTGTTAAAGCATCACCTCTGAAGCATTATCTCTGAACTAGCCTGAAAAAATGTTAAGACTCCCTTCTGCACACCTTTCTTTCCATGTAATGTTTTCAGTGGCTTCTCCATCTGATTCTTATCTTGTCACCTAATCTAGAGACCTGCTGTGTCAAAGGACACCAGCTCACTGACACTGCCTAAATCTGTTCTGCCTGAGCCTGAATAGACAGTAACCCAGCCCAGTGAAGCGAGCCAGGGTACAGCACATCAGCTGTGTTGTTGACCCGCTTGGTGAAAGGCATCTGTCTTTGACTGCTCAGCTACCCTGTATTCTGAGAATGTCAACAAAAACACATATTCCTCATCTCCATTCTCCTTTTTCTCTTTTGGGACTTTGTGTATTTTGTCACATTTAGAACTGAATGACAGAAATAACCTTTTCCTCCCACTAAGAAGGATAGCTTGACACAGAAAATTGACCTGAAGTCTTCTGTCTGAAGAAGGGACTTTTTGATGAAAAAGGGACCGTTGGAAAATACTTTGTGCCTTTTTTTAATTGATTTTAGTTTTTCTGTTTCCTATTCTGTGCATTTCCAAACTTTGGCATGAATTTTGAAACGTTTGACATGCTATCGATGAGCTAAGGTTTCTAAACTTTAAAACCTGAAATGTGTTTAAGTTTGTTGTTGTACACTAACAGGTTGCATCATACACCTCTGACTCTCTGGTCCTATCACTCACTGAAATGAAAGAAAAACACAAATAATCTTCATTTTTGCTCACCGAGATGTAAGACTCAGTCACAACACAATGCATGCCTCTGCCACAACCTTTCCTTCTCC
Source organism: Calonectris borealis (assembly GCF_964195595.1). Classification (NCBI taxonomy): domain Eukaryota; kingdom Metazoa; phylum Chordata; class Aves; order Procellariiformes; family Procellariidae; genus Calonectris; species Calonectris borealis. The sequence goes on along the minus strand of NC_134313.1, from coordinate 71,683,022 downwards.
ACAGGTACATTGCAATCCGCAAAGGAGTGGAGAAAGCAAGGCTGTAAGGGATGATCAGCATTTTCAAGAGTCACCTTCTGGGGAACTCCGAGCAGATATACACAATCTCATGGACTGATAAGGGCTGTGTCTGGCAATATTTCGTATGAAGCTTGGTACCAGAGTGCTCATTCAGGGCATTATTGAACCACGGAAGATTATTTTTTTTAATTAACATTTTTAGCAAGAGTTGGATATTGATGGAAATGTCCATCTGTCAGTGAAGGTGCTTTTCATGGGGCCTTGGTCAATGGTCCCTGAGAATCTGTAGCAATTGACGTTGCTTTAATCTATATTTTCCACACTGTCTCCAGTCTCTGTTCAAGGGCTGATATCTCTGTCAAAAATACATTCACTGAACAAGTAATGCCTATGGTAGTGTGCATTTTTTTATTATGATCTTTAGATCTTCTGGATTCTTAAGACAGCCGTTTTTCTGGTTTCCACCTGTCTTTCACAGATGCCATGTGAAGTCTCAAAATGATTTCACAGTGTCTTTTTGACTTTTTGTGTTTAGGAAGAAAATCTTTGCTCCCTGGAGAAAAGATATGGCCACAAAGAGAAAGCTACTGCTTTTTTCTCCTACCTGGACTAAATTGTGTGCTAATATCACACTATTGCTGGCAATATTCACGTGTTGTATAGTTTGTATTTTGACTGAAAGTGGTGTTGCATTTTCCTGAAGATAGTACGTACAGAAGAGCACATTGTAATGAAGATTTCACATGCCAGTTTTAACTAAACTGTTATTGAGTGCTATTAGAATTTTTGTTAGCTTCCCTAAGAATTTTTGTATATTTTACTGTAGGAGTATTGTCTCTTACCTCTTAAAATGATTGCCCTATTTTGCTTTGGTTTACTTTAAATTTTTTTTTCATTGCTTCACATTTACTATTTTTTTCTGTGTCTTTAAATTGTATATCTGCTTCCAGTTCCTCTTCAAAGACCTAATGAGAGTTACTCTCTTGTTTTGTTTAAAGGGTTTCCTTTTCTTGTATGTTGTAATAGTGTTATTTTCATTTCTTTTCAGAGACTGCAGTGGTGTTTTGTCCTAATCCCTCTATGACTGTTTTAAGTTGTTCCTCTATATTCCTTACTTCCTTATTGTTTTCACCATTTTTCATTTTAGCAATGAACTTGAGCTGACTTAATCTGTCTCTTAGGGAAAGAATCTTCTTTGAATTTTCTTCATGCATGAACGCTGCTAATGTTTTCAGAGGTGATTGGAAAAGAAAGTGGTGACTTGTACTCCTGTCACTTTACAGACCTTTTCTGTATCAACTGATACTAATTATCATTTTGCCATAGGTTTCTATATGAATTAGGTACTGATTGAAGTCTAATATGGACTGTGTGAATGTAATATAGCCTACTTTTTAATTAGGGAACATTAATCTACTCTGTTAGTTGTTATTATGATGATGCTTTGAACACTTTCTTCCAACACTGACTTCTTTCTTCAGGAATGTCATGTAAAGGCATTGTTTTTAGTCTTGAGAATTGACATTTGCCTTTTGTTTTGCACAATTTTTCAGGAAGATTTTATTTGGATTTATTTTTCTTGCTATTACTGTCATCTGAGGCAGAACATATGGTTCTTTTACTTTGCCCAAGTGCTTAATTTTTAATTTCTTCTGTTTCTGACTAATTCATAGTATGTACATACAGGAATACAGTACTTGAATATATATGTCCAACAGAAAAATGCATCATCTGTTATCTATTAGTCTTACATAATAATTATTGACAAATATTATTAATTTCTTTCTTTGGAATCTTACTTTTAAGACACTGTTCTGTTCTCACATATTGACCTCAGCAGAATCACAATGATGCAAAGGCCACAAGAAAAATTAAAAGATCCCGAGTATATTTTAGCTTCAGTTTCAGAGTTTCACTTAGAGACACTTAGAGTTTCACTTAGAGATGATAGGGGTGAGAGACTTGATAATTTTGAATATTTAGCTTTTGCAATATTAAATGCAGCAAGTAGTGGTTCTAGTTGTGCTTAATGCTCGTGTATATGTATCTACAAATATATATTCACTCTCATTATGCCTCTACTTGGGCATCAGACGGTTTTATCCATGAATTTTAAGTATAACATTCTTTCTGCACTCCTTTCTAATTATGAGGTTCAACAGAAATGAGCAATCTTGTAATTCTACTCATGATTTATAATATCAGAAGACCCTAGGTGCAAACCTACATTCCAAATATCCTCATTTAAAAATGGACTGCTGTAATTATATGATCATTTCTTTTCAAATCTGCAGGGGACAGTAACTCAATATAAAGCATGAAAAAATTAATGAGAAGCTTAATTATAATAATATCATTAAATCCTAATAAGAGAAAAAGTCTAACTTTATTTTAGCTTGGACACCTAATATAATTTTATTACTGTACAGTAGTGATATTTTCTGAACTTTTAGAGAAACTAATAATGTAATGGTAAAGACTGGATAATTTTCATTTTCCCTTCCCCCTCTTTTTTTTTAAAGTATAAGTAAAAAGGAAAAAAAGAAAACCTTTTCACAGTGTATAGGTATGTGGACAAGATCTAATACTGTTTAACTAATATCAGCCATAGATTTCCCATCAATATTTAGCACTTCACTTTACCAGAAAAATTTAGCAGCCATTGCATAATTTTTCACAAAAATATAATTGTTCTTTCACAGTTCAGGGGCTAAATTCCTTCATTCATAATGGCTCAAGACAGGATCTTTGGGGTGCATTACCTCTTACTTTAAAGAGCAACGTACAAACAATAACAGCCAAACTTCAGTTACCATGGCTACAGAATGGAGGCTGTATTCATGGTTTATTAATATTTAGCAGATATCAGAATTTCCCTATTTTTTTGTATTTATAATCCAGATACTTTACAGAAGTTATTTATAAAGAGCACAACATTCCTGAACACACAGTTCTGCTGGTGACAAATGTTTAAATGTGGAGTGCATTAGTGTGGCATCAGACATTGTCAATAATGCATGCTCACCACCATTTAATTATTTTGAAAACATCTGTTGAAGTAAAATATGTTCCAGAGGGGAATAAGGAAGTCAAGTGCATTAGTGACTGTGTTAACCACATTTCGCTCTGTAACATAGAAAACCCTAAAGGGAAGACCAGGATTCAAGGACATCAGGAGAATGTTAAAATTCATCTTCACATGTAGTCTTTGTAGTTAAGGAAGTGGTTTAGCTAAATCTTTTGTGTAGGGTTGGTTTTCCAAGAAGAAATTTAAAATAGGTCTAAAATATTGTATCAGAACATGTATCGGAAATCCTTTATTTTTTCCATGGTACACCTGAATGTATGCCATTTGTCTTCTAAGAGATCCTAAACAATTACTTATAGAGCGTGATGCCATTTTACAAGTGAAGATTACTTTACTCTTGGCTCTGAGTGAGGGAGAGCTGGTAAGCTCCCTCCTTAGTCCTTTTGCCTTCCTCTCATATAGTGTTGGTTTCACTCTAGAAATAAACAGTTTATTTCTTTTTCAGCTTTGCTTTTCCTAGCTTCATCCAACTGCTAAAAACAATTAAAAAGAAAAAACATTAAAAATCCTTCCATGGTTGGTTTCAGAGCCTGATGTAAATAAGTTTATGTATGACTATTTAAATTGTATCCAACTATTAGCATTTCATCATACCATCTTTCATAGATTGTTTAAGGAAGAAATGCAGGATGCTTATTGAGACACTATCTGACATATTCCACTGGAATAAATCTCGTCGTACACTTTTTACGAACAACATAGACCATCATTGTCAAGTTAGCTTAGTGCGTCTTAATTAACGGTACAAGGAGCTAATAGACTCCTAGTCGGGGTGTGCCAATACAGATATGCCACAGGCAGTATAAGGCAGCAGTCTTAAATTATGCGGTCGTGAATTTAGAAAAGGACAACATGTTCCTCTAACCACTGCACAGAGAGGAAGGGAGCCAAATAATGAATACAACAGCCCAGCATGTCACACTCAGCAATTATACTTCCCTGGAAGTCCTCGAACCTAGTCAGGGGAGATAGCCTGGAGCCTCCAAAGAACAATGTAGAAGGTCCAAGCAAGGTATTCACTGGGGAGTTGACAGCAGCACCCAGCAGGGAACAGTCAATGCTGACCTGAAGGGATCTGCATGTGGCTGAAAATGCTACCAAAGTGGAAGATAAAGCTGGACTAAAACAGCAATAAAGGGGAGCTTTGTGAAGAACAGGTGATACTATGGTCATGGAGAGAAACTTCCAGCGTGGGAGAAAGTATGGAGTTTCAGGAAGGAGGAAAACTCGGATTGAAGTCAGCAAAGAAAAAGAAAAGGAAGGCAGTACACTGCACCAGAGAGGCTGCAGCCTGATGTGCTCCTGAGGTGGCAGGAGGAGGTAGAGTTCTGCCTTTAGGCAATCAGTAATGAACACAGCCTGGGGTCCTTGGCTCCCCCGGCTCAGGGAGAAGGGACTGATTCTTCCAGCAGTGATTGAACCCACTTAAGATGTGATTAATTTTCCAAAGGGTAAGCGTGTCTATCTATTGACTGTAGGGGAAACATGGTTGATGAGGTTCCTAACTGAGGCCTCATCATTAAATGTTCAAAGTTTGGCGAGATGAATCCAGGCTGGGAGTATATGGGGTTAATGGTCCTATATCTTTATCTCAGCAGGCAGCCAGTACTAGTGTTAATAGTGGGAACTCTCTGAAAGCCATTAGAGGAATTCTGGGGAGTTCCACTGCTTCGTGGTCCCTTTCATCAGCCTCTTTAGTATGACAAATAGCTTGAGGTTGCCTGAGGTGTGTGAAAGTGGCTAGAAACATCTGTTCAAAGCCACCATTTTGAACTATCTTTTCAATGATGTAAAAATCCCACCAACCTAATTTAAGCTGAATATGCATAACTACATTTTCACCAATACATTTTTTCCATGTCTTGATTTTTCACTTGAAAATCTCATTTGTCCATATAAACTAGATGTCCAACCAGGAAAGAACACTGAGAAGAAAACTAAGCTGTCTGTGTGTGTAAATCTGGACTGATAATCACCCTTCACTCTAAGTTACTGATGAAAAATATCACTTAGCTCTTTCACCAGATTTTTGAAAATATGAGAAGAATCTTGTGGCTAGAATTTTTACGTTTTCCCTATTTCTCTCTGCAGATAGGTGAGGAGAGGATGGATTTTTCACCACAACCTTCTGACCATCATAAATGAGTCAATACTAGAGAGAATGTTTATACCGAGGAAAAAAAACACCATACAAAGATAGTGGCAGGGACTCCGGTATGGCACAACCACAAGTTCAGTGCAGCGAACAAAGTCCTAGTTTGTGCTGAAAGAATGTTCCTAGGGAAAAGCTTTTGCAAAATGCAATCACAGAGCAGGTAAAGGATTTACTATTTTATTTGCACGGTTGTGGAGATGATAAAATAGTGTTAACAATACTGCAATTCTTGAGTTCCTGGACTTGGCACTTCACTTCTATTTTGTCTTTTTCCAAATCTCAGCACATTGTTTTCAGAAATCAAATCCATTATACTTTTTGTTGTACATACTATAAATGTTGTAGTCACATACATATATGATGCAGCTGTTTATTTTCAGCTGTTTGTTGGGTGTTCTTTATGTCATTTCAACTTCTGAGGTTTTTTGGTGTCATTTGAAATATGACAGTTTAGAAATAGTTACAATAGAGAACTGGCTGCATATAATGTTTTTTCCTACTACTTCATATTAAAAACATACTGTTTGTTATTTAGTTCCAACTTTGAATTCTTTAAAATGGAACAGTCAGAGAATACACAAAAGTTTCTGCCAGTGAGTTCTTTCCATCCAGAGTCAGTTTAAAAAAAAAAAAGTCTACATATTTAACATAATTTAACATCTCTACAGCCTGAGCAATTATCCTAATAGCAGGGAACCAAGGCCTACTGGTAAGTTTTATCCTCCCTTTGTCAGGCTTGTTTCTTTGATATTAGTATCTAGATGCATACCACAGGGCGAAGCTAGGCTTTATTAAAGGAGAGTCAGCATTCTGTTAATCTAATTTAAAGGCATTAAGGGGAGTAGAGGAGCATTAATTGATTTGTTGGGAGGGTTCTGACTCCAGTCAACCTGATCTTGCTGTTTACACTCTCTCTTCATTTAGACTATATTGAAAAAAAACTACTTGAGCAGTAGTACAATATATATTGTATATTGTCTTTAATTTTAAAAAAATCCTATAGCAGATGTTGACACATATATATTACATAGCTACATGTCTTTATCAATGAAGTGACTAAAGTGAAGTGATTTAAAACATCACAACTTTCAGTAATCAGCAACGAGTCAGTTTTGACGTAACAGCGATAACTCTGGAAAAACTAGTCTTTAGCACTATGAAATTAAACAGTTTTAGTAGCATGGAACAGGCTGCTGGCAGAAAGGAGAATTACATGCTATGGAAATGTAGTGTTACCAGGAAAATCTTGAAACAAATGAGAAAATTTTTTTCTGGAATTGCCTGGATATTTTTTGGATGATGAATTAAAAATCACAAACTGTTCAAATTGTTGAAAACTTCTACATTTACCAATGAAATTTTTGCAGTTCAGATTCTAAAGTATACTTGGAGGACATGCTCCTTTGTTTCATAACTTGTTTTTCCCCATGACTCCTATCTCCTCTCACCCTTCTCTTTTATATGCAATGAAAAAAAGAAAAGCTAAAATAACAAAGGGAAATTTAGTAACAGCCTGGAGAAAAAAAAATATGGAAGTAGTTCTCTGTGCATAAAAAGCATGGACACTCATTTTTATGGATTTACGCCAAAGATTGATGAAGTTGGCATTTAAGAAGGTGCAGTCTCTGATGGAAAATGTGATTGAAGTTTTCCCATAGTGGGAGCTTTTACTGGGTTCTCTTCTGTGTGGATTCTCTCCACGTGAGCCTTTTCTTCAGTGAGGACAGTAATAAATGTCTACCAATGCCTATTTTGACAAAGTTTGTAGGAGTCTCATTTGGGTGGCTCCAGCCAATGAATGAAAAATTACTGGAGAGGAGACAAGCATGCATATTCATGTGTGATAGTAAGATTTTGTTGGGAGAGAAGTGAAATATGCAAATATTTCCAAAATCTAATTTTTGAAAAAAAAAAAACAAAACAACTTAAAAGTTTTGTGAAGAAAAATTTATCCTGGTAATTTTTTACTGTATTTTCAGGTCCTTCAAGCCAAGATCATAATAAATTATTTTCAAAGACTTCTATGCAAGAACTTGCAAATACATAAGTCTCTTTACAGACTGCAAGCAGTAAAAAAAAAAAGCAGAATTATTTCACACCTATATGTGATCAGTTCTATATACTAGAAGAATTGATTAAACTCTTGATTAAACTGATCTCGGTTGGCTGCAATTAATCAAATGAGCGTGAATTCATATTTCTTATCTGAATTATCTTGTGTAATGGCAGTAATTTGGGCATCCCAGGAACGTGCCTTAGATTTGGCCTTGCCTAATACACCAATTGAGAACATACCCATGCTTCTGACAGAGATCCTGAAGGAAGGAAATAATCCTGAAGGAACTAGAACCCTTCCTGAGAAGGCTCCATGTCTGTTAAGATGAGGGACAGTTATCTGTGTCAAAGCTAAGGGAACTGTGTCAAAGCAAAGCTCCTATGCACAACATAGAACTCCCTCGTTTACATTGCAGTGGGTCACCAAATCTCTGAGGTAACTAAACTTCCATATATATATATATAGTTATAGTGGAGGAGCTCACACCCACAAGGACTGAGAAGGAAAAGACGTACCTGTGTCGCTTTAGGTGCGTGGCATACTGACAAGAATTTTCCTGGTGGTTGAGGTTGACTTTGTGGAGTTTTCTATTACACATATTCCTAGCCAAAGCAATGCAGGGTACAGAAAATTAGGCACTTGTGAGATATGGTCATAGTCACAGTAATTCACTCACACTGTGTCCTGGCTATGTCAAGAGCACCCATCTTTTATAAAGCTTTCCAGCAGTCAGAGAGCTTGAGAACCCAAATTTCAGGCATGGGCTTTAGGCACCACCCTTCTCAAGGAGTCCTGAGGAGCTGTTGCTGCTCTTGAGGTGACTTGGGGAAGAATAGAGAGAGGATTAGCAAATATTTGTCTGGAAACTACAAATAGACTAGGGATTAGGTCAGACCCCACAGCTTTTCTGGCCCAGCAGCAACTAGGCTGCTTCTTTTTGCCCATCCACTGTTGAGGGCACAGTGGCCCATCCTTGTTGAGGGTAAGCTGAGAGTATCTATTGAGAACACTGTCAATCTCTGTGGCTAGTGTATCCCTTTGCCACATGGCTGCTCTGGGTCTCAGCTCTTTCAAGTCATCTCCCACTGCGTGACAACGAGAATGTCCAACTAGAAAAGTTGGACGTGTCCCTTCATGGAAGGCATTCATTTGCCCCTTTTACCATGGGGTAAGAAGAAGTTGCTTTACTTCTTTTCCAGTCCCCTCTTACAGAATCACTTGACCTGGAATTTTTATGACATCAATCAGTCTCAATAATAGCTATAACTAAACATTGAAAATCTGTGCAAGAAAGAAGACATTTTTGGAATAAATGTGATGATCTACTCAGGTAGACATCTCTTGAGAAAGTAAAGTTATTTACCTGCAATTCATACCCTACAAAGATCAATTTTCATTGAATTAAGAGTTTCCTAGTTCTTTTCCACGTAAAAGAGTTCTGGTAATCTCTTTTTTTATCTGATTTCTGAGTAATTTGGAGAAAATTTAAAATATATCTTGATGAATACTAAAACACAGCATTTGCAAACACCTGTTTAAATTATGTCAGCTTTTCAACTTTAACCAGGTCAGTTTTTATTTAAATGCTGAATCTTTTTGAGTCTGCCTTAATATACAGCAACATTTGCTTTTCATGTTTATGTAATGAGAATGTCACTGCCAAATAAACTGGTAAAAAAAATAATACTTTTTGATTTCACAACCTTGAAATAGTGTTCATTTCTGTTTTCTTAAACTGTTTTCATATGTAAAAGAAAGCAAAAAGAAGGCAAAACTCACAGCTGAAAACCTGCTTTCCTGTGGTAAAAGACGGAGTTTGTCACGCTACAGACATTTCAAAGTATCCAAATGTTGATGCTCAGACACTTAACTTAGAAAGGGGGTACTCCAGTTAACTAGTGTGGTTTAAATTCTTACATCTTTTGTAGAAGACTGCTATTACATTACTCTAAACGAAATCCAGGAAAGCCAGAAGAGAGCACTTAAAAAACCAAAACCAATCCCAGAAAAAAAGCGGTGTATTTTGAAGATCCCTCCACACTCTTTTTTTCTCTAGAAGCCATGCTTCTTCAATAATTCAGGAGGAGCAAGAACCAACAGATCTTACAGCATATTTGATGTGCCAGCAAACAGACTGGAGATTGTTTCATTTCAATTAGCCCCTTTGTTGCCAACAAAAGACTGACAAACACACTGAGAGAGGGACAGGCATATGGCACTTTTGCTTTCCACTTTGCTTTTTATTTGATGATAGTCCTCTCATCGCAACCTCTCGCTGATTCCCCCATCTCATGCCCGCTTCTTCCTTTGCCATAATTTATCTGCTATTGTTCTCCTTGTATCGTCTTACTTGGGATCAAGTGATTCTCTCCAGCACAAAAATAAGAAGACGTATTCTTTTTCAGCCTCTTCTGATCTCCCAGGCTAATTGGCTCAGGTGTAAACCAAGCCAGCAGGGCTGCGACTTTGATGTGACACTTTAGAGCGGCGCACCTGGTAACATCCCTGTTTGTGTGTCAAATACCAGCCGGCCTTGCCTGCTGCTCAAACCCAGCTAATAAAAACGCTAGTAATCACGTTGTATTACAAGGCTCAAATTCATGCTGTTACTTTATTGCAAGGTTGTCATTAATTTTGCAGGGTGAACCTGGAATCCGATCTGACCTGTTTTTAATAAGTGTGGGTCTGTGTGCAAGTGTGTAAGTGAGTGACAGAAAGGTGACTGCCAGCTGTTTCTTCTTTACATATGGTGTTACCCTTTGCTTTGATCAATAATGCTGTTTCACTTTAAAAAGAAACTCATTTTGTAAGGATGCAGAAGAGGGGCCTTGCTACCTCCCTTGTCCCTGTGGTTTATTTGTAAAGCATACACAATTAGGAAAAGGTCAGTCAACAGTAAGTAATATCTTACTGTTTTGCTAGAGATTGTTCGCCTCTTTTGCTCTGTAGAGCTGGACCCGTCGTTGAACAGTTGTCTTACTACTGTTGCTTGTAATGGTATTTGGTAGAATTACAAACCTAGGTAAAGTCTGGGAAAAATAATAATTTTTAAAAAATTGCAAAACAAAGTCACATCTAAAATGAAAAAGTCAAAATTCTTCTGAGTCCCAAGCACTCTTTTTAACTCTAGTGCAGTACAAATGTAATCATACTTGCATATAATATATATAAAACTATAGATATATATATACATATGCATCTTTGGGTTTTAAAATACTAAATATTTCCATTTTTATTGTGGGGGAAATGTTAAAACTCCAAAACTCTGTGCAACTATAACCATAAATACCTTCAATTTTTAACAAAGATGTTATCAATAACGACTTTATTGTCTGATCAGCCAGGAGCCGCTAGAATTTGTATTGGTGAGTTAGGAATGTGGGATAAAAATAAGATTTTATTTTTGGATATAGAATTTTCATCAAATGACTTTTGAACATTGCTGTTACTCCTTTTGGTCACAGTGGAGAAATATTTTTGAATGCTGAGAGATAGAGACACATCGTGCAGAAGGTAAAATGCATGAGAACTTGGATTGAGGAAAGCAAAACAGATTAATGGTCTTTTTGAAATTTAATGAAAATGATAACTAATTTCTGGAGATACTGGGGGAAAAAATCTAAAAGCCCTAAGTTGAAAATTAAAGGGAAAAAAATCATTGAAGGTGGAGGAAATGTGCATCAAAGGTTCCTTTTCTTTTCTTTTTTTCTCTTCTTTCTTTTTTTTTTTTTTCCCCCAAATCCGTGGAACACAGATTTTGAGCTTTCAGTTTTACAGCATGGCCAGGAGTCCTTAGAAGAATACTGGAAATTAGCAGCTCAAACTGAACTCCTCAGCATCACAAAGCGAGTCATTTAGTGCTCTATCATCTGCACTGCAGGCACTCTGTTGTCTGTAATGACTAATAAAACCCAGTCAGATCTTCCCATTACAGAGGTGTTTTGTACTGCCATAAATAAGTTCCTGTAAGTTAAAATTCACTATGTTTATAGATAAGAGCTGTAAATTCACAATGCACAAAACATGAGTTATTTAAATATGAAAATAATAGTGGTTCATGTACAGAATTTTTCTGGTAAAATTTTTCTGGTAAATTTTTTCCAAATTTTACAAGCAGTAACTTACTGTTAGGCTCAATTGTATTTAATGCTGTCTTGAATTGTCTATGCAAAAGGGCTGAAAAGCACATTGATGGTACATATGGCGAAACAAACTGGAAAAAGCCCTCAGATATTATCAATAAAACCAGAGAGAAGATGAGATAAAAACATTTTACATCACCTTTACATCATGAATACACTCATACTGTAAAAAGTGCAAGAGTAAAGCAATCCACCTGATCAAAAAATAATCCAAAGTTTATACAAATATATAGCTAGTAGGAAGCAGAAACCTGAAAAACATGCAATAAGGAGACAAAAACAGTTTAGCACAGTTTTGAATTGTATGCTTAGAGGCCTTTGTTGTCTGTCCATTTCAAGTGACTTACTCTGTAACATTACATCCTTTTCTGATCACTTCATTATTAGAAATAGAATGAGAAATTAGAGGTAGCTCAAAGGAATGCAAAAAAAAAAATCAACCGGTAGATAGAAGTGACTGATTTGCAGGGCAAATTTACATGTCAGAAGCTTCATGTCTTTATTGCAATAGAAGTTTTTAGGGTTTTGCATTTGTTTCCTGTATTGACTTCAGTGAGAACTTTAATAGACTCTCACAGAAACAACTGTGAATTGCTGGCAGGCAAAGATCAGAAGAGCAAAGTCACAACAGAGGAATATTTGGAGGAAGTGAGAGCAAAACATTAACTATTACTGTACAAGGTGAGATAAAAGTTGAATATAAGGAAAATATTTCCTTGCAGTTTGGCTTTCACACTAGTGAAAGCGTCTTCATCTACACTTTTAAACCCGCACAGAACAACCCAAAGCATCCCAGTGATGAAGAAGGAAAAGGGGACACAATTTCTCACTTTCCTGACTCTCTAAAGGTCTGGGACCACTGAAATCAGTCTTATTTCTTTCTTTCCCCTTAGAAAAATTCTGTGCTTCATCTTTAGTCCCCATCGTGGAAATGGTTTGAGAAACCGTTTCTTATCTACCTCCCAAAGTCAGAAGTGGAGTGCACCCTCCTTTGCATAAATAGGTTTTCAATGTTCTCTTGAAATACCAAGTGGTATTGGGAATGGAAATCTGAGAAGACATACCTACTTAGACCACTAATAAAAAGTGTTTGAAAATCACATTACTGTTGTCTACGGCAACAAGTTATAGCATATGTTTTGTTGTGTTTGTTAGTGTTGCTGATTGGCGGAAATGTAAAAACAAATCTTCATTGTAGTCCTACTCTCTGTCTCCTGGCACAAGGCTGAAAGAGCTCTTCTATTTTTTTTGTGACTTGCCCTTGCGGACCTGTAGGAGTGTATTGTGCTTAAGGCAAGTTGTGAAGTGGGCATTAGCTTTCATGGGAGGCAGAATCAAATTCATCAGGAAGACACTACATATTAACTTTCTATAGTGAAACAATTGTCACTTAGTTTAATAATGAGAAAAAAATAATTTCTTACTATCTTTTACTTTCAATTTTTAAATTGATGGTGGAAGTCAAGGTAGAGGTAGAAATCATATAGTTGAACTGAAATGTTTTTCTTCACCTGATTCATTTCTATTACTGCTTGAAAGAAAAAATATGACAATTCTGCCTGTATTTTGCACCTTCTCATTGCCTTGACTTTTTTTTTTTTTTGCTTTTTGTTATTTTTTTAAAGGCATAGATACCTAAGTTCTAGTTTTCTCTTGGATTTGCAAATAAACATAGTGGTTATTTGAATAAATAGGTAATTTAGATTCTTACTGACATGGTCCTGAGCCTGCATGTTTTCTGATGTTCTTTGAAGAATCACCCTTGTGCACCCTTGACATTTCCAGGGTGGCAATGAAATAGCGTGTCTTGGAAGAGTTTCAAACCCTGGCCTTTGGATTTTAATTATTACTGAGGGTAGGAAAGCCTGCAGAGGAAGAAACTATTTTAACTGTCCACACTTATTCCTGAAAACAGTACTAATTAACAAAACAAAATGAAATGAAAACAGTGTTTGTCTGGTACAAAAAGAATAGGCTAAAAGAATATGTGAGACATGATAATATATGCGTGTTTTATTAAAATAATTATGGGCCAGATTCTAGCCATTACTTAGGCACTTTATTCTGTAATTAGGCTCAGTAAATCAAGTGAGGGCCAGATACCTGTTTTAGGACAGTTTAGTATCTGGCACTGGGGAATCCATACTCTGTGCAGCTGTCCCTCTTCTGCCTCCTTTCTGTAGTCTTCTCTGATGGAGTAGCTTCTTCATTATCTGTATCTGTCTCTTTTGCATGCAATACTTCTGTCAAACTAGGGGACACTTTCTCACATAGTGGAGCAATGCATAATCTGCATTGCTAATGATGAGGATGCCAGTTTATCATTCTGCACAAAGTGAACTTCCTTGAGTAGTATGTTCATATGTATGTAAAGATTACTGTAACAAGCACTATCATGGTTACTATTCTAGTCACTAGCATCCAAGAGAGGTGGCAATCCAGGCATTTACCCCAAGCTGGAGCCCCTCTCCCCAGCATCACCAGCAGAGAATGTTTTGGAGAGTGTAGCTGAAGATCACTGGGGTATTGTCTGTGAAATATTTTATAAAAGCTTTTTTTTTGTGGAGGGTGGAAAGAATTATTCCCTTCTTACGTCTCCTTTCCTTGCTCCAGCTAAGTGTATTTAAAAATCCTCATAGAATATTTCTAGAGAAACAATCAACATAGACTTTAGGGGGTTAGGAAAAATATTATTCAGTTATCTGTTTTCTTTTTGTGAAGGGCATGAAGTCTGATCAGCAAATTTGCAACAACCGTAATGGTATAGTGTAATTCTTTAATTTTAAAAAGTCTATTAACGTTATTTTTTTTTAGACTGCATTTATTTCTTTCCCAACATACAACTGAGCAAACAGTGTCCTCATAGAACTTCCAGTCTCTTTCAGTTTATACCTTTGGATAAGGTTTCACACTGCAATTTTCAACATTTGTCATAAGAGCTGTGGGATATGTGTCATTTAGAAGGGAATCCCAAAACAACCGACTATAGAAGATTGCACAGTATGAGTTCAGTGATGCTACACTTCTTATCTTTCTAGAGGAAGTTTCTGAGAAGAGTGTGGCAAACCTTTAAGATGGTGGTTAATATACATGTGTCTATAGAAATAAATTTTAAAAGAAGTTTGGGGAGTAAATGTATTTTAATAACAGCTGTTGTGCTCCTCCAACAAATGTCCAGCCCTACCCATTCTTTAAAAGCATGCTTTGTTATATTATTTGCATTAATCCATTCTTTGTTTGTTTGTTTGTTGGGTTTTTTTTTAAATGAAAAACCTGCCTCACTGCTCTCTCTGGAGTAAGCAGCAGAAACAAAAGAAGCCAGCCCTGCCTAGTTTTTCTGGTTAACTTAAATCTATAAGGAGAAGCTCCATTCACTAGTACAGAAAATCCCTATACAGGCCAGAAATGTAAGTTTTTCAGAACCAATTTGTTTGTGTAAGAGTATCTGTTCTTTTTTGGTTTTCTTGTTTACTTTCTTTTTCTTTTTTTCCTAAAGGTGAGAAACTTTATTCTGGTCTACCTCCCACCATTGACCTGGTAGCACATCATTGTATTTGCTTATCTATTTGATTGTCATAACTTTCTCTTATCTATTTTACAAAATATATGCACAATCCTTTTACCCTTAAGGCTAACACAGCAGTGATCTATCCAGTCTCCTCAAATATTGTTTATTTTTGATTTCTTGACTATGAATGCCAGCCAGACCACTAAGTAGTTACACCAGTCATCACGATTACAGATGTTGAAGTAACCACAGAAAGGCTTTACCACCATTTTGTGATGATCAGTCTTTCTGCAGATTTTATTTCCCATTTCTGTTATGCTCCTTTAAATGACTGGATCAAGTGCAACCCTGGGAGGGAGGGAGAGACTGCCTCTTCCCTTAGAGAGCAAATGAGCATGTTGGGGCAGAAAGGTTTGGAGACCTCAGGGTGCGGTTGAAATAGCATAAACCTGGGAGCGTGCAGCTCCTCCAGAGAGATTGAGAGACCACAGGAAAAAGCAAGGATCAAACAGGCAGGATTCTGAGGGGAAGAAAATAATGTAGCAAGGCCCAGAGGGGACAAAGGCAGAGCTTGCTGCAACTCAGAAAGCCTCTGAATTGCTTGCCTAGAAGAAAGACACAGTGGGCAGGCAGACAGCTGATTGTAGAAATAATTCTCATTTCTGTTCTGTCTTCTCTGCTTGCTTTGAGTTCACGCAAAGAATGTTTCTTACAATTATTATGACTATTACTGCTAATAGTATCACTAATAGAAGTTTTACAAGACTTTTGGTCTCTTTTTGGAGCTCCTTTCCAGAGGTGATGTACATAACTCCACCTCAAGATTTCAGCCAATACAAAGTCATGCCACAGGAACATATCAGACTATATATGGATGGCAGAAAAAAATGCCTATCTTACCTAGGCTCAATATTCAGATCCGTTTCTTCTAAAAACATTGTTACATTTTTAACTGTTTTGTCCTGTGCAGCTCTTGAATATTCAGATGAATTGTGAGTTAGGTTTCTGATCTCCCTCACAAAATTTATGAAGAATCCTAAAAAATCAGGAAAAGGAGGGAGGTCATCTTGCCTGGGGACAAGCAGAGTAGCTAGTGTTAGTTTTCCTGCTAAATAACTTCTGATTTGGGTGTAATTACAGTGTATTCTACACCCAGCAGTATGTCTTTTAAGACAAAACAGGCAGTGCTAGTCAATTTATTAGCTACTCCTTTCCGTCTGTGCTTGGCATTTTTCTTAAGTACACAGTGGTTTTTTTGTAACAGAACAGTTCTATCTTTCTCTTGCTTATGAAACCATCTTTCCTCTTGTGGGGTCTTCGAACCTTTTAATGATTTTAACAAAGATGTGCATTGGGTCACCAGTCCCATCATGTATTATTTTATTATTCTTTTGGTTTTCAGGGCATAATTCTGCCTCTGACGCTATGAACCTCATAATATTTTTCTAACTTGTTTAGAATTATCAGCTGTAATACTAAATGCATTGAATAAAGATGATGATGCTTCTTTACAGTATAAAATGTGACTAAAATCCAGGTTTCTTTTTGGTATTTTATGTATTACTGCCATTTTTGTATAGCCTCCCATGCATCCTAACCCTCTAGCTTTAGTATTTGATGCCCAACCAATCCAAAATTATTTCCCTCCTTGTTTTCCCTCACCTCCATTATTATTCGTCCTGAATTTGAAACAATCCTTAATTTTCTATTCTTTGCATTTACTGTTTTCCATAATGTGTGGCAATTCACCCCATCCCTTTGCAAAAGAAATTGTTTAGCTTATGCTTAACCAAATAGTGAGCTAGATGAAGCTGTGACACAGTACTGTGTTTGTCAGAGAACCTGGGAAATTTCCCAGACCCATAGTTTTCTTTTCCCTTGGTATCTTCTTTCTTTGGGGTCTTTTGATTTCTTATTTTACATTCTGCTACTGTGTCTCAGTGACTCAGCTTGTACTTTGGATTACTTTTCTGTGTGTCTTATTTTTCTGAGGATATTTGTCCTGTTTTGTTTCTTCTTTACATTTAAGAAGTCAGTTTGTATTTCCTGCTTTAGAAAGTCTTTAATATCATCCATTTCCTTCTCCACCCTAAAGCAAGCTATGACAGATCGTGAAACATTTGTCCCTGTCTGCTCTCAAATGTAGTTTCTTATTTGTGGTTCTATTTGTAGGAAGGATTCAAAGGTTTATAAACACATTAACTCTTTAGGATCTGAGAACATTTTTCTTTGTTTTTCATGATCATACCTTCCATTTTCTCAGAATTTTCCAGTTGTATCCTTCCATCCTCACATCTTTAATTTAAAACACAAATCTGCTGCTACTTGCTCTGGTTTTAGTCAGTTTTCTCTGTGCTAAGTTCCTCTAAGTAGACTTAAATTTTATGAAATTTTATCTCTTTAGAGATTAATTCAACTAATTTTCTCATCTTTTCTGTAGTATACGCTGTTTCCCACTCTGATACTGGCTGTAGATGGCTCTGTATCCATCACAATATTCAAGTGCATTCACTCCTCTCATACTTACTCAGATTTTTTTTTTTTAAATGAAAGCTAAATTTGTTCAATAAAAGATATTTTTGTTAAAAACCGATGCTATTTCCTGTAAGTCAACCAAGGGTATTTCATGCTGTCCCTTCCTGGGCGCTCAGCATTTTCTGTCAATACTTCACCTTTACTGGAGTTTTCATTCTGTGTCTGTTTTCATTTTCAGCACATTTCTTTTTCCTTCCTCTTTTCCTGCAGATTAAATACTGCTATTCCTATCTTGCAGATTAAGGCCTTGAAATTCATTCTGGCCTTTTTATTCTTCCAGTTCAAGCATACTACGTCTGAAGAAACAGCATGAAGCTCTTTAACCCTCTAATTCTGCTACATCTTTACTTTCATGTGTGATAAGGTTGAGTGTGCAGGTATCAGTGAAAGCTATCTCTTCAGAGCACAGCAAAACACTGTAAATTTTCAATATTTTCCCATTCCATTCACACGCAAGCATTTTGTTGAGTAACTTAGCCATTACTGAACTCTGAGCTAAGATCTTCTTGAGCTACTCAAACTAAAACACATCTTTTCTTGTCCTGATACAATTAATTAAGAATGCATTACCATAAGAGTAGTTGCCTTTTTCTGTAATGTATATTATATTGTACTCATTAAGACTGATTTTCATTTTCTAGTTCATTGTTCCTGATCACTTTACCAGATTAACTTGTTCCAAATATTCAAGTTCAGAGATCACTGTGAGGATAAACCTGAAATAACTTTGTGGTATCATGCTTCTCTCCTTTTCCAGATCATTAGAATACAAATGAGCAGTGCTGATCTTCAGGCAGGACATTGGAGCATCTTGATTTCACTCTTTTCCCACCATGAAACACATTGTTTATTCCCCCTCTTCTTGTCAGTGGTGCTATTTGCTGCAACCCTGTCTTTAGCAAGAAGACCTTTCCCAAAGACTTTGTGAAGGTTCTCACACACTGCATCAAGCAGTTCTCCTTTATCTGCTACGTTGTCGATACTTTCAAGTAATCTTAATGCATTTTTGTACCCCTACTTGTACCTCTCCTCATACACACATGTTCTATATTAAGTCATGCCTTACTTCACTCAGCTACTTCCTAACCCTGGTTTCATGCAATTACGTTCACAAATAGACCGTTTCAGCTCTCTTTATGCAGGGCTCCTCTTTTGTTTTCACCTGGCCTTCCCTGACCTGATCACAGTGAGGTCAAGAGCTGTTCTGAAATCCCATTAATCCCAGCCAAGATTACACCACATCTGGCCATCAGCACTAGGCTAGCTGCTGTCTTCGAATACTGCTTGATCGGCTGTTTCTGTAAAGCACCACAGAAAATCTTGTATATTAAGGAGTCTGGAAAAGCTAAAGAGCACATGGGCTAAGATACAAGCATTCGCAGAGGTTCATGAATGTCAAACTTTTTTTTTCCCACAACTTGATTTCTTTTTTATATTCCTTCCCTCAGAAATACACTGGAATAGCATGATTTTTGAAAACACAGCTTGAAGCAAAATATTACAGTAATCAAGACTTTTTTACAACTTACAAAACCCATTATGAATTCACAGGTTTAAAATATTTAAGGATAAACTTAAAGAGAATTAATAAAAATCTTCAAGAATATAAATATGCAGTTTGGACACTCAGACTACTGTAACTCTGTCTTTCAGTGAGGTCATAATGTTGTTAGTTTTAAAGACGTGCCAGATTATTTTCCTTTTTTTTTCTATTTTTTGCATGGGCCCCTCACTGGAACAAAACCAGCAGAGTCACTCAGAAAAATTCTTATTATTTCCAGTGGGAGTTAAACCAATTTGCCTTGTAATATCAGAAACAGAAAGACCATACTGAATATGTTTCTAAGAATTTAGAGAAAAAGGACATTATGTTTCAGAATCTTTCACTAATAGGAAAAATGCATTAAATCTACTGACAACATCAAGTCAGTATTTACTGCAACTGATTTTTTTTGGAGTCTCTAGTATTACAGCAGTTCATTTGGATCAGCTCAGTTGTCCATTAACATCACTAGCTCCTATCCGATATTATCTGGGAGGAGCACTTAAGAAGAGAGTAAAAGAGGACAAAATGTGCAGTAATTGTTGCCCATTTCTACTTCCAACTTCCAGAGGAAAGAGGAGCTGCTGCATTTAATAGCCCTTGATGAACCTCTTTTCCCATGAAGTTGTCTAATTGCATTTTAACTTACATAGACTTTTGAAATGTAAAACATCCTGTAGCAGTAAGCGTCAGGTTTGTAGGGGAGAGGTGATTTCTTTTTTTAAGCTATATATATCCCTGGAAGATATACTTGGAGGAAATAGACAAGATATGTTTCTGAATGGAGACTCTTTTACCCTCACAGAGAAAGGCAAAGGTAAACTTCTTAAACTTAAAATCTTCAAAAGTTAAAAAGAAACTTAAAAGTCACCTTTGAGAAGCCACAGATCTGAGAGGAGGAGGTTGCCACCAGGTAGACCAGGAATCTGAGAAGAGCTGTGCAAAAATCCACATCCCGATTCTTACCCCCCCCCCCCCCCCACCTTTTGTTTCTTCATCAGAAAAACTGTGACAAAAACAAAGTCTTTTTACACTGCTACTTACCATTTGTTGCACTGTGGTTGGGACAATTTTTTTTTTTCCAGATTCACATAACTGCATCTGGGGAGAAAACAATCAACTTTGTTTTGCCTTGGCTTGTTTATCGTTATGGAAGTGTCATGCTCACAGAACAATTCCCTGAGTAGCCTGTTTATGATTTCCTTCTCATCTGGCCTGACTCTAGTTTTAGTATGGAAGTCTTTGGATTGGTGGGTGTGGTGGGTTTGGGGAACGTTTGTGTGGATCCTAAAAGATCTCTTTTCCTAAAACCTTTCCCATAATCAGTAGAAGTTATAGTTTGCCAAAATGCCTACGTAGCTTAGTTGCTGAAACAGGTATATTTCACAAGGTTTGTTTCTTAACCAGTTAGGGGCACCAATTCATTTTTTTTCTATCTGCTCACTGACCTTTGACTTGCTTGTCATGCACAACCCATCCTGATGAGGAATCTCCCACTGAATTACTTTTATACTCAGTGAAATACAAAAGAGTTTGTACTCTGCAACGGGAAGGAATGGCAGGCCTGGATTAAAAAATAGTCACGGCCCATGCATTGTTTTGAAAAATAGGTCCTTAAATAAACGAAGTATTTGTTGACAATGAGAAACTAATTTCATCAGATTCTCTGCTCGTTTTTACGAAACAACAGCAGTGAAGTGCCCTTCCTCACTCCTCAGAGAAGAAGGAAGAGGTGGAAAGGTCAAGCAGGGCACATTTACCACGGAAAGTGCCCATGGCTAACACGTACTGGCAAGTGTTACTTGCAGGTGGAGCCAGTGACATGAGAGGTGGAAGGGGTCTTGGCTGTGTGTGACAGCACAGTGATGGAGTTAACGACTTGTACAGATAACTAACTGGTAAACACTGACACCGTTATACTTCATAGAAGGAAAAAGTTGGTCAGATGGACCCAGAAACATGAGTCCAAACCCTGGCCCGTAGACCAACCCATCAGGTTAGGAACTTCTTCCTCTTCTCTCCAGCTGGACATGGCAAAACTCCAGTGTCCTGTCTCCCAGTCTCATGCTGCAATCGCTGCCTCTGATCTTTCAGCAGGGACACCAGGCTGTCTTTGCTGCTTTCCAGAATTCATATAAAATTTTCTTTTGCTAACCTGTTACCCATAGGTACAGGCAGTTTACCCTTGACTCCTCAGATAGCTAGCAAAGCACTAAGTGATGAGGAATAAGAAACAAGACTGACAGAGGCAGAGGGAATCCTGCATTATTCCCTGGCACCTTTTGGTTCAGCTGTATGGTCTCTCCCATGATGTACTGAGGAGTCTCTAGTACCACATAGGAGGTAGGAAGACATAATTTGATGGCTTGCTACTGCAAAGAAATGTTGTGAGATTATAAATCCTCATTTGGAGAACGTCGAGGGACCCATCTGCTTCTTTCTCATCCCCTCAGCTGTAGACTAAATAAACTATAGCTGGCATGAAAAACCATTGGCATAGGCCACCTCTGACTGAATTAAAAAAGTAATGAGTTGTACCATTGTTTGATTTGAGGCTCCCTGAGACAGGATAGAGATAAGGAAAGTTGCGTGAAGTATATTTAGAAAGACAAAGAAGAGCGTATAGCAAGTAAAGTAGGAAAAACAACTGCCTAGTCAAGTGGATGTATTACTAGGCTTGAATAAAGAACTGGAAAAAATACAAGGGATGGCAAAACCAAGGAACTTGTGAACTCTACAGGTTTATGAACATGCTGAACATCAAGAAGCTGAATCCACTAGAACTTCTCCAGTAGACTATGTTCCAGTTCCCAAGACTGAACACCAAGCTGCCAAGATCTTGTTACCAGAGCTGTGGGTGTCTCCAATAAAGTTTTAGAAGACAGACTGCTTCACTCGCTGCCTGCCTGGTTATCTGCTAACTAGATTTATCACTGTAGCAACAGATTTGGTGCCTCTGAGTCAGCAGAAGTCAAGTAAACTGAGATGGATAAAGGTTTCTACAACCTTCCAGTCCAGAGGGGTAAGTGCTCACTGTCTTTGTCAGGCAATGGGATCATGTTATTTCCAAACCTACCCCCTTTGTTATATCAGAAGATGTTGACTAAAAGACAGAGCAATACAAAACCCCATATTTCTCCATTTGTCAGGTGGGGCATTGCAGCAACCCGAGACTTACCAAGTAGCATGCTAGCAGTCAGAAGACTGGTCAGTGGCAGCTGGAAAAATGACTAAGCCTAATGCCAAGATTAAAATAAGAGTTCAAATTCAACACTGCAGTTGTCAGACTCAAATATTTTGTCTTGCAGCGTTGCAGAGAATTTCCGGTATGCCAGTATTTTTGTCCCATAAAACTTTTGATATAATTTGACTTTATTTTAAACAGAAAACATGCTGAAAATTTGAGAAGAGAATGCTCTGAAGGAAAGCGTCAGCCTGGGAAAAAAGTCAACCTGGCTTTTCAGCCTGCTGTAGCCTTCCTTGTTCTGTTTGTCAGGCCTTTGTTGTGTTACTGAGTGATAGATACTCGCTTACTCCCATCTTGGCTGCATGAACAAGCTCTCTGGCACCTAAGCCATGCTGTTCAATGCTGAGATCCCTAAGCCGCTGTCAAGTGCAGCACCAGAACTAGTGTGGCCATATCAACAAGGCAGGGCAGCAGATTTAGTCTGGATCTAGCACCACATTAGTGCTGCTGTTTTGATTCCAGGACCTGAGCCTACAATACTGGTGGTGCTGCTTGTCTTTTCTTCCTTTATCTCTGTTTAACAAAGAATCCTTGGTCATACTCTTAAGTTTCTCAATTGCTTCATGTTTATCCTGACAGTTTTGGGGAATCGTGGCTGCCTTCTAGTCTCTGATTTACTAAAATAAATTCATTTTTTATTTTTATTTATGCTTTTAAATACTTGCCTTTATAATTAAGTCCTCACCATCCTAGATTTCTTGCTGAAAGTTAACATGCTGTTTGTTTACTGGTCTCCTAGTCTAAGTACATAGTTGTATGTATGTCTCCTGAAAACATCTGCAGGTGTTAGAAATACCTTGTTTACTAAATCTGGTAATCTGGTGAGTTGATTTTTCCTGTCTTTAGTATGAGGGGCTGTCATAATCAACTGGGATTGTAGTAATGGCATCTGCATCACAGAAATAATTTAGACAGGTGCAATGCGCCAATTAAAACATAAACAAACACAAAATGCTTAGATTCACTTCAGCAGTTTAATTTTTTTTCTCAATCCTAAAGTCAATTTGCAATTAATTTAATACTAAAGCAGAAATGACAGATGATCTAATTGTTAATGTGGTACAAGTTTAGAAAGACATTAGAGTACCAATCTGGAGAACTGTTGCACATAATTGCTCAGGTGTTCAGAACACATTTCATTCCCCCTGCTGTGCAAGGACTTCTGTTCCTGGATTCTCTTTCAATGGTTCCCCCAGAAGTGGGATTAAAAGTAGAAACTTAATGATAATGAATTGAATTGTTCACATCTAAAGGGGGCTGATTGGCAGGATGCCGGAGACAAAGAGATCCCTGACGATGGTTAAAAAAAACAAAAGTAATTGGATTACACAAAGAAAATAAGATAAACATTCATTAAAATTACAGTAACAGACTGTGATTAATGAGCATATACAAGTGCAAGCAGCGCATATTCTTTAGACCCTGCAAGGCCTACATCCAGTGGTATAATTAATAATTTTTAATTGTTTAGTAAGTAATTGTTATGCGCTTTCCAGTTCAAAAGACACGAACTTGTTTTCCCTAACCTGATTTTATCTGTGACTACTGTGGAGTCATCAAAGGTATTGTAATTGGTAATGAAGTTTAGCCTGCCCTTTTTTTGACTGTGAAATTTGAGTTTATGTGGTTCTGCTTGGGAAAGTCTTCACAGAACTTGAAGAACTCACTGTGGAGGAAAGTTCCATGTATCCGTTCTTCCTTAACGTCGCAAAAAAAGTTTCATGTTTGGACATCAGAATGTTTAAAGCTGGTGAAAACAGCTATTTTTGTACATTAGATGGAAATTTTAGCTCTGCTGGTTACATGAGCTTGTTCAGCAAGAGTGTGGTAAATTGAGTGGAAATACTCTGGTGGGATGGGGACAAAATGAAC